>NC_089511.1:10406793-11704293 GCF_036850995.1 Saccopteryx leptura | reverse complement strand
ACAGTGTCCAATGATCTTTATAAGTTTATAACAGCAGTTGCCTCAACACAGTCTCATTCCCATCCCCCTCTTTCCCTCCCTTCCTCCCTCCCTCTCTCTGCATAATCCCTTGCTTCATTTTATTTGCCTTTTCCACCTCTCTTCTCATTTTAGGCCTCCCTTCTTCCTGTTCTACATTAATACCATTGACATGCCATTAGAAATAAATAAAATCTTCTTTGGTTTCTCTCAATTTTTCCTCTCACTCATTCTCTTTCTTAATAAGTAAAAGTCCCCCCAAAAAAAGACAAAGATCAAACAGTCCTTAGGAGGAGGAAGAGGAGAGCAAGAAGTTGGAAATTTCAGTATTTTTTCCTGACGTGGTTTTATTTCTAAAGAACCTAGTTTGAAATACGGAATCATCTTCCCCACCTCACCCGGAATATGTAGGTTACCACTAATTTAAAAATGATTCTTTGCAATGTAGAAAATGTTCAAATATAAAAGCTCAATGAAAATAATTACAGTGCAATACCTTGAAATCAACCTTTTCCACCCTTATTGAAATTCTTTCTATTCACCACACGAAAATGTATATGACAGAACAAAAAGAAAGAAAACAGATATAAAGGACATAGAAAACTCATCCCGGTTTTGTAAATAACGCAGTTTGAATATACTTGAATTAGCTATTCACTTAGTTTATCGAAATGCAGCATTCATTTAGGCTGAAAACTAATCCCATTTCAAACGTGGCTCAATGTGCACTCAAGAAAAAAGAGATGACTAAGTAAATGAGAGCCCATCGGAATAGCCATTCAATATCAACTAATAGCAGCTGGGAAAGAAAAGGCTTTTGATGCAGATGGGCAAGCATTTGACAGGAAACATTTTCATCCTTTTTTAATAGGAGGGTTTTTTTTTTTCTCACTTTTAATATGGACATAATCATAAAGAAAATTTCAAAAAAGTTCATTGCAAAGTACATTTTCCAAAAACCCCATCAATTTGGTAGATTTCCCTCTTCTCGCGAGGTGTGCACACGCGTGCATTTTCTCCTCAGGAGAAATCTATACCGGTAAGATAGGTTGAAGAAGTTTATTTCCGAGCAGTGTTTTGAGACACAAAGTACTGCTCTCCAAGATTTGATTTACTTATTTGTCAAACTGAAAGTGTATTTAATTCAGAATGTACTAAGAGAGTAAATTTTCTCCCAACAGATAAAAAATACATTCTTGCCATTCTTGGAACAACAAATAACAAAATTTATAAATATCTTGCCTTCCCATTTCTATGCTTTTTAAAATGCAGGCTATACTAAATGCCTCATATTTGAAAACACATGAGTAACATTTATTAGTATTCTATGCTTAGAATGTTAGAGATATGAGTGAGGGAAATTTCTTGTTATGTTCAGGGATGTAGTAACCGAATCCCATCACATTAGCTCTTCCCACTATAACCTCTAGTCAGAATGGAGCAAGACATCGTCACACCATCCCAGGACATCTTCTAAATACACCATTAATTCACTGGTGTGTTCAATGAAACTTACTGAGTGCCAACTAAGCATTGGGCATCGGGCTGGTTCTTTCCTCAATACAGCCTTCTGAATAGAATATTATATACTGCTCACAAAAATTAGGGGATATTTCAAAATGAATATGAAGAGATAAAAAAAAGCATTTGATTTTTTTATTAAACAAGAACATCAGAAATGCGAACAAGTCAAAGAAAGTTGTTCGATTATGCAAATGAGATGCGAAACCAACTTGTATTTCATTGGTGAAAATGCACTAGACAAAAGGCTGAAAGTACTGGAGTATCTGCACGCTCCCTGATCCCCTGATTTTTCTGAGCGGTGTAGTATTATCTGAATAGAATATTATCCCCATCTCACAGGAGGAGAGTGAGAGCGTTTCAATAATGAAGCTAACTTTCTGTGCACTGGCTGTGTGACTCGAGAGCATATATCACTCATTTAACCCTCGCAACAACTGTCTGAGGTCAGTACTCATAGGCCCCTTACTGTACTGAGGAGCAAACGGGGACTTACAGAATGTAAGAAACTGGCCAGAATCTACACAGCATTTTAATAACGTTAGCCAAGAGCCAATTCCCTATTTTTGTAGGATGCCACATCCCAAGCTCTTAACCTGTGTTCTTGTGATTTGTCAACAATGAAAAACCACAAAGAAGTCAGATCCAGGTCTGCACTCACAGTGCTGACTCCGAAGCCTAAATGATCGATGTGGCGACAAAGGTAAGATACGCCACTCAAAAATAATGATGCAATGTGAAAAGTGCCATAATCGATATGTGAGGGTTTAAGGCCGGGCAGGCTTTACAAAACCAATTTCTGGAGCTGAGATTTCAAGACAAACGTAAGGTAAATAAGAGGCGAGTAAAGGGAATGGCGTTTCAGCTGAGGGAAGGTGCGCCCTAGCAGCCCATGTACACCAAAGGGGCGTACACCACCAGGCAACTACAAGCCTGTAATATATCGGAAACATAAAATGCATGTTACTTAGAAATGGTGGGAGATTAGACTGGAAACATAAGTGGAGATCAGCTTGTAGTCTCCTCTTAGGAACTTGGGAGATAACTTGCTGTAAAAAGAATAACCAGTTTATCTGGTAAGTGCCAAAGGTTTCCCACCTGTACCTGGAAGAGCATTTGGACAGACTGGACAAGTCACGGCTGTGCAATGAAGCCAGCCTTGGTTTTCATCACGTGTACAAGCATGGGTCAGCACTAGGAGTGAACCAGACCTGAACCCATGAGGCCAGATTAACTTGCTCACAAATCTGTTGGAATGTCAGAGGAAGATGAGATTAGTTCACATGGAAATTGTCGATTTAGCAAGGACACGAGTTAGAGAGGGAAAAACCTAGCCCCACTCACTGACTCACGTGCCAGATTGGGATGTTGGCGGAGGAAGTGTGTTTATGGTAACTCAGCAATCATGGGGCCAGGGAGGCCATCTACCAGGGAACTGCAGTAATTAGATGAGGAAAATGATTGTTCCATAAAAATCAGCGAAAACGTTACAGTGGAGCGGAGAGACATGCAGGATAGAGAGTGTTTCCCAAATCAGAAAAGATTGTTTTATTGTCTGTTTTACAAGCACAGTCAGGGTGTGAAATGGAAAGCAAATCTAGCCGGAAAGCCGTAGCATCCCAGATTTGGCCATCAAATTAATTCTGTTGTAATGAAATGTGAAATTTGACTGAAATGAGAAGGAATTGAATTTAGGCTGCCTGTGCTGGTGGGTTTCCATTATAGCATAACATAATCCACATTCCTTTGTTAAACATAAAAATAAGTGCTGAGCAAACAGAGGCAGCAACCGAACAGGAAACATAAAAAGAGTTGCCAATCTGGAGATGTACGAGGCTTACCTCGGAAGTCATCAGAAAAATGAGGGCACCCACGTAGATCATTTTTAATGCCATTTGCAGTCGAGAGCTATAAGCGATTGTGGCCGTAAATGTCGGCTGAAGCCTCATGGACTGTATTAAGAGTTGGCCAACAAGTTTACTTCTTTGTGAGTTAAAAAGTTTCAAAGTTATGTCATGCCTGCTCTCCTGCTTCCTTAAAAAGAAACTGGTGAAATTCCAGCTAGCAATTGGCTGGCAGGGGTTCCTTTGGAGAAGCTGGGATATCTACTCACTCATATCATTAGAACACAGAAGAGGAAGCCTACTAATGTTAGATCTTCTCTCCACCCATTTATCAGCTTCTCTCACTGAGAAGGAATAACGGGCCGTATACGTACACATTCTATTTTGACTTCCCGGCATGGAAGGAGGTGATAAGAGGTCAGCTGTCCAACCTCATCCACAGTTCACTGTTTAGCCCCAGGGCAAGAAAGAGAAGCATCTTGTTATGCCCTCTGTTATAACTTTTTTTTTTTTTTTTTTTTTTTTTTTATAGAGACAGAGAGAGGGATAGACAGGGACAGACAGACAGGAACGGAGAGATGAGAAACATCAATCATTAGTTTTTCGTTGCGCATTGCAACACCTTAATTGTTCATTGATTGCCTTCTCATCTGTGCCTTGACTGCGGGCCTTCAGCAGACCGAGTAACCCCTTGCTCGAGTCAGAGACCTTGGGTCCAAGCTGGTGAGCTTTTGCTCAAACCAGATAAGCCCTCCCTCAAGCTGGCGACCTCGGGGTCTTGAACCTGGGTCTTCCACATCCCAGTCCGACGCTCTATCCACTGTGCCACTGCCTGGTCAGGCTGTTATAACTTTTTAAAAATATATATATTAATAGAATGTTAAAATGATATTTGGCGCCCCATTAAAAAAATAAAATTACTAAAAAAATGATAATATTTGGGGTAGATTAGGTTAAATAAGATATATTACTAAAATTAATTTTACTCGTTTCCTTTTTTGTGCTACAGTTACTAGACAATTTTAAATTATGTATGTGCCTTGCACTATATTTCTATTGAACAATGCTGATATAGACCACCACAGCATGGGACACTGGCCCACTATTTTGATGACATCGTGCTTACTGGAACTGAGGAGAGATAAGTGGTAAGCATGCTTGGTAAGATGCCTTGGTAAGACACATGACCCCAGAAGCTGGGAGAACCGACCCAGGTTTAGGAGCGGATTCACTGGCAAAGTCCTGAGGAGTCCAGAGCGCTGGAGCCCCCGAGGGCACCCCCTACAATGTAGAGAATGCATCGGTGCACCCTCCACCAACTATCACAGAGAAAAGCACAGCAATCCGAGGCTCTCTTCAGTCGTTAGAGACATTCTACTCTTGGGAAGACTATTCTAATGAGTTTCTTGAGTGATGCAGAAGAAAGTAAATTCGAGTTATTCCAAGAACAAGAAAAAACTCGATATATCAAGACTAGTCTACAGTAGAGAAGCCCTCTAGCTTGCCCCAAGGATCTGACAGATACCACAAGGTGGAGTTCGTGCTAATTTTGCTACACCCTATTGACCTATAGACAAGCACAATAGCTCAGTAATGTACCAGATGTCCTACTATGAGCCAGCGAAGGATAGTTAGAATGTAGGTGAATGGAAAGACCAGAAAGACACTCCCAACTGACAGACCAATGAGAGCACAGGCAGACAAAGCCATATAAAAGGTTTAATTGGAGGAAAATGCTTGTGCTCTTGTCCTGGCTTGAGGAGAATATGCAGATAAGAGAAGATGGAGAAGGGTAGGCAAGGGTTAGTAATCGGCTCCTGTACCCCAAATAAAGCCCAGTTCTAATTTCTTCAACTGTGAGAGAGATCTCAAACAGGACTCATTATACATCCAAAGCAATTACTTTTCCCTGTGCTCTCTATTTCATTAAGGGTCCCCATCTCTCATTCAGTAGCTCAGGCCAGAAACTAGGAGCTATCCTTGACACTCTTTCTTCCTACAACTTTAGCCTCCAATCAGCTACTAATTCTGTAAGTTTCTTACCTCCAGAACAATTTTCAATTCCTTTTCCTTATCTCCATGCCTAATGCCCATTCACTCGCCTCCCGGCTGGCGAGACCCTTGATGAAATGGTGTGTATCCTATTGGCCTCCGTATGAGACTTTGCACAAAGCAGACAGATGCTCAGCCACATCTGGGCACTTTCACTGTACCAAGGTACAGTCTTAAGCACATTTTCAAAGCATTCTCTCTCAATACACTGTTAAGAAGATATTGTCTCCATTTTATTGATAAGGAAAGTAAGGCTCAGAGATCAATTATTTGTCCAACTGGTACAAGTGGTATTTGAACTGTGACAGGCTTACTCCAGAACCAGCAGGCTTAGCTTCAAGCCAATCTGCCTTCTCCTGGCACCCACAGGGGTCACCCACGAGTCTCACCTTCCCAGAGTACACGGAGTGGCTTCCTGGGCCTTTTAGCATCACCCTAAACCTAAGACTCTCTGACTCTTTTCCTTTGGAATTTTGATCCTAAATTTGAAATCAGCTAAGAAAAGAACTTTGGTTTTGACAGGCATCGTTCAAGCTGCATAACCTAACAAAGCAGCAGCCCAGTGGTTTATACTAACCAATACTGCGACTGCCAGGAACCCCGCCACAGGATCCCAAGTCGCTGCCCTTCCGGATCTGCCACAGTGTCTGCATAACTCACCCAAAGTCAGAAAGTGTATCAATGAGCAATAGAATAGTCTGACTCCACCACCCAAAATCATGGCTAGGATGAGGCAAGGCAGACAACTGGGATTTAAGGAGGCACTCACTCTCGGGCATTTGCCCTACACATGTATAACCCTGAGAATGCATGCCTCCTTAAATCCACACTCTAGAAGCTTCTTGGTTTCACCCTAGTCCTGGCCCCGCCCTAATCCATCCTCCATAAAGAAGGGTCAAACTTCTAACGACAGTTGAATAGCCTCTGCTTTCAGGGGTTTTGTGTTGAGTCCATCTACAGAAGTAGCATAATAAAGAGTATTCTCTCTGGTTTGAATATTCAAGCTAATCCACCAGTTCCCTGGCTTCAGGTGAATGTATGTGAATAATTGAGACGTCATGAAAACCATCTCAGGACAATTTGTCAAAACTTCATGACACCCTGTGACGCTTCGACTTTCCCAAATACTCCCCCCTCTCCTTTCTCTGTCTTCTGCCTTGTTCCTCTTCTCTGTGTCTGTGATGGTGATTAATTCGTGCCCACTGCCTACTCCATCCAAGTCTGGCCGGGTTAAACCAGAACTATTTCCTGTCTTCCTTATTGTTATTAGAAATCAAAAGAATGGATCTGCAGTGGTAAGTTTCTCTACTGTTAAAGCAAATTACCCAACTCCATTCCCCTTGATATTTTTAAAAATCTCTGATTTGGTGGCACCCCATAACCCATAGATCTTAATTATATACTTCACTATATATCTGAACACAAGCGTTTGTACATCTGACTACTGATACAACAGTTCCATAACCTTTTCCATTTTTAATTGGTTACTCCAAACTGAAATTGCAAAGCCAGAGACAGAAACTAATGTCTCAACTTGCTCTTCCCCAATGTGTTAACCAATAAAATGACTCATGAGGCCCTGGCCGGTTGGCTCAATGGTAGAGCATCGGCCTGATGTGCAGGAGTCCCAGGTTCGATTCCCGGCCAGGGCACACAGGAGAAGTGCTCATCTGCTTCTCCACCCCTCCCCCTCTCCTTCCTCTCTGTCTCTCTCTTCCCCTCCCACAGCCGAGGCTCCATTGGAGCAAAGTTGGCCCGGGCGCTGAGGATGGCTCTGTGGCCTCTGTCTCAGGTGCTGGAATGGCCCTGGTTGCAACAGAGCAACGCCCTGGATGGGCAGAGCATTGCCCCCTGGTGGGCATGCCGGGTGGATCCCGGTTGGGCACATGCAAGAGTCTGTCTGACTGCCTCCCCGTTTCCAACTTCAGAAAATTTAAAAAAAAAATGGCTCGTGAAAGAAGTTTACTTGGGCACAATCACATTGCATAAATCATACTGGGACAGTTCAGGTTCATGGAGACACCCTTCCATTCCTTGCCCCTAGCTTCATACCAAGTGTCTTCAGTTAGACATGTTTATTATTAAAGCCTTTTTCTTTTTGGAAATTGCAATTCTAAAAGGCTTACACTACTTTTTCCTTTTTTTATGGCCTCACACTTCCACTCCATGATAAAACATCAGGACTTAATATTTAGCATAGAATATGGAAAAACACCAGAGGGGATAATTAAGCTCACCAAATGGGACACTGGAATCCTTCATGAGCCGGTGATAAAATGAAGACTATATTATTAAACTTACATAACAAAAGCTCCAGCCTCTAACTCGAACTACTTGAACATGTGGGCTCTGCTTAGCCATTTTTTTTATTCTTCCAAAGAAAAACAGCCAAGAAGTGAGAATAACTTAGAGAAGAAAACTTTCAATAATGGAAGTAACGTAACAGTATTAACTCACTGTATGGCCAGTAGTTGCGGTCGTCATGGCCATTCACATGCAGGTTCAGGTTCACGTTAGATTCGGGCAGACAGTAAAGAAACAGCAGAGCCAAAAAATGGTGAGCCATTCCTTCATTCTAGCCTCGCCCTGGCAGGCCAGTAACACACACACAGAGGGAAAACACTTCCCTTTCACTCGGAGCTCACAAAGCTACTGACACATCCAGTTTCTCCTAGAACCCAAGGCCCCCACCAGTCTCAGTCGCCTCTGGTTCCCCATCTGCACGCCTTCTCCCTCCTCCTCTCTGCACAAACTGGCTTCTCCTTCAGCACCCTGCCTTCTTGGCTTTTTTCTCCTTGATGAGCACTCTGCCTTCTCTCTGCTCTCACTCTGCAAAAATGGCTTCCCTCTTTCTCCTTCTCTGCTTTTAAAACTCTTTTGGCGCCAAAAACCTCTCCTCTAGCAACACTAGCGTAGTAATGGTTTTTCCCAAACAGGATGGTAATTAGCAATATCACAGACACATGCCTGGCATTGCCCGGCCCCATGTTTCACAAAAAAAAGTGAGCAAACTCAAATAGCACAAATTTTACAAACTCATTTGCCCAACACTCACGTTTACATCTGACCTCAATGAATTGTGAGCCTCCCTCAACCGACCAATGGGCGTTGATATAACAATGAATACGTTAAGAGTCTATTACGTCATCATGAATTTTCTTACCTCATCTCAGAACGCAATCGCCAAAGACTTTTATCTCAGAGAAAGAACTATTTATCTGGAATTACTCTGATCCCCAAAATAAGGCCAATTATTTTTTTCTCCCCATCAGGAAGGCCATCAGAAGTTGATCAGAAGTAACTTCAATTCCTTTCCCAGCCACATTTCAAATGTCTGTTTCTGATTGAGTTTTATTGTATCTTTACTGTTAGAGCTTGACACAGCATTTTTACCTTTTTCATAGCCACAATAATTTTGCCCACTTTCAATGTGCCACATCTGAAAGTGGGCACATCACCTCTGCCTTTTTATTTTATTTTTCCCTTATTTTTAACACTAACTTTTCCTCTTTGTTTTCTGCTTGCTCCACTGAGATCCCTAACACACAATTTACAGGTGCTGCAAACCCATAGCATTGCCTTCAATTACTGTATGTTGCTGCTTTGGGATCCACAACTTATACCTCTTCCTTAAAAAAAAAAAAGTTAAAATATCTTATGAGATGTGATGTGTTTCCATAGAGACTCGGTTGGATAAATCATTTTGTATATATCTCAAGTCATCGTGGAACATTTTGGAAAGAGGTTATAATTTTACTAGACTCTAGAGTTTTTATATGTACATTTTATGAGAAGGTAAAAACTGGCGGTGAGAATAAAGGCTTCCAGAGACATCTAGAGACTAGAAGGAAACTTGACAAGAACTTCGAGGGCCTAGAAACTTTATCATATGAAAAAGCAGTTGGCATACAGCACAGAAGTTAAGGATGGCCTCATTCTAAATCAGTTAATGACAATAATCATACCAAATCTTCATATCTACCTTCTATTCCCACTGCCTAGTATATTCATTCATTCAACAAAAAATTTCTGATCAACTTTTTCCAGCTGGTATTTCCCTCAGCTTGGCATTCTTGCCCAATTCTAAACCCTTACCTAAACTTCAGGGAGGTTGTTCAATTTTAGGCCTTAATTTCTAGTCTTTCCTCAGTGAAAATTACCACTGGGAGAACAGAGAGTGTGAAGAAAAAGACTGTTGGCTCTTTTTTTGTGTGTGGAAAAACCTAGTAAAGAAACAGTTCCCACCAGTGTGTAAGAAGTAGGTCAAGTAAAAGAGTGTTTTTTAAGTACTACCATATGTCTCCCACCATACTGGGTCTTAAGGGGAATCCAAGATGGTTATATTCCTTCAAAAAGCTTTTTCCTCCCAAGAAAGTTTATAAATAATTTGGGGAGTGGTGATAATTATAGTAAGAAAAGAAAGAATTGAGCTGATACTGATTTTGTCTTTTCTGGAGTCTATAAAAGTTAAATGTTATAGGTTTTATTCAAGTCATATTTTGGGAAGCAGTTGATTAATTTGAAGCTATAGTAGAGAGACAGTTTGGGTTATAATGACACTGGTGGGTATGAGATGTTATGATTTAGCTGAGTTGGAGCCAGGTTTCACAAGTTTGAATTCCAGGAAGGTTAGATGTAGTGTATGAGCAAACTGTTCATTCTCCTTCTTGGAAAAGATCAAGGTCTATTCTTAAAAAAAAAAAATTTTGCTTTTCTCTTAACTTTGCCATATTTCTTATGTCAGTAAGCTCTGCTGTAGCCATGACCTTCAAAAAGGAGATAAATGCTCTAGGACCCACATCTTCAACCACAGTTCTGTTTGTCCATTCTGCGTCTCGACAGTATTGCGTCCCTTTAGCTGACACCAACATTTCGAGGACAAGTTTTGAGTCCTACCCTATGCTTAGCATTCTGTTAGCAAGTACCAAAATGCATAAATGAGATGAATAGTTCCTATCTTCCAGAGCAGGGGTCCCCAAACTTTTTACACAGGGGGCCAGTTCACTGTCCCTCAGACCGTTGGAGAGCCGGACTATAAAATAAACTATGAACAAATCCCTATGCACACTGCACATATCTTATTATAAAGTAAAAAAACAAAATAGGAACAAATACAATATTTAAAATAAAGAGCAAGTAAATTTAAATCAACTGACCAGTATTTCAATGGGAACTATGCTCCTCTCACTGACCACCAATGAAAGAGGTGCCCCTTCCGGAAGTGTGGCGGGGGTCGGATAAATGGCCTCAGGGGGCCGCATGCTGCCCATGGGCCGTAGTTTGGGGATCCCTGTTTCAGAGTTTACTTCTCAGTAGAGGAGATAGTTACAAAAATTTTTAAAGGAAACATAAGTTGCATGTCAAGGTGATATAGACAGACAGATAAATGTCCCAAAATTCTAAAGTTGTGGAGTCCTGCATTGCACAATCAAGATAAAAATATAAGAATTGAATGCCTGACCTGTGGTGGCGCAATGGATAAAGTGTAGACCTAGAAATGCTGAGGTCGCCGGTTCAAAATCCTGGGCTTGCCTGGTCAAGGCACATATGGGAGTTGATGCTACCAGCTCCTCCCCCCTTCTCTCTCTCTGTCTTTCCTCTCTCTCTCTCTCTCTCTCTCTCTCTCTCTCTCTCTCTCCCTCTCCTCTCTAAAAAAAATGAATTAAAAAAAAACGAAATCGGTTCCCTGGAGCTGTAAATCAGGAGTATTTATATGTAAAAAAAAGAAAAGGAAAAAAAAAGGTTTCTCCTGTAAAAGAAATAGGCTGGTGTAAGTCCAGTAGCCATGCCCTCCATCACAGCCGCCTGTCACATGCATTTGATTCGGATATACCAGTGGTAGTCAACCTGGTCCCTACCACCCACTAGTGGGCGTTCCAACTTTCATGGTGGGCGGTAGCAGAGCAACCAAAGTATAAATAAAAAGATAGATTTAACTATAGTAAGTTGTTTTATAAAGATTTATTCTGCCAAATTTAGCGAAAATCCAACATAAAGTACTTGGTAAGTAATTATTATTATATGCTTTAACTGGCTGTAACTCTGCTTTATAAATTTTATAAAGTAAAGTTACTTCCTTACTTTATAAATCACCATTACTGTGGAACCGGTGGGCGGTTAGAAAATTTTACTACTAACAGAGATACAAAAGTGGGCGGCAGGTATAAAAAGGTTGACTACCCCTGGGATATATAGTAAAGAAGCAACGGAGTCAAGAGCTGGTGGGCCATTTTCTTTATTTCTAGCCTCACACTTGGCCGGCGAGTAAAAACAAACACATGGGCACCAAAACCCATTCACACATTCTCTGGTAGGACAACCAGGAGAATCTTTTCTGAGTTTTCCTAGAATCAAAGGTCTCACCAGCCTTATTCACCTGTGTTCCCCATCTCCTTCTCTCTGCATGCCTCCATCTTGGCTACCTCTCTCCCTGCAACCATGTGGCCTCTCTCCAAAATGGCCTGCTATCTCCTTCTTTTAAAACTCTTCGGCAGAACAACCCCTCCTCTAGCACCCATTAGCATAACCAAGCATGAAGGTAATTAGCTGTATCACCTGGGCGACAGCCATTCACAAGGGCAGTGCCATTTTTAAAAACAAAAGTGAGCAAAACCAGAAAATATAGATTTTACAAACTCATTTGCCCAACAGCTGGATAATAAAGCTATGAGTGTGAAGAGTCATAAAGTATCACATGGACTTTTTTTCCTCATTCTTACAATAATAGCTGAAAATCCCTTCACAGACCACACATTCCAACAGCTGCACAAACACAGTCAAAGCAATGTGTCTAATTGAATCTTCAATATCCAAGTCCATTGTGAAATTTCATTAAAACTGACTTCCAATTTGTTCCCCGTCTCATCTGAAGGTGATAACGGTGAGGATGACTCTTGCAGAAGTCAGGTGGGCAGTTGTGACAATTGAAAAGCCCTTCATTCCTGACACAGTCTAGCACAAGGCAAGAGAAGGAAAAAAAAAAAACAAAACTCCTCACCCTTGAAACACTGTGACCATTTCCTCTCAAGTTGCTCCTTTATTATACAAATGAATCACTCTCCAGTGATTGTTCTGAAAGGAGCAAGCAAAAATCCCCGGCTCCCAATTTCCCAGCTCCCAATTTCTACGGAGATCTGAACTCTTCTTAGGCACTGCTCACCTGCAGTCCCGAAGAGAAATAAGAATGTCTGAATATTAGCACAAAGAGAATTGTTTGCCAACTAAATTTAAGAACAGGAAAGGCTCTCTAAGCTTCCAAAAGTCTTGGGGACTTCTTTGCATACTCCACACTATAGAATTTTACATGATCGAACATAAGGATCCAGAGCCTTCCTGAAACATCTTTGTCCTATTTCAGCCCATCAGAAAGAGTCATTTAGCTTAATAATAACTTGACGGCTTGCATTGGTTTACTTGTTGACCCTGAACAAGGTTAGGTTTTACCCCAGGTATGAACCTGTTCTGTATTCAATTAGTGATGTCTGCCTTGGAAGTGAGGTAGATAGTAATGGGCACAACAAGAGAAAATTTTTGAGATGTTTTAAATTAAATCACAGCAGTCAGGAAGGTGGAGAAGGTTAAGAGGTTGATCAGTTAACAGAGCCATGGGTCAAAATCAACAAAAGCCTGCTCACATTCCTACATGCACATTAAAATAAAACTTAGACTCAATTTCCCGGTGGCTAGCTCCAATGAGCAGCTGAGTGGTGGAAGCCACGGTGTTGGGTAAATAAGTTTGTAAAATGTGATTTTTACCTTTGCTCACTTTTATTGTTAAAAATGGCCGCTGCCCAGGTATGTGATCTGTGAAACTGCTAATTCCTTTCCTGCTTGGGAAAGGCCATTGTTATGCTAATGTTGCTGCAGGAGGGGTGTTTGCACCCAAAAGTTTTAAGAGGAAGAAGGGGAAAAAGAGGAGGAAGCCAAGATGGAAGGAAAGGAGAGAGAAGCCAGTTTTGCAGAGTAGGAAGCCATGCTTGCAGATGGGTAACCAGAGGTGACTTAGACTAGTGGGGGCCTTTGATTCTAGGGAAAACCGGAAAAGATTCTCCTGGCTGTGGAACCGGAGAACGTGTGAGTGGGTTTTGGTGCCCTGCGTGTTTTTACTTGCCGGCCAGTTGCGAGGCTAGAATAAAATAACGGCCCACCAGTTTTTGACTCTGCTGTTTCTTTACCGTCTGTCCGAATCTCATAGAAATCTGCACGTGCCTGGCTGTGATGGCGGCCACAGCTGGCCAGACACACGGCACCCTGCTTACACAGGCACATGCCAGTCTACTGCTCACAGTCAATCCAAAAGCGGCAAACACCTCCTCCTTACAGACTGGAAGCCTCTCCCAGGACAGCCTTTCTCCCATCTCCTTTATTTACAGCCAACGCCAATTCTTTCAAAACAATTTACATCTTTCTTCCCCCCCAGATCACATATAAATGAGCCCCGTCAGTCCCAGGACCGGGGACATGCTTGTCTTCTCCATTGATCCCTGGTGGTTTAGACCGGATGTCCCAGGACGGGTCCTCTTCTGGCTAACACATGTCTCCATCGGTCCTTTCTTTCAGGGGCACTTTCAACCTTGAAAGCTTTTTGTTGTCATTATTGTGCCACAGGCACCACACTCTGGTTTGCCCAATGTGGTTCAATCTGCCCAATATCACGGCGATATAAGATAGGTGTTGGGCAAATGAGTTTGTAAAATTTATATTTTTTGAGTTTGCTCACTTTTATTGCTAAAAAAATGGCGCTGGACAGCCATGTGGGTGCTTGTCCTCAGAGTTGGGCGGTTGATTGCAAATTGTGGATTACCTTCCTGCTTGGGAGGGGCCGCTGTTTTGCTAATGTTTGCTGGAGGAGGGGTCTTTGTGGGCCCAGGTAGTTTTGCACAGACAGCAGAGAGAATGCAGAGCGCTGAAGAAGAAGCCAGTTTGTCAGAGAGAGAGAAAGAAGGTTTGCAGGTAGGGAACCAGAGGTGAGGAGCTTTGGGAGCCCTACTGAGACAATGCGGGAGTCTTTGATTCCAGGAGGAACCGGAGAACATTCTCCTGGCTGTGGAACCAGAGAATGTGTCAAGGTTTTGGGAGCCCTGAGTGAAAGGGAAGTGTTTTCCCTGTTTCCTCATCGGCTGCTTCAAGACTTTAATAAAGGAATGGCCCACCATTTTTTGGCTCCACTGTTCCTTTATAGTCTGCCTGAATCCAATAAGAACCTGCATGTGAATGGCCACAATGGCGGTGGCCCCTGGCCCTAAAGTAGGGATAGGAATTTAGGGTCTGGGTTCAAAATGCCTACATTCTGACTACTTTCTTTACAATTTCTCTAAGCCTCTCTTTCCTCATTTGTTTACGAGGATCCTCCCAGTTATGTACCAGGGTTTCTATGGAGCACAATAGAGAAGGAGAAATAAAGAACTTAGCACGGCACTTTCATATGTTCTAGCTGCCAAATAGCGTAATTATAATTGCTCCCATTCTTCACTATTAATATCTTTAACATTTTACAGGTCAGTTTTTGAATGTAGATAAACTACAGTGGCTCTCCTCCTCATCATTGTTGCCATCATTATCATCATCTAAATTTACATGCAAAGTATTTTACATTTATTATGTCACCCAACATTTACTGCTTGAACACCTCCAGTAATAAGAACAGCTAAGACCATCTCATTCACAGATCAACAGCTCAGATTATGAGGCAGCTCTTCCTTGCAGGGAACAAACACTTGCCACCCTGTAAGTTTTATTAGCCCTCGGTCTTCCTTACCCAAACATTAAACTCTGACTCTTAGGCATTTGCCCTTAAACTTGGCGATCTGAATTTTTCTGCCTACACTCCCAGAATCTTGACACTGGTGGTACAAACATCCCACCACGGAAGAAGCAGCTCCTTGAATCTCTACAATGCACTTCGGTAGGCTGACTCCCCCTACCCCCAACCTCCTCCACCCTGCTCTGTGCCCTTGGTGGCTCAACACAGACTATGTCAATGACTCTCTGGATTTTTTTTTTAAGTTCATACGACTGGATACACAAGCAGGAGATCATGGACTCCCTCCCAAGGGATCGTTCCAGGCTGGATCAAAGAATGACTTCCACCAGGGGGCCCAGCTCACTCTCTGGGATTTCTAATAATCACTTCTTCCTGCTGTACCTTCAGATGTCCAGACTGAAGAAACTCCTTGCTCAAACTATTCCAGATCTTCACTATACCTAGTGACTTCCCTGCATTCTGTCCCTTCTTTTGTAAATAGAAAGTGTATTTAACACTCCGCAGAAGTACCCAGTTCGATTGTGCTGTTCATTTCCTACAAGTTTCCGGGTTGATACACTGGTTTAGACAAAGTGGGTTCAAATCCACAGTCCTCCACTTGTTTAATAGTGTAGCCTTGGGGAACTTGAGATCCCAAAGCCTCAGTACTCCCACTTTGAAACAGGATATTAGGAATTCCTACCTCCTTGCAGGAGCTATAAGAACTATGTACATATACATATGAGTGAACCACTAAACTGAGAGCCAGGCACATGGAGCCTGATGAACCTTACCTCTAACTGTTATCATTCTTTTCCAATCTAAATAAAAAACTACGCAGACTTTAAACCCCGGGTAGACAAAGGGAAAGTTTACTTAGAAACTGTCGAAAAGTAATTCCATCAAGAGAGGAGAAAAAAAATATAATTATAATGCAAATAAATATTTTAAAGGAGAATTCAATCTCCTTTAAAACTAGACAAACATATTTCTCATCTTTAGCTCAAGAAAAATTCTGAAGCCACAGAAATCCTTTCAAAGTAAATACCGGGTGAGAATTTAGGAACACATTTCATTAAGGGGAGTTAGGATTCTAAATTAGAAATATAACAAGCTTTCGCTGATGTTTTTCAAAGTCCATTAAGATAAGAAGATCCCCAATACTAGTCATATTCATTGATTTAGTTTGATGAAAGTCAAAGATAAAACTGTGGAAAAAAAAATAAGGATTATCCCAAATCCCATATAATCTTTCCAGTAGGATTACTTATGTCTGAGGGTTTTTTCTCATCTTAAGAGAGCACCTTGAAAATTCTGGTCTTACTGGGAACAAGAAGATAACATGAATCCTTTCAAATTTATTTAGTTTTTAAAAATAACCCATGTTGGCTACATGGGAAAAAGGCTTAGTCTGAAGAAAAAAAAAAAAAAAAAGCACCCCAGGGCAACACGAGGATCCACATTCGTTCTGCCAACACCATATTATTATTTCAGGTTCAAAGCAAAATCAATAGCAAATCATTTGACTTTGTAATGGCAGAAACGCAAGATGCCACCGACTTAGAGAAGGCCATCTGGAAAGAGGCAGCAACAAGCACCCTGTGACAACACCATGAACGATTTCAGCATCAAGTGCCCGAACTGTCCACAATCTAGCTCTTCTATCTATGTGTTCTTTAGGCAGCTACATGCCTCGATAGACATCGTCACACCTGGCAAATCATCTCCTCTGAAGACCGTGGGCATTACTTTCTGTTTTTATAAGTTTGTCAAAAGCCAGGAGAACAATAAATATCATCCACCCAACAAAAGGACAGGTATTTCTCGCAACTAAAAAAAAGTGCAGGAATCTCACACAGGTGGGCAGAGACGGGCCCCAGCCTTGGGTGGCTTTAGTAACTTACTAGCTGAATGCCACACACCTCCCATTTGGCTATTGAGTTCAAATGATTGTTTATTGAGTTCACTCCTACAATTCAGTTTTCTTTGTATTGATAGTTGGAAATAACAGGAAGGGAAGTTTAGCCACTGGCTGGCATTGGTATCTGCCATTTGCAAGTGGGAAAACCAGTTGACATGAAAAAAAAAAAAAAAAGAAAATGGAGGGACCTTGAGGCAACAATAGGTAACTTGTCTTCTCGTTGGTATAGATGAGAGTCAGGACCCCTTCTCAGGTGGCAAAGATACGGCAACCTCCCCTTCTAGGCATTGAAACGAGGAGAGAGGCGGTGGGCATACCTGTGTGTAAGAAATCAATGGAAAGGTTATATATTTCATGCAGTGATCAATCATCTGAACTTCAAAGAACTCGAGACCACATATAATGTAATCCTCTTTAAGACAAGGATACCGAGGTCTGCAGAGGTCCATGACCTACTAAAAGGCTTAATATTTATTTAAAAAAAAAAAAAAAAACAGTTATAGCACTTGATCAGTCCAATTCATTTATTTTTCATTATTCCTACTGCTCTCTAATGCTATGATTAAATATTTTCTGCTCATATGCTAAGAGTATTTGCTCTCCACAAAGACTTCGAATATGCTAATCATCTTAGTGTGGCAAAGTAGATTGATAAATTTGCATTCTGTTTTTAGAAAACAAACCAATAACCAAACAAAGCACTGGGTTAATTTATTCCTGAAAAAAAAATTGAATCATAAAATTAAGCTATGGGAATCCAAGCAAGTATAGATAGTAAATTTTTACCTACTAGCCTGAGGGGGCAGGGGGTGATTGCACTCCTTTGCTCTCTGTTAGGCAGCACAGAGGTTTGAAACCTTTGCTTTGTAGATTCATTGATTCCTGTGATTATTGACCACTGTGCAGACTGTGGTCCTCCAGTCTCAGAAGCAAGACTATAAAACACGGGCTCTGCCCAAGGAGATCCCAGCCTTCCGGACCTCTTGGTAAGATTGCTGGTAGCGTTTCCGCTTCCGAGCGGAGGACGCAGTAAGCGGACTTGGTGCAGATGCATAGGGAACTTTTTGCCTGTTTATGTTTGGGAGACTTTCAAACTCTAATTGCCTCGAGCTTATGTCATGCAAGGGATGTTGTTTTTATAGTTTGTTTGTTTTTTATTAATTGGTTCACAAAACCATACAGGTTTCAAGTGTACAACTTAATAAACACCATCTGCATCTTGCATCATGAGCCCATTGCCCCAAGCAAAGTTTCTTTCCATCCCTATCACCCCCCACTTTGCCCACTTTTACCTCCCCCCCAACCCCTCTGCCCTCTGGCTATCACCTGTGTCTATGCACTATTTATATCATATATACATATATATATATATTTTTTTTTTTTGCTAATTACTTCACCTTCTTTAACCCAGCCCCACCCCCTGACAGCTGTCAGTCTGTTCCCTGCATTCATGTCTTTGTTCACTAACTTAACATCAGGCAAAGAATACTATGTTTTCATAGTTTGTTTTTTTTTTTTTTTTTTGGTATTTTTCTGAACTTGGAAATGGGGAGGCAGACAGACTCCCTCATGCGCCCAACCGGGATTCACCCGGCATGCCCACCAGGGGGCAATGCTCTGCCCATCTGGGGCGTTGCTCTGTTGCAACCAGAGCCATTCCAGTGCCTGAGGCAGAGGCCACAGAGCCATCCTCAGCGCCCGGGCCAACTTTGCTCCAATGGAGCCTTGGCTGCGGGAGGGGAAGAGAGAGACAGAGAGGAAGGAGAGGGGGAGGGGTGGATAAGCAGATGGGCGCTTCTCCTGTGTGCCCTGGCCAAGAATCAAACCCGGGACTTCTGCACGCCAGGCCGACGCTCTACCACTGAGCCAGCTGGCCAGGGTGTTTTCATAGTATTTTTAAGGATCGTTCGGCTCCTATTTTTTCCAACTATGGGACTATCTGGCTCATTCTTAAAATAGTAATATTGATAAGTGTATCACTGAGTGTTACCTAAGCAACTAAGGGCTTGGGCACAATGTGAAGCACAGAAGTACAACTCCTCTTGCTTCTTAAAAGTGTAACTTTCAGCAAGTAACTTCCGCTCAGTTAACGTACCTGGAAACGGTGATTCATGTATCCCTTGTTCACTGGGTTATGATGAGGATTAACTGAAACCTTGTGTATGAAGCCACGGACGTAGAACCAGAGTTCAGTAAGGTAGAGCTCTTGTTGTTGTTATTATTAAGTGTTCATGGGATAACAGCCTAAAAAGCGAACTGACACGCAGCCACCCGATCAAGCTTAGTACGTGATAATGACAGGAACCACTAAGGGATGTGGAAGATCACATAAAACAGGAAACGGAAAAACCTCTTGCTAAAGGAAGGAGAACATAGAGACTACTTTATCTTGCAAGAATTGAAAGAAAAGCTTAAAGGAAAACAAAAGCTAATACAGCTGATAAATTAAGAGTCTGCTATAGACTGAATGTCTATGTTCCCCTAAAATGTATATGTTAATGCCCTACCCCCCAATATGACAATATTTGGAGATGTGGCCTTTGGGAGGTAGTTAGGTTCAGATGAGGTCATGAGGGTGGGGCTCCCATGATGGAATTAGCGCCCTTATAAGAAGAAGAGAGAACAAGCTCACTCTCTCTCAGCCGTAACAGAGAGTCTACAAGTCAGGAAGAGTGCTCTCACCGGAACCTGAGCATGCCAGCACCCTGACCTCCGGTTTCTAGCCTCCAGAACTGTGAGAAAATATATTGCTCTTGTTTAAGCCTCCCAGTCCACAGCATTGTGTTATGATGCCTGAGCTCAGCTGGAGTCAGATACCCAGAAGGCCAAGTGTAATTAAGGAGAAGGTAAGAGTGTCTGCCAAATACACTAACACATGGAAAATGTATTCTTTAAACATCCTGCCGCTGCTCTAAATGCACTGATGTATTGTCTCTCTTTCCTTTGGGAAAGAGTTAAGAGACAGGAAAGATTATTTTAAGATACGGTATGAGATAAAGAAGGATCTGGTTTATTATGATGTAGCAGAACAATTTATTTAACTTGGTACTGTCTGTTTTTATCTTTCCCGGTGAGTCAGCCCTTTCTCAAGACCAGAAGGTTGACAGAGTAAAGAAGAAGCAATCAGAAGTCAATGGCTCTCAAAACTGGGTCTTATATTGCAATGTAGCAGCCGGGGTCCCAGCAGCAATATGCCAGCCTGCTCAAACTGGCCCACCGAGAAGAGCTCAATAAAGCCTGTGCTACTCTGTGGGCATCACTGAAGGAGAACCCCCGTGATCAGTGGCATGCACCGAGGCTAGCAAAAGGGCGCACCAATCACACTCTGAGGCCTCCAGGTGGAGGAAAAGAATTCAGAGAGGCAGCAGCCTGGAAGGACCTCCTGAGAGGGGTGTGGCCTTTAGGAGAGTCACTCAACCCACAGGAACACAGCAAGCCTGACACCAGAAGACTGACTATCGTAGCCTCACTCTCCTTCCAACCCCTCCTCTAATCACCTGCCCAACACTCAGACAGGAAACCGCGGCAGCCAGAAAGCATGAAGGTCCTGACGCTGGTCATCCCCTCCAGGCTTCCGGGACAGCCAGCAGGGTCGCAGGGGGCAAAGTGGTTCAGTGGCACACAGAGAAAGAGGAAGGGAGGGAGGGAGGGAAGGAGGAAAGGAGGGAGGGAGGGAGGGAGGGAAGGAAGGGAGGGAAGGGAGAGAGAGAGAGAGAGAGGGAGGGAGGGAGGGAGGGAGGGAGGGAGGGAGGGAGGGAGGGAGGGAGGGAAGGGAGGGAGGGAAGGGAGAGAGGGAGGGAGGGAAGGGAGAGAGAGAGAGAGAGGGAGGGAGGGAAGGGAGAGAGGGAGGGAGGGAAGGGAGAGAGAGAGAGAGGGAGGGAGGGAAGGGAGAGAAGGAAGGGAGGGAGAGAGGGATGGAGGGAGGGATGGAGGGAAGGGAGAGAGAGAGAGAGGGAGGGAGGGAGGGAGGGAGGGAGGGAGGGAGGGAGGGAGGAAGGAAGGAAGGAAGGAAGGAAGGAAGGAAGGAAGGAAGGAAGGAAGGAAGGAAGGGAGGGAGGGAGGGAGGGAGGAGGGAGGAAGGGAGGAAGGGAAAAGAAAAGCAGACTGCAGACTCAGCTGAGAACGTGGCCTTGGGGTGCAGAGCATCGGGACTTCCAGGGTCATCGAGGGGTTTTGACAATGAGAATATCATTTCTTGTATGATGGTGCACAGAAGGTAACTCACATGCTCCAGATCACATAGCCGTCAACTGGAGAAGCTGAGCTGTGCTAGTTTTGGTGTGAATGATTTCTCCTTTTGCCATCGGGCCAACGTGCCTTGAGGACTTAACCCCTCTGGCCTGTATTTTCGTTTTCATAAAAATATTTGTATGTATGATCATTTCTATGACCAGTTGCTTGATCAGTTAAATAGACTCAGTGAAGCACTTATGTAAGTGACTTGGCTGTGTTTTCATACTTTCAGCCTTGTCCCCCAGAAAGAGACATAAGTGACAAATGTGGGTAAATTACATGACATTTTCTTCCTGGCAGAATTATTTATCTGGGTGCTCTGAATTCTTAACTGATGCAAAAAGAATCAAAATACTTTTCAGCAGTTGGATTAAAAGGCAGATTCTTAGATCTCAGATCGAAAGATTAATCCTTAACAGGATTAGCCGTAGGTTGACCCAAATAGCAGCCAGGCTTCTGGGATGGAGATGAGGATCAAACTAAAAATATCTACAAAAGTAAATAGAATGTTTTTTTTTTTAATTTTCAGGAAAAAGTGTCAAACACTTTAAAAGGGCAAGAAAGATGACTGGTTATCCTTCTACCAGAGTGGGACCCTCTGGGGACTTTGTTATTCCACAGGTAAATACCTTTATCTATCTATCTATCTATCTATCTATCTATCTATCTATTTTTAACATCTATTGTATTGATTTTTAGAGGGGGAGGCAGGGAGAGAGACAGGAATATTGATCTGTTCTTGTATGTGCCGTGACCAGGGATCTAATCGGCAACCTCTGAGCTTCCGGATGATGCTCTAACTAACAGAGCTATCCAGCCAGGGTCACAGGTAAGCACCTTTAATTATCTTTTGACTGGTTCCTCCATAAGGGTAGGGGTAAAGTTGTAGAAAACTGAGTATCCTGCAAAAGATCCTTATCCACAGAAATAAAAATGCTGTCTGCCAAAGATGAAATTAATTTTCCATTCCAAAGGAAAGTTGACTCCCAACATGCCATCTTATTGCCCATTAGGATTTTAGCTAGTTTTACATCTATTGCCTGATTAGATCTCTGACCTTTCATTCAACTTTGAACCCAGTTTTCATATCTTCCTGGTTCACCGTTAATGAATGTTACAGACATCTTTGATAGGTTTGCATATTATATTTGTATGAGAAACATTCTTATAAATTTTAGAACTGCATATTTTTAAAGTTTAGCGATTTGGGGGTAACAAGTCATTTTTATTCAGCAGGTGTTCACTGAGTGCCTACTTCTTCCCAGGTAGTGTACGAGACACAGGGGATACAAATAGTGAAGAAGGCAGAAAACATCCCAGCCTTAATGAATGCCACCATCTAGTATAGATGACAGGCATTGGAATTTTTTTTTAATAATACAAATAAAGTGCTAGTATTTTTCATGGAGGAAATAATTTGTGAGCATATTTTAGAACCAAACCTCATAAAGCAATTCAGCAAGATGTTCCTACTCTTTTGAGCCGGTATCTGGAAAAACTGTGCTAAGCCACTGTGAATTAATGAAGATGGAGAAGAGTGTGTCCATAGAGGAATCGACGCTCACAAAGACCTGGAGATGGGAACGGCAAGCCACTTCTGAGCAGAAAGCCAAGAATAATATGGTGACAGAGAGGAGAGACCATGCAAGGCCCTGAAGTCCAGGCTAAGTATTTTGATCTTAAAGTTCAAATTGTAAGTGCATGCTTAAGATGCTCCAGCAGGCTCCCAGTCCTGCCAGGGTTAAAGGAAAGCTCCTTCTAGCGGTGCAGGGAGGACCGACTAAGGAGAGCAGCACAGGTGCGGAAAGATTGCTTTTGTTTGGTTTTGTTTAGCGAAAATGAGGTTTGATTTCATACAGGATAAGTAAAGAGATGCACGGAGATTTTTCTAAGGAGCACCGATGTAGACCGTTGAACATTCATGTCAGCCTCTTAGAATGAGCCGACGAGAGAACCGGATGGAAGGAAAAGGGAAACTTAAATGCAGACACATTCAGGAGCCCTTTCAACTGCGATTTTAATATAATAATAGCCTTGACCATGGCTGCTATAGACAATCATATATATACATATATGTATATATATATATGTATGTGTGTGTGTGTATGTGTGTATATATATATATATATATATATATATATATATATATATATATGGTCTACTGGAAAGTTCTGTCCGTTTTTGGAATAAAACAAAATACAAATTTTTCTTACCATCAAAAAACTTTATTAAATAATATAATTGCCATTATTATTAATGATTTCTTGCCAGCGTGAGGGCAATTTGTATATCCCATTTTTGAAAAATGTTTTATCTTTTGATGCGAAAAATTGAACCAGTGCTTGTTTGATATCTTCTTCATTTTTGAATTTTTTGCCCTTCAAAAAATTTTGTAAGGACAAAAACAAGTGATAGTCGGAGGGTGTTAAGTCCGGGAATATGGTGGATGCAACAGACATGCTTCTGTAGCATTTCTTCCTTGTTGAAATTTGTAAAAATTACAGTGGCGTAAATGAACTTTATCAGTAGCCATGGGTACACTATCGCTTCACACATAAGACTAACATGAATCAACTTTGTTTTAGTTAATTTGCTACGTCAGTATGTATACATTAAGTCATAAAAATAGAGGCACACATGCGCCAAATAAACGTGCTTACGTGTCGAAACTTGTTGTGATAGAAACGGACAGAACTTTCCGGTAGACCATATATATATCTGGATACTGTCCAGATAAAAACACTTTGAGTTATTTACAAAACCATTTTTGGAGACAATGTAGTTCCCTTTGAGAGGACAGCTTGAGTTCATTTCTTTTCCAATTTCTTCTTCAGATAAACGTATGTCTGTCATTCCAAAAAATAATGAGAACAATTTAACCAAAATTGTTTCACTTCCTCTATAAGAAGTTTAAAGCAAAAGTCAAAGTACAATTATGATACTATCTTACAATAGACATTTGTAAAATAATGATATAAAAATATCATATCAATAATGATAATGGCAGTCCTTAGTATGAAAATACTGATTATTATACATGTGTTTAAACATTTTATTTGTATTTACTTGTATATTTACAAGTAAATTGCTCCTGTTCACAACATGGTTTTACTAATTTATCAACATATTTATTGCATGCCTTCCCTGATATGGTAGGTACTGACTTAGGTACTGAGAAAAAAAAGCAGGAATAAGATGTAGTCAAATGTTTTTAAATTTAAAGAGTTTCAAAACACTATGAGGATTCCCCCCAAAATTCAAAATAGAGCTACCATAGGACCCAGCAACTCCACTTCTGGGTAATTATCTCAAGAAAACACTGATTTGAAAAGATACGTGCACCCCTGTGCTCGCTGCAGCCTTCTGAGCAACAGCCAAGAAATGGAAGCAACCGAGTGTCCATGGACAGATGAGTGGATAAGAAAGATGCGGCATGCACATACAATGGACTATTACTCAGCCAGAAAAAAGAATGAAATCTTACTATATAGCCTCTATTATAGTAGAGGCTATAATACTTAGTGAAATAAGTCAGAGAAAGACAAATACTGTATGATTTCAAGTACATGTGGAATCTAAAACAAAACAGTCAGAAACATCCACAGACACAGGGTACAAACTGATGGTTGCCAAAGGAGAGAGGGATAGGGGGAAGGGTAGAATAAAACAAATATTTAAAGAGGAGGAAGAGAAGGAAGAAAAGGAAGAAGAAAAGGAGGAGGAAAAGGAGAAGGAGAGACAGCACAGCATTACACATGATATTTAATTTGATAATATAAAAAAACAAAAATAAATATATAAGAGGTATTTGTCAAACAATCTAAATTTTTAAAAATCTTCCACTAACAAAAAAAAAAAAAGAAGCTAACTTTTTAAATAAATAAGTATCTTAATATAACTCCAGCGGTTACAAGTAGGTAGAATAACAATATTTCATAGAGCACATGCCCCCCACCATGGCCTCCCTGGGCTCTTCCATTCTGGGCCATGGTTCCCTTACCCTAATGGTACCAGGCATATGAAATAGCCTCTATGCCCCAGAGCCTGCTGAAATGCTTCACTAGTCACCCGTAAGCTTGCGCACCTGCCTCATCCATTCTTTCCCGCAGATACCTCCATAAAGGCCCTTGTCCATGTGTTACCCTCACTCCCTCTGCTGCCTGGCTGACCCGGATGCTTCCTGTCCCTCAAACCTACGGTCAATGACAGTAATTCCCATGACTATGTGTCCTATTATACCCGATTAAAACAAATCCTGGGTCCGCTTTGAAGACAAGAAGACTAGAAAGAATTGCTTATAGGCAGTAGTATGACTGCATGGAATGATTAGAGAATTGATCAGGCAACATTTTCAGTGGGAACCAACAGTTCCATACTAATCAGCTATGAGATAAGGAAGAGGACTTTGAAAGGGCTACATCTATCTGGCCATGGCATGGGTAAACAAGAAGTCTTCAAATTTTACATAAGTCACATGGAGGAAGCGTGATTCTTGGCAGGAAGTAATTTTCTGAACTCAAAAGGAAGGGGGAAATTGTTTGACTGTTGTTCTAGCTTCCAGAAAAACAGAGCTCAGGTCAAACTCAACATAGTCACTAGACGTCTTGGAAAAGAATTCTCATCATGACAAGTTGTCCGATTTAACTTTGCATGTTCACTATTCTTCTCTTCCCTTGGGAGCTTTATGAGTGCATCTGGAATAAGATAAAATAAAATTCAAGGGAAAATTGTAAATTTTGTCTGTAAAATTCCCAGAGACTCAAAACCAACTTTGCTGAAAAAAAAACTTAAGAGTTCAAACAAGACAAAATAAAAATTCCTTTTTATAAGAAATATTGCATTGTCTCAAAACACCTGTGGAATATTAGCTCATTTTCTATATTATCAAACTGGGCTTCAAAAGTTGAAGCAACCTAGATCATTTCTGATATTCTTTCAGGGTCTAATGCAGCGAACTCTTTTAAGATAAAGACACATTTGTGTTTCAAAGTCCCGACCCCATTCAATTCCACATGGTCTGTCTCACTTTCCTAGAGCACTATGTCCCCACCATGACGGGGCCCCCTGAGGAGGGGGAGAAGGAGAAGGAGAGAGGGCATACAAAAAATTGCCTTTGATGTATGAATTTGCTTCCCACAGGGTCTCAATCACAGAACAGAGAGGAAATCATAACATAATGCAATTGCATTCATGCATATTCACTCAGAAGGGATTTTATTTAGTATTAACAATATCCTAAATCATGATTTAGCTAATAAACCAGCAAGCAGCAATTCATCCTGGGATGGTTCCACTCTCTGCCACAAAGGTGCATTCTTGCACATGCAGAAAGAATGGGATAAACAACTTAAACGTGAGGATTAATGAATTGAGAAATACCTGAAAAGCTGTCTGTGACCTGGGTTCTTGGAAGAACTCCATGCAGTCATCTTGATTTTGATTAATATTACAATTTATCCAATTAAAGAAGTACTTCATAAATACTCATGAAGCATTTTATTAGATGATTGTAAATACTTAAAATCTTATTTTTGCAGTCCTTTTTATCACAAAGAAAAAGAGGAGCAGTCTGTGAGCTGTGTCTACATCATTTAGCTTGTTCATTGCCAGCTAAAGTCACACTGCATGTTTGAAAAACAAGATGTTTCCATACACGCAATGCCTAGTACACAAATACGGTGTTCTTGTAGACCTGCTCTTGGGCTAATGTAATATACAGAACCAGCGCTGTGACTGCACATGCTCCCTATATCCTAGAGGCACACCTCCCCTATGGCCGTCTCAGTAATGTGATCATAAAGACACACAGTAAGTCTAAAGACAGTGTGTCCACTGGCAACAACTTTGGTGACAGTGGACAGCAGGATCTATGCCAGCAGCTTAAAGGGAGGACTAAAAGCAACATCATGAAACTGCCTCACAGGAGTGAGGTTCTGCCAAACTTGTAAAACTACCGCCTCTCTTGCCCTTAACCACCCTCCCTCTTCCATCCACCGCATCACCAGCGTCGTTGCCATGACAACCCTTTGGTCTCTCCTATCCATAGTGACACCCTCATTCTCGTAACAGTGCACATCGTGAAATGAAAAGGCAAACACATAGCACTTTCCTTGGCCATTAAAGGGACAAGGAGTAGTGACTATGGTGATTGATTCTGCCCATGCAGAGAACACAATAGCACCCTCCATTTCAGGGATATCGTTGTGCCAGTTATACATGTATGTCCAACACCCTTTTACAAACGAGCATAGATCAGTTAAAACCCACCTTCTTCCTTTACTCAAGCTTCTTAGGGCCTTTCCCCCTTTCCCACCATTTCCAAACAGGCATCCATCAAGTCTGGTCCACTCTGCTCCACTATAAACCGGGCCCTTCCGCTCAAGGCCATTGGCTCACTGTTAGGAAAAGTCTCGGTGGCTGCTCGCACTCAGATTCAAGATATCCTCCAGAACGTCCTTTCCAAATTTAAGTTTTCCAAATTTGCTTTACCTTCCTCACCACTTCAGAGTGCTCATTTAAAAAAAAAAAAAGATATTCCAAGAAGCGTCAATAGCAAGATAACTATCATCGTCTCCCCCCAGAACACCGAGTTGGGCAGCTGCCCATCGGTGTGAGAGTACCTTTGTGGGAGTCGGACATCAGTCCAGCAGAGACGTCCCAGCACATCATGGCAGCGAGAAGTCTGAGAACAAATGCATCGAAGAGAGTAAGGACAGTTTTAATGTAGCTGTATCACCTTCCTGCCCGGCGACACAGTCCACTGCCAAGAGAGACCCCCTGGCATTGTCCTACATGGGAAAGTGAGAACGCCGTGAGTGCCTGGCCTCCGCAGTCGTGTGGGACACGGCCCAGGAGACCCGTCTCTTTCCCACCCAACCGGGAGTACGGAGGTGACCCGCACGTGGGGCTGAGAGAGGCCGGAGCACAGCAGTCAGGGCTCACAACTCACCAAATGGCCGTAGAGCCTCCTGCTTCGCAAACTTCATCTGAAAGACACTCCATAAGCCACTTGGGACACCTGACCTCCAGGAACCGCCAGCTGACCCATGAGTGCCCCCAAAGCTCTGTGCACTTCACCACCCGGATCCACCCCCCACCGCTCTGTGGCTGGCTCCCTGCGCAGGCCCCCACAGACCCCGACTGCCTTTGCAGAAGGCTCCCGATCATATGCAGAGAGCCAACCCACCCGCGGAGCTGGGTGAAGACACACAGACTTTATTTAGCGCAAGGGTCCCCAAACTTTTTACTCAAGGGGCCAGTTCACTGTCCCTTAGACCATTGGAGGGCCGGACTACAAAAAAAAACTATAAACAAATCCCTATGCACACTGCACATATCTTATTTTAAAGTAAAAAAAACAAAACGGGAACAAATACAATATTTAAAATAAAGAACAAGTAAATTTAAATCAACAAACTGACCAGTATTTCAATGGGAACTATGCTCCTCTCACTGACCACCAATGAAAGAGGTGCCCCTTCCGGAAGTGCGGCGGGGCTGGATAAATGGCCTCAGGGGGGATTAGTTTGGGGACCCCTGCTTTAGCGGTTAGAGCACCAACCCAGGGAAAACAATAGAGGCTATCGGCACTTGGTCTGGCTTTGCAGGACAGAGAGAAAGAATACAATCTTAAGAATTCACCCACAAGGGAGAAAAAGGCCATGGAAGAGCCTTAGAATTCTTAGCCAGACTGACCAGTGAACCTATTTTTCTCCTGAGCCATTCTGCAAAGGCCAGAGGAAGTGACTGCTTCTCCAATAGAAATCAGTACATACATAAATAAGTAGAATGAATTCTGGAGTTTAAGAATACTTCCAATACTTAAGCACTCTTTCCACAACTTATCTGATGCAGAAATAGTCAGTATAAATATTACAGTTAAAAAAAAAAAAAAACAGAACAGTATGTCTAATGAGTTATATGTAATTACTCAAACCATTAACTGCCACATCTACCAAATGAAATACAGTTTGGAAAACCTATTCTAGACCATGCCTACTAGAACCCCTCAGAGTGTTGAATCCCCGGTGTATCACTAAATACTCCAGACGTCTGAAGTCCTGACATTAGTGAGACCTAAACTATCCCTCTGGATTCCACATTCCTACTTTACAAAATAATATATCAATCCATTGTATAGATGACACACGGGACACAAACTATACTAATATGGAGAAGCACGCAGAACACAGGACAGAAGTCCCCCCCCCAACAAATAACTAAATGAAATCAACCAGTTTGGTCATTCATTCCAAAATAACCACTCTTCATCTTGTTTGGTTTCTGATAATGGACTTAAGAACTAAGCAAACAAAAATGAACAAAATTAGAGGAGTTGAAGTCTCAAAATAAGTATACTAGGCAAAAAAATGTGTTTCTCCTCTTGAGAAAACTTTCTTAGATACCCACATATGAATGCCAGGTCAAAGGCAAATGATGAAAGAAGGGAGAGCGAATTGTGGTTAGTTCAACTAGTATGCCGATGATCGATTTCCTGTCGATTTCAGGCAGGGCACTGTTACAGGCACGTTGGGGGATTCAGGGCAGAGGACGTTATGGTCCTAGGGGCCACTTTGAGTTTATGATTGAGGGGGTAATTCATGACTATTATACAATCAAAATTAGCAAACCAATTATTAATGGCGAACGGTGAAGCATACTGAGTGAATAAAGAGGCTGTAAGCCATTCCAATGAGCTCTAGCATAGAGAATAGAAAGCAACATTTGATCTCGTTTTTCTAGAGCAGATTGGCCAGTGAAGTTTCTATGTTGAAAAAATAATAATAATGAGATCCAAGTTATAAATATAAGAAAATGTGGAGTAAATTTAGGTATATTTGGGGAAATTTTGCCTTCAAAATTGTGCTGAGCCTGACCTGTGGTGGCGCAGTGGGATAAAGCATCGATCTGGAAAACTGAGGTCGCTAGTTTGAAACCCTGGGCTTGCTTGGTCAAGGCACATATGGGAGTTGATGCTTCCTGCTCCTCGCCCCTCTCTTTCTCTCTCCTTCTTTCCCCCTCTCTCACTCTCTCTCCTCTCTGAAAATTGAATAAAGTCTTAAAAAAAAACTTTTAAAAAAATTGTGTTGATTCTAGTCAATGTGTTAGAAAGAATATTTCCCTTCGTGAACTGCATTCACTCAGAATTAGATTAAGGACTTTATAGGCCAGAAGTCATTCGAACTCAGTATGGATGAGCAGTTGTCAAAAGTTAATAACTTGCTCTGATTATTTATGATCCCATAGAAGTGTCTTTAATTAAGCCGGCTTTCATAATCCCTTTCTAATGCCTTATCAACTTGATTCTTATCGGTGAGCTCGCTGCCTGCTGCAGACTAGGGGGTCTGTTAGGAGACTCCAGCCGATATAAAAGAATTGTAGCCTTAAATGAACAATTGCATGCTAGCTGTCTGCTCAGCAGGGTTTAGGGTAAGAGTCTGTTTCTCCGATTACAGTCTGGTATCCAGTACTCCGCTCCTGAAACTGCAGCTGTTGCCTCTCACCTTGTCCGGTGCATGGACTTAGAGAAAAAAAATAAAACAAACCATCTTAGTCTCTTGACTGCTATCAATCCAATCACTGTTAGACCACTTTGTAGACTTCTTAGAATATTCTAGGTAAGCTCAGTGATACCCTGTCATGAATTTATTAGGGTTGGGCATACTTTTTTCTGTAAAGAGACAGGTAATAAATATTGAAGTTTTCCAGATAATAAACAGCTGGTCTCTAGTGCGACTGCTCCACCATCCCGTGGTCGCACGGAAGCAGCCACAGAAAACACAGAAACGAACGGCTGCGACCAGATCGGACCCAGGGACCAGAGGTTCTGATTCCTGCCTGGAGCGGTCAGATTTATGGAGCGAAAACCTTAATAAGATCTCAGGAAAGAAAAATGAAGAGGGGAACGGAAAGAACTCTAAAGGTACAAACTGAAATTACTACAGAGAATTTATAGCTGCGAAGCAATTGATACCCCATAAAAAAAAGCAAAAAGAAAGAAAAGTAACTGGTAACACAAACAAAAGAGAAAAAGTCATTGTGCCTCATCAGCTGCATATCTGTACCCCTCAAAACCAAGTTTTCCAAACATTCCCATCATTAGTTTCACCGCGGGCCTCCTTTGTAGCTATACAGGTCCTTGGACGCTAACCGGGCCTCTTGAATTATGGTGTCCACATAGTGTTGTGATTAAAGAATTTAACAACTGCTTCTCTGCCTTAATAACTGTTTAAGTATAAAGAAAAGATATACTGAAAGGTAGTTTATTATTTCATGCATTTAATACTTAAATAAGAACAATAAAAGAGGTACACAAAACTAGATTATAAGAAAGAGTTCTGAAATACTAATGAAAAAATAGTAAATAGTTCCTGACCAAAAAAAAAAAACAAACAATAAAACTTATTTACAATATTTCCACATTGCTTCTTGATTGGCGTCCTCACTTGCAATTTTTTTCACCTATGGACAGAATGAACATGACTACGGGCGCTTAGAATACGCTGTTGCGCAGATGAATATTAAAAAGAGTAAGGGATGTAAATTTGTGATTTCCATATTGGGCGGCTGCCCAGGCGCCCACCTTAAAGAGAACCCTGGTGACAAGTGGCATTTTAACAACCGGTTCACCGAACTCGACAAAAAATTAGGGATCAGTTCTGCCGACCCGGTGAAAGCCAGCTGAATCCCACCTCTGTCTGCACACCAGAAACCTGGAGATTCTGTTCTGCCAGATTCCAAGGGGATCCTCATCTACTCCGCTCAGATTTAAGAGGAGCTCCAGAACTCACCCGTCCTTCTTAGCTTCCTAATTGTTAACATTTCTTTTCTCTTGCCTGAAGTCTCAGTGAAGAGGGAAAGGGGCGTGCAGTCTCTGAAGGGACGCCTCAGTCTAAATTTACTCTCAGCCCCTGGGTGTTGTCCTTTGACTCTATGCATTATACGGTCACGTGTCACATAAGAATGTTTTGGTAAAAGGAGGGACCCAGGTCCCGCATGATGATAATGGACCTGAAGCATTCCCATTGCCTGGCTGAAAGTCACACTGCAAAGCATTACTGCTTTGCGCCATCTCATTCTACGGATAGCAATGCCACCGGCCGGACGTGCCTGGGGGCAGTCACCTCTGCCTCGCGAGCTCGGTGCAGACTTCACCCTGCCCTAAACCCAGCTTCCAACTGCACCGACCTCTGCGGTTCTTATTATGATTGCGAGACACACCCTTCAGAGGAAGCTATTAGTAAAGTTTAAGAAAAAAAAAAGAAAAACTTTATTACTTACAGTCCCGGGAGTGTAGAAGGGACGCCCGGGGTCATCTAGCGAGGTCGCGGGTAGACAGCGCAAGAGCGTGAGAGCCCAGCATCAGGAAAGCTGAGAACACCTGCAGCGCAGGTGCGCGCACGGGCCTGGTCCTGGTTTTATCGGACTCCAGGGTGGCGCCCAGGGTTCACGGGCTCCTTCTTTAATGGTGAATTTAAAACAGATGACTGAGAATTTAAAGCACCTGAAGAGAAAAAAGAAAAACAATTACTCCAAACAGTCAGTGATTGAAATCAACCAAGATCTCTACAACATCAGGACCCCCGGTGGGCGGAGGCTCTTCAGTCCTGTGGCTGCCAAATGTTTATTCCAGAGCCTTCGCTGAATTGGATGCCTTTTTGTAGTAGATGACTTGGCAATCAAAGTTAAGTTACGCACTTGCATTGTGAAAGGAAGAGCCACTGTTGGGGCTGACACTTGAATTTCATGTGTCCAGTGATAACGGTGTAAACAAATGTACTGAACAGCCAGCCTTACAAAGTACAGTTACAGTGTAAGCCGTACCACTGAGGTTTGTGTAAATACGCAGTGACTTCCACACAATTATGAAATAGCCCAACAACACATTGCTCAGAAGTATCCCCGTGGTGAGGGGGTGTGTGACTATCCTGAAGGACCATCTATTTAGCAGAAACATGTGACCGTGGTTTCCAGGCGTGGTCAGAATCAGAAACACCTGTCCTGCCACTTAACAGGCTTCATCCTGCTACGTGTGGGCGGGGCATTAACGAACAACTTTTAATGAAAGATTCTTAATAACATTGCTTTCCTATGTACATCTCTTTAAAGTAATAGTTTGGATTCTGAAAATGTCCCACTGTCTTAAAAAGAAATAAAAATAGAAAAGAATAAACACGAATTGTAAAATATAGCAAAATAAAATACTTAGAAGGGAACTCTTGGTTTCTCTATGTTTGAGGCAAACCGAATGTACAAGTAGAGAGAAAGTCATTGTCTCATTCTACCTTTAAGTTAGAAACAAACTTGCGATTTTGAATGACTCCTTTGTGTGTTATTTAAAAAAAAAGACTCAATTACTATGTAACTTGATACCTTTTTTTTTAGTAATTGTTAGGAAGGTGAAGTTATCTTGGGGGGTGAAATCTTAAATAATATTTTTTAAAAGAATTGGTAAAGGATGGATGAAAAATGCTAAGTCTTCTCGTAAATTCTGGTACCTTGCTACCAAAGTGAATTTATATATCCTTTTAAGCTAATTTATTTTGAGAAGCCAAGTTCAATACAAATTGAGCTCAAATTTAATTTCTTGTTCTCCTAGGGATAGATTTTAGAAGTGACTTTTGCTTTCTTTGATTTCAGAATAGCTTTCTTCTTACGGGTACAGAAATGGCTTTGCAGTTTTCGGTTGCTTCCTTGATAATCCTCTAAGACTTCTGAATTCTATTAAGTAATTTTAATCTCACTTGTCTCTTTTCCTTGGCCACTTTTCTCCATTGGACTTTGAGATTTATGCAAATTTCATCAAAAGAGGACCATCCTGCTTAGGAACAACGTTCACTTTTTTTCTACCTCTGTTTCATCCCGGTTTCTTGATCTTATCCACAAGCTCAAGTTCATCAAGAAGAAAAGTTATTTCTCAGGGGATATGATTACAATATTTTTTTTTCTCCCCTCAAGTGACTTGTTGAAACAGATTTCTGGGGACTAATTTATATTAATTCCAAAGTATGACGCTAAGGGCATAAGCATTAATTGAAAGGCTATTTTTATCACCTTGTGCTCATCTTTAAAAAGAAATGACATTTTCCCTAGATTTAATTCAACTTTCACTTTGGTCTAGGGTATTAAATATCAGAAATGATACTTCTCTGGGTTTAATAATTCTCCAACAAATGCAATTAGCCTTAAGAGAATCAGGTTAGGATGTGTTGGTTTGAATTCTATAAAATAAAATATTTCTGGTAAAGCAGAAGATCCCAGGAAGCACTCACTGTCTCCCTGAGCAAGAAGTAGTTCACAAATAGAAACACACATAAAAAGAGGACATTTTTTGAAGCGCATATAAGCAAACCTTTAAATAATTTGGATTTAAAGTTTCCAGCACCAACACACCCATGGTTGATACATAAAGCTTTAGTTACAAGAGCAAGTAATAATAACTATTATTCAACATGTGTTGATTGATCACCAAGCGGCCAGCATGGTGCTCAATTTATTTAATAATCACAACAAACCTGTGCAGATGTTCTTACTGACCTCTGCGATGCCCGTGGTCGAGGCCAGGCAGGTTCATGTAGGATTCGGGCCGACAGTAAAGGAACTGCAGAGGCGGAAGCGCTGGGCCATTCCCGGGTATTCGGTTCTCACAAGTGGCGGGCGAGTGAACAGGAACACCACCCCTCATGCTGGCGGCCAAGCGATCCACTTTCCCAGGGGGAAAGTAGCCATAGCCTTACATAGGCTATGCTCATGTGGCTCTCTGCCACGTGCTCACCCACTAATCATGGAAAGTGCTTGCTAGTGAGCAAGCCTAAGCACAGCTGTTTTCCCTACTTCCTCCATTGATGTCCACTGCCCCCAAATCACACACCTCATAAGAGCCAGAATTCAAATCAAGTACTTTCATTCGAAAACTTCCGGTTTCAGTCCCACAGTATACTGGGATATCAAGAAGAAATTTTTAAAAAGTAGTAAAATAGTATTTTCCCCAAACTCTCTCATATCATCTCTACCAAGCTGAATGTGTCGGTCTGTGGGAAAGGATCCTGATGACAGCATCCAGACCACATCAAGGTTTGTCAGATTCAAACGTGGTTAGGTAAAGACTTCACTGTCTCCCCAGGAATCTGATTGTGGAGAGTTCTATGCATGATGAGATCCATTGTGCCTGTAGACGTACAATAATGCTACCCTCATCTTCTTTAGACCTCTCTTTCAATAAATCAAATAATTCAATAAATATCTGTTCATGAATGACTGGGGAACATACTCATGAAATGAGCCAGTGACTACTGAAATGAACAAATCCAAAATTTATATACCTAAATCAAGATAACTGGAGGAGGAATTTCTACATAATGTATAATCTTTCCTACTTCAAAAAAAATAAAACTACATTCTGTCATTTCACAGATGGAGAGCCCAGATAGGTAGATAGATAGGTGTGTGTGTGTGTGTGTGTGTGTGTGTGTGTGTGTGTGTGTATATATATATATATTTCTGATGTGAGTTCTACCATCTATTCCACTAAGAACACCACTATTATCAAGTCCAGAACAAAACAACTGTCATATTAGTAGAATTCTAAGATACAAAGTATTCAAGTTTCCATTTCCTATTACTCACACTGAAAGTGGCAATATATCCATTCTTTAAAGACTCTGATATTTAGCTCGACCAGGTAGTAGGTAGCACAGTAGATAAAGTGTTGACCTGGGGTGCTGAGGACCCAGGTTTGAAACCCCAAGGTCACTGGCTTGAGCATGGGCTCACCAGTTTGAGCACAGGGTCACTAGCTTGAACCCAAAGGTCACTGGCTTGAGCCCAAAGGTTACTGGCTTGAAGCCCAAGGTCGCTCACTTAGACCCAAGGTCACTGGCTTGAGCAAGGGGTCACTGGTCAGCCAGAGACCCCAGGTCAAGCACATATAAGAAGCAATCAATGAACAACTTAAGTGCCACAACTATGAGTTGGTGCTTCTCACTCCCTTCCTGCCTGTCTTTTTCTCTGTGTATGTCTCTCTCTCTCTCTCTCTCTCGCTAAAAAAAGAGAGAGAGAGACTCTTTGATATTTAATGTCTAACTTATCCTGATAAACGAAGAATACAGTTGAAGTAAAAGTTTGTTAAGGACCCAAGAAAAGCACAAATCGTCCAGATACCACGTTTCCCACTGAAGAAATTGGAAACTGGGGTCCAACCAACCTCATTCATTTGTTTCATGTGTATTTTTGAGGTTTTATTAAAATTATCTGATAGATGGAAGCCTAATTTATCAGTCTCGGGGGTTAATTTGATGTCCTTTGGGGGGAAAATATTGCCACAAGTCCCATTCATACTCCTGCACTCAGAATTCCAGTAGGAACATCTTTTTCGTATCCAAATTAAGTCAACACACATTGAGGTCAAGAACTACTTCAGGTGAGTTACCGAGGAAAGAATTTTGCCATATGTTTTGATACATTATTCATTTAAAATATTCAGAGAATCCCATATGTGAACAGAGGACATTAGATTGAACGCAGGGACTCCTATGCATATTCAAACAGCTTTATATATCCTTCATAAATCAAAACAAAGTAAACAAATGAGAAAGTACAGAGAATGGACCATAGCGAAAGAGAGGATAAATTCATTCTTCCACGTAAAACCTAAGTAACGCTATGCCACAAGTTCTTCCAAGTCAGGTATAAAAAAGAAATTTAATTTTACACCATGTGTACTCCAATATTCTAAAAAGTTTTTAATTTTATATATGAGTTGAGCTATAATCTAACATAATTTTTATCAGTTCTAGAACCTACAATGTGCCAAATGGCGCCCTACATTTTTTAATTTTAAGACCTACCAAGAGGTTTTATATATTTGGAAAATATGCATTCTGTTATATATTACTCTTAGTTCAATAATACCAGATATCAGGTTAACAGAAGAATGGAGACTCTGGTTGAAGTACACACAGGCATGTATGTATGTAGTGTGTGTTGTGTGTATGTGTATGTATACAATAATATACATATAGGCATATAAACATGCTTTGTTTTATATTAATTTATATGATTAAGGGAAAAACAAGTGTAATATAACTGGCAGAATAATTCTTTTAAGAATAATTTTTGTAAATTAGCTCATTGTGTAAAAAATATTTCGATTGGGTTTTATGTAAATTAGCCACCTGTGAGAAGGAAAATACATTTGTATGTATGAAGCTAAAATGAACATTAGATCTGTGAAAAAAAACCTATCATGTTGAAGAGCAGTGAAATAGATATCGTTGTTTGTCTCCCTGCTTAACTATCTTGATCTCTGGTTTCCTTATGAAAATTTCCAAATCTGAGTTCACATTTATTTTTTTCACAAAACAGCACTATATGCCTGTAAAATCTCTCCACATCAAAGTGGACCTCTTTTCTCACCTTCCTTCCCAAACATTGGCTTTCTTCTTTCAACTGAAGTATATTTACCATATTTTATTTACTTTAATCCCTTGCTTATTTAGATACCCTTTGTCTAACAGTTTCATGGCTATGGACCCACAGAGAAGTAGAGAAATAAACAAAGCTGTGAACAATAAAAATAATTGTTTCAGAGTCTGTGTGCACCCACGAAAAAGCTTATGTTGTCTACTTCCTGTCTAAACCCTGTGCCAACCAGGAATGACAAGGAAAAAGAATGCCTATTTATGTAAAGTTTTCTGCTTAATTTAAAAGCCTTTCTATCATGCAGGATTCTTTTAATTACTGCTGTGAATCGCTCTCTCCTGTGATCTTTCATGTATTCTGCCATCTGTTTTTAAAATGTCTCATGCTCTTGAAATACCATCGCATGCAACCCAGTGTCTTTTATTCGGTCCACCGGGACACTGCGGAAGGCTCCACACAGTGTGACTGCAAACCTCAGTGGTTTCCACGAAAGAAGGAAAACAAAGTCAACGACAAAATCCCAGTGTGTTCTCAAACTTCATCTGGACCGTAGCCTCTGATTTAATAAACAGTACTGCCTCTAATTAGCTGTAGTTCACACATCTTGCTGGTTTTCTGTTTTCTTACTTGTGTAAGGAACAGATAGACTAGATGAAAACTAAAGGACTTCTCAGAGATAAGGTAACTATGAGCCGTGGATGCCAAAATTGTGGAGCGTCACCCACCCATCCTCAGGAGCTCCTGTTCTGTCTGCAAACACATACACGTAAGACATAGACACAATTAAATCAAGGCTTTGACATAATCAAAAAATGAAATTTTTGCTCAACATTTAATTCCAGGCTTGACTTCACAGCATCCTGGGAAGAATACCATAGTGCAAATGTGTAGACAAAAGTAATTCTAATTCTATGTACAAAGAAATACCCATATAAGTGTCTGCGGGTTTACAGGCAGAATAGGAGTGTGTTATTATATAATTGCACATGTTTATGCCATTGGACATGATGGATCATAGGAATTCCTTAACTCAACAACAATCAGAACTCAGCTATATTAAGGGTCCATACAGTGAAGGACACTGGGCTATGCTTTTGTCTTGTTAGAGCTTCCAGCTTTGCCTTGTATGTAGTAGATGCCAAATAAATACTTATCTTTAGAATTTTATGATTCCATAATTATAATTATTTGAGTGGAAGAGGTAAGTTAATACAACTCCAAACAGGGCAGTCTGCTCAGTGCCTGGTCCATGGCCAAACTTAACTTTTAATTAAGTAATTTATCTATTCAAACAATAAAAGTTTCCAAAATATTTGTTTAGAAGGCCAGCTTTTATTGTTCACAGTGGCCAGGACATGGAAACAACCAAAAAGCCCGTCAATAGATGACTGGATAAAGAAGATGTGGCACATATACACTATGGAATACTACTCAGCCATAAGAAATGATGACATCGGATCATTTACAGCAAAATGGTGGGATCTTGATAACATTATATGAAGTGAAATAAGTAAATCATAAAAAACCAGGAACTGCATTATTCCATATGTAGGTGGGACATAAAAGTGAGACTAAGAGACATTGATAAGAGTGTGGTGGTTACGGAGGGAGGGGGGAGAGGGAGAGGGAAAGGGGGAGGGGGAGGGGCCCTTTGTGAGGGGCACAAAGAAAACTAGATAGAAGGTGACAGAGGACAATCTGACTTTGGGAGATGGGTATGCAACATAAATGAATGACAAGATAACCTGGACATGTTATCTTTGAATATATGTATCCTGATTTATTGATGTTGCCCCATTAAAAATATAAAATTATTAAAAAAAAAAAAAGAAGGCCAGCTTTTTATTTATTTCTGGGATTATACTGTGGACATACACAGTCTAAGGAAATGACTTTAAAAACATACAAAAGATATATATATAAATGCTCAACCCAGGAATTTATAATAGCAGAATATTTTATATAATTTGTTAAAACCTGTGATAATTAAGGTAAGTAGGGGGCTTCTATATTATGCATTTTAAAAGTATAATAATATAGTATATATACAATAGTTAATTGTTAAGTAAACTAAAATGTAAAATAGAAATTGTGTAGTCATTGCTCGACACTAATTTCAATTCAGTTCTAGAAATATATAATTTGCTAACATAATACATTAACATTTATAGATAATAAGAGATTTTCTTATTTTATCATATTGTTAATCATATTGCAATTTTAAAAAATTTAATTAATGTTACATATACATAATATATAATAAAATGAATCACAAATGATATATGTGACAAATAAAATTTCTATAATAATATTAGCCATCTTAGGCTCTAAAACTATGGATAGACTTTATTTTTCATATGCATTACAAATTTTCTCTGTATAAATATTAAAAAGAGACTTTCATCTTGTTTTCCCTTTTTTTTTTTTTACATACTTCTATTTTAATTTTTTTTATACTGCTACTCAGTATTTGTGGGGCTTGGACAACTCAAGTTTTCTTCTCTCTTCCTTATAAAATGAAGGAAGAGGCTCAACTGGAAATCATTTGGACCAATGACCTAACCAAAAAAAGCCAACTGGAACAGGTCACCCAACCATTAGGTATCCCATGTGGAAACATAAATTAAAATATCTTATGAATTTAAAAAGAATGATTGGGGAGGGTTGTACAGGTATACACACTATCCATTCATTATCAGCCCTTTAGTGCAGAAGGTACACACTCAAATGTCTACAAAGAATGCAAAGTATTGCCAGGAATGCAGAAGATTGAAGCTAACCATAAAGCAAAAGAGAGGCCCCGGGAATGAGGAGGAACGTGGTAGATTGGAGAGCGCATCTTCCAAGTGTCCAGAGGGGCCACACCCGAGGAGCCCTGCCGCTGTTGACAACTGGAAATGCTGCTTCTCCATCACCAGGTCATTGGCAAGAAATGCAGCATTTGGGGTAGTTTCTCCATGTTAACCACCAACTATATTGCTAACTTTTGTCTTTGCCATCATATTTAACACCCTGGCAGCCATAATTGTGGATATAATGTTTTGTGTTTAATAATAAAGTTCTAGTAACAGCAAAAGCATGGAAAAAAATGAAAAAGAGGATGTTTCCCAGATCTAGAAACAGGATCCTAAAGACTAGTTTGTTTTAATTAAATCAGGACCTTCAGTTGGACACGCCCACTCTCCAGCGCCATCATAAGGAAGGAGCCAATGGACATCACTCTCCTTCCTCCTTCCCTTCCTTTCCCGCCAGCTTTGGGCGTGGTTTCCCGTGAACCACGCCCAAAGAGAAGCCAGCCATCTAGGTAGCCCACTGATGTCGTCACACAGGCCACCCCCTTGTGCAGAGAGCAGGGTGACTAGGGCGGGGAGAGAGGAGCTGGAGGAGCAAGAGAGGACACCTGGCACAAATCCGAAATGACTATTCATAAACTAGGAAAGCCACCTGTCCCTTTCAGGTAGCCCGCTCTTTATCGCCCCATCCCCGGTATTTTATATCCAAATACAATCATTTTGTCAAAGTGTAACCAAAGATGAATTAATGTAGGACTTTATAGCACCACAATCTAACAGGCTGTTTAACAGCATGATCGAATTAAAGGTCCCGAAAATGGCATAACTAATGGAACTGTCTCGGAAAAAAAAATAAAAAATAGTGCTAATGCGGAGGTTCATGAAATGTGTATGAGCCGTCTAACATATTCATGCCCTATTACCGAGAATTTCAAAGCGTCTCACTGCTCAAGATAATAGGCCTTGATTCAATTCAGTCTGATGTGGCATGAGTTCCATGTGCTAATTAGTAAAGCATTTCTTAATGATTAAGGGGAAAAAAATCAGATAACATTTGATTGGAAACCCAACTGTCAGAGATAAAATATAGCTACAACTGAGGTTAGAATGAGTGTCATTCATTTTGAATTCAGGTGTCTTAATTATGATAATTAATGATTGTATTGTTTCTATAAATGAATTCGACCAACATGATAAGAATAGGGTAATCAACGTGGGGTTTTTGGTTTTGTTTTTTTTTAGAGTGGGAAATTTAAACTGATGGCATCAATAATAATCATATCCTTTTTTGCATTTTAAGTTTTGTTTTCCATCAAAATCTGTTTTGTCCTTTAGTCATTCATGAATTGTGTATGTTGTTATTACTTTAATAACAAGTGTATTTCTAAGAGGTGATATCTGTTGACACTGGATTTCTGGCAAGAACGTAAATTATTTCTTCTTTATCAAAGTTAGAGATAGTAGAGCCTGCCTTCTATCAGTGCTGTGAAAGTTTGTTAAAAAATGGTGTGGCATTTGTCAGACTCTAGTGCCTAGCATTAAAAAATAATCAACGGACTCAGTAGATATAGGTTAATATTGACAGCGTTACATAAAGGTGATTACATAAAATTTGATAGGTCATTTAAATTCTGAATATGCTGAGTATAATCTAATCACAGGAAGTGGTTTTTACAGGCTCACATGATCAGTGCAGGGTTTTTCTCACTGACAGGTATTGATTCAGACTTCAACACCTCTTGCCTGGCCGCCTGCAGCCACGGCTCTGCCTCCCTTACCGCCCCACTCCATTCCTACATCTGTTATACAATACCTTTTCCTCACTTTAGTTGATACTAAAGAACCTCCACGAAATGATGTCAACCTTCCTTTCCAGTCTCGTTTTCTGCTTTTATTCTGTGTGTACCTTACTCTTCAACACGCTTGGTTGTTTATAGGTCATTCATTCTTCTGCCACCTTGCGAAGTCCCCACCTTCTCCACCCAATTTGGCTCCATCTGGAATTGAGCAGTCTCTGACGTGAACGTCACAGTAAACATGTTGACACTTTTCTTCCCTGCACGATTGGAAGATGCTTGACTACAGCTCTTCTTTCCTCTTTCCGGCGCCTAGAACAGATTCTGGCATAAAAACAGATGTTTAAATAATACCCTCACTAATAAGATAAATCAAGAAATTACTTAGATCTTGATAAAAAAAAAAAAAAAGAGAGAGGCATCTTTAAGGAATTGCCTTAGTCACTACTTACAAATACTTAGGTTTATTCTTGTATATTTAGAAAACTGTGAGTCTCGTTTTGCATTGCGCTAATGCGTCGCTGGACAACTACCAACCACTAACCTACCAGGCAAAGGGAATGCAATGCTGGTGGGGGCAGGTGAAGAACTGATGAACACAAAGACCTCTTGCTCCCCAGCCCCCAAACCAACTTACATAAGGAGGCAAAGGAAAAGTCTAGCTCACAAATGGTGTGTATGAACAAAACTTGGAAAGGTCACATTTTTGTTTGTTCTTTGGCAAAGAGGGGACTTTTCCAACCTAAATTTTGGGCGGTGGCCCAAAAAGAGTTATAAGGAAATAGACGCTGGCCAAAGGCATGAAAAGATCCCAGGTCTCCAAAGCCCAAGAGACTCCAAAGCCACCGTGACCCTATCTCCTGTCACAGAGCGGACGTTTCAGGAGCTGTATGCACGAGCGGACACGTCCCTCAGATCAAAGTGTGAACTCATTCGTTCTTCAGGAGGCCTTTGGTTTATTATCTAAAACCCTACGTTGAAGAGAATTTTTCTCTCAGTTTCAGGCAAATAACTAATCAGGGTGAATCCCAATGGACAGGGGGAGCCCAATGCCAGAATGTTCTATGCGGGAAGAAATGGACACAGACAGACATTTCAGCAGCCATAGCGGTAGACTGTGGAAAACTAGAATTATTCCATTTTCTTTCTATACCATAGGAACTGTTTTCTGTTTATTAGGATGTTTTTATATGAAAACCACACTAGTCTATTACTTTAAGCAGGCTGGCCTAAGCCATTAATAAATCTACAATTCCTCAGTAGCTATCTATATCTGTTTTTAGCATATTTCACATGCCTTCACCATAGTCTTGTATGAAAGAATAATATTTCTAGCTTTATTTCTAAATCCCAGATACTGTTCATAGAGAGCAACTACATTCAAGAATCCCGAAGTCTAGACTGAGTTAATACTGATTGTTACCCTGGTATGACATGACGATTCTCACTAGGGGAGCCGTCAGGCAGAGAGAGGATGGCATTTGGGGTTTTTCTTTTAACTGTTCCAGCAAAGCACCTTTTTATTTAAATATATTCCTTTCTTGTTTTAATGGAACATAACTGAACCGCGCAGCAGCCACAAATTCTGGATGTTTGCCACAGCGTAAGTTTCGTGTAGTTAACTGTAGTACCCACTAAATTAATAACTTCAATGTTATTGACATTTCCCTCACTTGTTAGACTTTTCGTAAAGCTAAATCGAAGAAACAAAAACGTGCCATCAAATGCACGTTGGAATACACGGCTGTTGTCATTATTCCCTCGTTTTAATCCAATGGAAGACAGGAGTTTATCGTCCAGATCCTTTAGCAAAACAAATGCTACCAGTTCAGAAATGAAAATCCATGCTTCCATTTTGATTATGCAGCACTGAGAAAGCCAGGGAGGCCCCAAATCCTGCAGGGTGTGTGGGAAAGTCAGCATACGCCATGGTCAGGGCATCTGCCACCCACACCGCCACTCCTCACCTCCGACGGATTCATCCCAGCACATTGATCACTGACTATCCTTCTTCCCAATGACAGAAAAACGCAGGAACCACAGAATCTTTAAAACCAAGATGCATCACTCTGGTTTTCTTTTCTGAAAATAAAAATTAAAAAAAGAGAGAGACGAGGAAAGAAAGACAAAACCAAGTTCCTAAAACAAAGATGCACAACGACACGGTTGTTTTCTTTCTTTCTCAGGAAGCGGCTTCTATCGATTGGAGCTGCTTTTTTTTGCAAAGAGAGAAAGTAGGAGCCAGGGGCCAATAAATTGTGCTTTTTCCCAACTCAGTTCCCCTGCCTTTGCAAGAGGCATTTCCCCTGATAGCGCAAGCCTTCTAGAGGCCATAATTCTTGCTTTTCCGCCCACGTTCACTTTTACATAAAATAAGAAAGACTGCCCAGGCAGGTACTTCAGAGCAGTCAAAATGCAGTCCTGAGGAAGTGATTCTGTAGTTTTCTGGCTTTACTTCCCCTCTCGGCGGCTGCATCGTACGGAACGCATGCTCTGGAGTGCCCATCTATCAACACCCCTTCCTGAGTCACCGCTGTGGTAGAAGAGGTTGGCCCTGCTTTTCATATTTCATTTCCTGATCATTAGTGACACCATCTTCCTCATCTCCATTAGCTTTCATGATGCAGTTGAAACCTTGGACCGTTTCTTGCCTGAGAAATGCCTTTAAGGAATGCTTTGGAGGACATTGTTTTCATATTCATTTCCTCGGGAGTTCTCCCATCATGTGCATAAGCTGCTTCTAGCAATGCTAACTGCCCAGGATTGAAATATGCTGGTTGGTGGAAGAAACTGTAGCACAGCCCATTTGTGAGAGGGTAGCTTTTTACTTCGGTGGGCAAAGATACAATTTGAACATCTTAGAAGTATAGTTTTCAGTAAAATCAGTACCAAATGGAGTGTGCGGGAATATAACCAAACCACTTGAATCCTTTTGTTGAAGGGGTAACTCGCCTGCCACGCTTTAGGGAGATTACATTTTGCCATTCTATCAGTGTGAGTTAGCATGCACAGAAACTGCTGTTATTATGGCAAATAATAAACATTAGTCTTCAAGGATGTAAAAAATAGTCATAAACCAAAACAATGTTAACCGTGAATAGAGTTCATCTCCTCCCTTTCTTTCTTTCTTTCTTTCTTTCTTTCTTTCTTTCTTTCTTTCTTTCTTTCTTTCTTTCTTTCTTTCTTTCTTTCTTTCTTTCTGTAAGAGGCAGAGAGTCAGAGAGGCACAGAGACAGACTTCTGTATGTGCCCTCACTGGGATTCAACTGGTAAACCCCCTACAAGGCGATGCTCTGCCCATATAGGGCTGCTGCTTGGCTACTGAGCTATTTCAGCACCTGAGGAGAGGCCATGGAGCCATCCTCAGCATCGGGGGCCAAAGTGCTTGAACCATTTGAGCCATGGCTGCTGGAGGGGTAGAGAGAGACAGAGAAAGAGAGAAGGGGGAGGGGTGGAGAAGCAGATGGTTGCTTCTCTTATGTGGTCTGAGTGGGAATAGAACCCAGGACTTCCACAAGCCGGGCTGACACTCTACTGCTGAGCCAACCAGTCAGGGCATCTCCTCTCCTTCTATCATCTCCCTGTGGCTCTTCAATAACAATGTTGACACGGATGATGGTAGAAAGTGCTAGCAAGTAGTCACTATCATAGGCATTATACAAAAAGTTGTGTGTTCACTATTTTGTACAGTGGCCCGTTCACACTATTAATACAATGCAAAGACACACGAGAAGAGGAATAATGGTCATTGTCCAGAGACTGAGGGCTTTATGCTCAATTCAGTAACTGAGCAGGGCTTTGAGTCATTTTTGGTTTGGGGGAGAGGCATATAATTTCTGTCCCACGTGAGGTATGAGCAGAAGCATTATAATATGGGGATGCTGCCAGTTGCTGAGTATGTCTACTCTAATTATGTATCCCAGAACTAGGACAATGACCTCAGGATGGGTTCAGAGAACCACTAAACCCAATGTGAGACAGACCTAAGTAAGCTAAAACTCCATTGATCACTTGACCTCCATGACCACCAACTTCGACAAATGGATGACAGTGATGTTGTAGGTCTCCTGGAGTTAGTGACAGTTTACAGGCTATTAATCCCTGAAGAACAGGATTCTTCCCTTTCCTCCTATACCCAATGAAACACCTAGGTCCCTTTGGGGAAGACTGGGAGTAATACTAACACTGTACATTTATTAGGAGGAAAAATAGGTAAATAGATTTCTTCTAAAAAGTATTTTGGAAAATCAATGGTCCATCAAATTATAAGCCTACAAATAATTGTTTAATCTAGAATGCCTAACAGAATAGTGTGTCAGTTTTTAAGACATTTCATTCCTAAATGAAATGTCAGTCACAGAAAAAGAAATACTGCATGATTCCATTTACATGAGGTATCTAGAACCAAATTTATAGACTCAAAGGACAGAATGGATTGTCAGGAGCTGGGCTGGGGAAATAGGAAATGGGGAGTTTCTAATAAAAAAAAAGCATGAAGTTTCAGCCACGCAAACTGCATAAGCTCTAGAGGTCTACTGTACAACACTATACCTAATGATAACAACTTGTACACTTACACATCTATCAGTGTACATGTCATATTAAATCTTCTTGCCACAATAAAATTCTTAAAAAGCAGAGCCTGACCTGTAGTGGTGAGTGGATCAAGTGTCAACCTGGAATGCTGACGTCGCTGGTTCGAAACCCTGGGCTTTCCTGGTCAAGGTACATATGAGAAGCAACTATTTACAAGTTGATGCTTCTCACTCCTCCTCTTCTTTCTCCCTCTCTCTCTTCTCTCTAAAATCAATGTATAAAATACTTAAAAGAATTTTTTAAGGCAAGGTTGTACTAACATGGCTGCTCAAATCAATAAAATTTGGTCCAAAAGTTAAATGTCTGTAAAAAATAAAATAAAAATAAAAGTTAGAAAAGATCTCCACAATGAAATAAAATTGTAATTACATAACGGGCCTTGCATCCGCCTAATATTTTATTTAACTTATGGTCAATATTTTTCAGCCAGCAGTACTGTGATCCTACTGAAAAATCCAAAAAGGAACAAGCTCCTGAGTCTGTTGGCTTATTCAAATATTTATTTCACAATGTTCCAAGGGCCAAACACGTGTCTAGTACGCTGTGCTAGATCACTGATATGCAACGGGTAGAATGGCTGACAAGCGCCCCCGTCAGAGCTGACAGTCTCAGGCAGCTGGGCTGATTACGTCACCTTTCTTCAAAATAACAGTAACTGTTCCCTGGCCGGTTGGCTCAGTGGTGGAGCGTCGGCCCGGCATGCGGGAGTACCGGCCAGGGCACACAGGAGAAGCACCCATCTGCTTCTCCACCCCTCCCCCTTTCCTTCCTCTCTGTCTCTCTCTTCCTCTCCTGCAGCCAAGGCTCCATTGGAGCAAGGTTTGCCCGGGCGCTGAGGATGGCTCTGTGGCCTCTGCCTCAGGCGCTAGAATGGCTCTGATTGCAGCTGAGCGACGCCCCAGTTGGGCAGAGCATCGCCCCCTGGTGGGCATGCCGGGTGGATCCCGGTCGGGCGCATGTGGGAGTCAGTCTAACTGCCTCCCCGTTTCCAACTTCAGAAAAATACAAAAAAACAAACAAAAAAAAACAACCAGTAACTGTTACTGTGTAGAATACTGTTGGTCTGCACCGTACGCTTTCCACTACAGAAAGCCTTGTCTTTCCTCCTTTCAAATTTGCCTGCAACACTTAAGAAGCAAGAACAGCAGTTTTCCACATTAGGAATCTCCCTTAAATTTATGACTCCTGTCTGTCACTAAGTGACTGAATTCATGTTTTGGGGAGACAGTCCTCCAGGGGAAAGCAATTGGGGTTCAGAAATAGGTAGGGCTGTTACATGAAGAGAACGAGGCTTGCGGGAAAGTCTACATTGTTCAGCACGTTTGCTTTAAATGGTATCAATTGCCTGTCACCTTTCTAATGAGCCTCTGCCCCCAGCAATTTGGTTTCATATTTTACAGGGTTAGTTCCTAATGATTTGTTCTCAAACAGCACGTCCACGTGTTCTGATTTTAGGAAACCTCAGCCATCCTCAAGCCGTTTATCGGATGAGCTGTTGGTCACATCTCATGCTCCTCTCCCTTGAAGCAAGACTGTTGTCACCAGTGAGCAGCGACTCCAAGTCTTAGATGATAATGCAGCTATAACAGATGACTCTTCCTTCTTGTATATACATGGATACATGCATGCATACTTACCTACACACAGCCACACATACGAGTGTATGCACATGTCAGGGAGTGGTCTGAGTCAATATTGGAGCATATTTCTTTTCAGTTCCCAATACGGTAACTATAGTTACAGGTTATGGATATTAAGCGTGGAATGACTGAGGTAAATCCTTTTGGAAAGCACTAAGAGACCATATAATTCAATCTTCTACCCAGAACACATGGAAGGGACATATTTGATGAGGACATAAAGGGAGAGAGAGAGCTACATGCAGAGTGAAGTCCTAAGAAATGTCCCTGACTCTTGTGTAACAGACTTAGAAATGCAAATGTAGGGTTGGTTCAAGACACATGCGACGACATGAAAATTAACACTGTCTTCATGAAAACAGTACTGCAAACAATATTGCCTTTATATTTTATACTTTTCTTCTTCAAAAAAACCACTGGGCGCCCCTGAATTAGTAAGTATATTCTAGTTTTAATTTAAAGTTTCTTCACTCTACGATCTTTAATATGCCTATCTGTTTTTTGTTGTTTTAGGGGTTAAGCAGAGATCAAAATTTCCACCCACTTTTCATATGAATAATTCTCCTGGCACCGTTGTTAGGATAGTCAGTACTATACACTTACATGTGTATTTCTGCTTCTCTATCCCGTCAGTCTGCTTGCTCCTTCATGTGCAAACACACACAGTTGAATTACCTGATCTTTAAAATAAAACTTAAAATCTGTTAAGATGCATTTTTTTCTCCTTATTCTTCATAACATTAATGTAGTTCTTTCATTTTATTTTTGGTGTCATATGGTCAAGATTCATAGAAAACCTAGTCGAGATTTGTGAGGGAAGGGGTTGCAGAAAGGGAGTAAAGAGGGACAAATATAGAGTAACAGGAAATTATTTGACTTTGGGTGATGGGCACACAACATAATCAACAATTCAAATGCTATAGAAATGTCTACCTAAAACTATGTACTCCTGTTGATCAATGTCACCCCTCTGAATATAATTTTTTAAATAAAATTTTAAACAAAAGAAATTTTTATTTAGATTGTAATGATTTTATAGATTAATTTTTGATGATTTATATCTTTATATTAATTGTTCCTTCTAGAAATGAGCATTATTTTTCTATGTATTAAAAACATCTTTTCCAATAAATTTTTTCCAAGGTCTGGCCAATGCACGATATATGTAGTTAAGTCTTAGCAAAGAAGTAATTTTCTCTGATGATGATCTTAACTTGAATATTTTCTATCTTATACATTAGTGTATAGCTCATTTAATAATTTCTTGTGTTGAATAAGTTAGAGAAGAAGTTGACAAATTAGTGAGCTAAATATTTTAGGCTACATATGTTTATTCTCAAGGCCACTTTTACTGAATATCTCTTTTTTATTTTTAATGTGCCTGGGTTCCAAGAAACATAGTGGACAATTGCCACATGTCCTCTAGGCTCATACAATAAGTCTAGATCATAGATGCTTCCTATCCAAGTAGTGCTTGGACACACAATAGCCCTAATTTAAAAGAGTAAAGATCATCAGAGTACAGATAATGTTAGTAGTATTTGATTTAACTGAGCTTTATTGTAGTTGATGAAAATAAATTCTTTTACCACATTGTTTTCCTTCTGTTTTCACTGTAAGATTGTTAAGAGCTATATAACGATGTGCTAAGTGTGAAATAAGTCAGACAGAGCAAGAGAAACACCACATGATTTCATGTATATATTCAATAGAAAGATCAAAATAAACAAAGCAGAAACAGACTCATCGATATAGAGAATAAACAGACAGTTGCCAAAGGAAGGGAGTTTGGAGGAGAAGGGGGAAAAGGGAGAAAGGATTAAGACGTACAGATGGATGGTTACAAAATAGTCATGGGGTGAAAAGTGCAGCATAGCAAATACAGTCAATAATATTGTACTAATTATGGATGGTGCCAGGTGGGTACAAGACTTATTGGGGAGAACTCTTTGTGAAATATATAGATGTCTAACCACTATACTGTACACCTAAACACTAATATAAAATTAATATTGAATGCCAACTATAGTTGAAACAAAAGTATAACCAGTCATGAAAAAACAAAGAGCTACATGAAAAAGTCCAGGGTAAGGATGATCTACAGGAATTGGCCAAAGAAGAGCATTTTAGGTTGCTTTTATCTAGAACTTAAACAACAAGGATCATGTAATCAATGTTCAGATTTATAACTATATTAGTCCCTGCCTTTTTGATCTGCCCCCATGTGCTCATGCCATCTAACCTCCCAATGTGACTATTGTACATCATCTGTAATGTCCCATTCAGATTGCCGTGACCCTATTTGACTCAAGACAATGACTGGCCCCGGCTGGTTGGCTCAGTGTAAGAGCATCAGTCTGGCATATGGAAGTCCCAGTTTCGATTCCTGGTCAGAGCACACAAGAGAAGTGACCAACTGCTTCTCCCCTCCCCTCCCCCTTCTCTTTCTCTCTCTGTCTATCTTCCCCTTCTGCAGCCATGGCTCAAATGGTTTGAGCAAGTTGGCCCCAGGCACTGAGGATAGCTCCATGGCCTCACCTCAGGTGCTAAAAATGGCTCAGTTGACTAGCAATGGAGTAGCAGCCCCAGATGGGCAAAGCATCACCGGGTAGGAGGCTTGCCAGGTGGATCCCAGTTGGGGAGCATGCAAAAGTCTGTCTCTCTGCCTCCCTACCTCTTGCCCTCTCATTTAATAATAATAAAAAAAGACACTGGTATAGTGTAAGCATTTATTTACATGCTTTCCATAAATTTTTATTTTATTGTTTAAAATGTATTTAATTATAAATCTAATGACTGGTGCTAAGTAAACTGGAACTGTGTTTTTGTCAATCTGGACATTAAAAAGTGTTGCCTGAGATAAGAACCATGCCATATGTCAAGCCAAATGGCTAACACATCTGTCGTTGTAATTAATATTTTGAAATTTCATGGTATCTAGCTGACTGAAACATATACCACAGTGTTTTCAGGCAAAATGTATAAAACATTAAAATATATCGGACAGACTGATACAACTCCCTACAATTGAATGAGATGCTCCTCTCTTGGCTTTGTATAATTTACATTTTTGTTCATGAGGCTTCCTAAATATTGATTATATTATAACGAGGACAAAGTGTCTGTTACCCACTCAGCAGGTGTCATTTAGGGAGTTTTTCAGTATTTTGTGCTTATAATTCATCACATATTTTTGAATGATTGCAATTACTAGTCTGGAGAACATGATGACTCTAGTCTTGCGGCTACAAAATCTACCATTTTCGCAATATATTCTTGTTTCCGTACTAAGTAAGTCTATTTAAATCAATTTCCCCTTATCTGAAGGGATTCAAACACACTCATTCTACAGGTGTGAGTTACTGAGCGCATCTCGTATTTCCTGCGCTTCTCGTGGTTGTAGAGCTATGGCACAACCAAATTATCCCCAATGTACATTTCCAAGGGCCTGTGAATATCTTTATCGTAGAAACTGCTTCTCACAACAATAGTACATGCTAAGTATACAACTGACTCACGTCTAAAAACAAAAAAGATTGTGTAGGTTTTGCTCCACAGATTTTGTCAAATCAAGTTTTCTCTGCCATTTATTTGTGTAAATTGTATTGTGTGGATATAAATGGAAGCTTTATACATCTTCAAGTCATCTTATTCACATAGAGGTTAAAAATGACCATATATTAGCCTTGATTATAAGTGCCCTGATAATTTAATCTAAACTAGTAGATGCAATGTAGAGGTTCATATTGTCCACAGAGTTGGAAGGCTAAGTACCCATGGACTTATCACCTCTCTTTGATACTCTCATCTGTAAAGTGGTCTATTCATCATTTACATACACCAAAAGGTGATCTTGAGTAAAATAGTTCATTAATAAAAAATTTTAATAAGAATAGAATAATTTGTAAGTGTAAGGTATTTTCCCCACCCAGGAAGAAAGAAGGGCGCAGCCATCAAATGTGGAATAGCAAAAGCTTTATTTAGTAGAACGCATCCCAGATGAGATTCTTTGGTCCACAAAATGGGCCAGAGAAGTCGCGCCACCTCCCTGTTTGGGGGTAATTTATAGCACGGTAGGGTGGTCGGGTTGATATGATGTGGCGAAATTTCATTGGCTGACAGACAGTCATTCTTTTTCAAAGGGCTTCTGGGAAGTTTCTTTTGGCGGTCATGGGTGTGGGCAGTTCCAGCCAAAGTTCCCAAGCATTGTTCCTCACATGACCCACCCCCATTGCCAATCGACCTCACATTCTGACCTTTTTTTTTTGAGATAGGGGCACCGCTATTCACCTGGCTACTTCCTGCTGGTGAGGGGCATTGTGGGGAGGGAGGTGGTGGCTCTGAGGGGAGTCGTGTATATGGGTGTAGGAACATCTGGTTGACCGTGACTCAAGAAACCTCACGGATGCGGCCCTGTAAGAATTTATAAAAGAGGAGTAAATATGAGTAATATGCTGATAATTAGAAGAGGACCTAGGATAGGGGCAGCTCAGGTGAGGATGGGTGGCTGCTACCAGGAGTTAAGCAGGTTGTAGGAGGGGAGATTCTTGCGCAGTTTCTCTTGCAGACAGTTGAGGACCCCGATGCTCTCCTCCATTGGGCCAGTCTCATTGAACAGCATTGCTTCTTGCTTTAACTCACTCTGGATGCAGGTTCCCGGTGGGAGGGACAGGAGCGACAGGAGGATCTGCAGGGCCCAACTTTTTGATTAGCTGGAGATGGGTGGGGCCCAGTGGTTCTGATTGCCAGCAGTCCTGCTTGGGGCAAGCTTGAGGTGAGAGACATGGTTTCAAGGTGTTTTCCCTAGGAGCTTGGCTGCAGGAGGAGTAGTCAATATTACTGTATGGGGTCCCATCCACTCCCATCTACAAAGAGTATTAGATCTGGATCTTTCAAAGGAGAGGGGGTGCGACCGGATTAGGGTAATCTATGGTAGTGGCAGAGCCTTCAGTCAGGGGTGGTAGGAGTAGGTGGGAAGATGCTGTCAGCTGGATAGTGGCTCCAGGACTTTGTAGAATGTCCCGACCCAGAAGGGGTACAAGGCATGAGGGCATAACTAAGAATGAGTGCAAAAGGGGATTTCATCCAAACTGCATGTCAGGGGTGGTGTGAGAAGGGGAAAAAAAAGGGGTCCCATTCACTCCCATAACTGAGACCTGTGAGGGAACTAGAGGTCTAGAGTGTGATGGCAAAACGGAGAAGGCAGCCCCCGTGTCCACAAGAAATGAGATGGATTTACTCGCTCCTGTAGCATTACTCTGGGCTCGATGAGGGTGATGGGGGTCTTCGAGTTCGGGTCACATCAGTCATCTATGAGGCCTAGGAGTTCGAGTGATGGGCCCACCTGGCTGGCTTGGCCTCCCATTTGAGTGGCTTGTCCTCTGCATGGAGGCACTGAGGAAGAGCCAGTTGCCCGAAAGGGGCAATTGTTCTGCCAGTGACCGAGCTGCTTGCAGTTAGGGTAGGGCTTAGTGGGTGGCCTTGGGCAGGGGCACTGCCGGGACCAGTGACCCCTTTTGCCACATATAAAGTAAGCTTCTGGTGGGGTTCCTCTTTGCAGCCTGAACTTGGGTCAGGCACCTTCAATGCCTTGCCCCTGTTGCTCCACCGGCCTCAGCACTGCCACAAGAGCCCGGGTTTGGAGCATTACCTTTTGCTGCACACAGGTCTGGCAAGTAGCCTCGGCCTTTTTCCACTAGCTGCAACCATTAAAAACTTTAAATGCCATGTTCACAGGTCTCAGATAGGGCTTGAGGGTTGAGAATAAGAGGAGGGGGGCTCCTGTGGAGCCTGATACCCAGATCCAGTTGGAAATGCCAGAGCCAGAGGCAGAACAGGGCCAGGCCTTCCTGCAAGAAGACTGGGACTGAGCCGTGAGGTCAGGAGCCCTGCAAACCCGTGTGAGGGCCAATGGCCGGCAGAGGAGGACCTGATGGGGGAGGGGCTTAAGAACACAGTGGAGAAGGAAGGGGCTCCTGGCTGGCAGGGGAGGGGGCTTCCTGGAGGGAAGAGACCCGAGTGGAAGAGGTCCACAGAGGGACCAGAGAGGGGTCCCGAGAGAGGGGCGCCCCCGGAGATCGGGCAGGAGGGGGAGAGAGTTGGGGTTTGTGAAGGAGGAAAGATCAGAAGTGGAAGGTTTAGCTGAGCTTTCTCTGGCCAAAAAGGGCCTGAACTGTGGAGCAGGAGGCACAGAGATTAGGACAGGAGCATAAATACTAGAAGCCCTGAATGTAAGGGATCTCCAAACATTTCCCAGTTCTTTGGCAATAGTTAAATTGGCGAGGGTGTTAAAATCGAAAGTCCCTTCAAGAGGCCACCTGGTTCAATTATCCAGTGGGTTCTGTGGCCCAGCCACGTCGGAGAAGAAGATCAGTTTCTTCTTCTTTAGTGAAGGAGAGATTCCGGATAAGGCACGCCAGGAGTGTTTTTGAGTCAGGTTTAGATTCCTGTGCCTCTATGACCACCCTCAGCCCTCAGAGTGATCAGATATGAGAATTGGCATCCCACAACTCAAGCTCTGGTCACTGGATGGTTAGGTAGAGTGGGTGTGTCCGAGACATCTCCACAGGCATACACGCACTCGAAACAGAAAATAGGTCCCTGAAGCAACTGCGATTACAGACAGGGAGTCTCGGCGGAAAGAACTGAGGGGAGGCTAGAGGCAGGGGACTTACCACACCATGTGCCGAAGTGGGTGGGAGGTCGGAGATCCTGGTTCTTTCTTGGAAGGGAAGGGAAGAGGAGTGGCCTCAGCGGGCTTCAAACTCTTCCCGAGTTTCAGCACCAAATGTAAGGTATTTTCCCCGCCAAGGAAGAAGGAAGGGCATAGCCACCAAATGTGGAATAGCAAAAGCTTTATTTAGTAGAGCACATCGCGGACGAGGTTCTCTGGTCCTCAAAACAGGCCAGAGAAGTCACGCCACCTCTCCTGTTTGGGGGTAATTTATAGCATGGTAGGGTGGTCGGGTTGATATGATGTGGCGAAATTTCACTGGCTGACAGACAGTCGTTCTTTTTCAAAGGGCTTCTGGGAAGTTTCTTTTGGTGGTCATGGGTGTGGGTGGTTCCAGCCAAAGTTCCCGGGCCTGGTTCCTCACGTGACCCTCCCTATTGCCAACCGACCTCACAGTAAGGTTTACATATTTTTAAAGAACATTATTCTAACACAGGAATTAGCAAGCTTTTTTTTTTTTTTTTTTTTTTCTGTAAAGGGCCACATAGTAAGTGTGTTAGGATTTGTGGGCCACACACACACATCTTCTTTTTTTTTTTTTTTTAACCCTCTAAAAATGTAAGAGCTCTTCTTAGCTTCAGGCAATGTAACATCACCTGGGGAATGCAGTTTGCTGACCTCTGCTCTAAGTCAGCAAATTGCATTGTTTTTTAATTAAACCATATTCTGAGTGTTCACAATATTAAGCAAAAACACCATTGCGCTGTATAATCTGTATTCTAGAATATTTAGAATGTCTTTATGCTATGTAGCATTTTTCTAACCAAAGGCAAAAGAGCAACTGAGTTGAGAATGGGTTTTTCTTTATCAAGAGTATTTATTCCCACAAGAAAAAGAGGCCCAGTCCCCAAAGAATCAAATTTCTATAGCTGATATACTAAAGAAAAAGTGATCCTGAGGGAATAAATAGATGGAGCATTCACAGCGGGATCTGAATGTAAAAACCGCTATGTTTTTTGTTTGTTTGATTGATTTAGGTTTTGTTTTTGTTTTCTCTGTATTTCAAAGAACTCTCCAAGAAACTAAACTGTCATCATCTATTTGTTTCCTTCTCTAAACTGGAGAGCCAAGTTTCTTTTCTCTTGTCTAGTATGTAATGTCTGCCTACCTGAACCTTTGCTGAGAGTTAGTACCACTCTTCCTAACAGTTACTCATCTGTTTAATCTACGCAATCCCTCTCCCTCCTTTGTCGCTAGCCTGAATGAGGATAATTTAAGCTTCTCCATCATGGAGCTACTAACCTCATTTTCAAATAGGTATTGCCTTACCTTAAAACCAAGATGATTATAAAGATACTATACATATATCCTTATGGTGGGATCAAGAGGCTCCTATCGTTAACATCCAAATGACGAGTAAAATATTCAATAAGTTTTCACAATTCTGTGAATGATCAGCTCTTATTTAGACATTAGGGAAATGCAAAGAAATTGCATTTCCTGCTCTTGTCATGGTTTGAGAGCTATGACAGGACAGATCATCAATACAGATTGCAGAAGCTTACAACCTATTCAGATATGAACAATTTACATGCCAAAAATGATTCAGGACAAAACTGTAGCAGGAATGGTTCAAAGAATCCATTCTTGCCTACTGTTAGGAAAGAGAGAACATAAGAACTTGATGGGCATTTATAAAAGTTAACAAATAATGAGGTGACATGTATCCTCTCATTCAAACTGTCTAACATTTAAAATTAAACTTAAGATTTAAACTTAAACTTCCCAAAGCGTTTTATCTAAAGAACCTTTGAGTCAAACCCATAAAGAATTTGAATTCGGGCTCTGCTTTCACTCTTGTTAAGTTGAGTAACCCACCTCTGACAGCAGCATCCCTGCCTGCTCTGCCACATTGAGATTTTTTTTGAGGATTAAAGGGCAGAACTGACTCATCCAGACTTGTACAAAATAGGTGCTCAATCAGTAAAAACCCTCTGGGCTTTATCTCTTCCTGTCATCATCTACAAACTCATATATAATAATCACTCTCCATATTGGAGAAGAGAGAGAGAGAAATAAAACTGTCATGTATTTCTTGGGGGAAAAATCTCTCTAGTGAGAAGAGTACAAGGGTTGTTAGCTAGGAATCCTAATTATCCATTTCGGGGGCTGTCACTTGCTGGCCACGGGAAGATAAACCTTTCGATCTCATTGGATCTCTGTGACTTTCTTGGTAACATGAAAGTGTTTGACAAAATACTGTTTGAAATAGATTTTCCTGATATTAATGTTACGGTGGCAGACTGCCTTCTGTATATTCAAAGATAAGCTTTAAAAAAGTCAGGTGCAAGTTCAAGTTCTGGAATTGGCGATTAGTAATAAATTATCTTATGCAGATCGTAACATTCTTTTGAACTTCTGTTACTTATTTTCCTCTTAATGTCTGTTTCCCATTGATGTCATTAAGCAAATATCTCATTACTGCTTAATAGGCATATACTTTTCAGAGACAATAGCGTGGTATAGTGTTTGGTAGACAGGAGATGCCTGGTAAAAGATGAACCCCAAGACCAAACCCAGGTATCCACTCTAGACTCCTCCTCCCTCCTAACCCTCCTCCAACATATTAAAGAGGAGTAACCACTCTCTTCATCATACCAAGACGCTGATGCCTAGAAAACTCCTAGCAGTTAGCATTCTCATGGCACGCAATTCCAGCATCCCAAATAGCATCACAATTAGATTGTAATGTCCTAACTGGAGTGAATTTCCCACAGGGTTTGAACGAACTACGAGGCATCAGGAAATGAAACCTGATTTTTATTCTCACAGCCCAGAGTAAGGAATACCCTAGCGGAGGAGGGAAACTAATGTCCCCTACCTGTGAGGAGTGGTGTTGAAACAAAACTTATCACACGCAACTCGTTTCACGGTTGTGCAAACCGCAGTTCGGTGCCTTTAAGTAATTTACTCAAGCTCTCATATACAATGGGACTGACACTATAATCCAGTTGTCTGTACTTTCAGCCTGGGGATCTCTTAATAGTTCACGTAATTTGCCCTTCTTGGAGCTATACCACGTCCTTCAGTATAGCCATGCAAGGGAATAGTATAGAAACACCACTCGCGTTGCCCATTAACACCATAATATAATGAACCATTACTCAGTGAAATGTTCTTGTATTTCAAGGACCTGCAACTACCATCATATTCCTAAGGAAATAATTAAACTTATAAATGCCATCTGCTCGACACTATTAGTTGTAATTCTTATCCTTTAGTCAACTCTTAACGACAGTTTTAGGGAGTCACCAGCTATTCTTTAGGTCTGACGACTTCCTGGAGAACCTTAGCTAAGGAAAGCAAGGTAGGTTCAGGGAAATGTAGTGACTTGGCCCGAACCACAGAGCTTAGAAGAGGCAGGAAAGTATCAAAACCCAGTTCTCCTTTCTTCCAAAGAGGCATCATCTTTTGCATATAAATATCTGCTGGAGATCCCTGAGAAGTCCTGAGATCGTGCTGACAATCAGCAGGAAGCCAGAAACCTCACGACATCCTATTCCGCATACAAGAATCCGCGAAGGGGCTAATGAGCTACTAGAAATGGGAAAATTAAACCCTGTCGTATGGCATTGGAATAAACTTTATTTTGTTGTTGTTGTTCATATCCTTGACATCTACATCTCTATACCTTCCATGCCTAGCCCTAACACACTTGCTATATGGCATCAGTATATATTCTAAAAGCTAAGGAATTTCTTCATTCATTTAAAAAAGTCAAGTGAAAAAGAAAATGATCATATTCTGCAATTAGCCAGGAAGCCTACAATTCACATCAGCTCCTCTTTTGGATAATAAGAAGAATAAAACTAACAACTAGGCTTGTATATTTACTTCTGATGGTGATACATAGGCACCTAGAACAGGCTCCTGGCTTCTGCCTACTCCAGCTTTCAGCATATAACTCACTTATGATCTCTGAGTCTCAATATCTCCATCAGTGAAGTGAAGGGGATATTTTTTTGAGCGGATGATTTATAAAGTCTGCTTGCTGGCCCTTTCTTTCCCGATGTATGGAGTTATAGGGCAAAGAAGGTAACTAAAACTCCTGTATTCTTAGAAATGTCTAGAGGATAAATATTCTTTGCTGTGACCTACCACCTTAAAAATAAATCAAAGTCCATTCTCCATGTTGAGAACTGGTCAGTTTGGGATCACTTCTTTCTACCTACTATCAAGATTTAATTTCTACAATGGCTGGATTTGAGGTTTTCCTGGTCCTCGAAACTTGCTAATTCTAATGACTACGTAAGAGGGAAGATTACAGAAGCTCAGAATGCCATTAAAGAAAATCAAAAATAATTCAAAGGGACTCAAGGACATGCTGTCTACTTCATGCTTCTACAAATAGAAAAGGCATTTAAAGCTAAATCCTTCCCGGCCAATGACAGTCTCGTTTCATTCTGCAAACCCCTGACGAGCGGTATGTTAAGTATGTTACCACCATGACCACTGCTGCTTTAATTTTGTTTGACATCTGCTTTTTTCCTCCTCTAATGTCAAACTCAAGGCTTCTGCTCTGGTGTTCTTCTGACTTATGACCCTCGGAATTCAGGAAGATTCTGGTCAGTCCCCATAGATCACTGGAATTGTCTAGCCCACGTTATGAGCTCTGAAGCCTCTCCATGTACAAAATCCTAGAGTCCTGCCCTGGCCGGTTGGCTCAGTGGTAGAGCATCAGCTTGGCGTGCAGAAGTCCCGGGTTCGATTCCTGGCCAGGGCACACAGGAAAAGCTCCCATCTGCTTTTCCACCCTTCCCCCTCTCCTTCCTCTCTGTCTCTCTCTTCCCCTCCCGCAGCGAGGCTCCATTGGAGCAAAGATGGCCCGGGCGCTGGGGATGGCTCCTTAGCCTCTGCCCCAGGGGCTAGAGTGGCTCTGGTCACAGCAGAGTGACGCCCCGGAGGGGCAGAGCATCGCCCCCTGGTGGGCAAAGCGTCGCCCCCCGGTGGGCGTGCCGGGTGGATCCCGGTGGGGCGCATGCGGGAGTCTGTCTGTCTCTCCCCATTTCCAGCTTCAGAAAAATACAAAAAAATAAAAATAAAAAAATAAAAAGCAAAATCCTAGAGTCCTGATAAATGACTTGTAATTCCCCCGCTGAGTGCCTGGGTTTTATATTCCCACTCCCAGTTTTACAAAGCTTCTTTTATAAAAGGAATGTGTCACCTTGTTTCTTGTAAAGTCACCGCCCTTATGGTGCGGCCCACCACCGGTTCATGCGCAGAGGCAAACAGGAAGTCAAGGTGAGACACCGCAAGCCTCAGATGAAGTTCACATTCTGTTTCTGCAGCCTGAACCCTCACCCCTCACCCAAGAAACATCACTGGATCATGAAATGCTGTTCTCTCTCATGTTCTTCTATTTTTTTTATTCTTATTGACTTTATTGAGGTGGCATTGGTTAATAAAATCTTATAGGTTTCAGGTGTACAATTCTATAATACATCATCTGTATCCTGTATTGTGTGTTCATCACCCAAAGTCACATCTCCCTCCATCGCCATTCATTGCCCCTTTAACCTTTTCTATCTCCCCTCATTTCCCCTTCCCCTCTGGTAATCAGCATAGTGCTATTTTAAAATTTTCTTCTTGTACTAACCACCAGGACAATTCAGGTTATGGGAGACATTGAGGCTATAAAGTGGGTGTTGTTGTTTATTATTCTCTAGAAATTCATCGAGCATCGAGAAGAAATATTCTTGTGTCTTGACCCACTGTGCATTGATTTCACATCTGACTGCAAATATACTATACCCCAAATTGTTATAATCCTAAGTATGACTTCTAGCTATTATAAATATTTCTCTTTTAAAACCAGTGATGGGTGATATTTTAATTTTTTTTTTCCGGCAAGTTTCTATTTTACTCGATACGTTTCCAGAGGCTGAGCATACTATGTATACATGAAGATAGAAATGTCACACAAATATGACCAGCTTCTTGCTGGGCTACACATTCATTATTTAGAGTAAAATTAACACCAGCATGCCGTCCAGAGACTTTACAATTCTTGCAGAATTTGGCCAGTCCCAAACAACTACTCCAGGGAATTCATTTGTCCTGAAGGGTAAAGATACTAAACAAGGTCCCAGAAGTTAATGCTCTTCTTGGGTGATTTCCCCTGCTCAATTCCAATTAGCAATAGTATGGCAATAACAATCTTTGGGGTGACTAGTAGCATCGAATGGCTGCAGAAGAAGGGTGATCCATGACAACTTTTAGTTTACGCCATCGAAGGAAAGAAAACTTTAACAAAGTGAAATTCTTCAGTACAAAATGACAATAATGCTTTATATGTTGTGGCTATGTTAATTCATGGATACAGATAACACTGAGAATTCACTATATATTTTTCTCAGTCTATTCACTGGCTACAATGAGTGGCAATAACACTTCACAATAATATACTACTTTTCCTAATTGACTTGAGATGATTGAGCAACCACTAAAGGCAAGACTCTGCTAGGGATGGGGAGAGTCAATGATGAAATGATGGAATTCCTATGTGCCAGGGACTCTGAGTCTGGTGACACAAATGGATAGTCTTACCATGAAAATGATTTTAATATTAAGACACAGAGCACCTTTTACATGGGGGGTACCAAGTGCTGAATCAGACTCAACTCTTAAAATAGATTCTCCTATTGTGAGTACATGCCCTTTAGGCTATGAAGATAATCATAACAACACCACATCCATTTGAATGAGTCAGTAAAGCTGTCTATAATATAGAAATGATATCTAACAGGGACTTGGACCATGTTTTGTTTCCCTCCATCCCCATTCAACCAGCTTAAAACATCTAAAAAGAGAGAGAGTTGAGAACAGAGAGGTTTGAGAGAGGAAATTGTGTATTTAGGTGGAAAGGCTGTATGCTCAGAGGGAAAGGAAATTCTAAGGCAGGTGTCTCCAAACTACGGCCCACGGGGCCACATGCGGCCCCCTAAGTCCATTTATCCGGCCCCCGTCGCACTTCCGGAAGGGGCACCTCTTTCATTGGTGGTCAGTGAGAGGAGCACTGTATGTGGCGGCCCTCCAGTGGTCTGAGGGACAGTGAACTGGCCCCTGTGTAAAAAGTTGGGGGACCTCTGTTCTAAGGACTAAGCAGAAGCCCGGTGTCGTCCCACAGGTTATGAAGAGGACATAGCAGGAGATACAGCCCTGAATCTCAGGCTGAGGAGTCAGTGCCCACTCTGATGGAAGAGCCATCCAAGGAAAAGCCACAGTTGTATTTAACCATGGACATCGTCAGTGCCATAGGAACCCAGGCATCATCTGACCCACATGCTTCTCCTCTCACCTAGGGGTCAGGGGACAGCTGGCACCAGAGCCTGGGAGTGAAGGTAACAGCCCACAGAAAGATATACGCTAAGCTTTCCATAAAAAAAAATCCAAATCAAGTACAAGAATATAAGGAGTCCTTTTTAACCCAACGTGTGCAGTTCTAAACTTACCAAAAAAAAAAAAAAAGTGTGTCTGAAGTCATGAATGCAGTTCAAGTGCAAAAAAGAGTCACACCTTTTACACACTTCACCGTCTTTGAGGACATGGATACTCTATTCAGAAATGCGACTGGATCCCATTGCTACCATTCTCCAGTTATGTAAATATGAGCAAACCAACTAACCTTCCTTTTTGTTTGTTCTTCTATCGATAAGATGCGATGAAGAACAATCCCGCTGCTTATGCCATGGGTTTTTGAGGACTAAGTCTGTAACAGCTTTGCTGTCAGATTGGGTCTTCCAGAAAGCAGACACCAAGAAGTTATTGCAGCAAATTCCCCTCAAACATAAAAGAAGGAAGGAGCTGGAATGGGCCAGGAGAGCCTTCAGATGACAATGGGAAAGGACAGAGGGCAGGAGGAAAGACGGAAACGCAGAGCCCCAGAGGGGGCTGCAGCTCCGAGCAGGTTTGGGCTGCCCTGACTCAAGGACAGGCCGAGAGGAGTCCCGCCTTGGGCAGAAGTGGCCGGGCTCCAGTACCCTGCTGTGTTCCATGTCAGGGGGCCCTGAACATTTTACACAGGGGGCCAGTTCACTGTCCCTCAGACTGTTGGAGGGCCGGACTATAAAAAAAACTATGAACAAATCCCTGTGCATACTGCACATATCTTATTTTAAAGTAAAAAAAACAAAACGAGAACAAATACAATATTTAAAATAAAGAACAAGTAAATTTAAATCAACACACTGACCAGTATTTCAATGGCAACTATGGACCTGCTTTTGGCTAATGACGCGTGCATCCCGCGTCACTATAAGTAGTACTGTACATGAGCGACACTGCACTTTGCGGCGCTGCCACATACCCACATACAGTACTCCAGGAGCACATGGATGCATCCTGTGCTCCTCTCACTGACCACCAATGAAAGAGGTGCCCCTTCTGGAAGTGCGGCAGGGGCCAGATAAATGGCCTCAGGGGGCCGCATGTGGCCTTGGGCCGTAGTTTGGGGACCCCTGTTCTATGTCTTGCTGGGAGCTCTCCAGGGAAGGTGTGGCTGGGCTGGGTCTCCAAGGTGATCAGCTCACTTCTCTGCTGCTCAGATTTCCTATTCTATCAGCTCTTTACAAGAGAATATCCTGTATCATCTCCTTTGTTAGTTTTCCCAGGCCCTCTGCTAAGTATACACAGCACTTTTCTGCCTCTTGCCTTACATGGGTCATGCATCAATTCCTGCCTTAAAATGTATATCTGTCCTTCTCAGTTATGTTACAGAAAGGCATCAGCCACTTCAAAAATATCTTTCTAATCCTCACCAACCATTGCACAGTGCTTGGCTCACAGTAGAAGCACAATAAACATCTATTGAAGAAACGAAGGTTACTGTCTTTCCAGAGACATGAGCTTGCGCCGGTCTGTCCAAGTCCCCACAGCAATAAATCCCGTAACCAGGCTCTAGCAAGGATGTGTGTGCAGACAGTATATAGTGTACAGCCATCCCCTAATAAGACATTTAGACAGTTTGAGGTTCCTTTTCTACTACATATACATTATATATTTAGTATCTTGGACCATATTTCTTTTTCTTTTTGGTTAATTTTACTGAATTTAGGACTCATGACACTCTATAAAAAAAATGAAAGATGAGTGGCTCTGCAGCCATAATAGACAATAAAGATTTTCCTTAAGGATTTCTCATTATGGAGAGTGAAATGTGAACCTACTGTAATATTCCCACGTTGTCGGACGTACGCAGCATGCGCAACAGTAAGTGAAATGTGTGAGGAAAGGGGCTTAGTGAAAACCGGAACGCTCCCAGCTCAGTGTCTTGGTTCTTAAGGGCAGGCTGATCATGAGTAGTGGACGGCGACACGCTTACAATCTTTCAGAAATTTTTCGCGTTAAAACACAGATGTTTAGCTATGCCAGTGATTTTCAAGCCTGCATTTGTAGAGCCCTCTTCTCCTTCTGTCCCCCCAAGTGAACAGATCCACTTCAAGGATGCAGAAAATAAACTAGTCCAACAAGGCCTTTAACCGCCAAATGAGCTCTTCCACCATTAAATTTCTACCCAAGAAAGACCGTCATTAACTTTACAAGCAAGGCTCTTGGTAAAATCCATCCTGCCCAGACTCTTGCATCTGAGCTTCCTTTAATTAAGGCTGTCTGTGCAGAGAGACATCCCCCCACCACCTATTTTAACTAGAAATAGAGAGATTCGAAAGCATGACTCCTGTTGGTCTATTATCTTCTCTACAATTATTGGGAAAGAAATAAACATAGTTGGAATACGTGAACAAGGGACACGATATGTTTCTCTCATTTCTCTGAAGGAAAGTTTGAGCTCTAGAATTCTGAGAACTCATCAGAAACCAGCAATGAGAAACTGTGAAGCCAGAAAAGCTTTGATTGCCACCTTAAAGATCGTTCGGCTATGCTTTCTGTTATTATTCTCAGAGAAGAAGAAGGGTTGAGCTGACACCGATTCTTTCATGCAGACATTATCCCAGAGATTAGCTCTTATAATACCCCGTCCTTTAAGTACATCCTAATGACAATGAAACTGCATTTAACAATATTTCTTGAATAATAGAAAAAAAATAAACTTTCAAGTCCTTAATTCTGGTATTTTAATGAAATATCACACAGAGAAATAGCCATCTCATTAAATGAGGAGTTGCATTAAATTCTTCCCGAGCGAGATTATCATTCATTATCTATTATCAGAATGTACCAAACATGATTTAGAGTGACATTATAATATTTCCTAATCTAATAATGATCATTTTGTTATCATTAGAATTTTAATAGTTGACTTCCTTTTCTAAGCAAACAAACACCTATAATTAGAAACGTGATAAAAAGTTGAGGATATTTTGTTGCTTTTGATGTAAAGAGCTTTGGGTGATGATAGAAATAAAAGAGAAGTGAATGGCAGCAGGTCCTGAGGGAAGTCTAGGGAGCTCAGAACAGGATGCGTGGGCTGAAATCCTGGCTCCCCACTCACTAGCTGCATAACTTTGATGCCCAAAGATGCTAAGGTTCTTGTTCTCTGACTTATAAAATGGCTACATTTCTATGTTATTCAGTGACCACTGTTAAGTTTAGATGAGATCATTATTAAAATAACTGATATAAAATAAATATCTAATTAAATGAGGGTCTTCTCCCAGCACTTTTCAATTCAGTCTGTGATTTTCCATGGAGGACACTGACTTTTACAGAAGGAAGAGGAAGGTGTTTCCTGTCAGGGCTCTAGGGATTGGCCAAATAAACATTAGAAAACAATCACCTAGTTTCATTTTTATGTCCCACCTATGTTGGGGGGGGGGAGGAGGAGGGGGAAGGGCACAAAGAAAACTAGATAGAAGGTGACAGAGGACAATCTGACTTTGGGTGATGGCTACGCAACATAATTGATTGACAAGATAACCTGGACATGTTTTCTTTGAACACATGTACCCTGATTTATTGATGTCACCCCATTAAAAATTAATAAAAAATTATTTAAAAAAAGAAAGAAAGAAAACAATCACTGTTTTAGTGCTCCAGGGTAACTCACGAAGCTCTACCTTTCAAATGATCCTTCAGGATTGATAAGCGCTAAAGAGAAGGGGAGACTTTCAGCAGAAATGACCCAAAGAATGGCAAGCCTTGTTCTGGCAGGAAAAGCTGATGTTAGGTCTAAGGGAAAGTCTCTGCCCATTTATGCCTTTCTTTAAAAAAAACTTTTTTAGCTTACTGATTTTAGAGAGAGAAGAAGGGAGAGAAAGAGAGAGAGAGAAAGACATCAGTCTGCTCTTGTATGTGCCCTGACCAGGGATGGAACCTGCAACCTTTGTGCATTGGTATGATGCTCTAACTAACCAGGCCTTTTTACGCCTTTCAACATTGAAATATTGATACACAATGCAATAACAAGATGAATGCCTTTTAAAGGTATCTTTGGTGCTATACCTTAACTGTTTAGTTTGATCATGCACAATGGACCACCATAAAGAGGTGTCAATATTTCGCAGTGCCAAGAACTTGATCAAACAGACAATGGGTCATAAAATTTTCTGAGTGGAGAAATACTGGAATCATCACATGGTGACAATAAGATACAACACACGTGAACTAATTTCAGGGCCAGAAGTAAAACACACATTTCTGAATTTGTTTCCACATTGCTAAATTTGTTGAATTCCCACCTAAATCTTCAACTTCCATCAGACAACACCTATATATCAATAAAAGTAAGAATATGAAAATACCCAAAAAACAAATCTAAAGGGGCAGTTTTTTTTTACCTGTGAAATTATTGGGGAGAAATATGTGTTATTCTACATTACATATACCCTGAGTATATAAAGCCCTATTTTTGTAGTTCTACTCATATTTTCTTTTTATTCTGTGACATGTTAGTTCTCCTTTTTGCTATTTCTTAGACTGTTAAAAGTCATAGCAAAATGTTTATAACCTCTGTATATATTTCTACAACCAGAGTAGGGGAGGACCTTTTAAGTAGTTACTTCTTATTTTGGATTTATTAATTGAAAAGTGTGTTAGGCCAAGTGGGTCCTGATTTCTTTGGCAAAGAAATCTTAGCCAAATTTTACCTAGACAATGGGTAACAGCAATTTTGAAACAATATTTATTCAAGTGTTAGATGAAGAATGTGGTCAGAAGTTTTTGCACTCACTATCCTGAAATCAGCACAGATAATTCAGCCAAACCCATAAATTGTGGCATACTAGACTATATCATCCTGCTTGGCCATCCCTACACCCTCCTACAGAGTGGAATATCGTCTCACCCTGAAACTTACTTTATTTCCATACCATCAGCCTATGTACACACATGCTGCCGGGAACTGTTTTATGAAACTCACCATGCTTACTTACTTCAGGGTTGTTGATAGCTTATTAAGAAGGTTGTCCATGATATCATACACTGCCTTTCTTAAGATCTCCCAAAAACACCCCACCTCTTCTGACCATGTCTTCCTGAACAGTTCATTTGTTTTGATATCTTGAATATTATCAATGCCATAACCTATCAGATTCCTTCAACGTGGGCTGCCGAAAATCTTAGAAACAAGAGTAAGTGGATAAAACTTTCATTAAAGTGTACTTGTATTTTGTTCTATTTCTGGTTTGACTTTTAAGTTCCTTGGCTTGTTATTTTTCTACTTTCTCACCTATTTCTAATTATGTTGCTTTGATATATTTTAAATATCCTCATAAGCTATCTTAACTCCTTTTTAGGACAAAGTGATGAATAAATAAATAAAACTATGAGCAATTTCACATGTGTAGAATAAGATGGGAGGGTGAATATTCTTAATATAAAATTAGGTTTTCTTCAAAGTGAGCCTATGTCAAATAAATTGGGCTTTTTACCTTTCTGTTGGCTTCGATGTCACCTCTTCTTTCCTCATTAGTCCCGAAAGGCCCTTATTTTCCATTTTTCTCTCGTACCTATCCCAGTGCTGATTAAAGAGCAGATATTTTATCTCTGTCTATTTAGAATCAACATATTGCTGAAAATTAAATGATCTTTCTAAAACATCGTAAATTCATCCACTGAGAGATTCAGCACAATCTTGGATAACAAGTGAAATACTAAGAGTGTCACTATTTTTGACTTCCACATATTTTTGATTGGGCTGTGATGATGAGATGTAGAAAAAAAAATGGAAAATTTAACCAGGTAAGTGGTTTAGCTGATCAGACTCTGTGTGTGTGTATGTATGTATGTGTGCATGTTTGGGTGTGTGTGTGTGTGTGTGTGTGTGTGTGTGTGTGTGTGTGTGTGTCTGGGTGAGTAGTACCAGCACAGGCTTGAGTAGGTAGGATGCGAAATGGCAAATTAGGAAGGGAGAACACTAAGAATAGTGCAAGAGGAGAAATAATTAAAGGAAAAGAGATGAGTAAGAAGCAATCGGATGTCCTTTCTTCCTTCTTTACTGATTATGGGAACAAATCGAGGAATTCTGAATATAATTATTCCTTGGAATTTTACTTCATTTGGCCAGAATTAACAAACAATGTAGATGGTCGCATTTCTTATAATTTTACTTTATTGCTTCAAAGACATTTTTCCATGCCTTTCACATACTAAAGCCTTTTTAGCAGTTAGAGTCTCTTGCACACAAAATGTTATTCATGTATCTATTATAAATATAAAACTACTTCCATCTATGTATCTGCTTACATTTGGTCCTATTAGGTTCTGAATGGCCTGAGGTCACCCCTTCTCCTTATTCATACTTCTCCCAACACACTGTGTGGCTCAAGCTAAGCTTCTGCGGAACACCATAAATAATTTACTCAAAATAGTCTTCCACTCCAAAGACTATACTTGGGGGGGGGGGAATACTCTGGCACTAAAACAACGAAGGAAGAAAAGGTGCTAATGAGAGAACTGTGCAGGATAAAATTGTACAGAAGGCTTCAATGGAGAGACGGGACAGGAACCAGGATGAGAAAGTATTTAGAGAGAAGAGAATAGACTGCCCCAGCGTGGGGAATGTATTCGGCTTCAGTGCCCAGCCATATTCCCTGTACATGTCCCGCTCTGTGCTAGCCATCTGGTACACACTCGAAAGAGACGGACTGAGTGCGAGCTTCCAACCTAGTGGGAGGGTAAAAAAGCAACTATGCATTGACAATAGAAGATAACAGAGTAAGAGTTACTCGGGAGGAAGTAGAGCATCCCAGAGGGGTGGATGGGAATGGTCTCATCCTAGAGATAAGAAAAGGCTTCCTCAAGTAACTAACCGTCTAGAGGAGATGTGTAGATAAGACAGAGTTAGCAAAATAAAGGCAGTAGATTGTGGATGTTGGGGGTGAGGGTAGTGGTGGGGAGAGAGAGGGATTGTTCCAGATTGGAAAAAGAGAGCAGAAAGAAAAGAGAAAACTGGCAAAAGATGAGGCAGAAAGATGTACATCAAGGACTGTACCCTACAAAGAAGTTTATCCTAAGAACAAACAGTGAACCCTGGCAAGACCATGAGCGAAAGAAAAACCCAGTAAAAATCAATAAAACAGCAATAATGATTACTGACATTGTCAAATACAGACGAGTTTCAATGGATTGAATCATTTGGACTAGAGATTACATTATTTGGAATTCTATGAAATTAGTAAATGGGATTTGATTTTGACAGACTTTGGGAGAGAAGTTAAACAATGTTTCAATTTTTTACAAAAAAAAAAAAAAGATTCTGGAGAGCTGAGCCTTGTTGATGAGCCAAGATAGGCTAGTATATGCTTCAGGAACAAATCATCCCGTCTCTCTGAGGCTCAAGAAAAGAAACGGATTAGAAGCAAGATACCCCCCAGAAAATACATGCAACAAGCCGAGTGGGAGATGGGAAGAGACGGAGGCTGGGACAGAACGTAACAAAGATGAGAATCGTGCATATTCTTACCAGTGGGAAATCTATTTAACGAGTCACTGAATTTAAGAACTTTGCAAAATAAGCCGTGTTCTAGTGCATCCCGACTTTATTTTTATTTCATTTTTTTTAATACAGCTCTGGAGAGGCACGGATTTCTGTCCCGTGACTCAAATGCCCATTTTCCGAAATGACTACGTGTCAAAACAGAACGCTCCGTATTAATGGCATGAAGGGAGGGCATGGAACGAGTCTATTACAGTGCAGCCACCTGAAGCCCCGCAGAAATAAAGGTCTGAGGAGCACGCCGCTAAGAACAACGGCGCAGCATCCATAATAGACTATAAGCTTTTCGCTCAGCGGGAAACAGTGATTAGAGAGGGCAGCCCGCAAGTGTACTGTTAGGAGATTTGGGAGCTCTAGCCCTTGAAGGGAAGATTTACTCTGGTAGATTTTACAATTTATCCATTTGGGGCTGGTTGTGATGTATGAGTCACAAGGGTAATAAACTTCAAATAGGTTGAAGGAAAGTTAAGCACTTCTCAGGCTCTTCTATTAATTATCTGCGAAAGAGAAGAAGGAAAATTAATGCAGAGACATCAGCTGGTCTTTGAACAAAGGGGGACATGTTTTATTAGGATGGTTACAGCTACCGTTCTTTTCAAAATGCGCAAAAGGAGCAAGAAATATTTAAGCAGATTCACATTATAAATAGAGCAATGTGATCAGTAATTTAAATGTTATATATATACGAAGAAGGAAGGGTGGCGAGTTAATGTGTGTATAAGAAGACTGAATATAAGAGCAGGGAAATGTCTTGCTAACCATAAGCACTGAGAATAATCATGAGTATTCACATTCTGTTAACAGCTAGAAGATTCATTTGTTTCACAATTTTTTTAAAGAAATACATTTTCCCAGTAATTAAACAAGTACTCTTAATTCCTATATGTTTATATATGGAAAAAGAAAACTAGGACTTAGGAAATCATCGTGGCCCCAGCCAACTGGCTCAGTGGTAGAGCATTGGCCTAGCATGTAGAAGTCCTGAGTTTGATTCCCAGTCAGGGCACACAGGAGAAAGCACCCATCTGCTTCTCCACCCCTCTCGTTCTTTCTTTTCTCTCTCTCTCTCTCTCTCTCTCTCTCTTTCTTCTCCTCCCACAGCCATGGCTCAAATGGTTCCAGCAAGTTGGCCTCAGGTGCTAAGTATGGCTCCATAGCCTCGCCTCAGGTGTTAAAATAGCTCAGTTGCCAAGCAATGGAGCAGCGGCCCCAGATGGCAGAGCATCACTCCATAGGAGGTTTGCCAGGAGGATCCTGGTCAGGGCACATGCAGGAGTCTGTCTGTCTGCTTTCCTGCCTCTTACTTAATAAAAAGAAAAAAGGAAAGAAAAGAAAATCATCTGAGGTATTCATTGCAGCACTGTTTGAAACAATGAAATATGGGAAAGCTGAAATGGTGTTAACTGGGAATGAATAAATACAATGTAGCATAGCCACATGATAGAATACTTAGGCAGCAGTTAAATCACATAGCTCTATGTCTATGCCCAAATGGAGGTATCACTAGAGGTGAAGAGATCTCATTTTAGTCAAGCAGCTCACAATACTGGAGATAGGATAAGTGAAAGGCTACGATACAGTGTGACATTGGTCATAGAGGTATGCCAGGGATGTGCTATGGTAGCACAGCGAGGGAGAGCTACAAGAAAGATGCTATAAGGCTATAGAAAGTGAGTTGATTCTTGACAGGTGAATGTGTATATACTGACAACCCCTTGTATAGCACTTGAGATGTTCTCAGTTCTACCTGTTGTCCCCATCACTGCTAGGCGACCAGGCCAACACAGGTGGAATCAGACAGCACCTGCTCAGGCCTAAGCTATGACATTTTTATTCCTGCTACTTGTTTATCAACACCCTCAGCACCCTCGGTGACACCTTTAGGTGTTACACTAGCCCAAACCCGCATGGCACTCAAACACATGAGCAATCCCGGCGGGCAGTGAGTAACCCCCATGGGGCCAGACCTGACCGGTGGAGGCTGAGGGGCAATGCCTGAGTCCTTCTTTCTGTCCACTGGGTAGGCAGTTGTGACAACAGACACAGGTGAGTGAGGAGGAAAATAGTACATTCAAGACCTGCAGATAATTCACGTTTCTCTAGTCTAGAATAGGAGTGGCAATGTGATCAAGACTTATTCAAGCATCAGATCTTGAAGGGCCTTTTGCAATATATGGCAAAACTAGGAGTCTGTTGGGTCAGCATGCAATTACCACTGAGTGGTTGAAATCTGTGTGGCAATATGCAATGTTTTTTAATGTGTTTTTAATTTTTATATTACATGAAGGTGAATTTAAAGGTGACATTGCCAAAGATAGAAGATGGGTTAGATATAATAGTTCATGCAGAAAAAGAAGCATTAAAACTTTCTTGGCCCTGGCCGGTTGGCTCAGCGGTAGAGCGTCGGCCTGGCGTGCAGGAGTCCCGGGTTCAATTCCCAGCCAGGGCACACAGGAGAGGCGCCCATCTGCTTCTCCACCCCTCCCCCTCTCCTTCCTCTCTGTCTCTCTCTTCCCCTCCCGCAGCCAAGGCTCCATTGGAGCAAAGATGGCCCGGGCACTGAGGATGGCTCTATGGCCTCTGCCTCAGGTGCTAGAATGGCTCTGGATATGACAGAGCAACACCCCAGAGGGGCAGAGCATCGCCCCCTGGTGGGCATGCCGGGTGGATCCCGGTTGGGCGCATGCGGAGTCTGTCTGACTGCCTCCCTGTTTCCAGCTTCGGAAAAATGAAAAAAAAAAAAAACTTTCTTAGATGTTCAGTTAAAGATACATTGTTGGATATAAAAAATTTTAAAATGACACTTTGACAATACTTAGTGTATGTTACTAAGAAAAAGGGAAACCTTTTTTCTCTTTTCTTTTTATTTCTTCTTTTTTGCTTAATCTCTTTGCCTTTTTCACCCAACCACCCAAACTCCCTCTGCTCTAACACCTGTCAGTCTAGGGAAAAACTCATAGACACAGACAACAATATGGTGACGATCAGAGGGAAAAGGGTGTGGGGGGTAGATGAGAGTAGAGGGGGGTAAATGGTGATGGAAGGAGACTTGACTTGGGGTGGGGAACACACAGTACAACATACAGATGATATATTACTGATTTGTACACCTGAAACCTGTATAATTGTATTAATCAATGTTACCCCAATGAAGTCAATAAAAATAAAAAATTATAAAACAAGGAAAAGGGAAGACTCTATATTATCATTCCTGCCTTACTTGGAAGTTGCCATAAACTCATCCGGGAAGAGCCAGTTTTGTAGGTGCTACAGATGAATTTAAGTCGGCAGACACAATAACATGGAGCTGGGTTGCAGGGAAGAAGTCTGCTTTGGAAATATGTACAATATTTGAGAGTCGTTGCATTTCACCAGCAACATGAATTTGAGTGGATGTAGCTGCCTCCTGGGAAGAGTATGTAGGGAAAGATGAGAGGCTGGACATGGGGAAAAGGATGAGGGTTTCCTACAAGGGACATAGGTGGAAAAGAAATCTATGGATACATCTCGAAATGCCCTTCAGAGGGTAAGAGAACTGCAAGAGAATAGAAGGGCGTGTTAAAAAAAATAAAAAGCATAAACGAAAAAGTTTTAAGCAATTGAGAAAAATCAAAGACCACCGTGGGGTCAACTAAGATAAAGGTTGAAAATCATTCACTAAAACTATACCAAAAAGAGATCATCAATGACTTTAGCGAGGGTAGTTTTCAAGGCAAGAATGAATATGTAAGAAGCCAGATTACACATCTGGGTAAGAAAGAGTAGACAGTGTGAGTAGAAGCCTCCTTTTAAGTAAGTGTAAGGAAAATTGAGAGCTAAGGCGAGGCTCAATTACACTTTAGCTGAAAATTCTGACCGAATTGACACTAAATTTATAAAATACTTGTTGCTAAATGTAGGAAAACATTTCATGATTGAATTGAACATGAGAATGCCTTTTTGGCTGTTGGAAGCTGCTGGTGAAAAGTCTAATTGAAATATTCAGATATGGGCAATGTATTCTTTTAAGTTAATGTGCAAAGCTTTCTGCACTTTAATCTTAACCTTTCTACCTAATTCCACCTACAAGAAGAGAACAGGCTCAAGCTAAAGGCTCCATTTATTTTTATCATCATAATCTGTAATTACTATACACAAGTAATTTTTTTCTGTTTGCTTGCTTGCTTCAGGAAACACGCAGAAATGCAAACAGAGATGAAAAAGGGTGATAGCTATTGAAGAAACAAGGAGGTAATTCACTTTTTTAAAAACCCTGAAGCCAAATAGTCAATATATTCAGAATGTACCTTGGAGAACCAAAAACCATTCTCAGACATCAGATAATCTGAGATTTATTTGAATAACTTAACCGCCTAGAACAAAATTATTGATTTTCAAAAGAAAATCAAGGAAAAAGTCTGTCTGTATTTACGTATTCTTTTAACCAAAGACGTTGGCAGCCCAGTGGCTCTGAACAATTTAGACCACAGTTTTAATGGTCTTGTGGGTTTCCGATCAGCTCACTGGCTCCAGGAGTCATGTGTGTTAAAAAAAAAAAAAAACGAAGAAAGTATGAAAATGAGATGATACATTAGGGGGAGGGGGATTGAAATTAGGTGATTGGGTAATGGGGCAGGACAACTGCATTTTACTATCCGCAAGAGAAAGAGAGCGTGTCTACGCAATGAAGGACTGGAGATCTGTGTAAAGCAGCCCTACGGTCAGTCCCTACCTCTGTCAGGGACTATCTGTGACGTCATGGGCCAACCCTTGACGCCATCGCTCTGTGAAAGTCATTGCTAATAGCCTCATTATGTTCATGAGGGTGCATCCCTAAAAGGGAGGTGTAGGAGTGATTATGGGCTCGATGTTTCATTATTATGGTAGTGGTGGTGACTCAGACGTCAGCTTTATTTGGCATCTGGAGTCCAGCACACGATGCCAGAGAAGAATTAGAACTGACCTTTTGGCATTATACATATTATTCTGTAACTATTTTAAAATGCAGGTGCCTAAGGTGGTTTCACAAGTCCTTTGAGAAGAAGTACGAACTGGACTATTACCCCCTTCAGGCTCCAGCTCTGACTACTCGTCCACCATCTCTATCACCAAACTTCATGGAGGTAGACTTTTGTGGAGCTACAAGAAACGAGTGAAAATGGAGTTTAATGTCCTGCATCCCTGGAGCTGGATTTTCTGCACTGGAATCACCATGCGTCCTTCCCAAGAGCCATTCAGCACCCCCTGCCAGCTGGCTTTGGCCAACGGGGCTACCTTTGTGCCAGAGATGCTCAGTAGTAGGTCACAGCCTTCTTCCACCGGTCCCGTGGTCCAAAGCACTGGGTACCATTGCCAGTCTTGTCTCTTGCCACCTGCACTTTCCTCGGGCTTCTCTGAAGGAGCAGGGATGGGTTTGGCCAGGCTTCCAATGCCCTGCTCTGCTCAGTCCAGTCCCCGGGCCACAACCGGACCCACGGACACTTTGATTTTCCCAATGGCTGCCCATGGGGATCGAGCAACATAACCCACTAGTGTCTTCGAGTGACTAACTCATGCTACAATGTTTGGTAATTAAGAGAGCAAAAATGGGAAGGAAAGACATAGAGGTTCCACGTGGCTTCCCCACTACGTCCAACCTAATAAAACAACCAGGTGTTCTTGCAAAGCTAGGTACCATTTGTATTTTCTACCCAACTTCCCTTTTCCCCTCACTCACGTTTCCCTGGGATCAAGTTTGAGGTTTTCCCCTACCTCTTTTTTTTTTTTTTTCTAGAGAATGCGAATGAAGACACCAACTCACCTGCCATGTCTTGGCTTTGGTATCACTTCCTGAAAGAAGTCGGGCTGAACCTGGAAATGTGAGTTAGAAATGGTGCTCCGGACGGCTTCCTTGTGGGCCTCTCCCTCAGATGCGCAGGTGTTTACATGTCCCTATGGTCCTTCTATGTGCCCTTGACACTTATAACACAATCACACTGTATTATGCTTCGCTGATGCTCTCTTCTAAAAAATACAGTTTAAGTTCCTTGTAGACTTAGAAAATGGCTTCTCAATTATTATACCCCTAGCATGGAGAACCGGCTCACTCAAGTCAGTAGGGGTGATTCTGCTTGGCTCTAGGCCAAGCCCTCTTCAGCACTCTAAATGCCTCTCCTTTATCCCTCTCTAAACAACTCTCTTTTCCGAATTACTCAGAGCTAAATAAGAATGTGTTGCCAAATTTACCAGCTATAGAAAATATGTAGTAAGCAGTTAAATGTGTTCAAAGGGAGACCTTTTGGAAGAGAGCTGTGTAGCAGAATAGTAAAGGAACACAACTGTGACCATGAGACTTGATTAGAGCAGTTATTTTAAATCGATTTCCATGACCACCTTCATCAATTAAAAACTACACATACCTAATTTTCAAGTATCCTTTACCTTTTTTTTTTTTTTAAAGACATGTTTATTTTATTGATTTGAGAGAGAGAGAAAGAGAAGGAGAAAGAGCTGGAGACATCTATGCGTTCCCATATGTGCAGACTGGGGATTGAACTGGCAACCTCTGCGCTTCAAGATGATGCTCCGACCAACCAAGCCATCTAGCCAGGGCAGGTAGCCTAAGTAATCTCTACTTTCAGGGGACAAAGAACATTAATTGCAACGTCATGATGCCGCCACATCCTGTTCACCTGACATTGTTTTACCAGAGTAAATGAAGACCAAACTTAATCTAAGATTAAAAGCAGAAGTGAAAGATGTCAAAAGCATCTTTCTCTAAGTCAGGACACAATGTGGAGATTCAGAAAGCACTGGAGGGTGTCATGCCAAGTTTTCTTATTTACCAAAATAAAATAAAATAAAAGCCCCTGAAATCTTTAATGAGCATTTATACCAGGAGCCAGGAGACCTGGGCTCTATCCCTCATTCCACCATTTATTTCATTTTGTTTTTATTGTTCTGACACTTGCATGAATAAGTTACTTTAGAAATAAATCACTCAATATTTTAAATATGTTTTCAGCTCAGTTCATTTCATCAATGGACTCTGTGGACACATCAGTAGTTGAACTTCATCCAGATTAGTGCTTTACTAATAGAAGAAGCGCGGCCTCAGAGTACGTGCTGCACTGACGTCCCGGGGGGAGCAAAGGAAAGCGCATGAAATTTATCTTATTCTCATTAATAGTCAGGCTGATAGATGGGATCCACGTGGGGTTTTTAATACAGCAAATGTCCAGTTTCCAAGAAGAAGTCATGTATCAGCAAATCCCTTTTCTTCTCTTTTGTGCTCAGAGGGCAACACAGCACGGAGGACGTCGTGGCTGATGCCGTCTGGTTGTTTGTCTTTCCACATCCCTCACTCACTGGCCCATCGATAACTTGGCATGGAAAAAACTAGAGCAAAGGATACTCTCTTTAGAAGATAACCTCACTCTGGTCTGAAGAACTAGTTGGATAATAACAATCAGATATGGTCTTATCTGAGGTTTTCTTTCTGGAAATAATCGTGCTAAACCATGGAAGAGTTGAGAGGGGAGAAAAACATCATTCCCAGAATGCTTCCTCCAGACATTCTTCCGGCCTCCTTTAAAATCAGGAAGCGTTCTAAGGGATCTAGGAAGGACACCAGGCTAAGGAGTTTGCGTTTTACTGAAGGCTCTTGGAGCTCCTGCAGACTGGGACACCTACTGATTCTTCAAGACTACGCTTGCAAGATAAGTTCCTTGTGAAACCTTCCATGCATCTCCTTCCCATTAAAAGTTGATCATGTTCTGCCTGACCGGGCAGTGGCGCAGTGGATAGAGCATCGGACTGGGATGCGGAGGACTCAGGTTCGAGAACCCGAGGTCGCCAGCTTGAGTGCAGGCTCATCTGGTTTGAGCAAAAGCTCACCAGCTTGGACCCAAGGTCGCTGGCTCGAGCAAGGGGTTACTCAGTCTGCTGAAGGCCCGTGGTCAAGGCACATATGAGAAAGCAATCAATAAACAACTAAGGTGTCACAATGAAAACTGATGTTTGATGCTTCTCATCTCTCTCCGTTCCTGTCTGTCTGTCCCTATCTCTCTCTCTCTCTGACTCTCACTCTGTCTTTGTAAAAAAAAAAAAAAAAAGTTAATCATGTTCTATTTCCTTGATTTGTTAATTATTTGACCATCTGAGAAACAAGTCGATCAAACAAACAGCAGACCGATAAGAGTGCCAGAAGCTTGTTTAAATTAGGACGCTTGTTTAAATTAGGACCATTAATTCAGACTTTGAATCCCTATTCAAATTGCAGTCATTTGGAAGACTGACCTCCCCCCCTCTTTCTCCCTAATTATATATGGGAACATCATAACCTCAATGGCATTATTCACTTCGAGACCGTGTTAGAGATATTTTGCTAAGATCTTTTTGAAAAAAAAAATTCAGTTATCTATAACTTTGAAAAGTATTCAAAAATTGTTCCATCACTAGGTAACATATGCACACACATAAATATGCACTTATACATGAATTCAGCATCAATACTGAATGTGATCATCAAACCGAAGGGGGGGGAACAAATAACTTAGCTTACCAGACATAAAATTATTATCTCAATGTTCTCATTTTATCGCTATGAAAACTGAGGCGCAAAGGAGAAATTACTTAGTCAAGGTGTTTCAGTTCATTGTCAGAGGTAATAAAATAATCAAAATATCGCCACAAAGCAGGCTAGCAAGTTGCAAAGACATACAAGATCTTTTGACACAATTGTCTCATTGGCTCTCGAGCCCAGTCACACTTTTATGCAAACTGTAACAGGATAAAGATCTGCAAGGAAAAGATTAGACTACCCATTTTCTAGAAGTTTTAGAATACAACACAACCATTGGTAGATCTTGCTTAAATTACCAAAATTGGTGATTAAAATAAAAGTTCTATTTCTTATGCGTATCAGGACTGCCGAATTGTTCAAAGTTCCACATTCTGCTAGGAAGTCTTCTACCATTGGCTCCATAGATTTTACAGCAGTTGAGATTTTTAAATTTTATCTCTGGCTTTCAATGTTTAGAGACTTTGTCCCTTTTTAATCTAAAGCATTATATGAATGTAATAATAAAATTAAAATATAATAAACATATGTAACAGGTATGTAAGTATATAAGACTATGTAAATAAAATAAAATAAAAGAGAATAATACATTTACAAATACCTCTCTGACAATTTTGAGAGATGATTTTTCTATAAGAAATCTAATTTTATTTGCAAAGAAGTTTAATTTAGATCTGATCAAAAAGACCCAATTTTTTAAAAGATGAAAAGAAAGGTTGAAGAACTTGGCTACACTGATTGGAGCTTTTGGTCTTTCTGCTTATTTGTTTGTCTTTCAATTTGGAACCCTATTCTTGGTCACATGTAAGACTTCTACTCAGTCCTGCCAGTCTGTCTTTGGCAATGAAACAGGCAAAAACGTCTTACTTCTATCAGACAAAATAAAAACTTCAAACGTGAAATTAACATTTCAAACACAAGAACTGGGAAGTATCGCCTAAGACATGTTTAAATTATATTTATTTTTCACAATCTGTGCATTACAGGGTGGGGTTCAGAAGATTGCTAAGAGAGTATGGGAACCCTGTCCCAAGAGCTGTGGGCAGTGACAAACCATTCACAACAACAAGTGTTCTTCATTCAGAAGCGAATGACACATTTCCTGCAATTTCCGGTTTGCGGTTTTGCTTTGGCAGTATAGGTATTAGCTTTCAATCAAGTGGAGGTTGCGAAAAAACAAACTTCCTCTTATAAAGGAAAATGTACCTTCTGAAATTGCTGCTCAACACCACATCAGCCTAAACATTCCTATCCAGACCTCAAGGTTGAGGAATCTCCTTAGTAACTGAGGACAGTCTACAGGTATTTACTGATGTGCATACCCATTTATTATACGTCAGGGATCTTGTATTGGGATGCCTACCGTAGTTATTATAGGTCTCCTCCGCCGGAATTTCTATCTACTTTCTAAAGTTACGAAGCTTGTCTTATCCATCTTGGTGGTGTCAGAAACTACAAAAGTAGGTGTTCAAAAGTATTTGTGGAATGAATGAGCAAATGTCACAGTTACCTGGGTGAGCTATCAATCCAAACATTTCTAATGCTGCTGAGCTGCAAACGGAAGACAACAGTGTCATTCTAACGCGAACAGGGTTGAAGGAGGGACGAAAACGAAACTGAAAAATAGTGGCCGCAAATCACTATTGGGATTTATGAGGTGTGGGTTGTCCCGAGGGTTTCGGAACTTAGCCTGTGAAAACAGGCACGCTAGTGTCCCTTCTACACGACGTTTGCATACTTTGATTTGAAAGGTATAGCAGCATGAATCTACCACACCGGCAGAATGATTTCCAACCCTTAGGACAGTTATTTTCACAAACCAGGGGGGAATATATTTTGGCCAGCCCAGGGGAACACTAACCATATCATATTGTAAATATAAAAGTCCCCACAGCTTTAAAAAGAAACAAAAGCAACCTTATTATTCCCCCTCCTATAATTCTAGTAACAAATGCTGCCATTAGGATATATGTGCTCGCGAAACACATCCTTTCCCCTGGAAACTCCATTTAGGCAGTTAAACTCGGTATTGATTTTTCTGCCCAAATTTTTCATTTGGAAAACACCACCATTTATTTTTTATTTATTTATTTATTTATTTTTTGCTTGAGATGTTACAACTTAATATGAAACAACTTCTCCTGATAGGAAAATGTTCTTGTTGCTTAATGATGATTTGATGTAACAATATTTTAGTAAAGATTACATTCTCATGATCCAGAATGACCAAACCTCTTTCTTCCCCCACATCATATTTAGTTTCTTCTCCTCTTGATTATGCTTAGTGAAGACCTAGACTATTATTGCTTTCCTGGCTTTCGTATTATTCAGGTAAATACAGGCAAGAATACTTAACAATACAGGGCATGTATTGTCACGATGTCACTTTGCTAAAATCTCTGCCCTCCACAAATGTGTGGCATCTAAGACTAGGAAACCCTTGGGTTCTTGCTCCTACTACTTACTGCCTAATTATCTTTGCAAGAATTTCCCTAATACCACATGAAGAAATAAAACTCTTAAAACCTAAGAAATTATATCTCCTAGTAGACTCTTGATTGGCTATAAACCTCAGCTATAGCTTTCGCCAAATGGATTGTATTTGGGATTGCTTAATTTTTACTGCCTACTCTATAATAAAGTCATTTCCCAGAAATATCACATGTCCCAAGGGAGTGTGGCCATGATTGAGTGAGGTGTAGTGTACAATAATAACTAAATTTCACTTTTAGAGTACAGTATCAGTCCTGAGTTAAAAGAACCATGGAGTGGGATACCATGAAAAGGGCTAACTATTTGCATAAACTAAATAAATATATTTTTAAATATATCAGGTATGTGGCAGTTGGGGATATAAAATATGAAGCTGTCATCACTTAGGACCATGATAGGCCTTTTTAAACTTTATTAACATGATTACAATTCAAAATTAGATATCACTAAATTAATAACTGCATCTTTTACTTAATTTTAAGGATAACCCTTTAATAAAATCAGTATGCATTCTAATTGTTTATTTACACAATATTAATATTCAGACAGAAGGAATGCTAAAGCATAGTTAATTAAATATGAATTAATGTGGTGGAATATTTAATTATCTTTTCTACACCTCACGACTAATGATTATGTAAATGCCTTGCATTTAATCTTATTGCCAGGAAATTAACTTAATGGCCTTCAACAAATGAACATTTTGTATGCATTACAGGACACTTTATCTAAATTTTAACAGCACGATATTAGTTTCAGATAATAACATGATTACACAATTTAAAATGTAAATGTATACACTACTTTTGCCCCTCCCCCACCACTTTTTGCAAAGAAGAGACCAAAATTGGTCAATGTCATTCAATACCATTGAATGAAAGGTTCTGAAATGTGAAATGTTTCTCTGCTTATCATAGCGAAAGCCAGGACCTTTTAAAGGAAACCCTTCAAAAGAAAAAAGGCAAATCCCTCCGCAGTGGACAGTTCAATCAATGAATTCACACAACGCCACCTTTAAAAGTAAATCACTTTGGATGTCAGCGGATGGCAGGGACATCAGCACTCTAAGTGATTTCTCCAAGCTTTGGGGATTTTCTGAAGCGCCAGCACTTTTGGGGAGGTTAACAGTGCCTTGGGACATGTAGTTCTCTGAAAAAATCGAAGCCCAGGATTAATGATAAGTTTCATTAGATATCCCTAAAAATATAGGAGTCAGAGATTTCATTTCCCAGAGTAAGATCCTTGTCTTGAACAGTTTCTACGAATAGACACTCCAATGTATAAATAATTAGAAATGACCTGTCCTACAAGGAATGGACGATCTCATAGGGGATGCTCAGCAGATGAATAGCCGGGCATTTCTCGCAGCATTGACTGTAGTGGATGTTGGTGCCCCGCCATAATTCCTTGCTCCTAATGCTTCAGAGCAGAGCAGCACAAATGCCGGCTAAAAGCACCAACATTTATTTCCTGAGGATTTCTTTGCCACCAGAGTCCACTTTGCTGCCTACGTGGCAGACCTAGTTACAAGGGTCTGGAATTTTATCTTCCCCATCCCAGTAGCCCTCAACCAATGATTGGAGTTGGTATATTAATGACCTGGCTACCTTGCTTGCCCCTTGTAAAGCCAGTAGCCGTAGCCACCATCACAGCCACCTGGCCCCTGTAGGCTTTCATTTAATTCAGATAAATCATAATGAAACAATGGAGCCAAGAACTGGTGGCCCATTACCTTTAATTCTAGACTCATATACCAGCCAACGAGTTAAAAACAAAATGGGCTCCAAAACCCACTCATTCAGTGCTCACAAAGCTACTGTTTTCCTAGAATCAAAAGCCCCACCTCTGTCCCCCTACAGCTCCCCGCCATCTTGCTCCCTGCCTCCTCTACAACCACATGGCCTCTCTCTCCTGCAACAACGTGGTCTCCTTTCTCAAAATGGCCTCCTAGCTCCTCCTTTTAAAACTTTTTGGTGTGAAACCCCTCCTCCAGCACACATTAGCATAACCAAGCCCCTCCCCGAGCAGGAAGGTAATTAGCTATATCACGGGGCAGCGGCCATTCACATGGGTAGTGCCATTTTTAACAATAAAAGTGAGCAAAACCAGAAAATACAGATTTTACAAACTTATTTGCCTCTTGAATGAGATCATTTTGAAGCAAGTGTTTTACACTGACTCCCAGAGTTTCACATCAGAATTTATTTAGTGTGTGTTACCTATGAAAAATGGCTTGATAAATACATTCTTCTTATTATTAATATTATTATTATTAATTTGAGAGAGAAAGAGAGAGAGAGAGACCTCCATTTGTTGTTCCACTTATTTATGCATTCAGGGGTTGATTCCTATATGTGCCCTGACTGGAGATTGAACCTGCAACCTTGGCCTATCAGGACAATGCTTTCTTTCTAAGCAAAGGAGCTATCCGGCCAGGGCCAATAATGCATTCTTTACTGCTTCTGTTTCTCTATTTCACTCCTGCCTCCTTTACCAGTGTTTATTTCACTTCTCAAATAAATTCTTGCATTTACATCTTTACTCAGCCTCTGTTTCTGGGAAATCTGAACTAAGACACTAAGTCTGTTTGCTAGTGGGGGAATCAATGCAGTTAGGCTGGGATGGAGATCAGGACATTGGAAAGCATCATTATGATTAGTGCCAGGATTCAGGAATTCCTGGTTTTACTAGATTGCAACCTTTCTTCCCTTACTAAATCACTGAATAACGTGTATAGAAAAATAGCAAAAACTATTTAAGATAGCTAATATTTGAGGGCTTCCTGTTGGAGTCTCAGCGCCTACTATGGAGTGTTACAAATAGTAAATATTTATAATAGGGTCCTGAGAACACAAATTCAGGCCCAGATCTATAGTGAAACTTGCATGTGTTGAAAAATTAAACAGAAACTTCTCATAAACTCAGATATAATTCAGCTACTAATCCCGACCATACATGCTAAGACTCCTCATTGTAGTACAGACCAGAAGAAATGTGAAAATCCATTATGTTACAATGAACTGGCACTTTGGAGTCCCTCTTGTCTGAGTTGGAAAGTGAATGTAAAGCCCCTATATTCTGCATTCCTAAAGCTGGTCAAAGCAGTGGGGGGTTCAATTAAAAACCGCAGGAACAGAAAGGAATACGTCAATAAAACCACAGACTTGTAAGTCCTGCATACTAGTTTGCAAACAAACACAGCACGCCTTCCTGGAGCATGAGTCTGTTACTGTAGTTTTTAATGGAATGTGTGATGGTGGAGGTGACTGTTGCCGTGTCGTTTTTTTCTCATTTCATCCACAGGGGAATGCATCTTTATTCTTGGAGCAATGGCAATGAGGAAATTGCTTAAGTGAAGAACGTATCACCGGAGTGGGAAAAGCTGACCCAATAACTAAATCTGCCTTTTAAGTAGGAAGATCATTACAGTAAGAGAACTTTAAGGTTGAACTGATATGCACTCAGTCATGGTGGAAAATTAGGTTTTCTTTCTTTCTTTCTTTCTTTTTTTTTTTTTTTAAATATAGACATCAGGTTAACAGCCATTTAAATTACACGGATTTCACTGTAAGACTTCTGTAAACAGTGACTGACATTAGAATATATGTGATGAGTAATCAATTGGTTATAGAGGAGTATAATCAGTACACAGAATATGACATATTCCACAAGGCTAAACTAGGAATAAAGGCAGTCAAGTTGAACAGCGCATGGGCAAAGTATTTAAATCAGAATTCACTGTGCATAGCTGTGCATTTTTTAAATGTACCATGTGTTCCGAAAATTTAAGAGAAAACTGTTCTGTGGGAAAAAATTGAATAGTTTACCTGGTTAATTAATGAGGCTAAATGTAGCTTAACTTTGCAATCGGTTAATAACTGGTTCCAAAAATATTGGCTTCTCATTATGCTTGAACAGCCTGTGAAATTAATCTTATCGACTACCTAGTGTATTAAGAGACTGTTCGGAAGCTCAAAAGAAATTCAGGATTTTTTTTGTTGTTGTTACTGTTAAGAACTATCTCTGTTGACTTTGACAAAGACTGCTGTATTTTTCTTTCCACACACACACAAATGTTTATGTCATCTGCATGGAAAGACAACAGAAATAAAAATCAGCTTTGCTTCTTTTCCAGCCTTCTGCTGCTTACCCATTGCAGCGTCTAATGAAACAAGGCGGGAGACACAGCGCCTACTTTTTATTTTATGGAGGGTTTTGTTCCTGAGTAAATGATGAAAGGCCGGGGTGGGAAGTAAATATATTTTACTTTCTGAGGCTCCTATATATAGTGTAAGGCCAGGAGCCACGGCCAGGGCCACCATCAGAGCAGCCCAGCCCTTGCAGGTTCGCATTGGATTCGGACAGTCGGTAAAGAAACAAGGGAGCCACAAACTGGTGGGCCATAGTCTTTAATTCTAGCTTGCACAAGGGGGGCAAGTAAAAACACACACTGGGCTCCAAAACCCACTCACATTCAGTGCTCACAAAGCCACTGATTTATCCGAGTTTCCTAGAATCAAAGGTTTCTAGCTCACAAGATTTATTCTCCTCAGTTCCCCATCTCCTTTCTTATTCCAGATACAAACTGCACAAACTGGCATCTCACTCAGCACTCCGCCATCTTGGCTGCTTCTCCTGGCCACATGGCCTCTTTCTGCTCTCTGCTCTGCTCTCTCATGCTAATCATCCCAGGAACCAAGAGCGCAAACTCTCGTTCCGTCCCCATTTTATAGTGTAGAAATCCAAACTCTTAATCCAATATACAAAATAGGGAAGTCTCTAATACAAAGTCACTTCTCTGAGGCATGATTGGATTGTAACACCCCACATCAAAAAAGGGTGGGCAAGGCTTAATCCCAAAACCAAGCCCCAGGCTACAAAGATCCTGCCTGCCCCCAACACACATTAATATCACCTGGGCGACTGCCTCCACGTGGGAGGCACCATCTTTAACAAAGTGAGCATAATATATTTTATCTGCCCAACATATAGTAAAAGGACATACAGTGTGGTATTTTGGGAAACTCAATGGTTGTGAGGTACACTGCACTTTCTAAAGAATCTGCATGAGGAATGCATGTTGAAAGAGTTCGATGGACACTTAATCTTAAATCTCTGGTTCTTATCAGTCTGTTGAGGGGGACTTCTGGTTACCAGAATGACGGAGCATGACAATTACAGACTTATTTTGAAGTCAAAATATAACCATTTATTTTAAGTGAGAGGAGGGGAGAGAGAGAGATTCTCACATGTGCACCAACCAGGATCCATCCAGCAACCTCCATCTAGGGTCAATGCTTGAATCAACCGAGCTATCTTCAGAGCCTGAGGCTGACACTTGAACTAATTGAGCCACTGGCAGTGGGAGGGGAAGAGTTGGAGAAGGGAGCCAGGGAGGGGCAGTGGGAAGGGGAGAGAATCAAATGGTCACTTCTCATGTGTGCCCTGTCCAAGAATCGAACCCAGGATGTCCATAGTCTGGGCCAATGCTCTATCCACTGAGTCAACTGACGAGGGCCTCCATAAATTTTTTGAGTAGAGTATACCATCCTTGTATTTAAAAATATAATCTGGCCCTGGCTGAGTAGCTCAGCTAGTTAGAGTGTCATCCTGGTACACCAAGGTTTCAGGTTCAATCCCCAGTCAGGAAGAATATAAGAATCAACCAATGAATGCTTTTTCTCTCTCTCTCTCTCTCTCCTTTCTCTCTCTCTCTCTCCTCCCCCTTTCCTCTCTGTCTAAAATAAATCAATCAATGAAAGATATATATATATATATATATATATATATATATATATATATAATGTTAGTGATTTAAAAAAGAACATGAACAAGTTCTATCAAAATCTGTTCATTGCTCTGTCTACAATGTTGCTTCAGTCCAGTCCCTGACACAGAGTAGGTGTCTTATAAACAGAATTTGGGTGGATAAATAAAAGAATTAATGAATAAAATGCAACATTAGGTGGACGCAAATCTAAAAGCTAGATTTTCTAAAATGTGCCCACCTCTGCTTTTTCTTTCTTAAACAAGACCTGTCACATCATAAAAAAATAATATAAAATGTCTTGTTCCCTTAGGCACTCCAATTTTGAGATCATATCACAACCAAGTGAATACGATTTAAGAAGAACACTTCTTTAGCAATGTACATAATGAAAACAGTTTATATTGTCATTGGATGGACTGTATAATACAGAAAACTCAAAACAATTCAGTATTTGACCATCTTAAATATTTCTGTGAGACTTTGTAGTTGTTACAAATTACGAGAGAAGGACAATTATTATCAGCCTTTATTCCTAACCTACTCAAATATATGGCCAATAAAATATCAAATCTTTAATACTGAAGTCCCAAAATGCTGCTTAGTTATCTGTAGGCCTATATTAGATTATTAAAAAGCAGTTAACACAAAGCATACTGGAGTAGCTTAGTAGTTATTTTCCTAATGAAATGTGTATACAAATTAAAAGGTTAACATGAACAAGCTGCGAAAGCTAAACAAATTAAGAAATAAAGCATTTATCATTTGCTAATGATTTGACATTTATTTGAAACAAGGAATCTTGCTACATCAGCTCCCAACATAAAAAATACTCAATTTTATATATTAAAATATATGTCAATTACATTTTTTAATGTTTTGAAACTTTTAATATAAGCACTGTGACTAGCTCCCTGGGAGATAGACAAATTAAATGATAATGTATTAATATAATAATATCGATAGTAGCAATATCAAACTGGCCATAGTTGAATTGTTGCTATGTTTCTGTAACGTTGAACCGTGGTTGACGCCTGCTTCTATACCTCACACTAACTGCAGGAGTATCTATTTTAGTCTCAGTACAGTTAGGAATGACTGGTGTCCTGGGGCCAACGTCACAGACCTCTGTGGACATATACCTATGATTCAGAATCCATTTGAGCCCAAGTCTCTTAACTTCCCCGGAAACTGAAATTCAGTGCATGTAAAAACTTGAGTGTACATACATACACACATACACACACACACAAACACACACACACACAACGCAGTATATAGTGGTGTGTCTTAGGACTTCTACAAAGAGATGAAAAACTCTTTTTTGCTAGTCAGGGATGAAAGAAGCTCTGATGGAGGAGTGGCTTCTGAAATGAGCTTTGATGTATCAGGAGGATTTCACTGGTTCAAGATGTAGAAGACAGCGGGCAAAGAAAAATGAAACTGAGTCAGAGAACAAAAGAAATATTCCTGAAAAGGTGATCTCGACTATTCATTTAGGATGCTGTTGGCATCTTCCTCTCTCTTCAATACCATTCCCAAAATACTGCTCTTTGGCTCTTTCTTGTATGAAAAGAGCTATGTGTTTGAGGCATTTGTTATATAGGTATACAAGATAATAAAGATATAGCAAAGCACTTTTTTTGTTTATCACTTTGCACTATATTATTTTATATATTTATATATACTATGCACAAATTTATACTATGTAAAGGATATTTAGACTATTATTTTAATCTTCAAAGACTTCAAACTCGTCAAATATCAAGTTTAAATTTGATGTCTTTTATAAATGAAATAAATATATCTTAACCCAATTTGGGGCATTATACACAGAGTTGATAAAAACAGGATGTATATGAAAATGGTAGACCATTAATAGACATTAATGATTTAGAGACATTTTTTTTCCAAATACTTAAAAATATCTGACTCTGTCTCAGCCAATTAGCTAAAGATATGTTTCATAAACTAAGATAGTTTTATAAGTAGCAGAAGTAATGTAAAGAACTTTATTTACTGTAAGCACATAATATAACTTTTCTAAAACCAATGGTATTAAATAAATTAGCAGTAACTACTATTGGTATAAGATTGACATTAGTGATATAGATGTCCCTCAACATAACAACCTCCAAGTGACAGAATTTGGAAACAAGGTAAATTTTCCCAACCTGCTTTGGGGTTTGTGGACACAAATCTTGTCATATATACATATATATACATGTGCATGTGCATATATGCATGTAAATATTTATATACATACATATATACATATACATGCTTATACACACACATATCTACATAAATATATGCATTATTTTATATACACATAGATAAAATACACATATAATTTATAGAGATCTTATTTAAAATAATAAAGTTAATTAATAACCATTTCAGAAAACTTATGGAACAAAGAAAATCTACAAATAGCATTATCCATCCCTCAAAGTTGAAATCCTGTATCAAAGTGTACTGACATGTTTAAAGCTCTTGATGAAGAAGGAATATAATTTTATAGCTGTTGATATGAATTTAAATTATTTGAATGATGAATTTTTATTGTGAGACAAACAATTTGCTTATAATTTATCATAACACAAGGTCAAAATTTAATTGTGAGCAAAAGTTTTATTAAGACATAATATATTCAAAACAAACAAGACAGTATGTTCAACAAAGCACTCAAACTTCGTACTTCTTGACGAGTACTGTTTAGGTTGGCTTGTAGTTGAAATTAAAATTGGCAAAAAAAAAATAGAAACAATTTCAATAGATAAAATTTAATTTAAAAATGTGAAATAATTTGCTATCACAAAAATAGACTAGTCGAGGTTCACATTTTATATAAAATGTACCAACCACGTTCATTCATTTTAGGTATCAGACCTAAGTAATTATGTCTGAGAAACTGTGTGCCCAGGAAAGGCAGCATTCACCGAGACTCCTGAGGCCCATGTGGCATTCACCGCCAGCAAACCACTCACAGCCTAGTAGTCAGACCCCTGCCAGCTGGCTGGACACACGGTTGAAAAAGGAAGAGGTTTTTGTGACGACCATGGAGCAGTGGGTTGGCGGGGGGCCATGTAATCTTTGCTAGCCAACTGGCACTTGGGAGCTCCTTAACTCTCCAAGGGCTAGCTGCGCACACTGTATCCAAGCCCCGCATCCCCCATTGCCAGGGAGCCCGCGTTTGGAAAGGCACGCTCCCAAAGACACGGGCTCCCTTCACAAATAACTGCCTCATTCGCAGCTTCAGGCTGCCACGGAGAAAACTGGCATTGATCCTGAGGTTTATCTGCTCTATGTTTACTCATTTACTTGTTGACTTTTAGAAAACGCATTTTAAAGAGAGATTCAGTAGAATTCCTACCAAGTGATGAATCACCTCAATCTGTTTCGAACAGCCCTGTTTCATAGTTGTGATACCTCCACGTGTTCTCCTCAGGGTCCTGGTTTAGATGACATAGGATATGGTCATTTGACTACTAAGAAGATATCTAGCCTGATCGCTAGTTTGAGCAAGGGGTCACTCACTCTGCTGTAGCCCCCAGTCAAGGCACATATGAGAAGGCAGTCAATGAACAACTAAAGTGCCCCAATGAAGAATTAATGCTTCTCATCTCTCCCTTCCTGTCTGTCTGTCCCTATCTGTCCCTTTCTCTATCTCTGTCACATACACACAAACACACACACATATACACACACATACACACACACACACACAAGATATCTAAATTGAATTTTTGGGAAAAACACAAAAACTAAAATTACTGAACTATTGATTCTCTATAAAAGAACAAGTGAAAAGATACACTATATATTTTTAAAATTTTTTATCTTTTTATTACAAAAATTTCAGGCATATAAGAGCATATATAATATTATATTATGAACCTCCTTATACCCTTCACCCAATTTTAACAACTATAAACTTTTTATTTATTCTAAACTTTATATTTAACTAAACAAAAGATGTCTTCCTTGAATTCTTACTCTATCACAATGTTAAAAAATTATTTATCAAAATTTATTTTTTCATGCAAAACTAGTCCTTAGAATTGTTTAGAGGGAGTCCAAGAGAAAGAGATGAGTTGTATATTGACCCTGTTCCTTGAGATGCCCAATAAACATCAAAGCTGCTCCAAAATCTTTAATATGCCAAAGAAACTATATTTATGTGTGTTTTGATAACAATGGGAGGATGGAAGGAAGGAAGGAAGGAAGGAAGGAAGGAAGGAAGGAAGGAAGGAAGGAAGGAAGGAAGGAAGGGAAGGAAAAGAGAGAAAGAGATTCATAGATAATGGATGGAGAGTAAACAATAAATATAATTTTCATGAATCATATCATTCATGTTAAGAATCTGCAGAATTAGTGTTAAAATAAAAAATAATCTCAACTTGTAAAAATAACCAAACATATTTTAAAACCATGGTAGTTGGCATGATACAGTTATATAAAATTAAATATGATCTAACTATATATATAGGTTCTTAGGCAATCATCTTAATGTGTGGAACCAAGGAAACGAGCATCTTAGGAGAAGTATACACATGTTCTTCCTCATGGATACAAACCACACAGAACAACCCTGAGTCTCTGGTAATGCACTCATCCAACAATCCAGTTACTAAGCACCAACTGTGCTTTATGATCTGGGCCAGAACTGTGATGAACAAGAGACACTGAAATGTGAGAAAAGATATTATATGCCTGTTGTCTATTGCAGCTACCTTCAACTGGTGTGCCCAAGGAATTTTTAAAACATGCAATACCTGACTATTTGGTCAGGGGCACTAACCTCTTTTCAAAAAGTAACAACATCCAACACAACCAAAGCCATCTGATTAATCAAAATCATGCCTACCTTTTGTCAGATCAGCAAAAAATATATTTTTAGTAATTAGTTTATGTGTGCCATGAGATGAAAAATGTTGAAAATCACTGGTCTGTTTAGTTGTGTGAGTGCTTCTTACTCATTTGTCAATCAGTCATAATTATATGTTGAGTGCCTTCTATTTTCAAGGTCTCTTCTAGGTATCCGGGATACAATTTTGAAAGAAAGATGAAATATTTCTGTTCTCATGGGGCTTTCATTTTCACTTGGATAGGGAGAGCAGACAGAAAAAAAAACAACACCAAGAAGCACTTCATCTGATCCAAGTGGTAGTAGATGCTCCAAGGAGGAGGCAAGAAGTGAACTTTGTGGCAGATATAAACTTGTTAAAGAATTAGGTAGGGAAGGGAATAGAATTACAGGGAGACCAAGGGATGGTGTTTGCAAAGATTGGAAGATAGGAGAGCACCTGTTCCATCTCTTAGTTTTACATGACGTCTCAATTATAAGTACCATGGACATGGGCTTTGCTCCATTTCCCACGGACTCACGCACAGGAGTGTGTTCATGAAATACATTTGGATAGATTCCTTAAGCAAGGACTGCTTTAAAAAAAAAGGAAAAAAAGAAAGAAGGCAGGAAAGAAGGAAGGAAAGGAGGCAGGAAGGAAGGCAGGCAAGAAGGAAAGAAGGAAGGAAGGAAGGAAGGAAGGAAGGAAGGAAGGAAGGAAGGAAGGAAGGAAGGAAGGAAGGAAGGAAGGAAGGAAGGAAGGGGGAAAGGAAGCAAGGAAGGAAGGAAGGAAGGAAGGAAGGAAGGAAGGAAGGAAGGAAGGAAGGAAGGAAGGAAGGAAGGAAGGAAGGAAGGAAGGAAAGAAGAAGCATATATTGGGGATATAAGTTGGCAAGGGATTTTTTCATAGCTCTCTTGGATTCTGTATCTTTCTTCCTCCATTAGAGTCAGCCTAGACTTTCAGTAGCCCATAATCAACTTATTAAAGCCATGATGATACCACACAAACAGACAATAGTCTGCCTTGTCCTGTTCAATGACCATTTTGTTTGGTCCTTGTTTATTTCTGCTCATATACAGCTAGTGCTCAACTTACAACCACGATTGGTTCCAACAGACAGGTCTTAACATGATTTGGTCGTAAGTTGAGTAGGCTATATGTACAGTACTGTGAAATGATGTTATAAAAATCTTTAAGTCAAAGATAAAGACAATTTCCTCTTAGTAGACATCTTGGGAGGGGTTTGATGAAAAATATCCAAGACACAAAACACAAATTGCTGTACCAAGTCTGGGATAACAGTTTAAATGGTGCACGCGAAGATGGTAGTGCTGCCAGAAGCTGGTCCGCACTGTCATACACCCAGCTGGGCAATGCTTGCACTGCCAGATGAGGAGCAGTCGTGGCTAATGATTGTGGTAGTAGAGTCGAATGGTCGTAAGATGCATAGGTCATAAGTCGATCAATACCTGTACACACTATCCCCTTAACCCAACTTTGGTCGCAATCCCTGGACCACTGGCATGTCGCCTACATTTCAAGAGCACTCCCACCTCCAAGCCTTTGCTCCTTTGGTTTCATCTGCCCAGACCCTCTTCTTCTGGATTTTCATAGAGTTTGCACTCTCCTGTCTGACAGGTGCCTGCTAATACATCCTTCTGTCAGTGAATGTTTCCTGACCACACAGGATAAAACAGCAACCGTCATTAAACTTAACGTCCTTACCCTACTTTAGCTGTTCCTTATAGTTACTATTATAATTTGATACATATTTTCTCTTTTTTTTTAAATTGTATTCTTACATTGAATAAGCAAAGAGACTTACATCTGTTTTATTCCCTGCTGAGTCTTCAGTGCATAAACCAAGTCATGGCACAAAGTTGATGCTCACTGAACAAGTGAACAAACAAGCAAATAAATGAGGGAGATGAGGCTGATCCTAAATGACCTGTTTTATTCTTGCAGCATCACAGTATCAAAGGGTCAGCACTAGGGAGGACACTAGTAATGACCTGACACAAAGCAAAGAGTTTCTAGTTGGCATTTGAAAATAACACGGATTCATTGTTGCACCCTTTCCATTGGGCTTGTTGGGATTAACAGAGTACCCAGCACAGAATGAGAACCTTGCTCTGGTAATTATTAGTTATGTCATCTGAAACATTTAAATATGCTGAACCCCAGTGTCCATATCTGTAAAAGAAGGATGTCTTTCTAAAACTACTATAAAACCAGAAAAGCTATTAAAAAAACCCACTTCGTGGTTGTCAAAATTATGTCACTTATTAATCTATTATTGCATGTGGTGTAGAAAGAAAAACCTTCAGGTTGAATTGTCAAAGTACCAGATCTGCAGAACGCCACACTGATGAAGAGAACAGACAGCTCTTCTCCTTAGATTAAACTGGAAAAGTTACAATTATATCTCCATCCAGGCCAGATTTTATAGGACGGTTTTATTGTAATATCCACTTGCAAAACTGTGTGGAGTGAGGCAGTGTTAAACAGCACGTATTTTTAATTTAAAATCCATTAGCATTCCACATAATTAATTAGAATTTTATACTCCAGTGGCTTTTGGTTCCCTACAGAAAATTGAGCACACGGAATATAATTTGATTTAATTTTTGGTCTAAATTTAATCTACCTTTAATATTTTTTTAAATATCTCAGAGGTAATTTTAACTACTTAATAATTTGTAGTTTTTTGGTAGTATACTCAATGTACTATTTCTCTGGGTGGGGGGCTAGAATTAAAAGCTTAAAGAAGTATAGATAAAGCAAAATATTCAATGCAAGTATTCTATTAGAATTATAAAACTATACCCCCACATAGGTCTTTTTAAGTTTCGGTCTGTGCCACTAAAATGATCTCTCATGAAAGGCACCACATGTAGTTGACATTCTTATAGCACATTTATTGTGGCTCAAGAGGTCAAGTCCTGGGTCATAATTCCATTCCATTACAACTTCCCAGGGCCATTTCTGGGGGCGAGGTTCCTCTTGGATTATTTACAAGCACAAAATTAAATCACAAGGTTTGGAGGGCCTTGGCCTAGCTTCAAATTGCTTTGCAATGATTACAATAAATATTAGGTCTTTAGAATTTTGTGACTATTTCACTCAGTGGAGTCATCGATCAAGTTTTTGAACGTTTTCTTTTTGTTGTAATATTTTTTTTATTTTCCTGCTGTCTTCTAACTGTTGGTTACCCCAGTGCCCTATCGTCTCAGAGGCTGACATATTCGCATAGTACTCGCTAGGTATGCAAGCATATTTAGTTATTTTTCGCCTAGATGAGGGTTTTTTTTATCTTCTTGCATTATTGTTGTAGTGACTTGTCTTTCAAATATTTAGATTGAGTACCATCATTTATCATCTAATAAAAATAACATTGTAATTTTTTTTCTAGAAAAGCCAATACATTTCAATATAGGACTATGGTAATAATAAAATTAAATGAAGCCCATACACATATACACACAGGTATACACACACAAAATATATGGACTTAAACCTATAAGTAAAAGCTTTGGAAATTTTTATAGAACTTAATTAATACCAGGGATCTGTTGTTTCTTTTGTACAACCAGTGGTTTCAGTATTATATTTAATTTAGAAAATATATTTTAAAGTAGTACAAAATAGAGACAGACTCATAGATACAGATGACAAACTGACAGCTGTCAGAAAGGAGGGGGCTGTGGGGGGGTATAAAGGGTGAAGAGATTAAGCAAAATAAAAACCTAATAGACACCGACAACCGCATGGTGGATTCCCAGAGAGAAAGGGGAGAAGGGGGGCAGAAGAAGGTAAACGGGGGACAAATAGTAACAGAAGGAAACTTGACTTGGGGCAGTGAGCACATAAGACATATATACAGATGATATCTTATAGAATTAGACACCTGGAAGTTTTATAATTTTGTTAACCAAGGTCACCCAATCAATTCAAAAATAAATAAATAAGTAAACTCAGTACAAAGCAGAAAGTACAAAGATCTTTTAGGTTTTCAAATCTTGGGACACATATAAGATATTTAGTTTCCAGATCCATAGTTAAATGAGAGACTTGCAAGGTATAGCCATTTTACAGAATGTAGACTCATTTTTGTCTATGGGTAGAATTTGAATGTGAAGTCATTTATACATATATAATTTTAATATATGTGGGGGCCTCTGGCTTATTTTAACTTTTTAGAAATGTTTTATTCAGATACAGAGTAAATCTATTTCTATCTTAATCGGGACTTTTTTACTATTGAAATTCTGCACGTAAAAAAGAATATGAAACACAAGTGATTTAAAAGAGACACACAAGGTCAGGTTACTCTACAGAAAAAACATTCTTTCCATCAGTTTTGTGTCATAATGTGAATATCATGCTAATAACTGTGGGGATAATTGACACTGTACAAACAAATAGAAACACATTTAATGAGGTTATTGATTTTTCCCTCATAAATGCTCTTACACACTTCATATTGTAAGCCTATCACTAATGATGTATGTCTTTTCATTAGAGTTGGCATAATAAAGATCACAATTAATTTTTAATGCATCTGTTAGTGAAATTTAATATTGAAAAATTAATAAAGCAAAGTTAATTTCATTGCTGAGCCCATTATTATTACTACGTGTATTAGCAAGCAAACTGACAGACAGGGAATATTTATATCAGGCAACTTGGTTGAGAAAGATGTGATCATCCTGAGTGCCCACTGACCTGCTCAGATGGAGAATGAAACGAAATTTCTCAGAAAATAAACCAAGACCCACAGCTTGAGAGTGTTGTCACCCTACAGGACCCATTTCTTCTTTGATACTGAGCACTCAGGACAGCCGTACGAAGGTCAGTTTATTGAGTAGTTTCCCAATTGGCTGGAAATGATTTGGGCTACGCGGTAGCCTCCTTGGATTGGCTGTGACATCCTCACCGGGTCTGGGTTACACAAGGATTGTGGAAAAGGAATTCTTCTTCCTGTCCACTTGCACCAGAACTTTACTTCCTTTTTTCTTATCAAATGAGAGGCAGAGAGGCGGAGAGACAGACTCCCGCATGCGCCCTGACTGGGATCCACCTGGCAACCCCCTTCTGAGGCTGATGCTTTGCCCGTCTGGGGCTGGTGCTCTGTAGCTCAGTAACCAAGCTATTTTAGCACCTGAGGCAAGGCCACGGAACCATCCTGAGCACCCAGGACTAACTTGCTTATTTGAGTTTTCGCTGTGGGAGGGGAAGAGAGAGAAAGAAAAAAAGAGAGAAAGAGAAAGAGAGAGAGGGAGAAAGAAAGAAGAAGAAAGAAAGAAGGAAGGAAGGAAGGAAGGAAGGAAGGAAGAAAGGAAGGAAGGAAGGAAGGAAGGAAGGAAGGAAGGAAGGAAGGAAGGAAGGAAAGAAAGGGAGAGCGAGAGAGAGAGAGAGAAAGAAAAAAAGAAATAAGGAAAGAAAGGGAGAGCGAGAGAGAGAGAAAAAGAAAGAAAGAAAGAAAGGGAGAGAGAGAGAGAGAGAAAGAAAGAAAGGGAGAGCGAGAGAGAGAGAGAGAGAAAGAAAGAGAAAGAAAGAAGGAAGGAAGGAAGGAAGGAAGAAAGAAAGGGAGAGCGAGAGAGAGAGAGAGAGAGAGAGAAAGAAAGAAAGAAAGAAAGAAAGGGAGAGAGAGAGAGAGAGAGAGAAAGAGAAAGAAAGAAAGAAAGAAAGAAAGAAAGAAAGAAAGAAAGAAAGAAAGAAGAAAGAAAGAAAGAAAGAAAGAAAGAAAGAAAGAAAGAAAGAAAGAAAGAAAGAAAGAAAGAAAGAAAGAAAGAAAGAAAGAAAGAAAGAAAGAAAGAAAATATGGTTGCTTCTCCTATGTGCCCTGACTGGGAATCAAACCTGGGATTTCCACATGCCCAGCCAATGGTCTACTGCTGAGCCAACTGGCTAGGGCTTACACCAGCAATTTTAATATACTGTTTTATTTAAAGCTTATTCCTTCTGGAAGATAGGTATTATTATCTCTCCTTCTATAGATGAGACACATGAGTGGTAGAGAAGCTAAGAAAGATTCCATCAGCGCAGATGAAGCTTCGATTCTAAAACAACTGGGTCTCATTCCAGCACGACCGCTCTTTCTAGCTTGAGAAATTTATTCCCTTTTTTCCCATAAATTGAAGTTGAGCAAAATGATAAATGTGTTAACATTCCGAATGGGATGAATTGGCTGTTTTATGAAAGAAAATGTTAAGCTCAGAATACTTTCCTTATGTGATTAAGTCCAGCACAGATTTTATTTCATACCAATTCATTCAAAGCATTTTTTACAGTGGCGTTCAGGTAAGCTAGGCCTCTTTACCTCTTCCCATATACAATACGTGACAAAGCATCCCTCTCATCTGTCATTTGTAACTGTCACAGATCTAGGAAAGTATCTGTTTTAAGTGCATGACTGGTTGCTAATTTCCAGCATTCTACATATAGACAGAAACTCTGAGAAGACGAGTACATGAAACAGATCAACAGCCCAATTTTCTCCACTCAAGGGAAAGAAATCTTTCAAAAGCTACCAAATTCAGCAGAGACACAAAGATAAAAAACCCCATCAACTACAAAAACAAATCATGCATCTGAAATATCACATGTTCTTATTTTATAATGTTAAGTCAATTACCCAAAAATTCTCCATCAGTCATTTATTCAGGCCATTCATTATTCATTTGGTTCGTGTATGATTTTAGCTTAGGATGTAGAAAAGGGAGTGGGAATTGGAGAAAGCCTACACGATCATTAAAATACATCTCCAGAGCGAGTGTCCTCAGCAACTCTGCTGATTCCAACCTAAACAAACAAAACAACTGCACATAACAACTGTTATGTGATTGACATGACAACTCCATCACTCATTCACCGATGATCTTGAGAAGGTATCACACAATTTCCTGTGATGAAGCTGTTTGCATTATTTAAACAAATAGAGAGCTATGCATATTTTTTTTAAAAAACAATAAATATAAAGACAAACTATTAGACAAGAAAACCCAGAAAAAAAACAAAGAAAATAACATATAGTAAAAAGTTGAAAGTAATTTTTAAAAAGTTGGCTATAACTAAAACTAGATATATCTGTCTTGTCAATTAATATAAGGAGAATAAGAAAAACTATGAAAAATTTCAGATGGGACCCAATGGAAAATCAAAATTAGAAAAATTAAGTAGGGGATAAAGCAAACAAGAGGTACTATAGCTCTTGACAAGGTAGAACTCAGGCCAAAAAAGAAGAATGAACTAGACTAAGAAAGACAGTTTATACTAGAGAGAGCAATCTGAATGAACATGTAGCAGTGATAAATATACATGAGCCAAATAATGCTGACTCAGTGGTGATAAGGAAAAACTGTAAAATATACCAAAGAGAAGTATGCAGAACTACACAAGTAGGAAGCTTTAATTCACAGATCTCAAACTACGGGATAGCAAATGCATACAAATCAATTTACAAAAAAACTCACTTAAAAACATAAAAGGATTTAACTAATATGTATTAATCGTCTTCCCTGAAGTAAAGAACATTCTTTTCATATGCTCATGAGATAGTCATTAATTTGAGCACATATATTATGCCACAAAGATATCATTAATCAATTTCAGAAATGTAAATATAAAAGTTTTCTCTAATGAAATGTAATAAAACAAAAATAATAACAAAACCAGAAAATAAATATTTCCTATCACCTAGATAAAGAAAAGTATATTAGACACTCTTAAGTTAGTAAGAATAAACAACAAAAACAGTAAAACAAATTATGTTAATTACAGTGGTTAATATCAAGCCATGAGATAAAGCAGTCTCAGAGGAAAATTAAATTTATATATCAATATTAGCAAAGGCACTTTATTTACATAAAGTAGGCAGGAAAAGGGAGCTAACCTAAGTAACTTTATATATAAAAATGGTGCTTTGACTGGACTATGAGGCTAAAGATTTTTTTAAAACTCTACGTAAACACTATACTCTAGTTAATAAAGTTGTTCTTCACCAGAGTATGGATTAGTAATTCTAAAACTACTTTTTGTGTATACTAGGTTTGTATTCACGAATTCAAATTGATAGAGTAATACATATTCATATATATATGAAGCCATACTTATGTTGCCTAATTTAATATATCTCTAATATATATATATGTATATACATATATAAGTATATATGTGTATAAACTATATATAGTTTCCTTTTGTTGCTATGATAAATCACCACAGGCTTAGTAACTTAAAACCACACAGATTTATTCTTGTAGTTCTGGAAGTCAGAAGCCTGCAAGGTCTCTCTGGGCTAAAATCAAGGTCCTAGGAGAGAGTCACCTCTTTGTCTTTCCAGCTGTAAAAGCCACCCACCTTCTTTAATGGTATGTCCCTTCCTCCACCTTTAGAACCAGCAGCAGAGCACCTGCACATATCTGCCTTCTACTCTACTGCATCCATATTCCACATTAACGGACACAAGGACAGGCCCCTGCCAGTTGGCTCAGTGGTAGAGCATTAACCCAGCATGTGGAAGTCCCGGTTTCAGTTCCCAGTCAGATCACACAGGAGAGGTGACCATATGCTTCTCCACCCCTCCCCCTCTCTCTCTTTCTTCCCCTCCCACAGCCATGGCTCAATTGATTCCAGGGTGTCGGCCTGGGCACTGAGGATGGCTCCATGGAGCCTCTACCTCAGGAGCTAAAGATAGCTTGGTTGCGAGCATGGTCTCAGATGAGCAGAGCATCGGCCCCAGACAGGGTCACGGGGTGGATCCTGGTCGGGGTGCATGCGGGAATCTGTCTATCTCCCCTCCCCTCACTAAAATAAATAAATAAAAATATAAAAATAAAGAACACAAGGACATGTAATGATATTGAGCCCACCTTGATAAGCCAGGATAAACTATTCATTTTAACATTGATTAGCACAACTTTAATTCTTCTTTGCCACCATGTGACCTAATATACTCACAGGTTCTAGAGATTAGAACAAAGACATGGCTGAGGGGCAACTATTCTGCCTACTACAAAACCCAGACTTTTCAGCAAAAGAATTCTAGCAAAATATTAAAGGGCAAATAAATCCAATGGTTTCTTTGAACTGCTTCAAACCATAAAAAGAACTGAAACTTAATTATTTCTTTTAATCAAGCATAATAATTTTGATACTTAATTTGGCAACATCAGCCCCCAAAAGATAATTACAAACAAATCTCATTTCTGATTATCAAAGCTAACATCTTAAATAAAAAATTAGCAATTAGAATTCAGTAGCACATCAAAAGAATAACACATCCTGACCAAGTGTTGTTTATCTTTTTAAATACTGAAAAGGTACTTGCCACAGATAAACATCTGTTTTTTATTTTTAAAAACTTTCAATTATTGAGATGAAACACTGTTACCCAAAAGAAACAATTATAGTTATAGAGAAATAAAGAATAACATATATGAAGTATAAAGTTGGAAAAGAGGACATAAAGTTCTCTTGTGGTTTTATACCTGAAAAATTCAAAGGATTCAACTAAAACCACTATAAACAAAATTCAGGAACTTAGCAATGTACAAGTTCAACTTTTTTTTTAAGTGAAAGGAGGGGAGATAGTGAGACAGACTCCTACATGAGGCCCAACCAGGATCCACCCAGCAACCTCATCTTAGGCTGATGCTCAAATCAACCAAGCTATTTTTAGAACCTGAAGCTGACACTCTTAGAACAACTGAGCTATCCTCAGCTCTGTGGCCAAAGCTCAAACCAATTGAGCTGCTGGCTGTGGGGAGGAGAGGGGATGGGGAGAGAGAGAGGAAGGGGAGAGGGAGGGGGAGAGAAGCAGATGGTCACGTCTCCTGTGTGCCCTGACCAGGAATCGACCCCAAGATGTCCATATGCCAGGCTGACACTCTATCCACTGAGCTACTGGCCAGGGATGAAATCTTTCTTTTATACATTAGGAAACTGGGACTAAAAAATATACATATTAATTTTCACAGGATTGTTTTTGAGGATTAAGTGAGAAAGCTCAAGATGAAAAATAATCAATGTAGTTGCCTGACATCAACAGACAGTCAATAAGTTTTGTTTTGACGAGTATTTAATGAGGAGAAGTTGATCAGCAGCAGCATTGTGGACTTAGAGGGGAGATAGCCCCACGCTGGCTCTCAAGCCTCATGCGCTCCCTGCACACTGCTCATCAGAGGAGCAGAACGGGCCTGGGACGGGCTTTCCTGGCAGCATCAACCGGTGGGAACTAAATCCACTGCTTGGCTAGTAGCTCTGGAAACATCATGACCCAACAACCGAATCAAGGAAAAAGAAAGGGAAACAGAGACAAGAACCACAAGTAAAAGAACACCTTCAAACTCATACACTCCTCTCCACTTCTTTACTTCAGATATTTTTGCAGGCTTAGAAAACTCAGGAATTTCTCTCCATTTCATACAAATACAAATAATTGTGGCTTGGTTTCCATGACCCATCTCTCCCTTCTGATAACTGATGCAGAGCAAAAACAGAGAGTGAATAGAGTACCCACGTGATAAAAATCGAGGTCATTAGATCCTCTATTACTAATATTAGCTATCTACCATGTTTCCTAATGTATAAGATGTCCCTGTGTATAAGACGCACCTTAATTTTGGGGCCCAAAATTTGAAAAAACAAAACAAAAAACTATTACATAAAGTTATTGAACTCAAGTATTATTCATCATAAAATTCATACAGCTCTTCATCACTGTCAAAACTCCATCCATTAGCTTGTCCTCATCTGTGTCTGATGACGAATCACTGTCTTTATATATTGCCGTGTCCTCAGTTTTATCTATGGCATTTAAAATGCCACAACCACTGTACAAGGCACACCAGTTTTTAGACCCCAAGTTTTTCGAATAAAGGTGCACCTTATACATAAGGAAATTCGGTGATTGACCAAATTCAGATGTCATAAAAGTGGATTTTTTCATACCTGTGGCATGTTTTTCAAAACTGTGTGTCCTCAGATGTTCTCATCCCTAACCAACATGTCCTCCAGTATCCTGTCACACAAGTGCTGTGCTTGATTTATATGACACTTACAACAAGCTAATGGCTTATTTATTTATTTATTTATTTATTTATTTATATTTTTCTGAAGCTGGAAACGGGGAGAGACAGTCAGTCAGACTCCCGCATGCGCCTGACCAGGATCCACCTGGCACGCCCACCAGGGGGCGATGCTCTGCCCCTCCCGGGCGTCACTCTGCCGCGACCAGAGCCGCTCTAGTGCCTGGGGCAGAGGCCAAGGAGCCATCCCCAGCGCCCGGGTCATCTTTGCTCCAATGGAGCCTCGGCTGCGGGAGGGGAAGAGACAGAGAGGAAGGAGGGGGTGGGGGTGGAGAAGCAAATGGGCGCCTCTCCTATGTGCCCCGGCCAGGAACCGAACCCGGGTCCCCCGCACGCCAGGCCAACGCTCTACCGCTGAGTCAACTGGCCAGGGCCGCTAATGGCTTTTTTAAAAAAAGAAAAAAAAGTTCCTATTGTGTTATTTCTTCTTTCTTAATTTTTTACAGGTCATGTTTAAGTCCAATCTAAATATTTTAAATGACTTCTGCTGGTTTTCTTAGAGTTCGTACCAGCACTTTTGGAGCTCTCTACAAGTGGAGATGAGGGAGAAATTTCATTAAGCTTGCTGGACTGAATCAATGGTTAATGGCTGCTCTGACTATAAATGAAAAGGATTCTGAGGCCAGTGGAAATGAATATTATAATTACCTAGACACGGTTGCCATGGTTAGGAGAGTGGAAAGTGTCTGCCTTTCGGCCATCTTTACCTTTAAGGGCGGAGCTATCAAACACAATACATGAAAGTTTCCGTGGAAGCCATCTCCCCAGGGTCAGCGTAGGTTTTGTGTGCTCTGCTATCACCTGTCCCATCTCCTACTTTCCGAAAGTCAGGATCAGGAAGAACCTCAGTTCACTCACATCCATGTTTTCAGCATTTAAGAAGTTCTTCCAAAGCCAGATGCAATCATAGATACTGTTTGATTAATTGAATATACAAATTTTGAGGAAGGACAAGAAGTGGATAATGGCAGGTAAGTAAATGAAAACCAGATTATTTAAGAGAGCTTCTATAGATATTAATGATCAGAGTCAAGAATTACAAATGGGAAAACCCACAAATGTACAGACAGACCCTCTGTGTTTTAGGTACAGTGAGAAAACTCATATAATCAGAAAACTTACATAAGAACAGACATAGTCACCCAGAAACTTAATTATGTTGAAGTTAAAAACATACAGAAGAACCACTTTAAGAGTTCTCCCTTTAAACAAAGCTAAAGAATTAAGTGATACAAATTATTTCAAGAATAGAGAGCTTTTAAGAGATGAGGGTAAAAATGATAAATGATGGTGGTGATGATGATGATGACAATGACAACAACATCTGTAGTTCCAGGCACTGTACAAAGTCCTCGTGAATTACCCAGTTTGATCAAAGCAATGAAGAAGAAGGTATCGTTAATATCGCCATTGGACAGATACTAGACCTTTTCAAGACCACACTGCTCTACTGTGGCAGAGTTCAGACATTAGAACTTATTTCAAACTTTTGACTCAAAACAACTACATGGTACTGGCCCAGGAATAGTGCTGCAGTCACCGCTGATAATTCTTACCTTCATCCGAACTCAGGTCAATTTTCAGTAACAAACAAAAAGAACCATGATGCTAAGCATAGCAGTATAGGGGCGTAACCCCTGAAAAAAAAAAAGATGCATTTGTAAAGATCCACGGACTGTGCCTTTTTATATTTCCAGCGCCCTAAACCTCTGTCTTTCTCGGGAGTTTTACGATCTGTTGCTACATTAGCAACCACATATCAGCAAGTTCTCAGGGTATATTTCTGGACTGATCTCATTTATGCTTGCCCATTTCTTGCCAGTAACAAATCTTATACAAACACTTAGTGTTTCAGGGCTTTTCACGTATAACTCATCTATCCAAAGGTCTCAAAAAGTAATTCAGAACATAGTTCACCATCAAAAGAGGTAATCATTTCCACCTCTGTCTTCAGGTAAGATATAATAATTCTGTAATTTATGGGGCCACACAGGCTCCGTGGCATATCATTTTGGAGCATAATGTGATCTTCTCTGATTAATAGCCGCTGTTTATTCAGAGACTATGTGGGACGCCTTATATTTTATTAAACATTCTCATTTAATTCTCACAAGTGTAAGGAAAGCTACATCATTATCTCCGTTCTACAGGTTCAGTAACAATTGTAGATTATGCAGCCAGGAACCGGCGCCAAGATCAAACCTGGGGAAGTCGATTATTCTTTCAATGAATAAAGGGGTAAAAAGGTAGAATGAAGGTTGGGTACCCTCTGTTTCAATATTCACACTTGACAATGTATGATTTATTTATTCAGTCAAGCTTTATGAAGCTTTGTCTATGTAGATAGAAAATACAATGGGGGTACTGAATTATACACCTCATCTAATGGGTGGTCTAGTTAAAAGGTATCACCACTCAGAAACCAGTTGTCAGCTCTATGGTTGCCACAGAGATTCTCCAGTTTCCATCCTCTGCCTGTCCCTTCCCATCATTCTAGACCAGGGTTTCTCAACCGTGTCTCTACTGACTTCTTGGAGCAGAGAAATCCTTGTCAGGAGCGCTGTCAGGAGCCCCATAAGATGTTCAGCAGCACCATCGTCCTATTCCCACTAGACTCCAATAGCAGCTCCCTCCCCAGTCATGACAATCAGACTGTCTCCAGACATTACCAAATTTCCACTGGGGGGTAACACTGCCCCTAGCTGAGAAACCCTGTTCTAGACTGAACTCTCATCTAACATGTCTTTATAATATTCATCATACTAACAAATAATTCTATCATCTATGGTTAAATTGAAGTTCCTTTAGTGTGTGGTCATAACCACCATGTTTTCACAGCATATGGGACCTTGCAGACCTTAAATAAAAAAAAAAAAGGGTTGGGCAAACACATGGAATGACTAAATGCAATTACTTTATGTATTTATGAAGACACTCCTTTTAAAAAATGCTTTGCTGAATTTTTAGAGAGCCAAATACAGTGGACATTTTTTGAACAGACCTGTCCTCCAGGTAAAATGTAGAACTAATAAAAGCCAGAGAGACTCGCTACCTTTTGGGTTCATCTAAAAATACCTGCATGGCAAATGGCTTTGAATTTTCTGACCGCCAAGCAGTTGACATTGATTGTCTCAGTGGAGGTATCAATATTCTAAGGTCATCTTTCAGGTCCCCTATTTCCAAAAGGGAATTGGAATGTATTTTACTCCATACAACAACATAAACTTTTAGTATAAAATTTTATATTAATCTTATTATTCATTCTTCAATCACTCTTTATACTGAAACTGAATCAAGGTCAGAGACTATTTCCAGTCTTTCTTGTTTATCCTATTAAACAATAAATATTATTCAGTGAAAGAAAGCATAAATGAATGGAGAATGAGATAAGTAAAGGTAAGTTGTAAAGATAAGATGTTAAGTTAAAAGAAAACATCTTTCCATTGTAACTACAGACCTTAAGGAAGTTTTTAACCCTAAACAAGATACACAAATTTTAGCTACAGCAAAATCTGTTTTATTCCAGAAAAGTTGTAAATGTCTGATTCATAATATATAATTTATCTCAAATAAAATATTTTGAGTGTTCACCTCTCTAATAAACATAAATTTGTTCTACAATATTTAGGTAACAGGAACATTAGTGTTTGCCGACACCAAGTTAATTCTTGCAAAGATAAACCAGATCTCCAAATTAAGTTATCTGTATGTTCTACCCCACCTGCGTATTACACTGTTTTAAGAACCACAGCCCTATGTGGTAGAAGGGGCAGATGTACCACAGCCAACACAGATGCCATGAGACCGATTTTAAGAATCCTCTCCAATGCTCCCTGAAGAAACAAGGTCTGCCGCAGACACTTCCCAAAGAGGCTTTCTCTACCACTAATAAGCTCAACCCCATCATTCCTCAGCAAGCCTCCTAAGAAATGTCATCTACAGTTTAGCTTCCATAAGTAACCTATAACCAGTGTTCCATGAGAGCGTGTGAATACACAGACCATGGGTCTACACTGTTCTTGAACGGCCTTTATCACACACATCCTCGCCAAAATGGCTGCTCATGCCTTCTCCCCACATTGGAAGTGTCTCCTTCTCAAGGATGGGATGCTTCCATCTCCCTTACCCTTAAACTTTTCCTTCTAGGTTATCCAATATCATCATCCATTACATTGCAGGTTGTTGGGATTTTTAAAGGGCCTGTTAATTCTCACTGGGGACAAGAGTAGCCCCACACCTTCAGAAATCAAGGACTTCACCCTGGCCGGTTGGCTCAGTGGTAGAGCGTCGGCCTGGCACGCAAAAGTCCCGGTTCAATTCCCAGCCAGGGCACACAGGAGAAGCGCCCATTTGCTTCTCCATCCCTCCCCCTCTCTTTCCTCTCTGTCTCTCTCTTCCCTTCCCGCAGCTAAGGCTCCATTGGAGCAAAGTTGGCCCGGGCACTGAGGATGGCTCCGTGGCCTCTGCCTCAGGCTCTGGTTGAGGCAGAGCATCGCCACCTGGTGGGCATGCTGGGTGGATCCTCTGCCTCAGGCGCTAGAATGGCTCTGGTTGAGGTAGAGCATCGCCACCTGGTGGGCATACGGGAGTCTGTCTGACTGCCTCCCCGTTTCCGACTTCAGAAAAATACAAAAAAAAAAAAAAAAAAGAGAGAGATCAAGGACTTCATTCTCTATAAAAAAGAGAAAGAGAAATTACCTCTCATTATTGTAAGGCTCTTACAGCATCTAAAACCAAAAGTCAGCTTATACCTCAATAGATTTTATGTGACACCTACTACGAGATTTGTAATAAGACAAATAACCAAGGATGGGATACTTCGTTGTGATGTCTATGAGGATTAGAAGCACTCACTGTATAAAGCCTAAAACAGATCTGAAATCCCAAAATGTAAACACTGAAATAAATACAAAATTTGTGCCACATGTTGGAAGTAGAAAAATGTCTTCTCTTCCTTTGAATGGTGGGAATTATTTAGCAATTTAGAGTATAATCTCAATAATTTTTACAGTTACATATATATATGAAATTTTTACATATATATATATGAAAATTGTGTAGTAGTACTCCTCCAGGCATATAAAATTCTCTTCTCATGGCCTTCAAGCAAGAATCAGTTTATTAAGTATGTTATAAAACACAGTAATTTTTAATAGATTACTAAATATTAACCTGATACAATTCTTAAATTATAAATTAATGCTAGAGTCGGTTGTTTGTGATATAGAATAGGTCACAGTAATGTTTACATTCTAATGGGTATCTTTCAAGAAAATAAATGCTATTTGTATTTTCCAAAAAAACTACTTTGCTACCTTTTACATCAAACAACTTAAGTAATATTATAGATTATTATTGGCTTAGATATTATTTAGATGGTAGGGGTATTATGCATTTACAAAGATCTGTAAACATCAGAAAGACCATGAATATAAAATTAAGTGTCAGAACAAAAAAAAATAAGTAATGGAATGAAACTGAGTGATAACAAAGAAATGGTTAAAATAATAAAAACAAATACTTAACAACCTCTTTTTGCCAATTAAAAGTTTTAAAAAATGAAAGGAAAACCAGGAGAGAAAGAAGAGACTATCGTATGGGAAAACTTTATATCATTTAATTCACTATAGAAGGAAGGAGATGTTTTCCTACACTATTTTATTGGCATTTTTTTATCACATAAGAAAAGCACTCCTTTTCTTCTCAGAGTCTTGCTTGAACATTATACTGGTAATTCCCCTTTACTTACAGTAAATGCGAGTAGCAGTATACTCCCCGTTCTCGTTGAGGGCCATGGAATATCCAAATCACCTTTATTTTATTTAATGAAGACCTGAAGCCTGAAGGTCACCTTCATACATATTGCATGTTCTCACTGCTAATAGCTTCATTCGGCATGAATCAATTGATGGCCCCAAAAAGTCCTCACTTCTCCGTAACAAGGTAGAGAATTTTAAAATGATCATATAACATGTTGAATTATTCAATAAATAACCATGAATAATTAATGCCAAGAAATATAACAAAAGCCATCACAGCCTGCTCTGCCAAGGGTTTCCCTCAGAAGGTAGGTGTTATTGATTTTCAAAAGAGAGCTTCAAAATTGGGAGCCCAAAAGCAGTAAGTGAAGCAATTTATACGAGAAGTCTCCACATGAATAAATAATAGCACAATGAATGGTCACCTCGTGAAAGAAACACTTCATAGCGGGGCTTAAAATATAACGGTATCTCGAATGAACTTCCTCCAACGTGTTGAGTGATCATGGTATCAAAAGGTGTCTCCAAGTAGAGAAACCTTGGAGAGGGTTTTTGCACCAGAGAGAAAGTGAATGATGGCCTCGTATCCGCAGTTGGTTTGAGTTAGATCCCTATGGAGATGATAATTGGGCCTTCGGAGTATAATTCTAACACCTTTTTGTTCACAGTTCATAGGTATTCTCAAAGATAATTACTTCCCTATGGGCGGGGCTGAAAGGAGGAAGAAGATAGTGGAGAAAACCCATGAGCTAGCTTCCTTTAACATTTTACAACTATATGCTGTAATATTGTAATCACGCCGGTTAGACCCATTCCCAAGCTTAACTTTAATCCATGAAGCTTCAGAAGTCCATCCACCTAGATGTAAGTTTCTAGACATATTCATTCTTAATGAAATTCCAAGAGATGGCAAGGACACAGACGTCAGAATCAGACATATGCTTGTACTTGACAACCACTTGAACACTCTTTTATTCCTTACATTTAGATTCTAAAATGAAGAGGCGTTCATGTAAAAGTTCAAGTCAAATTATTATCCTAACTTAGAAAATGCTTAATAACAATAGGTAATGATTTATAGATTTTGCTTTCTGTCGGACAATGTTATAAACCAAAGTTCAACAACAACAACAAAAAATGTCTTTCTGTAAAAGGCCAGGCAACAGATATTTTAGGCTTTGCAGGCCACATGGCCTGGGCTACAGCAACTCAACTCTGCCTTTGTAGAGGGAAAGCAGCTCTAAGCAATAAACCTATAAGCAAATAAGCACAACTGTTTTTTAGGGGCACTGAATTTCGTATAATTTTCATGTATCAAAAAATATATTTGAAGGCTATACTTCCATGGATCATTTCAACAGTTTGTTACTAGAGAAGTTTCCCTGAAGGTTCAGAACAACAGAAACCATTAGGGGGAGGGCCAGCATTCTCTCCTGGGGGATGGGAGGGGAGTATCTATCTATCTATCTATCTATCTATCTATCTATCTGCACAGATATACGTATATTTAATTATTATTTTTTACTCTTTAAAGAACTATCTCTGGCCCACCCACAAAACCAAGCAGCACTCTATTTCTTTCACCTGTGAAATGTGTTGGACATTGTTTACATCACGTGAGCTTTTCTAGTGCTTGGCCTTTGAGAATAACCAGAGCTGGGACTGACTCCTTTATCTGTGCCTAGACTTGGCCTTCATTTCTGGTTACCTCAAGTGCCACTTGAAGTGAGGAGCCACCGTGCCACCTCACCCGCAGGTGTTGTAAAGTACCAAAAGCTACAGAATCAATATTAATATTTTAAGAGGCTTAAAGAACATTTTATTAATTTGGGTTAAGGTGTGCAGAGAAATTTTGAGAATAATCTCTGTACTGTGTGATTGGCATAAAACCAGGATGGCCCTTGGCATTGTATTGGAAATGCAAAGGGAAGGAAAACATGGATTCCCAGACATTCCACCACACCTGTGGGGAAAGGGGTTAATGGCTAGCCAGGTGCAGGAAGAGAAAAGCCAAAATAAACCTTTTCTTATAGTAATGAGCCATTTGCGGGCAATTGTCCCCACGGAAACTACCTCTCCTATGTAAATGCGTGTGGTTAATACATGTGACTCTGGACAGAGAGATGGCGGATAAACACTAGAAAATATAGGAATGCCTTTTAATATGTAAAGAGATATCTTTCTACCATTGTGTTGACTTGTAAATTTTGTCTTCTCCAAAATGATGTATGGCTTGCAAATTGAACTTGTCCCTATCATGTTCAAGGACATATGACTATAACCAATAGTAGTAAAGGGCACCTAACTGCAATTTTTACTTCTGTACTTCCCACTTACAAAACTATAAAAACTAGGTAGAACAAAGGGCCGGCGCGCTCTCCCTCAGATTTCTGTCGGAGTTGCTGCCGCTTGGCCAAGCTAGACAATAAAGCTTTGATGTGTAATTGATGGATTTTGTTCATGTCTTCAACGTTTTTGAGTCCCTCTGGATTAGGCTTAACAGAAGTAGTCTGAAATAGAGTGGACACCCCAAACTAAGAATGGAATTAAGAACTTACAGTGCGTGGGAAACGGTGTTGGGTAGAGTCAATGCCAAGAAGAAGTTCATACGGTGCCCTAGTTGATCAGCTCTACTCAGAACCAAAGAAAACACAGAATGCAACCCCACGAGAGCGAAAGGAACCCCACCCGATGTTCGTTCCTCCGACCGTCTGTAAGAATGCCAGCGGAGATTACACTTCTTCCTTATCAAATCAATTATAGGTTTGGATGTTTGATTCAACTAATTGTCCAATTCAGAGTTGAGCATCATTTTGGAAGATTGCATCTATTCCCTGGTATTATTAGCAAACATGAGAAGTACAAATGCATTAAGAAAATTAAATCTAGCAAAGTTATACAGTCTAAACGATATTCCAGCAAGTCCCTTACTTTGTCACAAACTGCAAATTGCCTTGTGTATAGAACCGATGATCTCCCATCTCACTGGCTGATACAAAAGCATACAGAATTCATGATATGAGTGATGCCGTTCACAGTCATGACCATGGCCTGGGAAGCTGGGTCTTGGGAACTTGACCTTTGATGTTCCTAGGCGGACCAGGGCTATCAGGAATCAGGGAGAAGAGTCAGATGATTGGCCATATCATTTGGCAGCAGAAAGACAAGTAGTAAAAAGAGAATAGATGGGCCCTGGCCGGTTGGCTCAGCAGTAGAGCGTCAGCCTGGCATGCGGGGGACCCGGGTTCGATTCCCGGCCAGGGCACATAGGAGAAGCGCCCATTTGCTTCTCCACCCCTTCCTCCTTCCTCTCTGTCTCTCTCTTCCCTTCTCACAGCCGAGGCTCCATTGGAGCAAAGATGGCCTGGGCGCTGGGGATGGCTCCTTGGCCTCTGCCCCAGGCGCTAGAGTGGCTCTGGTCGCGGCAGAGCGACGCCCCGGAGGGGCAGAGCATCGCCCCCTGGTGGGCAGAGCATCGCCCCTGGTGGGCGTGCCGGGTGGATCCCGGTCGGGTGCATGCGGGAGTCTGTCTGACTGTCTCTCCCCGTTTCCAGCTTCAGAAAAATACAAAAAAAAAGAAAATAGATGGAAAACGGATGCTTGAGAGCATGTCCAGAACCTGCCCGCTATCTTCCAGCCCTTTCTGAGACTGGCTGAATATTTCGAGCTTTTGTTATAAGTCCTTTTCCTCTTGTTCTGTATTCAGTGCAGATGGGGAACAGCTGGTCACCCCTCTCATTACAATTTCCCTCAAATATATGACGGCAGTAATTAAGTCACATTTCCACATTGCGTTCTCAAGACTCAATAATTCAGGACACTAAATTGTAACATAAAATTCTTATGAAATTAGCTCATTTCTAATTTTAGATAACTAAATCATCATTTACATTAAAATTTGAATACCTCCCCCCCCTTAAAAACAGATAAGTCTGTTTGGTAGAAATGTTCTCTCGTGTATACAGTGGCCCCAGCTGTGACTTTGGAATTAATATCCATTCATTCTTTCTGCAAATACTATTGAAGTGAGAAGTGTCTTCTGTGTCGCAGGCGCGACATTGCATGCTGGAATGTGACAAGGAAATCATGGGAATGGACTCTGCTGCTGCAAAGCTTGTGTTCTGGTGGAAGAAAAAGGAAAAGAAAAAAGTAGATAATTGCACAGTGTGATTAGTTCTATTAATTTAATAATTAAGATACTAAGATAAAGAACAGCAACTCAACAGGAAGAACGGCTCAAAATTCCAGTTCCGCTACTCACTTTCTTGGTAGAGTTACCTAGTTTTTCTAAGTTTTCAGTTTCTTATCTATAAAATCAATAGAATCACATCACCTACACCAGGGGTCGGGAACCTTCTTGGCTGAGAGAGCCATGAACACCACATATTTTAAAATGTAATTCTGTGAGAGCCTACAATATGTTTAACACTAAATACAAGTAAATGTGTACATTTTATGTAAGACCAACACTTTTAAAGTACAAAAGTCTCTGAATTCTTTTTAATAACATTGTTATGCTGTTGCTAACCAATGATGAATAAAGTACTTCTTACCATTAATGTGACTTCTGGTGTTGCATGGTTTTGCTGATGGCTTTGTAGTCTGTTAATATGTCGTGAGGTTAAGCTTCATGCAGGCGTTGAGACTTCTATCCATTAAACGTGATCATAGGTTGGTCTTAACGTTCTTTAGATGTGAGAAAGACTGCTCACATGCATACGTAGAGCTAACCATTGTCAGTACAGCAATACTCACCCGCTGCAGTGTGTGGTATGTGACAGGAAGCGCATTCCAAGTTTTGACAATCAGCTGGACCGCGGGTTGAAGTTTTTTCATTTCTCCCCACTTGAGTTTGCTTGCCAACTCTGCTTGCTGTCGTGCAAGTATTTCCAAATTTTCATTCAGTGACTTGAACTTATTCATCCACATGTCTGAGGCCTTCAGGTCAGCAGCTTGTAGCTCAAAATCTCTGACAGAGACACCGGGGATGTAACGCAGGTCGGCGCTGTCCACTGCACACTCATGTGGATGGGTGATGAACTTAAAAAGACAAGTGCGCTCACGAAATTCTCCAAAGCGTGCTTTAAATGACTGCAAGAGATTAGGTGTGAAGCCCGCTAGCTGCTGGAGATCAAGATGTTGAGCAGGGTCACTTGCTGTGAGTGCATCTTTAAACTCTCCCAGTTTTTTAAAGTGTAGTAAATGACCTATTTCAATGTCGGCAATGAAGAGTTCCAGCTTGTTTTCAAATGCAAACACTGCTTGTTGAAGGGATAAGACTGTATTTCCAATGCCTTGCATTTTCATATTGAGCTGGTTCAGATGTTCAGTCATGTCCACAAGATAGTAGAACTTCAGGAGCCACTCTGTGTTAGCTAACTCAGGATCTCGACATTTTTCATTTCAAGAAAAGTTTGAATTTTGCTCAGACAAGCTGTGAAATGACTGAGCACCTTCCCTCTTGACAACCAACACACACTGCTGTGCAGAAGCAGACCAGGATAATTATTCCCAACTTCATCCAGCAGTGTTTTAAACTGGCGATCATTTAAAGCTCGAGCAACAATAAAGTTGACCACCTGAATGACCAGCGACATTACCTCACCAAGCTGCTTGCCACACATCTGAGCACAAAGCGCCTCCTGATGTAGGATGCAGTGAAAACTTAGGATGGGTCTCTTTTCATGTTCATGAAGAAGCGCTAGGAATCCTCTGTTTTTCCCCACCATGCACGGAGCACCATCAGTACACACCGAAATAAGTTTATCCATCGGTAGATTTTTTTCTTTAGTGAACTCAGTGAAAGACTTGAATAAATCCTCCCCTCTTGTTGTCTCTTTCATAGGCAAAACAGCAAGACTTTCCTCACGTAGTGTGTCACTGACAGCATACCTTGCAATCACGCTGAACTGGGATAAATGGCTAATGTCTGTTGACTCATCCAAGGCAAGAGAAAAGAATGGTGCTGCATTTATATCCTTCACTTGTGTTGCCTCGATTTGATTTGCCATCATGATGATACGATCGTGAACAATTCTTGCCAACAGAGGCATGTCTTTTATTCGTTTGATTATCTTGTCTTTATCCAAAAAATTGTCAGAAAGTTCATTGGCAACATCAAGCATGAATGTTTTGGCATACTCCCCATCTGTGAATGGCTTTCCGTTTCTCACAATTGCTAAAGCACCAGCAAAGCTAGCCGAATTCCAGTCACCTTGTTGGGTCCAAAGATGGAGTTGCTGCTGACTAGCTTGCACTCTGCACAGTAGCTCTTGACATGCTTTCTTCCTGCTGTCCCCGGCTGGATATTTCTATGCAAATGTAGTGTAGCGTGTGTTGAAATGTCACTTTATATTTGACCGCTTCATCGATGCAATATTATCATTACATATTAGACACACTGCAGAACCTGCTCTCTCCACAAAGGCAAATTCCTCTGTCCATTCCTGCTAAAAGTACGATACTCCTCATCTTTTTTTCTTTTAGCCATCTTCTTCATCAAAAGGGTTTCTGCAATTAGCTAGTTGACTACTTGATATAAAGGAGGGAAGTTTACTTCCTGACCTCACAACAACCCATGTATGTTAGGCACTATCCAATAAAAATTTGGTGTTGTCCCAGAGGACAGCTGTGATTGGCTCCAGCCATCTGCAACCATGAGCAGGAGCAGTAGGAAATGAATGGATTGTAATACATGAGAATGTTTTATATTTTTAATGTTATTATTTTTTTTATTAAATATTTGTCTGTGAGCCAGATGCAGCCATCAAAAGAGCCACATCTGGCTCGCAAGCCATAGGTTTCCGACCTCTGACCTACAACATGGTGAAATGATAATTATAAAAAGCACTTGAGAAAGATCAAGTGAGAAAGATCAGTTGAGAAAGATCAAGAATTTTGTAAGAATTCATGAACAAAAGTAACACTCACTAACATTTATTATCACTATTTTTAACATGGGGAAAAAGTCAGAATGACCATTTGGTTATCAAGAATAAATCTGGAGGTTTATGCTAAAAGAAATGCAGACCTTCATATACTTAAAGCCTTTACACATAAATTATTTCATTGATTATTGTTACTTATCACTTAAATTGGTAAATTATTTCAATAGCTTGTCTAAGATGTGTCAAAATATTATGAAAGTAATTTTTATTCATTTAATATATTACAGAAAGACATTGTTAAGACTCCAATGAGTGGTCTGGCCTCATAGGCACAATGTCTATTCTTAAAGAATTCACTTCCTGTTGTGGATAAAATGACCAATCCATCAATGTAAAAATAAAAGTAAAGAAAACAAGTTTATATTTTACATAAATCATCTCCCTTCTCTAAACTATAGCTTTACTATTGGTAAAATGTAAAGCTTCTCCTGTCCAGTCTTTAAGAGGACCTCCTAAATTTGATATTCTTGATTCTGTGATTCTAAAATAATGACCTATAAAATCAATACAATAATGGGGACAGCTATCTTTCCCTGAACACATGCTAAAGGTACAGTGTGTCTGTAAAGTCATGGTGCACTTTTGACCGGTCACAGGAAAGCAACAAAAGATGATAGAAATGTGAAATCTGCACCAAATAAAAGGAAAACTCTCCCAGTTTCATACCTATTCAGTGCAGTTCGATGTGGGCTCACGCACAGATTTTTTAGGGCTCCTTAGGTAGCTATCCCGTATAGCCTCTGCAGACTCGTCACTGACTGATGGCCTACCAGAACGGGGTTTCTCCACCAAACTGCCGGTTTCCTTCAACTGCTTATTCCACCAAGTAATGTTATTCCTATGTGGTGGCGCTTCATCATAAACGGGCTGATATTCACGCTGCACTTTGGTCACGAATTCAAATTTAGCGAGCCACAGAACACACTGAACTTTCCTCTGTACCGTCCACATCTTGACTGGTATGGCCGTGGGCTGCTCCGCTGTATATACGGTGTTAGTCATCATCTGCGCATGCACACAGATGTGCATGCTGCCACATCATCCTACAGAAACTGGGAGGGTTTTCCTTCTATTTGGTGCAGATTTCACATTTCTATCGTCTTTTGTTGCTTTTCTGTGACCGGTCAAAAGTGCACTATGACTTTATAGACACACTGTATATTCATTGTCAGCATTAAAAGCTCAACTGGACGTAAGCTTCTGGATAACTAGCTGATATTCTGCTTGCTCTTCTTGTCCTCCTAAACCAGCTCCCCAAAGCCAATGCTCACTTCAAGTTGAGAAAGACCAAAGTTGAAATATAAACTCTGACATTCACTGAGTGTAAGACTTTGGAAAGAGGTCTCTAAGACTCGGTTTCCTCATATATAAAATGCCTACATCAAAGCATTGTTGCATTAAAAGAGATAAGACAATAAAAAACACCAGGATATGGCTTTTCATTGATAATTTCTCAATAAATATTAGTCCATTATAACTCAAAGTGGCTGGTCTATTCACATCTATTCAAATATAAATTGTGTCATAGTGCCTATGACATAGATTTTGTACAGTTAAAAGTTGATTTTCATGGTGAAAGACAAAACTCAACATCAACAATAACAAGAACAGACCTTGTAATAACAACACCCATAGTAATAGTTATATCCATGTTTCCCATTTATTTTCCACGAATCTCTAGCCTTAAATTCTCTGTAGAGAATAAAACCAAGCCTTCTCTCCATCTTGGGATTCACAATACACAGTAGCGTATTGAACTCATGGACCAGTGGAATCCCAGGACCAGGCAGAAGTCGCAGAGATAGAAATATTTCAACGAGGCGGAGTGGCAAAGCCCTGCTAGAACGTATTCATAACTCTGTAGGGAGTGTAGCAGTGGAAGGGTAAGCCCTCCCAAACAAAATTACTTAGGGCTCTACACTTTAACAGAAAGACCATAAATGCATTAAAGTGCATTAAATATGTATCTTCCCATGTTTAGATCCATTATGGTTTATCATCTCAAAATAAAACCTTAGCATTGCCTACTCCCCAAGTATAAATTAATAAGATGGCCGAAAGGGTTTTTGGAATATCAGCAGTGCACACACATTGATTCGATGTGTGAGCTGTTACAGATATTTTCTTTCTTATGGTTACTCAGAAAACTGATGCAAAGCACAGCAATAGTCCTAATCGACAGTGAAAAAGACAATGTTTAACCTCCCCAATATTTTCAAGGTAGAAGTTTATTCTGCAGCAACTGTTCAAGTTAGAGTGGAGGATGTTACATAATGAAGGGCCAGTGGAAGTGTAAATAAAACTATTAGTTTTGAGACTAAAGTCACTCGTTATTAAATCTTGATAGAGAGGTGAGGTTCACGTGAGTTATAAATACATTCTAGCAAGGCAAAATTCTGGGTCACTTTTCCTTCTTAAGAGAGAAATTTCTAATAAGGGAATGATTTCTATAGCACAGTCAGTAAAAAAAAAAAAAAAAAAATCAAAGCTAACACTCTAAATTAAGAAAATGGTGGGATATAAAACTGAGACGTATGGACATAGATAAAAGTGAAGTGGTTACCGGGGGAGGGAGTGTGGGAGAGGGGGAAGGGGACTTGAGTAAATGTGGAGGGGGAGGGGGTGGAGGGAAGGATGCAAAGAGGGACAAATACAAGGTGACGGAAAATGATTTGACTTTGCATGGTGGGTATATAACATGATCGACAGTTCAAATGCTATAGAAATGTTCTATAGGTTCTGAAACCTATGTACTCTGATTGATCAATGTCACCCTGTTAAAGTTAGTTTTCTAAATAAAATTTTAAAATAAAAAATAAATAAATAAATTGCTCCCAAAAAAAAAGTAAACAGAGAGTCAGTGTAGACAATCAAGGGAACAAAGCATAATACCATATTTGCGTTGAATTTCATCATGACGCAAGTGGGGCTGCACATCTTCCTGGTTGTACTATGAGTTGTCTTAAAACCACTTCCAAGCGCTACTCAGTAAAGATGACTAGGACAGAGAGATGGCACAAAAATAATAGCCCAAATGCAGTCTAAGTTCATCATGCACATGGGAAACTTGCCGAATGATAGGCATTCAGCTTCCTCTCTCCACTGTCTTGCCCCCTTGGAGGTTCAGAGGTAATCAATATTTATTCATCAGTGTTCACTTAGACATTCAGATCAGGAGGGAAGTTATAAATAAAAGACTCACACTGTAGAAAAAAAAAAGGGAATGTTCAGCAGAAGGAGGAAAGTTCTTCCTGGTTGATCTGCCAGACGCTTTGGTAACTGTCCAAAGAAACTAACTAAGCTGATCCATTTTACAAAGAATTATGATGTTAAAAAAGAGAAACATAAAAAAACTAATTTGAGACTTTTATTTCAGGCAACCTAGCATATTAGATGTGCTGAGAAACTACCCCTCTCTCTGATAGCTGGAGGTGCTGAATCTTGTATTTCTAAAATGCTTTTGCTTGAAATAAAAAGAAATCCTCATAATCCAAAAAGGAAACAGGAACTGGAATCCGGAAGGGTCAAGGTAAGGTTTTAAAAACCACATCAAGAGCGCAAGAGGCAAGAACCTTAACCCGCGTCACATGCAAAGAAGGTCATAACACGTAGTTCTGTCTCCAGGTTGCCAACCTTCTGTGAATCTTAGACTAAGGGAAAGGGATTATCCCCAGAAGGGGAACTGGCAGGAAAATCGTTTTAAACCTCACTTTAAGAAGAGGAGAAAAATGAAATCCATGAAAATGCATAATCACTCACTGGCCATCATTGGCCTTCGGACCCAAATTTAAGTCAAGAATTTGGTTCAAATGATTAGGTTGGTGATGCCCTTAGGCATCGGGAAGAAAGAAACTCAAATCATCTCTGGAAGTAGAGCAGTAACCCGGGACTCAGAAAGCACCTGCAGCTGAAATTCCGAGGAATGGGAGCTCATAAATAAAATAATAGACCAGGGGAGATACAAGGATCCAGAAATGTTACAATGCAGAATATATTTAAGGAGCTAAAATTGAAAACTGGAACCATGTGATAAGAAAAATAAACTATCACAAATGATCATTCAAGTTGAAAAAACATAATTACAGAATACATTCTCAGTTCAGAAAAATGTGGAATATTTGTTACAAAATATACCTTGTCAAATGATTCGACACATTTCAAAACAGTGATATCACATAGATCTCGTTAGGCCACAAAGTATTAAATTAGAAGCCAATAACAAGAAGATAATTAATATGTATACACATGGAGATACAGAACCAGACATATTTTCTATGTCTATGTGTGTATGCTTTCAAATATTTGAAAGTTGTGGGAAACAGTTCAAGGGACGATAAAAAAAGAACACTTACATAGGCAAAAGAGCTTGTTAGACAAGAGAGACTGAAAATTAAGTTTCCAACTTGAGAATTTTTTTAAAAAAAAAGAAAAAATTAAACCCAAAGAAAAAATAATTTCAAGTAATCTGAGTAGGTTTTAATAAAATATATATAGTAAAACATTCCATGAAGATTTAACACAATGAAATTAGTTCCTTGGAAGAAACAAATCTCTCATGAATGATGAACACTGAAAAAGCACATGTAAAGAGCATTAAGAATATTGAAATAAATAATAAGCCAGTCTCCTAATGCAACTGAGACTAAAGTATTATGAACAACTGTATGCCAGTAAATTTGAAAACCTTAGAGTAAAATATATTAAAATGTATATGGCTCAAAACAAACAGAAAATTGTCTTATAAACATTTCAGAAATTGAGTCAGTAGTATGAATATCCATTTGAAAAACAACCGACCCAGACATATTTTTTAGGGTAATTTCTACCAACATTTAAAAAATAAATCATTGCAATTATACATAAATACTCTCAGAAAATAGAAAATAAAAAGATAAAAGGCTTATCTACTTATTTATTGAAGCTCTTTCAATCAAGACACCAAAATATGATGAGAGTATGAGAAATAAAGTTTACAGGCCAATCTCACTCAATATAAAATAAAAAATCTTACCACCCGTCATAAAATCCTCTAGGAATTAACAAAAACATAATAAGCAAGCATTTGATATACATTAGGGCACCTCCCACTCTGGCACTGCTCACCTCTCTGCCCTCCGCACATACTGGTCACCATGGCAGCCTCTCTGTTTCTTCAACCTGCCAAGCTCATCCCTGCCTCAGGGCCCTTGCACTAGCTGTTTGCTCTAGAATGCTCTTCTGTCTAGATCAGCGCATGCCTGGCTCCTTCTTATCCTGTAGTCCCCAGCTGAAACGTGACTCTCTCAAAGAGAACTTCCCTGAGTGCCACATCAGCAAGGCTCCCTGCCTTGTCATTTTATATCACATCACCATAGTGACCCATCTGACAAACATTTATCCAGTGCCTACTGCGTGCTAGGCAGTATCTGGGCACATGGGACTCGTGACTGAATAAAAAAAGACAAGCCCACTGCGTTCTGGGGAAGTATATTACAATGAAATACTTATAACTATTGGAAATAAACTTCTATGTTTCTTTAATTGTTCCCTTAACCCAGATTCAAGAAATCTTGAGAGCAAGACTTTCATATGCTGTGTTCATCGTTTTTAGTTCTAAGTAGGTACTATAGATAAAAGTAGATGGCCAATAAATAAGATTTTGTTACTGAGTTATGTCACATTTGGGGCATTCTAAATCAGCCTTATGCAGCCTGTAAAGTGAGTCTATACAGGAAACATAAAAAAAAAAAAAGAAGAAGAAAAGAATTATAGAACAAAAAATGAACAAGCATCTTCTGAAATCACCAACATTCTTAATTAACATAATCACTTATAAAAAGCATTTTAAAAAGATATTTGAATGCCGCTTCTAAAGAAAATATATTCTCTCAATTAAGGATACTTGAAAGCCAAAGCTAATAAGATGTTGTGAAATCCAGGGTTGTGAAGGCCACTTGAAGAAAGTATTTTTTTTTTATGGACTTAACAGTCCTCAGAAGCAGCCCTGGCCTGACCGGCTCTCAGAAGCACTTAGTCCTCCCCATTATTCGGAGAGCGGTGGTTCTTTGTCAAGGAGAGGAGCAGGAGGGCACTTTTGTTCCCCCCTGAATTTGATGGGAAGTTAACACAGATTGACGACAGGTCATCTGAAAATGCCTGTCTCTTTTATTTTCAATTTCGCAGGCTGGAAATTGCCCATATTTTGTCTCTGTGGCTTGTGTTCCATGCCACTTTGAGTGTCTGACACTAACCTCAGAACAATGGCCCAAAACTAGGAAGCAATCGCACCATTTTCCAAGACTTCATCATGTAAATAGTTCACCAGTATCGGTTTGAACGCCATTTTCCAAATTAGTTTATTATGTCTAGCAAAAATTAGCTATGACAAGGAACAATTAGATAGTTATCATTTATGGCTGGTTCTGAAATTTTTACTCTTATAAATACCATCATATTTCAAATACTCTATTTATACCAAAGAAATATGGCTCTTGTAATAATCAGAAAAGTAGATGGGTAATAACTCCAAAAGGAACTATGAAATTTATTTGAAACTGTTCGTCAGTTATTTCATTATCATTGATTTTGAGTGCTAACATCTTTGGGGGAAAAAAATGGACATTGTGCCTTTTTTTTCCTTGAAGAGGAATGTGCAAATAAATAAAGCCAAGTTAAAAAAAGGAAACCTCCAGTCTCTGCTGTTTGTTCTTCCAAGGTTTAGAAAGCTGCAATTTAGAAGAAATACTGGGATCTTATCTGACATTACATTCAGTCTCTACCTAAATTCTAGAATTTTTCTACCATCAAAACTCTTTGGGGAAAAAAATCTGTTTGGTTATTATTCTATGGCGTATGAATGACAGTCCAACAGATTTATGATGGACCGACTGAATTCTCACTAGGGAGCACATCGAGGGTTGAAATACTGCAGGTGGTTATATGTGCACCTAGTTTCCTACTCTGTCTTGTAAGTCAAGACCCATCGTCACAACCACTTCTTTAATGGGCACACCTGCATGAGTCTGACCAGACTTAACCACCTGTGTGTCTGGATTTTCCCATCAGTACAATAAAGGAAACAAAGTTAAGGATACAACCTCCAAATCATACTAGTGAGTCTCACTACCATCCTACTTCGTGAGTGTTTGGGGGAGGAAAATTTCTGAAATACTTAGAAATAATATATTCAGCTAGATATTCAGTCTTGGACAAAAGGCAAGAAAAAAAACAGGCACTCTCAAGCACTTGCTACAATCTTTAAAATAAAATGAATTGACAATACGTAGAGACACCCAAATTTCTATATCCTTTTTACACCATTTATTCTCCTTTTCCTGGGGTTCTGCTCTGAGAAAACAATGAGAGATGCTGCCCAAGGTTTATTACTCTATTGTTAACATTAAAAACTCATTGGAAACACATTTTCAAACTACCACTAGAAAACTCATCCTAATACAAACTATCAACTCAATAAGACCCTACCCAAAAATATCAGAGAAACTGAGAAGGAAATTTAATCAGACAAATCTATAGTAGATGTGGAGAAGTAGACATCTAAGCATAGCCAGGAAAAGTCTAAAAATGTGAAATAATGGCAGCAGTCTTGCCTCATCAGATGTCCGTTTTAGAAAGATATGGACATTAAAACATGTTGACTTTGACACCAAAAATAACCGAACAATGGAAGATGGATTCTGAAGACAGAGCTGAGACCATGGTCAATTGGCTCAGTAGTAGAGCATCAGCCTGGTCTGTAGATGTCCCGGGGTTCAATTCCCAGTCAGGACACACAGGAAAAATGTCCATCTGCTTCTCCATCCCTCCCCTTCTTCTTTCTCTCTCTCTATCTCTCTTTTCCCCTCCTGCAGCCATAGCTCAGATGAAGCAAGTTGGCCCTGGGCACTGAGGATGGCTCCATGGCCTTGCCTCAGGCACTAAAATAGCTCAGTTGCCCAGCAATGGAGCGATGTCCCCAGATGGGCAGAGCATCACTTTTCCACTTCTCACTTGAGAAAAAGAAAAAAAGGGAAAGAAAGAAAGAAAGAAAGAAAGAAAGAAAGAAAGAAAGAAAGAAAGAAAGAAGAAAGAAAGAAAGAAAGAAAGCTGAATACCCATGGGAATGTATTATATAACAAAGATAGCACTTCAGGCCGCAGAGTATGGAGAATTTTTCAATAAATGATGTGGAGACAACTGGATAACAATTCAGGCTAGTGTTCTTATTTCTATTTCTTTACACCCTAAAAAAAGTTCTACATAGAGTTAATTAAAGTGGCATTACTAGAAGAAAACATGCCATTAAAAATAATTCCTGAGCAGGAAGTCTTTTTTTTTTTTTTTTTTTTTTTTTTTTTTGTATTTTTCTGAAGCTGGAAACGGGGAGAGACAGTCAGACAGACTCCCGCATGCGCCCGACCAGGATCCACCCAGCACGCCCACCAGGGGCGACGCTCTGCCCACCAGGGGGCGACGCTCTGCCCCTCCGGGGCGTCGCTCTGCCGCGACCAGAGCCACTCTAGCGCCTGGGGCAGAGGCCAAGGAGCCATCCCCAGCGCCCGGGCATTCTTTGCTCCAGTGGAGCCTTGCTGCGGGAGGGGAAGAGAGAGACAGAGAGGAAGGAGAGGGGGAGGGTTGGAGAAGCAAATCGGCGCTTCTCCTGTGTGCCCTGGCCGGAATTGAACCTAGGACTTCTGCACGCCAGGCCGACGCTCTACCACTGAGCCAACCGGCCAGGGCAGGAATGTCTTTCTAAACAAAACAGAAAGTCTAGGGACCATAAAGGAAAATACTGAGAATTTGACTATCTCTTTTAAAAATATAAAATAAATAAGTAAAAAATAAAAAAGTGCTTCCTAATGCACATAGCGGTTCTAATTGTAATCTCCATAAAACATGGATAAATAACAAAAAAAACCCTTAAAAACTATAAAAGAATACATCAGAAAATAGGAGTGGAAAGTTCAAAGAAAAAAATAATAAAACATATCTTTAAAAAAATCTAAATGTTTTTGTGCCTGCAAAATGACACACTGATGGTTATGTGGAAGTTAGTGGCTGTTTTTCATGAAAAGTATTTTTATTTGATTTGGTTCAGTTTTGTTTGGTTTTTATATTTACGGCTTAGGTTGTACAATGCAATTTTTTTAAAGGTGTACAATGCGATGATTTAATATAAGTTGACACGGTGACATGGTTGCCACAGTCTAGTTAATGAACAGATCCAAAACTCGTAGAATGACTGCTTTTGTGTATGCGTACTGAGAACACTTGAGAGCTTAAGCTGGAAATCCAGGTGTCCGCAGGGGTGGCTCGTTCCGGAGGTGCTGAAGGAGAACCCGTCCCGTCCGCTGGTTTTCAGCAATCCTTGGTGTTCAGTGGTTTATGGACGCACCTCTCCCATCTCTGCCTCCATCTTCATTCTCCCCTCTGTCTATGTCCAAATTTCCCATCTTCTTAAAGAATACTGGCACTGAATTTTCTAAAAAGTATATGTTTTTTTTTTCCTTTCAGTGCTTTAAAATGTAGTTCCACAGTCTTCTAGCCTCCACAGTTTATGATGAATTATTCATGTGTTATTCAAACATTATACAATGTCTCTTTTGCCTCTGATTGCTGTCAGAGCTTTTCGGTTTCTCTTTTGAGTTTCGGCAGTTTGACTCTGATTTGCCTAAGTGCGGTTTTCTTCATTATTTGTTCACTTGATGTACCCTGAGCTTCTTGAATCCGTAAAATTTATCTCCCTCTCTAAATTTGCAAAAATTTTGGCCACACTTCCTTATTGCCAAGACTATTTGACTACCATTCTCCATTTTTCTTCAAAATAATGAGAAATGTCAGAATGGGGTTGCCCAGCCCGTCCCTGTGAGTGTTTCTGAGAGGTTGGTGAAACAATTGGGTACCACGTCTGACCGTTCTATCTCTACCCTTTACTTCCACATTGGCAAGAATATGGAAATACACGGAAATACACGTTACTCCAGTTGTTTGGTGTTCAGTATTGGTGACAATTCTTTTTCTCTGTTTTTGAATTGTTTGACTAGCTATTGAGGGAAAGATTGCGACATTTGGTCTCATGCTCCCATTTTACCTGGGAATCTCCCTCTGAGATCCATTTTGTGAAATACACACAAAGTCCTAAGCTGCCTATAATACACAAGCATCTATGTAAAAATAAAAATAATACATTGAGATCTGTGGTGGCGCAGTGGATAAAAGCGTCGACCTGGAAATGCTGAGGTCGCCGGTTTGAAACCCTGGGCTTGCCTGGTCAAGGCACATATGGGAGTTGATGCTTCCAGCTCCTCCCCCCTTCTCTCTCTCTCTCTCTCTCTCTCTCTCTCTCTCTCTCTCTCTCATCTCTAAAATGAATAAATAAAAAAAAAAAAACTTTCTGACTCCCGAAGTCTTCACTATCTAACTTCCTACTCTTTTAAAAAAAATACACTGAACAGGAGTGTCTGTACAGAAGACAGACAGACATGCAAAGGTTTTCTCTGGGAACATACGGTAAAGCCTGTAGTGACTGACTGCGGAGAGGGAATAGGTTCAGCGCCTAGAAGAAGTTAGCCCTTCATTTTATAGTCCTTCCGTTCTGCTCATTTATTTACTAACTGTCATGTGCACATATTATATTCATAATAAGATCATTTAAAACTAAGAAGCTTCTTATACAAAAAGAAAGAAAGACATCAAGTCCTCCCTTTCCTGTTCAGTAAACCCTGACTGCGTGAATTTGTCTGATCCCGGAAGCTGGAAAGGGTGAGAAGGGGATGAATCCTGACTGGCTCAAGCTGTGCATACAGAAAGCTGTCGCAAGGCTGATCATCCAGGACATGAGGGTAGAAGTGCTGACAAGACTGGAAATCTTACTATTAAAAAGAATTTAAAAAGCGTTAAGATACTGAGCAATGGTGACGCTCCCCTGTGTGCTTCCCAAACAGCGCTGCTTGCCGTCTGGAGGAACAGGCTTTACGGAGACCACTTCTGATGGCCCCTGCCTCTTCTCAAGTGACACACTCTCTGCACTTGACCTATTGTGAGTTGTCTGTAATACAAAAGAGTCAAAATGTCTTATGGTTCTTCAAAGCCCAGGCAAGTGTTAAGACCAAATAAAATTGACTGCAACTTGAGATTTCCTAAGAGGAAGAAAAAAAAAAAAAGAACACCCTCCAGGGCTCTTGGAGAGACTGTCTAAAGTTTCTCTCTGACTCGAAATACGTTGGGTTTTTTGGTTGTTGTTTTTTTAGTTCTGAGTAGGCACAGGTCTGGACTCAAATTCAAGCTCTCTCACTCCCAATCATTATGAGATTCCTTAACCTTTCTATACCTTGGTTGCTGTAGCTATAAAAATCTGAAGTCATAGCCCTGGCTGGATGGCTTTGTTGGTTAGAGCATCATCCAGAAGCACAGAGTTTGCTGGTTTGATTCCTGGTCAAAGCACATACAGGAACAGATTGATGTTCCTGTATCTCTCTCTCCATCTCTACCTTCTCTCTCGCTGAAATCAATAAAATAAGAATTTTTAAAAAAGAAATCAGAAGTCATAGTAACCACCACCTGACATGTCTGTTATGAGAACAGAAGCACAAAGCTGGCATTATAACCTTCACAGAATAAACTGACCATAAAAGTTAGCAGCATTGGTGTTAAGTTTAGAAAGCCTCTTCTATAGGGAAAAGTACCAAAGTCTTAGGTGTATATAATTGTCACATTTTCTTTCACACCTGGATGAGAGCTAGTAAGTGCTTTCATTCTCAATGGGTCCACTCTATACTTCCACCTCACTCGTAGCTAATGGCAACGTAGCAGGCGATGGGTGGCTTATACTGTGACAGGCCCCCACTGGGAGAGGCCAGAGCCTTGGTGATGGCTAACGCTTAGTGTGAAATCCAGCGCTTCAGCAGCTGTCACTGATGCCATCATGATCCGCTGCTTAAAACAGCTCCAGACAGCTTTTAGATTTCTCACCAAATAGCTAATAGCTTTGGGAACCATGCATCCTGGATGGGCCAAATTGCAATATTTGGTTTTACTGTCCATATGAGTAAACTCCAACTGGCCAGGTCATAAAACATAAAAACAGAGACACCATACAAACAGCTGAATGTGATGGAGAAAAGAAATTATAATTGACTGAACACGGAATGAATTATTGGGCATAATGCATTGTGCCAGCGCATTTCACATGTTATCTCATTTAATCTTCGTAAGAATCCTTAAAGACCTGGATGATTAGCCAATATTGTAAAGAAAAGGCAACTGATGTTGCAAACGCTTATGTCTACTGTCGCACAGAGGTTGGTCTGAGGAATAAGATCCAAACGCAGTTTTCCAAGGTAGCCATAAATCTTTTTTTCTTTCTGCCTGTGTACATAGGAAGACATGTCTGCTTTGGGACATATTCCTGATCACACTCAGAGTAAGTTATGAAAGAAGACACACAAAACATTCAGTTTACTTCCTTAGGTTTGACCAGCGGGAGAGTCATCACAGTCTTTGCTGACTCATGTCAATTTCTCTGGATATTTCCATCAATCAATAAGATATCTTTGCATACAGCCAAATGGGGAGCCTTTAATGATTACCTCAGTATGAACAGTGCTAAAAATACAATAATAGCAAAAAAGCACATTAATTAGATTGTTTTCAAAAGAATGTGATTATCCAGATCTTCTAGAAATGGAACTATGGAGGCAGATGCCACCTAGTTAATGATTAAGAGTGCCTTAGCTTATCAGCAATTATTTTTTTCTCTCTGGAAGCAGGCTGATTAGCCAAAGACACTCGGAGTCTGGCTCGCATCATGAGGGCTGGGTCTCCAGCCAAGTTTCACGGCAGCCCTGTAAATAACAATATGTTCCACAGACCAGATTCCTAGCCTGCAGGCGCCATTATACAGTAGCACGTCTCCCAGTCCTGCGCACTGGCGACGGCCCACAGTCTCAGAGCTTGGAAGACAGTCAGTTGGAATCGGACTTTCTAAACTACTACTTCAAAAGTCAGTGTGAGGACGCTATGTCTAGGTGGTCAAAGAATCACCATTGCTCTGTTGCTATTAGTTAATTACTAGGGGGGAAATAAATACACAATGTTATCACCTTCAAAGGTCAGCGTGGGCAGATCACAGGACTCAACACTTCTAAGGACAGCTCTGTACAGATTAATGAGCCTCTCTCACACGTAGGTGCCACCCCCAGGAAAGGGGGTAATAACAGCCAGTGAATATGGTTGCTTTGAAAGTTTATCACTATACAGTCTTAGCTAAGTTTGGAAAATGTTGAGAGATTAAATTTTTTTTCCAATCGATATGATAAATTCCCTCTTTAAGCTGTAACTTACCAGTTTCCAGAAAATAAAGGCGCTTAGGAAACCCAATCAGACTTCCAAAGCTTCTGCTGATTTGGAGAGCACCATGCTTGAGATACTATGCCTGGCTGCTTCCTCTTCCTATCTATTAAACTGTGTTCCCCAAGATGGCACGAATTCATAAAGTGCTGCGCATGTGTCAGTGACTGTGCAAGGCACTCCTTTTACACTTCCCCCAGGGTCGCCTAGCTCAGATGCAGACACCCTCGTTGCAGCCGGGACTGACTGGGTATCTTCAGACAGAAACACACGCTACTATTATATAAGGTGCATTCTACACCAACAACATCGGTTAACTAAGAATATCCCCCGGCCCCTCCATGTTTTACATGATAAGAAAACCAAGAACAAATGACTTGTGAAGCTCCCGCAGTGGACTAGGCTAGAAGCAGGACAAGATTTTAGATGTCTGAACTCAAATTTTGGATACTTATTGAGTGTGTGGAAAGTATAAGAAACTTATTTATCATTTTGTGCATCTGAAATGAGTATTTGTGAGGGAGTTAGTGAGGGCTGTATGTGCCTTCTTACACTTCTTCGGCTCAGTAATAATCAACTAGAAAATAGTAGCAAATTCTCTTAAAGCATTTGAATCTTCTAAAATGACTGAATCTAAAGATTGAATTTCCAATCTTTTGAGAATTTACCCAACCATGACAGGTGGGTGTATAAACAGAATACCAATCTCAGAGACTTGTCTCCTTAGCTGAACATTCTTCTAAAGCAGAGAGCTTCCCTTTATATGGGATTTAAGTCATTTTGTTTAAGATTAGGAGGTTGAATTCTCATTGAATTGCACTGTTTTTCAAGCTGTTTCCAAAAGGCTGATCATATTCAAGGGGAACTTCTGCATCCTGGTAAGGATTAAAATCTAGATCTCAAGTATGTTTGGGGTCCGTTGGCCAAATACCTGCAGTTTCTAGTATATAGCTCCAGATCCAACTTCTGTTGTCTATACACACATTTCACAGGAGTGCTGGGTAGCACCTTCAAGATGTCTCATTGTACAAAAGTAAAATAAGATCTTCTTTTCCTAAATAACTTAGAAATGCTCACTGACTTTCTTCTTTGACAATGAAAAATTCCCAGTGATTTAAGTCCAAAATGACAAGGTTCCTTTTGTATGGAGAAATCAATCTGTCTTCCAAACCTACTGCTTTCACTTCCATAATCTCTTCCCATGTGATTACCCCAGTCCTCTACACTTCTTGCCCAGTCTAAATGAGTCCAGTTTAGCAAGAAGAGTCTTCTATCTGGAGTCTCAACCTTCTGTTCCTCTTTTTTCTTATCCAATTTATATTTGAGAGATGATTAATCTTCCTTAAAGTATTTCTCTGACCCATTCTCTGTCAAGAACATAAGAGTCTTCCACATGTTTACACAACAAATTTTACACACTCAAAGTGAGAATGTTTAGGTACCAAATTGCACATTCAACCTTTCCATCCAAATGCAATTGCCTACCATTCCCCATCCCTACCAGATGCTGTCCCCTGGTTATGGTTTCCCTCTGAGATGGTGTGCTTTCTTATCTCGGGTCTCTAGCTCATAGTCATTCCTCTAGATCCAGCTTTGTGAGAATGTTTCCTAAACCAGCAATTTCAGAAGCCCCATACCCTTCCCATCCCAAGCTGAAAGTAACCGCATCTAAATCAGAACTCCCAAAGTCCCCTTTTAGAGAAATCATAGTATCAATTAATAGAATAGCCCTTCATTTTACTTTTTTCTTTTTTAATTAATTTTTTTGGAGGGTGACATTGGTTAATAAGACTATACAAGATTAAAGTGCACAATTCTATTATACATCATCTGTAGAGTACATTGTGTGCTCACCACCTGGTTAGTTTTTTTATATGTGAGTCTTATCTTCTTAAATGCTGTCAGTCTTGACTCTAAGCAATGTCAATCATAAATCCCTGTGCAAAGGATAAACGACTAAATAAGACTAATAAGAAATGATACTAACGGGGGACTCATATAGATTACCCACTGTGTGCAGGCACAGAACCATTGCCCTGACTCATCAATGACCCTTTGTGAAGGAGGAGTTGTTATTATACCTATTTTATGGACTCAAAAACAAAATGTTTGAGCATTTAAGTCCTTAACTGTAAGCATTAAGGATGCGGCAAAAAATAACATGTACTCTTCCACTCCACTTCACTGTCTTGCTAGGAAGAGCAAACTTTAAACGTGAGCCATTGGAAAGCCTTTTCAGAATGGCTGGGTAACAATTAAGGGGGGAAAAACCCCTAGAGATTTGCTTTCCAATCATAGGATTACTTCTCCTCCAGCGGCAACAAGACAGAGAATGTGTCTTTTTGTGAAATGCTACTCTGTCACTTGTGGATAGCACACCCACCCAGGACGACAGCCACAGTCTTTGCCATCATTCTATTTCACTTCTCGCAATGGGCAGCTTCTCTCAAATTTATATAGAAGTTCAACAGACAAACATATGTTTCCCATGCCAGGACAGGAATAACTAGAGCTGCAGACAGCTAGTAGGTGGCCTCTTTCCTGAACACCAGTCTCTGGTCTAAAAACTGCCTCACAAAAGCCAGCCCACCTGATGGGCTGGGCTTTCCTAGAGCAGTGGGGAATTTGAATATCCAAGTGGCTTCTTTGAACATCTTCTTCCATAGGAGTTTCTGTCAAGTAGCATGATCTCATGATAACATTCAACAAGTTCCCACAAGGATGAAAGAGAGAGATTGCAAAGAGTACTTGACCAGTACAAAGAGAATGGGTGAAATGCATATGGTGTTCGTATCAATGGCCATTAATGTCAATTGTCCCCCGTTAAATTTATAGAATGATTCCATTATCAGGTTCATCTGTAATCCTCTCAAGGATAGCTACATATAAAAAGCAAATTTTAAGGGACAGGGATTTCACAATACAGTCTCATCATTCTAAATCTCATTTAATAGTAAATAACAAATGAATACATTAGGCATCAGCCCATACAAGTGGCATCCACAGGAAAGGTTCAAGAGAAAACCACTTATCATTCATTCTAACACATGGTGAGGATGCGGATACTTGAAGCTAAGAATAGAAAAAAAAAAAGCACAGCCCTGTCTTGAAAGATGTTTACCTAAGTGGGGAAGATAGACATAATCATGGAGCATTGTGAGCGTATCATGTAAGCATTGAAAAGAATGGAGGTGCCGAGTGTTTCTATATCAAGTTCATTAGCGAAGTTCTTGGTGAAGGTGAGTTGCTTTTGCAACCAACCAACTTCTAGGTGCACGTTTAGTATGTTCCGAAGGTGGGGTAGAAATAACCACCTTTTTCTTTTTTTTTTCTTTTTCTATTGATTTTTTAGAGAGAGGAAGGGGGAGAGAGAGAGAGACAGGAACATAGATCTGCTCCTATCTGCGCCCCAACCAGGGATCAAACCACAACCTTTGGACTTTGGGCCAACATTCCAACCAACCAGCTATCCGGCCAGGGGAACCACATTTTTCAAAATGAACATAGGAACTCAGGAATTTGAAATACTCTTTAAAATGGAAACTGGCTATCAGTAAATTTCCTCTGCCAGCTAGGAGTCCTTTCTTTTTCTTGAGTTCCAGGGGAAAGAATGAAAGTATCATACTTTTCTAGACATCAAGTTTTGAAAGACCTATTAGAAATCCTGGCCCTGGCTAGTGGTTCAGTGGATAGAGTGTCGGCCTAGCCTATGGATGCCCTGGGTTCAATTTCTAGTCAGGGCATACATGAGAACTGACCATCTGCTTCTCTCCTTCTCCCTCTCCCCCTTATCCACCTCTTCCCCTCTCGCAGCCAGTGGCTCAACTGATTTGAGTGTCAGCCTCAGGCACTGAGGATAGCTTGCTTGGTTCCAGTGTGTCAGCCTCGGGTGCTAAAAATAGCTCAGTACTCGAGCATTGGCCATAGACCAGGTTTGCTGGGTGGATCCTGGTCAGGGCATGTGAGAGAGTCTGACTGTCTACCTCTCCTCCTCTTACCTAAACGAAGGAAGGAAGGAAGGAAGGAAGGAAGGAAGGAAGGAAGGAAGGAAGGAAGGAAGGAAGGAAGGAGGGAAGGAGGGAAGTCCTTATATTTGAGTTGGTTTAAGGTTTGTTTGAATAACTGCCTCAAGTGATAATTCAATGGCTAGTATGAAAATTAATGATAGTTCACAAAATGTGTTAATGAAATCAATCAACAATAAACTCACCAAGTTTCTCATTTTAAATCTATTTTATTTCCATTTATTAGATTCTTTGTGTAACCCTTGGTATTTAAGATGGGAAATTAATTGTCTCATCTTCCAGCTGAAGCAGTTTATAAATAAGATATTTTTGACAGTTTCTTGAAACTCGTATATAATTCAAAGGTTTGGAGTGTCATTTTTTATTTTTGTTTTCTGTGATTTGTGAGGGACTTGTGACACAATATTTTGTGATTTCATCCACTAACCAAACTCTTGGAATTACTCTTGTTCAGCTCATGAAAATAACAAATAAAAAAAATCCTAGCCTAATTTTTCTTTCCCCCTAAAGCTCCCACAGTGAGTAAGGAGCTAAAGGAGCTCACGTGGAGGGTGATAATTGAACCAGGAATGTATACAAATTTAAAATAGTTAGGAAAGGGTAAAGAAATAGTCTAGTCAGAGAAAATACAAGTGAGCAAGGCTCTAGTCTAAGGTGTAAAATCTGAAAGGAATGTTATTTCTGAAGAAATCCCTAAAAAACAATTTTTTCCAAAAATTGTTTTGTGGAGAGGGCCATCAGCTGCGTATCCATGGGACATCACTGACAGAATTGCGGGGGGGTGGGGGGTGAGAGACTCCAGTGACACTTAGACAGAGTGGGGGAAAAAGGGAGGTCCCTCACTTTCCTAACTGAGAGTGATCAGACAGCCCATTCGATGCCTTCGGTTGGGAGTAATTATTTTAGTGCCCTGTTCTCTTTCATAAGTGCCCCTGTTTGAGTGATAAATTACATAGTCACCCTACTAATTAACAAACTAATAGAACATATGGTAACATTCACCCTCCCGGAATACTAGGCAAATCTCACCAAGCCACCTGTCTTTGTCCCTGACTTAGGGACAGATGAAGTTTGATGTCAGAGGGATCGTTGCCTCGCAGGAATTATTCAAAGCTCTCTGCAGAAAAGAAGTGGCTATAAAACGACCCAATGTCATCAAAGGCCACAGAAACTTTCAAAAAGAATGAGGTAGATACAATGTTACCTAACATGTCCTGGACAGCTTGTTCCCTTCACCAACTAGAACAAAAGCAAGAGGTAGAACAATAGACAAATGGGACTCCTTCAGGTGAGTGGACCAGCATAGCTGCCCATGCGCCCGGAGACTCTTTCCTGTACCCTCGAAAAGTAATCCAGGAATCTGGGGATGGTTTTTCTTCCCATCTTATCACTCTGATAGACAAATAAGTAGAGTTAAAAATTCAAGGGTAAAATGATGAGCCGGATAAAAAGATGATCTCTTTTGTTTTATTCTCCACCTTGAAAAAAACTACAATACATACGTTATTTCTCTTAAAAAGGAAAAAATAATGGGTATTGAGGTCATTTCTTTCTCCTCTTGGAATGATGTAAATTATGCAGGGCTTCTCCTTCTCAACTTTCCCTTCCCCAAATCTACCCCTGTTTGCTCAGACTCCAGAACTTCACTCAAGGGACCAAGATCTAACAAATCCTTGATCTACCTCACTGCACAATAAAAAATACAATAAAAGAAAATGAGAAAAGTGTAATGAGAGAGTTTAAGTGGAAAGCAGTGTGTACAGTACAGCCCTATCCAAACGTAAGAGACTTTAATTTTGGTTAAAAGTGTCATGGCCCGTTTGTAACGTACAAATCTATTTCATTTCCATTTAATCTGTTGTTTTTCTGAATAGGTCAACCCACTGGAACCAAACATCTTGGGGATACAGTTAGGAAGCAGGGAAAAGGCTCGGAATAAGAAGTCCGAATCAGAGCTAACTTAATCATCTTTGCTCACTTTCTTATACTGTGGAATTTCCAACAAGCTGATTACTCTCTCTGAATCTCGGTTATTCATTTATACATTGGGTTCTGAAAATTTTGCTTCCTGAGCCTGCATTCTACATTTTTCTATTCTTTCTCCTGGGGTATCCTAATAAATTTAGTCTCTCTAGTTCCTACTTCCAAAGCAACTTCTATTAAAATCTTTGATGTGCAAAAGAGCTACTGGCATTATCAATTAACTTCCACTATCTGATGTGTTAGAATGAACATGGGAAATGTGTTATATGAAAAATTATGGCGTAATACATGTCTTTACCGTTGGCTTTGAAATAAGTCCCAACGTGCCAGTGATCTGCCTTTATTTCAAAGTTCCTGAGTTTGGGTCGTATAGATGGGCTTCAGAACCTCTGTGGAGAACCTCTTGAAAGTGTTCTGAAAATTCTGTGGTCTGTGTTGTCAATACATTTTTTAGTCCTCGAGAATGACTTTTTCAAATGAACATGAACCGCAAAAAAAAACTGCTCACACAATTGGGGATTTAGACAAGACTCTGAATATTGTCCAACACGCATACAGACAAGATCTGTTTTGTCTGATTTGTTTATACAAAGATGAAAAAGGAGTGAGGCTATCCATGGTCTAGAGCAGGGGTCCCCAAACTTTTTACACAGGGGGCCAGTTCACTGTCCCTCAGACCATTGGAGGGCCAGACTATAAAAAAAACTATGAACAAATCCCTATGCACACTGCACAGATCTTATTTTAAAGTAAAAAAAAAAACAAAATGGGAACAAATACAATATTTAAAATAAAGAACAAGTAAATTTAAATCAACAAACTGACCAGTATTTCAATGGGAACTATGCTCCTCTCACTGACCACCAATGAAAGAGGTGCCCCTTCCGGAAGTGCGGCGGGGGCCGGATAAATGGCCTCAGGGGGCCGCATGTGGCCCACGGGCCGGGCCGTAGTTTGGGGAACCCTGGTCTAGAGGGAGGACAGCCCTTCAGACCAAACAAACAGCGTGTGCAATCCTACGTGCCTCCCAAACCCCATGGTGCCCGTTTCACCGAGGAGAAATAACGGTACATTCCTAGTCATTCTTTTTCACAAACGTCCCCTCCTTGCTAGAGATGCGTAACTGAGCCAGTTAATGAAAATGGAAAATGCAGCCTTCCTGCTTTCTGGCACAATTCATGAAATCAGCAAGCTTACTTAAGAAATGGAACGTTTGTGACAAGGATTAAAGAATTTGTGTCAAACAGGTTCAAAATGGTACTTTTCTATCTTCGACTAAAAATAGTTTCTCTTCCTTGGAGGTAGGGAGAATTTATTTGTTTTAAAATATATAATGACATCTTACTAGCTGGCTGGAGCACAGGACTTGGCACTTACAAGCTTATTTTCAATGTACGAAACGATCGGTTTTCTTTCGTCTCTCTGAACAGAACACAGTCACCGGCTTGTTGCTGGTCAGTTCTTAATGGGAAGAACGTGAAGTCATTTATCTTTCCTAGAGTCCCTTTAGCTATATCTAAACTACTTTCCTATAAATGCCTAAAGATTTTTAATTCAAACCTACATTTAGCAAGATATACAGCAGCCTGTTTGACAGCACCTGGGACACACACCAGGACAGGCTCTGTGAAGAACGTTGGGAGTCTTGCCGTGAAACGAGCAAGTGGATCTGGCTGTTTCAAATGCTCAGAAATTGAGATTTGATCCCGTTTGACGTGCAAGCATTGAAACTCAGCCATGACATGTAGAAGTGGCTTTCATTTAATTCTTGGTTTTGCTGAAGAATAGAAAGTGTTTGGATCAGGCTTGTTTACTTCCAAAATTGTATGACTGCCTGAATTTTCAAACTAGATGGTTTAGGATCCTTCTGGAAAATACATTTAAGGCGGTCTTTTTGTCATCACTGGTCTAGAAGAAACACGTGTTTGTTCATCTCAAAGTACCTAGTCTTATTTTGCAAATCCCCAAAGGGTCAGCAATATTTTTTTCCCCTATATCTCAGACTTAGAGAGCACTGCGGTAGAGATCTATACATATACTGTATACTCAATATAGGTCGATAGCCAAAGTATATATGAAACCCTTACTAATTAAAAGAAAAAAGACAAACCAAAAGAAAAAAATTAAAAATTTCATAAAAGATATACCAATAATCATATGAAAAGGTACTCTATCATTTTGTTAGGAGCAAATGCAAATTCAAATCATGATGAAACACTACTTCACACTCATGACAATGCCTGAATTGAAAAGTAAAAAAAAAAAAAAAAAAGATGAAAATATAAAAGATGTCAAGAATACAGCCTTCAGACCTTTCATATACTGCGAGTGGCCACATGAATTTGGGAAAAAATGCATAGCATTTTTGGAATGTTCATAGGCACTCTGTGCAAAGACTAGAAAAAAACAACAACAAATGTTCATTAACAGAAGGACTTATAAATAAACTGTGGTATATTTGCACAATAAAATTATATATACAGCATTGAAAAAAATTCACCACCATATTCAAAAAAGGCAGGATGATGATCCTGTTTATATAAAGCATAAGACAGACATATTTAATTGATGCTGTCAGAACTCAGGATGGTCAAGTTAGTGGTTATGCTTGGAGTGGGGGAGGGTAGTGGCTGTAAAAGACCATGGATGGGGTACAGTTCTAATGGGGTGCTGGTTTTCTATCTTGGAGCTCCATACATAGCCATGCTCCATTTGTGCAACTGCAGTGAGCTGTATACATAAAATTTGTGCATTTTTGTGTGTATATTATACCTAAATACATTTTCAAAGTTAAAAATTACTCCTTCTGGACTTGGTTAGTACTAGCTTAGCTATTTGGTTAGATCTATATTTCTGCTTCATGAAGCTTTTACACCAAAGGATTTCGCACCTTGTGAGAGACTCAGCCCAACACTGACTCCATCATTCTGAAGATTTTTAGGCAGATTTTCTAGTTTCTCCTAATAGTAATATTAATGATAATGTAGTTGCTAGCAAAAAAAAAAATGCATTGTAGTTTTTTTTATTACACCCAATTAGGTCTACTGGGTATGGCATGCTGGCATTTGAACCGCTGGAAATATCACACACATTAAAAGTGGGACTGTCTGCATCAAAGAAAACCCGTTTTGAATTCCAGTTCTGCCGCTGGCTCCCATTAGGCTATTGTGCAAAATTATTCAACCTCTCAAAACTGCAGTAAAATAAGAATAATGAATAAGAATATTTATCAAACTGCGCTAAAATAAGAATAATGGTCCAGCTACATGGTATGTGAGAATTAAATGAGATAAATTATGGAGAAGACTTAGCCAGAACCTGACTTTTGCTTAAGACCTCAAGAAAATGGTAAATAGTTTTAGCATGACAATTACAATGTATCTATTATGTGTATTCCATTAAAATTATTATGTATTATTGTAATCCCTCTTGAAACTGAGTTTTAATCACTGTAAAATAAGGAAAATGGTAACACGGAGACCCACACACATACATAATGTATTCACTTACTTGTTCAGCAAATTTTATTGAGCACTTACTATGTGTGAGCACTATTCTGTGTGCTGTAGATGCACCTATGAATCAGACACAGTTCTGTTTACATGCACACTTCTTAATCTGTTAATGTGTGCAGAGGAGTGTGATTTCTGTAAGTAACTATGCTTTATGTTAACAAAAGCAACTATTGAAGAAATACTAGACTGAATCATCGGCCCATTTCAACAATCAGAGCTACATTTACAAGCACTCACACTCCTCTACAGACTTAGAATTTCAGTCTGACACTGAGACAGCATTTATATGTAAGGATTTAACTGTTAAACTTACTGTTGCTTATAACAAGTAATATATATCATATTATACATATTATACATAACAGCAAGGCTAACAGAGTTAATATTGATCCAGAGTTAAATATATTATACAGACAGTTCCTGACTTGCAATAGTTTGACTTACAATGTTTCAGCTTTATGATGATATGAAAGCCATGCTTATTCAGCAGAAACCAAACTTAGAATTTTGATCTTTTCCTGGGCTAGCGACAGGGGTCAGGATACTCGCTCATGATGCTGGGCAGCCACAGCCCCCCATCAGGCACACAATCATAAGAGCAGACAACTGGTACCCAACACTGTACTGCCGTTGCCAGCATTTAGGAGATACTGTGTTCTAAGCACAGTTAAGGTAGGCTGGGCTAAGCTATGATGTTCCGTAGGTCAGGTGTATTAAACACACTTTCAACTTAGGGTTTTTCAATTTACAGTGAGCTTATTGAGACATCAACCCATCATAATTCAAGAAGCACCTGTATATCATATTATATATTATATAATGTGCTTATATTACACATTAGATGATAGATAGATAGAGAGAGAGAGAGAGAGAGAGAGAGAGAGAGAGATAGATAGAACTTGGTTGTTAGTAAATACAGTTTCTCCAAAGAAGCAGTACCTAACATTAGTCTACTACTACAATAAAAACTTCTTTCTCATATTATTTCTATATATACATCATAGCATAGCACCTAGAACATGATGGGGACTTAGCAAATTCTGTTAAGCAAACACAATATACTTATGCTGGCGGGAAAACAATGTGACGGTGTACCTCAGCTTAATTTCCAGGAGGCACTGGCATCCGCCTTTGTAGAGCAATGAACTCAGTCATGATAACTTCTGTGGTCGTTCCATGACATTCTGGCTTTCAAATGTTTTACTATGGAGATGTCTGCTTAAATATATGTTTCAGTTGGAGATTCTGATATTCCAGTAAGTAAGTCATTTGTATTCTAACTCTTCTTGCCTGGGTAGCTTCCACCACATTGGAGATTGGTGAGAAGGAAAAGGAAACCTTTTCCTAAGATTTTGCTTAGATGTGAAATGCAGAATAATCCACGATGACAAATCAAAAAATTAGGCAAACCACAATTTGGTATGCACCTGTCCTTTTTATTTTTATGTCTCTGAGGAAAAAAAAACACATACAAATACTGAGCACTTTTGAAAAAATTGTGTTCCAATGGAGTTTTCCAAATGTTTACAACGCCATCTAAATTCTGATCATCTGTTGTATGCCTTAAAACAACATGGCTGGCATCGAGTCTCTAAACTAATATCACAAGCAGAGAATATTAACCACATCACAAAACTGTAATAAAAAATAGATATATGATCACTTTCAGTCAGCACAAATATTTTAAATAATGCATAGTGAAGATGTTATAGGAAATCCATTATTCATGGCCATTCTCATGCATATATTTGAAAGTGGAATGGTACCAGTTGCCCTGAGATCTGTGTCATGGTGTGTTATGTAGTTCATAACTTTCTACTCTGACATACTTTTTTTGCCTGAAAAGAATTCTCTAATTGGTTTGTCAGCCATTTATACATTACCTACTGCCTACCTGGCAGATAACATGTCCCCTTTAACCATTTTCTTCCCTGTGTCCCCTGTTTGCAGACTGACTGCCTTTGCCTCTCTCTCTCTCCTACATACACATTCTTCCACTTAGAGATTGCTCTTCTTCTGTTAAACATAGGGTCTAAGATCTAATTATATAATACTTGAGATTATTCAGTCCAGGGTGGTTTAAAAGCAAGTACAGGTAGTCCCTGGGTTGCAAATGAGTTAGGTTCTGGAGGTCGGTTCTTTTTTTTTTTTTTTTTGTATTTTTCTGAAGCTGGAAACTGGGAGAGACAGTCAGACAGACTCCCGCATGCGCCCGACCGGGATCCACCCGGCACACCCACCAGGGGCGATGCTCTGCCCTCCAGGGGGCGATGCTCTGCCCCTCCAGGGCATCACTGTGTCGCAACCAGAGCCACTCTAGCGCCTGGGGCAGAGGCCAAGGAGCCATCCCCAATGCCCGGGCCATCTTTGCTCCAATGGAGCCTCGGCTGCGGGAGGGGAAGAGAGAGACAGAGAGGAAGGAGAGGGGGAGGGGTGGAGAAGCAGATGGGCGCTTCTCCTGTGTGCCCTGGCCGGGAATCGAACCCAGGACCCCTGCACGCCAGGCCGACGCTCTACCACTGAGCCAACCGGCCAGGGCTAAGGAGGTCGGTTCTTAAATTGAATCTGTATGTAAATTTGAACAGGTACATTTACCTCTTAAATACAACTTAGATGTTTGTCTTAACATAGTATTTGTTACCTTTCTGTGCATATAAATGCTTAAAACATTTTTCAATTTTACGGCACCTATCTCATCCATAACCTGGGCACTTCCTGTAAACAGTATGTTATATTTAACAGGGCAAACAGGCATTTTTGAAACCTGTAATAATAATAATAAAATAATGTGACCAGTGCCAAAACTTCAATTCAATACCTTGACTTGAAATATTCTTTTAAGTATATATAGTATTATATACTATGAGGTAATAATGTATTACATGATATTTAATATAGCATATATAGTGTTATATGTGTATATATAAACATAAGAAAAATCTGGGGAAATTCTAAAGCAAATACTACCCCCCAACTGTAGTTATTCTTATTCATTTAGAATAAAACTCATTACTTAGTGTCATAATTTTCAAATAAATGCTCTCAGATTATATTTCAAAGGAAAAGTAAATGTAGAGTAAATTAGAAATTTAATGGATACTTACAAAGCAAATCACTCATTTAGAATAGTTTTGAGTGGTCATAATGATGTAGCAATTGCTTCAATTAATTTATTGAAATTCTAAAAATTGTATGCAAGGAGCTCTGGCTAGTGCTGTTGAGAATCAAAGGGTGAACAGGTATGAAATGGAATGTGCCCTCAAAGAAAATGTCAGCTCTTGGAGAAGACATGTGTGCAGGCTACAAAAATAAAATATGATATGGTAATGCAATAACGGACATAATCCTTTATATTAAACAGTGGAGCTTAAGGACCATTGAGGAATCTACTTGACCTAAGTGCATAGAACTGCAGCATGTAAGAAGGGAGAGTTGTAGATAGAGTGGTGAGTGTCAATAGGGATAGAGAATAGAGACCCTGAAGTTCCAAACTATCAATTTTAACTATTATTTAGAAACCATGTGGAGATGTTGACTATTTCAAAACCAGGCAGTAATGTACTCAAATTGGTGCTTTAATGGACGATTTCAGGGGAAAGACCCAAAAGGGGAATCTTTGAAGACAGTATTACCTGACCTAGGCTAGGGACAACAGGGATAGAGAGAAAAGAGGAATGCAATAACAGGGAGTAAAATATATGGCCACACCATTCTGAATGAAAGTCATGGCCAACAAAAGACACATCCAATAAATGAATGTTATCCAGCGTATACAAAGCACTCTTAAAATTCAACAGTGAGAAAACAAACCCAATGCAAAAATGGGCCAAAAACCTTAACAGACACTTTACCAAAGAAGACACACAGATGACAAATTAGCATATGAAAAGATGCTCCACTCACACATCATCAGGGAAATGCAAATGAGAAAACAATGAGATGCCACTACATAGCTACTGGAACGGCCAGAATCTGCAACACCGACAACTCAAAATGCTGATGAGGCTATAGAGCCATAGGGACTCTCATTAATTGCCAGTGGAAATGAAAAATGGTAAAGTCACTTTGGAGGGTGGTTTGGTGGCTTCTTACAATGCGAAACATACTCTTACCGGATGATCCTGCAATCACACTTCTTGCTATTTATGCAAAAGAGTTAAAAACTTTTGTCTGCGTAAAACCTGCACATGGATGTTCACAGCAGTTTTATTCATAACTGCTAAAACCGGGAAGCAACCAAGATGTCTTTCAGTAGGTGAATGAATGCATAAACTCTGGTACATCAAGAAATGGATTATTATGCAGCACTAAAAAGAAATGGACTATTGCGCCATAAAAAGACATGAAGGAATCTTAAATATATATTACTAAGTGAAGAGAGCTAATCCAAAAAGACTACATACTGCAAGACTCCAATTATATGCCATTCTGGAAAAGGCAAACTATGGAGACAATAAAAAAAGCAGTGGTTGCCAAGGGTGGGGGTGGGGAGAGGAATGGACAGGTGGAGCAGAGGATTTGAGAGGCAGTGAAAATTCTCTGGATGTTACTGTATTAATAGATATCTGTCATTGAAATCTGTAGCACATACAACAACAAGAATAAACCCTAATGAAACTATGGACCCTGGGTAATAATTATATGTCAAGGTAGGTAAATCAATTATAACAAATGTTCCACTCTGGAGAGGATGTTGACAATGGGCGAGGCTATGCCGATGGAAGGTCACGGTGTATATGGAAATCTCTGTATTTTCCTGTCAGTTTTGCTATGAATCTAAAACATTTTTTTTTTTTGCTCTGAAAAAAAAAAGAGAAAACTAAGTCTTAAATTTTTAAAATGTCACAGATACTTACCTGGAAAGCATTTTAGAAGGAAATTTGACCACACTGATTAGTTAAGATATAAAATCAACTGCATCCACTTCACTGCTTGCTTATCCTTCGAAATTACTCTTAGAAAAGTCAAGAGCAAGTACTCTAAATCCTTTATTTCTTTAGTGTCACTTTCCAGCCTGCAGATAATACACTGCTCCTGGAGAAGGCTCAATGTAGATGATGAATAAGCCTCCTGTTGACTGACTCCTGTGGCGGCATTTTATGTGAATGCCTTGGTTCCAAGATGGGTCTGTGAGAAAGAACTGAGGACATTTCAGGATATATAATGACAAATGGATGTAGCTCGACACACTGGAGATGATCCAGACTCTAGGGAGGTTCATTTTAGGTTACTTTCTAAATAAACAGTGGTCTTCTGGGCTCCTGGGCTGTATGAAGAGGAATAAGAAAGTCCAAGAGGCTGGGGCTGGATTACATGTCATGGAGAATGCCATTCACCCCATCTCTGTGACCGCCAATGAAGACCCACTGATTATACACATATGTATATAATAGAAGATCTGGAAGGAACTTTCTCCTTATAGACCATCTGACCCTTCCTTTTGCTGCTTGAACCCTGAAACACAGGAACGTGAGAGGATTGGTGAAAGCTCCCACCACTGCTCAGTGCCAGAGCCGAGAGCAGAATCCAGTGTTGTTGATCCCATTCCAGCATCAATTCCATAGAACGGGCCCGGCATTTACATTTGCACAGGCTCTTTGTGTCAGTATACAGGTTTGTGGGCATCTTTTGTCTGTGGTAAACCCTGGAATCTGACTTCCAAAATACATCCACTCACTTTCTGCTCAAAAAATAGCACACCTGGCCCTGGCCGGTTGGCTCAGCGGTAGAGCGTCGGCCTGGCGTGCAGAAGTCCCGGGTTTGATTCCCGGCCAGGGCACACAGGAGACACGCCCATCTGCTTCTCCACCCCTCCCCCTCTTCTTTCTCTCTGTCTCTCTCTTCCCCTCCTGCAGCAGAGGCTCCATTGGAGCAGAGATGGTCCGGGCGTTGAGGATGGCTCCTTGGCCTCTGCCTCAGGCGCTAGAGTAGCTCTGGATGCAACAGAGTGATGCCCCAGAGGGGCAGGACATCGCCCCCTGGTGGGCATGCCGGGTGGATCCCGGTCAGGCGCATGCAGGAGTCTGTCTGACTGCCTCCCTGTTTCCAGCTAAGGAAAAATGAAAAAAATGAAAAAAAAAGCACACTCATCGGAATGATGACTCCGTTAGAAGAGGTATTCCCACCGCGCTGAATGTGAGGTTGGCCGGTCACAACGGTTTCCCGGAAACATTACTTCCTCTGCGTTTGTGCGTTCAAGTTTTGTTGCAATGTGCCATTTCCAAGGGAATTTTTGGATCCTTGGATTGCCAAATCATACCACATCCGTTTTGGAGCTAAATGAGAAAACAATGCAAACATTTAGGCATCTACAAAAGGGTTACTGGGGCAGGGGGGCAGCACTTGAAATTATCTCCAAGTTTTCACGACCATGAATAACAGCCTGGAACTAGGACCAATAAAAAAGCATAATGAAAAAGGAATGCTCAGAAGGGTTTTTCTCCTGATGCAAAAGTCACAACTCGATTTTGCTGTATGGCCCCAGAGCTGCTACTTTAGATCACTGCCCCACAAAGGATAGGTCTTGGCCTGTTTTTCACAATCCACTTGGCTTTCCTGAGAGAGACTTTCCTATTTTCCCTCACACTCCAATTCTATCTGAAGGTTCCAGCAGGGGAATGGCAGGGCCACAGACCCTTTGCTGAGGAATAGTTCCTCTTTACCCGGAAGCAATCATCTTCGACCCGTCACACTTGTAGATCAAGACGGACTTTGGAAAATGTTGGTTCTACCGGAAAGTCAGCCATTAGCCAGAAGAGAGTGGCTACATGATTTGAATGTACAAGGAATATTTAAAATTATTATTGAAATTCATGGTGTGCCTAGGTAGGATATTATCTGAAAGACAGACCATGCTCGATATTCTTTCTGTCAACTTCATCATGGAGACACGCTCAGGCCTGAAAGTAATATCTGAGGAGCCTGGAATCTTCCTGATTAATTGCCATGCCAGTAACCAGGAACAAAGAATTCCTACCTGAATGTTTGGGATATTTTTGGTGATTGGAGCATTTACCTCATCAATGTAACTGCAAAATTACCAATTTTCTACTCCTCCTAATATTTTCTGCATGAAATCTTTGTCTAGAGATTATAAGCGTGGGTTGTCAGGAGCAATTCTTCTGTACTTTAATTAATTTACTGCTAATCAATTAGGATGGGTCAAAATAGTTAACTTAGAAACTGGGGAGAAATTTCTGACTATAAAAGTAGGCCTTAAAATTTATTATCAGTGTGTTTCCTGAGCATTCTTCTTTTCTGTTTCTTTTCCAGGATAAAAAAAAAAAAAAAGAGTGGATGATAATGTTTTTACAATCAGTCTGAATCCAGTTTTTTCTTCTACTTGTAATATTCTCATGCATGCTGAATTACTGTGATCTCAAATATCAGAAAAAGTTTTGCAACTCAGCAACACAAATTTCTTCTCTCTCGGGGACAGAAAGTCTGTTCGGTTTGGCCAATAAAGAGTTAAATATGTGTAGCCGATCTTTTATTTTATTTTTTTTAATGCGATCTCTTCTTTATGAAGATTCAAGGAGTTCTCTGAGATGGAGTAATGGTCTCTGATGCCTCCTCTATCTCCTTTCCTGTTTCCCTTTTGAATCTCTGATGCAAGCAAAATAAAAGGGAAAGACAGGCTTTCAAGCCATTGTCTTACAACTTTCAAACAAGTTCCACATTTCAAATATTTAAGGTGATCTTATGTAATCTCAGCACCGGGCAATTTCAAACCAGAGTCTCTGCCTTTCAGAGGCAAGACCGGTCTTTCTTCTTCTTTTGTCACCCCCCCCCCCTTGTCATTTTCCTCTACGACGTCCCTTTAACCACGCTGCTAGCCAGGGACAGCGTGTTCCTTCAATATCTTGACTCTAGCTCCTTCCAGTGGTAAATCACAAACGCGCTGCCGAAAGCAGAGATCTGGGTGGTTCTTTTGATGCCAGAGCGGAGCGCCATGGGGAGTGAAGGCTGTCGCTGGACTTGCCGCAGTTCCTCTTGCTCCTGACTTGACACAGAAGGTGAACTCCCCACGGAGCCTGAATTGCGATCGCCAGTGTATTCGGAAATTGTAACGCCACCTGGCTCCGTTGGCTGGGGCACTTAACTTCTCAGGCTGCCCAAAGGAGGAGTTTTCTGAGACGAGTGGATGGAAATTTCCAAACCTTGGCGAGACTCCAGCACCACCATTCTGCCGAGCTCACGACACACTCATTTCCACACACTGCAAGTTCCTTTGGGCTCCGGGGGAAATCATGCGCTGTAATAAAGGCAGCAGGTGTTTTTACTAATGATCCTTTAACAGCATTTTTGATGGTTTTAATTAAACCCCAAATATTTCTTTTGGAAAAAATAAAAGACAAATGGTTTCTAAGGCAAAATAAATAGTACTTTTAAGAATGCATTAAAGAAAGAAAATTACATGTTGTCTCACTAAAGGAAGCAGCGACTGCCTGAATAAAGTCCAAATGGAAGTGCAATCGTGGACAAAAAGTTAAACCATTATGATTAGAGTTGATAAACATTACTGTTAGGAGAAAAAGTTTTGATAGATTTATTAAACAATGACTATCATATCCTGGCCCCAAAACAATGAGGAAATGGTGTGTTTTATATTTATCACACTAAAATATTTTAGTTAAAGATATTTGTAAGCATCTGAACAGTGCTAAGGTCTGTGAAGGTGATCAATACCCAGGGAAACCCGATTCCATCGCTAAGAGATGGTACTGAACTTGGGGTAGCTTTCAACCAACAAGAAGCTTCACACTGGCATCTTTTGCTTGGCAAGTTAGACTAAGCTAGTTCAGGACTAGAGAGACACGTGGACAGAGAGTCAGGGACACAGCAGGTCAGTTATGATGTTTGATTTTCAGCCTGTGGTTCCAGAGAGTCTCACTCAGGCCAGTTGGAGGAACACGCAATAGGACAGGGGTCCCCAAACTATGGTCCGCGGGCCGCATGCGGCCCCCTGAGGCCATTTATCCGGCCCCCGCTGCACTTCCAGAAGGGGCACCTCTTTCATTGGTGGTCAGTGAGAGGAGCACATTGACCATCTCATTAGCCAAAAGCAGGCCCATAGTTCCCATTGAAATACTGGTCAGTTTGTTAATTTAAATTTACTTGTTCTTTATTTTAAATATTGTATTTGTTCCCGTTTTGTTTTTTTACTTTAAAATAAGATATGTGCAGTGTGCATAGGGATTTGTTCATAGTTTTTTTTTTATAGTCCGGCCCTCCAACAGTCTGAGGGACAGTGAACTGGCCCCCTGTGTAAAAAGTTTGGGGACCCCTGCAATAGCATATCCGAAATCTCTTCAGTCCAACACCCTGAGAGAAGAACCAACGTCTCAGGACAAAAGAAAGGTCGCAGGTTAATTCCCGCAGGCTCCTCAGAAAAGGTGCCCTCCCCCGTCTCCCGTGCGTGGGTCCAGGGCTTCGTGAAGAACTGAGTATGAGTCCTGCCCGCGGACCCTCTGCGAGAGCATCGCTAACAAAACTGAGCTTGGGCCGGGGTGTTGTCCTGTGTGGATGTAGCTTGTATGGTTTTGCTAACCTGTGGCCCCTGTGTTTCTCTGTGATATTGTCACAAAAGTGCTGTTGTCACAGAAGAGATAGTTCTTGGCCTCCAGACTGAATAATGCTTCGGAAATTTAATCAAAACTATAAACTGGATCGAGTTTAGAACACTGTTTCCCTGTTCCTTATGGAGAAAAGAACCAACGAAGCATCGTTTTAGCCAGAACTGTCGGTCTTCTGACCCCTGTGCGCTCTCTGGCCTCCTCTGCCTCCCCCAGCCCAACATCCACCATTATCCATCCAAGCTCCAGGAATATTCTGATGCTTTCAGCTGGAGAAAAATAGATCAAGAGGTTTCATATCGACGCATATGCTACAGTATCATGCTTGGAATTTACTTCCCTGCAAGTTGCATCTAACAATAGCCTGTGTGCCCTTATGGTCCTGTTTAGATGTATTCCCTGACCTAATGTAATCATATTATTTTGTAATAATATTACACAGACTGAGACTCTTGGTCCATTTTGCCATTAAAGATACTTGACCACCGGAAGACCGCTCGAGTGGTGATGCTCCTGCGATACTGTTACAGCCGGCGCAGAACTGTCTGATTGTACTACACTCGGAGTTTGAACCTTGTAGGCCTTGCCCGTCTGAACCTTACTAAACATCTAAACATTTCTACTCTGAAGCTTCTGATGTTCAGGACTTGGAAAGAAAACAGAATCATTTCATAATTCTTTATGCAAATGCATGAGTGTGTGGCATCCTGAAATGATACGGGACAAAATAACCCAAACTCTGTTTATATTTGGATTTGCATTTACATTTTTTATTGTCATTGTGCATTTCCTTTCCTAATCATATTTTCGCTAAATGAAATGGTAAATGTGGTTTATCCTCTCAAAGGGCAGATGACAGTACGAGGCAGTCTTAAGTGATCTGACAGGCATATTGAGCTAGTAGGATTGAAATTTAACTGAAAAAAAAAAAAGAAGTCACATAATCTTAAAACTAGATGGGTCCTTAGGAATAACTTAATTTAACTCTTTCGTGTGTGTCTGAGAGCATGCTAAAACTCAGCTATGTGTATTTCCACCCACCATTTATTGAGTGATTATGTCCATCAACAGGTCCTGGTTTGGACCTGTTGTCTCAGTGTCATTAACAATTGTACCTCCTTCCAGTCTCAAAGATCCCCTGGCTTAGAGGATAAATTACAGTTTGTCTACCTATGTCACTTTCGGTGCTGTGGATTCCTTAGATCAGTGACTTTCAACCTTTTTCTTTTCATGGCACAAACACACACTAATTACTAAGATCAGTGCCCCTGACTAAATACAACCATTTTCATCTCATGGCACAAATAAATTAGTTACTAAGGAAGAAGAGGTCAGGGCCCCTTTCTCTTTAGTAATTAGTTTATGAGTGCGTGAGAAACAAAGGTCGAAAATCACTGCCTTAGATGATATGATAAAATTCCGACCATCTGCTCATTAAAAATGCATTGATGTAAATATATATAAGATTCAGGTCGGGTTTACCAGCAGCCTCAAGTTGACAACCTTTGATGTAGATGTCAAAACTAATAAAATTATACTGATCAATTTCTGTGCAACTTTCACACAGCTAGTTAAGCAATGCTACCTATTAAATCTCAACACTCCAATGACATAGAGATCTTTTTGTCCCCATCAGAAAGGATGTTAGCCTAAGAGGTACCATAATGTGGAGTGGTACAGTCAGGACTCAAACTCTGGCCTTCTAATCCACTGACCTATTTAACATGAATGGTGTAGATTGTAGGGTCCCAGACATAGGCTCTGAGTTTATTTCCTGACCAGCATTGACTAGCTATGTGACTTCAGGCAAGTTGATTAACTCACTTGGCCTCATTTGTCTAATTTTTAAATGGAGTAATAATATCAGCAGTGCTTGGAAGAGTACCCGGAATAATTCCTCAATAAATGTTAGATATTATTACTCAACAACATTGCTTCTGTGTAATTACACAAATATGGCCAAGCGATTATTAGTAGATTGTTGCACATCCAAAAACCAAGAGATCAGAAATAATGGGGAATCTAGCAACATAGTAAACTGCCTTCACAGAACACGAGTACCCTCAAAGTGCATTACCATGTAAAAATAGCAATATGCATCAGAGATAGCGAAGAGGAGACTGAAAAATATGGAACGATGACTACGTGCCTAGTTAGTGTCAGAAAACATCACAGAGAAGTTTGAGAGAAATGCATGAAACCGAACACCCTGCAACATATATACACCACGATGATGCCATTGTTCCTACAAAAACCATCAGCAACCTCAGTGAATAGTGACTATTCAAGTTCTGACAATGCCGTTCCATCCCTTCTTCCTAAAATGATTCCCCATCATGTGGGCCTCGCTCTACCTATATCTTATTCCACAGATTTATTCATTTCAAGGTACAGCCCCGGAGGCAGGTGTCAGTGACTTGAAACAGTCATTGGTAGGAGCTTACTTATTCATCTATAAATAATGAACCAACAATTGTTTTTGGCCAGAGCCAAGTCTCCATTTCAATATAAGACCAGGGTCCTTATCACAGCCGCCTGAAAGGAGGCAGAATGGGAAGGAGGGAGATAATGTGCTAGTCAGATTATGTCCTTACACATCCTCACAGTCTTCATTTCTTCAAATACCAGAATGTGACTTTGAAAGATTTTTCTCAGCTGGGACTCTTGCTCGCAATAACGCAAGCTAAAATTTAAATTGCTTGAGCTAAGAAAAGGCTTTATTGATGCCCACAATGTCTTCGAAAAAAATTCAGAAGTGCTATCTTTTATATGTTATTTCTACCTCTCTCCTGCACTTGCTTCATTATTCCCTGAAATTTTTTTCTCCTTAAATTACCTACCCTACCATCAAAAATACCTCCTTCGTGTCTAGTTCACATTATACTTTCCCCAAAATGAATTTTCACAAAAGAAAAATTTGACTAATTTTTTTTAGCACTTACAATAAACAAGTAAATAGAGAGAAAGGAAAGAAATGGTTCCCAAAACAGCAGGATTAAATACATTTTTTAAAATTCATTTCTACGACAGATTTGTTTGAAATGCTTTCCCTCATACACCATTAACTGCAATAACAGTTGACTCTGTGTCTAAGAATTAATTACAACTGCCTCTTCTTTGAAATCTTTTGCACCTAATGGAAAATGTGCTTTCTTTACTTGCTCCCTAGTTCATAGGAAACCCTAGTCCCCATAAAGAGTATTATCCTATGAATTGTAAACAGTTGTCAAAAATGAGGAATCCAAGTGACGAAACACAAATGAAAGCAGTAGGTTAAGTGAGCTGAACTCTTGAACCGCTTTATCGAGGAGGTTGAGTGTCTCCTGGGGGAAGACTTAGCTAACAAGGAGGTGATGAGGGAAGACATGTGCGAGATGCTTAGAATTCTGCAGTCTTCTCATTCTTTCTAACTCCTTGTTTCCCAAGTCCTGAAAGAATATTGTGAACCCTCAAAAGAAATTCAAAATAAAATTTTCAAGAATAATAAGATGTATCTTGCCTGACCAAGCAGTGGCGCAGTGGATAGAGCGTTGGAATGGGATGCAGAGGACCCAGGTTCAAGACCCCAAGGTCACCAGCTTGAGCACTGGCTCATCTGGTTTGAGCAAAGCTCACCAACTTGGACCCAAGGTCTGCTGTAGCCCCATGGTCATGGCACGTATGAGAAAGCAATCAATGAACAACTAAGGTGTCACAATGAAAAACTGATTGATGCTTCTCATCTCTCTCTGTTCCTGTCTATCTGTCCCTATCTATCTCTCTCTCTCTCTGACTCTCCCTCTGTCTCTGAAAAAACAAATGTATCTTTGGGTAAGGTGGTCCACTATACCTATTTTCTAGAATGTTTATAACACCAGTTCTGCGTTCCTGAAATAAGCATATTTCTAACATCAAGGAGTTGACATTTCTTCGTGAGGAGAGAAATAAGATGCCACTTTCCACTAAAAGCAGTTCCTCTGAGAACAGACAAAGGAACAGAGCATTGGAGAAGATCGGACATGAGGGGCGAACACTTCTGTCTTTGGATGTTGAGCATGTCTTCCCAGAAAAGGTCAGGATGCATGAAGCAAGTTGCTTGGAATAGAAACTTTCTGGGACAGAAAGATCCAATCATGTAGGAGGATTACCAAAAAGGTTCAGAAGGACTTGACCAGCTTGACAAATGTCTACTTGGTTGGTTGGGGCTGGCAGAGTTCAGTACTATAAACAGGGTAGTAGGAGGAGATAAATAGGAAAAGGAAATCTTTAATAATCATTTTTTCATTATTCTTTAGCAAATATTCATGCAGTGCCTCCCCTTCTAGCCGCTGAGTTAGTCCTTAAAAATATAATGGCGAAGATGGCTCTGCTCACAACAGGATAGAAAAACAAGAGATGCAGATAAGTAGCCATTGTTCAATGTGCTTGGGCTGACAGTAGAGGAAGATATCAATATCTATAAGGTGCAGAGAAAGGGACAGCAAGTCCAATGTCAGGTCAAGCAACATTCAAGGGAACACATGTGATCCGGACTTTAAAGGAAGATTCAGCTCTCCCTGGTCCGAAGGAGCCAGGGAGGAGGGGGTGGAGAGCAGTGGTATACTCTCTCTGCCACAGGATTCCAAACATCCCCAACCATTAAAGTGTAAATAATTCCTGCAAGCTCAAATGTCATTCATTCTCTTTTGGAAGTAGTAAAACAAAACCTGTACAGGCAGAATAGATAAAGCTCTGCGTAGCAAAATTGGAGTAGGAATATACGACTGTAGCATCTACTTCCTGTTAATATACTTCCTGTGCCAAACAATAGTGTAAAGACCAGTAATGTGAAGGATATTGCGCCCTTTCATACCTCTGTGCTGTGCACATATCATAAGCCCTAGTCCATATCATCTCAGGGACCTTGCTGTCCCCTCGAGCCTTAAGAGGCTTTCCAAGAGCCTCTGGTACATTATTTCTTCACCACAATGTTCACCAGAATATAAACATCAACAGGGAAATGAAGTACAGGTTGTGAAAAATCACTCCACAGTTTAAACATGGAGACATTGTCAAACACGATAGAGGTGAAAAGAGATTTCTTTTCGAATCCTAAGGATGTATATTGGGAAATTCAAATGTCCCCAAGCTATTGAGGCTTCTCAGGACAAGGCGGGGGATTGATCAAGAAGATTCAAGTTCAATTACCATCCCAGGGCTTGATTCATCACTTCTTAAGCAAATACGTCAATAGAAAGAAGAGCGTGCACCATCTCTTTCCTCAAATATGAAGAAGCAGTTAATTTCCATTTGTCTCGACAGATCACTAACAGGAATGGGGAAAACAATCTCAAAATGCTATTAGGGGAAACTCAAAGAATCTAGGTTTGCTGAGCTTATCAACAGAAGTCTATTCTCATTTCATACATGGGTTTATTCAAACACCTGTTATGTGTTCCACTCAGACTTTTGAGAACCACATTTTAAATATATGGAGTGTTCATGTTAGTTTGTTGACTTTTATGAAGCAAGGAGTGGGTACATATCCTTGGGACCCAAGAGGGGCAGTCAAGGGAGATGCCACCGTACTCAACCTCACATGTGATCATAGAGAGGACGTTCTTGGCTCATGATCTGGGATATAAAAGGTACCCCAGCCTGACCTGTGGTGGTGCAGTGGATAAAGCGTCCACTTGGAAATGCTGAGGTTGCTGGTTCGAAACACTGGGCTTGCCTGGTCAAGGCACATATGGGAGTTGATGCTTCCAGCTCCTCCCCTCATCTCTCTCTGTCTCTCTTCTCTCTCTCTCTGTCTCTCCCTCTCTGCTCTAAAATGAATAAATAAAAAAAATAAAAAAATTAAAAAAAAGGTACCCCAGCAATGCACATCTTTACCTTCCTCTCAGTGGCAGATATCTGCAGTTTGGGTTTAAGAAAACACAGTTCACACGGGCTTCCAGTTGCAGAGGAGGCTGGTTCAGGAAGTTCTTGGAGCACTTGCTCTTAGAGACTTTGATAAAGACGCTAAGAAAGAATGAGGAGAGATGACACAGGTGTGTCTCTCAGGGTTCAGGTTTCTCTTGATGCTTTCAAATCCCAAGAGGAATCTGGGTTTTCGGGACTGTCACCTCATTATCGACAGCAACCATTCAGCCAATCAGGAAACACGTTTCAAATGGGATCAAGGGGATGAGTTAGGGAGCCTTAGTAGCAGCGTTCACTTTTTAAGTCAGTCGTTCAAGAAAACATCAAGGGAACAGTTGATTTTTTTTTTTTACAGAGACAGAAAGAGGGATAGATAGGGACAGACAGACAGGAACAGAGAGAGATAAGAAGCATCAATCATCAGTTTTTTGTTGCGACACCTTAGTTGTTCATTGATTGCTTTCTCATATGTGCCTTGACCGCGGGACTACAGCAGACTGAGTAACCCCTTGCTCAAGCCAGTGACCTTGGGTCCAAACTGGTGAGCTTTCTCAAACCAGATGAGCCAGCGCTCAAGCTGGCGACCTTGGGGTCTTGAACCTGGGTCCTCCACATCCCAGTCCCACGCTCTATCTACTGCACCACCTCCTGGTCAGGCAACAGTTGATTTTTTTAAATGCACATAGAATGGTGCCTGGAACACAGGTGCCCCATATTTATTCTATCATCATTATACTGTTATTATTATTAATGTTCTTACTACTTGGAAGCCAGAGAATTAAAAAAAGATTTCAGAGTTTATCAATAGAAAAGTATAAATTACAATTTCCCCAAATTATGCAGCCGAGAACGTTTTATAGAAAATAAATAATTACTATGACAGGGGTTCCCCACACAGCACACAGTGCTATAAGCTCATGTGTTTGGATATAGGTTGCTGCTATAAAAGGGCCAGAAAGACAATTTTCTCAACTCTTGAAGAAACTGTTCTTGCCGAATGATAGTCTCTTATATTTTAGATTTAAAAATGTAAACACTGGTCTTAACTTGTAGGTTATACAAAAACAGGGCAATGAGCTGGGTTTTACTCACAGGTAGTAGTTTTTCCATCTCTATGCTAAAGAATCATTCATGCACCTTATTTTATAGCTTAGGTAAGACACGCCACTTTGCCACACTCACATGCACACGCCTGTGTGTAGGTTTCAAACTTTGGTTTTAAATCATTTTAAACATTACATTAATAAAGAAAAGAATGATTTACAGCATTTCAACTTCATAAATAACTATAAACCCTAAGGAAAAGATGGCAACTAATGCCTTAAAACATCAGCTGGAGAGCTGCCAGTTTAAATAAAACAAAAATAGACCATCTCTTCTTGTTGTTTCTTTTATTCTCATAGTGAAAGCTTTACGTCTAAGACAACCCGGAACTTATTACTACTCACACAGTTAAATACCTGAAAGTTAGTAAGTTGACTCGGCCCGGAAGAATCACCCAACCTGCGTGCCCCTTCACAACCCCTCAGCCTGAAGGAGTTCTAAGCATCGTGAGTTGAGGAAATATTTCGAGTGGAGAGACTGGGACCCGGGCTCCAGAGTACAGTGTTCTGAACTTGATGTTCCACATTCTGCCTGGTTTCTTTCCTATGCCTCAAGAAATCCAAAATCGCTGGACTGGTTTTCCTTTCCTTTACTCTATTTAGGGTTCTTGTTTATTCAACAAATATTTAATTTAGCACCGAAAACTAGGGCCTAGCATCATGCCTGGCACATTGTAAAATGTAAATAAGCATTTTTTGGTCCCTTCTCTTATGGAAGTTGCATTGTAGTCGGGGGAAGGGGTGATGGGGAAAGAAACAAGAGAGCGAGTAATTTAAACACTTAGGATAAATTTTGATCCAAAGGAAATGAGCAGGGCGCAGTGTTAAAGGTTTACAAGGGACGGGAGTCCTTTGGATAGCATGATTGGCAAAGGTTTCTTCAGGGAATTGGCCTTCAGGTGGGGTGCAGAGAATTGAGAAGAATCCCAGCAGGATTTGTTCCAGAAATAAGGGATAGTGAGAGCAATTCCAAGGCAGAGTTTTCGGTGCCCCAAGAAATTGTCAGAAAGTCACGTGGCCTGGGCCGTGTGAGCAAGGGAAAGAATGGCATATGGTGGGATAAACAGAGCCTATAGAACATGGAAAGTAATTAAAGCACAATTCAGAGAAATGTGAACACCAATCTAAGAGCAGTTAGAAACCATTGAAGGGCACTTAAGCACCTTCAAGAGGTATGGTGGTGAAATATAATGAAATGATCAAAACAACAAAGAGTTTAAACATAGTGGTTTGGGGTTTTTTTTAAACATTAGTTAAAACACAATCTTTCTTGGAAAGTCAGTCTAGTGGATGAAATAGTGCTTCAAATAACCCTTGGTTTTACTGCGGACTCCGTGTGTGACCCCTCGTGATCGACAATTTTGAAACCTCTGCTCAGACACCTCATGAAGCTGTGTTGTCATGTTAGTAATCACCATGGTGATTTGACCACCCTTACCAAAGCGAAAAAGACATTTTCATCCCCCATTAGTTCTTGTGTTCGCAACGCTGACAGCGTTAGGCGAGGGAAAAGTAATCCCCAATTTAGAATCATCATATAGATTTTCAACCCTCTGGGGATCTCCGGGGTTGGTTGTTGCGACACCTCTGGACATGACCACTACCTCCTTTGAGCTGCCTTTATCACTGTAATTATAATGACCACAAGCTGCCAGCATGGAAGGTCGAGTCCACACAGGAAATTAGTTTCTCCCGCTCACAGGTGTTCCCAGGGCGCAAGCATTCTTCCCACAACTGTTTTGGGGTGCTGTTCTAGGTGCTGAAAGTTGAGCCGGACAAAACAATACCCCTGTTTTTACAGAGCTTACATGGTATTCTGGTAAGGATTCTATCTTCACACGCATATACCGCACTAAATTCAATACTTCTGAAAAGTATTGGGAACCTCTCTTTCTTTTTCTTAAGAACAAAGTTGGTCTTCAGGATCAAGACACTCAGCTCACGTGTGAAAAGGGGAACCAAGTTCTAAGGTTTCGGGATCTGAAGGCTGAGGATTCTGGGTCTAACATCTGGGAAGATGATAAAAAAAATCATCTAGCCAATTTCAGTGTCACCTTGTTACAGAAAGGCAAACAGGGCTTCAGAGAGAGGAGAGAGGCTGATGAAATTTTAAGCACCAACATGGTAACTGTTGAATCGAGGAGCTGGCTCTCGAGGAGGGTTCCTGTCACTTCTCAAAGGATGTTCTCGCCATTCCCTCATTGTATAGGCAAAGGGAGGAAACTTGGAGAGGTACAGTGACTTGTCCAAAGGCATCCAGGGGAACACAACTAGGAGTATGACCCAACTTCTCTTATTCTCAGTCCAATTCTCTTTTCACTAAACAAGAAGATTGTCTTTAGGTATGTGCTCATTTTGCAATATAATCTCTTCAAACATAAAGTTTATTAATTTATATGGAAGGAATTTTATGGGATTTATTCCTGAAAATGTCAACTTTTCTTGGAGTGTTGTAATAATTATAAAAAAGATGGTCAGCCCTGGCTGGTTGGCTCAGTGGTAGAACGTCGGCCTGGCGTGCGGGAGCCCCGGGTTTGATTCCTGGCCAGGGCACACAGGAGAAGCGCCCATCTGCTTCTCCACCCCTCCCCCTCTCCTTCCTCTCTGTCTCTCTCGTCCCCTCCTGCAGCCAAGGCTCCATTGGAGCAAAGTTGGCCCGGGTGCTGAGGATGGTTCTATGGCAGCGGTTCTCAACCTGTGGGGCGTGACCCCGGAGGGGGTCGAACAACCAAAACACAGGGGTCGCCTAAAGACATTGAAAAATACATATTTATTATACAATACATTTTTAAATAAAATATGTATTTCCAATGGCTTTCGGCGACCCCTGTGTTTTGGTCATTCGACCCCCGCCGGGGTCACGACCCACAGGTTGAGAACCACTGCTCTATGGCCTCTGCCTCAGGTGCTAGAATGGCTCTGGTTGCAACAGAGTGACACCCCAGATGGGCAGAGAATCGCCCCCTGGTGGGCTTGCTGGGTGGATCCTGGTCGGGCGCCTGTGGGAGTCTGTCTGACTGCCTCCCCGTTTCCAACTTCAGAAAAATACAAAAAGAAAAAAGCAAAAAAGATGGTCATAGAAACTGATACAAACAGGAAAAAAAATTATTTTTAATTAAGGTAAACAAAAGACCAATGAGATGACTCTCTTTAAGTGTATTTCCTTAAGGAAAACAAACATGGGCACAAATGCAGCGACCCAATCAGAGAGTTAATAGGGGGACAGCAATTTAGGCCCACGTATGCCATCTGATTATTAGTTTGCTGTTAGTGGCAACCCTCACAGCTTTGAGAGGCAAACACCAACCAACCTGAAGACCTTCTAGCGTGTGCAGGACAAAAATATCAGGCTAGAACAAATAAGCAATTCTAGTCTGGGGATGCAGTCTGGGATTTGCCCTTTCAAAGGGCAGCGGTCTAACAGCTCATTAGCTAGCCTTCTTAAAGGCCAGCAACCAGGAGAAGGAGCCCACTGGGTGTGGGTCACTCTGCAGATAACGAGCCATGCTCCTAGGGCTACTTGCAATTCAGTAAGAAGCTCCAGTCCAGGAGCAAACCCACTCCCGGCCAGGGGCACGGGAACAGAATTTCAAAATACTGTTGTAACTCTAGAAATTCTTGACCTGGAAGCTCCTTCTCAGATTATATTCTGAGGAAATAAGTCAAATTACCAAGAAAAGCATTTATATACAGCGCTGTTCATTTTCATGTTTATAGGCACACATAGACGATTTTTAGCCAACCTAATAACTACACAAACAACAGTATTCCTATGTCACAGCTATAACAAACATAAAAGTAATACTAATTGATCATGGTAGTCTGCTCCATGCCTTAAGTAGCCTAGCTCACTGAATCCTCACAATAACTCTTTTAGGTAGGCACTGTTTTCTCCTCTCATTTTATTCATTAGGAGATAGAGGCTTAAAGAGATTTAAATGAATTGCCCAAAGTCATACAGCTCATAAGTTACAGACAGGGGATATATACCAAGGTGTTTTAGATTCCAGAGTCCATATATATCTGCTCTCTGCAATACTTTAATAAGAAGCATATAAAATATGAGTATGAAGTAAACTGAATATTTTTCATTTTTATCTCAAGAAGAATAGCATCAGTTCTAGTCCAAACTCTGTATTTTAGTAGGATGTATTTGGACCCTGGAGACAGTTATTTCTTTCATTAAACATAGTATTTAACAACAACAATGACTAAAAGCCATATATTCTGATATTTAATATGTTAGCTGAATTAATCTAAAACAGCTGTCTACAGTGATTAATTTCCAAACCTAACTTTTACAGTTTCTAATTCCTCTGGTCTGCATAGAATGTGCCTCCAGATTTTATTTCACTCTCCATTTATCCTCTGTTTAGAGGACATATTATCTTTAAATAAGAAGGCAAATGTTATTTGAGCAAAGGCTAGGGACACATTCTGTGCCCTTAATACAAATAATTTTAAGCAATTTGACAGATAGAGTGCCATTACATCATTTCAGATACTAATGGCCATAATAATTCTTCTGCTTCCTCCTTGAAAGGGAGCCCTAAAGTGAGACAACTGAGTGAAAAGAAAATGTCAAGTTATTTATGGATTCCGTTGCTATTTTATGACACCTAGAAGGTGGTCCCTTTGTGGAGCTATGTATCTAGCTTGCTCTTGTCTACAAGGGGCACTTGTTTTTTTTTTTCAAACAGCACCTTTTCTTACTTCTTCAAGTATTATCAATACCCTACCTATATTTTATTGGAGACCCCTCCCTTAATTATTTGAGTGCATAAGGCTCAGTGAGGCTGACCCATCCCTCGCCTAAGGGGCAGCCTTATAATAAGTCCAACATAATCAGACCTCACACCCTCTGGCTACAGATGATTCAGGTTAGACATCTGACCTGTGGCAGGTCACTCAGAGCCAATGAGACTCAATTCTGAGACCTTTACTAGAACATTTAGAAGAGTGAGGCATTCTTTTTTAGAGCTTCCTCAATCTACAGGAAAGTAAGTTTGGAGTTTCAGCAACGCCTTACTTCAAGGAGCTTTACTGTCTTCCATAGTATTCCTCTGACATGTGTCTACCAAGGGAACATTTGGGCACAATGGAAGGACTAACTTATTAATTTAATAATCCAATTTAATAACCATGAGACTTAACTATGGTGATACTCTGGGGAGAAAAAAACCATCCAGTAGCCAATACACATTTTTATCAATTTATCAACAAACATTCAAACTAAAGAGAGATTTTCTTCTTCATCACTGCCCTGTCATGTAAAAACCCTAGTGAATTAACAAAGTAAGCATCCAAATCCATTTTTATCCATTCTCCCTGGCATCCACACTAGATTGTATTTATAGATCTGAAAACTCATTTTGCACAGAAGTTGTCGAGTGTTTGCATTGAATTGCAGACTTAACTCAAAAGTGTTAAGGGGGCGGGGAGGCAGAGCAAGAGAGTTGGAAGGACATTAGAGGTCATCTAGCCCTTCAGGGAAATTTGCCCGCATCTCACAGTTAGCTGAAGCAAAGGAAATCTGGTGTTTACCTCTTCAAGCTGATGTTCTTCCCCTAGCATTACAAAATATTTGGCCCTGTCCCTGAAAGAATCATCTTAAATTGAATATAAAAATTCACCCATACAAAAAAAAAATACACTGTGAATGGGTCTTAATTGTTGTAAAACGTGTGGTTCTATCAGCGTTTTGGATGGCTCCTCGAATTGCAACATTTCATTCTTCTCTCTGTAGAAAGCTATGACTCTTGTTTTGAATAACAGCTCAAACTGTTTCCCTTCCCTGACTCCCACCACACAGACCATGTTCATCTGCTGTATCATTTACTGTCTTGTGGAATAGTCATTTACAGATGGGCATGCATGCATCTCTATGAGAATGTGAGGTCTTTATTTGCTTTAGGAATCTCTCCAGTGACTAACACAAACCAGTGTGTTGAATAGACAGCACTGTGTGTGTTCGCTGTTACAAAGCTATTAATAATATGACGGTGATAGGTACAATATACACAGGCTAGGGATTATTCTAAATAATATAAATACACACAGCCATTGTATTGAATCTTCACAATAGGTGCCAGTATCAATATCCCCATTTTATAGGCAGGAAAACTGACATATAGGTTATAAAGCTAGTAAGGGGCAGAGCTGCGGTTGAAGCCTAAGAGGTCTGGTTCTGTAGTCTGAGATTTTGCACCTATAATAGCATTGCCTGCTTTCCAGTGTGTCATGTGATATCCTGCCTTAAATTATAACATTTAGTCTGCATTGTACAGACAATGAATTCAACGCAAACAGGAGTTGACCTGTGTAGGAAACCTCTTGTATGTCCTCTAAGAAGTTTGAATGTTTAATTAACAAGTGCTTGCGTGTACTAGATAGCCAATCATTGTTAAATGAATGGATTCATAGTTAAATAAAAGCTGAAAATGCTGTAAAAGTTGAAAGAGAATGGTGCAAAGTCATTTGAAGTCATGTCTGAACAATAAGTATTATAGTATCAAAATTACAAAATCCTTTGCTTTCGTGGTTGTTGCATGCATTCTTTGATAGGAAAATGAGATCACAAAGTGTCAGCAGATTACAGAAATACAACTCTTGAGGCTAATTCTTTGCAGCATGCGGGTTAGAAAACTTCCTTAATTCTTTGGACTTTAAATATTTAATCTCCTTAAAAACATCTGCTTGGTCTAGCATAAATGCATGCTGAAACATTACATTAAAAGGTATGTGAATACAATAGTAAGTATTTGTGTCATTTCTTCTAGGTATTATTCCATGAGTATTTTTCCTAGATACAATTTTCTGATTAAAGTGAAGCTGATTAAAAATAAATTAAAAGTAAACAATGCAGCAATTTTTTGCCATTATGATTTTAATTTAGAGGTAAAAATAGGAATGCTTATACTTTTGGAACCTGGATAATTACAGCGTAGCAGTGGGAGTTCTTGGTTCCCTGGATTGCAGACGTGAGGACCACCACCAGTCATTTGAACCAGGTAACATTTTGTAATGCCCAGATGTGGACTTCCATGGTTGTAACCAAATACCTGACATCCTCATGTCTGTAACAATCCATGTAGAGAAGTTATTCAGTAATTCCAGGGATTGATATAAAGTTGCTGATTATGTTTGGAGTCAAAGCAAAGATTTTACTTTTAAAATCATTTTTAAAAATTAAAAGGTTTATGTGCAGTCTTGTGCTTATAAACACACACATTCTCTCTCTCTCTCTCTCTCTCTCTCTCTCTCTCTCTCTCTCTCATATACCTTAAGAAGTTAAAAACCTGCACTCCCTTCTATGACATTGACAACCCCAGGTCTCTCAGTCTCTCAAACATTGCACACTGGGAACAATATATTCTATGTCAAAGATTCTGCTCTTTGGATGGTCACTGAGGGTGAGATGTTTGCCTGTATTACAACAGCAAGTTGCACTTATCTCTCAAGTATGACTGTGAGCACTGGGCACTGGGAGGGTCAATCTGACCCAGTGAAACTTGTTTCTGAAGTGTACAAGGATACCAAGTACAGCAAATCAGCTGCAATACATTACATCTTGGATCATTTTCCCCCAGAGGCTTTTATTTTCTCTCCTCTCTCTCTCTTTTTTTTTATTCAGTGAGAGGCAGGGAGGCAGAGACAGACTTCCGCAAGTGCGACCAGGATCCACCCAGCAAGCCCCCTACCAGGCGAAGCTCTGCCTGTCTGGGCCACTGCTTCATTGCTTGGCAACTGAGCTATTTTAGCACCTGAGGTGAGGCTATGGAGCCATCCTCAGCTCCCGGGGCCAACTTTGCTCAAACCTTCAATCCATGGCTGCAAGAGGGGAAGAGAGAGAGAGAGATGAGGGGGAGAGAAACAGGTGGTGGCTTCTCTTGTGTATCCTGACTGGGAATTGAACCCAGGACTTCCACATGGGGGGATGACATTCTACCACTGAGCCAAACAGCCAGGGTCCAGAGATTTTTATTTTAAAAAAAAATTATTCATTTACAACTTAAACGAAGCATATATTTGGAGTGGGTCTTGTTATTGCTGCTGATGTTTCATTCCAAGCAATGTATCTTAACATTACAATTGAAAAACAATCAAAGTGATTGGCAGGATGTCCCCGATATTTAGAATCAGGCAGGTCTTTATTGGTTATAAAGTTCAACCTCTCTGTGCTTTTATTTGGTTTTGCATAATCTATACAATAACACTTTAAAAACAAGAGTAAGCATGCTCTTTAGAGGTTCAAGTATTGTCTCAAGAATTCATAACCTATTGCTTCTTCTCTGAAGTTTAATAATACTCATTGTTCCCAAGTGGGACAACTCTGAAATGTGTTCCTCACCATCTGCCAGAATGCCCCAGCAGGCTGGGGCTCTAGGTGCCCAGGTAACTCGCTCACTAATGTGCCTTCCCTTCAGAGTATGCCTGGTCCCCTCTTCCTAGAATCATGTCCCAAATACAGTACTTGCACGACAGACCTTGGTCCCCGAGTCTGCTCTATGGACAATGAGCCAAAGATAGTCATCTTTTCTAAAGAAATATAGATCAACATAAAGAGTTGGAGCCAAGCAGCAGAATAGGAAGGGTGTTCCAGGCACAGGGAACAGCATGGAAGGACACACACATAAATATAAACTCCTGTAAGTAGCATGGCACACCCATTACTGAAACTCAAAAAAAAAAAAAAAAAAACCACTATGCAACGTGCACAGTGGAAATCATGGGGCTTATTTGGAGAAACAGAGTTAAGGAAAAAAAAAACACTCAAAAACTTCATGAGTGGCATGCAAAAATGATGGGAACCTAGTAAAAGTGGTGGCCTGGCTTTAAACCAAAGAAACAAATAAGACCTTTGGCAATCTCAAGCAGAATCAAATCAACAATATTCAGTAGGAGACACAAGTGAAGGCAGAATTGGCCTTTTTATCGGGCGGGAGGCTGACTGCAGAGGGAGTGTTAACTGGCAGCATTCACTAAAGCAGCGACAAAGCAACTGCCTACGTGGAGACGCGCTGAATGAATTGTACACCCTGGACCACCCGAATTCATTGAAGTATAAAATGGAAGCCGGAAAAAGAGAAATGCATTTGAGCACTGGTCTTTCTCGGAGAATTAAGTTGTTTATATCAAATGAGCATCACCAATGTGTCCTGCAGAAGAAATAAAAAGATCATATGAAAAGTTAAAAAGAAAAGAGCCAGTTGTCAAAGTGGACATGAGACAGCTTGCAGCTTGTAACTTATTAGAAACAGGAGGAGGAGGTTAGCAAAATTTGAGATCTTTTGAAGGCTTACATCCTGGGAGCACGTGTCCCGTGTTCTGCCTTTAAGATGCCGCTCCTTTGTGGCCCGTATTTGTAGTAGATCTCTTTTACATCAAAACGGGTGGTAATTCAGCCCACTGAACACCTTCTTCAATGTACTTTGCTACCACCACTTGAAGTTTCCGCTGGGCCGTTCTCATCTGCGCTCACGGCACCACGCAACAGCTGAAGGCTTCGGAAAATGTTGTGGTGCTTGAAACCACCACGCCAGTCACTGCGAGCACTGACAGAAGCCCCATCGCCAGGATTAGATGACCTCAGACATAGGCAATGCTTTCTCTTTGATTGCGGGAAAGCTTGTTCCTGGTTTTACTCTTCTCTCTTTGGTCTTCAATCCATATCCTTAACAGTTTTTTCCATTCCTTTTATCTCCTTAGGCCGTGTTCTTATTGGCTTCACAGGACTTGGAGTTGTAGACCTCTCTTTCATTTCCATGCCGTTATCTCTGATGGTCCCCAATGTGGATTCCTTTATGCCTGTTGCCCAGGAGACATCACACGCTCTGTCATTTCCCTCCATACCTGAAGTTTTCCGGTGGTCTGCATAGCTTGGTGGTTTTGACCCAGTGTCTGAGAGGTTGAATGAGTGTTTTCATCTCCATGTACAAAAGTTCACAAATACAAAAGAAGAGTAAAACATAACATGGATGTATGCACGTGTATGCGTACAACATAAAATAAAGCACTAATGACAAATTAAAGTGCTAATTACAAGTGCACACGGGCCAACACAATAAAGAAAATAATATGCCACCTCATTTCTCGGTGAAACTACTCTGGCCTCTTTCAGTTTTATTTATGTTAAGGAAATATTTCTTGTTTTCAATGCAGACAGAATCAGGGGGTATGCCTCTCATCTCCAATACTTTGGAATTCTAAAGAATAGAAACACACACTAAAGAAATCGGGAGTATCCATATCACTGGTAAACTTGAACATTGTTCTATTTGGCTAACCCAAGGGCCAGCATTTACAGTGTCTACAGAAAGTTCACAGGAAGCGGAACACCAGGTGAGAATTACCATTCACGTGATTTATGAAAGACGTACTCTTGAGGAAAGGTGGCGAGGAAGAAACTAAGTTAAGATGCAATTTGAGGTGAAGTCTAGGTTCAACCCGATCCCCCTAGGAGCTCTGGGGTTTAAGGGACACATCAGTCTGTTCCATCCTGCCGGTTGGGAGCTGGGGTTTGAATCTCTGTAGTGGCCACCCAACAGCCACTGAAGGTGGGGTGGGGATGTAACTCCAAGATCCCTCTAGGCAAGGCTCCCCAATCTCCCTCCAGAGTCCTCTGGAGACAAGTGTAGGGATGAGCCATTCTCGGCTGCAGCACCTACATCAGTGCCTGGATGGGTCCACCAATCAGATCAAAGGACTCTCAGACTATTCGCGGTGTACCGACAGCATCTGCTCTAGGGAAGAGAAGCCCTCGTTTTGAGAGCTACATGTCAGACAGACTCTAATACATTATCTTACTCAAGCTTCCCGATTACCTTGTATGACAGATCTCACCATTTTACAAATAAATCGAGGCTCTCAGTGTTTAAACAATCTATACATTTCCACACATTAGTTAATGTGAAAGTCTATTATATAATCTTTAAAATCTATAGCTCATTGCCTTTCATTACAGTAACATTACGTTTGTTTTGAGCTTGTCTTATTTCTTAGCTTGGTGTGATGCTAACCACAGGAAGCTTTCTTTAAATCAGGGCTCACAAAGAAACCCACTATCTAAGACAGAAAACAGAAGTCACCCCTCTGGGGTACTCACCGACCCAGCCCACAGTGGCCCATCTGAGGTCCTATCACAGAATCTCACTCACTATACATATTATATTCTGTTGAGAGATAACTTGCCATGGGCTTCCTGTGTTTCTCCCAAGTTCTGAGCAAAAGTATCCATAGCTTTTATTCTGCACTCTCTTCGCATAGATATTTGTATAACAAACAGCCTTAGAAGATAAAAATAGTGCCTTCCTCTGGGGCAGAGGGTAGATTTGTTTCCTGAGCAAGTCTCTTGCCTCTCCCTCTGCATTGTCCCGTGATATTTGGAGAGGAGGGAAACCAATGTGACCTGAAGCTCATGTCTGCTGTGCAGTGAGACATAAAGCCCTTTGTCTCTGACCCCGGAGTCTGTCTTCTGCCAGCATGTATGAAACTGAGAGAGGCTGACTGTTAGTTTACTGGGTGGCAAAAGCTCAGCACCTTCCCATTCCCCACCTTCTGTTCACGGAGGCCATACTGAAATAATACCCACCAGGCCACACTGCCTCATGATGAAGTGTCTGGACTTCGCCCTGTAATCCATTTAGAAACCAGTGCTCACCATCCCGCAGGCTATTCCAAACAGAGCTGGCCGCTGAGACACATCTGAGGATGGACCCAGGCCTGTGACGGTCAGATCCGTACGCAGGCCTTCCAATAGCTCACTGATGGGCCGCGGATGTTTCCAAATGAAACAATTTGGACTAAAGCTGACAGAATGGCTCTCTCAGAGGCTGGGAAGGGCATTTGGCCCCTGCAGCTACTTATTGGAAGCAGTGAGAGTTTGGGTCTAACCGGCCTGCCTGGTGGCTCCTCTCCGTGAGAGCTCCCTTTATAAAATCGCGGCTCCATGTGATTTTGAGTCTTCGCAGAAATGCAGATACTCTAGGGGTCGCTCCAAATATCAAGACAGGGAGTCTTCAGTAGAAACCACAGAGCTCACCAAAGCTATAAAAAGTTTCAGTAGATTAAGATACTGGATGCATTTTGTACTATATTAATACTCACTATAATCAATATTTAAAGCACGCTATCAATTGAATTTATCATATTTCCCCATGTATAAGACACCCCATGTATAAGACGCACCTTAATTTGGGGGCCCAAAATTTGAAAAAAAAATGTATTACATAAAGTTATTGAACTCAGGTTTTACTCATCATAAAATTCATACAACTCCTCATCACTGTCAAAACTCCCACCCATTAGCTTGTCCTCGTCTGTGTCTGACGAATCACTGTCTTCATATATTGCCTTGTCCTCAGTTCCATCTATGGCATTTGAAATGCCACAACCATTATATAAGATGCACCCAGTTTTTAGACCCCAAATTTTTCGAAAAAGGGTGCATCTTATACATGGGGAAATACAGTAATGTCCAGTATTATTATCCATACTTAGAGCTCTGCATAAAAGCAGCTGTCGCCCATTGAGAATTTTAAAAAGTTAGGTATACAATTGTCTTCCTTTTTGATGTGTAAAGGATGCAGCATAAAAGAAACATTCAGAGAAATATACACATTGATATAAATAAATATATATAATATTAAATATTGATTAAATATAAATGAAAACATTAAGTTGATATGTCAATATAAAATAACAAATAATAATAGTTTATATAAGTAAAAATATAATAATTTACTGTAGTTGATATAAATAACAATATTTAGAGGTTATTTACCAGGTGCCCGGTTCGTCGCTAAGCTTTTTATCAACATCCTCTACTTAACTGTGACCCCAACCCACGAGAGAGCCACAATGATTCCAAGCAGTTTGCAAATAGAGAAACTGCATCTGAGAGATGTCCTAATCCATTCCAGCCAAGGTCACATCTCTAGAAGGAGCCTGGCTGGTACTCAGATTCGCTCCTTTTCAGTTACAGGATCTAAGGTCTTAGGTAATTCCCTTACAGGGTTTGACACAACAGCACACGCTCAGACTACAAAGCGTAGCTAGGCTCATCGGTGGCATTAATATTAATAATACAGGCGCGGAGACAGATGCGGGATTAGACCTGGACAGCTTCCTTCTCTCCCATCTCCAGATGCCCTATCTTTCAAAGATACGAATGGATTTTATAATCCGCAGAGCTCATTTACGGTTTCAATCCTCTGAGATTCTGTGCCATTTTTTTTTTCTTCTCCCCAGTATTGATTGCAGCTTATAAATAAATCCTCAGTTCATCAGCACCTCAGTGCTTATTCATGGCGTCCCTCAGATGGTCTGCATCAAATTCAACCAAACCCCCTTCGCTTACGCCCTTCATCTACTCTACCTCCAAATGATGAAAGTGCCTTTTTTTTTTTTTACAATTTTCTTCCAAAGGAGCTTTCTCTTTCTTACACTTTGAAAGGACGCCTGCTTTTGGAACTGCTTTGGTGGATGGCGTGGAGTATTTCTGAACATACACCGCATTGTCTTCAAGGGAAGGGCTGGCTTTGTTTATGTGGAGATCACTCCGACCCTGATCGCAAGGGGTTGCCGCGAGGTACACTATGGATGTCATTTCTAAGGCGCGGGGAGTCGGCACGGTGACCCAGAAACACGAGGGGACCCCAGGGGAGTGGCTGTGAACAACCTTCCCTTTTGTGATTTTCATTTTGCATTATGTTTGACAGTTTTGAAGCTGAGCTTTTTAAGAAATACCACTTTTAGAAGAACAGACTGGGGATCTATTTCAAGAAAATGAAGAGCAGTCCCAACATTTTTTTTTTTTAAGTGCAGGAGAACAGGCCCGTCTGAGGTGGGAAACGGTATACACACAGGGCCGTTTATTTCTCTTAGCCAAATGAAGCATTTATGCATTGTTCTTAGAACTTTGAGAAAGGAACAAATAATCAAACCGCACACGCCTTTTGTTTGTTTGGAAACATCTGTGATGCGAGATGTCAGCCTGGTGTTGGATGTTTCCAATTGCAGAATACATCTGTGCACGGTGGAGGAATTTGAAAGTACCTCTCCCTTCAGATGCTCAGATGGGAATCTAGGCTCTTTCTATTAGCGCAGCTAAAATATATCAATCTGGAATTTAGTTGTTGTATTAGTTCCATTCTTCCCTGGATGCTGATGCTTGAAAAGTGACAGAGATAGGAAGATAAGTGATTTAGCTTTAAAAAATCTATTTCTATCAAACCATTTCTTTTCATTGGGAAGCTGTTATAAAGAATACAAGTTTCCATCTCTTGACGAGCCGGTGCCTGGAAAATCTAGAAGGTGATTACGTCCACTCTTTTCTAAATTTATTCAGTGACCATTTATTGAGCATTCATGCTTCCTGGACTCCTGGGAGGCGTTGGAGAGCAGACTATGGTAGAGGAGCCATAAACTCTGAACTCAAGGCAGGTTTCCCCAGCTGCAGAGAAGAAAAAGGGGTTCCAGGTATGCCGTGGACTGTGGATCATTGCAGCCCTCCCGGAGGCAGGCAGGACCAGAAGGTGCTAGGCTTTCTAGCAAATCGCCTTCGTCCATAAAGTAGGCTTTTCTAGGGATCTAGAGAGGCGGGCCTTTGTTCAGTGGCACCTGACTGTTCTCTCGTCGCCTGTCTGCTGAGTTGGACAGCCCAGTGGCTATCATCTGGCAGTGCCCAACACGGCGTGTTGACTGTGGCCAGAGAGTTCCTCCATCACCTAGGCAGCTGTGTCAACAGTCAGGTGCAAATGTGTTATTGGGCACCAGGAACCCAAGTCTGAGTCGTTGCCAAAACAGAGACAGTCCAAGGTACCCAGAGAACCTAGTAAGCAGCCCCAGGTGTGGTTCGTTGATGCGCAGGAAGAGGTGAAGAACCCAGGCAGGAGCCTTTGTAAGAAGCAGCTCTAGGCAGCAGACCACAAATTATTTTACCATGTTCCTGCTACTTCTGTTTATTTGTAGCTCGTGGGTTTTGTTCTGTTGTTGTTGTTGTTGTTGTTGTTATTTGTTGTTTCCGTACGCGAGCTAACTTGCAGATGACGGTTTTAATGACAGAGACACACTCTGCAAATTACAGCCTTGTCACTGTTTTGAAATATTTGACATGGAGGAGTGTGATTAAATTCTAAACCTATTCCCATTATCATAACTTGTTTCCACGTTACATTTAGCTATGAAAGATAAGGAAACGCTGTTCGATTGCTTAAATATAATGTCAACTGCTGTCAATTTTTGAATGACTGTAAAATAATTTTTTTTAATGTGTTATCACTTATGTGAACAAAGTTCCTCTCATAATGACAAATGCCAAAGTCTGATAAGGTCAAGTAGCCATTTGAAGGACAAATGTGATGTTAAAAAGTAAAAAGTTGGGATTTTCACTTCTAGAAAGATGGGTAGAGGTTTTCCTCTATTCTCCCCACTAAGTAGAACTCAAGACCATATATACATATACATATTTATTTTTCCAAATAAATAAAAGACTGTAACAGGTGGAGAGAAGTCAGACTGACTGGGGACCATGGGACTTGAAGAATGACCACAGTGAGGTCCCATGGATTTCTGTTTGGGCCCATATATCCCAGGCCTGGAGCTGAAAAGTCAACCATCCAGAAAAATCAAGAAGTGCAGATATGAAAAACCAGAACAAAAATCTTACTTTCTTCATCAAAGAAACAAGAAAAGGGAAACTGACCAAAATATAAACTTTTAGATAATAATCGCTCCAACCAAACATTTGACAAAACAAAAATTGTCTGGGACAAAGTTAATGTTATTCAAGATAATTGCAGTCAGTGAGAGAGACTGAATCAACCACACATAAAAAGCAGAGGTTTAACGGCTAGGAGTAAGCTGGTGGGAAGTAATGAAGGATGCTGGGGCTTAGCGGGGGTGATCAATGGGACATGTCCGTCACATGGCTGTCCCTGAGTCTGCAAATGCTCTTCTCTGTAATTAGGTCATCAGCGTTGGTGAATTAGTGACTCCCACTGAAGTTAGGCTCCTACTCTCCCCCAGAAACTGCCAGATAAGAGTACTACCTCCTTTCATGTTTATATTTCAAACAGAGCTCCAAAGTCCTTGAGAAGCACATTCCTGGGTTGTAAAAATGGACAGATAGTTTTTTAAAAAACTGTACATCTCCAAGAGGCACAGAAAGGAATGGCAAGTGGTCTAAAGTAAATACTCTAAGGAAAGGCAAGTCAGAGACCTGGGCAGAAAGAAGCCCATTCACAACAGAGTTGAGCGGTCTTGTCGCCCCTCAGGAGAGCCCGTGGCCTCCACACTCTCACCTACCCCGCAAAGCCCAAGTGAGAAGCTGAGACTCCCATGCTGCCAAGGCTGCAAAAAGTTGCCCTCAACCTTCCCTGCCCTGTGCTGTCCAACAAGGTCAAATAAGGGAGCTAGGAGTAACAGAGACTTTCTTTCCCATCTAGGAGTAACAAGGAGGGGCTACCCCTCCCCACCGCAGCTGTCAGAGAGGCCTGGTGGAAATCCCAGACCTCTACAATTACCCAGAGAGAATGAGGCAGTCATGGTGGTGAGACCCGTGGAGACCACAAAGAAGGTGGAGGGCCCACCTGTGCCCAGCAGTAACCAGGAGCCCTACCTCCACCTTTGATTGCACTGAGGGGCAAGTGTGGACCCTAATGTCTGCCCTCGCCTGGTTATGTAGCATAAGACAGCTAGCTCCCTTCCATTTCTGTTGCTAATACAAAAGGTTTAAATGAGATAACCACTGGGATGGAATACCTATCATCTTTCCTAAGCATTGATTATGAAGGGCACTTGCAAAACAGTATCTTCTTTAATCCTCGTAAGTATTTGAGGGTCCAGATTTTGGAAGTGTCAGAGCCTTTAAATAACACCCTCTCTGCCAACAAGTTTTCCTAAACGCTTGACTGAAATGTTGTTCTCACTTTCCGCCGCTCTCTGCCCTCTTTCCCTGTTCCATCTGTGACACAAATATTTCCTGATGACCTCAGTCTTTCTGTTCTGGATCTGAGTTTCACGCTCGCCTTCCTTACTTGAACTTGATGTTTTATTCTATTCGCTCAGGACCCTCAAAAGCTCCCGAATCATTCATTCATTCATTCATTCATTCAGGTACTACTTGATTACATACTCTGCATCAGGCACCATGCTAGTTACTTGGGATTCAGTAATTAATAAAAACACACATGGATGCTTCCCTCCTGGAGCCTACAGCCCAATGAGAGAGACACATATTATTCACAAGATCGTGAAAAAAAAAACATAAAATTGAAATACTGTTTAATAATAAGAGTGAAGTTCATGGTGGGCTGAGATGTAAAAGAATATCTAGAACTTCCTGCAATGATATACTAACTTGTTGCAGATAAAGCTCTCTGAATATTGGCTGGAAGACATTAGAACTATCAAGACACCATGATTTGATGGGCCAATATACTGTAGAGAAAAAAATTCGCTGCGATGACCCCAAGTTCTACTCATTCCCCCTCCATGAGGTTTCTGCTCATTTGTATGAGCACTAGTTAAGAAAATCTTAGCAGAAATCAGAAGCCAAGAGTTGGAAGAGTTGACAGAGAAAGCCTTGGTGATTGGGGTATATAAAGCTGGTATTTAGGTCGCAATAAAGGATAAAGGCTCAAATAAATACTTAGGGCTTTCGGTTTGGAATCCTAAAAGGGTACATCCTAGAAGAAAGGGAAAATTCTGAAAAGAACAGGCCCTACAGACACTGAAATCCAACCCGCTAACAGCTCAAACTATGCTGGACTATGGGAAGCTGCCTGTACTCTCACCAATAGCTAAAGGCTCTTCCAAAGCCTCTTCAATTTTTCATGCCCAATAACCAGCACTCAATGAAAAGTCAAAAGAAATCCCAAGAGATAGAACTAAGAGGGGAGAAAATAACCATAGCAAGAGACAGGTGACTCAGAGATCAGAGTTTCAAAGACTGAAAACAACCCATTGATATCTACAAAACAAGATGAACATTATCGGAGAACCGGAATCTATAAAAAAATCAAGTGAAAGCTCTAGAACTGAACATACAATTATTCAACTTGAGAACTCAATAGAATGGATTTAATGCCACATTAGATGCAGATAAAGAGAGGATTAGTGATTTGAAAGAGGTCAGTGGACTATTCAGTCTGAACCACACAGTGTAAAACGGATCAAATATACAGAGTAAAGAGCATTTAAAAAAAAAAAAAACTAATACACGTGCAATTAAAAACCCAAAAGGGAAAGAGAGATAACCTATCAAGTTTAAATAAATTTTAAATAAGGATGAAAAGTTTTCCAAAACTGATATATGATGCCAAACAACTAGTACCAAGTGTTGTAAACTTCAAGGAGGATAAATACTCAGAAAAACACAATTAATACATCTTTGTAAAATCTATAGAAACAAAAGATAAACTCCTAAAAGCAATAAGAAGAAAAAAAATGTCCACTTTGAAGAAGAGGTAAAATCAAGATGAGTCGCTTTATTTCTCCACAGAAATGTTGATGTTTTCAAAGTGCTAAATGAAAACAGAACCAAAATCTTCAAGCAACTCAAATATCCATCACAAAAGAATAAATAAGTAAATTATGGTAGTTTCTTAGATACAGCATACAGCAATTAAATAAGCTAGTGCTATTATAAAGCAACATGGATAAATCAAACATTGAGTCAATAAGAGCAGACACAAATGAGTCCATACTTCATGATTTCACTTACATGAAGTTCAAGAGCAGACAAAACTAATCTCTGGTTTTAGAAATCATGACGGGAGCTCCCACTGAGGAAGAGGGGTCAGTGACACGAGGAGCCATGCATAGTGTTTCTGGCATACTGGTAATATCCTCTTTCTTGATCTGGGTGGAGTCAATTATCTTTGAGCTCTAACGTTATGGTTTATGCCTTGCTCTTTTTGCATTTGTATTAAAGTTCAATAACCTGATTTACATAGAAAATCAAACAATGCAGTGAAATCTCTCACATTAAACCCTTTCCTGTATCAGCTCTCTGACAAGTAGGACATGCCACCTTCTCATCATTTCGGTCCAGGAAGAGTTTACACTAATTCCCCTACCATGCCACTTGCAGCCCAAAATGTAGCACCTCCAGGGAAACCTAAAATGCCACCAATGCCGCATTCTAATATAAATCATGCAAAAATACCTGTGAAACAGTTTTTAAAATTAATAACAATAATGACAGTGTGTCACTCTTGTTCCCTGACTCTTCCATCTGCTATAGCTTTCTACCAACAGTGGTTGAACATAATGGGGAATTATAAATTAAACTCCTGGGTTCTGAAACCAATACTACGCAAGTTTATCTCTGGAGGAAATCTATTCCTCAAACTCAAGGCAAAGTTTCTCTTTGTTAAGTTGCAATGGACTGAATACAGGGGAAATTATATGATAGCTATATTATCTCAGAACCTATGAAAAAAAAAATAAAAGAAAAGAAAATATAAGGAACTTTATTCTTTAGCCAGAAAGTATGTATTTTAATTAAATAAAAAATATTCCATTATTATACTTTAAAGTTAGCACTTGGTTAAAAATGTTGGAAGATTTTTTTACATAAATATAAAACATTGCTGTAGTCTAAAATTGAAAAGACAATCGCCATCAAATCATATGACCCTGGTATATCAAAAATAAAAATAAAATATAAGTATATACCTACCTATCTATATATCCACGAGACAATCTTTAAAGCAAAATAAAAAAAACAAAAAACTGAAAAAGTCCTCTTAAATCACACAATCATTGCAGTGTTAGAAAACAGGCAGACCTGGGGGTAGAGTTTGCCCACGATGTCTACAGAGAGCTCGTTGACCTTGGAATTGGATCCCTGTCACCCAGGACATGGCCCTGCTTCCCATACAGAAAACAAAATATCACTTTGAATCCAAAAATAAGGAACAAGGATATAAGTTGACCCTAAGGCCCTATTCCTTAGCGAAGCTGAAATTTTGTCTTCTAACATCCTTTTGACTGTGTTTGAATTCCAACCAAAAGGTGACGGCTTTCTTACAAGGTGCAGGAGAAACAAGCTACATGACGTGCTCTAATCTGTCAGTGGAGAAGATCGGCTGACAATTCTGCTGGACGAATGCAACAGGACACATTGATTGAAAGACAATCGGTCGTCACCCAGACTGTGACATGCAACCATGAAAAGCTGGCCACTTCTGAGTCTTTCTACAGCAGCATTTCTGGGGACAGACGTTCCCAGCTGCTGCTGACTGAGCAGCAGGGGCAGGTGAGGAACAACCTGGGAGGCCGGGCCGGCCAGTCGGGGGGGACGCTTGATTACAGCTTACTTACCGTGCCCCTGCTCCAAAACTGCCCTTTGGTTAAATGTAATCAATCTCCTCCCCTTTAAGTGACAGGGAGTCAGAATCACCACCTGTACTTGCATCAATGAAAGATGGGAAAATCCACCCACTTAGAATGGCGAGAGTCCTGTCTCAAATAGTCACCTACCAAGTCAGCTATAACCCAGGATATGAACACGGATTTTTTTCTAATTGTTGATCTTGAAGTTTATTTTAATTTTTTGTGCATTATCATATCTAGTAATTACCTACAATGTACTATCTCCGTTCTAAAATCCATTATTTTATAATGAGAAAAGAAAAAACAACCAACAAAATGTAGCCTTTTACTTTTTTTTTTTTTTGTATTTTTCTGAAGTTGGAAATGAGGAGGCAGTCAGACTCCCGCATGTGCCTGACCGGGATCCACCCAGCATGCCCACCAGGGGGCAATGCTCTGCCCATCTGGGGCATTGCTCTGTTGCAACCAGGGCCATTCTAGCACCTGAGGCAGAGGCCATAGAGCCATCCCCAGTGCCCGGTCCAACTTTGCTCCAATGGAGCCTTGGCTGCGGGAGGGGGAGAGAGAGACAGAGAGGAAGAAGAGGGGAAGGGGTGGAGAAGCAGATGGGTGCTTCTCCTGTGTGCCCTGGCCGGAAATCGAACCTGGGACTCCTACATGCCAGGCTGACGCTCTACCACTGAATCAACCAGCCAGGGCCAAAATGTAGCCTTTTAGTAGCCAGCACTAAAAAATATTGCAAATGACTTTCATCCCTGAAACACTGCCCGCATTCTCACTGTGAAATGCTCTTCCTTCCTCGCCAGATTTAGGAGGGAGGGAAACAGTAGAACATACATCAAACATGGTGGCCCATGTAGATCAAAATTGAGTCTAGTTTCAGCCAGATAAAATCTGCATCTAACTCAGAACATTTCTCAGGGTTTCTCACAGAAACTGGGACAGTGATTTGTACCTCAGCTCCCATAATTTAACAGTGTTATCTGCTCAATTCAAACAGGTGTAAAGACAACTAACATTTGTTTAGTGGTTCCCAATGTGAGTGAAAATGTGTGTCTTTAAAAAAAAAAAAAGCAAAGTACATTGTTTTACATTTCCCATTTTATAGATGAAAAAAACGAGAGTTTGGGGAGGAACAGTACACCTAAAACAGGTAGCAGGCCCAGATTTGGTCTCATATCTATATGCTCTGAAATTTAGATTCTTACTCAATCCATCATGCTTGTCCATGACAAGAAATGTTCCTAGTACTCTCTCTGTTTTTGCAAATCTACTAGATCAGTCTTCCTGACCAAAAGTATAATATTAATAGGAACTTTTCTGAATTCAGACATTCTCATTCCCAAATGATATCTTATCTCCCCTGGCTACTAACACCAGGTTTCTCAACCTTAGCACGACTATATATTCTAGGCTAGATAGTTTATTTGGAAGGGAGGAGAGTTGGCTGTCCAGGACATTATAGGATGTCTAGCAGCATCTCTGACTTCTTACCCACCAGATGCCAGTAGCGCCCCCAACTCTAAATCATGACATTCAAAAATGTCTCCAGACATTGTCAGGGTTCCTTGGAGGACAAAATTATCTCCCATTAAGAATTACTGGCCTACTAAGAGGACAATTTGACTTTGGGTGACAGGTATGCAACATCATTGAATGACAAGATAACCTGGAGATGTTTTCTTTGAACATATGTACCCTGATTTATTAATATCACCCCATTAAAATTAATTTTTTAAAAAGCTGTCCTAAAAAAAAAAAAAAAGAATTACTGGCCTAAGGAATTCAACTCACACCTGAAACTTCAGACAAGTGTCCATATTTTCTTCTTTTTTTTCATTAAAGTCGTTCACAGAATCTAAAGAAATCTTTTTCTTTAGGTATAAACCATCAAAGGACTCAGATTCTTCATTATAAAAAAGTGTACCTTTATAATACTGTCCTCCTCTCCAGGACGTGTAACAAACTGAACACGGCCCCTTTGTAATAGTTGCATCTGTTAGGTGTTCTTCGGCAAGGTCAGAAGGCTCCCTCTCCCCAGGTCCAGGTGCCCTGAGACGTAGAAGAGAGAGAAGCATTAACCTTAAAAACAGAGAGAAATGGATTTAATCCCGCCTCTAACATTTATTAGTGATGCAGCCATAAGAGAGATGCTTCAATTCTTTGGAGTTTTCTTATGGGCAAAATAAGGACTTTAAGATTCAGAAAGCGCCCTGGCCGGTTGGCTCAGCGGTACAGCGTCGGCCTGGCATGCAGGGGACCCAGGTTCGATTCCCGGCCAGGGCACATAGGAGAAGCGCCCATTTGCTTCTCCACTTCCTCTCTGTCTCTCTCTTCCCCTCCCGCAGCCAAGGCTCCATTGGAGCAAAGATGGCCTGGGCGCTGGGGATGGCTCCTTGGCCTCTGCCCCAGGAGCTAGAGTGGCTCTGGTCGCGGCAGAGCGACGCCCCGGAGGGGCAGAGCATCGCCCCCTGGTGGGCAGAGCGTCGCCCCTGGTGGGCGTGCCGGGTGGATCCTGGTCGGGCGCATGCGGGAGTCTGTCTGACTGTCTCTCCCCGTTTCCAGCTTCAGAAAAGTACAAAAAAAAAAAAAAAAAAAGATTCAGAAAGCAAGGCAGAGCTGTAAAGGGTAAATAGACCTACAAAATAACATTTCGGTGACCTGGAGCCAGTAGCTTATTCTCTGTGACTCAGTGTCTTCACCTGCTGAAGGTAGGTCCGATTGTACCTATGGTTTGAAAACCATCGTGGGTCTGGAAGTTACTATAAGGTCTATGAATGAGGGGAAGGTGAGTAATCATGGCCATGTTATTTCACCCTTGACCTCTCCACTGTAGCACATTAGGCACCTCACTGTTCCTTCCACTTCCTCAAGGAAGCGGAAGTTCCTATGAACTGGCCACTCCTTCTGCCTACCGCAGTCTTTCCCCAGAGATCACATGGCTGATTCCCTCATCAGTTTCAGGTTGGTGATGAAATGTCACTTTCTCAGTGAGACTTCCCCACAAGAACCTGCTTCAAACACCTCTCTCCTGCCTCGCACTCTCAATGAGATAGATGAACCTGCTTTATTTTTTTATTTTTTTATTTTTTTGCTTCTTGTAATACTATTAATAGTAGCATTGTAATAATGACGGGTATATAATGCTTCTTGTCTATTTTTTCCTACTGTAATGGAAGCACCTCTTGAAGGCAAGAATCTTGCTCATTTTATAAAACCCAGTGGTGCCTAGAAATGTGTTGTACGCATTAGAAACTTGTCGGATGAATAAATGCAACAGGGAGGCAACTCAGAGTGACATAGGAACACCCAGCTGGCCAGTCTCCAGCAGTGACAGGTCAGGTGTGGTTTGTACTATTCTGCATACCAGGGACCCATGAATGAGCTTCTGTGGGTGTTTTTAGGCTATTTTTCTGTTTTAGAAAACTAGTCTTGGCCTGACCTGTGGTGGCGCAGTGGATAAAGCGTCGACCTGGAAATGCTTAGGTCGCCGGTTCGAAACACTGGGCTTGCCTGGTCAAGGCAAATATGGGAGTTGATGCTTCCTGCTCCTCCCCCCTTCTCTCTCTGCTCTCTCTCTCTCCCCGCCCCTCTCCTTTCTAAAATGAATAAAGAAAAAAAAAGAAAAAAAAAAGAAAACTAGTCTTGAAAACATTACTTCTTAAATTTTCACTATAAAACCAAGTTTGGTTAACTCAGCACACGGCAAATTCAACTTGTCAAAACTCCTTTTTAGAAGATGTGGCACATATACACTATGGATACTCAGCCATAAGAAATGATGACATCGGATCATTTACAACAAAATGGTGGAATCCTGATAACATTATACAAAGTGAAATAAGTAAATCAGAAAAAAACAAGAACTGCATTATTCCATATGTAGGTGGACATAAAAACGAGACTAAGAGACATTGACAATAGTGCCGTGGTTGGGGGGGGGGGGGAGGGGGAGGGGCACAAAGAAAACTAGATAGAAGGTGACGGAGGATAATCTGACTTTGGGTGATGGGTATGCAACATAATCGATTGACAAGATAACCTGGACATGTTTTCTTTGAACATATGTACCCTGATTTATTGATGTCACCCTAGTAAAATTAATTTAAAAAATTAAAAATAAATAAAAATAAAAAAACCTTTTTAACATTATATTTACTACATCACTGATTTTCATTTAAGTGGCAGAAAACTTTTCAAAATATGACACATGGTATTTTACTATGAAACAGTTTTCCCATGTATTTGTAGTAGGAAACACATATGGGAACACTGATCAAAGTTAAAGCTGATAAATTGAATAAAATACACTGTTACACATTTGTTTTATAAGTCCCAAAGTGTAATATTACCAAGTCAATCCAGGAGAATAATGAGAACACTGCCATAAATAAAATCACTTGAAATCAGGAGTTAAGCGTGAGAACTAGTCTTCTATCAGCCTCAGCTAATTTATTTCCACAATTTTTTTTGTGTGTGTGGGGGGGGTTATAATATTCAGCAGACCTTAAATCACAAATAACTAGTTGCATATAGTAATATTTATTAGGAGTTCATTTGCTACCTCAGAATACTGATAGATATCTACAATGACATAATGGCAGAATAGCAGGAAATGTGTTTCAGTGTTGGAAAACTATACATCTTCTGCAAGTGATTGCATTATTTTGCTCCTAATGACAAATAAGATTTGAAGCCTACACGAGCTTGAAATAAGAAATACTGACTAAAAACTGCAATCTAATGAAAAGGGTAGTAAATTAAGCAAGGATTTCCAGCAGGAAAGAGACTTATTGAATGGAGGCAAAAACTTGAGAGCTCACAGCAGGGTGTGTGGTAGAAAGAAAAGGGAAGAGGATATTTTGAATCCTGACTCACTTGGCATTAGCGTCTTGAATAGATCATACTTAGTTGCAAGCTTCCTTGGATTGAAAAATAAGATGGACACTGATGTCTCTAGGCTACCTGAGCCAAAATAAAATCAGAGTAAAGCAACAGAGCTGTAAATACATGTACATGTGTATGCATATCTGTGTGGGTGCGTGCACATATGAATAAGTATGCGTGGTGCCTGACCTATGGTAGCACGGTGGATAAAGCGTCAAACTGGAATGCTTAGGTAACTGGTTTGAAACCCCGGGCTTGCCAGTGAAGGCACATATGAGAAGTAACTATTACAAGTTGATGCTTTCTGCTTTTCTCCTCTTCTCTCTCTCTCTCCTCTCTCTAAAAATAAATAAATAAATAAATAAATAATAAATAAAATCTTAGAGTGTGTGTGTAAGAGAGCATATGTGGTATATACAAGTGTGTATAAATACGTATGGATCTGTATAAAAACATAAGATGCAACCCTGTCTCCGTGAAACCCTATTTTAGTGATACATGAAGCATCCACATTTCCCTACAGACGATTATCCACCCTCCCCATTATACTGGAAGGGAGAGATATGTAAATATTCAAGTCGGCCCGTGCAAGAGTGTTCCCTGGATGCTAAATTTCATGGCTTGTTTTTACTTTACTTAATGTGCATATTGAACCTAATCCTGAAGATTATTTTATGCCTAAAACATGGTTTTTCAGTGATTCCCTTGCCTCGTGCCTCTCGCAGAATGAGTCGAGATTGAGCATTATAAGCAATTATGAGTTTCACACATTATGCTTATAAAATAATTGAATACCTATGTCTTGTGTTTTATTTACTGGGTGATGGCTGGAGAACATATCATTTTATTGGTTGACTGTGGCAGCTGGTGAGTACATTTCATTTTCACTTATCCTTCAGGAAATAAAATAATGAATACATCGCTATCCTTGACTGTCTTATGTAAATGTTTCATGCAGTTAAAAGAGTTATAAAGTCAAAATAAAATGTTAATGGCAGAGAAAGAAACGACAGTATTAAAAGCGGGGGGGGGGAGAGTTGTTTTCTGGTCTGTTGTAAATAAGAGATAAAAAGAAGCTTCCACTTTGATCCACCTGTGCTGATGCTTTCAGCAGTCTAGGGGTAGGCAAACCACGGCCCCGGAGGCCACAGCTGGCCCACGGCCTATTTTTGTAAATAAATTGGTATTGAAGCAAAGCCACACTGTATCTCTTTTACGTGTTTTCTACAACTGCATTTGTGCTACAATAGCAACGTTGAGTAGTTGTAACAGAGATGGTGAGACAGGCAAAGCCTAAAATATTTACTACCTGGCCCTTCATGGAAAAAGTACGCCAACCCCAGAATTAATCCATAGAGAGTGTAGAGCAGGTTTCCTCAGGCCACCGAGGGGTCCTGAAACGGCCCCAACACCAGCACCGTTAAAGAACACAGCAAAGCACGCGCCTGCCCCTAGCCCGTGGCCTGCCTCCGGAGCCCGCATGTCCCTGAACAAAGACACACCTCTGGCTGCTCGTGCCCGCTGGTGTCATCATTGTAGCTGCTGATGACACTTAGGTTACTACGCCTGGGCCGCGGTTGCTGGTCCCGGAGGCTCAGGACACTCTGTCTGTCTCTGTGGGTGGTGCCAACGTCTGACGCTGGGAACGTGGTAGGTCACTCCGCTGACGACGTTTCCAAACTGCGGCCGGAACTGCTGTCCCTGCTCGTCACAAACGAATCTGGCCATGAGGATGTGACATGAACCACTTCCTGGCCCTTGTGACCAGTGTCAATGTTGACGGCCCCCCATGGAAAGTAGAGGGGACCCTCGGTTTTAGTTTTTATTTATTTATTTTTTAACAACCAGCTCATATAGGACTCACATCGTCCAGGAGGACGGGAAAAGGACAAATCTCTCTTCCTTCTGCTGAACGATGCCGCCACCGTCTGACGCAGCGGCCATCCGGACTCCCCCAGGCTCGGCTGTTCCCCAGCATTGGGACGTGGTAAGTTGGAACCTGTGCTCCAGACCAGGGAGTTTAAATATCTCCCTGCCTGTCTCAGTCATGGTTTTCTTTTTTTTTTTTTTTTTTTTTAGTATCTTGCATTTCTAATTTATTTTTTTTTTATATAATTTTATTTTTTTAATGGGGTGACATCAATAAATCAGGATACATATATTCAAAGATAACAAGTCCAGGTTATCTTGTCGTTCAATTATGTTGCATACCCACCACCCAAAGTCAGATTGTCCTCTGTCACCTTCTATCTTGTTTTCTTTGTGCCCCTCCCCACCCCCTATCCCTCTCCCATTCCCCCCTCCCCCCTGTAACCACCACACTCTTATAAATGTCTCTTAGTTTCACTATTATGTCCCACCTACGTATGGAATAATACAGTTCCTGTTTTTTTCTGATTTACTTATTTCGCTTCGTATCATGTTATCAAGATCCCACCATTTTGCTGTAAATGTTCCGATGTCATCATTTCTTATGGCTGAGTAGTATTCCATAGTGTATATGTGCCACATCTTCTTTATCCAGTCATCTATTGATGGGCTTTTTGGTTGTTTCCATGTCCTGGCCACTGTGAACAATGCTGCAATAAACATGGGGCTGCATGTGTCTTTACGTATCAATGTTTCTGAGTTTTGGGGATATATACCCAGTAGAGGGATTGCTGGGTCATAAGGTAGTTCTATTTTCAGTTTTTTGAGGAACCACCATACTTTCTTCCATAATGGTTGTACTACTTTACATTCCCACCAACAGTGTATGAGGGTTCCTTTTTCTCCACAGCCTCTCCAACATTTGCTGTTACCTGACTTGCTAATAACAGCTAATCGAACAGGTGTGAGGTGGTATCTCATTGCCGTTTTGATTTGCATTTCTCTAATAGCTAAAGAAGATGAGCATCTTTTCATATATCTGTTGGCCATTTGTATTTCTTCCTGGGAGAAGTGTCTATTCATATCCTCTTCCCATTTTTTTATTGGATTGTTTGTTTGTTTGTTGTTGAGTTTTATGAGTTCTTTGTATATTTTGGATATTAGGCCCTTATCTGAGCTGTCGTTTGAAAAAATCATTTCCCATTTAGTTGGCTGTCTGTTTATTTTGTTATCAGTTTCTCTTGCTGAGCAAAAACTTCTTAGTCTGATGTAGTCCCATTCATTAATTTTTGCCTTCACTTCTCTTGCCACTGGAGTCAAATTCATAAAATGCTCTTTAAAACCCAGGTCCCTGAGTTGAGTACCTATGTCTTCTTCTATGTACTTAATTGTTTCAGGTCTTATGTTTAGATCTTTGATCCATTTTGAGTTAATTTTTGTACAGGGGGAGAGACTGTAGTCCAGTTTCATTCTTTTGCATGTGGCTTTCCAGTTTTCCCAGCACCATTTATTTTTTTATTTTTTTTTTTAAATAAATTTTTATTAATGGTAATGGGATGACATTAATAAATCAGGGTACATATATTCAAAGAAAACATGTCTAGGTTATTTTCTCATTAAATTATGTTGCATACCCCTCGCCCAAAGTCAGATTGTCCTTCGCCACCCTCTATCTAGTTCTCTGTGCCCCTCCCCCTCCCCCTAACTCTCCCCCTGTCCTCCCTCCCCCCACCCCTGGTAACCACCACACTCTTGTCCATGTCTCTTAGTCTCATTTTTATGTTCCACCAATGTATGGAATCATGTAGTTCTTGTTTTTTTCTGATTTACTTATTTCACTCCTTATAATGTTATCAAGATCTCACCATTTTGCTGTAAATGATCTGATGTCATCGTTTCTTATGGCTGAGTAGTATTCCATAGTGTATATGTGCCACATCTTCTTTATCCAGTCTTCTATTGAAGGGCTTTTTGGTTGTTTCCATGTCTTGGCCACTGTGAACAGTGCTGCAATGAACATGGGGCTACATGTGTCTTCACGTATCAATGTTTCTGAGGTTTTGGGGTATATACCCAGTAGAGGGATTGCTGGGTCATAAGGTAGTTCTATTTGCAGTTTTTTGAGGAACCACCATACTTTCCTCCATAATGGTTGTACTACTTTACAGTCCCACCAACAGTGAATGAGGGTTCCTTTTTCTCCACAGCCTCTCCAACATTTGCTATTACCCGTCTTGTTGATCATAGCTAATCTAACAGGGGTGAGGTGGTATCTCATTGTAGTTTTGATTTGCATTTCCCTAATAACTAATGAAGCTGAGCATTTTTTCATATATCTGTTGGCCATTTGTATCTCTTCCTGGGAGAAGTGTCTATTCATGTCTTCTTCCCATTTTTTTATTGGATTGTTTGTTTGTTTGTTGTTGAGTTTTATGAGTTCTTTGTAAATTTTGGAAATTAGGCCCTTATCTGAGCTGTTGTTTGAAAATATCATTTCCCATTTAGTTGGCTGTCTGTTTATTTTTATATCAGTTTCTCTTGCTGAGCAAAAACTTTTTATTCTGATGTAGTCCCATTCATTTATCTTTGCCTTCACTTCTCTTGCCATTGGAGTCAAGTTCATAAAATGTTCTTTAAAACCCAGGTCCATGAGTTTAGTACCTATGTCTTCTTCTATGTACTTTATTGTTTCAGGTCTTATATTTAGGTCTTTGATCCATTTTGAATTAATTTTAGTACACGGGGACAGGCTGTAGTCGAGTTTCATTCTTTTGCATGTGGCTTTCCAGTTTTCCCAACACCATTTGTTGAAGAGGCTTTCTTTTCTCCATTGTGTGTTGTTGGCCCCTTTATCAAAGATTATTTGACCATATATATGTGGTTTTATTTCTGCGCTTTCTATTCTGTTCCATTGGTCTGAGTGTCTATTTTTCTCCCAGCACCATTTATTGAAGAGGCTTTCTTTTCTCCATTGTGTGTTGTTGGCCCCTTTATCAAAAATTATTTGACTATATATATGTGGTTTTATTTCTGGACTTTCTATTCTGTTCCATTGGTCTGAGTGTCTATTTTTCTGCCAATACCATGCTGTTTTGATTGTCGTGGCCCTATAATAGAGTTTGAAGTCAGGTATTGAAATGCCCCCAGCTTCATTCTTTTTCTTTAGGATTGCTTTGGCTATTCGGGGTTTTTTATAGTTCCATATAAATCTGATGATTTTTTGCTCTATTTCTTTAAAAAATGTCATTGGAAGTTTGATGGGAATTGCATTAAATTTGTATATTGCTTTGGGTAATATAGCCATCTTGATTATATTTATTCTTCCTAGCCAAGAACAAGGTATATTCTTCCATCTCATTATATCTTTTTCGATTTCCCTTAACAATGGTTTATAGTTTTCATTATATAAGTCCTTTACATTCTTTGTTATGTTTATTCCTAAGTATTTTATTTTTTTTGTTGCAATCGTGAAGGGGATTATTCTTTTGAGTTCCTTCTCAGTTGTTTCATTGTTGGCATATAGAAAGGCTATTGACTTCTGTATGTTAATTTTGTATCCTGCAACCTTACTGTATTGGCTTATTGTTTCTAGTAGTCTTTTTGTGGATTCTTTGGGGTTTTCGATGTATAGTATCATATCATCTGCAAAAAGTGATACCTTTACTTCTTCTTTTCCGATATGGATGCCTTTTATTTCTTTGTCTTGTCTGATTGCTCTGGCTAGAACCTCTAGTACCACATTAAATAAGAGTGGAGAGAGTGGACAACCCTGTCTTGTTCCTGATTTAAGGGGGAAAGCCTTCAGTTTAGTGCCATTTAATATGATGTTAGCTGATGGTTTATCATATATGGCCTTTATCATGTTGAGATATTTTCCTTCTATACCCATTTTGTTGAGAGTCTTAAACATAAAATTTGTTGTATTTTATCGAAAGCCTTTTCTGCGTCTATTGATAAGATCATGTGGTTTTTGTTCTTTGTTTTGTTGATATGGTGTATTACATTAACCGTTTTACGTATGTTGAACCATCCTTGAGATTCTGAGATGAATCCCACTTGATCATGATGTATTATTTTTTTAATATGTTGTTGTATTCGATTTGCTAGTATTTTGTTTAGTATTTTAGCATCTGTATTCATTAGAGATATTGGTCTGTAGTTTTCTTTTTTTGTGCCATCCTTGCCTGGTTTTGGTATGAGGGTTATGTTGGCTTCGTAAAATGTGTTTGGAAGTATTGCTTCTTCTTCAATTTTTTGGAAGACTTTGAGTAGAATAGGAACCAAGTCTTCTTTGAATGTTTGATAAAATTCGCTGGTATAGCCGTCAGGGCCTGGACTTTTATTTTTGGGGAGGTTTTTAATGGTTTTTTCTATTTCTTCTCTACTGATAGGTCTGTTTAGGCTTTCTGCTTCTTCTTGACTCAGTCTAGGAAGGTTGTATTGTTCTAGGAATTTATCCATTTCTTCTAGGTTGTTGAATTTAGTGGCATAAAGTTTTTCATAGTATTCTACAATAATTCTTTGTATATCTACGGTGTCCGTGGTGATTTCTCCTCTTTCATTTTGGATTTTGTTTATATGAGTTCTTTCTCTTTTTTCCTTGGTAAGTCTTGCCAAGGGTTTGTCAATTTTGTTGATCTTTTCAAAGAACCAGCTCCTTGTTCTATTAATTTTTTCTATAGTTTTTCTCTTCTCTAATTCATTTATTTCTGCTCTGATTTTTATTATCTCCTTTCTTTGGCTGGTTTTGGGTTGTCTTTGTTCTTCTTTTTCTAGTTCCTTAGGGTGGGAAGTTAAGTGGTTCACTTGGGCTCTCTCTTGTTTGTTCATATATGCCTGAAGTGATATGAACTTCCCTCTTATCACTGCTTTTGCTGCATCCCATAGATTCTGATATGTCGTATTGTCATTTTCATTAGTCTGTATATATCTTTTGATCTCTGCATTTATTTCTTCTTTGACCCATTCATTTTTTAAAAGTATGTTGTTTAGTTTCCACATTTTTGTGGGATTTTTTTCCTCTTTTTTGCAGTTGAATTCTAGTTTCAAGGCTTTATGATCAGAAAATATGCTTGGTACAACTTCAATTTTTCTGAATTTGCTGATGTTGTTTTTGTGGCCCAACATATGGTCAATTCTTGAGAATGATCCATGTACACTGGAGAAAAATGTATACTCAGTCACTTTGGGATGAAATGTCCTGTAGATGTCTATCATATCCAGATGCTCTAGTGTTTTGTTTAAGGCCACTATGTCTTTGTTGATTCTCTGTTTGGATGACCGATCTAGAGCCGTCAGTGGTGTATTGAGGTCTCCAAGTATGATTGTATTTTTGTCAGTTTTTGTTTTAAGATCAATAAGTAGCTGTCTTATATATTTTGGTGCTCCTTGGTTTGGTGCATATATATTAAGAATTGTTATGTCTTCTTGATTCAGTGTCCCCTTAGCCATTATGAAATGGCCATTTTTGTCTCTGAGTACTTTTCCTGTCTTGTAGTCAGCATTATCAGATATGAGTATTGCTACACCTGCTTTTTTTTGGATGTTATTTGCTTGGAGTATTGTTTTCCAGCCTTTCACTTTGAATTTGTTTTTATCCTTGCTACTTAGATGAGTTTCCTGTAGGCAGCATACAGTTGGATTTTCTTTTTTAATCCATTCTGCTACTCTGTGCCTTTTTATTGGTGAGTTTAATCCGTTTACATTTAGTGTAATTATTGATACTTGTGAGTTCCCTATTGCCATTTTATATCTTGCTTTCTGTTAGTTTTGTGTCTTGTTTGATCCTTCTCTTTTGTTTTTCTATCTTTTGTTTTTATTTGGTTGTATTCCATACATCTTTCCACTGTTGCTATCTTTTTTATCTCATGTGCTTCTGTGGTGGTTTTTTCAATGGTGGTTACCTTTGAATAATGAAAAGGGTCCCTACCCTGTTCATTGTAGCGAACTATTTTGTGAGTACTTTTGCACTCCATCGTCCTTTGCTACTGTTAATCTCCATCTTCTCCCCCTCTTTCTTTTTGTTGTTGTCACAGTTTAAATTTGGTTTTATTGTGTTCTTCTTGGAGCTTTTACTTGTGGCTCTGTTTTTTTTTGTTCTTTGTATCTGATTGGAGAACCCCCTTTAGTAATTCCTGGAGTGGGGTTTTCTGATGATAAATTCCCTCATCTTTTCTGTATCTGTGAATGTTTTTATTTCTCCTTCATATTTGAAGGATAGCTTTGATGGGTATAGTATTCGTGGCTGAAAGTTCCTCTCTTTCAGGACTTTAAATATTGGGGTCCACTCTCTTCTAGCTTGTAGAGTTTCTGCTGAGAAATCTGATGATAATCTAATGGGCCTTCCTTTATATGTTGTATTCTTCTTTTCCCTGGCTGCCTTGAGAATTTTTTCTTTGCTGTTGGTTTGTGTCAATTTCATTATGATATGCCTTGGAGTAGGTTTGTTGGGGTTAAGAAAACTTGGAGTTCTGTTTGCTTCTTGAACTTGAGGCTTTAGTTCTTTCCACAGGCTTGGGAAGTTCTCATCTATTATTTGTTTGAGTATGTTCTCCATTCCATTTTCTCTCTCTTCTCCCTCTGATATACCTATTATTCTTATGTTATTCTTTTTGATGGAGTCAGATAATTCTTGTAGGGCTATCTCATTTTTTTTAATTTTTGAGTCTCTTTCTTCTTCTCTCTGTTGTGCCTCAAGTTGCTTGTCTTCTATTTCACTAATCCTCTCTTCTATCTGACCTGTTCTATTAGCTAAGCTTGTTACTTCGTTTTTCAGCTCGTGAATTGAGTTTTTCGTCTCTGTTTGATTTGTTTTTATAGTTTCAATTTCCTTGGACATATATTCTTTGTGTTCATTGAGTTGTTTTCTGAGCTCCCTAAATTGCCTTTCTGTGTTTTCTTGTATATCTCGGAGGATTTTTAGGATTTCTATCTTGAATTCTCTGTCATTTAGCTCCAAGGTTTCCAATATATTAAATTTTTTCTCCATAGATTTTTCCTCATCTAGCTGTGTTACCTCTCTTTCTTTTGTATCCATGATATTCGATTTTCTCTTCCTTAATGGCATCTGAGGGTGGTTTTGTTGATAGTATTAATGAGGTTTAATAAAGAATAAAAAGTTTAAAAAAATAATAAGAAAAAATCGAAAAGAGTTGTTTTTTTTAAAAAAAAAAATTAATAATGAAATAAAGAAAAATAAAATAAAATAAGAAATAAAAAAAAATAAAAATAAAAAAAAAAAAGGAAATTATTCCCCCCCTCCTTTTTTCCTCTCCTCTCCTCTCCCCTCTTTCTTGATAAAATCTTGTGGTGGACTGTGAATTATAACAAACAATGCCTGTGATGGAGGGCCTGAATTGGGGAAAAGTAATAAAGGGGAAAAAAAAAAAAAGAAAAAAGAAAAAAAAAAAAGAGCGTATGGACCCACAAAAAGCAAATAAGGAAAAAATTTGGGTCAAGAATAAAATGATTTGCTTTTAGGTGTTGGTTGTCTAAGAGTTATGATGAGAGGATTAAGAGGAAAACGGAAAAATGGGGGACAAATTAAAAAATTACTATTGTATTTAGTGGAACAAGAACTAGATAATATGGAGAGCCAGGGATGGGAGCAGTGCTAGTGAGTTAAAAAGGTGAAGTAAAAACCCCCCAAAATGCCCCAAACATAAGTTTGAGTCCCAGATAAGATAATTTGTTCGTTATTGAGGTTTGAATGAGAGGAGATGTAAAGGAGAAAGGAAGAAACTAATATAGAGGGAGAAAAGAACGAGAGAGAGAGAGAAAAAAAAAAAGAGGGAACCACTAAAAGAAGAAAAAAGAAAGGAGAGAGAGAGAGAGAGAGTTAAGGGTTTTGGAGTGCAACCCTCGTAGAGAGAAAGGAAGAGAAGAGAAAAGATAATGGGAGATGTAACACTTATGGGTAGTGTAGTTCAAGGAGAGGAGAGAGTAAGACCGGTAGAGAGTTAATCGGCCAAATTGGAGGAGGAAAAAAAAAGTATCAAGAATGAAGATAAGAGAAACAAACGATCAACTATAATAAAATGGGATAGGTTATAAAGTCTGCAGATTATTCTTGATTTTGAGAGGTTATCTTCTTGCTTTTTCTTTTCTCTCCCTCTTCCTGGTCGGTGACTCTGTACCCCGGGTTTTGCCCCTTTGCCATGCTCAGGTGGAGGTTTGCAGTTGATAAGTCTCTATGGCAATGTCATGTATTGTGCTTTAGTCTCGTTGGCAGTCGAGGCTATTAGCATTTATAGGCTCCGATAGTGAGAGAGTCCGTGTTCCTGGAGCCTTTCTCCTAGTCTTTCCTTCCTCAATTAGTAGCCTGATAATCCAGCTATGGGGTTGCTGCTGCCTCTGCCTGGATAGTAAGAGGCTCAAAGAGCTGGCAACTCCCCACTCTATTTCCACTCAGCACAGGGCTCTGGGTAAGGCTCAGTCAGTCAGAGCTGCTAGCATAATCAGGCGGGCTTTCCGGCCATTCAAAGACCTCTGGCTCTGCCACTCTGTCCGGTAACACAAGCGGGCGCCCACTTCTGGGGCGCTTGGAGGAAACTCTCACTCACTGGCTGCGTGCGCAGACCAGGATATCCGGCCAGCAGTCTCACGCTCTGAGTGAAACCCCCAACCGCAGGGAAAAGTTGCAGCGTTGGAATTGAGTCTCACTCCGTCCCGTGCGCGGCTTTCGCAAGGCGCTGGGGCGGCCCGAGATTCCGCTTTGGCCCACACAAAGGCCCCTGACTCTGCCCCTCTGTGCGATAACACGGGCGCGCACTGCCGAGGCACTCGGAGGAATCGCTCACTCCTTATCTGCGCGCGCAAACCAGGATATGAGGCTGGCTGTGTTTCCCTCTGAGTGAAACCCCCAGCAGCACGGAAAATTTCACCGTTGGAATTAGTTCTCACTCCCTCCCGTGTGTGGCTTTCCCAGGGCGCTGGGGCTGCCCAGAGACTCCGCTCTCGGCCCACAGAAAGGCCTCTGACCCTACCTCTCCGTGGGGCAACACGGGCACCCACTTCCGGGGCTTAGGAAGAAATCTCTCGCCCACTAACTGCGCACCAACCAGGAGACCAGGTAAAATGGCCGCGCCGCTTGTCTTTCTTTGTTTGGGTTTGGCGCGAGTGTTAGCTTGTATTGCCCGGGTTGCCACAGGATCAGATTTTCCTTGGCTTGGATCTCCGTGCCACAGCCTGGTTCTGCCGTTTGTGTTGCGGCCTGGATGTATTCACCCCCTTTGCCCGCCTCAGTTTCTATATTCACAGTTACCAGAGAAAGCCTCCCTGTTTAGGTTAGTGAGGAAGGCGGAGCATTTCTTACTCCCTATTTCCTTCGGGGTTTGGTTATATATTTAGCCAATTTTTCACTCAATCATACCTTTGGGTGTATTGCGAAGCATCTGGAAGCTCCAAGTATAGGTTTTTCTGTTTCTGGTTGAAGATCTTGTTGAGTTTTGGGGGAGATTTATTGGTATCGCTTCCTACCCCGCCATTACTCTGACGTCATCTCAGTCATGGTTTTCTGCTTGACACTTGTGACCTTCTAGGAAGACCGCCTGGCAATAATTCCAGTCTAATAGGCTGTAGCTGGGGAGGCTCTTATCTTTGCAGGGAGGGTTGTTGTAGTCAGCACCCCTCGCGCTTCATGAGCTCATGGGCATGTGCAGTGAGGTCTCGTGAGGTCCGCTAGGAGCAGAGGAGCCCGGCTCCTAACGGGCATCTGAGAACATGGATGTGCAGAGGTAACGTTCCACAGCGATAATGCTGAGCGCCTATGTAGAGTGAACGGTTAGTAGATCAAAGTCCAAATCAACCTGATGTAATTGGTAACTGTGCACATGCAATGTTATCTGATCAAACCCATCCAGGGCATGGGGGGGGGGGGGACTTGAAACCTACAACCTCTGCTTTTAGAATCTCAGGGTGGGGGGGGACTTGAAACCTACAACCTCTGCTTTTAGAATCTCAGGAAAGCTGTAACTTATTCCTGGGTAGATGAGAAAAAACATTCTCTGGAGGAGCCCTAGTTTTCCCAGAATCCCTGGATTCTCTCTAACCTGCTTTTGTCTTTTTCCTGTCACGCAATGCGAAGCTTTGGGGAATTGTGACGTTCTGCGCAAGCGTGATGTGACAGCATCGTGGCTCGTGCAGCTCCACACGTGTCCTGCAGGTTTCCCTGTTGCTCTGAGGATTTGCTTAATGCCCATGCAGGGGTCAGGCTGGTGCCCGGGGGTCCATGGACCTCTACCCTGCAGGTGACCGGGTACAGATTGCCCACGGATTTCCTCCTGCAGTATATGCTGGCTTGCCACATAGACACCTGCATTGTCTTGGGAGTCAGCGTCCCCGGTAAACTCCTAGAAAAGCTGTTGCAGAAGAGCCGAGAGTAACCCAAGCATGTGGGGAAGTTGATACACAACGGGAAGAACTAGTCAGTGGGAGACGAGGGTCTGTGATGACATCCTTTCCCCCTTCCTCCCTCAAGACTGACTAAAAAGAGAAACAAGTCCACACGTACATTCAGAAGGCATCCCACGAGACTGGGGAGTCAGCCTCACTCTCCCAGAGAGAGCACAGACCTGCTGGGTAAGGGAGCCCCTTGTGTTTGCCCTTCCTCCTTCCAACGTGATGTCTTTTCACCGCGCTCTGCTTCTGAAAAGTCACTCTCCTTAATCAAATATGAGCACTGTCCCAGGCTCAGCTTTCTAGGGAAGCTGCTCTAAGATAACCCCCCACCCCCAGGGTTTTCTTTAGGTAGAAAAAGCATGCTTCGTTCAAATGTGTAGCACAGGGGTCCTCCACACTTTCATCAGTCTATACACTGGAGGGGTGGGGAAGATGGTCAAGGGGAAACAGGGGAGAGGGAGACAAGCTGGCTACTGATTCTGCTCCTCCCTGTACGGAAGCTTAGACAAAGCCCGGAACCTTCCTGAATCTCAGTGTCCCTGACCCTAAAACAGGGACTAGCCTGACAGCATGGACAGGAAGTAGTATAGATTATGTCACTGTTCATATAGAGATCGTGAAGTCAGGTAAACCTTGGTGGGAACGCCAGGTCTGCTTTTCTCAGGCTGTGTTCACCGTGGCAAGTCAATACTCAACCTGGAACCTCGAAGTAACAGTCGGTTCGTAGCATCGCTGTGAATCACAAAGGAAAGGGCGGATGAAAAGCTCTCAGCACACTGCCCGGAACAGAGCTGCTGTTAAATGCTGTCTCTTCTTATCTTTTAAATTATTTGTGATGTTAAAGGCATTACACAAACGATCGTTTATTCTAACGCATTACAATTTTGATCATTTTCTTTTCCCTCATATGCTTTTCCATCACTTCCACTAAAGGGAAGATATATTTTTCCCCAAAGGAAGTGATTCCTACGAGAGGCATAAGTGACCAGATTATAAAATTTTCAATTTAATTCTTGCACTTTTGTGATTACTGAGAAGCTATATAATGGGATTTATGGAACCAAAGTGAACATAATATGGAAATGAAACCAAAGATTCATGAAGCTCCTTCATGTGTCAGGAACTAATTAGTAAAAAAAAAAAAAAAAAAAAATTCTTCAAGACACTTATATTTCAGGAAGAAAGACAATGGTAGTGATTTACTTGACTATGATTGGATAAATACAAGGATAAAATCAGACCAGACAGAGAGACATCCAACCTGGCTGTGAGTGGTCTTGACCAATGGAGACTCATACAAACAACCCTTTCATAATAAAAAGCTGACAAAAAAAACAGACACATGTTTCTTAGCATTTTGGAGAAAGGAAACATTTCACAAAAGAAATGGTTTGGGAAACAAAGTTGACATAGTCTATCTGTAACTCCACTGACCATCAGTCAAAACCTATCATGATCAACTAGGAAAAAGTTCAGGACACTGAAAATTTGGGGAGAAAAAAGGTGTCAGAAATAGTCTTTCCACAACGATAATGCATCTCTTTTCACCCCATAAATTTCCAAAATCTTATTTACCCAGAGACCTGGTCAGGAAGCATATCTAAACTCTTGAAATATTTCGTCACTGAGAATGAGATTTATATATTTGGGATTAATGAAGAAGACTGCTCAGTTTCAGAATGCCCACAGGAACTCCTGCAAAGTGATTAGACAAACAAAAAGTCAATGAGGGCCTACATCTTCAAACACAAGGACAAGTGGATGTTCACCAAATAATAACATTTGCTGGCGGAGGTAATGAAACTAGTCTCTCTCATGCTGCGGGAGCAGCAGTAAAATATAAAAGAGATGAACAGTTGTTCAATACCAACTACTCTGAATTTGCATGGCTTCCTTCTCTCTGCCTGGGGGAATGAAAGAAGTAAGAAAAAGCACTCGCTTATGACTCAGAATCTTTCTGTGAGGTAGAAAACAATAGATATCTCTCTTGGTAAAATGAAGACTGTTGAGGGTGTATGAGCTGTTTGGATGGAGGGGGAAAATAAACCTTCATCTCAAGTCTGTTTCACAAAGAAAGAATCGGAGAGATTCCTTCACTCTAAAGTTTACAGATCTCTAGCTCACCCTGCAGTACAAAAGAAAAATATTATGTCTGCTTACCATTAGTAGTAACAGCTAACTTTCACTAGTATGGACCCAAAACAGTGCTTAGTGCTTTTACAGTTTAGTCTGATATTCCTAGAACTTGAGGCCAGGTGTTTGGGGAGAAGATTGGGGGCAGGGGTGATCCTGGGAAACTGGAGAGAGGAGATGAAAGGAATGAGACAGAGAAAAAGCAAACGCTAGTAAGTATATTGTACGGAGGTCACTGATTCAGGCACCAAGGCCTTGACCTTGCCAAGACTTGTGAGAAGCATGCAAAGTGGCTTCCAGAATCGTTGTTTTGAATCACAGCGGGCTGTGGCAAATATCCACTGACTTCCAATGCCCATCAGTTCAAGGTGGGTCTCCTCTGTACTTCTGGGCTGTACTTGTATATGAGCTAAGGGGGCTCCCAAAATTTGGAGAAGGTCCCGGGGCAAAACAAAACAAAACAAAACAAAACAAAACAAGGAGATAAGCAATGCTTAACGTGAGACAGAGTGAGTGTGAGTCGAAATGATCCATCAAAGCTGTAGCTCGAGTCGCAGGTTGCCAAGGAGATACCGCAGAGGCAGGAAGAGTGTCCGTGACATGGCCTAATTTATGTAATCCCCACCATGCCATATTGTACCATCAACACCCCCATTGAATAATGAAGATATTAAGATTGAGAGAACTAATATAATTTGCCCAACTTCACACAGCTAGTAAATGGTGGAACCCAAGCAGTACGATCCTAGAGCCTGAAGCCTTAAACCCCACATAACCTGCTCCCAATAATCCAATCCCCACTACCTCTTGTCCAAAGCACTCATTTTTACTGTGCTAAGTACAAAAAAAAAAAAAAAAAAAAAAACACTTTCCAACTATAAAACTCATAGCTAAATAGACTTCCTTGACTCGTCTTTAAGAACCAGGTAACACACACTTCGAGAATTTAGTTGAAGCTGTTACTAAGACGAGGACTGAATACGGTGCTCCAGATGAGGGCTCCTAATAAAATTATCCACCTGGGTTTTTTGATTACCCCCCTGGGGTTACCTGCACCGGAAAGTTAGTCCCATCTACAAGGGGGTAAAGATTTTTCTTAATGATCTCATCTCTGTTGAAGCCCTAGGCTAGCCTATCTCCGCTGCGGCAACCTCCACATTGTACTCAGGGAGCGAAGCGAGCAGGTGTTCCTTTTCTACTGAGAACAAATGGAGGTTAAAACAGTGTCTTGGGCTCTTTTTCCTTTGAAGATGATACACAATTTTTAAAAGTGCGAAAGAAAGCCGACTTGACTAGATGGGTGAGAAAGGAAGGCTGTAAGTTATGAAAAAAAATAAAATCCCTAGAAAGATAGCTAACAACAGCTCTCTCTCTCTCTCTCTCTGCAGGGTGTGGTAAGTCTTGCATGTGAAGACGCATGAGTCTGATGACTGTATATGTATCCATCAGATCAGGGACACCTGAAGTTAAAAGGGAGCACTATTGAGGATTTCAGCGAATCAACCAGGCCCACAGGAGCAAACCAGAAAGTACCCTATTCACGGGTCAAGAGGATAGATCTGTGTTTTCCCCAATGTTACTGAGACATGAGGATCGCTGTGAGTGTTTGCAGATTCTTGGGCTCTATCCCTTTGCTCCTGTAGCAGATTCTCAGGCACAGGGCCCCCAAATTTGTATTTTAACAACACCTCAAAGTGATTCCTAAAGATACAAAATTTTAAGCGCCAGCGATTGACATAGTCTGGGTCAATGTTTCCGTATATATGTGTACATAATCCAGGTAGAGCCTGACCTGGCGGCGGTGCAGGGGATAGAGCATCGGACTGGGACACAGAGGACCCAGGTTCGAAATGCCGAGGTCGCCAGCTTGAGCGCAAGCTCACCAGCTTGAGCCCAAGGTCGCTAGCTTGAGCAAGGGGTCACTCGCTCTGCTGTAGCCCCCTGGTCAAGGCACATATGAGAAAAAAATCAATGAACAACTAAGATGCCACAATGAAAAGTTGATGCTTCTCATCTCTCTCCCTTCCTGTCTGTCTGTCCCTATTTGTCCCTCTCTCTGTCATTGTGTCTGTTACAAAAAGAAAAAAAGAAAAAAACATAATCCAAGTAGAAATGTGAATACTATATATAAAATAGTTCAGTGTTATGATTCAAATCAGAGACTGCCTTGCTCGCACATATTGATTAATCGGCATGTACATATTTATTGACTCCACAGTAAATATATGAGTTTTTGATGAGAGATAAAAGGAGAAAAAATAATGCATTTCTGGCTTTTTATGGATTGGTAGTCTAGTATGGGAGGCTGTAGAGTAATAACAATAATCAAATAAACAAGGACAATGGACACATCAAGGGTTATGACAGGATTAAGAATTAATATCAGATTATAATTCCCGGCCAGGGCACACAGGAGAAGCGCTCATTTGCTTCTCCACCCCTCCGCCGCGCTTTCCTCTCTGTCTCTCCCTTCCCCTCCCGCAGCCAAGGCTCCATTGGAGCAAAGATGGCCCGGGCGCTGGGGATGGCTCCTTGGCCTCTGCCCCAGGCGCTAGAGTGGCTCTGGTCGCAACATGGCGACGCCCAGGATGGGCAGAGCATCGCCCCCTGGTGGGCAGAGCATCGCCCCTGGTGGGCCTGCCGAGTGGATCCCCGTCGGGCGCATGCGGGAGTCTGTCTGACTGTCTCTCCCTGTTTCCAGCTTCAGAAAAATGGAAAAAAAGAAAGAAAGAAAAAGAAAAAAGAAGAAAAAAAAAATCAGATTATAAACTTTCCGAGGACAATGAACTCTGCCTATTATATACCAGAACGCACCAGAGGGATGAGCAACCACCCTGGCTTGCCCTGGGCGAAGGGATTTCCCAGGACACAGAGTTTGCAGTACAAAACCAGAAAACCCTAAGCAAATTAGGACAAGCTGCTCACCCTATTAGTGAACGAGGCGATCCAAACAGAGTCTCATAAAACCAAGGAGCACATGAACAAGGAGAGTAGAAGGTGTTCACTTAGATGGAGCCCTACCATTTTTTGAGTTCTTTAAATACCTTATCACAAGGGTCTAAGCTCACCGACAGAATAGGACACTGAGGCTTGGGGAGGTTAATTACTTTGCCCCAGGTCCCGCAGACAGAAAATGGCTGAACCCAGAGAGACAGGAATACCTACCGACCTGGCTGTTTGAACACAAAGGCCCCCAGGGTGAGGAAAGATGCTCTAAGTTCTTTGCCCTAAACCTCAGAAGAGAGAGAACTGTGGAATTGGAAGTGAAGTCTGCATCCTAGGGAAAGCAGCCATGTTTTATTTAGGGAGAGTCGTTTTGTTTTTATTAACACACACAGGCCCCAGTCGGTGTGCTCGCCTCCCTCCCTCCCGGCAGCTGCTTTGAAGCCGACCAGAGGCTCCAGAGGGAGCCGGGCTGTTCTAGCAGCTGTTGCCCAAACACCTAACTTTGTTTTCAGATCAGAGTTGGGGTTTGAAGCGCTTAAAACCTTTGCTGCTTCAATCACAGGAGAGAAGAAACAGCCAGAGCAATCAATGCTTGCCCAGCTTCTCAGGGTCCCGGGTGTCGCGGGCATCACGTGGCGTGGGGTTTTCCCTTTCTCCACTCCTCACTTCTCTCTGAGAGACAGACTCCCTCTTCTTCTTGCCTTCTTTTTCTCTGTCTCCCTCTCCCTTTCCCTTTTCATTTTGTGATTAAATATATAACTGAGAAGGAGAAATATGACACGTATTTCATCCTAAAAAAACGCAAAGTTAACATTTTTGTCATATTTGATGAATAAACACCTTTTTTTAAGAAGTCAAATGATAAGAAAATGGAAACTCTTAGTCCTGTCCAAATAAATTCCCCTTCTTTGCTCCCAGGTCACATCATTAAGAATTCGGTGTCATCCTTTCCATTTATGACATGTCTGTGTCCGTAACCAACAGGAAATACTGTTGGGTGAGTTACTTTCTCACTCATCATGAACAGGATCATTCTGTATACTCCTACTTAGATCTTAAACGTTCATTGAATATTCTTGCTTTTATAGCCACAGTTATATAAATACATGACAAATTAGCCCATTGATTCTTGTTGCTTTGTAGTATTCTATCACATAAATACTGCATCTTTTTTTTTAATTCTCCAATGTTAAATGATTATTTTTTAATTCTCCAATGTTAAATGATTATCCAATGCCTAGATGATTATTTTTCACTCCCTCTTGCATGTCTGTACTTCTACAATGAACCTATGAGGTAGTAGATTTTATATTACCATCTCCATTGTACAGATAAGGAAATCATGGTTGAGGTCAGTCAAACAACAAGTCAGATTTACACCCCTACTAAGTAAACTCTGGAATGAAGAAACAGGTCAGAGGAGGCTAGAGGAAACTTACGCTATTTTTTCTGTGTGCACAATCGATTCCACAAGAAAGGGAGGGATAGGACAAATGACTATCATAGGACCACGTCAACACCAGAGTTCAAACGTCACTTTTCTCTCTGGTACCTGCAGGGTTTAGGGGCAGGGTACTGGCATGTGGTGGGTGTTAATCAAATAGATACCGAATCATTGAGTGGGAAAGACATGGAGACTGGATCTCAGGAGGTTTGAAGATAAGCTGTCACACACACAGCCCTGGAGGCAAAGAGTCCTGTGTCTAATGTACATAATCAAATATGGAACCAGAGAACCAAAGACATTGGGAGTGAGAATAGAGTTTGTAGGCAGCACATAACGGTTTGAACACATCTCAGCCATACAAGCCTGAGACAAGGATCTGAATTCTTACATGTTGTTAGTGGACATATGAGTGTTTGCGCCATGTACACTCAGAGGAGATGGGATACAATCAGGCGAGACCAGGAATTCTTCACTGACTTACTGAATAGGACGACATTGTGGAAGAAAGCCACTTTTTCCCTTCTGCATAAAGTAAACTTGGTTGTTGTAAATGATCAGTTTTTCCCACTATTCGACCCTCAGGTTCAGGACGTACTCTCATTTTTCTTCTACCTCAGGGCGCAGGTCTAGCCGCCGAGTCATGAGCTTACCTGGCTGCCATTCACAACGCCTGGTCTGTGCACACATGTCCAGTTGTGAGATTAAGTGAGCTACATCACGTGAAGCTCTGTACACAAGGGCCCAGAACATACAAAACATGAAACTCAGATTAAGCTTTAACAAGATCATAAAGAAGGAAGGACCATCCTTTTATATTTGAAGACTAGAAAAACAATTTCTCTTCTTAATAAATATTAATAACAAGTGGCAGCAAGAGTTACCAGATGGGGCAGCAACCTTGAGATGCAATTTTTGTTGTTGTTGCTGCTTATATTTCTGAACGCCACATGCGTTTACAATGGAGTGAACGCAGGCAAACCCCTTTATCCAGAACCTTTAAAGCTTCTTGAGAAGTTTAATAAACAGTAAAAAGGAAATTCATAGTTTTCTCAAACCTTGCTCAAGGCAAGCACAGTTTACTATTTTTTAAAACCTAATGTCTCCATCCAAGGAAACTAGGTTGAATGACCCAGGAAAACGTGAGATCATGAGGCTTACCCCCCAGGGGTTCCGAGCACACGGCAGGAAATGGCACAGGAGGGTCCCGCTGCCCGTGCGGACTCATGGCGGGGTGAGCGGTTTGTTGTTATCAGGATCTATAGAACACTCTTTTTGCCATCCAAGCTATTTGCACTCCAGAATGTATTTTTGAAGCATGTTTTGGTTTTAATAAAGCAAGTATTTAAGATACATTGGGGGAGAAAAAAAAGACTCTGTTGCTCAGAATTATGTGGTCACCTGAATGTATGGATTTCACTCAGTCTACCAGTGGAAGACTGACACAACCCAACCACATAAAATTCAAAGGGGTGTGTGTGTGTGTGTATGTGTGTGTGTGTGTGTGTGTGTGTGTGTGTGTGTGTGCGTGTGTGTGTGATCATAGCCAGAGATGGGAGAAAAGTAAGACTCAACCCACATATCTCAAATTTGAGGAGATTTCAGCAAGAAAGGAAACAATGGTGAACTCAGATTTATCCCAAATAAAAGTAAGATTATTCATGCTTCCCCCAATCCCATAGTTACAATATACTCCTCACAGTCCCTACGTTGGTTGAGGCCTGAACACAAAGACAGCCTGAAGCTTGGTTGGACTGGCAGCTTGGGGGCAGGGTCTTATGCAAGTGGCAGATGAGAGAGGGGTGAGTGTCCCAGCTCGGCGGTTCTCAAAGCCGGCTGCTCACTAGAGTCCACAGGGACAATTGATAGCTACCTTGTTCTCAGACCTGAGCATAGATTGCAGAAGCGCTTCAAAAGAGGCCAGGTATTCATATTTTTTAAAGTTTTCAAAGTTTCCCAGGTGATTCTAATAAGCAGCCAAGGTGATATAAGCAGATTTGAACAAGATAGTTTTCCACTGGCCCATGGCCGGTTGGCTCAGTGATATAGCATCAGCCTGTTGTGTGGATGTCCCAGGTTCAATTCCCATTCAGGGCACACAGGAGATGCACTCATCTGCTTCTCCATCTCTCCCCTTCTCACTTCTCTCTCTTTCTGTCTCTCCCCCTCCTGCAGCATTGCTCAATGGGAGTGAGTTGGCCCTGGACACTGAGGATGGCTCCACGACCTTCATCTCAAGCACTAAGAAGAGCTTGGTTGCTGAACAACAGAGCAACACCCCAGATTGGCAAAACATTGCCCTCTATTGGGCTTGCTAGGTAGATACCAGTCAAGGTGAATGCAGGAGTCTGTCTCTGCCTCCCTGCCTCCCTGCCTCTCACTGAATTAAAAAAAATAAAAGAATAAAGGATCGTTTGCCACGTACGAGTGACACACACATTGCACCCCCAGTGAGTGAAAATACACTGGCTTTTTCACCATCTTCAACAAACTTAATCTGCATTTATTCAGTGTTAAAAACAAAGGCTTGGTACATACCAGGAACTCATTTATAATTAATGGATAAATGAATGAATGGTCACTAGCTAGCAAAAATAACACAATAAAATAAGTTTTTCTTTACTCAGTGTAACGCAGTGCTCAAATGCCAACAACCTGCATAATATTTTGATGAGCTGTTCAACTTTTCAAAATTATCATAAAGAATGTATGACAAAGTTACAAAGATATATATATAAAGTATTCATCACACCACATGCAATGCATAAGACTTGATAAGTCACTTACTATATAGCCATGCAACTGAATTCTGTGTAGATGTTAAAATAAGGTTGTAGGTTATTTTTTAATATACAAAGACATCCATGATATATTATTGATAGAGAAACAGCAAGTTAAAAACATCATAGATTAAAAATAAAATTTTGGCTTAGTAAGTAAAATGTATGTATGCATCTACATAGAAAAATTCAGGAGGCATAAACACTAACGTGGTTATCGATGGATGATAAAAACAAGGATGGCCTTCACTCTTTTTATACCTTTTCTTCATTTTCAACTCACACTATTTTAATAATTATAATGTCTCCATAGGTAATTTTTTTCCCCAAAGTTGGAGCAGCTACAGCCCAGACCCATTTCGAGTCTATCTTGATTCCAGAACCCTCATCACTTGTGAATAGGGTCAGACCAAGATACAATGGTAGGAAGGGAGAAGTTGACCTTTAATGCCCCTTGCCACACCTATGAGTCAGCCTCTGTGGTTTATGTTGGCCACGCCCCCCAAAGTAAGTTCCCATCAGAAACTGATCACTTCATTTGACCCACTCTGTCCACTTACACCCATAAAACTTACTTTTTAAATTGAATTTATTGGGATAACACTGGTGAACAAAATTATATAGGTTTCCAGGGTACAGTTCTATAATGCATCATCTGCCTATCATATTCAGGGGGAAATACATGGTGATGGAAGAAGACTTGACTTTGTGTGGTGCGCACATGAAACCTATTTCTTCAGGACATCTACTTCCACGTTGTCATGCAACTAGGTTATCTGGTATACCTATTTCCTAATGAAAATTAATATAATGCCTGTCTGTCGTCACTCACAGGAATAGTTGCCTTTTGAGGCAAATACCCAAAGACAGAAACGCCCCTAATGTGACACAGCTTTCAGAAACAGAACCATGGTGAGGACCTTATTTCTCTATCATAGGGGGAGAGGTGACCCTGTTATCAGGGAATACTAATTAATAATAATGACAGCTGGAAATGTCTGGATATTGTCCGTCCCTGATACTGCACTAAGTACTTTTAGGGGTCAGAAACATAAAAATGATAAACAACACTATGACGCATATACTATTACTTATGCCCAATTCACAGATGAGAACACAGAGGCTGGAGGAATTTACAACTCACTCAAGGACATGGAAACAACGACTGGCAGAGCTGGTACGGTTTCACAGGGAATCCAGCGACAGTTTCTGCTCTCTGACCAACTGTGCGACAGCCTTGTGCTTCGTAGTGGCTAGAGCGTCTAAATGCCACAGCTCAATTTAATCAGTCCTCAACACCGATTGTGTAAGTTTCTGGGGGAGGTAGAGATTACAGGTGAATAACAACATCATGGGGGTCCTCTCGGGGCTAAGACGGATGTAGTCATTTATCTCAGCCATGGAAGAAGATAATCGAAATTCCCACGTATTTATTATCTTCTAGACGAGTGGTTGTCAGCACGTGGACTGGCATTGCCTGAGATCTCAGAGGAAATGCAAATTCTCAGGCCCTTAACCCAGACCTACTGACTCAGCATCCCTGGCTGTGGGGTCCAGAGTCTGGGTCTTACAAGTCCATCCGGGTGATGAGACCCACTGTTCTAGGTGTCGGGTCATGTGTGACTGATTGCATCCACACAACAGACTTTCAATGTCAGTGCATCATTCCAGAGAAGGAAACTGAGGCCTGGGGAGCTGAATGAGCGTTCCTCGAAAGGCACAGCTAGGGAGTAATAAGGCTGGACACCTCACCTGCATCTCTGAGGGGCTCCTGCTGAGGCAGTGTGACAGGGAGAGGGCACGCACCTGTTTTGACTGTGCCACGAAGTCAGTGCAAGCTCCTTTGTTAGCAGGTGGCAGCGTCCTTAACGTTCCACAAAGACCTACCAAGGATATAATGTAATGGGAAACTAAGCTGCCTGTGGGCGCTGATCTCATGATACGATTCTACTTATAAAAGGATGCTGTAGTGTCATTAGAGTCTGAAAGATCAGACAAAACACACGAATGCAGTGCTGGCCGGAGGCTGGGCTTGGGGTGGTGAGCACACAATACAGCATACAGATGATGGATTACAGAATTGTACACCTGAAACCTGTATAACTTTTTTAAACAACATCATCCCAATAAATTCAATTTCTTTTTTTAAATGTGGCTCTTATTTGAACTGCTTCACAATAATGGAGTGTTGCTGGCAAGTTATTCACACCACAGATGCTGTGAAGATATGTGCTGATTCTGTGGGTTGCTGTGTAACCCCAATGCAACACAGCTCCCGGTCCTCACGTACAGAGACAGAAGACCTCCCTAAGCAATGTCTAATGCTTGCGGCAGAACTATAAATCGAAGTTAATGGGAGAAACGGCCACTCCTCCACTCAGACCTTCTGAAAATGTTTGCCGGCATTGTATTGGGCGTCAGAGATTGTGCACACACACAAATACACAAAGACAGTATTTATTCCGTGTGGGCTTCATTTGGAAGGTAAGCAAGTATATTTCCCTTCTACCTAGTAAATAAGTTAAATGGTCCCTGTGGTTATTCATTAAAACTTTTATGGTACGTTCATCAATTACCAAACAGCTTGAACAAAAGCGGAGGTAAATTAACTTTCTCGAATCCACATGGCTTGCCAAAAGGACTGAACTCAACGCGATTTCATTGGTTTAAAGTTCATCCAAAACACTATTAGCTCTGAGTCCAATTTCCAACTGTCGAGGGGAATATATACAATGGCAATTCCCGACCATTATCATGACATTCCAATGCAAATGGCCACAATTTAATTCATTATCACTAACCGTACATCTTTATTTTGCTACCAACTGGTGACTGACATTTCCAGGGCGACAAGAAGCAAAATGCTAATTAGACCATGGTGTACTCTTACCCTTTCTTCTTTTGCTACATTCTTTCCATCTTTAGAAAAAAAAAATGCTGGAAGCTACTTCTGGCCAGCTGCTGGCCTTTGACACTCCTTGCCCCTGCCCTCAGCCAGGCCACCATCCCTGGGACAATGAAGCTCCTGTGGCTGCCATGTCCATGTGCCCTCCGTGTGCAATGGAGCCTACATAATGCGATGACTCCTTCCATAACTCACCCACCCGGCGGAATGCAGGACCTCTAAGGTGCTTCCCAGGGTGGCAGAGCATGTGCGTTCACATAACAAGCAAACCGCCTATCAGTTCAAACTTGTATTTAGGCCTGACCAGGTGGTGGTGCAGTGGATAGAGCATTGGCCTCGGGTGCAGAGGACCCAGGTTCGAAACCCCAAGGTCACTTGGCTTGAGTATGGGGTCGCCAGCTTGAGCGTGTTATCATAGACATGACCCAAGGGTCACTAGCTTGGGCCCAAAGGTCACTGGCTTGCGTCCAAGGTCACTGGCTTGAGCAAATGATCACTGGCTCTGCTGGAGCCCCCACCACCACCACCACCACCATCACGGCACATATGAGAAAAAAATCAATGAACAACTAAGGTGCTGCAACAAAGAATAGACGCTTCTTTATTCATTTTTTTTTTAGTGAGGCGAGAGAGAGAGACAGAGAGAGAGAGAGACAGAGAGAGAGAGAGACAGAGAGAGAGAAGGGGGGAGGAGCTGGAAGCATCAACTCCCATATGTGCCTTGACCAGGCAAGCCCAGGGTTTTGAACCGGCGACCTCAGCATTTCCAGGTCGATGCTTTATCCACTGCGCCACCACAGGTCAGGCAAATAGACGCTTCTCATCTTTCTCCCTTCCTATCTCTCGCTCGCCCGCTTGCTAAAAACAAACAAACAGAATAATTGCATTTAGACAGGACAGAAAGGAAAGAAGTGCCTTCCCAAGCTCTTCTTTGCATCATCAGAGTTTGGCAAATTACTAACCTTGGAAATGATGTCAGAAGGGAACTTCCTCTGTTCCTCTTATTCCTGCAGAGGTGAGCTCGTTTCATCTCAGAAAGCACGCCTCTCGCTCTCAGCGTGAGACGAGAAAGCGCTGGTGGAACCTCAAACAGCTCCAGTGAAACAGCTCATGTGTTCAAATGCAAACAATTAGGACGATCTCTGAGCTACAGATTCAGGGGAAAGATATAAAACATGAATTTTTCCCCTTTCCTTCATCTGACACAATAATTCTACCCTCAAGACAGTGTTTAGCTCCAGAAGACCCAGGCCCATGTGACTTAGTCTCTCATTATTTGGCTGCAATAATGAGACAGATAGGTGGTCATGATGTGCTTTGCATATCTAATCTTCAAAACAATCCTGCCAGCTCTGAGTTCGGTGACCAATAAGGAAGATGAGTTCAGCCAGCGCAAATGGTCATCGTCCCTCCAGTTAGCCAGGGAGGTGGGTACCTTTCATTGGCTGCCCTCCCTTCCGAACATCGCCATCGACCTCCCTATTTGTAATCCTTTCACTTCCCAAGTCCACTCTCTGCACTCAAACCCTGTGTCGGCGTCTGGGTCCAGGGTCCTTAAACTGAGACAACAGAAGGTGTGCTGACCGGAAACCACAAACTTGCCCACTCTCTGTGTTGAACCTGGAATGAATAAATAAACTAATCCAGTATTACAAAAGCAAAAAAAATAAAAAGTAAATTAATAGGTCACAGAGAATAAAAAAAAAATGAATAGAGTAGAACTGCTTTTCTCTATACTGAAATAGCACTTATCCTTTAATGTGATTGATACACGTGTAATTCAGTTACGACGGAAGGTTTCCGGCACGCTGACAGTTAGGTGATCCTCGCTGGGAACTGGGCTTTAGAAAGCCAGCGTGTGGAAAACCATGGCTATCTTTACATGTTTAACACTGGATGCGGCCCTCAAAGGCATGGACTGAGCCCCCAAAGCAAACACTCAATAACAACTTGCCAAACCGGGTTTTCCTCATCCATCACCTAATCATTAATAAACTTTGCTTTAACAACTGTACCTTTCAGATGGAGAGGGGGGGGAAAAATGAGGCCTCCCGTGTTCCCTCGGCCATTGTTCCCCGACTTCTAAAAAATAAGTGTCCTGCTGGAAACGTCTATGCCCTGGGGCCCCGGACTAATAGGAATTTCAAGGCCTGTTTTATGTTTGCAGGTTAATCTTCCTTTGTCCTCCGTCTCAGCCGGCAAACACAATTTCATCGTAAACGCAGTCCGCCGCTGCTGTGTTTTTTAACTTGGCTTTGGATTGGGGATCATTGTGTCTTTGCCTTCAGATGTTTCCCTTTGATGTCTTGGATTTCAAAGGGAGAGATGAAACCCAAAGTTCACTCTCATGATGGGACACCCTCTAAAGCTAAAGGGAAACGGTGGCCGTCTTTGTGGCACACTAGCAGCCCGGATTCACTTTGAGATCCTCTCTTGGAAGTCCCTGGACAAGTGCAAAATGGCTTTCAGTGACTCATTCTGTGCCACCGTCAGAACAGAATTGCTGTCGCTACCTCCATGGCACAAACGGGCAGACTAAAGGCGTGGGAGTGAAGTGGGGCGAAGACCTCTGGGAAATAGGTTTCCTCGTTGCCTCTTCCTAATTACTAGCCCTGTAACTAAGCTCTTCGGCACTAATGGCCCTGCTGGGTATAAACAGCATTTATATATATATAATAATATATATATATATATTTGGAAGTCTAAATTCAGGAAGGAGGAAGGGAGGATCTATTTAAATCCACATTCCTATATCTCTTTCTCCCTCTGAACTCAACTCCAATTATGCAGGGGGCAGGAGGAGTTGTATGTTTCTCTATTAGACATAACACCCTTTGCTTTCTAAAACTGATTTCTGTTGGTCCATCCATCTGCCATTCTATGTGGCTCTTAAATTTCCTAGGAAATCTCTTTCTGAACACATTTCCTTCAGCTTCCCCTTCTCATTGATTACAGTTTCCACAGGGATGCATACGTTCTTACTTATCTCTATATCCTCAGTGCGTAAAACAAAACCTGGAAAAAAAATAAAATAAAAAAATAAAAATAAAAAAATCCCTGGAATATATTATCACCCAACCCATGTGTTGGGTGAAGAAGTAAATAAATGACACGAGCAATGTCAATCCTTTACTCCTCTTTGAATCCACTTCCTTTCTTTAAGCATGCTCACAACAGTTCTGTCTTGCAAAAAAAAAAACAAACAAACAACGTTTTGGCTTCTGTCCTCTCTGAAATAATTCATCAGTTTTATATCACAAGATGGCATATTTCTTCCTACCTTCTTCCCTAAAGAGAGCAATTTTCTAAACCCCCCCCCCAAAAAAATGGAGTAAGTGACCAATCTGAAAAAGATAAGGAGTATTATTGCAGCCAAAGCTAAACACAAGGTCTGACACTCTCTAGCCCGCGCCCATGCCTACATTACTTGGAAAACATTAGGTCAATACCCTGACAATGCTATGGTTCCCACAGGCAAATCTCCGCTGAGGTTTTAATACTCCACTGAGTATAACTGAGTATAACTCAAACTTTGGCTCACTGGTGGGCTAATATTTTACCAACAATTTATAAAATATTTTCTGAGTGCTAAACTTGCCAGGCATCACACTAGACACTTTAAAGGATACTTTAGAAATCAGATAGTGATTGAACACAAAATAAACTAAGATTCAGAAAGAAAATAAACCATGTGGCTGTGGATAAATGTCCATGCCTCCTGGTTGAAAGTGATGCATCTCATGAAAGAGCTTCAAAATAAGTACCATCGGGAGAGGGATTTTGACTAAGCACAGTGGATCCCAGAAAGCTTCAAAGAGGAGGTGGCATTTTAACAAAGCCTAGAAGGAATGAATTAATATGTGAACACTTTTTCACATATTTTCAGTGGTATGCTCTTAAGCAAATAATAAATTATCCCTGATTTGTTGCATTTGATACTTTCCATGTTATAAATAGACCTCCCGTGGCCAGCAACCAGCTCTTCAAAATCCCTGAAAAGTTAGCAATGAACTCTCTCACGGCAGCTCAGCATACCACTGCTGGATAAATTTCAACTCAGACAACCCTCCAATGAATTTAAAAGCTGTATACGAAATTCAGACGATCTACCCATACCCATATGGAAGGACACATTGTTGCAACAGAGGAAAAGTGGTTTAGGGAAGAGCACTAGCTAGCTTTTGAATGCTTTTAGCTGGCCCTGGACGGTTAGTTCAGTGGTAGAGCGTCAGCCCAGCGTACAGCTGTCCCAGATTCAATACCCACTCAGGGCACACAGGAAAAGCGCCCATCAGCTTCTCCACTTCTCTCTCTCTCTCTCTCTCTCTTTCTCTCTTTCTCTTCTCCTCCTACAGCCGTGGTTTTATTGGAGCAAACTGGCCACGGTGTTGAGGATGGCTCCGTGGCCTCTGTCTCAGGTGCTAAGAAGAGCTCAGCTGCTGAGCAATGGAGCAACACCCCAGATACAGAACATTGCCCCACAGGGGGCTTGCTGGATGGATCTCGGTTGGGGCACACACTGGAATCTGTCTCTCTGCCCCCCATCCTCTCACTGAATAAAGAAAGAAAGAAATGCTTTTAGCTGACCCCAGTTCAAAGAGCCACATTAGACCCAGAAAAGCTATCCCCTATCTCTGAGTAGCTCTGGGTCTTGACAATGCAAAGAAATATTGGCAGCCTGACTTAGATTATCTCATTAAAATTTTGATCGCATGGCCTCATCTTTCAAATCTGGGAACTCCTACAGATTTTGGAATGCTACACCTATGGAACTCTTTTTATAAAGATTTTTTTAAAGGTGGTTATGCAAGGAAGAATAAAGTTAAGACAGAAAAGGTCTAAGTATTTCTCTAAGAAACCCAACGTGGCTGGAAGTCAGTTTCACTGGGCAACTGACTGATGTCAGGAAGGAAAATGGCAAAGGTAACCCAGACTTTCTGGATGTGCCTGCGTTTTGGTTTACCGGGCCCAATGGTTTCTTTCTCAAGAAAATACCTTTTTTCTTTTTTTTTTATTGTGACGGGAGTGGTCATGAAAACCGTCTTGGTAATAAGCTCTGTGAAGATCCCTTGGCATAACTGGCTATAAATATTGGCCATGTGCTACATTTAAATATTTTGGTTTGAAACAAGTAGCCAAAAAGCTCAGGAAATATTTTCAGAGAAGACCCATTGTTCTGGCCTCAGCTGGCATCCTGAACAACAGGCCCCGTATGCTGTGTCACTGCTGTCATCTGCCATGAGTGGGAGACACATCCCCAGTTACACTGCTCAGTGTCTAACCCTCCAAATGAGCAGAGATCTGTAAAAAGTGTTTCTTTACTGGGTTGAGAGTGTGGACTATTTGAATGCCAAGATCCCTCATGAATCTCTAATGCCATGAATCCAAGAGCCAGTCAGTTCTGAGAAAACTAAACACAGACGGAAAGGTATGATGGCGGGCAAACTGGGAGCTTGGCTTCTAAACAGACGTTGGTCACTAGTTTAGGAAGATGCTGGATTATCCAACTCCTTCACTTCCTGCCAACTCTACAAATCTAGACGTCTACTGTCCAGAGAGTTGTAAACTTTTGCTTTGGCATTGAGCTCTATCTCAAAGACCGATAAGCGACATTCATTCAAAGCCCTTTAAGAAACATTGATTGTCTTCCAGCAGATCAATCCTACTTTAATCTTCTCTTCCCTCTCTCTTTGCCTCAAATCATGAATGCCACTATCTTCCAACACATTGTCATAAGTACCGTTAAGGAGGCTTACTCAGGATAGCTATGAAAACAGAGAAATAATCATCCAAATTTAGACAAGTCAGGTGGGGTGTAAAGGAAAGCTTTTAGGAAAAAAGCAACAACCCTGGAGTCAGCCTGGAAATAGGAGTGAGTACAAGAAAGGAAACCAAAGAGGGGGTCCGGGTGGTACAAAGGCCCTGAGGCACAAAAGCTCACGCCGCCACTAGTAGCTACCTCCACTCACATGAAGAATGAAATATGAAAGAAGGGGGGGAGGGGAAGAGCCCTGAACACGAGGTGAAGGTATACTGCTCACACAAATTAGGGGATATTTCAGTGGAGTATCTGCACATTCCCTGATCCCCTCATTTTTGTGAGCAGTTGTATTTTAACTGTATCTAGAAAGCAAAAGCGGTGGGAGCTCCGGAAGGGATTGAAGCAGGGGGCCTACAGGGTCAGATGTCCGATTCTTAGTGAGTCACCCTGAGAGTGACACTGGAGATGGAGTAGAGGAAGAGCAGGATGACAGTGGGGAGCCACAAGGTACGCAACCCCCCTGTTCCATCTAGGGTCTTACTCATCGACATCTTACAGTTTTTGAGGAATCAACACTTATAAACGGACAGATAAATACCTGCGCATTCTGGACTCAGTTTGAGCGGGAGCAGGTGGGTGGGGGAGGGAAAGAGAAACTGTGATCAGCAGAAAACTTGCCATCTATTTACCCTGTTAACCGGCTGCTCATGTCTTGCTAGTTTTGTGGACGTTTCCCATTTGGGAGTAAATCTAACGCCTGATTCTTCCCTAACTGTCAGAGAGAGAGGGAAACAAACATAACGAAAAAACCTCATCGGAATTATCTCTTTTAACTACCTAAAGATTATAGCCACAGGCTTTTCACTAACTTGCGGGGAAGGAAATACAATAAATGGACTGTTCCTCTAGGGGGGTGTTGCAGAAGCAATCTAAAGCAACGTGAGTCTGGGAGACTGTGAGGAGGCACCATCTGCATATCTAATTCGCACCACCCAATCAGCTTCCAGTACTGACGGTGCGTCTGGAGCCCACCCTCCACGCTGCTCAGGTGGCAGACTGCCCTGAAAACTCCCTCAACAGGAGCGGGTCCTAAAGGAGAGGTGGCTTTAGTATTTAAGGAATATAAAGCATATGATGCTGGATGCATACGATGTTAAGCCATAAAAGAATTACTGAACCCTCAAATGATTAAAATAGTAATGATATGCCTACTCTGATGTTTTTTTAATTATCTAATGATGCATGTTTACTGTGTGTCAGGCACAAGGATAAGTGCTCTGCACTCAATATTCTATCGTTTAATATTGAAAGTCGTTGCTACCACTGCCGTGGTCCAGGTGGGAAAAACCAAAGGGAGAGGAATTATCCAAAGTCAACTGTTTGTTGGAAAATGAATTTGAGTCCAGGTCTCTATGACACTGGAGGCCATACTCTTAACTGCTGCCTAATACCGCCCTGGGTAGGGGATCCACCCTAGTCCCGGCCACGTGGCTTTCCTCCATCTCCGCAGGCAAATGCTCTCCTCTCCAGGAGATCGCACACTCTGTACCTTGCTTCTATGATGTGATGAAATTTCTCTCTTTTGTTTTAAGATTTTATTTATTGATTTTACAGAGAGAGAAGAGAGAGGGGGGACCAAGAAGTGTCACCTCGCAGTTGCTTCACTTTAGTTGTTCATTGCTTGCTTGTTGCTTGTCCTATGTGCCTGGACCAGCCAAGCCCAGGGTCTTGAACAGGAGACCTTAGCATTCCAGAGTGATGCTCTCGCCACAGCGCCACCACAGGCCAGGCTGTGATGTGATCAATTTTCTTTCTGGTGTTCCCTCACTCCTTATTCACTCATCTGGTGATCCTCTCTTATTCCTTCTTCCACATTCTGTTCAGATTTTATTTCTCTCAGCCAGGGGATTTTACTCAAAAAGAACTAACTAAATAAATAAACAAATTAACCAAATTATTCCCACCTCGCTTCTGAAAGCACGTTACATCATGGCTGGCATCCGAATGTCTAGGACATCTGAATACATACATATTGGTATAGAAATTAAATTTTTATATTGATTAACATAATAAAATGCTAATAGATATCCCAGCCATATTATGTCAATTAAAATTTTATGAGTTCACAGCTGAAAAATGTGTTTTAAGAGTTAGCATTTGCCGTCTGGTGATTCAGAAATGTAGAAAGACATAGAATAAGCAAACATAGGTATAAGTATTAAAATCACTCTTCCAGAGGTGATTTGCTCCAGAATTTTCTTTGAAGTCTGAATATATCCCTTTATCATTGAAGCTTGTTGTGGAAAGATGAAAAAATTCTTATACCTTATGTTTTCCAGAAATGATCAACAAATACACAGGCAGATCCAAATATACTAGACTGCAATAAGAATCTACTGCCCAGCCTGACCAGGCAGTGGTGCAGTGGATAGAACGTCGGAATGGGATGCCGAGGACCCAGGTTCAAGACCCCGAGGTCGCCAGCTTGAGCGTGGGCTCATCTGGTTTGAGCAAAGCTCACCAGCTTGGACCCAAGGTCACTGGCTCGAGCAAGGCATTACTCGGTCTGCTGTAGCCCCACGGTCAAGGCACATATGAGGAAGCAACCAATGAACAACTAAGGTGTCACAAAGAAAAACTGATGATTGATGCTTCTCATCTCTCTCCATCCCTGTCTGTCTGTCCCTATCTATCCCTCTCTCTGACTTTGTCTCTGTAAAAAAAAAAAAAAAATTCTGCTGCCCAAATCCCACTAGATTGGCCGGCAATCTCCAGCTGTTAGCCTCATCTGGTCTTTTCGAGTTTGGAGTCAAGGCCCTGCTCTTCTGGGAGCATCCCCAGACGAATACCTGAGCAAAGTGCTGATATAATTGGCCAAGTCATTCTTCATCTCCATTCTATAGCTCCCCAGGTGGTACTCCCAATATACTTTGTATACTTAATGCAGTGATTCTCAAACTTTATGAAGTCAGGCACATTTAAAATCCTACAAACAATTATAGGCACACTATATACAAATTTCTGAGAAATATGTTATAATAATTAGGTCAAATATTAAAGAAAAAAATATAAAGTCCCAGCATGCTTTTTTGCTAATTAAATGAAATAAATACAACAAAATTAAATTTATTCTGACATTAAAAAAACATTTTTATGTTACATTTTTTGTTATGCTTTTTAGAATTCATAAAAAAGAAGGGTTAAAAAATTTAAAAAGTTATCTTTTTATATATAAAGATACATTCTTAGTAACATTTAGTAAATTCAGCAGGTCCCCAGTGCAAATGTGTTAAGTTTTTTCATTCTTGTGTTTATGAGAAACATGAGCCTGATGTGTCCTAGTGATTTCTTCAATGTTTGGGCATATATTTGAAAGGCAAACTCTCATTTCCTCATCAATACATTGAAGAATTCCTCTTTTTACTCTTAATTGTGTTGAGTGCAGAAAACCCCCACCATACAGATCATCTTAACTTAACACCAAACAAAGGATAGAAGAAACTTGCCTCCAGTCTTTCCGGGGAACATGGGGGGTAGTGTAAACAATCCAGCACCACAGCTTAACAGTCTTTTGCAACCTAATTAGGCAAGTGAGGTGGGGGGTTGGGCAGACAGTCAGCTTACAACCAATTCCCCATACCTCTGTCCCCCAAAAATCTAAACTCCAAAAACCCTATTGGTTTTTTGGTCCCCAACAGGCACATATTTCTCTGGAATACCATTGGGCACACCTGAAAATCTTCTAGGGTACACCAGTGTGCTCTGGCACACACTTTGAGAACCACTGCCTTAATGTCTTATCCTATTTTCCAGAGAATCCAACCTGCAAATACTAGACACACACTGATGCACAGTAGTTCAGTAGTGAGGAATAGCAAGATGAAAATCCAGGTTCTTACTTCGCAAATGCTACAGGGAGGTCAGAAAAACTCTGGGAGGGTCTGTCTTTATGAGAACCCCACCCTAGGGTCCAAGAACTAATGGAAATTCTATTTTCCATTCTCTGCTCTCCTCCCCTCCATGCAAGAGGCTCCTTTTCTCGTTCTCATCACAGCTAGAGATGCAGATAAGAACATTACATTGAGAACTATTGTCCTATGATGTCCTCAAATTCCTTGTCTGTATTAAACACACACACACACAAATGCCAAGCTCTTGTAAAATATCACAAATTAGGAGGGCATCTGGTAGGCACTTAACACAAATTAATCTACTTTTTCCTGGAGGAATTACTCCTATTTCCTTACTGAGTGCTCAAATAGTATTACAGGTGTCCTATTCTGTTCCTCTTCCTTCTCAACTCTAGGTAGGAGATCTATCTTAATAATATCTATGACTTACCCAATTTATTAGTGAAGTTGATGTAAGGTAATGGGATCTCTTTTGTTCTCCAGAACCCAATACTGGCCACTCACAAAGACCTCTCATTTTATCTCTCTACCTCCAACTGCTGGACATTCATTCAGTCAAAGGCGATCAGTGGGCAGAAAGATGGCCCCGCTCCTTGGTCTAGGACAGCTCTGGTCTTTCCTCCCCACTGAATCAGGGTCCCCAAAGCCTACAGTGTGGCCCAGAAAGAGCAATGAACTGAAGGATCAGGTGATAAGTCTACCCTTGTAGGGCACTCAGCTACTCAGTTATTCCCTTCCACTCGTTCATTCCTCATCACGTTCATTCAACAGAAATGTCCGAGACAGGCTAAGGGGTAGATATTGGGAAGTCAGAACTTTTAAAGCGAATCCCTGCACCCTTTGAGTGTAGAAAAGATGATGACAAGGGCATTGTTCTCCCATTCAATACACATTTTATATTTTTAAATATTTGCTGTCCTAGAAACTTGGCATCTAACCTTTGAAAAAAGTTAAAGAACCACAAAGCAACATAAAGCAACAAATGAATAGACAAGAAAAACTAAACAAAAACTCATAGACACAGACAAAAGGATAGCATGACCAGAGGGAGGGGAGTAAAGGGGCCACATATATGGTGACGGAAGATGGTCTGACTCTGGGTGGTGGGCACACAATGCAATATACAGATCGCATGTCATAGAGATGTACGCTTGAAACCTTTATAGTCTTATTAACCAATGTCACCCCGGTAGATTTAATAAAAAGAAAAAAAAAGGAAGGCTTTCTCCTTGACTCCCCTCCTATCCTCTCTCTTTGGTGGTGGTAATTGAAGGCATTGGATATGTGCATGTGTTCGTGAACGTGTGTACATACGCCCTTTTTATGAGTGTATGTTTCACTTAAGTATACAGCAACATATTCAGCTAGATTTTATTCCTCATCTCAATTCTCCAAACCTCTCTTCGCACTCCACTTGACACTTTCATCTGGAAAAGCTTTTCCTCTGTATCAGCCTTCTCTTTCCCCTTTGGCCAAAACCAAGCCCTCATTATCAGAGGGGTAATTTTGCCAGACAGAGAATATTAAATCATCACCTCTGCTACGTCCTTAGATTTTTCTTTTTACAAACTGTGTCTGAAGTTCAACTTCTGTTTCTAGATATCTTTTTGGCTTCAACTGTCCTCTTGGGGCAAATAAATAAATAAATAAGAATGTCATCTCCTACAAGCACCTCCTGATGACATCCAGAACGGAATTTGTCAGAAGAACACAACTGTAACCCCTTCCGACCCTTCACCTGTGCCCAGGCCATATTTCCACCTTCCCCGTCCTGAGGATGTGAGTGACACAGATGTCCTCAGTCCCGAGCTGGCCAGTCCGGGCTTTGCCTTGAAATTGGAGTTGAATCTCATCTCAGGACAACTGCTCCCTGAACAGGAGCTCTGCACAGACATAGCTCCACCTCCTCATTAACAAGGAAAAACAAAGCAAGAAATGAGGAAGGAAAAAGTACCCTTTGATTCTCTTTTCTGGGCCTTTGGAGCTTTTCAGAATCGTTTTTTTTTTTTAAAAAAATAACATGAAAGAGTGTTGGTTTTAACTCTGAAAATATCCGCCTTTTTACACAAGGCTCTGCCCTTGAACTTCAAAACAGTGTCCTGCCGTAAGGACCAAAGAAACCAAAGGGTTTCTAAGGTGAACTTGGCCTCCTGGTTTCTGAGCACTTTCCCTGTCAATTTGCTGTTCTCATCTTCACATTTTGTGTGTGTGTGATCTGGAGAAAGGGCTGAACTGAAATATCAATGGAAGGAGCCCTGATCAGGGCATTTATTCGGAGCATTGAAGAGGGAAGCCCTCAGACACAGATCTGACATGCTCTTCATTTAGACAAGTCAGAAAACAAAGCAGAAGGTAAAAAGGCTACATCAAGCCTGGTGCCCAGCCTACCTGCCAGTGGGATAGAACCCGGGCTTTCTAGTCAGTTACAGATGTGTGAGTGTCTTCTTTTTTCATTACAAGCATTCAAGCATGTTGTGAGATTGTTGGAGCCAGCATCAGAATATGTAGCATATACAGTTTTATTAATAATTGGTATCCTGGATGTTAAACAAACAATCGTTACTAAAACTCCTGCAGTACAATAAGAGGAAGTCCGTTCTTGCATTGATCCATAATTACAGTATCAAACTGCAGTTCTCTTGGGCAAAGCACTTGTATTGTATTTGCCTTAAAAATTGTGTTAGTGGAAGGTAAGACCCAAAAGATCTGGAATATAAAGTCTTGTTATACACTAAATAGTCTCGTGACCTAGGACAAATAATGTTTGCTCAGCTGCAATGGCCAATTTTGGTAACAAGTGATGTTATCTGCCTAATATAATGCTTGGGACACAATAGGTATTCACTTATGGATATAACACCCAAGATTGGCTCACCTTTTCTATTTACCACTACAAGGAGTGTTTTCCGTGTGCTGTCTTATCTCGTTTTCACAACAATGATAGGCGGTAGGTATGAGTTGCATCCTGCTCTATAAAATAAGGATAATGGGGCTCAGAGAGGTTAAGTCATTTTTCCACGGTCACATCGGAGTTGATTAGACTACTTAGATTCAAACTTCATCTTCCAAAGCTTCAAAACCTGAGCTTGTCCCTACCATAATATACTCCTATGGCTTAGTGAAGGAAAGAAAACAGGAGTTCTCAATGCAACAAGGCTTTTGTGTGCAAATAAAAAACCATATTTCTTTTAGTAAAAAGAACTTCATAAATGAAAAGGGTTATTATTATCATATATATGGGAAAAAATAAAAGTGCCCATCAGTGAGGCATATTCTGACTTTCCCTCCATCATGTCGGATATGCCTGAAACTTCTTACACTCAGGAAAGGGATAACTTCTGCTGATTCCCTGAATGCTCAGACAGTGGGTGCAAAAATAAAGGTACAACACCTGTCTCTGTTCCTTTAAACATCTCATGCCATTTTCTTGTAACACTTAGGGCACAATGATATTCTATATATTTTTTTATATTTAATCCTCATGGGTCAATTTGCTATGATTCCATTTAAAAAAAATAGTTGAGCTTTTATTGTGTGCCATGCATGGTGCTACTTGCTCAAGACATACTGAACGACAAGGAGCACATGCCTGCCCCCATGGAGTACCCATACTTCAGATTAAAAGTTCCCCACAGCAGAGCAGGAAGTTAGGAGCATTGGTCTACACCTGAATCTAAGCTTTTGTTTCCCCGTAATTGTAGGACTAACACATGTTGATATTAACGTTCAAAAACATTCTATCCCAATGCTTCTCCACTGCACAACCCTGGTTTATCACACTATTGGTTTGGACTAAAAGAAGGAGAGAGAATTTAGGGATGCAGGGGAGGAAGGGGAAAAAAAAGTAAAATAAAGCAGAAGAATCTTTTATTGCAAGGCCTCCTAAGCTCAGGAGCACTGACCGGGTGACCAGCGGGTCGTTTCTATTTGATGTCAGATGGAGGTGTTTAAATTCTCAGTTTCAAGATTGATTGAAAATCAGATCACATCATACTGGCTGCCAGATCTCAACTTTCAGCTATTATTCTCCTAACTTTTTAACTTTCTCTTACAACAAAAGGAAAGGTCTGTTCTCTTATTCTTCAATTTCAGTGGCTCTTTTTTGGGGAGGATCGTAAGCAATTGACAAAAGAAACAGACACGTTTTTTTTTGTAATGCGTTTTCGTCTTCAAATGTGTGCTCGGTCATGCACTTTAGGACAAATCATAATACTCTCATCTTTCAAATATTTCACCAAAGCGTCCAAGAAAGTATTTTCAATGCTGTCCTGATTTAAGATGTTTTGGCCAGATTATACAATTTCAAAAAAACACTTATAAAATTACGACTAGATAGAAAAAAAAAAAATCAGTGTCTTTTCTGGCCAATTTTATCTATTGTATCTCAAGGGAAAGGACTCTGGATTCCAGAAAAGTCTTTCATTTTCCACTTACAAATAACTATTTTATATGGCATTTGCCTTCACTCTAATTTTTTTTTTAATTTTTATTTATTTATTTATTTTTTACAGAGACAGAGAGTGAGTCAGAGAGAGGGATAGACAGGGACAGACAGACAGGAACGGAGAGAGATGAGAAGCATCAATCATTAGTTTTTCATTGCGCGTTGCAATACCTTAGTTGTTCATTGATTGTTTTCTCATATGTGCCTTGACCGCGGGCCTTCAGCAGACCGAGTAACCCCTTGCTGGAGCCAGCGACCTTGGGTTCAAGCTGGTGGGCTTTTCTTCAAACCAGATGAGCCTGCACTCAAGCTGGCAACCACAGGGTCTCAAACCCGGGGTCCTCTGCATCCCAATCCGACGCTCTATCCACTGCACCACCGCCTGGTCAGGCTACTCTTAATTTTTCATTGGTGAGATACACAGCTTTTATTTGACTCATCTCACAATGTAATCTTTATCCCAGGTCAACAATATGTATCTTAACCCCTATGCAGGGGGTTCTTTCCCACTGCGAGTTTTGTTCCCAGTGCTCAGAGCACCTCTGGCTCCTCTCTACCCTCGACTGGGTCTCTCTCTTGTGGACAAGGAGGATTCAGTTGATTTCAGAATTTGGGGAGATAAATTACGTGTGCATAATTGGTCCCCTTTGCTTTTTCTTCCTTCTGGGCTCAAACTGCCTGCAGAATCATAAATTGTACTTCGGCCATTGTGCAGTTGGGATTTGTCTCAGACTGGTGGTCTATGTGGGACTGGGTGATGAGTTTAATACTGATTTTCACTATTTGAAAGACATTCTTCCTAGATATTAGCTACATTCTCCAATAGCAGCTTGTATTAATAAAGACGGCATTTCCGTCCTGTCCTATTCTTTTGTCTCGTAAGTTAATTGATACCGAGTGGCAATGGAGATGAGGGTTTCCATATACTAGACCGCTCAGAAAACCTGAACAGAGAAAAACAGGCACAAGCATTCACAAGCAAAATAGAAGAATTTCCCCTCTGTATCAGCATCAGAATTCCAGAAAGAGTCCTATGGAAAAGGAAAATATACGTCCGTGATCCCATGAGGAAATAGACACACATATATACCACTGTATGTCGGAACATATATCTTTAATCTCAAGAAGTGAGTCTCTAATGGTAGAGGGGGTGAGAATAGGGGCCAAAGAATAAAGGTGTAATAAGATAAAGGAAAAAAGATGATTCAAGTCTAAACTGAGAGGAAGGGTGAAAGACTGGCCAGATTTTGCTTTCCAAGTTGTTGATGAATCGCAAACAATAGCATAGTAATGAGAATATCTGCTCTGAGGCCGTAATGGCTGGATTCAAATCACGGCTCTGCTACTAGATAGATATCTGGTCTCAGGCTTTTCCTATCACCTCTCTTAGCTTGACTATATAGAGTAATTAATAAAGTCGATTGTAATATGTTCAAACATCATGCACGAATATACTCGGGACTTATTAAATGTTGAAGCAGCATCATATAAGATAGCATGGGTATGTTAATGAGTTTGTTAAAAGTGAAGAGGAAGCCCTGGCCGGTTGGCTCAGCGGTAGAGTGTCGGCCTGGCATGCGGGGGACCCGGGTTCGATTCCCGGCCAGGGCACACAGGAGAAGCGCCCATTTGCTTCTCCACTCCTGCCCCCTCCTTCCTCTCTGTCTCTCTCTTCCCTTCCCGCAGCTGAGGCTCCATTGGAGCAAGGATGGCCCTGGCGCTGGGGATGGCTCCTTGGCCTCTGCCCCAGGCGCTAGAGTGGCTCTGGTCGCGGCAGAGCGACGCCCCGGACATCGCCCCCAGGTGGGCAGAGCGTCGCCCCTGGTGGGCCGTGCCGTGTGGATCCCGGTCGGGCGCAGGCGGGAGTCTGTCTGACTGTCTCTCCCCGTTTCCAGCTTCAGAAAAAGTACAAAAAAAAAAAAAAAGTGAAGAGGAAAAGATGACTGATGCCATGTTTGGGCTTTCTTATCATTTGGCTATGCTAAGCGCATGAACAGAACCAAAACCAATAGTGAAATCAACATAGAAGACACACCAAGACATACATCCAGAATGTTACAATCCAACTTTTCCAAATGCTGTTACAATCCTAATTTTTTAAATTAAGTAATTCTGTTAGGATTAAGAGACTGTTATAAATGTGATGGTATCTCCTATTCCTCTAAATTTCTTTACCCTCTCCACTCCTGCCTACAATGTCTTCTTTCATATTGTAATAGTCTATATAAAACCAAGTCCAAAGCTTCTTCTCTCTGAAGCCTGGCTCAATATCATTAGGGAATAAATTACCAACCGTTAAAGAAATTACAAAAAAAGAAACTAACGATAACAATGTTTACTAAAGGAGAATATGTGGTATAACTATCATCTTCAAATTCTTTTTTAAATTTTCTGATTAGATTTGTTTTATACCCACAGCAGCTGTGAAAACTAAGTTGTCTTTCCATAAATGATACATACTTTAGTGATCACACATGAGTAAGACTTTAAAGCTGAGTTAGGACTGAAAAGCCAACCCTGAGACATGCTTGGCATGCTCTTACCTATTTAATTTTTTTTCTTTTATATTGAACTTATTGGGGTGACACTGGTTAGCAAAATTACCTAGGCTTCAGGTGCACAATCCCACAACACATCATCTGAGATTGTATTGTGTGCTCACTACCCCCAGCCAAGTCTCCTTCCGTCACCATCTATGCCCCATGCCCTCCTCCACCTCCTCCCAGCCCCCTCACCCAGGCAACCACCACAGTGTTGTCCGTGTCCGGGAGTATTTTCTTTCTTTTTTGCTCAATCCCTCCCCTCCCCTATCTATCCCCCAACAGCTGTCAGCCTTCATTCTATCTATGATTTATCGATATTTTGCTTTGTTAGTTCATATTACCTCTTTAGACAGAATAAAAACATGCTCTGGAAACCACCAGGTTATGATATCAATAAAAGCAATTATTTTTTTTTACAATGTATAAATTATTACAGTACTGCATGTGTCTGTTCTACCATTGTGTTGTTTGTTTCTAGTTACTATTCTTCAAGTCCAAAGACTTACTCTAAAAAGGATAAAGATTCAATCTCCCCCAATGGACATGCAAGAAAAGTGACTTCTGGGAAGTCCACTGACTTCTGTAATCCCAAGCAGAAAACCTTCTAAATCATTTTTAGACTTTAAGAATGCTTGATTAAGCAAGTTGTGCTGAGAAAACAAATTGGGTTTGATGACTTTTTATTATATAAAAAAAAATATGTAGCAAATGATCCCGGTTGCTTCCTATATTTTAGGGAGCTTGGATCTCCTGATCTTCAAAGATCCCCTAATATGAAGAAATTGGAAGCAGGGGTCTGTCGATCCATAGAGGGTTAACAGAGGGTTTCAATGGGCCCATTATTCCTTCAAATAATATTTGGTGGTTTGTATGTCCTTGTGTGGTTACCTTTATAAATTTTTCTAGGAATATTTTGTCAGCCGTTTGACATATATCGCAAAGTTAAACCAACAAATGAACATAAAAGTAAATTAAGAGGTTAAGTGCCTCTGAATTATGAGCCCATTGAGCCCACAGTACTGAGCTCATTAAGTATAAGTGATGAGGTCCTGCAAAAGAGTAAGAAATTCAAGTTATTTCATAAATCATATAAGATTAACTTGCAAATCACTGGTAGGAGAATTCATATTGAAAGGCAAATACAAATGATTGGTTTTTATCTATAAATAAATCCTACCTTCATAAAAGTTTGCAAGTCTGCCTACAGGGTGAGTTGGGAGTGTTTAAAATAATTCCAGAGCAGAATCACATGTTGTTTTTTCTTTTGTTTTGTTTAGTTTTTATTCTAGCAGGTGACTGGGTATGGTTGGAGAAATAGTTATTTATATATCTTTGAATGTTGAATAATTATTTCAATGCTAATCATTAAATTAAAAAATCCAAGGGTCTCAGCTGCAGATTTAACATGCAAGATTCCCCCATAGGCTTAAGGATTTGCTTGGGGTAGAGGGAGAGTGAAACCACCCGATATTTTAAGAATATAAAATGGCACCCTCCCCCCCTTCCCTTCAGGTTTATCCCTTCCTATTATCCCCTTTCCCTCTGTCCTCTTTTCCTTTGGTTCCTTTGATCCAGTCTCTGTCTCTATTCCATTCCTCAGTTCATATTGTTCATTGGATTACTCAAATAAGGTCATATGATATTTTTCTTTTTCTGCCTGGCTTATTTCACTCAACATAATAGTTTCCAGGTCCATCCAGGTTGTTGCAAAAGGTAATATTTCCTTTTTTTTTCATGGCCCCATAGTATTCCACTGTACATATATACCACAGCTTTTTAATCCACTCGTCCGCTGATGGACACTTGGGCTGTTTCCAGATCTTCGCTATTGTGAACAATGCTGCCATAAACATGGGGGCGCATTTCTCCTTTTGAAACAGTGATATGTTGTTCTTGGGATATATTCCTATAAGTGGGATGGCTGGGTCAAAAGGCAGTTCGATTTTTAATTTTTAGAGAAATCTCCATACTGTTTTCCACAGTGGCTGCACCAGTCTGCATTCCCACCAGCAGTGCAGGAGGGTTCCCCTTTCTCCACATCCTCACCAGCACCTATCATGTGTTGTTTTGTTAATGAGTGCCATTCTGACTGGTGTGCAGTGGTATCTCATTGTGGTTTTAATTTGCATTTCTCTAATGATTAGTGATGTTGAACATTTTTTCATCTATCTATTGGCCATCTGTATGTCCTCTTTGGAGAAGTGTCTATTCATTTCTTTTGCCCATTTTTGATATAAATTTTTTATCTTCCTGGTGTTGAGTTTTACAAGTTCTTTATAAATTTTGGTTATTAACCCCTTATCAGACGTATTGTCAAATATGTTCTCCCCATTGTGTGGTTTGTCTTTTTATTCTTTTCTTATTGTCTTTAGCTGTGCAGAAGCTTTTTAGTTTGATATAGTCCCATTTGTTTATCCTGTCTTTTATTTCACCTGCCCATGGAGATAAATCAGCAAATATTGATATATTGCTGTGCGAGATGTCGGAGAGCTTACTACCTATGTTTTCTTCTAAGAGGGAGATGTTGAGGGGAATATGGGGGCGGGCGGATGCATTCAGGGTGACATTAGAATTTATGTAAACACAATAAATTAAATTTTAAAATAATAATAATAAAAAGAATATAGAATAGAAGGATAGCTTTTCCCCCCCAGGAAAGCAAGCGTGTGAGTGTAATGCAGACACTGCTCTAAGCTTCAGTGAGAATGGAATTAAAAATGAAGTGGTCTTCAAATCTCAGACCCCTGGCTGTAGTAGCAAGAACTGTTTACAAACTCTGCTTTCCTCCCATAAGTAACAATTCCTGGAAAACATCATGACTGGGCTTGGCTCATAGAAAGATCATAACCAATGTGCTCTAAACAGTAGCTTTCTTGTCATTGTTATATCATTCTTACAATGGTTCTATTGACTATTTAGTATTATTCTCATTTTATAGATAAAGAAACTGAAATTTAGAAGTCAAGCAACTTTAAATACAGCATAGAACAAAACAAGGGTCAAAGCCACAATGTGAACATAGGCTGAAAAGGAAGCTTTAAAAGGAAAAGAAGTGGAGATTGAGGTTTGAACTCATGAAGTTGGAGGTGGCTATTGGACATCCAGGTGCAGATGTTGAGCAGATGGTTGGCCCTGGGATTTGGGGAGTTAATGTGGAGACACAGACTTGGGAAATATTTGCATGAGGATTGTAGCGAAGGTAAGCAAACCAACTTAAATGGAGCCTGGTTAAACAGGAGAAGGAGGAAATTAAGAGAGAATGACCAATAAGAGTATTGGAAGATGCCAACCTTTAAAATGTTGGCAGGAGGGTATTTCCTAAACTACTTTATATACAAGAAAAAATCAGAGACGTAGGAGGGAAAACAAGGGAACCCAGTATCAGAGGTGCCAAGGGAAGTGATACTTTCAAGAAGGGACTTCCACCACATCCAGAGCTACAGAGAAGTCAAATAAAGGACAACAGAGCCGAGCCACTTGAAGCTAGCAAGCAGGTCACCTTGCAGAACAGTTCTAGGGGAATGGCTGAGGGAGAAAGCAGACTGCCGTCGATTTCAAAGAAAAAAATAGGCAATGAAGTTGAGCATGCTGTTTGTAGCAGGAGCTTGCTAATCACAGAAAGGAGAGAGTGTGGAATTTTTAAAAAAGAGGGAAAATATCCTCTCTGTTCTTATTTTCCTCCTCCCAAGAGGAGATGTGGACTCCAGCATATTGATAGAAGGAAGGCAGAGGAAAGATAGATGAGAGAGAAAATTAAAGTGTCAGGAGAGGACGAATCATTCACCAAACAAGCTCACGTAACAGAAACAGGGTGAGTTCAAGAGCACGGGAAGGTGGGTTAACCTCTGTCCAGATGAAGAGGGCTTTTTCTCTGGGTGCCGAGTGAGGCTGCAGAAATAACAACGTCAGGGACATGACAGCAGGCAGGTGCATGCCAGACAGACTCTATTTCTGAAAAGGAAGCGGCCAGGATGTTGACTGCGAGTACTAGGATAGTGAGTCGGAAGGGATTGATTCAAGTTTGGAAGTGATGCTTTGGAACAGGTGACAGGTAGCTGAGCAGAGATACATGAAAGATTGTTGAATAGCCCTAAGGATAAAGAAGATAAACCTGCGAACTTGTGTGATTCCCTCTCAAAGCAAAGTAGCCAGTGCATAAGAATTAAAGAGAGTTGTCAGACTGAGTGTTTAGTGCTCAGAACTATCCTGAAGGAAACCATTATTGTTTCCTCTTTGCACCTGGAGAGACAGAGATGTTTTACTTAAGTGACAAGGATAGCAATACGCAAAGTTGAGTTCTGATCCCTCGTCCTTTGCTGTGTCCACACTTTCTGCGTGGCTAGTTCCCTACCATGTTAACCTGCACCAATGGTCCCCAATAAAAGTGTTTAGTTTGCATGGAGTATAAATATTGACCTTGAACCAGGGCTTTTAATGCATTCCCAGAAGAGGGCTGGCTCCAAGGACAATGAAAATGTCATACATTTGGAAGGTTTGTGTGTCTCTATGGGTGTCAGTGTGTGTTTTTATTCTTTGCTGCAAAATACACAGAATGACTTGGAGCTTGCTTTGTCTTCAATCAGGGCTCCTCTGTTCAGATTTTAGGGGAGTATTCGCCATTTCTCTTTACAAAGAAGGAAACATCTTTGGGTTTGAGTCACCGTTTCCTGGATAAATTCCTACCTAATCAATCGATTGTGCATGCTTTTGTCTCTCAAACAACATCCCATCTGATTCATTTTAAGATGATCTCAAAAATGGATTTTTAAAAAAACTTTTTCATTGAATTTATTAGGGTGACACTGGTTAATAAAATTATATAGGTTTCAGGTGTAGAATTCTATAATGCATCCATGTATACTGTATTGTGTGCTCACCACCCCACATCAAGTCTCCGTCCATCACCATTTACCCCCCTTTCCCCTCCGCTACCTGCCCACCCCCTGCCCTCTGGTCACCACGCTGATGTCTGTGTCTATGAGGGCTTCTCTTTACTTAATCCCTTCACCTTTTTCACCCAGCCCCCCAGCCCCCTTCCCCTTCTGACAGCTGTCAGTCTGTTCTCTGTATCTATGAGTCTGTCTCTATTTTGTTTGTTAGTTCATTTTGCTCACTAGCGTCCACACCTGAGAGAAATCATAGGGTCCTTGTCTTTTTCTGACTGGCTTATTTCACTTAGCATGATACTCCCCAGGTCCATCCGTGCTATCACAAAAGATAAACTTCTTTTCTTTTCAAAGGCTGAGGTGGTCCCTGTAACAATGAGTCCATCTCAGAACCAGGAGCCTAAAAGCCACGAGGCATGACACATCACAGGGCTGCAGCTCACGTCCCACGGAAAGGCCACAGTGAGGGTTCTTGGGGTTGGCAGGTGTTCATCCCACTCAACAGATCCCTTCCTTTTAGCAGCGGGTTCTCCCATAAAGTGACTAGACACAAACATCACAGGATAAAGTTGATCAAAATAATACAGGAACCTGTGGTTATAAAATCATGGTTGTGTGTTTTCTGTTTTTTCTTTTTCAGTGAGAGGAGGGGAGATAGATAGTAAGGCAGACTCCACCAGGATCCACCCGGCAACGCTGTCTGGGGCTGGTAATCGAGTACTGAGCTGTTTTTAAACAATCCTTAGCCCCAGGGTCATGCTTGAACCAATGAAGCCACTGGCTGCGGGCAGGGAAGAGAGAGACAGGGTGAGGGGAGAAGCAGATGGTTGCTTCTTCTGTTTGCCCTGACTGGGAATCGAACCCGGGATGTCTGTACAGATGCCCTATCCATTGAGCCACTAACCAGGGCCATGTGTTTTCATTACATATTGCCAAAAGATTAAAGTGAACTCATAACTGCATACTATAACTGTAGTATCACAGCACAGGCATTTTCAATGCTCCGTTTTTTTAGAGAACATCTGTATTATATGTTCCGGATATGTCTCTGCTTAGCCATGTGACTGGATTTTCGGTGCATTACCAGATTCCATTTGTTAAATTTATTTATTAAACTATTATTTCATTAGCCCCTGCTTCATAGCTTTCCTCGATAGACGCGATGCCTGCAGTGGGCTCTAAGAATAAAATAAAGATCCTGCCTTAGGGACTCCATTATTTAATAGTGACACAGGAACAGGCCCATGAGCATAATGGAATGCTGGGTGTGAATCCTGGGGCTGGCATTTATTTCTGTGGCCCTGGGCAAGTAATTAAAACTTGCTTTGCCTCGGAAGCCCCCTCCGCAGGATAGGCAGAGGGTATTTCCATTGATGGGAGTCTCAGCCACCTGACCTGCTGGATAAAGAATTGCTTAGAAGACAGTACAGGGGGCAGAGGCTTGAAATGGTCTGTGTACTTGCCTTGACCTCTCGCCCTTTGCCGTCTGTCCCGAAGAGAACCTGTATCCGGTGGCTGCAGACCCGAGGTGAAGGAACAAACAGGTCAAAGACATCTGAACCCAACATGCAGCCTTGAGCCACGCCGAGCAGAACATCAGGAGCTAGGGAGGTTCCCGAACAATAAAATATATGCTTGTACAACAAGCCCCTGAGATCCCGCGGTTGGTTGTTACACATCAAAAGATGCTAAGTACATGATGTATTGATATAAGAAAAAATATTTTCAAATGAATAGAGGGGAACAGCTTTTTTTTGTTTGTTTGTTTTGCTCCACTACCTTTCTGGCCCGGGTTCAGGAAGTGACATGTTTACAGCGTGGAGAAATATCAATGTGAGATCTTACTTCTGCCCGAGATGCCTAAATTAACAAGCACCAGGGCGGTCCCTACTGAGCCCCTGCTCCCCCCCCCCCAAATTGTCAAAGCATATTTAGGAGAGATTTTAAAGAAACTTTTGAAAATGTAGACCTGGCTCATTAGGGTCTTAAAAAGAAATTCTATTCCTGCTGGGAAACTATGTCTAACATTTTGGAGGTGACGCTGTTTATGTGAACTTGGGTAATATATATATATTCATGAATTGCCTCTAGGAAGCTTTTCTTTGCTTATTTGGGTGTTGTAATCAGATCAGGAAGAAACCAAGTACTTGTACTGATCTCTAGAGGATAGCTGCCTAAATAGTGATTTTTGTTTGTTTAAAAATTGTAAACTGTGTAATTTTATATGGCACATACCAACCAAAATAAAAGGGGTGGGGGAGATTGTGTCATTTGTCCCTCCATTTCACCCTCTGCCTCCTCATGTTATCCAGGCACTTAATAAAATATTAGGGGAAATTTTGAAAAGGAAGAGAGAAAGAGAAAGATGAAACATCCCAAAAGGTCAAAAATCAATGATCCTTTCACGGTTGGGACTCTGGGGAAACCCACATACTTTATTTTGAGCCAGGGTCTCAGACTGCTTCTTGAATACTTGGTTTTTGAGGCTATAAATCAATAATTTCTTGAAGAGGCATCCTCTCGAGACAAAGGGATGCTACCTTTGAAGTATCAGACGGCCTCACCAGTGCGGGAAGGGGTTCCAAGCATATTCTGTGGCGAAGTGTTGCTATTTAACAGGCTAGAGTTAAATTCTAAGAATTTGCACTTTAAAATCCTACCTATCCAGACTGATGAGATGGAGAAAGGGAGCTTTTGTGTACTTCTGGTGGAAGGAAACCTTGGTAAATAGTTCCTTAGCATCCGATGTGAAAATTCAAATCATGAATTGAGGAGGGGGGGAAACAGCACATACTTTAATCACTGGATGTTACCCAAAAAAAATTGTCCTTGGTGTTGTGAAGGATGTAACCTTATAAACTCTTCATTGCAATATCATTTATATGGAAGCAATCATTGCAATATTATTTATTTGGAAACAACCAAAAGTCCACCTGAGGTGAATAGGCTAAGATTACACTGGGGAACAAAATTTTTGTTGCATCCACAAAAACACTTGTTCTTACCTAATTCAAGTGTGCTGGTCACAAATCTGACATTAGTTTTTCTCTGTAAGCTATAGGTTTCTTTGCAATTCAAGATTTTAGGTTTTTCACCTGACCAGGCAGTGGCGCAGTGGATAAGGCATTGGACTGGGATGCAAAGGACCCAGGTTCGAGACCCCAAGGTCGCCAGCTTGAGCATGAGCTCATCTGGTTTGAGCAAAGCTCACCAGCTTGGACCCAAGGTCGCTGGCTCAAGCAAGGGGTTACTCGGCCTGCTGAAGGCCCATGGTCAAGGCACATATGAGAAAGCAATCAATGAACAACTAAGGTGTTGCAACGAAAAACTGATGATTGATGCTTCTCATCTCTCTCCGTTCCTGTCTGTCTGTCTCTATCTATCCCTCTCTGTGATTCTCTCTCTGTCTCTGTAAAATAAAAAAATTTTAAAAAAAAGGTTTTCATCTTATTGTAAAATTTTCAACATTTAGTTTAACATAATGAAGTAGAATGTCTTCTTGGACATCATCTTTATGAAAATATAATAATTATATAATGCAGTACATACACTAATACACTAAAAAGATATGATTGCATCAGAATTTGTCTACAATTTCAAAATAGAACATATTAAAACACTTATTTTAATCATAAAATTTGCACAAAACTTATTTTAATTCTATTCAGGCAAAAATTTGAGTTTGTAGCTCTTGTGTTTGTGTACTTGTTGAGGACAATCCATTTGATACTCTAGCAGTACTCTGCACATCACTAACAGTCCCAAGATTTTCAGGAAACTTATCAAGGTGACTGTTCAGGAAGTGAATCTTAACACTCACGTAACATCCAATGTTGCGGAAAGCCAACAGCATCCTTTGAACCAGAAGTTCATAGTTTTCTGCTTTTTTGTTGCCAAGGAGTTCTTTGTAACTGCCACAAAAGACTGCCATGCTGCTTTCTCCTCCTTATTCATCTTCCTGGCAAATTCTTCATCACGTATGAGGTTTGGAATTTGAAGTCCATCGAATACACCTACTTTTATCTTCTTGAAAGACAAGGCAGGAAAAGCAGAAATAATATGTTGCAAGTATTTATTTTCTCTATTCAAAGCCTGAACAAACTACTTCATTAAGCCAAATTTGATGTGAAGTGGGGGGGAAATGATCCTGTCTCGATTAACTGCAGGTTCATTTCCAATATTTTGCATCTCTACTTCCAGAGCTTCACGTTTCGGCCACTCCTTCTGTGTCCAGTGTTTCTCCCGAGCTCGGCTGTCCCACAAACACAGAAAGCAAGGACACTTTGTGAAACCTCTCTGTTGTCCTTGCAGGAAATTTACCATTTTAAGATCTACACAAATGATCCAGTTATGCTCTTCATACTTCAGAAAGTCAAGGACAATTTTTAAGTCATTATAATCTTCTCACAGATGAGTTGAATAACCAATTGAAACCGCTGCATAAACATTATCATTGTGTTGGAGAACACATTTCAGATTCCATTTAAAGCTGTCAAGAAATAGCCGCCATTCTGTTGGATTGTAAGTGGTAACATCTAGCTGGCTGAGAAGACTACTGATATCATTACAGTAAACAAAGTTTTTGTCTTCAGAAAAAAAGTCCACAAAAATTTGTTCACGCTTCCTGAAATGGGGTACTTTAGCTGACTGGTGAAGTATATTCTTTTCTTGAAGCCTGGAGGCTAATAACTCAGCTGCTTTCTTTGATAGGCCCAAATCTCTTACTAAGTCATTCAATTCGGGTTGGCTAAACTGCTGAAGGGTTAATGACTGCTTGGCATCAGAAGAAGACCCTTCACATTCTACAAACATTTCCTCATGCATCTTATCAAAATACAATTGATCACCATGTTCACTTTCTTCATCCTTAGAAGAAATAAAACCATTGAAAACTGGAACCGGGAGTGTCTCAGAGTGTGGGATAGGTCGTATTGCTGAAGGAATATTAGGATATGCAATCATATGCCGTTTTTTCTTGTTGATCCCCTTTGTATGGATCAGACAGAAATAACAGTCACTGCTGTGGTCCTTAGGTTCATGCCAAACCATGAGAATACCAAAAGGCATTCCTTTGCGTTTTCCTTTTGTTCAGTCACAAAGCATTTCCTCACAATTATGACACACAATATGAGGAGCCCAATTCTTGTCTTGATTGCCAAGGGGAACTTGAAAATAGGCAATATATGCACGTGTCACAAATGATGAAATATTGCGCCTTTGACATTGAGGTGTGTAACAGCCACATGTATAACAGAAGGTGTCAGGACTATTCTTACATTTACGCCTACTCGAAGAAGCCATGATTCAATCTTAAAACAAAATAAGAGGGTGTTTTTATCAGATAATAATTGTTTACTTTTAAAAACAACTAGAATTATGTAAAAGTGATGTTTGTAAAACATTAATTGCCTTGTGGTTATGTTCAATCCAAGAGTCATTGCCCTTTAACTCCAATTTAAAAACCAATGCATGCCATTAACTGTGACAAAAAGAAATTAAAATTGTATATAAATTAGAGCATGCACCAAAAAACAGATTTCAGATTTGGAATAAGCGATGCAGAAATATATAGAAACAGTTCTAAAACCTCATGCAACCGAAAATGAAAAAAAATTTGTTCCCCAGTGTTATCTGTATACATTCATAAATCCAAACACCATACTCCAAATGATTTTTGCAGAAACTATTCAGTGATATCGAATGATGTTAAAGGTATGGTATTGCAGCAAGCTCCCAAATATGTTACCAAACATGCAAGCAATAGTCCCCTTTTTAAAAGGTATAATTAGACATGATGGGGGTCAGTAAGATTGAGAAAACATTAACAGAGGGTATCTCTAGCTGTGGAATTTCAAGTGATTTTCATTCCCTGCTTTGGCTTTTTTTTTCTTTCTTTTTTGTATTTTTCCGAAGTTAGAGGCAGGGAGCCAGTCAAACTCCCACATGCACCCAACCAGGATCCACCCGGCATGCCCACCAGGGGGCGATGCTCTGCCCATCTGGGGCATTGCTTCGTTGCAGCTGGAGCCATTCTAGTGCCTGAGGTGGAGGCCATGAAGTCGTCCTCAGCACCTGGGCCAACTTTGCTCCAACGGAGCCTTGGCTGCAGGAGGGGATGAGAGAGATAGAGAGGAGGGAGACGGGGAAGGGTGGAGAAGCAGATGGGTGCTTCTCCTATGTGCCCTGACCTGGAATCAAACCCGGAACTTCCACACGCCGGGCCAACGCTCTACCGCTGAGCCAACAGGCCAGGACCCCTGCTTTGGCTTTTTACTTTGTTTTTCACCAAATGTTCTACATTGAATATATATATATTTGTAATTAGGTAGTATAATAAGGGCTACTTTAAAAAAAATTATCTCTAAAACAAGGTTTCTAAACCTTAGCACTCTTGGCATTCAGGGTTGGAGAATTCTTTGCTGTGAGAGACAGCCTGGGCATCATAGGATGTTTAGCAGCCTCTGTATCCTCTACTCACTAGAGGCCAACAGAATACTGCCACACACACACTGTTGTGACATCCAGAAATGTCACCAAACAAATTCAATTGTCCATTGGGAGAGAGGAGAAAAGTCATGCCCCATTGAGAAATCGCTAGCGTAAAGTACCCATATATGAATAAAAATTCAAAAGTTCTGAAGGATTTATCGAAAATATAGAATGTTACTAATGATTATTTATTTATTTCTGGTGTTTCTATTTGGTATAAAATAAAGGTATGATGTGAGATAGGAAGTGAGGGGTTATGTCAGTCTGTTAAATTCAGTCTTCTTGAAAAAAGGAACCCTCCTGCACTGCTGGTAGGGATGTAAACTGGTACAGCCACTGTGGAAACAGTATAGAAGATCCTCAGAAAATTAAAACTAGAGCTACCACATGACCCAGCAATTCCTCTTCTGGGTCTCTAGCCAAAAACAATTGAAAACATTTATTCCTAAATATATACGTATATTCCTAAAAATATACATTCATTGCAGCATTATTCATAGTGGTCAAGAAATGGAAACAACCAAAGTGTCCTTTGATAGATGATGAAATAAAGATGTGGTACATATATGCAGTGGAGTACTATTTAACCATGAAAAAGATGAAATACTATCATTTGTGACAACATGGATAGATCCTGAGATTATATAATGTTAAGCAAAATAAGTCAGACAGCAAATGTCAAGAACCATATGATTCTGGCCCTGGCCGGTTGGCTCAGTGGTAGAGCGTCAGCCTGGCGTGCAGAAGTCCCGGGTTCAATTTCCGGCCAGGGCACACAGGAGAAGCGCCCATCTGCTTCTCCACCCCTCCCCCTCTCCTTCATCTCTGTCTCTCTCTTCCCCTCCCGCAGCCAAGGCTCCATTGGAGCAAAGATGGCCCGGGCGCTGGGGATGGCTCCTAGGCCTCTGCCCCAGGCGCTAGAGTGGCTCTGGTCGCAGCAGAGCAACGCCCCAGAGGGGCAGAGCATCGCCCCCTGGTGGGCAGAGCGTCACCCCCTGGTGGGCGTGCTGGGTGGATCCCAGTCGGGCGCATGCAGGAGTCTGTCTGACTGTCTCTCCCCGTTTCTAGCTTCAGAAAAATAAAAAAATAAAAAAAAAAGAACCATATGATTCCACTCAGATGTGGGATATAAAACACTGGAAGCAATAAGGGAACAAACAAGACAAACAAAAACTCATAGACACAGAGGAGAAAGGGAGTGAGATGAGGTAGCAAAGGGTAAAAAGAGGGTCAAATATATGGTGACAGAAGGAGATCTGACTTTGGGTGGTAAACACCCAATATAATATACAGATAATGTATTATAGAATTGTACACTTGAAACCTATATAATTTTATTGAGCAATGTCATGCCAATAAATTTAATTTTAAAAAGTTTAAATACCATATCTAGGATCTGAAGCTGATATAGATAGATAGATAGATAGATAGATAGATAGATAGATAGATAGATAGATAGATAGATAGATATTATACATAGATAGATAGATGATAGATAGATAGATAGATAGATAGATAGATAGATAGATAGATAGAAGCATAATTTCCATGAATAAAAAAAGAATTTTTTCAGTATCCTTGGTTATTTTCAGAAGGAGACAGTCAGTCCTAAACAGGTAGAAAGCAGCCCTCATGGCTCTGATTTTCTTCTCCAGCCCAGCTCACTCCAGAGCGCCTGCACGATGCTGTGGGGTGTTCTGCACACCGGAGATACTCCCATGGGGCAGTAGGGCATGAAAGTATGGGTTGCAGGACACAGTGCACGAACAGTGGGTTCTCCTCCTTGGGTAGGTGTGATTACCTATAAAATACAGCTCCTGTGTCACAGGACGATAAGGTTATTTGTCCAAGAATCCATAGCTAGATTTGAATTCTGCTTCAAACTTATCTAGGCTACTTAACTATATTAGGCTCTCTTCTCAATTTTCATTTTCTCGTGTGAAAAACACGTACATTAAGTGGTGTGCTGCCCACCACACAGGGTTGCTAAGAGCTGTACACAAACAGGTGCTTGGGACTCTTCCTGACAAATCTTCAAAAACACCAAAGAAACATTATGGAAGTATTGTGAATAATCTTATTACTTTTACTCCATAGTAGAGGCATTTCTACTTCTAAAACCAGGAAAATATATAGAACTTCAGTTTGACTGCCTATAGGGAATTAGGAAGTTGAAGAAACCAGTTTTTAATGAGTGCCAGTCATTGTTCTGGGTAAATCTACATGTTTTGTTTAAACTGTTAGCGCCAAATGTCCATTTCCCTAGCAGCATCTTGTGCAAATCTAGAACAATGTGGAGAAATGTACAACTGGGACCTGGAAATTAAAAGATACAAATTAAATAACTGTATGTGGTGTCAGGTGGGTACTTGAAATTCTGTTGGATCACCGTGCAAAGGCTACGATGATCTATCCATTATGCTGTACACCCGAAAGCGATGCAAAATAACATTAAATGTAAACTGTAATTGAAAAATAGAGTTTGAGAGGAAGAAAGAGGAAGGAAGAAAGGAAGGAAGGAAGAAAGGAAGGAAGGAAGGAAGGAAGGAAGGAAGGAAGGAAGGAAGGAAGGAAGGAAGGAAGGAAGGAAGGAAGGGAGGAAGGGAGGAAGGAAGGAAGGACACAGAAATGACAGCCGTTAACAAATAGTGCTGCAGTGGCGGTGGAAAGTGAGGTTTCTAAAACTAGACACCATTATGAAATACTTCCATTATTAGCTCATCTCTGCCCTGGAAAGTTATTATTATAATATGTTTGGCCAATCAAGTTCATGTTATTACAATGAGTAACCATCAGATCCAATAAAATTATAGCTATAATATCAGCTTGCCTTGAAGACTTTAAAGCCGTTTCTTATGCCCTTACCATCTTCATCTTTAAAATGACACCATGAAAAACTCGGGCCAATTCAGCTGCCAGCCTCCCAGCGCTTGTTCATGATCGACAGGCAGCAGGGGAGCGTTTGTCTGACATTTACACCCTTCTGCATGGCCGTTCCCTCTGCGACTGCCACTGGCCAGGCAAGGACACTCAAACATAGGAATGAAACACCCGAGGGCTCACTACTTACCTAACATGCTGTTAACAAATCTCCCAATACAGGAAGCTGCATTCACTTGGCTACACGTCACTAACACTCTCTCCAGGAGAATTTAGGCAAGTTTTCAGACCTTGATCAATGGAGCAGAATGTTCCTGGAGTGAGGTGCAGCGGAAGGTCATAGAATGAGTGACAATGGCAAGCTAGTTCTCGACCTGGCTCTGAACTTCTTCCATTTCCTCCAGCAGACAGTGCTCACTGTCACCTCCAGGCTTTCAAGTGCGTTAGTCACTCTGTCTGGAGCCCCAGACAACCCCCACCCCCACTCCCCTGACCCACCTTCACCTACAGTCCCCAGCCCGAACCTGGGTCGGGTACCCTATTTCTGAACTCCAGTCTCCTCTTTATATAATGTTTATGACCCTCTAATGTAATTGCCGGTAGCTTTGTTTTCCAGAACAAACTAAAAGGGAGAAAACTTTTTATCTTATATTCCAATATTTTGCACAGGGTCTTGCAAATAATATATTTTGGACCTCACAAAATGGATGATTCCAATATACACCCTAATCCACTTTGTTATCGGGCTTTCTGTACTAGATTTTGCTGTTTAGAATAACAACCCCGAGACCCGGTGATTTAAGACAACAATTACTCACTTAGCTCAGGTTTCCGTGAACAAGTCTCTGTCTGTACCAGATACTCCCCATTGGCCACACCCGGTCACATGACCGAGACAAATCCATGTGAGGACCACCCAAAGGTATGGCAACAGCCAGATGTGAACACAACTGGCGTCAACAATGCAGCCTCCCTACCTTTTTGTTTCTCAAGAAATCCTATAACCGATTGTTACATCTTCTCCAGATACCCCAGATGCGCACGTGCGAGCAACTTCTTTTATCGATATTAAATACAGCAGTGACTGTGCTCATTAATACCTGCAGCGATTTACTCTTGAGAGCAAGTGGTGGTGGGAAAGAGGAGAGGAAGTAAGATTTCGAGGCTGCTAGCTACATTATTTCTCTCCTACTAAGCCATCCTCTCCATAGCAGAAAGAACTCACTTTCTAAGATTTTTAAGTAGGGGTTTGTCCTATCAGAGCAAAAATATGAACAGTACCTGAAACACGCTGATTTCCTCCACCCCTCTCACGTGCCTCAGCCTTCCCTTAAGCCCTGATGATGAAATAAACTGGTGACAATAAAGTGTGCCCTCCCTCCCCCAGCAGTGGCTTCTCAGTCACCGATTCCCAAGACGAGGTGCTTGGTGAAGCTGATTAAAAATAAGAGTGTGTTATTTTCACAGGCCCCCTCCCTTTCTCCACACATCCTAAATCCCTCTCATTACTCCGCTTTTCTCTTCCGAGAAATCACAGGATGCATTTACAGCCGCGAGTCCCTTAAGCCAACTGCAACTGACCATGTCAGCCGGCGCTCACGAGCTTACTTCAGAGAAACCCCTGGAACACAGAAGGCTGTGTTTACGAGAATGTGGCTCCCCGGGGAGGAGGCAGGCACATCTGTAATTCTAAAGAGAGAGTAATGAGGAAAAACTGGTGCCGTCCTGAACGGCTCACAGCTGTTCTGGAAGCTGATAAAAAGATGCTCGACAGGAGCTCCCTAATTGGAGCCAGTTTTTCTTAAGTGGGTACACAATGCGGCGCGGGGCTGGGTGTTGGGGCAGCTAGTGTTGTGCACATGTAACTTAGTTTGTCTTGTCAACAGTTGCGATTTCAAACAGTAGTGCTCTTTTTCTCAAAAGGGGAGAAATGCTCACTTTGTCCATTTTTCCACACTAATTAAAGGCAAGCTAGCACTATTTTGTCTGATATTTTCTTCTCCACGAAAACTCCCTTTGTTTTGGCTCTTTCTTTCCTTTTTCTTTTTTCTCCTTCCTTCCTTCCTTCCTTCCTTCCTTCCTTCCTTCCTTCCTTCCTTCCTTCCTTCCTTCCTCCCTCCCTCCCTCACTTCTTTCCTTCCTCCCTTCCTCCCTTCCTTCCTTTCTCCCCTCCTTCCCTCCTTCCTTCTTCATGCAGTGGTTCCTCTCATTAGGGGCACCAGCCCCTCTTCCGGGCTGGGATCAAAGGCGCAGAACTGATTACTCTCTTCCAGACCCTGGCTGTCTAACCCTACGGCTGAGGCTTGCCTGCTTGGAGATTGTGGCCTCGTGGCCCTTTTAAGAGAATGTCTGCAATATTCCATTTTCATGTGAGAAATGGCAACGTTTCTAAGAAGAAGATGAGATTTCATGTGCAGAGAAAGACTTCAGCGTCGTCCTTCTGAAATCGTGTTGTTGCAAAAGCAAGTGGAAGCAGCCTTCCTTCCCGGGACAGCACGCCCCCCTTGCATTTGGGTGGGGGGAGGCACTGCTCTCCGGAGGGGCTCAGTGGACCCTCACCTACAACCCACCCTGTACCCTCTCGCTGTCACCATTCTCTAGTAGAGAACCGTTATAAAACTGGCTTAGAGGCCATTGGTTTTTTGGTTTTTTCAATTGCATGTCCAATATACTATGTAAAATTCACTATGCTCGTGTCTCCTGATCCATCAGGTATACGGGAGGAGAGGAGAAAAAAATCCAGAACTTTCTCAACAGGCCACCTGCCTTCCTTCCCACAAATGGAGACTTTTTTTTACTAGTTCCCATTTAAATTAAAATAAGAGCTCTCTTCCAGCATAGGATAATTTTGCTGAGAAATACTAATTACCACAGCAATATTTTTTGTCTGTCCCTACGGGACAGTATACATTCATTCAATCCAGAGCATGCCAACCCCTCACTGCTGGTATAAGAGACATAAATCTGTCCACACTGAGACTCCACGTGATACCCCTAGCTGCAGTCACCTCGGCCATGCTGTCCCTCAGGGAGTGTAATGTACTAGAATGGTAAGATTTCACACCTTCCCAGCCCCCCTGTGCGCCAAGATCGGGGTGGGGTGGGGATCCCACTCCTCTTCACGTTTTGTTGTGTTCAGAATATGGAGACAGAGTTGGGGTCTCTGTGAGCAGGTGTCCTTCTTGCCCTAAACGGGGATTCCTGGGAGGCAAGGACAGCATCCTCATGACACTGGAGTTGCCACATGAAATATTGTGGGGGAAGGTAACATAATGTAAAAGTGACTTTAAAGCAGCCATAGAGTCTACGGTGTTCACCCACTCATCAATTGTTGAAGCATCATTTATGGTCCAGGCGCTGCTAAATGCTAAAGATATAGAAATGGAGAAGAGACTGCCTTATCTCAAGAGTCCCACAGTATCGTGAGCTATAGCCTGGAAACTAAGGTCAGAGGAGACAAGGAAATGCCATCAGGCGCACTTAGGTAGCTTTAATGGTCCTGCTCAGAGTAGCTCCTTCTATTTGGGGGAGGTTATTTTCTGGAAAGCTATAAATTTTAAGCAAGAAGTGGCTGCACTCCTGTCCACCATGCCCCCCCCCACCCCCGGGAACTACTAAGCCGTGTTAATCATTTTAAATACTTATCCAAACTGGTGATGACTTCTCCCCCACCTGGCTTAGTTCCAAGAGAAAATGTTTATACTCCTGCACATCTTTAAAGAGACAAAGGCAGAGTTCTGGACCCTTCAGAGATGCTGACTGTGGCGTGATTCAGAGACGGTCACACTTCCAAGGACGGCTGTGGCTTGAAGGACAATAAGCATTGAATTAGCTAGAGCCAATCACCACCTTGCTGACAGGAGAAAGTCCAGACAGGCTTAGGAAAAATGTCCATAATGAAAAATAAAGTTGTGCTCACACCAGTCAAGGGATGGAAGGGAAGCCCAGAGAGGCAGGATTTGTGAAACCCCTGTCCTATATCAAGCATTAGCCATAAACATAATGCTCACTTCCCCCTTCTCTGGAGGCCAAAGAGTACAGAGAGAGATTTTTCTTGACACATTCTTCTCAACTGAAAAAAAAAAAATTATAGATGAATTTAAAAGAGCTAAATGGTCTTTGACAGAGTGTTTTCAATGAAAACATTACTTCCTCTCTATAATGAGAAAAAAAATGCTAACTGTTTACCTCACAATGAGTGAGGTCCAAATAAAATTGTCAACCTAATATGCATCTGGTGGTTTCTCTACATCAGGTGAACTACTTCATTTACTATCATCAAGAGCTCTATGATATAGACATCATCATTATCCCCATTTATAAATAAGGACATGGAAGCTAATAGAGAAGAAGGGGACGGGGGGAGGGGAGTAAAGAGGGGCACGTACGCGGTGACAGAAAGTGATTTGACTTTGGGTGATGGGCACACACGTCATCAACAGCTCAAATGTTACAGAGATGTTTACCTGAAACCTATGTACTCTTATTGATCGATGTCACCCTGTTAAATTTAATTTTCTAAAAAAAAAAAAAAAAAAGAATATTTACTAAATAGGTATGATAAGTACTATTTAAAAAAAAAAATCAGTAACAGATAAAACCAACAGCTAATAAGCAGCAGTACAGGTATCATAATTCTACGTTTTATGAAGTTGCATGAATCAGCTCCATGAGGGCCACATTCTGCCTTTAATAAAACAATAAAGCAAATGTCGGCTCCACTGGAACACCCTCTGATGAGTTCAAATTAAAACAAGAACACAAGGGCATGTATTATTCATCGCACCTTCATTCATTTTTTATTGGGGAAGACATAATCAAAAGCCAAGTGGTGACTTCCTTGCGCACTCATCTTTATGCTGTGTTTATAGCTCTTTAAATAATGCAAATATTTATTATGGGCATCCCTGGAGAATCAAAGGTGCTCCAAGAAGGGATTTCTAAATATCACGATCCACTGCTGAGTAAAAACACCAGGGTACTTCTACTGTTTAAAGGGTCAGAGCCACGGGGTCTGTCAAAAGGAGCACTTAGCACAAAAACAAGGCAGAAGGTTATCCAGTTTCTGGAATAAAAGTAGCAGCAGGTGGAATCTTCACCAGCAGAGAGAGAGGAGGCAGGAGACGACTTTCTCCAGGGCGAGCAAAACCGCATCACAGGCCAGAAATGGCACCAAAGACAATTATGACATCATGCACTTGAAGGCTGTAAATATTCAGCTCTCCAAGTATTATTTTCCATACTGCCAAATTCATTCAATTCGATTTTAATAAATATTAGAGGGTTTACTATTTATAAAATATCATAGTAGGTCCTGAAGACTTTTTTTTAAAACTCAATAAATTTAGTCTCCCTGCAAAAATCTTAGTCTAGTGATAGAAGCAAGCAGGGTTCAGCTCACTGAAGGCTTTGTGTGCTCTGCGAAGGATTTGGGACGTCATCCTGAAAGAAATGTACATTAAGCCACTGAAAGACATTTTTTTTTAAGTATGTGATTATCTGGTAGCAAAATAGAAAATGGAACGGTGTTCCAGGCTCCACACGTGGCATCCCCTTAGAAGACTATCGCAATGGTCCGACCAAAACCTCATGAGGATTGCCCTACAGCAGTAGCCACGGGTTTGTAGGAGACACAATGGATTTGAGATACTTTTGAGGTTAAAAACAGCTAGACTTCATGATTGATGTGAGATATGGAATAGAATAAAGCACTCAGAATGTCTGTAACCTTTCTGTTTCAGGTGCCCGGGAAGACGATGTTTTAAAAAAAAAAAAATGGAGACAGACAATAGAAAAGAAATAGTAAAAATTGTTGGTTATTGTGAAAGATGTTGACCTCCATGTTGAACTTGAGTTTGATGTGCCTGAGGTAATTTAAAAGGAGATAATCTGCAAGTATTTGAGTATAATATTCTATCTGTGAATATTTGGGTACAAGTTATTACTTGTTCTAAACATTAATTCCTTTCATATATCTTTCTAGTTAATTGTTCTTACTCATATGAGCTTTATCAGCAGAAGACCCATATCCTACCTTTTGAACTGCCTCTACTATCTGAATCCTCTAAGAAATGTGGGAGCTTAGTTCAAATGAAAAGTATGGTTAGTTCTTTATTTCTCTTGACTGCATAGTATCCTTGGTCCCTCTTGGCCTGAGAGTTGATATTTTATTCACTGCCAGAAAAATGTCCATGAACAAGCCTTCAAGGTAAGATGATTCCTCTTCCCCAAAGCTAATCTTGCTGAAGGCTGATTCAGGCTGGGACTTCCAGATAAAGATCTTCAATGCACTTATTTCTCTCCAAGCCCTGTTGTGCCGAGGTAGGGGGTCATTCCCAAGGAAATGATCACATTAGCTTCATATTGGGTCAAAACTGCCTACTTCCAGAACCTCTAAGTCCTTGAGCTGTTCCAGCTGATGCAGACTATGTATCCCGTGTTCTCCTGATGACTTTCTCCCTTTTCTTGACAATAATCTTAGTTGGGACCACACTGGTTAATTTCTAGAGAAACAACAGCTCAGTGTGAAACGCAGAAAGAAGAGGGTTGGCTTTCAATCTTTCACTTCTCAAAAGTCAGTAGTAGCTCCTTTTCATAGCTTGGTATACCTGGGGTCACGGAGGGTAGCATCCACCATTAAGCCCGAAAAGTCCCAGATCCAACTGCAATTCCATGACAAGGGCTCCTTATATCATTATTTTTGTCACTAAGAGAGAACAGGCTAACGCCTAACAGGAAAACAAACAGTGTAGACTTCTACACTGGACATAGATCAGGTGTTGTTTTGAGACGTTTTCCCATCAATAATAGACTAGACAGAGGAGAGTCCTAATACAACTGGCTCCTGACTATTTGTTTATTCTCTTGTTATTTCTGCCAATGGACGTGCTGGCTAAGGAACACTGTGGTCTGTGCATGAACCTAAACAGAACAGACACCCCTACAGCCCAGGCTCCATCCTACAAGACATATATTGCTGTTCAGGCACAGTCCTCAGCAAACCAGTGCTATTGATAAAGGTTTCCAAGAGGCAACATTGTGCATAAGTAGAAGAAGTTGGCTAGATGAAGAAGGGGTTTCCTTCCTGAAAACTACCTGAATAATGAGTATGAAGGCAGTCAAATTCTATCTTTCAGGAGAAGATCCTCATGGTATGAACAGTAGAGAGAGCAATTCTACACAAAACATGGGGAAATGTGCTTGTAAAATGCAGGCTGTGTCTTGGGAGGGTATTTCTTAGAGCTTTGGGTTCTCAAACTACAAAGGTGAAGGACTACGAAATAAAAGTCTAGAAGAAGGGGTTAGCGAATGATGCATATTCACATTTGACATTTAAAGACTGAGCCCCTTTATTTCAGTAAACACTCCATAAATCTCCTAGGCAAATGATCTTCATTTCCAGGGTCTTCTTAATCGATGCTTAGCTGTTCTGCAAAGTGTGTTTGTGAGTGTGGACCATCTGAGAACATGGGGCTTTCCAATTCAAGAAACGTCTTCTGCATCCATTTTCATCTGTCTTCAACAAAGCAACAAATTCCTATTTGAAAGTATTTAGCTGAATACTCCAGGGATCAAATATAATTTCCTTTCATTGTTCTCATACTGTCACAATTCTAATTATGACACTGTTGGGAATACTCACTTTCTTAAAAAAAAAATGTAAAAGGCAGCATAAAAATTTATGAAGCAAATTACTGCAGGTATAACTATGCCAGGGTGCAGTGGCCTCTTTGTAACTTAGTTTCCTCAACCAGTGCCCTTTCGCACTTCATTTTTATGGTTGATGTGATGCCTCATTAAAAAAAAAAAAGAATATTAAAAATAATTTATTAAGATTAAATTGCTTCTTTGGAAGGCATGATTTTTATCTTTCTCATTTTATAAGAACCCTGTTTTAATTTGTTTCTTATGCCGTCCCTAGCATGAATCTAAAGACTTAATGGAATAAGGATTGAAGGCCGATATCGATAAGATGATTCATTTTCTATTTGAAGGGTTGGTTTGTTTGATTTAGGAGAAAATTTCAATGGTCAATTATCCCTGAACTCTATTTAGTACAAAGTGCTAGCCAAATAGTAATTTTCATCCACCACTTACCAGGGTGAATTGGAAAACGCATCTTTGTGATTACTCTTGATATATTAAAGGTTAATATGAGATAGAAATATTATTGCCCATTCCAGAGAAAGAATAGATGCTTTTCCTCATGATGTTGTATATTTTTAATTTTATTTTATTTTATTGATCCTATAGAGAGATAAAGGGAGAGAGAAAGTGAGAGAGAGAGAGAGAGAGAGAGAGAGAGAGAGAGAGAGGAACATTGATCTGTTCCTTTATGTGCCCTGCCCAGGGATCGAATCAGCAACCTCTGCACTTCAGGACAATGCTCTGAGCTATCCAGCCAGGGCATATTCTTTAAGTCATATAGCTCTCCAACGAAAATAACCAAGTCAGCCATCTATTCAGTCAACCCTACTTATTAATAGGCCATGTCTTATCTATTGTCTGCTACCTTCTGAGAACAGTTGATGGCTCAGTAATTGACATGTTTTGTTTGAGGTCCTTTGTGCTTCCAAGTGGGTACATTCAAACATATAACAACATTGGAGCAGCTATAGTGTTTGAAATAAAATTAGTGAGATTTTATTTCAGGCTTTATTAAAAACAATTAAAATTATCAGAAACAAGATTAACAAAGATGATGATAGAGTGACTACTATGGGCACACAAAGTCATAAGCTTTTTTTTTTTTTGACATATGCTAAAAGCATGTGAATAATTTGTGGCCATTTCTACAAGTAGACTAGAATCAGAGACAGAAAAATCTAAACAAAAGGGATTTAAACAGATGGCCCCTAAATCCCAGGGAGAATAAATGATGTGTCTAGGTTTACATAGAAAATAAGGGATAAAACTGGCTGCAGCTCATATATAGAGCAATACATTTGAAAGTCCTTCCCCAATCTAGAATTCTACGCTTTTTTGTTAATGCAGATTAAGTGTGATCACAGGGGAAAATAATAGAACTAGGGAGGTAAATTAGGCGTGTGCATTAGTAGGAATTATATAATATGCATTCATGACTCAATAAATATATGAAGAGAGAGAGAGAAAGAGAGAGAATCTTCTATGAACCAGGTAATTAGTCCCTGCTTTTGAAAAAGTATGCAATCTATTGGGAGTTAAAACAAGAATATGTAAATCAATACTGCAGTGCCCTAAGTGCTCTAGTGGAAAATATTTAGGGTGAAACAAGAACACATGAACTGATCCCTTATCCAGACACGGTTATCACAGATGAACTGAAACAGGAGCTGAAATCTATGCTAAAAATTAAAAGGAGAGTTGGAATTAACCAGAAAGGGGGAAAGGAGGAAGAATGTTCTACACACATGCAGAAGTCTGAAAGGGACCAGGAGTAAAGCATCTCTAATAAAGCATGGTATTTAGATGGCCCAAGGAATGAGGAAAAGAGATGAAATGAGGGAAGAAAAAAAGCTTTTGATTATGAGTAGAACAGCAAACCACACCCAGCTGCTTGGACATTATTCTGAGAGTAATGATGAATCATTCAGAGGTTAGAGTAGAGTAGTGGTAGTCAACCTGGTCCCTACCATCCACTAGTGGGCTTTTCAGCTTTCAAGGTGGGTGGTAGTGGAGCAACCAAAGTATAAATAAAAAGATTTAACTATAGTAAGTTGTTTTATAAACATTTATTCTGCCAAACTTAGCGAAAATCCGACATTAAGTACTTGGTAAGTAATTATTATTATTATATGCTTTAACTTGCTGTAACTCTGTTTTATAAATTTTATAAAGTAATATTTCCCTACTTTATAAATCACCATTACTGTGGAACCAGTGGGCGGTTAGAAAATTTTACTACTAACAGAGATACAAAAGTGGACGGTAGGTATAAAAAGGTTGACTACCCCTGGAGTAGAGCAAGGCATTATCATATTGGATTTTCCAAAGAGTTTTCTTGTTGGAGGGTGAAGAGTGACTTGGAGGGGACTTGAGTTGGAAGGCAAGTCTTAAAAGACACAAAGAGAAGTTTGAAGGCTGATAAAGACATAAGGCAAGAGATTGATGGATGTTGCTCTAGAAGAAGGATGTCACTTTGAATATGCAAAAAGGACTTGAAAATATATAGAAAATGGAATGTATCAAATTCAGTAATGTGCATGGTAAGAGGTTGAGGATGACCACGCCAATGGAAAACCAACTCAGGTAGGAATGGCTGAAGGAAGAGCTACTTTCTGGGACAGTTGATGTGTTCAGTAATTGAAGTTTTGCTTGAGGTACTTTGTACATCCAGGTAGCTACATATCCAGGCATACATACAGAACTTTACAGAGATCTGGGCACAAAACGATGATTCAGAAATGACCAGCTCATCGACTACAATGAAAAGCGAAGACAGTAGTCAAGAGCACCCAGGAAGAGTCCGCAGGTTGGAATCAGAAAAAGGCTGAGGGCAGATCTTTGGGGAACCATGCAAGAAGCAGCTAGCTTCAGTTATTCCGAAAAAAAAAAAAAATCACTTTTTTTTTTTAATGATGTTCCTTACAGAAGAGATTCTCTAGAGATCAAATCTGAAAATATTTTTGTTCAATCTGTTCATTGGTCTAATTAGTCTTGCTTAGTCTTGAAAAATCTCTGTTGGGGGGAGGTGGTTAAAAATAATGAAGAATGAAAAGCTCTAACTTGACTTTTCAATGTAATGCACATGATGACTCGTAGACATTAAATACCCTTCCTGGGGCTGTTCCTCCTCCGTAAGAGAGAAAACCTCTAACTCAGAGAACAGCTGCGCAGATTAAGTTTCGTTTCCATTTCCAGAGCTGGCATCACTTTACACAGACCTGGCATAAAATAGGAGTTCAATAAATGTTAGTTACCTGGTTTTCATCCGTTTATCCAGATGGGCCAAATGAATTAATAAAACATATATCGGGCAAAACAACAGAAACCTTTCTCTAATTATATATGTCTATAAAAATAATCTTTAAAAATATATTTCAATCTCTTCTGTTGAATCAGTTTCCCTGTACTAGAAGAATATTTGCTTTTTCTCTAACTCTAAAAGAGAAAATGTCTATTTATATTCAGGGTCAACTTGGTTTCATGAGCCATAATAGTCAATTTTTGCAGTTCATTGACTTGGCCACCGGGCAAGCCAAATCACCCATTAAAATACCATGGTCTGGTTATTTAAATTGCACAGATAGAGCTCAAGTAAAAAAATAATAATAATGTAATAAAATCACATTCTGGTTTATACAATTGGATTTGATACTTTACATTTTTATTGTTTTGCTATAGGTTTGAAATTGGTATTACCGACAAATGAACGTCACTTCTATTCAATTTAAAATGCCAAAAATTGAAAATATGTTATTTTGGGCAGTCCAGCTTATGCACTGTAAATTCAGGATAGTAATTATAAGGCTTTAAAAGTAGGAATAACTCAGGCTAAAGGTTCACTGCATCTCAGTGACCCAAGTCCTGGATATAAGGAAGCCATTTCCCAAAAGACTCTAGATCAGTGATTCTCATATCTTTCTGTTGAAAGAGCAATTGGAAATTATGATGCCCTTCAGAACATCATAAATTATAAAATGTTAAACCCCCAAATAATTAACTACATCATTCCTATTTAATCACATACCATCGTATATTAGTAGGAGGTAATATACAAGTGGTTCAGGTCACAAGTTCTGAAATTGGACTGCATTTTACAAATGTAGAAAATGAGACACAGATAAAATAAGCTCCTTGCCCAAAAATATACAGTTATGAAGTGTCAAATCCCAAATTTATGCCCAGGCAATATTAATGCAACTGTCAAAAAGGGTTTGTGCAATTTAATAACAAATCATGGGAAGTGTTTACATAGCGCCTGACTATTAGGATCTATCGATCCTTTACTAACATAAACAAGACATTGTACATGCCAATGAAACATAATAATAGAGGAAAATACAAATGAGGATTCCATTTCCTATACAAGTGTCATCCTGAAATGTTGAAAAGGTATTCTTTTTGTTTGATGCAGAATAGTATCACCACTGTATTTTCATGTGTGGTTACCAGCACAGGAAATACACGCTGTTTGGATTCAAAGAGCGGGTTCTAGAGGGAAATTGCCTAGAATCTAATCATTCACTGACATTTAATAGCTGTGTTAATTCAACAAGTTACATAACTTCTCTGGGCTTTGGTTGTAAAATGGGAATAATTATAATACTGAACCTAAAGAGGATTAGATGAGTTAATATGTTAGTGTGTATCCAATAGTGACTGGAATTAGTAAAGACTCATTAATGCCATCTATTGCTATTATTAATATTTCCTGAGTCACCCTTGTTCAGCACGGGACCTTTGTAAATTCAAAGATAGAGAACCGTTTCCAATACCAATATATAATACACATACCTGTACATATAAACTCAGAAAACTACTTTTCCATAGTGAATAATTCACATCATTTATATTTTTCAAATCAGAATTTAAGGCTACTTTTTTATAGTTTTTAAATTAGAAATTTAAGAGGGCACACTAACTCCTTTCTGTGTGGACTATAATAATGAGGGGGGAAAATCCTAATAGTCACAAATGGATTTATAAAGAAAAAAATGTAAAATTACAAGTACATTCTAACCTGAAAAGCCAAAAAACAATGTGCTTTTTGTACCTCTTCTTAGAGAACTCCTTTCTCCCAATTCGTCACACCTGCATTTTTCTCATCCTTCAAGTCTTGCTTGAATACCATCCACTCAGGAAGAGCAGCCCTGCCCCCCCCCCCCCCCCCGTTTAGAAACAGCCTCTCTGTTTTCATTCACAATCAAACCTCCATCCTGTTTACTCTCTCCATGACACACTCAAACGACATGTAATTATTTTATTTGTTTGATTTTTTTTATCTCCCTGCTAGAACAAAAACTCAATTAGGACTAAGATTTCTCTGTATTGTGTCAACATTCACTTATTAGTTGCCTAATCCAGTATTTAGTACCTATTGGCACTTAACAAATGTTTATTGACTACATTAATAAAGGGCATAAGTAAATATTTTAATATTCCACTCGCATTTGGTGCTTTATCTGCAGAAAGATCCAATAATGTGGCCCTGGATTTATAAAATACAAGCGTTGGACATTTTCTGCTCCCCTCTCCTGGGTTCTTTGGCTTGCACAGGGCTCAGGACCAGAGAAGAGTGGGATGGGCAGGGCTAAGAGGACGGACAGAGGAGGCCCTGTGGTGAAAGAGGTCGTGTGGGCACATGCACTGGAATAATTAGGGCCACTATTAGCTCCTGCCTGATCCTGAGATAGACTCATAGACTCGTACGCTTGTCTTGGCTTCCTCTACATGATTACCACAGAAGTCTTTCTGAAATAAAAACCTTACCAAGGTTGCCTGCTGACGGCTCCACCATGGCTTCACAAGGCTTTCTCAATGAAGAACAAGCCTTATGGCAAAGACAACAGGATGGGCCATCTCTGTCCGGCTACATAGTTCTTTCATCTTTTCTTTCACAGCTTATTCCGAGACTTAGAATCAGTATAACAGATGCATTGGGTAGAAGATTTGCAATTCCCAGAACTTCCCGATCTCTCCCATTTATCCATGGCTTTGCACATACTGTTCTCCTACCTGGAATACTCACCCTTAGCCTTCAAAGCTTGTTTAAGTACTTCAAGTTCAGAATGGAATGCTGTACACAGCTGATTAATACATAACCTTGTTTGATGTGTTCTTCTGTTTAAAGACAACTTGATATATAGTGTTGATTTATTAACATTGAACGCACAACCAACAGCTCTATAACTCATGCCTAAATGAAACTCATCTAACATGTATTTTCTCTGTAAGCCACAGCCCAACCTTCCTGCCCTTAGAAATACTAGACAACACTTCAGCACTATGCTTGGGGCCACCTTAAACAGCAAAATCATCAACAAAATCACAAAAATTCAAAAAATGTGACACTGAATAGATCATGGAAAGAACTTGTTTGCAGTGTTAGACTGAAATAAGAGTGTGTACATGGTCAGCTAGGAGTGTGCATATTGGGTGACTTAAATGTTGGGCTCCTTAGATCATGTGTATCTGCAAATAACTGTGAAAGCACCTCAGGTATTGATTTGGGGGTTACAAATATATTTTAGCAAGTAGGTGAATTTGGAAATATAAAATTTGTGATAATGAGGATTGACTAGATAGATAGATAGATAGATAGATAGATAGATAGATAGATTTCACATGGAAGAAATCTGTAAGGTCAATGTTCATCTTGTATCTTATTTGCTTCATACATAAGAGATGCTAAGAAATATAATTAAAATAGAAGAAGGACAGTGTTGGGCAAATGAGTTTGTAAAATTTGTATTTTTTGAGTTTGCTCACTTTTATTGTTAAAAAATGGCGCTGGGCAGCCACGTGTGTGCTTGCCCTCAGAGCAGGGCAGTTGGTTGCAGATTGCATTCCTGCTTGGGAGGGGCCATTGTTTTGCCAATGTTTGCTGGAGGAGCGGTCTTCGTGGGCCCAGCCAGTTTTTGCAGGGAGAGCAGAGAGAATGCAGGGTGCTGAAGAAGAAGCAGTTCGTGCAGAGATTGGAGGAGTGCAGACAGGGAACCAGAGCTGAGGGGCTCTGAGAGCCCCACTGAGACTGGTGGGGGCCTTTGATTCTAGGAGAAACCAGAGAAGATTCACCTGGTTGTGGAACCAGATAATGCTTCAGGGCTTTGGGAGCCCTGAATGAAAGGGAAGTGTTTCCCCTGTGTGTTTGCTCATTGACTGGTATGAGACTTTAATAAACAGAATGGCCCACCATTTTTTGGCTCCACTGTTTCTTTACCATCTGCCTGAATCCAATGAGAACCTGCATGGCCCATGATGGCAGCCACTGGCCTTACAGACAGAAACCTACATATCTTTCCAGGTAATGATCCTTGAAATGGTAGCCAGAGGTTCTTTTTTAGAAAGAGAGATTAGGTTTTTACAACTTCTTCTTTTAAAATGTGTTAATACTCAGTTTTTTAATGATAAAGACTTAAATTAACATTGATAATATATGGGAAAAAGTATAGAACTATAAAATTCAAATCACTAGTGCTCCTATGATGAGACAAGGGTCATTAAAAATTTGATGCATTTCTTCTCAATGTTTTTAAGTCATGAATATATATGTGTATTAACATCTTTAAAAACAAAATTGGAATTTTACTCTTTTCTATCCTGCTTTGATTCTTTTATTAATTCTATGTCAGCATCCCCCTCACCAATGAACTTTAGCTTTAAATTCCTCCTGATGTCTTTTTTCAGGATGACATACCACCTGAGATTGCTAAAGGCACTCTAGTCTCAGCCATCTGCCGCCCTTGCTGAAAAATGCATATGACGGCCTCTACTGGGGAGACTTAGAAGAAAAAAGTATAAAGACTGTACTGCTTGACTTTTTTCTTTAATATTTTGTATTCCTTGAGAGAGCCTCACTTAGCTTTAAAAAAAAAAAGGAATCATTTTCAAAGGTGCAAGGAAGCTTACCCTAAAATAGATTGCCTATATCAAAATTGACCTTTGCATAAATGCATGCATTTCATAGCAATTCGGCTCAATCAAATTTCCCAGGCAGACATAGTCAAACAATTTAAACACCAGAATTAAAGCTTTAAAATGTACATTTTAGTAACTCTCCAAAAGCCAAAAAGTTCAATCTCCATGTTTGATCTCTCTTGGCATTATTGTTTTCCAATACAATGAGAGCTAATGGTGGACTTTTCTGTCTTTGTGAATTACAAAAGGAATTCTGGGCTGGAAGAAAGGAGCAATCCTCCCTCTTTTGTTCTCTTACGTGATGCATGATTATCTTCCAACAGGCAGTGACTGAGCAAACTTAATCAACTACAAAAATATAAAATGCTTACATAGCAAAATTCTCAGATAGGTTCAATTGATACTTAAAATAGCTGAATTATCCTTTTCTAATATTTTATTCTTTACCTTAATATCAATAACAATAAACTACATAGTTCCAAAACCCCCCAAAAAATGAGATACTGGTGAAAAATTAAGTGAATTGTGTCTATTTTTTAAAATGCCATTAACACATACATAATTTGTTCATGTAAAAGGAATTAATTCATGAGGGAGTGTTATAGAGGGAAAAAAATAATATATCATACACTGACATAGTCTGGATTCTTTGAATGCCTTTTGAATTGCCCTGTAGTCATTAGGTAAATGTTGAAATTAAGCTAATTGGAGGCTGTTAATCCCAAAATATAACCAAAAGTTAATCATTAAAAGTTATTTACACATTAACATAAATTAAATTAACATAGAGTCACCTTTATTAACTATCAATGAAAACAGATGTTATTTCTTGTGCCCTCTAAAGTTGAAAATGCTATTGTCATTACATTTTAAAGTATTTAAAATCTTGTTGTAAACTGCATAGTTCCACACTTTTAGCTCAACAGAACTAAATTCAAAATCTAACTGGAAACTCCCAATTGGACAAACCAAGAAGAGTATTGACTTCCTTTATTTCTAGAAGCCTTCTTGCTTCTCTCAAACACTCTTTGACATCATTTGTTCTCAACAAAAATTTTTCTATCCCCTCAGTGCAAGTGTTTGCTCCTCATTCTGGGATATTCCTGTATAAAGAATGATTTTCATCCACCATCTCTCAAACAGCCAGTAAGTCTTACAGATTCACCCAAGAACTCGAAGTCATTGTCAGTTGTTTTACTACACAGTTTATCTTCACTCCCAGAAAAAGAGACAGTAAAGAGTATACTTTTGCAACCACTAATCATAATATTTAACATTTATTGTGTTCTTATCAGATCTAGGACCTCTCCTAAGCAGTTTACATACCTTGTCTCATTCTATGCTTCACAAAAATCATACATGATAATTATTAGCCATCTGCCTCTTTGGAAAAGTACTTAAAACTTGTAAACCTTGGTGAAAAAGGTGAAGGGATTAAGAAAAATAAAACCTCATAGACAGAGACAACAGCATGGTGATAACCAGAGGGAAGGGGGTTGGTGGAGGTTGAAGAGGGTAAAGGGGGATAAATGGTGATGGAAGGAGACTTGACTCAATGGTAAACACACACACAATATACAGATGACGTATTCTAGAATTGTATATCTGAAACCTTATAATTTTTTTTTTACAGAGACAGAGAGTCAGAGAGAGGGACAGATAAAGACAGACAGACAGGAAGAGAGAGAGATGAGAAGCATCAATTCTTTGTTGTGGTTCCTTAGTTGTTCATTGATTGCTTTCTCATATGTACCTTGACCTGGAGGCTACAGAAAAGTGAGTGACCCCTTGCTCAAGACAGCAACCTTGGGCTCAAGTCAGCGACCTTGGGCTTCAAGCCAGCGACCTTTGGGCTCAAGCCAGCATCATGGGGTCATGTCTATGATCACAAGCTCATTCAGTGACCCCGTGCTCAAGCTGGTGAGCCCATGCTCAAGCTGGTGACCTCGGGGTTTCAAACCTGGGTCCTCTATGTCACAGTCGATTCTCTATCCACTGTGCCACCTCCTGGTCAGGCGAAACCTTATAATTTTTATTAACCAATACCACTTTGATAAATTCCAATAAAAAACATTATAAACTTCAGTTTTCTCATATGTAAAATGGTAGTGAATTAGTAAATAAGCTAATTAGGTAGTAGCAGGAGAGACAAGATTCATATCCAAGCCTGTTGGTCCTATTCCCAAGCTTGAACTCAACCTACCTTGGTCTTGGGCGCTTTCAAGTGATTGACTTCGGGCAAGTAAGTAACCTGCCCATTTCCACAGCGGCGCAGTAGAGATAATACTACTCAGTTTACAGGAATATTGACAGGACTGAATGCCACACTGCATGTGAATCACAAATCAGGTCTTAGGACACAGCCTTGGAGCATCACAGATATTCATTCCCTTACACAAGACTTAAACTATAGCACCAAAACCACAATTAGCAAACTAATTTTGTGGCATAACAAGCATATGTGTTCCATGTGATAAAAACACAACCAAATATTTAAATTCACTAGCACTTTCGCCACACTAGGTTATATGTGCAATAGAACTACTAGTCAGATGTGAAAGGGCTAAAATGACTGGAAGTGGTGAATGTCACAGAGCATCGTGTTGATGGTAGGGACAACCAAAGCAAAATTGCACCAAAGTTAAGCGAATAAGGAAGACTTTAAGACTACTGCAATAAGGGGAAGAGATCAGAGCTCAGACTTCCCTGAAATAGAGCAGAAGGATTTATTAGGGTGAGAGGGAGAATGGCTGTCTGTGCTTGTTAATTGGCTTTACCCAAAAGGAAAAGTACAATTTTAATCTTTGTGACCGGAAGTAGTTTTACAACTTGGAGCATGGCACCCGTTGATGGTAGGCACCCACCCTCCCACGGACCTGGGAGGTAGGGGTGGCAGAGCCCTGATATTCTCATTTCCAAGGGACAGCTCCCAGGTCCTTGAGAAAGACATTCCTGGATGTAACACTGGCAAAAAGGTACTTTAAAGTGTTTTTTTACATATATCTCAAAACCAGAGAAAGAACTTAGAATTACAAATTTTCCAAAGTAAACGCTCAAAGAAAAGAAAGGTCAGGGCCTAGAGTTAGAAAAAAGCCTAAGGTTGAGTCAAACTGAGGGACCCTTCAGACCACCGTGGTCAGGAAGGTGGATGCGTGCCGGGCAGCTGCTCTGCCTTCTCTGACGTCCTGTGTCAGGCACTACGTGTTACGTGCTATGTACCAACTTTTCTGCTCCCGTTTCCACAATAGCTAGTTCCACCAAACACAGGACAGAAGATAAAAGATCCAAGGAGCTTGGTCTATTGTACAGTCACAGAGGTCCTTAAGTCACACAACCAATTGACATCAGATTTAGGTTTAAAAGATGCATTCTGGTACTTGTTATATGATACCATGTTGGAAGCCATAAAAACATTCCAAAAAAGGAATCAACAAAGTTAAACAGAAATGAGTGGAGTATTATTAAATAAGCAATGAACATAGTTAATGAAAAAAAATTATTTTATGTTTTTCTCAACCAATCTATGTTAAATGCCTCTCTGAGTAACATGTTGATTTACGACAATATTTTGTTGGGTGTGTAAGCTCCATTGTATTACATATCAGATAAGAAAGCGTCTCTCAATTTCCTGAATTATTGTAACTAGAAGTCTCCTGCGGAGTCAGTCTTGTCAGTTGGTTTATTAGCTAAATGTCATTTTATAACTTACATTCTAAATTCCAGGCACCCAAAAGATCTTCCTTTAAGATTCTCTTCTCTATCAGATATCTGCATGATTAATCTCATTTTAGAACACCTATTATTCAATGCACAATAGAACGGAACAATTAATTTGGACCCCATGCAATTATGCTGAAAGGTCAGACGCTACCCATAATAGAAGTCTGTTTCAAATTGTGTTTGGGGAGAGCATTACTATGGTTATCCAAGAGACTTCAAGGGGCAGAAAACCTCCAAATGCAATTAAATGGGCTGTAAAGTCATCACTTGCAATTTCTCATTTTTAAAGCAGGAGACTTTTTGAATGTTGTGCAGAATGAATATTTCTAAGACCAATCACATCTGGGAGATTTACATCAAAAGTTGACAAATTGATACCCTCAAGCCGAAAGCACGTTATTTGGCCTGCATCTTCCTGTGTGAGTTTCAAGTTCTGAAAAGCTTTCATGGAGCAGTTGTCACAAACCCCTCCAATGCAGTTAATGATGAAAGTGTCGGCTTTATCCATCTTGGGTAATTTGAACTACATAGCCATAAAAATTACAGTTAGGAGGATGGATGTGTGGATTATAAAGTATCCCCAGTACCCAAATGTCCATGAATTTATAATCCTGTATTCTTCAACAATATTGTATTTGGCTGTTAAATGCAAATTTCTAAGGAGATTTCACTCTGGAGGATGGTCCAAAGATACCTCTGTCACTATTAAAGGTATAAGGACATTTTACAGCTCTAGGCATTTTTATGAAATGCTTGCTGTTTTCTCTACTTGGAGAAGATTTTGCTGATAAAAAGAAAAATGATGAAAGAACAAAAAAGCAGAAAACTACAGTAAGAACTAACAATAAAATGCTTTTATCTACCCCAACCAATGGTAGTATACACATCTAGACACACAGATTCTGGTTTAAGAATAAGTACAAAGGAGTATTTATACATGAGTGATGGGGGTGTCTTCACTTATTATTTCTTAGCAACAGAAAAAGTACATCTGGAATTTTTATAGATTTAGACTTGAAGAATTTTGCATGCGTTAAACAAGTACCCAGGATGCAATGTGGTAGTGATAGTTGTGGGAGATAGAAGCATGATTAAGGCATAGTTGTTTCCTTAAAGGTTGTCCTTTAGAATGGAAATATTGAGAATGCATTGGCAAACCAAATAAAGGCTTTCACTCTGAAATTAGACAGATCTGCTTTAATCTTGGTCCAATTTTTTTACTAGCTACTGTATATGACTTTGGGCAAATTTCTTAATCCCTGAATGCCTCGATTTTCACATCTTTAAAACAATAATTTAAATAATCTCTTTGGAGAGAAATGGCACTGTGAGGAGCACGACCAACAAATCTCCCCAAAATTTCAACAAGTTCATCAACCAGAGACAGAAAAATCTATCCTTGGAGCATCCAGGAGTTCCACACACTAAAGGTGAAGTGCTATTAACAAGACCACGCTCAGATGCCATTAAGAAAAAGGAAATTGAATATCATGGATACAAAAGATAGAGAAGTAGCACAGATAGATGTGGAAAAATCTATGGAGAAAAAATTTAATATATTGGAAACCTTGGACCTAAATGACAGAGAATTTAAAATAGAAATCCTAAAAATACTCAGAGATATACAAGAAAACACAGAAAGGCAATTTAGAGAGCTCAAAAAACAACTAAATGAACACAAAGAATATATTACCAAGGAAATTGAAACTATAAAAACAAAACAAACAGAGATGAAAAGCTCAGTTCATGAACTGAAAAAGGAGGTAACAAGCTTAGCTAATAGAACAGCCCAGATAGAAGGTAGGATTAGTGACATAGAAGACAAGCAACTTCAGGCACAACAGAAAGAAGAGAGAGACTCAAAAATTTAAAAAACTGAGAAAGCCCTACAGGAATTGTCTGACTCCATCAAAAAGAATAACATAAGAATAATAGGTATATTAGAAGGAGAAGAGAGAGAAAATGGAATGGAGAATATATTCAAACAAATAATAAACAAGAACTTCTCAAGCCTGTGGAAAGAACTAAAGTCTCAAATTCAAGAAGCAAACAGAACACCAAGTTTTCTTAACCACAACAAACCTACTCCAAGGCACATCATAATGAAAATGGCACAAATCAACAACAAAAAAAAAATTCTCAAGGCAGCCAGGGAAAAGAAGAATACAACTTATAAAGGAAAACCTATTAGATTATCATCAGATTTCTCAGCAGAAACTATACAAGCTAGAAGAGAGTGGACCCCAATATTTAAAGCCCTGAAAGAGAGGAACTTTCAGCCAAGAATACTATATCCATCAAAGCTATCCTTCAAGTATGAAGGAGAAAGAAAAACATTCACAAATACAGAAAAAATGAGGGAATTTATCATCAGAAAACCCCCACTTCAGGAAGTACTAAAGGGAGTTTTCCAACCAGATTCAAAGAACAAAACAAAACAAAACCACAAATAAAAGATCCACCAAGAACACAATAAAACCAAATTTAAACTGTGACAACAAAAGCAAACAAAAGGGTAGAGGACAGAGATTAACAGTAGCAAAGGACGATGAAGTGCAGAAACACTCATAAGATAGGGTACTACAATGAATATGGTAGGTACCCTTTTCATTACTTAATGGTAACCACCCTTGAAAAAACCACCACAGAAGCACATGACTTAAATAAGGTAGCAACAGAGGAAAGAAGTATGGAATACAAACAAACAAAAATAAATAATAGTAAAACAAAAGAGAAGAATCAAACAAAATACAAAACTAACAGAAAGCAATTTATAAAATGGCAATAGGGAACCCACACATGTCAATAATTACACTAAATTTAAATGGATTAAACTCACCAATAAAAAGACACAGAGTAGCAGAATGGATTAAAAAAGAAAATCCAACTGTATGCTGCCTACAAGAAACACATCTAAGCAACAAGGATAAAAACAAATTCAAAGTGCTTTCACTAGAAAGCACTGGAAAACAATACTCCAAGCAAATAACATCCAAAAAAAAGCAGATGTAGCAATACTCATTTCTAATAATGCTGACTACAAAACAGAAAAAGTACTCAGAGACAAAAATGGTCATTTCATAATGATTAAGGGGATGCTGAATCAAGAAGACATAACAATCCTTAAAATATATGAACCAAACCAAGGAGCACCAAAATATATAAGACAGCTACTTATTGACCTAAAAACAAAAACTGACAAAAATACAATCATACTTGGAGACCTCAATACACCACTGATGGCTCTAGATTGTTCATCCAAACAGAAAATCAATAAAGATATATTGGCCTTAAATGAAACACTAGAGCCCCTGGATATGATAGACATCTACAGGACACTTCATCCCAAAGCGACAGAGTATACATTTTTCTCTAGTGTACATGAAACATTCTCAAGAATTGACCACATGTTGGGCCACAAAAATAACATCAGCAAATTCAGAAAAATTGAAATTGTACCAAGCATATTTTCTAATCATAAAGCCTTGAAACTAGAATTCAACTGCAAAAAAAGATGGGGAAAAGCCCACAAAAATGTGGAAACTAAACAACATACTTTTAAAAAATGAATGGGTCAAAGAAGAAATAAGCGCAGAGATCAAAAGATATATACAGACAAATGAAAATGACAATACGACATATCAGAATGTCTAGGATGCAGCAAAAGCAGTAATAAGAGGGAAGTTCATATCACTTCAGGCCTATATGAACAAACAAGAGAGAGCCCAAGTGAACCACTTAACTTCAAACCTTAAGGAACTAGAAAAAGAAGAACAAAGACAACCCAAAACCAGCCGAAGAAAGGAAATAATAAAAATCAGAGCAGAAATAAATGAAATAGAGAACAGAAAAACTATAGAAAAAATTAATAAAACAAGGAGCTGGTTCTTTGAAAAGATCAACAAAATTGACAAACCTTTGGCAAGACTCACCAAGGAAAAAAGAGAAAGGACTCATATAAACAAAATCCAAAATGAAAGAGGAGAAATCACCACAGACATCATAGATATACAAAGAATTATTATAGAATACTATGAAAAACTATATGCCACCAAATTCAACAATCTAGAAGAAATGAATAAATTCCTAGAATAATACAACCTTCCTAGACTGAGTCATGAAGAAACAGAAAGCCTAAACAGACCAATTAACAGGGAGGAAATAGAAAAAACTATTAAAAACCTCCCCAAAAATAAAAGTCCAGGCCCAGACGGTTATACTAGTGAATTCTATCAAACATTCAAAGAAGACTTGGTTCCTATTCTACTCAAAGTCTTCCAAAAAATTGAAAAAGAAGCAATACTTCCAAACACATTTTATGAGGCCAACATAACCCTCATACCGAAACCTGGCAAGGACAGTACAAAAAAAGAAAATTACAGACCAATATCTCTAATGAATACAGATGCTAAAATACTAAACAAAATACTAGCAAATCGAATACAACAACATATTAAAAAAATAATACATCATGATCAAGTGGGATTCATCCCAGAATCTCAAGGATGGTTTAACATATGTAAAACGGTTAACGTAATACACCATATCAACAAAACAAAGAACAAAAACTATATGACCTTATCAATAGATGCAGAAAAGGCATTCGATAAAATATAACACAACTTTATGTTTAAGACACTTAACAAAATGGATATAGAAGGAAAATATCTCAACATGATAAAGGCCATATATGATAAACCATCAGCCAACATCATATTAAATGGCATAAAACTGAGGACTTTCCACCTTAAATTAGGAACAAGACAGGGTTGTCCTCTCTCTCCACTCTTATTAAACATAGTGCTAGAAGTTCTGGCCAGAGCAATCAGACAAGAGAAAGAAATAAAAGGCATCCATATCGGAAAAGAAGAAGTAAAGATATCACTTTTTGCAGATGATATGATCCTATACATCGAAAACCCCAAAGACTCCACAAAAAGATTACTAGAAACAATAAATCAATACAGTAAGGTTGCAGGATACAAAATTAACATACAAAAGTCCACAGCCTTTCTATATGCCAACAATGAAATATTAGAAAACTAACTCAAAAAAATAATCCCCTTCACGATTGCAACAAAAAAAATAAAATACCTAGGAATAAACATAACAAAGAATGTAAAGGACCTATATAATGAAAACTACAAAGCATTGTTAAAGGAAATCGAAAAAGATACAATGAGATGGAAAAATATTCCTTGTTCTTGGATAGGAAGGATAAATATAATCAAAATGGTCATATTACCCAAAGCAATTTATAAATTTAATGCAATTCCCATCAAAATTCCTATGACATTTTTTAAAGAAATGGAACAAAAAATCATCAGATTTATATGGAACTATAAAAAACCCCGAATAGCCAAAACAATCCTAAGGAAAAAGAATGAATCTGGGGGCATTACAATACCTGACTTCAAACTATATTACAGAGCCACGACAATCAAAACAGCATGGTTTTGGCAGAAAAATAGACACTCAGACCAATGGAACAGAATAGAAAGTCCAGAAATAAAACCACATATATATGGTCAAATAATTTTCGATAAAGGGGCCAACAACACACAATGGAAAAAAGAAAGCCTCTTCAACAAATGGTGCTGGAAAAACTGGAAAGCCACATGCAAAAGAATGAACTCGACTACAGCTTGTCCCCTTGTACGAAAATTAATTCAAAATGGATCAAAGACCTAAATATAAGACCTGAAACAATAAAGTACATAGAAGAAGACATAGGTACTAAACTCATGGACCTGGGTTTTAAAGAGCATTTTATGAATTTGACTCCAAAGGCAAGAGAAGTGAAGGCAAAGATAAATGAATGGGACTACATCAGACTAAGAAGTTTTTGCTCAGCAAGAGAAACTGACAACAAAATAAACAGACAGCCAACTAAATGGGAAATGATATTTTCAAACAACAGCTCAGAATAAGGGTCTAATATCCAAAATATACAAAGAACTCATAAAACTCAACAACAAACAATCCAATAAAAAAGTGGGAAGAGGACATGAACAGACACTTCTCCCTGGAAGAAATACAAATGGCCAACAGATATATGAAAAGATGCTCATCTTCATTAGTTATTAGAGAAATGCAAATCAAAACTACAATGAGATACCACCTCACACCTGTTAGATTAGCTATTATCAACAAGACAGGTAATAGCAAATGTTGGAGAGGCTGTGGAGAAAAAGGAACCCTCATTCACTGTTGGTGGGAATGTAAAGTAATACAACCATTATGGAAGAAAGTATGGTGGTTCCTCAAAAAACTGAAAATAGAACTACCTTATGACCCAACAATCCCTCTACTAGGTATATACCCCCAAAACTCAGAAACATTGATACGTAAAGACACATGTAGTCCCATGTTCATTGCAGCATTGTTCACAGTGGCCAAGACATGGAAACAACCAAAAAGCCCTTCAATAGAAGACTGGATAAAGAAGATGTGGCACATATACACTATGGAATACTACTCAGCCATAAGAAATGATGACATCGGATCATTTACAGCAAAATGGTGGGATCTTGATAACATTATACGAAGTGAAATAAGTAAATCAGAAAAAACCAAGAACTACATGATTCCATACATTGGTGGGACATAGAAACGAGACTAAGAGACATGGACAAGAGTGTGGTGGTTACCGGGGGTGGGGGTGAGGGGGGTGCAGGAGGGAAGGAGGAAGAGGGGAAGGGGGAGGGAAAGGGGCACAAAGAAAACTAGATAGAGGGGGACGGAGGACAATCTGACTTTGGGTGATGGGTATGCAACATAACTGAATGACAAGATAACCTGGACATGTTTTCTTTGAATATATGTACCCTGATTTATTGATGTCATCCCATTAACATTAATAAAAATTTATTTATAAAAAAATTAAATAAATAAATAAATAAATAAATAAATGATCTCTTTGTCTGACCAGGTGGTAGTGTGGTGGATAGAGTGTCGACCAGGGACACTGAGGACTCAGGTTTGAAACCCCAAGATCCTGTCCTGAGCACAGCCTCATCCAGCTTGAATGCGAGATTGCCGGCTTTAGCACAGGATCGTAGACATGATCCCATGGTCGCTGGCATAAGCCCAAAGGTCAATAGCTTGAACCCAAGGTCTCTAGCTTAAGCAAAGGGTCACTGGCTCAACTGGAGCCCCTAGGTCAAGGTACATATGAAAAAGCAGTCAATGAACAACTAAGGTGCCACATCTATGAGTTGATGCTTTTCATCTCTCTCCCTGCCTATTTGTCCCTGTCTCTCTCTCTAAAAATAAATAAACAATCTCTGACTTGATAGTGACAGGACAAGTAGCTCAAATTTGCTTGCTATGCAAAAGGAATATTCATTTGCTCATATGACCAAAATACCGAGCGCGGGGAGTGCAACTGCCTTGAGGACAAGAAATTTGGACTCAAAATCCTTTGAACTTTGGAATTCAGAATTCCACTTCTTTATCATAATTAGTACATTCTCATCAGGACAATTTGTCTCTTTCTGTTTTGCAAAACTAGTAGTTTATTAATAAAATTACTAGTTTGAATTAAAATTACTAGTAATAAAAAATTATTATTAATTGATTTTAGGAAGACAAAGAGAGGAAGGGGAGAAGGGGAGAGAGGAGAAGCGTTCATTTGCTGTTCTACTTGGTTGTGCCTTCACTGGTTGCTGCCTATATGTGCCCAGACTGGGGAGTGAACCTGCAGCCTTCTCTTCTGGGAGGACGCTCTGATCAATTGAGCTAAGCAGCCAGGGCCAAACCTAGAGGTGTTTTTAGAGCTCTTCTTCCACCAAGAGAAAATTCTTTAACCAATGTTCACCCATGTAACCTATATAAAGGCTCTGTATTGTGTGTGTGTGCATGCAGGTGTGTATGTGCGTGTATGTGAAGAACCCTGGCCACATCAATGCCCAGGTAATACTGCTCTTTATATTTTACAGATTATGAAGTCTAATCTCAGTACCATATCATTCAAGGTCCTTCACAATCTACCCTACAGTCTACCTTCTCATCCCAACACCCCTTTCACTCAATGTTCACTGCAGTTGCATCTAATTAGCTGACAAATTCAAGCGGGATGGATACTTCTCTATCTCCAAATTTATTTTGAGCATTTCCTTCTCTTTGATGTCATTTTTCCCGGGTCTGCATTTAAAGAATTCTCCCTGTCCTTCGGGATTCACCTCAGACATGATCTCCACCATTGAAGTATTCTCTGATCTGCCTATTCATAAGTTATTGGAACAGACATGTTCACTCCCTATAATATCCTCGGTGTTTGAGATAAAATGAGAAACGAGATACACGTCTTTCTTGGAAGAACTGACAGTTTAGCAGGACAGCTTTTTCATTACAGTGTGATAGGATCTGATGGAGCTACGTATAGAGTACAGAGAAGCCAGCCCAATCCAGGCCGGGGAGAGAAAGTCCTGAAAAGACGTTCAGAAGCATGTGCTGCCCAGTGACCAGCTACAGCTTTCTTTCTTCTATGTTCCTGTTAAGGTCCCTAAGAGAAACTGAGTGGGGATCCACATTGCTGCTACATGTCTGGCTTCTTAATTAAAATATTAGCATTAACATTACGAATGATCATAGCGATAACAACAAACCTGTCTGGAGTACATACTATTTGCCAGTCCCCGTGCCAACTGCTTTCCACACACTAGCTCGTGTGATCTTCACAGCTGCATCTCTATAAAGACAGAAGGGCCATCACTGTAATTATCCCTTCCATGCTCTAGGGTGGTCTCTCTGCTGGTCTAGCAGAGACGGTGATTGGCTCAGGGAAGGTCAGAAGAACTGAGTTGGACCAATGAGATTTCATCCCTGGGATGGCTGTGGAATAGCTCAGGCTAGTTCATCAGCCTGGAAGACCATCTCTGCTTCATCCGCCTGGTAAATTCCTGCTCATTTCCCAAAATGTGGCTTAAATTTCTCCCTGCGATTTATTCTTAGATTTTCCCACACACTTTCCGCCTCTTCCTTTTTGGACGACGGCTGCCTCTTAAGCCATTTGCACTAGGACACTTTCCATATGGTGCGAGTCGCACATTCTCTGCGCACTACAACATGATCTGCTTGAACTTAGAGCCTGCGCCTTACTTACCTTTTCATTGCCAGTGTTAATTCTAATGCCTGGCATATAGTGATTAAATGAACAAATGAATGGGTAAAGGACTACATGAAGTTGTAAAGCTCAGGTGGCTACAACTCCCTATGACATTTATCAGCAATAAACAGGGGCCCAGAAAAGGGTCACCTCATATTAATTTCTTAGGATGCCTTGGGTCACCTTTCTCATTTGTGTCCCACATGCTGATTGTTACTGACTCCCATTTTCCTGTTTTTCTACATTGCATTTTAAAATCTCATGACTGCTCGTATATTCCGACTAAATGTTGTCACTAAATTTACCCAACGTGTGGAATAACTGCGCTGAGAAAAAGACAGTGGTCTCATCCTGAGTCCCTCCACTAACTTGCTCAGAGAACTATTAGAGATTCTTGATGCCAACTGTCTCATTTAACAACAAACTTAGGGAATAGGACATCAGAATCACGGGCTTCTACTCTGTGTCTCATTGTTAGTCTTCCTGAGTGTGGAGGAGAATATTTGGATTATTCCAGATGAAGGACAGTACAGTGGATGTCTCCGACACATGAATCCACCATATCGAAGTTTCTTAGCAATGGTCATTCTGTCGCAGCTGTTAGAATGTATGTCTTTATCCATGTGACATTTTAACAGGAGACAAATCCAAGTTCTTATAAACAGATATAAACTGTTCAGTCCATAATGGCTCATATTAGCAACTTTGTGCCGCTAGCAAGCCTTGTTTCAGAACTTTGTAAACATTATTCTTGCGTGTTTTTCTTTTCCCCTCTACAAAGCCAAACCCATTCCAGGCTTTTGTCCTATAAAATCTTAAACTGTCAGTTTATAATGTATATTTAATTACATCCTAGGATGTAAGAGATGGAAATACATAGTCATTTAACTAGCTAAGTGATGGAGAAAAAGGTGGGTGGCTGTCATTTGCTTGATTTTAGTGTTCTCTCAGTACCAGTGGCCTTAGTATCAAATGGGAGGGAGAGCTATGGAAATTGAAGAATAAAGTGAATGGATATTGGGGAAAAGCATTTTAGTGGGAGGAGAGTAAGAGCTTTCAAGTAAATTACCAATGTATATACATTTCCCAGATGACTCTGAATTTTTTATTTGAACTGACATGGTTTGGATAAATATATTACTACCCTCTTAGCCTGGAAGAAACAAGAAACAGACATAAAAGGTATAAAATTTAAAAAGTATGAAGAATAAACACATGCTAGAGGCTAGCCTGCAGCTCCTAAGTCCATAGTACAGAAGCATCGATGGATACTGCCTACATAATAACGCTTCAATACTTTCCAATGTATTCTTATTTCTCTTCCCCTGGTGGGTAAGTGTTCAGCTAATGGAGCAATGATACTTGCTGAATGAATTACAAAGAATGGCTTTTTCCCCATTGGATAGGCAGACCTGGTTTCAAACCAAAGGCAAAGCAATAAAATCTATTGTAAAGATACAATAAAATGATACATGCAGACAGCACAAAAAGGTAGAAACGCCCCATGTCGTGTTGTGGGGAGTTGTCATGGTAGCTATTTGTACCTGGGTACCATTTAGGCTTCCCAGGCAGGATTCGCTAATCCTGAAATAGCATCACTGGAGATTTTGTGACTACACTGAGCAGAAGTTAAGGCCAATGAGAAAAGAGGCACTGTGTTGGTCTTTGACTGGTCGCTAAGCTATACAGACATAAGGGCAGCCTCTAAAATGTCAAACTTAAAAATAAAAGCCAGAGAAGAAAAACAGAGCAGAAGTGTCAGTAGCCACATGTCACAAGAAAGACAGATGTCACAGATTTATTTCAGGCAAGCTAGTAAACAAAAAACCGCAATGTTTAAAAGTAAAAAAAAAAGAGGTCAGAGAGGTTACAATCTATTGTCTGAAATGTTCAATATTTGGCCAAAGATTATGAGATATGCAAAAAACCAAGAAAGTGTGAATCATGTTTAGAAAAAGAAAAGTCAATAGAAACTGTCTATAAGAGTTCTCAGATATTGGATTTAGCAAAAGGCTTCAAAAAAGCTATTAAATATGTCTAAACAAAATGAAACTATGTTAAAATAATTAAAGGAATATATAATGGCTATAATTGAGTAAATAAATAATCTCAATAAAGAGTTAAAATCATAAAAAGCTGTGGTCCATTTACACAATGGAATACTACTCAGCCATAAAAAAGCAGGAATCTTACCTTTTGTGAGAGCATGGATAGACATAGAGAGCATTATGCTTAGTGAAACAAGCCAGTCGGAGGAAGGCGAATATCATATCATTTCATGGATATGTAGAATCCAATGGACAAAATAAATTAACAAGTGAAATAGAGACAGACTCATCCAAAGAGAGCAGGCTGACAACTGTCAGGAGCAGGGTCTAGGTCAGGGGGTAGAGAGATTGAGCAAAGAAGGTCCAGAAACAAGAAAGGAAGACTCATGGACACAGACAACAGTGTGCTCACTGCCAGGAGCAGGGGAGGAGGGTATAAGAATGAAAAATGGTAATGAACAAAGACTTGACTTGGGAGGGAGGGACGAACAATGCAGTGTACAGAAATGTGTCATAGAATTGGGCATCAGAAACCTGTATAATTATGTTAATTTATCAGTATCACCCTGATAAATTCAATTTAAAAAAAGAACTAAAATCATTTAAAAAGTAAAAACTCAATAATATTAATCTACAGATTCAAGAAGTTTAATGAGGCCCAAATTGAATAAATATTCTTTAAATTCATACCAAACAAATCATAATCAACAGAGAAAATCTTGAAAGCATCAAAATAAAATTATTCATCACAGAGCAAATTTTATAACTTTCAATATACATGTAAGAAAAGAACAATATCAAATCCCTTTCAAAAAAAAAACTAGAAAAATAATAGCAAATGAAACCCAAAGCAAGCAGAAGAAAGAAAATAATAAACATCATAGAGGAAATCAATTTTTAAAAATACAATAAAGCAATATAGAAAATAAATGAAACAGAACATTGTATTTTAAAAAATCAAGTAACATACTCTTACCCAGATTGACCAAGAAAACGAGGGAGAAGATTGAAATTATCAAATTACAAACAAATGAAGGAATATTATTACTGATTTGGCAAAAATTAAAGGTTACAAAGAAATATTATAAATAGTGTCAACAACATAGACAACGCAGATGAAATTAATGAATTCCTAAAAAGACTAGAATTACCAAAACTGTCTGAAGAAGAAATAGGCAGCTTGGATAGAACAATAACATGTAAATGAATTGAATCAGTCATTTAAAAATCTTCCCACAAAGAAGCACAGAAAGTTTCACTGGTAATTTCTGCCAAATATTTAAAGAAGCAAATAATCCTTCACAATTTCTTTCAGAAAATAGAGAAAAAGAGAACACTTCAAACTCATTCTGTGAAACTAGGGCTCTCAATGAAACTAGTATTAGTTTTCACTAAAGCCAAAGATATTTTTAAAAATCAATGTTCCTTATGAACATACACACAAAAACTTTTAACAATCACAAACTGAATTCATTAATAAATAAAAATGATGGTGATTCCTTTTATATGAGATATTTAGAATAGTCAAAACCATAGAGACAGAAAGTAGAATGGTAGTTGCCAGGGGCCAGGGAGAAGAGGGGAATGGAAAGTTAATGTTTAATGGGGACAGAGGTCTAGAGATGGATGGTGGTGATGGTAGCACAACATTATAAATGTTTTTCATGCCCCTGAACTGTAAACTTGAGAATGGATAAGATGGCAAATTTAGGTTATGTATATTTTACCACAATAAAAAAAATTGAAAGAAAAAAAAATGATGTGCCCTGGCCAGTAGGCTCAGTGGTAGAGCGTCAGCCTGACATGTGGGTGCCCCGGGTTCGATTCCCAGTCAGGGCACACAGGAGAAGTGCCCATCTTTTTCTCCACCTCTCCCCCTCTTGCTTCTCTCTCTCTTTCTCTCTCTCTTCCCCTCCTGAAGCCACGGCTCAATTGGAGCAAGTTGGCTCCAGGTGCTGAGGATGGCTCCATGGCCTCTGCCTCAGGCGCTAAGAAGAGCTCAGTTGCTGAGCAATAGAACAACTTCCCAGATGGGCAGAGCATCACCTCCAAGTGGGCTTGCTGGGTGGATCCCAGTTGGGACATGTGCAGAAGTCTGTCTTTGCCTCCCCTCCTCTCACTGAATAAAAAAATAATAATAAAAGAAATGACAGTATATTATGACTAAGTGGGGCTTATCTCAGAAATACAAGACTGAATTAACATCCACATTAATAAACTATACCATAATAATAAAGTAATGAAAAAATCATATGATCATCTCAATAGGTACACAAAAAAGATTTGACGAAGTTTCTGGGAAGTGCTACCAGTGAGTTTCTGAGATGACCTTGTAAATGGAGGCTACCATGGAGACCGGCAGATTGATAAATTGGGTCTAAAAGACTAAAGTGTGAACTGTCCTTACATAGGGTGAAACTAGACATCTGAAAGGCAAAGGGGTAAGGTCTGCCTCCAATAAGAGACAACTGGCTAAATTGCTCCTATTCCTGGATGACACAATGAGGGGGCAGGGCTCCGCTAGGCATGGTCATAGAAGTCCTTATTTCACAAGCCTTCACACCTCCCCAGTGACAATACCCCCAGAACTGACCTGAGGGGAGGGTAAGCCATCCAGTCCTTCAGAATCCCAGATACTCAAGTGATCATCAGTCCTTCCCCATACCCACCTCAGTAACTGCCGTCTCTAATTTATTTTATGTTTTATGGGGTTTTTTCCAGCTTTCTTGAAATATAACTGACAAATAAAAATTGTATATATTTATTTTTGGTAACTGCTACCACTAATATTAGACTCCAAACAGGCTCTTCTGCCTCCCTTTCTCCAGTAAGCAAAGACTGTAGAATAACTTAGTACAAATTCAAATTTTATCATTTACAAAGTATATTTAAAGGAATGACGTTTGAACCTGACTTCGTACTTGTGTGACCTTAAATCCTCTAAGCTTCATAATAGCTCAGTTGCAAGCATGGCCCGAGCCGGGGGTTGCCCAGTGGATCCGGGATGGGGCCCATGCAAGAGTCTGTCTCTCTATCTCCCCTCCTCTCGCTTGGAAAAAATAAACAAATTCTCTAAACTTCAGTCTCCACAACTGTAAGATGAAGATTATAGTAACAGTACCTGTCTGAAACATCTATTGGAAAGATTAATTGGAATCATGCATATAAACACATAACATGAAAGAATTACATGTGATGTGGCACTAGTAAGAGTTAAATTAATTTTGGTTTGTCTGTTATTAAGTACCATACTAATCCCTGAATGTTCAAACTTTATACGTGGCCTTCAAGGATCATTATATTCCGGTCTGAACCTTCCTTTTCAAATCCATCTTTTACTCTATAACCTACAATCACCCTGCTACCAGCCTAACTACACTACTCAGTTTACTTGGGTAGTATGTGTAGCATCACTGGATGGAAAATACTGTGGCATCAATAAAGGTAAACAAACAGTCTCTTACATATTACTTTGCATTGAGTAAAATATAATTAAAGTGATTTAAAGACACCGTGAATTTTTGACAGTTGTCTTCCCAGGGGGCTAGCTTGATGAGACATTAAAGTATGTTTTATTATACCTAGTGGAAATTCAACAGGAATGTTCTTTGCAATTCAAAAAGGACAAATATCTCAGAATAAAAAAAAAATCCATTTTCAATCCCTGTAGAGTTCATTATGAACAACTGAGTGCTAGAAATTAAAACATTTAAATGTATTTAATAAGGTCCCTATAATGGAGCGGCATTTGTGTTTAGAGAGATTCTCTAGTCTCTCTCTCTCTTTTATCCTTCTAAATTCTATGCTTAGGGAAAAAGTGAACTGCTGATGTGATTTAATTGGTTAATTAGGACTAGATTCACCAGCAAAGTGGAGAGTTAAAGCAATACCTAGATTATTAAAGTTTAGAAACCTTTCTCTCCCAATATCTTGATATTGCAGTTCAAGTGGATTGTGATTGTTACATTAACTGAGACCAACCTGTTTGTAGTTGTAGGAACGCACATGCTTGGAGAATAAAACTCAAGTATTCAGGCCAGAATTAACTGACTCATTAGAGAAAATTGATGCAACTTAATTTAGACACTTAAGTTAGAAAGTTGCTTACATTTTAAATATATTCTCATTCTTCCTCATGTACTATACTTACATATATATACTTTTGCATATATATATACACAAATATATAATAGTATAATAGTATATATACAGATATATAAAAGTATATACACACACACACACACACACACACACACACACTTCTGCCTAATCATCAGTAGAAGTAGCTTAATGTCATTCGCAATAATGTTTCTGGTATTTAGTATTTAGTTTTAAATGTGAAAAAAAATAAGTTTTGAAAATTTTTAATTTTACTATATATTTAATATGACTATTAGGGCCAAATATATACCAGAAAAAGCAAATTCTCAATATTGACCACACCTCATTCCCAGTGTCCTGGTGTAAATGTAGGCTGAATTGGTTGTAATTAGTTGTAACTGTAATCTGTAATTGGTAAGCTTTAGACACAATATTTCTGTCATATTCTACCTCTAAATTATTTATCTTCATGTAACTGTATAGTTTAAGCATAAATCTAATCCAATGAATAAAATACATGTGCTTTATTTTCCTGTCCTTTAATTGCATATCTTCTAAATATGTTATACTATTTTAAACATCACAGAAAAATAAACTTCAAAAATAAGATTATGTCATCAAAATTTGATATTATCTACACAGATTGTTTATCCTGTTTTGTTTCTGTTGTATCCTCCCAAATTATGGATTAATTGAAGCTGAACTTGGTTTAAGGGGGAAAAAATATATATTATCCACATACTTGGTATTTGGAATGTACCAGTTTGTACCTCATGTAATCAGGTTTTATTAAAAACATGGACACTTCTATTATTGCTCAGTATTCTTAAATGCTGGGAAAATCTCTGGGATAAATTTCAGGCCAGATTTTTGGATCATAGGCTCATCAGGAATTCGTCTTTCTCAGTTGACATCTCTTAACTGTATATTCAACTGTGTTGGCTGCATATTCAGACAGGCTGCTCCCTTCTGGTGGCTTCTGGAATCTCTAGGTTTTTAAAATGCTGTTTCAGAAACTGCTGAGTAAAAACAAGTGCCTGTTTTAAACAGTACCAACAGGTCCAGTAGTAAATCCCACTGACCTGATTAGGTTCCAGTCCCCACTCCCCAAACCATCACTCGTGTCCAGAAAAACATAATCTTTGACTGACCTAGTGTGTTGTTAACTCCTAGACCTGGCATTGCGGTGAGCCTCACTCAACACCTATTTAGTCAGATCATGTTGCTTGATTACCCTGTAGAACAAAGACTTTAAGACCATGGCTTGCAATAACGAAGATGTATATCTCATTCGCTTTTGGTGTCAGCTGAGGGTGGATTATGGCTGTTCCCTCCCATGTGTCTTGTCCGTTCTATTACGTAAGCAGAAGGAGCAGCTGCTATTGTATTTGGAAGATGCCTTCCCTGAGGTAGAAGATAAAAAGCAAAAAATTTCTTTCTTGTAAACGTTTCTTTAAGTTTCTGCTTAGCGCCGGTATATGTTACTTCCGTTCACGTTTCATTGGCTGAAGCAAGTCGCATAACAAAGTGTAAGAATGGAGCAGAGTAGTACACTTTTCCCACAGAAGGAAACTATGACACCATCTACCACATACATAGTTAAAGAATAGGCAAAGCTTCATTCACCAAGTTGAGCTCCAATAGGAAAGCAAAGATTTCCACTATAATGGTCTACTCTCATAGTTTTAGGCTCTGCCTGAATTCTCTTTATTCCAAGAGATAGGACATTATGGTCATCCACATGAAAGATTAGTCATGTGTTGGGCACGCCTTCCAGAGTGTGTGAGTGGGGGGGTGGGGGTGTAGCAGCATTAAAACACAAGGGGGAAAATGTGCTTTTAGGTTTATTTCCAAGCAAAATGGGGAAGACCCAGAATAGATAATTAGCAAAACTTAAAAATTTTGCTGACACAGGAGAGGGAGACTTGCATGGCTTGATTTAGCAACAAAGGGGATAATAAACGACAAATGCATGTGAAAACAGGAAGAATAGCAAGTTCAGGATTAAGTCGCCAACATGCTTTTTAAGTTTTTTGGTCCAACTTTAGCACTTCTTTACGTGAAACATTATTAAAGGCACTATTTCTTCTCCTAATGCTTCTCCCTTAGATCCAGGGACTATTCTTCTTCTCATTCTATACATTTGATCTCCAACTATTGATCTGATTGATGGGTACCCAAGATCTAACTGGTCTAATAGATCTACATATCTAACTTCTTGCATGCTTGTAAGTCAGTTGCTTCTTACAATACTTGTAAGTCAGTTGATCGTACATCAATAAGTCTACTTCTAGACTCTGTATTTTTCAATTTCTTATCCTGGTACTCATGCCGCACTCTCGTGTTTATAATAGCTAGAAAATTTTGATTAAAAAATGGCACTCTCAGTTAATTTAAGCATTGGTCCAATTAGTTATTCCCACAATGGGTAACTGCTCGCAATTAAAGAACTAAACAACAGCAGGCATGCCACCCATTTCTCACCAGACAAGACACTTTAGGCCTCACAGAAAAGCTTTTAGGAGGGCAGGAATCTGATTGTGACCGCTCTCCATTTAGAAGTCAGCACATGAGACCACCAGGCTCTGGAGTCACCATGCTAATTCGGCTCTTCGGGAATCATGGGGAGGACACAAAGCACTCCGAAAGAGAAAAATAATCTTTTTTGTTCTTGTAACTGATTGCTGATGGTGTGTGCAACAGACAATAGCTCAGCCTAGCCAATTTGAAAAGGAAAATTACAAACAAACAGACAACCAGATGCTCATTCCTCACGGGGGCCAATAATTACAGAACAGTACGCTCTGCTACCTGCATGATCCACGCCTCGTAGTCAACATTTCTGAGGGCTGTTAGCACTTTTCACTGTTTTCCAATTGATCTGATTCTTCTAAAGAGATATATATCCCTGAGATGAGCTTTTTATTTGTTTTTGATTGCCAACAAGCTGCAAACAATAATACTTTAAAACACCTGAGTTGATTGGAGTAGGTTTTTCTTTTCGGGAGTTTCTCAAACTTGAGCCTGCATGTGGTTCCCCTGAGGATGGGGTTACAACTCGCATTCTGATTCAGAAAGCCTACAACGGGAGCTGAGATGAGGCATTTCTAACTCGCTGGTTTGATGTCAATGTCTCTCTAGATCTCTTTTTTCTAACTCATAAAGGCTCTAATTTTTTTTTTCTGTAACTGAGTGACTCAATTAAAAAAACTAAGCCCATGTAGTTTATAAAATACATTTTTACAAAGAAAGGATAGGACATACAGATAATTCAGGCTTGTTGCTTCTCCACAAAGTATTATAAAGAAAAAACTAGAAAGACCATTTTATAGAGACACAGCATAAAAAGTAAGCAGGTGTAAAGAAAATAGTTACCGAGTAAAAGAGCACGGAGCTAGACGCATAATAATCAATCACTGGGTTGCGCTTTTTGTTCTTATTTTTATTTTACAGGAAAAACCTGTCCATGTTGTCTGTGTTTCCTAACCACCTTTCTGCTGTCACTACATTCTTATTTCCTTGGACCCTACATCTTTTTTCATCTCTGCATTACCATTTCCTTCCACTGTTCGACAGGTGATACTGTCTCTGAGCAGACACTTCAAAGGACGGCTCCCTAGTTCATTTGGAAAGACATATTAAATCTTTGATAAGGCCTTGAAAAGGAACAGAATCTTTTAATGTCAGATCAAACTTTAGTAGCTGACCTATTTAATTGGGTGGCCAAAGGGAATTGGGGGGAATGTCAAAGTCATGAGCTTGAATGTACCATCGTGAGCTCTGGATTATAGAATCCTTGTGGCTCAAACTTCCCAACTCCACGGGATAAATACAATGCGTGCATTGCTTTAAAAATAATAGATGTGGCATAAGTGTTAGTGAAATAAATTGAACTCACGACTAGTTTCATGAAAGAATATAAAAATCTCACTTTCAAAGGCCACTTCAAGTTGAATGTCAGGAAGAGAATGCTAATGGTTAAAAAATCAGAAAAAGCTAAGAGCGATATGATTTTACACATAGGTGAGATATAAAACTGCAGCCTATGGACATAGATAAAAGTGACGAGGTTACCAGGAGGAGGAGGACTTGGGGGAGGGAGGGGAAGGAAGGGAGTAAAGAGAGACAAATATATGGTGATAGAAAATGATTTAACTTTGGCTGATGGGTGCACAACATAAACAGTTCAAATGCTACAGAAATGTTACTTAAAGCCTATGTACTCTTACTGATTAATTTCATTCTGTTAAATTTAATTTTCTAAATTAAAAATAAACTTTTTTTGATTCTGAGTCCCCTCAGGTGGCATCATTGGAAACCAGATTCACTCTCTTTCCCCAAGAAACATTTGGGGACTTCTGTGTCTCCGGGAAGCTCTGGTCAGGCTTGTATTTAAAGGGTAGGGCAGTTACAGTAAAGTGAACTGTAGATATCCTGGGTGGCCATGCTTTGCTCTCCTAAGTATCCTCTTCTAGTACAAGTACCTCCATCACACCCTAAACCCAGTGGGGCAGAAAGAGAGGGAGGGGAGGACAAGGACAGAGGCTGCTCGCTGAAGTGACAGCAGATCGGGTGTGTCTTCCCAGCGAGCATGGCTCAGCCTTTGTCGTGGGTGTTAACAACGTATGATTTGGGGCCAGGAAAATCTCTGTTCACACTGTTATAACTTGACTTTAAGTAAGTGTCTTCCTGTTCATGAACTTCATTTTTCTCTTCTGTAATTTGGGATAAGCACACCATTTTGGAGGATGATCTGTGAGGATTAAATAAGATAAGGGGTAAGGACCACTGTATTAGTTAGAGTTCTCCAGAAAAACAGCCAGTAAGATGGATGGATGAATGGATGGATGGGTGGATTACATTAGATTTACTATATATTATAAAGAGATTTATTATATACAAGATATTTATTACATATTATTGGAAATATATATATATATATAGAGAGAGAGAGAGAGAAAGAAATAGGAGAGAAAGATTGACTTATTATAAGGAGTTGGCTCATGTGATTATGGAAACTGACAAGCCCCAAAATCCACAGTCTGCAAGCTGGGGTCACAGAAGGGCTAACGGTATAGTTCAAATCTGAAGACAGAAAAAAAAGTGATGTCCTAGCTCAAAGGCAGTCAGGAGAAGGTCTGTCTCACTCAGTTTTCCTGTTTCAGTCAGACCTACAACTGATTGGACGAGGCCCACCAACTTTAGGGAGGGCAACTACTTTGCTCAGTCTACTAATTCATATGTTAATCTCATCTGTCACCGACACACCCAAAATAATATTTGACCAAATGTCTGGTCACCCTGTGGCCCAGTCAAGTTGACACATAAAATTGACCATCACAAACACTTTGCATACTACCGGGAATCTCCTAAGATGAATGACTAAGACCTATTGTTAGAATGTTGAACACAGGCGTCCTGCCTTCCGGGATGACTCACTCCATTCTCTCCTGGTTAAAGAAGCTATCACCCCAGTTTTCCTGCCCATGGAATGCTCTAACATGCAGAGCCCAGCTACAACAACAGACACCACCCTAAAGCCGACTATTTAAAGCAGAGGTAATTTAATCCAGAGAGTTGTATGGGGGATGGAAGAGCTGGGAGACCAACTAGGACATGGTGGGCAAGAAGGGGACACTGATCCACTCCTGGGCTGGAGGAACCCCTGCCCCACTGGTAAGGGTCTGTGGACACTGGAACAAAAGAAGCCTCTGGAAGGAGCCGGAGGCATAGAGAAGATGTGGCCCCAGCTTCACCCTTCTTCCTACAGCCCAGCCTCTGACCAGTACCCTCACTGAACGAGGCCAGCCCTGAGCCAAAGGACCCCACACCTGGGACATCTCCCTGGGACAGCCTGTCACCCGAGTTGGCAGATTTAGGGCAAGGCTTAGATCTGAGGCACACAAGAACAGAACCACACAAGCCCTGACCACAGTCTCTATGACCATCTGTTGTTCTCTCTCCTGCTCCGCTAAACTGTAAGCTGTTTCAGCGTCGGGGCTCTACATGCTGAGTCCTGAGTAGAAAAACGTCCACAGAGCAGGTGTTTCCGGGATGTACAAGACTTGACTCAACTTGATGAGGCATCTTCAAATTCTTTCCAGGCCGTATCTGTCTGTTCCCCTTTCTGAATACCCAGGGTAGGGTTGCCAAATATAGGATACAATGAATAATTTTATGTCGCAAATATTGTATTGGACTGACATCAAAAAAATTATTTGTTGTGTATCTAAAATTCAAATTCAACTGGGTATTTTTATTTGCTAAATTGTCTTCTCCTTGAAAACACTGACATTTGTTTTTTATTTCATTTATGAGTACCGTAGGGCTTCCCAATGTATCTATGAATTTTCAAAAGAAACACTTCCTTGTAAGTAATGCTTACCTATTAAAAAATATTCCCTTTCTTCTTCCACTGCAATGCTCACCTTTTATTTCTTTCAAAATCTCTGTGAAGTTTTAAATTCTAAAAAAAAAAACTAACCTTCCCTCTCGCAGCCTCCAAGTCACTGTATTACAGGGAAATCAAACTATGCTTACGGGTGACCTCTATACTTTTGCTTCTAACTGACCATATTTTTTTTAATCTCTTTCTTTTCTCCAGTTTTTCCAAATTATTGTTGACATAAACTTCAGCCCACTTAAATGATACTACATACAACATCTCCAAGCAAAGACCCATGCGTGTGCACACAAGGGAACTCACACATACACACACACACACACACACACACACACACACACACCTGTTTTCTGGTAGGTATAATGGCATTTCAAAGTGTCTAGTGATAAGAAATTATCTGTGCCAGATACTAAAATGTCCCCAAAACTCCACGATATGGATTCTAGCACCTGATTTTCTTGAAGGAAAAGGCACAACTTAGATATATATCATAATATGATAGATCTTTTACCGAAAACCAACTTCTGAATCTCTCCCAATCCCACAGGGAAACAGACCCAGTTAATGGTCAAGAAGAGGAAAAGGTGCTTCTGCATTTTCACCCCTCTGGGACCTGCCAGAACATTTCCTAGGGGCTTTCTCCTTGTCTTGAGGTTTTATTTGTGGCCAACTTTGGCTTGTGAGTAAAACCATGTATTCATGACTGCTAACTTCATATGATTTCAGTGAATTTAGTGTTTATAAGTTAATCTTGCATGGTTCTGAATGCTTCTCATCTCTAAACTATTACTTTTTTTCCTTAAGACATGCCTCTACCTGCTCCAATCTGGTGCGAAAACAGCTAAATATAGTAGGAGGTCAGACAGCGCTTCATCATTATGCTGGAGACCAAGCAGGGCTTCTCATCTCAGCACGGTCGACATTTTGAACTGGGTCATTGTTATGGGGATGGTCCTATGCATGTAGGATGTTTAGCAGTACCCATAGGCTCCACCCACCAAATAACAGCACTAACCCTCCCCCCCCCCCATAACAACCATAAATGTCTCCAAATATTATCACATGTCCTCCAGGGAATTAAAATCACTTCCAGGTGAGAGCTACTGCTATAGAGGAAAAAGAAGAAAAAAGAAACCAATGTCCCAGTCCTTTACGTGCATTTTCTAATTCTGTTCCCAACAAAGGTCTAAGGTAAGCAGTCACATCCCTGCTTTAGAGATGGGGAAGTTGATATTCCAAGCAACGCCATAATGTGCCTATGGCTTCACCATTCACAACTAGCAGATATGGCTGAGTCTGTCTCTAAACCCTCTACTCTCTCTGGTCTCTATCACAGGAAGGGTTTGTCCACCATCTCATGAGAGCTTCCCACCATCTCAGTGGTTCTAAATCCTTTGTTGTTGCAAAGATACACTTAGCAAGAGATAGTTCCCTAATCACCAATAAATTGTGCTGTCATTCTACACCTTTCTCTTAGACAACAGGGTATTTCACGCTTGCAATGTTAGAGCAAATAACTATGACTATAATAACATGCTTCAGATATATAAAACAAATGAATCCTGAGCTAAATTTTAACTCCTTTATTTCAGAGAGGGTGTGTGCCCATCTTACTCTTCTTTCCCAAAGATGAAGGACTCATCTGTGGTACTAAACCAAACGGAGGTCAGTGGAGAAACTTCTCGTTGAAAGGTGTCCTAGAACACTACTGAAGGCTATTTGAAAACCTGAGGGAGAAGCTTCCTACCTTCTACACCCCACAAACTAAAGACTGTCTCAATCTAAGACAAAGTGTGTTCAACAGATTGAGCCGTGGAATATCAATCAGGGTTTTCTTTTTAAAAAGAACAATCTTATATGAGTGTTTTTGGGTAAGAGTTGAAAACAGCAGTAATGATCAGAGCTCATCCTTCTGTGTTCCATAATATTTACTGCACTGTGTATCCCAAACCTGTTTGACCACGAACTCCGCTACCCATGCTCTGAAGGAATCCGTGCTTTGAGGAATGCATTCTGGGAAAGCTTGTGTTGTATTTTCTCTTCTAAAGAGGTTTATGCTTTGTTCTCAGTGAAGTCCTCTGGAGCTTTCTGTCCCTAATTTTCCCGGCTATTTCGATGGTAATTTTCCGCACTGACTCTGTTTTATCAAATATTTTAAATAAGAGAACATAAATCACTCTTGGCCTAGCTATAATCTATAGAATCCTTTTTAAAATATCAGCTATAAAGTATAGTTTATCCTTTTCAGACAAACAGGGTACATAATGTTTCAAGCTCCAGGACCAAGCAGGAAAGGTTGCTGTCATTTCTTTTTCTTTTTCAGTTGACAGTTTCTTCAGCAGAAGCCCCAGCCCCAAAACCCACAAGATGTAGGGAGATATAGTGTCAGTCAAAATTCAGAGCAGATAAGCTATCAAATACATATTGCCAATTGAAAAGATATGGAGATCAATTTTTTAAACAAATTCAAACAGTTTAATACCCATTGCCACTTACATTCTGATGTGAGTGACAAGGGCTTATGAAGTCATGAACATAGAATCTATATCTCAGCACAGACAAATGTATTTGAAAAGGGTGCTGAGAGCATAGTCACATTTCAGCTGCCCGCGCAGTTAGTATTAGCCGGCATGACCAAGGGCCACATCAAATCATTGTCTTAGGTCCCTGTGAACACAGAGCTTTGTGCTTGAAGAGGCATGCACTCCATGCTGAGCCCCGAGTCACAGGGAGTCGTATGGATGCCTCCCCCCTAGTTGAGGCAGGGTACAGAAAGTGATAAATATCATTATGAAATTCCAGAGAAAGTCTCTTCTAATATGATAATAACAGACGCCCAGTGTTGGGTGCTTAGATCAACATCTTTGTTAATGCATCTTACAACTATATGGCTGGATGTTCACCCTGTTTGGAGGGGCGTGTCCACTGCACACAGCCTCCAGCAAGGGTCTCTAAAATTTACTTCCCAACTCACATCTCTACCAACGTGTCATGCTTCCTCTGCTTGAGTCTCGGTTATTTGCTACACACATGCAGTGGACATTTACAAAACCTTCCTTTTGAGTCCATGCTTGCATTGAATTTTTGTCAGCTCCATGCCTCTCATGAATAAAATCAGAAATTCAGTTGTCCTTCCTATTGTCTAGCTATTTGTTTCCCCTACTTCAATCAGTAAGTCTTTTTTATTTATTTATCTATCAATCTATCTATCTATCTATCTATCTATCTATCTATCTATCTATCTATCTGAGAGGAGGGGAGATAGAGACACAGACTCCCGCATGCACCTGACTGGAATCCACCTAGCAACCCAATCCCGTCTGGGGCTGATGCTCTTCCCATCTGAGGCCATACTCTCAACCAAGTTATTTTTAGCACCTGAGGTGGAGGCTTCACAGAGCCATTCTCAGTGTCCAGGGCCAATGCACTCAAACTAATACAGCCATGGCTGAGGGAGGGGAAGAGAGAGAGAGAAAAGGGGAGGAGGGGTGGAGAAGCAGATGGGCGCTTCCTCCTGTGTGCCCTTACCGGGAACCAAACCCAGACTTCCACACACCTGGTCGACACTTTACCACTGAGCCAACTGGCCAGGGCCAGTAATGCTTTTATTTCCATCCTATTTCTCAAAGCTTTATTTCCCTTACCATCCTAATTTCCATTGCCTTAGTTCAAGTGGTTATAATTTTTTCCCAAACTACAAATTGTTCTCTTCACCTCCAGACATGTTCCTCTTCCTTCTCACCAGGCCTTCTAGAATCATCTCTAGAGAAGTGGAGAGAGGGGCTAGAATTAGAAGCTCCTGGGTTTGCATGGCATGCTGAATGCTTTCTTTAGAACGAGAGGCAATCTAAAGACAAGTCACAAGAACGAGAGTCAAATGACCCCGGGTGTCTTTTACCCTCACCCCTCTGTCCCTCTCACTTCACACTGCAGCAACAGAACATGCTTGGCGATGCTTTCCATTTTCACGTCTGGGCTGGGTGTTCTATTTTTGTCCCCCCTCTCCTCAACTTCCACTCTTCACCCTTCTCTTGCTGCAAAAGCAGACTCTCATACAAGGGAGCCTTTGTGTTGGGCTCTTGGAAACACTAGCCAGGGGTCCCCAAACTTTTTACACAGGGGGCCAGCTCACTGTCCCTCAGACCGTTGGAGGGCCGCCACATACAGTGCTCCTCTCACTGACCACCAGTGAAAGAGGTGCCCCTTCCGGAAGTGCGGCGGGGGCTGAGGGGGGCGGATAAATGGCCTGAGGGGGCCACATGCGGCCCACGGGCCAGGCCGTAGTTTGGGGACGCCGGCGACCATTCGAACACTGGAGGACAGAGAGCTCAGGGTGTTCACTTCCCTGGTTTCTTCCCTAGCAGGCCACGCTGTGACAATGGCTGTGTTTCTCTGAGGAAGGTCATACTCCTCTTTTCTCGTTGGAGCCATGGCGACAGATCTTGCTCAGTTTAGGTCATTGTTCCTTCCCATGTCACTTCAGACCTAAAGGTGGTAAGAGCTTCCAGCCTTTCTCAGCCCCAGGATGCTTCCTCGCCCCTTGCTGACTTTCTTTATCCCCGCATTCAGGTTCACAGACACTCCCTTCATTAAAATCCCTTCGATCGCCTCTATTGAATGAGCTACCTGCTGAGACCCTGACCTATAGAGTGTCTTTGACTGAAACACATTCTCCACCTCCCTGGTCCCTGTGCATCCTTTGACACTCAACTTAAGAAACCAGAAAAGGTTATCTGGAAGGAAAAAAAAATCTTTGATAATACATGCCAAATGTCTTCTGCTATCTATATAATTGCCCTTATTGCTCATTATTTTAATGGTCTATTTTCTCTACGTGGAAGTAAAATTCTTTCATCTAAAAATAGGTAATATTTGTTTTGTTTACTCTGTTTCTAACGTGCTGTCTCATACATAGCAAGTTCTGGTTCAGTAAGTGAAGTGAGGTCATTAAAAATTGTTTTGATCAGCTTCCCAGGTTGAGACAACCTCAATTGATAGTGTCTTCTTGTATAGAATACATTCTTCAGTTTTGTCTCAGACCTCATTAATTGGACATCTCTGGCAAATCCTCTGTGATAATGGACATTCATCTTTAAAACTTAACTATCCCTGGAACATTAAGGGGATATTCATCATTTATATGTTAGTGTGAATTAATTTAATAAAAATCTCTCTGTTAAATATTAACTGATGTCCGCTACAGTGATAGAATGAGAAATTCAACTGGGGTTAGGAACTAATTATTTGGCGCCATTAAGCACTTCGAAGTTTAGTTAGAATATGGAGGAATATTTTAGTGATGGTTTGACATCAGTAATGAACCCATATTTCTGTACATTGGCATAGAAAATCACACCAAAACAATTAAGCAAGGAGACTAAACTTTGAAAGCTCTAACAGGCAATTTAATATTTATCTATTGCAGATCTGATCTAGAACAAAACAGACGACATACTCTTTCCTTCTCCACTGGAACCTGTTTCTTTCTCTTTTTTATTTTTATTTTTTTGCCTTTTTGCTTTATTTGTGTGTAGTTAAAAAAAAGGTATGAAGTCTTTGTTCTTCCTCAACAAAGACAGTTTTAAAAACCCAATCCATTTATAAAGTGCCCTGCCTCTATTTACTTGTGAGAGGAGGACAGATGGGAACTACATAGTCCTCCTATCCGCATTCCCAGTCATTGGGGGCTCTTGTCTGAACCTCACTGTACCTTTCAGCATCGTGGAGCGGTTGGCTCCTCTTCTGACCTGGGGAGTGAGATGCAGCCTCCCAAGTTACTTTGATAAATATTAATTCAGTATATCACATGGTAAATAACATGTTCACACTCAACTTGGCAATCTTCTTTCGATGCCTCATGCCTGGACCACAATCTATTCTTCATAAAGGCTCAGTGTGCTTTATAGGCTTCATTAGAAGAAGTCAAGTAGGCCCTGGCCGGTTGGCTCAGCAATAGAGCGTCGGCCTGGCGTGCGGGGGACCCAGGTTCGATTCCCGGCCAGGGCACATAGGAGAAGCGCCCATTTGCTTCTCCACCCCCACCCCCTCCTTCCTCTCTGTCTCTCTCTTCCCCTCCCGCAGCCAAGGCTCCATTGAAGCAAAGATGGCCCAGGCGCTGGGAATGGCTCCTTGGCCTCTGCCCCAGGCGCTGGAGTGGCTCTGGTTGTGGCAGAGCGACGCCCCGGAGGGGCAAAGCATCGCCCCCTGGGGGGCAGAGCTTCGCCCCTGGTGGGCGTGCCGGGTGGATCCCTGTCGGGTGCCATGCGGGAGTCTGTCTGACTGTCTCTCCCTTTTCCAGCTTCAGAAAAAGTACAAAAAAAAAAAAAAAAAGAAGTCAGGTAGAAAAAGAAAGTGACCAACGTATCCAGACTCAACTTACGGACCTTCAGGAGAGGCAACCCGCCTGTTAGAGAAACAAGTATTCCCACCGTCCTTAGCATCCGAAACTGTACTCATTAAAATTTCACAGGAAATTCTGTGGAGATGTGGGGGATGCCGACGAGGGTTGGATAATTCCCCAGCCTTCGGTAACAGTATTTTACTTCATAAGGCATTTCGTGGAACTTCAAACTTTTCTATTTTGTCATGGAATAGGATGTGTGAATTCTACAAGATGGATTTTTTTTTCCATGTAAGATATGGAATATTCATGGCTAGATTATATTGAAAATATGTATAATGATTCAAGTCAGCTTGTGAAGCTTAGGTTTAGTCATAGAAAGCCCTGAGAATCTCCGTTAATTATTTCTTTCCTTGGGGCAGGTGGTGGAGGGAATGGGAAGATTACTGCCTACCAGAGTGTGAAGGAGGAAGAGCTATGTCTTCTAACAGAACCACCAAAACAGCTTTTAGGAAAGATGGTATATTTTTTTCCCTGCTGTGCAGGCATTTGAACTTGCTGAGGAGCCCAACTGTTTAGTCTGTGTGAAGGCTGAAATATCAGCCGCTCCGAATGACAGTGAAGGCACAATCGGGAAGGGCATTAAAAAGGGAACCACTTGAAGCAAGTGGCAAAGGGAAATCAATCAGCGTTGTTATTTTTTGCTTCTCCCGGGGAGCGAGCAAGGCCATGCATGAAGACAGTGGCAAAAATCTGCCTTTGAAAAATCTCACTATAATTATCCGTCTAATGGCACAGTGTAACTCCCATTCAAGGAAAGGGCAACATCACCTCTGGGTGTCAGGTCCTGCATTTCATGATGACTATTAATCACGCTAATGGCTGTAATACCACCATGCATGTGTCTAGTGCTTTGGCTTTTACGCTGCTGTTTAACAGACATTACATCATGGAGGAGCAGTATGGTGGAGTGGAAGAAGTGTGGCAGACTTTGATTTCCATTTCTCTTCCTCTATGGAAGCCTAGGTGACCCTTAAAACACCTGCAAAATGGCTTCTTGGCTAAAAAAAACAAAGAGGAGGATGTTACTGATTTGAAAGAGTCATTTGGAGGTTACAGATAATGTCCATAAGTTACCTGTGCAATGTTAGGTACTCAATAAAAATGACCATTACTGACCTGGCTGGTGTTCAGTGGTAGAGCGTCAGCCCGTGTGTGGATGTCCCAGGTCTGATTCCTAGTCAGGGCACATAGGAGAAGCGCCCATCTGCTTCCCCCTCACTTTTATCTCCCTCCCTCTCTCTCTTCCTCTCCCGCAGCCATGGCTCAACTGGAGTGAGTTGGCCTCGGTCACTGAGGATGGCTCCATGGCCTCTGCCTCAGGCACTAAGAAGAGCTCAGTTGCTAAGTTATGGAGCAACTCCCCAGCTGGAGAGGTAGATCCTGGGGTTTGCAGGGTAGATCCCAATCAGGGTGTATGTGGGAGTCTGTCTCTGCCACCCCTCCTCTCACTGAATAAAAAAAAAAATTACCATTACTATTACTAGTATTGTCAGATCCCCAAAGTCAACTCTAAAGTTAGACATGGCAGATGGGGAAGAAGGGGTTGACTACAGGGTGATGAAAGGGGCCAAACTTCTGGTGGGGAGCATATACTAGAGTATACAGATGTTGCATTATAAAGTTGTATACCTACAATTTATATCATATTATTAATCAATGTCACCCCAATAAATAGTAATAAATAAAGTCAAATATTCAAAAGTAAATATGAGAAAACTGGCTTTAGTTGGATAACTACTTGCCTAAGATAACAGAGCTTGTTAATAAAAATGATCAGAAGTCCAATCTGAGACTTCCGTGTCCTTGTCCCGAGTCTTCAGAGAACTAGCATCTCAAACGCGCTTTCCCACTGAGAGAATACTGATAATAAAACAGTTGTTATATAAGAGAATGAGGACAAAGAGGGCCTTCTATCAACCTTTCATTCTTAAAATATATATTTTGTATGTAGTTAGGATAAACAAGCATCCTACATACTTCAAAACAGGTCCAATTTCTATGTATTGCACACCATTTGTTCCAGTGATGACCCTAAAAAAAAATGAGTTTTCTGTATCTGTTTAAACCACTCTGACACAATATGGGATAGGGGTTGGTTCATTGAGTTTAAGCCCTCTGATTCATATGGGAGACCTTTTATTTGTCTAGGAAAAAAAATGATCGGTATCTAATTACACTCCTTGCCAGCCAGAGTGCTATGCCAAATGAAGCCATATAGTATGCCCTAGAAACATGCGTGGTTTTGAGGAGCCAAGTGACATACATTGTACTTCCCTTCGGTTAGATAACATTCATTTGGTCTCGAACAATATCAATAAGTTGCATAAAACTGAAATCACAAACACAGGCAATGAAGTGAGAGGTGAGGAGGAAGCCACTGAGGATCTTATTAAGTTATTGATTTATGAAGTCCGGGGAGAGCAAATCATTACTTTGTTACCTGATAGATCTGCAGGTCCTATATAACAGTGGTGCCCAACCTTTTTTGGTCCACGGACCGGTTTCATGTCAGAAAATATTTTCACGACCGGCCTTTAGGGTGGGATGGATAAATGTATCATGTGACCGAGACAAGTGTCAAGAGTGAGTCTTAGACAAATGTAACAGAGGGAATCTGGTCATTTTTTAAAAATAAAACATCGTTCAGACTTAAATATAAATAAAACGGAAATAATGTAAGTTATTTATTCTTTCTCTGCTGACCGAAACTAAATGGCCCACGGACCGGTACCAGTCCACGGCCCAGGGCTTGGGGACCACTGCTATATAACAAAAGATCTTTTATGCAGTAGGATTGACGCTTTCAATCGGGAAACAGTATATTGTAAAGGTAGGTGTGACAATACGATTTAACCAAATACAATGACATTGCAAGCAGTCGGTCTTTACCTTCCAGAATAAATAGCAGGCCCTTTCTTTAAAATCTGTATTTAGGTTTCCCACAGAAACCTTTGTTTGAAATGTTTCATTATGTATCATTGCTTTTCAGAGATGAAAGGACCCAATTTATTTAACTTCAGGATCATTTCTAACTGGGGAAAGAAGGTAGGGACCTAGAGCAAGAATCAATTGGTTAATAAAATAGTTAATTGACTAAGAGCTTGCTCTGGTGGGCCCAAAAACACAGACAGGGCACAACCAAAGGAAAGGCACTTGATTAAAATGGGCCGGCTGTGCTTAATGAAATTCTGCCACGGAGGTAGAAAGAAATGCTGGAAAGACATCTGCACTTATTATCACACTGCAAAGTGGAAGAAAAGTAAAGGAGCCCTATCAGGCCTTTCTCTTAATGTCCTCCACAGAGTGGCACATGTGAGCTAGCGTGGTAGTTATAAGAAATTCTAAAAATCGTTGTTTTTTTTAAAATACAAGGACCCATTACTTATATATTTCACATTCTCAGATGGCCTATGAAACATAAACTTGGACCAATTAGCTAAAAATATAAGGCAACAGAAAATGATTTGACTTTGAGTGATAGGCACACAACATAATCAACAGTTCAAATGCTATAGAAATGTTTACCTAAAACTTATGTACTCGGTGATTAATGTCATCCTGTTAAATTTAGGTTTCTAAAAAAAATTATTTTAAATAAAGTTTTTTTTATATATCATGTTTTTCTTACAGATAGATGGCAATGAGGTATTAGACACAGAGAAGCAGAACTTGTATGTATAAAAGATTTTGCAAATTTACTTTCTTTCCAAAAACAAAATGGGAGAACATTTACAAATGACAACTAGCCTTGCCTACTCATGCCTGATTAGCCAGGCATATCTTGGACTTATGAGTGATTTTTTCCCCCTAAGGATGTAGAAACACTAAAGCAACAGAGGAAACATAAGTGCCTTCTGTTTTTTCCACTATGTCTGATAGCCCAGATCTCCTACGATTGTAACAGCGCTTCAGGTCTTGACCAATAGCCACAGGAGCTTTTCGTTATGACCAGGTGCATCTCATAACCCATGAAATTTAATTGAGATAAAATAGGGTAGCTATTAATGGCAATCAAGTTGTAGAAAGTTTTTTAAAAGGTATACAACAAAGTTGATTTGATTACTTGCACAGAGAAAGCTATGAACATAATTGAATCAACACTTAAATTAATGTAGGCTTTTTGATGAGATTTCAATAAACAAAGTAAGGTTCTCACACCCACGCTGATCATGAGGCACCGATTATGTGCCGAAACGAGCGGGGGACTTGGTGTCTCTTACCCACTGGATTAACAAAGCCAATCCTAGGAGGCATGGCCATTTCTACACATTCAAAGATGAAAAGCTGATGTTCAGAGAAAATAGGCAACCCATCTAAGTATCCACGTTGTTAAGTTGGAAAGAAAACTCTTATTGACCTTCAAACTAAATTTTATCCATAGACCATTCTAGTTAATAACACAAGAACAGCCTGGCCAGGTGATGGTGCAGTGGATAGAATGTCAGCCTGGGTTGATGAGAACCTAGATTCAAAACACCGAGTTCATTCGCTTGAGCGCGGGCTCATCTGGCTTGATCACGGGCTCAACAGCTTGAGTGTGGGATCGCCAGCTTGAGTGTGGAATCATAGACATGACCTCATGGTCACTGGCTTGAGCCCAGAGGTCACTGGCTTGAGCCCAAGGTCACTGACTTGAGCAAGAAGTCACTGGCTTGGCTGGAGCCCCTGGTCAAGGCACATATGAGAAAAAAATCAATGAACAACTAAGATGCCACAACGAAGAATTGATGCTTCTCATCTCTTTCCCTTCCTGTCTTTCTGTCCCTGTCTGTCCTTCTCTCTCTCCTATCACTCACTCTCTCTCTCTCTCTCTCTCTCTCTCTCTCTCTCTTTCTTTTAGGCAGGTATGCATGCACTAATAATAAAAAACAACACAAGAACAGTTAAAATAGAATGTTCTTCACTAATTGATCATAAGACTTAATAAAATGATAAATAGATTAATCTTTAACAGATTTTCAATTATTTTAGCATAAATATTATGACTTCTTTGTATATTTTTCCATAAAACTGAGAGCACTGTCCTGTGTGATTTGTTTAATGTATGTTTTTGAACAAAATTAATGATTCTGGAATTTTTAAAACTGACAGCTTGCTAACAGACTATTTTCTACAATTTTTCTACTTTATAATGATGGAGAACTTAAACTGAGCGGATTTGTATAAGATCACACAAACAGGAAGGTGCAGAACTTATTCTGTAAACAAATAGTAAGCAAGTGTCTGCTATGTAAGGACTGGGATAGTAATGAAGGTCTCCCATTGCCTAACTCAGAATCCTCCAAAATTCCTAGGAACTGGTTTTCAGTTACTGTTACTAGAATTCGAGCTCCATCAGAGGAGACATATTGTTCTGTTCACTCCCGGATCACCTGCACATAGATCAGTTCCTGGCATCTGAGTATCTGATGAATATTTGAAGAGAAAGTTAATGACCCATCCATTTTCAGACTACGTAAACATCTGTGGGTGATGTATAGGAAACTTAAGCATCTTACCGGTTCATCTCTGGGAATGCCGGTGATGAGGGAACAATTCAAAGACTCTGACCGATTGTTTTTCTTTCTCATAAAAGTGGCATCTATATATGGGAAGAAGCGTTTCAGCTATGTGTGCTTTGTAATTGCATCCAGTATAAGCACCAGTTTATTTCTTCTTTTTTACAAAAATAACCGTTCATGCTTGGGGTGAATTTTTTGTGTTTTCTTCCCTTGTTTGGGCACGGCGCAAACACAGCCGGCATCTATAATTGGCCATGCTATCGCTGAACCCTCACTTACCCGACGGAACATCAGCTTTCTAAAAGCAGGCTTGCTTTCATGTTCACAGTAGTGTGTTGAGTTTTCTAAAATGAGGCTCTTGCAAGCCATTTTCAATGAGAAATAATAAAAGGCTGGTGGGAGCCAGGTTCGCATTGCTTCTTTCCAAGGCTTTTGACAAAGGTAGACTTGGGAATGCTGTTTTTTAAAATCCTGTCCTGACAAGTTAAGTACTAGCAGTTCTTTGTTGAAAGAAAGATCTTTCATCTTTTTTTATTTTTCTTTTTCTATTTAGGAAAGTTTCTTCCCTCCCAGATAGCCTCTTTTGGTCTGTAATACTGTATGCCTAGTGTGCGGCAGGCAGAAATTCACAGGTCCACTCCCCACCACCACCCTTTACTCGGAACCTAGGAAAATTGTTAGCTGTACATACTGCTTGGGTCTGAAGACAAGCCTCACCCTTCCTGTTTCAGTAATATGTACTCACCCCTCACAAACACCTCCTGAATGCCTAACATGCGCGAAGGCGCTACACGGGATGCCACGAAGATGAACTGACCCTTACAATTACGGCAAATGTATCGGGGAGCGACTTTTACCACCTGCCCTCCTCATTCCAAACCCTGAGAGGATGTCTGACATTATGCAACTTAAGATTCAAAACACCCCTCATCACTTAGGCATTGGGACTTTTGTTCTGAAAAAGAACTAAGTGAGCCTTGGTCAGGTGAAACAGCTTCCCAAAGGTCACATGGATAGAAGACCGATGTAGGTTTTTTCAAGTCGGCCTTCTTGCCTGTAATCCTCATGCTGTTTCTCCCCTAACGGGTGACTCCAGCCTGAGAACTCTAGAACGGTGTACACAGACACCAGCGGTGCACAGCCTCCGGCGTGAGGATCACTGCGTTACATCCCACGGCAAACGCACAAATTCATTAAATAAATTGTAATAGCGGTAGAAACAAATAAGTCATAAATAAAATAATGTTGATAATGGATTGGTTTTCATTTGTAAGTAAATTGTACATTTATAAATTATTAATATAAATAAAATTGATCCTGATGAAACCCATGGCTTGGGGGTTTATAAAGCTAACTTGAGAGACTTGACTGGGCAAGACTGTAGATGCACTGATGAGAAAAGAAAACTCTGCCTGGAAATTATGTCCAAGCAACCCCAGGCCTACAGTCTTCAGGTCTATCAAATGCAGAAGCAGGCTCTAGCAGTGGCTTTCTTTCTTTCTTTTTTAATTTATTTTTTTTAAGTGAGAGGAAGGGAGATAATGAGGCAGACTCCCGCATGCACCCCAATCAGGATCCACCCAGCAACCCCACCTGGAGCCAATGCTCAAGTACCAAGCTACTTTTAGTGCCAGAAGCTATCACATTTCAATGAAGCTATCCTCAATGCCCAGGGTCAAGCTCAAACCAATCAAGCCACTGGCTATGGGAGGGGAAGAAGGAGAGAAGGGGAAAAGGAAGGGGAAGAGAAGCAAATGGTCACTTCTCCTACGTGCCCTGACTGAGAATCAAACCCGGATGTCTATATGCCAGGCCAATGCTCTATCCACTGAGCCACCAGCCAGGGCCTGTAGCAGTGGTTTTCAAACTGAGCACCTAAGAGCTCTACTTTCTACAGAGGTGCTCAGGGTCCCAGAGGGAGACTGATGATACAGTCCTGGGAGCCCTCCCAGGCTCACCCTCCCACCCCACACCATGCCTGCGAGCAAAGCTGCTGCACTTTCATTGCTTTGATATATTGGATTTCTACCCAAGGTTATCTTTAGAGAAAATATTCCAATTTCTAACAATACATTTTAAAAATCAAGTTGGATAGCCACTTGACTCTAAGTTGTAGATTCTACAGCCTCTTCAGATTTAATGATTCTAAGGCCTACATAAAGGAGTAAATCATGTTCAGAACAGATATAAATTCACATTCCTTCAGGCACCTAGCGTGACCAATAAACCTGAAAAAAAAATTTTTTATATCCTGTTTTGAGACAATATAAGTAATGCACTCGGAGAGTTTATGCCCTACTTTAAAACTTTTAAACTTTATAGATTCCTTTTTCTGTGTGTCTTATCACCATGATGACAAACAAGTCATGATCCCTAAACATGTGACTCCTGCTCTAGAAACCACTAGGACGAGAAACTCTGTGCAACAAGAACTCTGAGTGGCAGAGCCTGTAGAGGGGAAGATTGTGCTCATACTGACCATCTAGATTTGAGCAGGCACCATCATCACTGCACTCAAGAAGAACCCAATGGAGACTTCCAATGCAACTATGGCTTGTGAACCTCATGCCCAAATGTCCACACTGAGGGGAGATGAGAGAACAGATCGAACACTGGGAAACTTATTACCCTTCATTTGCCCTCAGACTCCTCATACATAAAACACGGTCTAAGGATACCTCGCTCTACCATTAACAGTGTCCAGCTTATGGGATCTCTCTGCCAGGTGGGATGCTGGGTGGGTTCTTTTCAAATAACAGGTCATAGGCTGTCCACACTGTTTTTGCTGAGGATAAAGGGCATGCACGTAGCACACACATGTGCATCCACATGCATGCACACTCACACGGAGGCATGAGGTGGATGTGCTAAGACTTAAGTCCTGCTGTTCATTGTTCAGAGCATCAAAGGGAGCCCAGCCGGCCAGCCACTTCCCCGTGAATGCACTAGTCTCCGAGCAAGGTCAAGAAGGGCCTTCTTCCTCCGGCTCCCAGCATCAGCTGTCTTATGTTTGACACCGCGTGCTGAGAGGCCTCACTTGGCTGGAAGCTCTGTACTAACTCAGCTCAGTCTGATGAGCCACTTGGAAGAGCCAACTTGAGGCTGTCTAGAAACGGCAGAAGGAGCCAGGGGGTCAGTGTAGTCGGTTTGTAAAGAATCAACCTGCCTAATGAAGGGGCCAGGGAAGTCGAACTCGCCAGCGCCAGGCTGTTTTTCGAGCCTACAAGGAGAAGAATTAATCGTTTTCTTTTACAATGAGTGCGTTCAGTAAGACGGAGTCTGATTTTTTTTTCCCATTCCATTTTAGGATATGTTGACAAAGAAGTTTGCACAGAGCACCAAAGGATTGGTAGGATTGTTCCAGCGTAATAAAGGAGAACGCCCTATAGGAATAGGGAAATGATGAGCAGAGCTATGGGCACAGGAGTGTCAAAAGCATATCTCGGAAGCGCTAGTAAAATAAGCCAAGAAAAGCAAAGACTCTAAGGGTTAGAAATGATAAAATAAGACTGTCATTTTTCACAGATGACATGACTGTAATGTATAGGCAAATTATTAAAATAAGTGAATGTATGGGAAGTTGCTGTTCATTGGGTAAAAAGTGTCAGGTATGCAAAACAAATAAGTTCTAGAGTCTGTTGTAAGAAACCATGCTTATTGCTAACAATACTGTATTGTGTGTGCCCTTAAATTTTGTTAAGAGGATAGATCTCATCCTATCTGTTCTTTCCATAATAAAAAAAGGGGGGGAATAAGTGAGTGTGAAAAAATAAATGAATATAGCAAAGTAGTTTGAATTCTAAGGTTTGTCAATATATAAAAATTATACAGCAAAAAAAAAATTATACAGCAACAAAAATAAGAAATTGAATTTGTATAATAATATCATTGGAATTACTTTAAAATATTAAATACCTAAGATAAATCTAGCTGGCTACATTGAAAATAAAAAGCATTATTGAGAGAAATTAGGAAAACATAAAGAATTGCAGATAGGCAATGTTCATGGACTAGAAAATTCAATATTATTAAAATGTTAGTTTTCCCCAAATAAATCTATAAATTGAATCCAACTCCAGTCAAATACCCTGCATGAGTGTGTATGTGTGTGTGCACATGTGTGTGTTTGCTAGAGTTTGTGCATGTGTGGAAATTGGCAGGCTAATGCTAATTTTTGTATAGAAATTTGAAAAGGTCAAATATGTTCAAGACAATCTTGAAGAACAGAATGGGAGGATTTATGTTTCCAGATATCAAAATTTATAATATAGTAATTAGTACAGTGCAGTATTAATGCAAAATTAGACCATGTGACCAATGGAATAGAATACTAAAACACAGACCCATATACAGCCATTTGTGTTCTGAACAAATTTAAAGTAGTACAATAGAGATAAGAACAGACTTCTAATAATTAGTGCTGGGTCACTTAGATATCCATGGGGGCGGCAATTTGAGTTTAACCCCATACCTCACACCATTCACAAAAATTGATTCCACATATATTGCAGGCCTAAATATACAAGAAAACATTTTAATAACTTTTAGTAAAAAACATTATCAGGAAGACTTTATTACATTGGGATATGCATAGATTTCTTAAACAAGACTCCCAAATGTCTAACCACAGAGGGAAAAAAGATAAATTGTACCCCATTTAAATTACGAAATTTGGTTCACAAGAGATACTACCATAAAGAGTGGGTAGCCTGACCAGGCAGTGGCGCAGTGGATAGAGTGTCAGACTGGGATGCGGAGGATCCAGGTTCAAGACCCCAAAGTTGCCAGCTTGAGCACGGGCTCATCTGGTTTGAGCAAAGCTCACCAGCTTAGACTCAAGGTCACTGGCTCGAGCAAGGGGTTAGTCGGTCTGCTGTAGCCCCACGGTCAAGGCACATATGAGAAAGCAATCAATGAAAAACTAAGGTGTCACAACAAAAAACTAATGATTGATGCTTCTCATCTCTCTCTCTGTTTCTGTCTGTCTGTTCCTATCTATCCCTCTTATCTATCCCTCTCTCTGACTCTCTCTCTGTCTCTGTAAAAAAAAAAAAAAAAAAAAAAGAGTGGGTAAAGTCAAGCCACTGACTGAAGAAAATGTTTATAATACGTATGTAATGGGTTTAACAGTGTCTCCCAAAATAAATATATTAAAATCCTAACCCATGGTACCTGTGAATATGATCTTATTTGGAAATAGGGTCTTTAAAATATAATTAAGGATTTTGAGATGAGATCATTCTGGATTTAGGATCAAAGATCCAATGTCCCATGTTGGATTCAATGGCCAGCATCCATAGAGGAGAAAAGAGGGGAGATTACAGACAAAAAGACACAGGGAAGAAGGCATGTGAAGATGTAAGCAGAGATGGGAGTCACACAGCTCCGAGCCAATGCACAGATACTCTAGCCACCAGAAACCGTTAGAAATAAGAGAAACATCTCCTCCTCGAGCCTCCAGGGGGAGCACGGCCCAGCGGACACTCTGACCGCAGACTGGCCCCTACAACTGTGAGAGAATCAGTTTCGGCTGTGTTAAGCCACCAACTTTGTGAAGGCTGTTACCTCAGCCCAGGAGACTACTATCACAAACAACCTGCAAAGGATTTGTATTCAAAACACATGTTCTTTCACTATATTCATAAGAGATGAACCACCGATAGAAACATGGACAAAATACTTGAACAGAAATTCACACAAGAGGGCATGCAAGTGGCCAGCAAATATATGAACAGATGGGTGCCCAACTTCTTTTGTTATCAGAAAAAGTAAAATAAGATGTTATAAAACTGTGCTACACCAAAATGGCTATCATTTTAAACTGGTAGGTAATGCGGACTGTTGGCAAGGATGTGGAGGAACTGAAACTCTCATGAAGTACTGGTGGAGGGTACATGGGTACAGCCACTTTGGAAACTTGGGCTGTTTACTGTTGCTGAATATACACATACCAATCACTCAGCAGTTTCACTCTACTAAGCACTTTTATGTCAGCTCTCAGTTTATCCCTCTCAGGTGTGTGTGTGTGTGTGTGTGTGTGTGTGTGTGTGTGTGTGTGTGTGTGTCTTTTACAGGTGAGGATAAAGGCATTTTGGACAAGGTAAAACAGTTTTTTCCAGATCTAGGATTCATGCCCAGGGCTGTCTTGCTCTAACATCCCTCTTCTATGTATAAGATTATTTCTCAGAGAACATAAGACATTTGGGACTACAGAGCTGAAGAAAGCAAAAAGTACCAGAGTAGGAAGAGGTAAAGCCAGGAAAATGCACAGAGTATGAAGTGAGAACAAAATTTCTAAAGTATTTTTAGTGGAGCAAAATCTCTAGAATCATTACCTAATATTCCCACTTCACAAAAAACAGGTCATGAATCACGTGGCCAAACAGCAGAAGAGCTAGGTTAAACTCCAGATCCCCTGGTTCCCAGCTCCATTTCTTTGTTTTTGCCCTAGACAATCTTCCAATCCCAGTCCCCTCCAACATCAGTACTGGGACTGAACACCTAGGCACACTGTTTGCCATAGACTTTATCCATGCCTTCCTCAAGGTGCACAAAGCAAGCCAACTGACAGAAAACCAGTGCTCGAATTCCACCACCACCCTAATGATCAAACTCGACAGATTACATGTGGAAGGGGATAGATCACTTGTTGAGTATGTTACAATAATTCAATCTGACCAGAGGTGCTTACTTGTCCTTACTCGGATGCCTCATTCTGTGGCATGCTTCCCCATTTATGTCTCTGGATCTCAGAGCACTTTCAAAACATCACACTTTGACTCTGAGGCATTTTCATTGCATTTCTGCGGACTATTTCAATCCCTTCTAACTTTGTTATAAATTGAGTTGCTCCAACGGTTTCAACTAGAAAGATAAAGTCTAGCCCAGTGGGAGAGACATTAAACCTCCATGCAAGTCAGCAAAAGCAAAAGTTACAGCCTGGTAGCAATTTAAAATTACTCTGAGACCACAACTGCCAATTAAAACAGGCTTTCATGGTAACAGATGAACATCTGGTATCGTCCATTTTGAAAGAAAAATTAAAAAGGTTTTACATTTCTCAGTAATGAAAAACTCAGATGCAAAGCCTGGGATGTTTTAGTTTGAGTTTTGCTTAAATTATATATTCTTCCATTATGCCTTCCAATAGTACAATGTTTCTTTTGTCGTTGTCATCATTGTTGTTGTTTTAATAGTCACAAAATGTTCGTAACAAATGAGCTAGGCACAAGTCAGAATTCATGATTCATATCCTCTCATCCCTGGAAAAAATAGATTTGGAGATTATCCTAAAGATGCTATTTAGATGGAATGGATGTGATCCAATTTATGCAAAAATACTCCTGGAAATAGGTCTCTCAGATCTAAGATGAGACAAAGAGGCAGGAAAAGAGGAAGAGAGAAAGGGTGGGAAGAAGGGACAGATACATACATACAATCTAGACTCCTATGACCAAAGCTTGATTCTTACTTTAGAACTCAAAATCCCTTCTATATGATTAAGTTTTTGAACTAGTGGGTTCTTTAGTAAGTTGTACTTGATTGTGGAAACCACAACAAGAGCATCTTACCTTTTATGATAAGGATACCAGAATAACTAATAATCCATTTAGAGAAAAATGTCTACATTCACATGTTTAAATTTCTCTCTTGAGAAATTTGTTCTTACTACTTCAACTCATCCCCTACATCCTGCAATTTCCATATATGCCTCCATTATAGTAATTAATATTGAACCATTTTGCTTTTGGTCATAACTTATTGTCAGGGCCCCCTTAATAAACTTTGACATCTTTCTTTCTACTTCTTATCCAGGACCCAAACTATGTATCACAGAAAGAACACCAAATAAACCTCTGATGACAAAGTAAATAAATGCTAACATGAGAATCCAATAGAAAATTATCCAGAAGTGAACGTGAGTCATTTCTGTGAATCAAGTACTGGTCATCTTTGATTCCACATACAAATCTCAATGTCTCCTCGTGCTCAAAACCTGTGTTCTCTATTCTTCCATGTCCTTAATCATGTGTGACCTAGATAAATTCAGTAGTATTAATAAAATGCATATTCCATACTTCCATATCAAACACACATGTGTACAGTGTACTCTTCCAGAAAAGCTAGATTTTATCCATGTCAGGTGGAGAGAATCCATTCCACATCTTTTCTCACCACCATCTGGTCAACAACAGCTTTTTTTTTTTAATTTATTTATTCATTTTTTTAGAGAGGAGAGGGAGAGACAGAGAGGAGAGACAGAAGGGGGGAGGAGCTGGAAACATCAACTCCCATATGTGCCTTGACCAGGCAAGCCCAGGGTTTCGAACTGACGACCTCAGCATTTCCAGGTCGACACTTTATCCACTGCGCCACCACAGGTCAGGCTCAACAACAGCTTTTGATGTCATTTCCTTACCAGAGGCACAATCCACCTGTCTTTGTTTCACTCAGTTAGTCCCGCCTTTCTTCACACTGTTCCTCAAGCCTGTGTTGAGAGGAGAAGACGAGATCTGTGAACGGGAAGAAGGAGAGTCAGCAAAGGGAAAAGCGAAACATTTGTGGGATGTGGACTTCCTTGTGGCTGGCACTGTGTGTCCAGTGTCTGCAGCAAATTACCGCATTTCCCCATGTATAAAATACACTCTTTTTTTCTGCAAAAAAATTTGGGGTCTGAAAACTGGGTGCATCTTATACAGTGGTTGTAGATTTTTTTTACTTGCATTTCCCACTTTTTCATGCAGATGAGGAGTTGTATGAATTTTATGATGAATAAAACTTGAGTTCAATAACTTTATGTAATACATTATTTTTCAAATTTCAGGCCTCAAAACTAAGGTGTGTCTTAATAATGGGAGTGTCCTATACATGAGGAAATACAGTATATCCCCCCCACCCTTGCATTAAAACATGGAGCAAGTCGATAATTTTTCTAAGCATCTTCATGTTTTTACTCGAAGATCTGTCATTTAGTTCACAAGAAAGAAGCGTGAAACTTCATCAGCCTCTATGACACCATATGCTCTGTGAAAGCAAGGGCTGTGTCTTACTCATTCTTGTATCAAATCACAACAGCTAATCCATTCATGATTGTTAATGAATGAGAAAAATGTGCCTAGCGTAGGGCATCCCTAAACTGTCCCACCTAAAAACGTTCCCCTCCCATCATCTCCTTCAAGGAAAATGGAGAATTCTGCTATCTAAATACAGGCTGATGGAAGGAGACTTGACTTTGGGTGATGAACATACAATACAATATACAGATAATGTATTACAGAATTGTGTATTTGAAACCTATATCATTTTATTAACCAATATCACCTCAATAAATTTAATTTAAAAATTTAAAATCCCATCTCCGGCAAAAAAAAAAAAAAGTTACAACCATATATTATCGATTTCCCCATTTTTAGACAAGAAAGTTGAAAACCAGAGAATTTAAGCAACTCACCTAGTGTCACACAGCTAGTAAATAGCAAAGACAAGACTCAAACACCAATGAGAAGCAATCAATGAACAACTAAAGTGACACAACTCTGAGTTGGTGCTTCTTGTCTCTCTCCCTTACTGTCTCTGTTTCTCTCTGTCTCTGTCTCTCTCTTTATTTATTCATTTTAGAGAGGAGAGGGAGAGAGAGAGAGAGAGAGAGAGAGAGAGAGGAGAGACAGAGAGAGAGAAGGGGGGAGGAGCTGGAAGCATCATCTCCCATATGTGCCTTGACCAGGCAGGCCCAGGGTTTTGAACCGGCGACCTCAGCATTTCCAGGTCGACACTTTATCCACTGTGCCACCACAGGTCTCTGTCTCTCTCTTTTAAAAAAAAAAAAAAAGATTCAAATACCAGTTCTATTTAAATTCCATAATCCTTGTTCTATCCATTATGCTTTCTGTGTTCATTTTCTGAACTACTCATGCAAGACATCTATATCACCTAAAATAGCATATCCAAACACAGACACACCTAGACTTAGGACTACACCCTATTGATCAATACACAAGACACGTACAGTTACAAGTTAATGCATTATACCCTACTCATTGGTAGGTATCCAACAGAACACTGGAGAATAATTAATCCAATCTCTTGGTTTTACCCACATGGAAATCAGGTGCCCCAGAGAGCGAGTTATTCCAAGTCCCCCCAGCAAGTGCTGGATAAATAAAAGTAGAACCTAGCATCTGTCCACAAGCCTAGTTCTCATTCCGTCCCACTGCCCCGCCTCTCCTAATTCATTGCTGCTTCTATTATTATTAAGTTAATATCAGAATGGCCTTGATTTAATAATGCCACGCAGCTTCTACAGCACCTTATGTGACAGTCCTTGGGACTGCTTCTCGGGGAGGCAAAGATAAGATACGTTCCCATTTCATACTTACCAAGTCCCCTTAAATGGAAAAGAGGTCAGCCTTTGTGAGTTAGACAACACACACACGCACACACGCGTGCACACACACTCACTCACTCACTCAGTGTTTAAAGAAAACTTCCCATTCATCCTCACGTCTCTTCTGCCCACAGGCTCCCTCTCTGTTCTCTCCAGCCAGAGCGACAAGGTTAGGAAGCTGAGCTAATCCTGTCAGTGCCGGCTTGACTTTTCCCACCTGTGTGTGTCCCCCAGCTCTTAGAAAGTCAGAAAGAATTACTGGGCATTGAATTCACCTTGCCGGGAAGATGACAAACGGGGAGGGAGGGGACGGGAGCGTGCATGCCCGGCCAACCTGCTCTTTAACCCGTCCCTCTGGAAGCCACTCTTCCCTCCGCGGGTGTCAGCGCAGGCCAGAGGCAAGGCTAACTCTGCCCTTGAGAAACAAAGGGAGCAAAGTTGACGTCAGCTGTTTCTTCCCCAGCAAACATTCCACTAATTCCGAAGCCAGACAGCTTGCAAAATTGCCTGTGTAGGACTGCTGAGGTCTCCTTTCCCGTCAAGTCCACTTTGTATTTATTCAGCAAAGATGCGCCCAGCGCGCAGTGCGCCAGGAGACACCGTGTCGGCGTCATGGTGAGCCCACTTCACGGGTGATTAGCGCTCCCTGACCCAGCCACCGGTGTCAATCACTCGCAACGGTAGGCTTCTGGCTGCAGCAATTACTTCTATCCTTCAAATCCTTGTCCTCCTCAACAGCATGAGAATAAGTTTGTTCACGCACTCTGCTCCGGACGGTGCCATGCTTGGAGCAGCTCTCTTGGACGCAAAGTCTCCATCGAAATACATATATATTCCGAACCCACTCCCAAGAAACTTGAATTCTGTAGACCCCGTGCATATCCCCAATTAAAAATCACTGAACTGGAGGGACCCCTTGTCTATTTGATTCTCAATCAAAAGCAGAATTCCTGAAGTTGATGCATTTGGTTTTTAGGGAAGATCTCTTGTGTCCTAGGCATAGTGCTAGACCAGTGCTCCTCAGGGTGTTTTCAGCAGATGGGAGGTATGAACAGTGCCAGAGACTTGCTAGAAATGCAAATTCTTGGGCCACTATCCCAGGGACACAGGACTCTGTGTTTCAATAGGCTTTGAAGGTAATCCACACAAAATTTGAGAAGCACCAGGTAAACTATGTATAGCTCAAATGTCAGTGGGAAGGCAATCTCAACCCTGAAATCTAATGTCCCCAATAGAGCACATTAAACACTTACTTACTTCTTAATCAAGCAGCATCTCCTATCAAGCATAGCTTAAAATGATGCAATAGAACTCATGATTCTCCCCTTCTTCCTTCTCTGTCTTTTCTAATAAATGACACCATCATCTCCTCCGGGCATTAGCATCAACTCCTCACCTTTCTTCACTGCCCATGTCAGCAAACGTGTCCAACGTGACTTTGAAAATAGATCTCTGAATCAGGGCACGTCTCTCAGCCTCCGTTTCTCCACATGGTCCTGGCCACCACGTTCTTGACTGGGTGTCTGACACAGCCCGTGGCTGAGCCATTTCACTTCTCAATCCCAGCCCTCCCACTGAACCAATTTGCCAGTGTGATCCTTCTAAAACTTACAACATGTCACATCACTTCTCTAGTTAAAACCCTCCGATGCTTTCCTAGCACATTTGAAATCAAACCCAACCTCTGTACGCTGGTTCCCAAAACCACACTCAACAGTCTCCTCTCTGACATCAACTCACACGGTGCTCTAGGCGGATAGAGCATGAATACCTAACAAGGGCTGTCTCCTAGATGCGGCACGGTAATGCGTCAGTAGAGTAGTTGATAAAAGAATATTAGAGACGTGAAATTAATAAAATTTTAAAAACTTGTCCATAGAGCTAGTTAAATTCTGCTGCTGAGATTCAGGCCCAGGTTTTAACAACTAGCGTGTAGGACATGCTATGCTATGTGCCACACACTGGGCTAAGACCTTGAGACATAGTCACTCACTTCATGTTTATATCAGCTCTGCGAGGTCAGTATTAGCACCACCCTTATTTTATAGGTAAGAAAACTGAGACTCAAGGAGGTTTAGTAACTATTGATAGATTATGGTTGTCCTGCTAGGATTTGAACGCAGGGAGGCAGCGCTCTGGGCGTGGTACTAACACCAGGTCTACTGCCACGGTCTTACTACCACTTAAATTCTCCCCACCGCAGCTTCCTCATCATTAAAATGTAGTCAAGCTGCCTGCCTTACAGGTTGTCGAAGGACGAAGGGGCCAATGTATACATGAAATTCAAAAAAAAAAATTTTAAGATTTTATTTAATCACTACAGCAAGAAGGCATCTGGTGAGGGGCCTAAGTGTGTAAGATAAAATAAGAATAATAAACTTCCGTATCTGAGAGGAGATTAAGACAGTGGAAAAGAAATAGAAATAACATCATCAAGGAGATCAACACAGAGCCAGGCAAATGCATTTTTCATATGAAAAGCCCTGGGGATTAAGGCTGGGCAAACGAAAAGACACAAATGAACTAGAGTCCAATTTCTTTTTTTTTTTTTTTTAATTTTTTAAGACTTTATTTATTCATTTTAGAGAGAAGAGAAGGAGGAGAAAGAGAGAGAGAGAGAAGAGGGGAGGAGCAGGAAGCATCAACTCCCATATGTGCCTTGACCAGGTAATCCCAGGGTTTTGAACCGGTGACCTCAGCATTCCAGGTCGACGCTTTTTAAATATACTAATAAGCCCCAAACAATGTGATTGAGTGAGATAATAATTGCCCAATGCTCAGATTCACCTCTCCTGTGTCCTCCCCCCCTGCCCTGAATACTCAGCCTTCCCGATGCCCCCTGAGCAGCCCCCAGAGTGCTGTGGTCCCTGGAGGAAGCCACTTGGCATCTGAGCCCGACATGCTGCAAAGTCCACGTCCCCACGGTCTTTCAAGGTCTTATTTGGAGATGATTCACACGATGGCTTCCGTGCTGCCCAGTCCAGCCAGGGGACATAGAAGCAGCAATTTGACATATAAGAAAAGTTAATTTTTCTATCTAAATTGGCAACTACCATGACCAATTGGGAACCACCAGCCCCGAGCTGCACTCCATGAACTACAGAGATGAAAAGACAAAACTTAGCAATCTCTGTATAGCCTCCAAAAGCAACAACCCAGATGTAAGCGGCAAAAATGGCTGAATTGCCCATAGCGATGCTGTTGTAGTTGCCAAAGGGTTCCCTCTCTTGGGCTCCTCCTGCCGCCCTTCCCCCCGCCCACTCTACTCAGACCACCAGCCCTCTGCTCCTCCAGCCCCCCAAGCTCCGTTCTGACTCAGGCACTGAACATCTGTTTCCCTGCCGACAACACCACCCATCCTAATTGCTGTGACTTGAATTATGCACCCCGCTCAAGACAAGATATGCTGGAGTCCCAACCCCAGTCCCTCAGAAAGTGTCATCAAGTTCAAATGAGGTCATTTGGTAGGCCCTTATCTAGTACGACTTGTGTCCTTCTAAAAGAAGGAAATCTGGACATAGAAACAGACACACAAAGTGAAGACGATGTGAAGAGACAAAGAAGACGGCCATCCGGAAGCCGAGGAAGGCCTGAGGCTGCCGGAAGCTGGGAGCCCAGAAGGAACCCCTCCCCAGTGCTCTCAGAGAGCGCTCGGCCCAGCCCACACCTTGATCTTAGACTTCCGGCCTTCACGACTGTGACACAATAAATTCCTGTGGCTCTAAGCCGCCCAGTGTGTGGCATTTTATGACAGCAGCCCTAGCCAACAAAGATGCTGATCTTTGTAAAGCGTCTTTTTTTCCCCTTCAGCCTCAGAGCGGCGTTCACTGACCATCCTGTCTAAAATACCACTGAATAGTCTTATGTCTGCACCTTTTGTTTCCTTCAAAGTACTAAGCACAATGGATACCTATTCACCCTCTCTCTCTCTCTCTCTCTCTCTCTCTCTCGTTCTCTCTCCCTCTCACTCTGTGTGTTTGTGTAATGTAAATTTCATCAGAGAAAGAACTAGACTGTCCTGTTCACACTTCTGGGTTGTGTGCCTCTGTCACCGGATCCCTGTGCTGAGCCACTCCAAGCACCTGCCAGAGATTCCAGCACACAGCAGTTGTTAAAGAAATAAACATATTTAATGAATGGGGGGAAAAAACTGAACGCATGTCTTTAAAAAAACACATGTCTTTAAAAAAACAACACATGAATAAGCACAAATAATGCCCCTGAAAATTTGGTAAATGTGTCCCACAGAATGCAATTAAAACATGTGGCTGCCTGGTGGTCTACTGGTTGGGGGGGATGTGGCCCCAGATGGCAGCGGAGTAAGTAAATGGTATACTCACCTCCTCCCAGGACCAAACTGGAGTAACAACTAAAATAGAGAGCAATCACCTGATTAACCAACTGAAGACGAGCTGAAGAGAAGTATTATGACCACGGGTTTATATTTATATAAGAGGCCACATCGAGACCAGGAGGAAGGGCAGAGGCGCAAACAGCTGATTTCACTCGCAAAGGTGGAGGCTGAGGCTCCAGAGGGGTATCTCCCGGAAAAGAGTTGGATCTCAACCCCAAGCTGGGCTCTCCAGCCCAGAGCACCAGAGCCAGGAAGAGATTCCCACATGACATCCCCTGTGAAAATCAACAGGGACTGTGTCCTCCAGAGAGGGATGGCTAGAGACACAGGGGCTCTCTCAAAGGGTTAATGCAGAACGTCTCACTGACAGCCACTCACCCTGGGCTCCGGCAGAGGGAGGGCAGAGAAGACTCGAGTGGCAGGAGGAGAGATGGGTTGTGTGCCTCTGTCACCGGATCCCTGTGCTGAGTCACTCTCTCATACTGCAGATGCCATTTTTCTTGGGTGGAGCACGCCCCCCCCCCCCATGGCATCAGCCTGGAGGAGTGCAACAGCCGCACCTCCGGACTCCCTGCCTCCCCGCCCTGCCAGCCTTTGCCCTGCTGAGAAGTCAGCTGCCAGACTCAGGTGGGATCAGTGACTGAGTAGCATGGCTTTGGACAGGGGCCACTTCCCCCACTTTCCAGTGAATCTGACCATTGCCTCCCTCTCATGGGAGATCTGCTAGCCCCACTCTCAGGGATCTTGGTGGCCCCAACCTCCCAACTGCTGGTGGCTTAGTCCTGCCAAGGTCTGGGCAGAATCGGGGACAGACTGAGTTGTGCGGCTCTGGGTTGTACCGTTTTTCCAGAGCACACCAGAGCCGCGCAGAGCCCTTCATTCACACGGCCACATCTAGGTCTGCTTGGGCCTGATGCACTCTGCTGGCCTCACCTGGGCCACTCCCTGAGACCCTGCCACAGAGGTGTGTGAGCACCCGCTGGCTGGCAGCTAGACGTGGTGTACCCTGGGACAGTTGCTAAGTGGCCTCAGACCCAGCACTGGCACCAAGTTCTGAACCTGTATCAGTCTGGTGACCACCACTTGCCCCTCCCTGGTGACTCACTGAGAACCCACCGCATGCTACTCAAGTCCTGCCAGAGGTCTTGCAGTGACTGCGTCTAACAGGCAGCCTGCAGGTGGAGGCAGGCAGAGGCCAAACCGGGGTGCCTTGGGACTTTTTCTGACCTGCCCCCCAGCCCCAGGGCTGGTACAAGTGGCCTTAGTGCATACCTTGGTCTTTCCAGCACATACCCAGGCCCAGCAGAGGCAGACACAAACTGTGGATTGCTTTGTAGTTCCAAACAGGTCGTCCAGGGCCTGTCACAGGCAGCATCTGACATTGGCCTGCACCCAACTACTCTTGGGAGTTCCTCCCAAGAGGCCCAGAACCCACACACCCAGTGGCCAGCTTCAGACAACATCAGAGCAGGATCCAATTATCCTGACAAGCAGCACAGCCAAAGGGAGAGCTCTCTAGGCCCTGACCCTGCCGAGGCGAACTCGGCTTTGTGAGGTCAGCACCTGCACAGAAGCTTATACACTGTGGTCGGGGTTGATCCTCACAGTCAGGCAGCCTGAGGGTCAACCCCGTACACAAATGGACCAATGAAAATCAAAACTCAATTACACCAGGAGGTCCTGTATCCTGTATAACTCACACAAGGGACATTCCTGGAACACCCAGCGTAGGTGATCAAAAAGAATGTACCACTGGGTCCCATAGGACATCTATTACATGAGGGGGTATGGGAGGAGAAGGAAGAGAAGGAGAAAGGGGAGAAGAAGGGAGAAGAAAAAGAAGGAAGAGGAAAATGAAGAAGGAGACAAAAGAGGAGGAGGATACAAAAAAGAAGAAAACAGAGGACCATAAAAAAAAGAAAAAAATGACCCAGAGTTTCCACTTCAGGGAATATATTCGAAGAAGCCCAAAACACCAATTTGAAAGAATATATGTTTCCCTAGTTAATTGCAGTGTTATTACAATAACCAAGATTTGGAAGCAATTCTAGTGCCTATAAGTAAATGAGTGAATAAAAAAGCCGTGATACCTTTGCACAATGGAGTATCACTCAGCTATTAAAAAGAAAGCTATCTTACCTTTTGTGACGGTATCAATGGACCTGGAGAGTATTATGCTGGGTGAAATAAGCCAGTCAGAGAAAGACAAGGACCATATGATTTCACTGATATACGGAACCTAATGAACAAAATAGAAATAGACTCATAGATACAAAGAAAAGACTGACAGCTATCATGGGGAGGGGGTTTGGAGGACTCAGTAAAAAAAGGTGAGGGAACTAAGTAAAAAAAGGGGGCCACAGACAACAGTATGGTGATGACCAGAGGAATAGGGGTGGTGGGGGAGGTAGAGGAGGGTAAAGGGGACATAAATGGTGATTTAAGGAGACTTGACTTGGGGTGGTGAACACACAATGCAATATACAGATGATGTAGTATAGAATTGGACACCTGAAACCTACATGACTTTATTAACCAATGTCACCCCAATAAATTTAATAAAAAAAATTTTAATGTGGCCCCAATGGAAAGCTGCCCTGAACTCTGGATAAGATTCTTCCCTTTCTCTTGCCACCAGCATCTCAAAACTTTCCGACTCCTGCTACTTTCTCCAGACTAGCGAGCAGGTAGGGAGCCACTCGATATCCATTTGGAGCCTGCAGGAAGTCTGGCTGAGACAAGCTCCGTAGGCTTCCTCCTTCCTGTGCGAGAAAGAATCGATCACACAGGAGAGTGCCTCACGCGGAATCCGGGCGAGTGGGGCGAGCAGGAGAAACACGTGGCTGTGGGAGCTAGCAGCCCCGCAGGCACCTTCACGCCTGGAAAAACCCACTCACGGCTCAAAGGTCAGAATTGAATAAATGCTAATATTGCACAGGAAACTGCCCCTGAGAAGTTGCTCTCTCTAGTTCTATATCCAACATGCTAATCTCCTTCTCAACCCCTGAGGGTGGTCGCTGTCTCACTTTTACGCCAATGGTGGTGAGAATTTTGATCTTGGATTTGCAGTGCTGGAAATCCAAGTCACAGTTTAAAAGGCACGTGACCAAAAAGCAGGACACAATCGGAGGAGGGTCACAGGTAAAGTTATAGAAACAGAGGTAGAAGGAGGATATAAAACTATGGGTCTCCGTGATGATGGAAGGACCTAGCGATATTTATCCTGGAAAACGAAATGTGTTATGATTTGTGAGGTTCAGGAGGAAAGAAGCAGACCCAGTGAGTATGACAGTAAATTGAACAGGACTTTGGCTCAAACTGTAGAACTTTCTAAACGCTAAAAAGATCTCCTATTGAGAAGCATTCTCTTGGAAGCAGCTGAGCTACCTACCATATATCTTACCATAAACTGGCTTGCCCAAACTCCACAATTGGAATCAATGTATTCTATAAATGGAAGATTAAGAGAAAGTTAACTTCTATGTTCTGAATAAAAGAACATCATCCTAAAACACTGGTAATGGAAGTCATAAGTAGCTTCTATTCCTGTGGGGGCCTATAATAGTTGTGTCTGTTCATTCTAGTCATCTTCACAGTGGGTGCTAATTGCTGGCACTAATATTGATCTTCTAGCAATTCACAACAGCTGTTAGGAATGGCTAGAAAGAGAGTGAGTTTATATATGGCCACAGACTGATTTCCATAATTTAAATGTTCAATAAAGAAACTGCTGAACTAAATAGCTATGTATCTATAAGATAAAATATTTAAAATTCAATAAAAAATAGTGGCATAGTTCTATGTTTATTGACTTGAAAATATGCCTATAACATATTTTGGGTGGGAAGGCAGTTTACAGCATGGCATACACCGTTCCATTTTACTTAGATGAAAGGCGTACTCTCATTGATGCGCGTAAGAGAGATAGAAAGGTATCTGAGCAGGATATTAATCAAAATGCATTATTTTTTGCACACCCGGGATGAGAAATCTGTGTTGCATTGATCTTTCTTCTTTGTGCAGTTGTGGGTTTATTTGATTTTTTTATTTAATGAGTATGTCATTTTTGAGTCAAATCTCATAGAACACTCTCCTGGCCAACCTAAAATTGCAAACAAATCCCTACCTATACCCCACACCAAGACAGGTGCTCTTTCTCCCTCTCTCTTGTTTTCTCTATAATGACTTTTCCTACTTTTAGCACTCACCATCATCTAACACTCTATGTTATTCACTCATTCATTCTGTTCACTGTTGGTCTCTGCCCAATAGAATCTCAGGCCCATGAAGAGAAGGATTCTTGTCTACTTAATTTAGTGAGGTAGCCTTAGAACCTACATCAGTGTTGGCACATGGTAGCCATTCAATAAATATCTGCTGAATGAATACGTGTTCATAAAGAGTTTACAATGACATGATAAATGGCATATACTAGACACACCCAACTCATTCAACTTGACCTTTTAGTAGAAAGTGGTTTGACCAAAAAAAAAAAAAAAAAAAGTCAGTGAAGCCCTATCAGGCTATTGTACAAATGCATTGCCACTGAATGAACTAGAGAAGGAGCTTGCGGTCTCTCTCTGGCTCATTAAGGGCAATGGTAAATAATTATGCCAACCAGACTGTCTGCTTTGGAAGCTTTTTCTAGAGACTATGGCAAGAATGAGCCATGTGATGAAGGGAAGAAACACTCATAGAAGGAACGAGGAAGGCTAGAGAACAGAGTCAAGAGGCAGAAAACCCGACCAGAACTGCCTCAACCTCTCAGAACTCTCAGGGCCACATCCAGGCCAGAGCAGCCACTCGAGAATGGACGTTTGTTGTTTGTTTTTTATTGGTTGGTTGGTTTCCTTTCAGTGAGCTGAACTAGTTTCTGGTCCTTACAATCCAGAGACAACTGAAGCTGGTTAACTAGAATAAGTAGTATACAAAATTGTACTTCTGAGTATAACCCCAGTTATCATTATTACTTTTAACGTGCTTAGAAAAAAGACTAGAAGGAAACGACTAGAGGGAATTGTGGTATGTAACAGTGGTTTCTTCTGAACCATGTAATGAAGGTATGATTATTTTCCTTTTGTAATAATATATTTTAATATTTACCTTCAAAATTTTTGATGATGAGTAGCAAGCATTTTAGGTGCTTAAGAACCACTAAGTAGTAAGGACCCAATGCTTATATCATTGCTTGTTCCTCAAGAAAACTCAAATGAAGTGCCTACCATTTGCCTCCTCTCTCTATGGAATGGTAAGTAGGATGCTGTCATTAGTAAGTTTCAAGAGTTATTTTGAATCATTGGCCAGAACACCCTTAGAAAATAGTGTTATAATTTAAAACTATTTTGAGTTCTAATGATACTTTCTTATGTGGAAATTAATTGCTTCTGAAAAGGACAAGGTGTAGAAAAGCCTTTTTCAGCTGTGTCTTCGGGAATGCTGCTCAGAGTTTGGTGTTTTTACCTGTAGAAAGAAGATGATGAAGGTCACTATGTTAATTCCACTATCATTAATATTGTGATTCTAATTATTATAATTATACATTTTTATAGCTCCTTTCATCTTGACTTGCAGTAACTAACTGCTTTGTCTATGAGCTGATTAACTCGGCACTGAGTCTGATGAAAATTTCTAGATGAAAAATAAAAGTAGATTGTCATAATGGGGTTTGCATATCTCCCAATAAAGTAGAATGAAACTAATGTGGTTGGTTTCACCTTCTTTAAATTTGATACAATCTGCGCGGAACAGAGACTGACTGAAAAGTCCTGAAATTATCTCCCTTGCAATGTGAAGAGTGACGGTATCTGACCCAGTGGTTCCAGTGAATGCGTTCAACTTTGAAAGGCCAGTTAGATAAGGGAATATTGGCACAGCTCTCTAGATATCTGTTCTCCAATTAACAATGTCATTTTCTGCTTTTCTAAGTGGAGGCTGGGGAAGCTGTCTTGGCATTATAATTTTCACAGATGGTGACTACACCAATTCCACAGCTTTGGAAAGATGGAGGGTAAGTGATGGAAGGCAATGGAGAGAATGAGAATAATAATATAAACAGCATGGCCATAATATTCCTTCACACTTTACTATGCCCACGTTTTTACTTTACAGGAGCCCATCTTTTGGTAAGAAGACAAATCTCTATCTGAGCACATGAATAAAAGTCAGCTGCATGGGTTTTCCTAGCGATTTTCTTTGACTTTGTATGACATAATGAACAGGCATTTAAGGAAACAAAGAAGGAAGTAAAGGATCAAAGAAGGAAATGAAGATCAAAAAAATAAGTGAAGGAACCTTTTGGCCCTTCAGCTGGTTGGAGCATCATCCCAATATGCCAAGGTTGTGGGTTCAATCCCCAATCTGGGCACATACAAGAATCAACCAGTGAAAGTATAAATAAATCGAACAACAAATCAATGTTTCTCTCTTTCTCTTTCCCTCTGAAATCAATAAATAAAAACAATAAGCTGAACTTTTCTGTTGAGGAATTTTATTTATTTATTTATTTATTTTTTGTATTTTTCTGAAGCTGGAAACGGGGAGAGACAGTCAGACAGACTCCCGCATGTGCCAGACCGGGATCCACCCGGCACGCCCACCAGGGGTGACGCTCTGTCCACCAGGGGGCGATGCTCTGCCACAACCAGAGCCACTCTAGTGCCTGGGGCAGAGGCCAAGGAGCCATCCCCAGCGCCCGGGCCATCTTTGCTCCAATGGAGCCTTGGCTGCGGGAGGGGAAGAGAGAGACAGAGAGGAAGGAGGGGGGGGGTGGAGAAGCAAATGGGCGCTTCTCCTACGTGTCCTGGCCGGGAATCGAACCCCGGTCCCCCACACGCCAGGCGGACGCTCTACCGCTGAGCCAACCGGCCAGGGCCATGTTGAGGAATTTTAGATTTGAAATACAGTGTAGTAGTCACATTGCCCACTATACCACGGTAGATCACAAACATGTTACAGACAGCTGGAAAATTTAAATCTTACAGATGTTTATCTTTGCATGGTGTGAGATACATGTGGATATATGTGCTAAAAACTTACATGGGTAAAAAATTTAGAATGGCGCACTTGGTTCGGCAGCACATATACTAAAATTAGAATGATACAAATAAGGTTGGCACAGCAAGGATTACATGCAAATTTGTGAAGTGTTCCATGTTTTTGGTACCAGAAATATCAAGAGGAATACTATGTAAAGTATTTGATTGTCTAACCACTAAAGCTGCACACCTAAAACCAATACAACATAAAATCTAAAGAAAAAAAGAATTTCGGATGACACATCCACCCTACTCTTTGTCAACAAACTTCTTTACAACCAAAGATATAATAAGTTTACCTCAAGAAAATAAAAACCAAGACAAAAGAATATTGTTCATCTATAATGGATATTCTAGTCGGTAGGTGGTACCTTAATCTTAAAGCCCATTACCTTCCTTCTTGTTATACCAATCAACCAGACTGCAGCTGACATCAGACATTACCAGCCATTAGAATTCTAGCAAATAGCCTACTCTTTCTATTCCCTGTTTTCTGAGTAGCTATTGGAGGAACAATTGCATTTCACGCCCGTCCTAATCTATTAGGACATGTCCGGGGGCCATGTTTAGTTTTTCTATTCTGTAGTAAAATTCTTAACAAAAAACCGGTTGGAGTGTCTAGTGTCAAAAACTTGGACATCGTTTTGCACATAAGCATCAGACACCAGCCACTGAGTCTACTTCTGGATAATCCAAGTAGGCTGGATGCCGGCCATCAATAACTGGGAACAATGACAAGAAGACAGAGCTATCTGATGCGAGTTTGATGGAACCCGCCACAAGAAAAAGCTTATCTTTGCTGAACACATGTAGTGCTTCTCTTGTAAAATACATCTTTTGAGTGAAAGCAATCATGTTCACTTGTTTAATGGATGGAGAATCCAACTATTCAAATTTTATCTGGACAAATCTAGAAAAAGTAATTGACATTGTGTGTCTGGAAAGGAAGGAAGGTAGAGAGGTAAATATGTCCAATATCAAACAGACTGTATTTTTAGGAGCCATGATCAACATAAGTTGAGGAGACATTTAAAGACTTGTACAAAAATATTCAGAACAGCTTTATCTATAACAGTTAAGAAGTGGAAGTAACCCAAATGTTCCATACATGAGTTATTGATTAACTCATACATTATATGAATGATATATTTGTGCAATTTGATATATTATGGTTTATTAAATAACCAGTGAAGTCATCAACAACTCACACCACCTGTTTGCTATCAGGAAGACAAAGAAAAGCCTGATGCCTCCATTTTTTTCCTTGTCGTTTCTGTTCCGCTACATGAATGCGTAAACACAGTTCAGATGGAAAGAGCAGAAATGGTGTGTGTGTGCCCTTAGTATTACCAACTCAACTGGATGGGAAGGAGTATGGGCTTAGTTGCTTCAGCCTCAGCATGGACTCATTAGAGCCCCTCCCTCCCTCCCTCCCACATCCTCTCCCATACTATTATCTGACCAAAAAGTTACATTGGAGCCTCAGGCATGATATTACAGAGGTTTTAATATTCTCTTACAATTGTTCAGTTTTTGTTTGTCATTTCTCCAAAAACAGAACATATTATTGAGAGGATATTTGGATTTCAGCATAACGGTTGAAACAAATAAACTTTTAAGCCCAGATGCATTAGCACTCTTTTGCTATGAGCATGTGTTCAGCTAAAGAATATTTTATTCAGGACCCAAGAAATAGCTCAGGGCTCTTCGTTGTTTGTTTGTTTTTTCCAAGTTCAGTCACAAGTTACAAAGAGCCTTCATTATGAAAATTTAATTGAGTCACGTGGGTTTGTGTCAATACGCGCTGTGAAATATTTTGCTGCTGCCGGTTGGAAAGATATTACTCTTAGTTAGGTGTGTAAAATCCTATAACTTTAATTCTTCTCTTCCATTCTGACATAGATCTAGTTTCTGGCAAATTGATTAAGTTGAATTTACATTTTTTTTCTTACAATTGTTTTTCTTTTCCTTAAAAAAAAAAAATACGGGCAACATGAAAAATGAAGCGGGACTGGAATAAATGACCGTCAACCTAACAAATCTTAAGTAAGTTTTATGCCGGGTGCTGCCACGGACGTTCAATATCGCGAGATATTTTACCTTGAATAATTACTGATGGACATTGATTTTGTCTTTGCTCTTCACAGCACAGCAAAATTAATGTGAAAGTCAGACACAAATGAGTCCCAATGGTGTCCTCTGATCTCTGCTGAGAAGCGCATTTCAAATACAGAAGAAACAGCAACCAGCTGAGACCCAGTGTATCTTGTACTGTAACAATTAATGGATATAAATAGGCCTCGCAGGAGGGCTCAGGCTACCCTTGTGTCAACCTCGGAGGTGAGAGATGGAAACAGTTCGTCGAGGTTAATGTGGAGGGGTTTTCTAATCTGATTAATCCTCACCAATTAAAATGATGATGTTTCTCTTTTTTCACATTATATTTTCCTAATTATTCTTTTGGGTAATGTGGATACAATGGTGAAATATCAACAAGGGGATAATAATTGCATAGAAATGGAAAGTCAGGGAAAAATGTTTTCCTGAATGTAGTATTTAAAAAAAAAAAATAGAAAACGAAGAACAGAAAGCCAAAGAATGTAAAGTAGTGTTTAGTGGGAATGCAGCCAAGAACAAAGGGAAAGGCGGAGCTCTCTACCCTTGACCCAAGAAAGCAGGGTGACCTGTCATGTCAACAGCACCGAGCACTCCAACCTACCAGTTATTTCTTTCAGACTAATTCCGACCATGTGATAGGAGACAAAAAGAAAAAAAAAAATGAGAAACCATTCTAGATGAGCTTCCGCATCCCAGTCCGACGCTCTATCCACTGTGCTACCGCCTGGTCAGGCACTAGATGAGCTTTGGACTATTAAAGATACTGAATTTTCATAGATAAGGAATGTTTCTTTGTGCCTACCTCTCCCAGCACCTAGCTCCATTCGTAGCTCTGTTCGTAGACAAAGAAGGTCGGTAGGTGCTCGGTAATTTTAAAGTGGAACACATAAAAGACTTCCCTGACATTACCTTTGTGTAATGGGAATAACAGTATCTAACTTTCAATAGAGTTGGTGCCCTAGTCCTAAGCCCTTGGCTCTCATTTCAGAGCTCCGTACTTATTAATGGCATTCTCCAGAAAACACAGGGAGCTCTCCGCCTGAAGACTTTTCTCAACACCCAAGCGCTCTTAGCCCACGCAGGGCCAGCCATCGGTGCTAGGTGGTGATCTCACTAGAAACAGCTTTCTATGAATGACGAGAGAAACTGATGAAGACATAACTCAGTAGCCTCAGATCTCAGGTGGGACACCTCCCAGGGATTCTGCAATGTCACCCCAAGGTCCTTGGTGGGACTGACCCCGAGATTGACGGTAGTCGTCCTCTGGTTCATGCATCCCATATAGTTGTCCTTCCCTTCCCTGTCTCACATTTGCATTACCCTGCTGAGGGCTCTGGAATCGCCCTCCAGATGTCTCATCTCATTGTAAGTCTGCTTCGAGGGAAACCCAAAGTGTTTGGCAACATTCCTCCGAGGCTAAAAAGAAATTTCCTTTAATGATCGGACATGACATCCTATGCCACACCGCGTTTTAAAAGGCAACACCGATGGGCAGCTCAGCCTCCGCCCCTGCAGCTGAACACCTTGTCATTACACCACCATGTCTGAAGCATGCATGTTGACTGCACAGCTCCTGGAGCTGTGTGTGTTACATTCACAGCACCTGCTCTGGGACTGAAGCAGCGATCACAAAAGCAAAGATGTTCCACACAGTTAATCAGATTGCTTCCTGGACAGGAAAAAAAATCCAATTATTTATCTTCAGTGCTTTTCTGATCCAATCTTTTCCCTTGAGCTCATCAGTGCAACACAGACTGAAGAAGAGATTTGGCAATTATCTGGTATAATTTAATCAAGATAGATGGCAAATCAAATAATGCAAGGTATAAAGTTACATGGGGGCTAGATTTGATCGGTGTTGATGACCCAACTGCCAAATTGTCACTGTAATGTCTCCTGCATCTTTACCTCCCTCAATGGAACCAGTTATATTATTATTGTGAATTTTCATTTTACTCTTTTCATATTCAACGCAGTTTTGATCAATTGAGTTGATTTTCTCATTCTCGGTCTACGTCCGTGTTTTGAAATATATTTTGTCAAATATTAAGACTAGACTATCTCTATGCTTAAAGTGAATGCTCCCATTAATAGCCAATGAAATAGAAGGGACAAATGACAGAGGGAAGGATTTTTGAAGCTACAGACTGCTAATTAAATTTATTACCGATTGTGCGACCTTGAACAAAGTTCTTGATCCCTCCGGGTTCTATTTTTAATCTAGAGAATGGGAGTAACAATACCTAACTGTCAGGGGCTTTAGGAAAGTTAGCAGTGACATTGTTAAGTTTGCTATTAAATACATCGCAGGTGAGCAGAGCTGTAGTTTTTGTTTTGGTATTGCTCAGTCTCTCCAGCCTAATTTCCAGTCCAATTGTATTAATTGCCTCTGAAACTGATTATGCTTCTTTGGGAAGCTTTGCATTCCATGTTTCCCTCAAATCACCCAGGACTGGTTCTAGCCAAGGCTTTCATATGCTTACAATTTCAATCAAGTCAACAAATGAAACCTCGCACAGGCAGCTCGTGAGGTAGAACTGGAGGTGCCCGTCTCCCTGAGTGAAATGGTTTCCGCGGGAAGGAAATGCAATTTTAAGATAAGGCTAACAATTTAATTAAGTGGACTGTGTCCCTCATCTAGGGAGAAGAGTAAATTTGAAATTATTATTTGGGTGTTTACATTTTAGAAGTCAGCCGACCAAACTGCCAGCTGTAAAAAAACCAACTATTATCAGCATTGCGAAAATTAAATGCGATAATGTAATTAAATCACCTAACACACTAGTTGGCACAAAAGGCATTCAAAGAAGTAGGACAACCTCTTAACAAAAGGGAAACATGAAATTGCACTATCATTCTTGCTATATCATGGTACAGGATAATGTGGATTGACATATAGATACTGCTTCATTCTAACATTATCCATCGGAGATATTAAATATGTAATATTGTCCTATGCTTTTAAGACCCAGAGACATCACTGATAATGGAGCAGAATTTTAAATGCCTTGTTCACTTTTCTGCCCATAAACTGCATTTTCTTTCTATCTTGAAATGAAACAGCTGGAAAATATTCCCAACCACTTATTATTCACAGTGATTTCAGTGTAAGATTTTTGTTTTCAGGAAGATTAAAATGGGCCAGTCTTAGGGCTAGTGTTCTGCCTGGACTCCGATGGCCAGGATAAGATGCATGTGTGGCGCACAGCCCAGTTTGTGAAAGGGATCGAGGCTCACAAAAACAATTTGTGTTCCAAAAGCATCCCTAAACTCTCCGCTTGGGATTTGTATTCCCAGGAGGCATGTAATCCAAGTCAGATAAGAGATCGCTTCTATCCTATTAACTGTCCAAAGGACTGTGACGTGTTGGATCTATACCATAATAATGCAGCAGTGTATACACGCGCACAAACACACAAGGTTATAGGAGGCGGTTTTGTTTCATATGCCTTTCACTTTAATTATCAAAGTTCCTACCAAGCCACTGATGGCAAAGAACTTTTTCTTTCCTTCTTTCTTTTCCCCTTTTTAGAGTAAAACGCATCCGTCATTATGTTGATCTTTTCAGGCGTGCTCTTTCACTGCTTGTAAAATCTAATGGGAAATCGAGCACATTTTCATGACATCCCCAAACTCTCGTTTAATTTCTGTAAACCTACATCAGTTACAGAGTGAACCAACTCCATCGAAACGGCAGGGTAAAAAAGTCAACTTCCTCCTCCCCTCCTGATGCAGACGAGTCCTGCCCGTACAGCACTGTACAGGGAGGTCCTGGAACTGAGTTAGTGGCTAAGCTGTGAAAAAGTGTCAGTGTGTTGAGTGGAATACCTCCGTGGGAAAAGCAAAACTTGCATATGAGTTTCCTGAACAACCCTGTATTTGCATGGCTTAGTTAGAAATCGCCAATTATTTTTCAAAACACAGTCCGCTCTTACTCGGGCCTCCTTCCTTTGCAGCCTTGTTATAACTTGACAGTTAGGAGTATTACAATAGTAGTCCTTTCCTACCATGCGCTGTGGATAATTGTAGAAAACCTTTATATGAAGACGCTTGTATTTTCAATTAGGCGTGTCCATTAAATAAATAAATATAAGGATTTGAGTCCTCCCAATCTTCAAGTTAGCAGGTATGTTACTGGATGATGAGCCACTTAATCATTTATAAGAAAAGAAATATGACACAGGAGATTATTTCAAATATATTGTTTGCTTTCCTCTTAATTATAACTGAAGAAGGGAGGTGGCCCTGTGGCTTGCTAATTGGGGTGAATATGGGAGAAGAAAGCTCGTTTTCTGGAAGCAGGGTTCCTGGGTTTGGTCAGCTTGAACTTCAGCTCTGCAGGTGGCCCCAGCAGTCATGATCTTTTTTTTTTTATTATTTTAATGAGGTGACATTGATAAATCAGAGTACGTATGTTCAGAGAAAACATCTCCAGGTTATTTTGACATTTGATTATGTTGCTTACCCATCACCCAAAGTCAAATTATCTTCCATCACCTTTTTTTTTTTTTTTTTGTACCTTTCTGAAGCTGGAAACGGGGAGGCAGTCAGACAGACTCCCGCATGCGCCCGACCGGGATCCACCCGGCATGCCCACCAGGGGGCGATGCTCTGCCATCTGGGGCATCGCTCTGCCACAATCAGAGCCATTCAGAGCCATTCTAGTACCTGAGGTGAGGCCACAGAGCCATCCCCAGCGCCCGGGGAAACTTTTCTCCAATGGAGCCTTGACTGCGGGAGGAGAAGAGAGAGACAGAGAGGAAGGAGAGGGGGAGGGGTGGAGAAGCAGATGGGCGCTTCTCCTGTGTGCTCTGGCTGGGAATCGAACCCGGGACTCCTGCACACCAGGCCAACGCTCTACCACTGAGCCAACCGGCCAGGGCCTCTTCCATCACCTTTTATCTGGTTTTCTTTGTGCCCCTCCCTTCCACCCACCATCTCCATCTCCTTGCTCCTCCCCAAACCCCATTACCACCACACTCTTGTCCATGTCTCTGAGTCTCATTTTTATGCCCCATCTATGTATAGAATCATATAATTCTTAGTTTTTTTTGTTTTACTTATTTCACTCAGTATAATGTTATCAAGGCCCATCCATGTATTGTAAATGATCCTATGTCATCATTTCATATGGCTGAGTAGTACTCCATAGTATATATGTACCAAAGCTTTTTAATCCACTCGTCCACTGACGGACACTTGGGCTGTTTCCAGATCTTCGCTATTGTGAACAATGCTGCCATAAACATGGGGGTGCATTTCTCCTTTTGGAACAGTTCTATGGTGTTCTTGGGGTATATTTCTAAAAGTGAGATAGCTGGGTCAAAAGGCAGTTTGATTTTTAATTTTTTGAGGAATCTCCATACTGTTTTCCACAGTGGCTGCACCAGTCTGCATTCCCACCAGCAGTGCAGGAGGGTTCCCTTTTCTCCACATTCTCGCCAGCACTTATTCTGTGTTGTTTTGTTGATGAGTGCCATTCTGACTGGTGTGAGGTGATATCTCATTGTGGTTTTAATTTGCATTTCTCTAATGATTAGTGATGTTGAGCATTTTTTCATATGCCTATTGGCCATCTGTATGTCCTCTTTGGAGAAGTGTCTATTCATTTCATTTGCCCATTTTTTGATTGGATTGTTTGTCTTCCTGGTGTTGAGTTTTACACGTTGTTTATAAATTTTGGTTATTAACCCCTTATCAGATGTATTGTCGAATATGTTCTCCCATTGTGTAGTTTGTCTTTTTATTCTGTTCTTATTGTTTTTAGCTGTGCAAAAGCTTTTTAGTTTGATATAGTCCCATTTGTTTATCCTGTCTTTTATTTCACTTGCTCGTGGAGATAAATCGGCAAATATATTGCTGTGAGAGATGTCGGAGAGCTTACTGCCTATGTTTTCTTCTAAGATGCTTATGGTTTCACGACTTACATTTAAGTCTTTTATCTATTTTGAGTTTATTTTTGTGAATGGTGTAAGTTGGTGGTCTAGTTTCATTTTTTTGCAGGTAGATGTCCAATTTTCCCAACACCATTTATTAAAGAGGCTGTCTTTATTCCATTGTATGCTCTTACCTCCTTTGTCAAATATCAGTTGTACATAAAGCTGTGGGTTTATTTCTGGGTTCTCTGTTCTGTTCCATTGATCCATATGCCTCTTCTTATGCCAGTACTAGGCTGTTTTGAGTACAATGGCCTTGTAGTATAACTTGATATCGGGAAGTGTGATACCTCCCACTTTATTCTTCCTTTTCAAGATTGCTGAGGCTATTCATGTTCTTTTTTGGTTCCATATAAATTTTTGGAATATGTGTTCTATATCTTTGAAGTATGTCATTGGTATTTTAATTGGTATTGCATTGAATTTATAAGTTGCTTTGGGTAATATAGACATTTTAATGATGTTTATTCTTCCTAACCATGAGCACAGTATATGCTTCCACTTGTTTGTATCTTCCTTAATTTCTTTTATCAATGTTTTATGATTTTCTGAGTACAAGTCTTTAATCTCCTTGGTTAAATTTACTCCTAGATACTTTATATTTTTGGTTGCAATAGTGAAGGGCATTGTTTCCTTAATTTCTCTGACAGCTCATTGTTAGTGTATAAAAATGCCTCTGATTTCTGATTATTAATTTTATATCTTGCCACCTTGCTGAATTCATTTATCAGGTCCAGTAGTTTTTTGACTGAGACTTTAGGATTTTCTATATACAATATCATATCATCTGCAAATAATGATAGCTTTACTTCTTCTTTTCCAACTTGAATGCCTTTTATTTCTTCTTCTTGTCTGATTGCTGTGGCTAGGACTTCCAGGACTATGTTGAATAAGAGTGGTGAAAGGGGGCACCCCTGCCTTGTTCCTAATCCCAAAGGGACTGCTTTTAATTTTTTCCCATTGAGTATGATGTTGGCTGTGGGTTTGTCATAAATGGCTTTTATCATGTTGAGGTATGTTCCCTGTATTCCCACTCTGCTGAGAGTTTGATCATGAATGGGTGCTGGATTTTATCAAATGCTTTTTCTGCATCTATTGAAATTATCATGTGGTTTTTCTCCTTCCTTTTGTTTATGTAATGAATCACATTGATTTGCGAATATTGTACCAGCCTTGCCTCCCCAGAACAAATCCCACTTGATCATGGTGTATGATTTTTTTTATATATTGCTGGATCCAGTTTGGTAATATTTTGTTGAAGATTTTAGCATCTATATTCATCAGGGACATTGGCCTATAATTTTCTTTCTTTGTGTTGTCTTTGCCTGGTTTTGGAATCAGAATTATGCTCGCCTCATAAAAGGAGCTTGAAAGTCTTCCTTCCCTTTGAATTTTTTGAAATAGCTTGAGAAGGATAGGAGTTAGTTCTTTGAATATTTGGTAGAATTCACTTGTGAAGCCATCAGGCCCAGGACTCTTCTTTGTTGGGAGGTTTTTGATAACTGTTTCAATCTCATTTGTTGTAATCAGTCTGTTTAGGTTTTCTGATTCTTCCAGATTGATTTTTGGAAGATTGTATGTTTCAAGGAATTTGTCCATTTCATCTAGGTTGTCTAGTTTTTTGGCATACAGTTCTTCATAGTATTTTCTTACAATATTTTGTATTTCTGTTGCGTCAGTTGTTATTTCTCCACTCTCATTTCTAATTTTATTTATTTGAGACCTCTCTCTTTTTTTCTTGGTGAGCCTAGTTAAAGGTTCATCGATCTTGTTTACCTTTTCAAAGAACCAGCTCCTGGTTTCATTGATCCTCTGTATTGTTTCTTTAGCCTCTATGTCATTTATTATCGCTCTGATCTTTATTATTTCCTTCCTTCTACTACCTCTGGGATTTACTTGCTGTTCTTTTTCTACTTCTTTTGGTGCAGGGTCAAGTTGTTTATTTGAGCTTTTTCTAGCTTCTTAAAGTATCCCTGTAATGCTATGAACTTCCCTCTCAGGACTGCTTTAGCTGTGTCCCATAAATTTTGAGTTGATGTATGCTCATTATCATTCATTTCTAGGAATTTTTTTATTTCTTCTTTGATCTCATTGTTAACTCATTCGTTATTTAATAACATGGTATTTAGTTTCAAAGTGTTTGAGTATTTTTCTATTGTGGTTGATTTCAAGTTTTGTGCCATTGTGATCAGAGAAAATGCTTGATATGATTTCAATCTTCTTAAATTTGTTGAGACCACTTTTGTGCCCGAATATGTGGTCTATCCTAGAGAATGTACCATAAGCACTTGAAAAGAATGTATATTCTGCTGCTTTAGGGTGAAAGGTTCTGAAGATATCTATTAAATTTAGTTGATCTAGTGTGTCCTTTAAGTCTACTGTTTCTTTGTTAATTTTTTTTCTTGAGGATTTATCTAGTGATATTAGTGGGGTATTGAAATCCCCTACTATTATGGTATTGCTATTGATCTCACCCTTTATATCCATCAAAGTCTGCTTTATATATTTAGGTGTTCCTATATTAGGTGTGTAGATATTTATAATGGTTATATTTTCCTGTTGGATTGCTCCCTTTATCATTATGTAGTGTTCTTCTTTATCTCTTCCTATAGCCTTTGTTTTAAAGTCTATTTTGTCTGATATAAGTATTGCTACCTCAGCTTTTTTTTCATTCCATTTGCATGAAATTTTTTTTTCATCCTTTTACCTTTGTGAATCTTTTGTTTTAAGGTGTGTCTATGTGAATCTTTTGTTTTAAAGGTGTGTCTCTTGTAGACAGCATATGTATAGGTCCTGTTTTCTTATCCATGCAGCTACCTTATGTCTTTTGATTAGACCATTTTAACCATTCACATTTAAGGTTATTATTTATATGTAGTTGTTTATTGCCATTTTATTCTTTAAAGCTGTATTCCTCTTTTGCTACATTTTCCCCCCTTTGATCTGTTTACAACAGGCCCCTTAGCATTTCTTGCAGCATTGGTTTGGTTGTAGTGAATTCCTTGAGTTTTTTTTTTTTTTTTTTTTGGCTGGGAAGCTTTTCATTTCTCCTTCAATTTTAAATGATAGCATTGCTGGATAATGTAGTCTTGGTTGTAGGTTCTTGTTCTGCATTACTTTGAATATTTCTTGCCATTCCCTTCTGGCCTCAAGTGTTTCTGTTGAGAAGTCAGATGTCATCCTAATGGGGGCTCCTTTGTAGGTGATAGCCTTTTTTCTCTAGCAGCTTTTAATATTTTCTCTTTATCACTTAGCTTTGGTATTTTAATTATGATGTGTCTTGGTGTAGATTTCTTTGGGTTTCTCTTTAATGGAGTTCTCTGTGCTTCTTGAACATGTGAGACTTTTTCCTGCCTCAATTTAGGGAAGTTTTTAGCTATGATTTGATTGAACAAAGTTTCTATCCCTTGTTCTTTCTCTTCTTCTTTAAGAACCCCTATGATGTGGATGCTATTTCTCTTCATGTTTTCACAGAACTCTCTTAGAGTTTCCTCAGACTTTTTGAGTCTCTTTTCTTTTTTCTGCTCTGCTTCCGTGCCTTTATTTATCTTGTCCTCCAACTCGCTAATTCAATCCTCAGCTTCATCCATCCTGCTTTTAATACTTTCCATGTGGTCTTCAATTCTGATAATGTATTTGTCATTTCTGACTGATTCTTTTTTATTATTTCAATTTCCTTTTTTATATTTGCTATCTCTTTCTTTAGGTGTTTGCAATGACCATCTATTGTTGTTCTAAGCTCTTTGAACATCCTAACAGTCATTATTTTAAACTCCACATCTGGTAATTTGGTTATATCTGACTCATTCAGGTCCTTCTCTGGGGATTTCTCTTGATTCATTTGGGTTGCATTTCTCTGCCTACCCATTTTGTCTGTGTATAAGAAGGGTTTGGCCACTGGAGTTCAATGGGTGTTGCCTCTGTGTTCCCTAGGTGTGGTCTGTCTGAAGGCCTGCCACCCCCTCTGCCGCTGCCTAGGGCATTCGGGTATGGGCATTGCCGGTGCTGGCCTGCTGCAGCTGTCACTGCGGTTTCCGTCTCTCCTCAACTGGAGTGGTGGTGTTCACGTGCCCGGCTCTACAAGCCTCAGCTAGTCTTGGCCTTTGCCCTGCCCCTGCAGGTGGTGTTGTGTGCTGTGCTGGCCTTGGGCACCAAGGGCAGGGTTGAGCACCTTTGCTCAGCTGCGGGTCCATGCCTGTTTCCGGGCTTCCACCTTGCCCCGCAGTCAGAGCAGCTCACGAGTCTGGCCACAAGCCTTGGATCCACCGGCTGGGTGGAACTGCAGGCATGCGCTCACGCTCCTACATAGGGCTGCAAGCCTCGGCTCCACAGGTTGGGTGAGGCTGCTTGCCCAAACGCCCTTGCTCAGCAGCAGATCTCTGCCTGTTCCTGAGCTCCCGCCCTTCCCCCGCAGGCGGGGTTGCAGGCATGCCTGCAGCCAGGCTGGACTGCTTTTGCGCCTCCTGGGGTCCCCTCCATCCCCCGCCAGGCTAGACTGAGCTCATGCCAGGCCTCAGGCATGGCCTGCCAGCTTCTGCCCCAGCCGACTGAACCATGCTTCTGCGTCCCACTGCCTCCTGCCCTCCAGCAAGGCCTCAGCAGTGTGGGTGGGGGCGCTGCTGGTCAAACCCTAACACTCCATACTGTAGTCCTAAAAGCTCCCTCCTTCTAAGCAACTCTGCTCTGAGTGCCGCGGGAGAGCTTGTTTGGCTGCTGTCCTGCTTCCCTTTGCTGGTATTGCTGGTTCCAGGGGAAATATTCTCTTCAGATTTGGGGATTGACTCAACCCAGGGGTTAGGGTAGCTCTCCCTCAAAGTGTTTCTCCCTGTGCTTCCTAGATTACACTCTCTTCCTGCTACTCTAGTCCTCTCTTCTCTTCCCATCCCCCAGATCCCCGGGAGGGTGGTTGTGAAAGAAGTTTTCTGCGCGGTCCCTTTAAGAAGAATCCTGGGTCTGAGAAATCTGTCTCTTTCTCACAAACAGTATCCTGACTTGTTTCCAGCTAAATACTGTCCATACACCTCTTCTAGGCTGTGGGGCTGCAGGCTGGGGCTTTGTTCCTGGGGCTCAGGACCCTCTCCTCTCTGCTAAACCCACTTCCTGCCACGTGAGTCTCTCCAGGCTGCCGTTCACTCCAGGGAACTGGGCAGCCCTCTCCACGTTTCCACTTTTCCTACCAGTCTCTGTGTGGCTTCTTCAGTGTTACTTGGTTGAAGAATCCTCTGAGTTTAGTTCAAAGTTCATTTTTCCAGATGATGATTCTTAAAATTAAGTTGTAATCCACTTTGGTTCTGGGAGTTGGAAGTTGATACGTCTGCCTATCCATTGCCATCTTGCTGTGCCCTAGCAGTCATGATCTTAAACTATAAATTCTACACTTTGGAACCAGGATGGAAGTTGGGACTCCTCTCCTATTTCAATAATAACTTATTGCCTAGCACATACCAGTAGGTAGCAAAGCCAAGTTCCTTACAAGAAAATGAATATTAGGCCTCACTGCTTGAATAATAATTAAATTTGGATGGTTAACTCACTAGATATGACAGTCTTCTAGGGACTGTTCCATTAAAAAACCGAAGTATTTGGCTATATTACAGTCAAAATGAGTTTGAAGGTCCTTTCCGCATGAAAATGTAGATACACTCTCAGAATTACCTTTGTAGAACCTGGCATTCACAGACACGCCTAAAGGTTTAACATGTCTGCAAATAAACTTGATTTTGTGATGCCAAATAATTGCAAAGAAGATGAAACTTTTAAGAGAAAATGTTCAGCAAAACATACACCTATGTCTCTGATTATCATAAAATTCCCTACAAGTTATCACCATTTTCGGGATGTAGACACCGGGGCTCAATGCAAATCAGTAACTTGTCACGGGATATGGCTGATTGTAGTTTCAAGTGATAGTTACAACGCAACCTGAGACAGTCTGTGTTCCCTCCACATTTTCCTGGAAAGTCTTGTAACTGCTCTGACCACCAGAGTATGGCAGAAATGATGCTAATTGGCTTCCAAGGCCATGCAACTTCTGCCTCATTCTCTTGGAACATTCACTCTGAGGGAAATCATGCAGCATGTAAGAATTCCAGCTACCCTGAGCCCACTGTGTTGATGAGGACACACATAGGTGCTCCTAAGACAGCCCTTGCTGAGCTGATGGCCAATAACCAACATCAGCTGCCAGACCTGTGAGTGTGCCGTGTTGGATGCCCCACCTAGTTACATCTTCAGGTGACTGCAGCCCCAGCCAACATGGAACCACAACTGTATGCGAGACCCCGGTGCAAACTTCCCTTCAATTTCTGACCCACAAAATCACGAACAAAATAAAGGAGTTGTTTTAAAGCACTAAGGTTTGGGCCAGAATAACTGAGACACACAGCTGGCAAATCATAAAGCTAGAATTTGGAGCTAGGTGTGTCTGATCCCAAGGCATTATTTTTCCCAATTATATATTCCCCAGGGTATATGATTCTCATTATTTTTCACCTTCTGGATGTGGTGTTTCAGTGGCGAGAATATATAACTTTGAAATCACCTTTCCTTTAGCGAACAGACTGGTCAGATAAGTAGGTCCCATCAAGATTAAGGTGCAACAAAGTTAAAAAGAAAGCACCACGTGAGATGCTGAAATGGAACATTCATTAAACCAATAATCTAACCACTAGCATGAAAGGGGTCTTTACGGCCACTGGAATCTAACTCCATCTTGTGGCTTAGTGATTAGTAAGGACAGCAAAACGTACCAGAATAAGGGTCTCTATCTTATCCCCTCTCGACAAAATATATCTCCTGCGACATCTTCCAGAAATCAAATATGACAAGTAATTGAAAAAGAGACAGCTATTTAGATTTTAGCTCTAACACAACTCGCAGAAGGGAGGGGACGGTTAATGAATGCAGACGTCTGGTGGAGGCAAGCAGCTTTCAGAAAGGTGGAGCAGAGCGACTGCTTTTGTTCTTGTCAATCATCATCAAACAAGATATACTGCGTATCCGTGGTGTGCAAAGAATCCTCAGATAGAAAAAAAAAGAAAGGAGCAGAACATCATTCTATCCCCAGAGCACTTTGGCAAGCTCTCTGGGGATAAGACAAGCCTGTATGAAGTGATGGTATAATTTACTTACTCTTTGCTTAAACACATCATACTTCCACAAAGGACCCGAGGGCGGGAGATAAAACAAGGAGAGAAGAACGCTGATAGAAGAGAAGTAATCTAACATTTGAAGGTCCAAGGCAGACATTATATTGATAGCAAAACTGTAAGATGATTTATCTTTTCCTCATTTGTAAATGAAAGGACAACCCGGGAGAGCTGTGGTCATTTGCTCAGGGTGAAGTTTAGTTTTGGATCCTGTCAATTTAGAATCGCACCTCCTCTTGGTGCAATGAAGGCGAGGATGGACAAAGGTAGAGTAGAAACTGAACGCGCAGCTCAGGACAGCTCCCAACGTGCAGAAGTAAACAAGAATGAATGAGAGCAAACAAACAAACCCCAGAAGCCCATCCGCATTCATCGGTCTCTGTGTCTCCTGCCTCAGTTGATTTTCTGCGCCCTTTAGTTTTTCTCCTGTTTCCAAGTTAGATTAGGGCTAGTGTTCCCACCCCTTACCCTGCTGATTCCTGATTCATCTTTACATGCACAACCTTTTTGGCTTCTAACTTGCCTCCAAGTCATATATATAAAACCAAATCAAGTGCATTAAAAAAAAACTCTTGTATGTATTTGGCTTAATTCCTTGACAAAAGCTAAACTGGAGCCATCCACTTCATAGTCATTCACATTTCTGCTTTACAGCTACCCTGTCCCCAGACTCGTTCACCTGATTGTTGGGAAACCCAGACAATCACACTGAAAGTGTTCAAAGAGAAAGCTGGACTTGGATCCAAACTTGCCAGAGATGTTTTCCCGGATTAAGCAGAGCTTGAGTGAGACACTAAAAAATTGCAGGGCACCCCAGCCGGCCAACTCAGCAGTAGAGCATTGGTCCAGCGTGTGGAAGTCCCAGGTTTGATTACCGGCCAGGGCACACAGGAGAAGTGCCCATCTGTTTCTCCACCCCTCCCCCTCTCCTTTCTCTCTGTCTCTCTCTTCCCCTCCCGCAGCCAAGGCTCCATCAGAGCAAAGTTGGCCCAGGCACTGAGGATGGCTCTGTGGCCTCTGCCTCAGATGCTTAAATGGCTCCAGTTGCAACAGAGCAACGCCCTAGATGGGCAGAGCATCGCCCCCTGGTGGGCATGCCAGGTGGATCCCGGTTGGGCACATGCAGGAGTCTGTCTCTCTACCTCCCGCTTCTCACTTCAGAAATATACAAAATAAATAAATAAATAAAAAATAAAACATTGCGGGGCAATAAATATGGAATCGGAATGGAAATGCTGGGCTAAGAGGAAGTGCCTAGCTGTGGGCTGGTGAGAAAATGAAATGAAATCATAGAATGTCTTATAATAAAATGTATTTCTAGTAGTTAAACAATGATAGGGAAACAGATCAGCCATAACAGTGGGAAGCGCAGAATTTCAGGAGGAGGTCGAAGGTACGGCTAGCCCAGAATGTCATTGCTTTGCCTTTCAGTAACATTTCGGTTTTACTAAAATTTTGTATGAACAGTAAAAGCATAGTCGGTATTATTCCGTCCCAGGCATTTTTTGCTGTGGATTTGCATGCGGTCGGTTCATGTGGATAGCTAATAGGGTTCGCAGAGAAATACTAGCTAAGAGATGATGGCACCGGTGTTGGGTAAATTTCAGCGCAGGCAAAAGCCTAAGGGTGCAGCACGGAGGCGTTTTCCCATCGCAAGACAGAGGTGATGTCGACCCAGCAGAGAGACGAAGTCCTGGAAAGACAGCTGGGTAGGGAAGCCCTTTTCTCAGATGCAAACTGCTGTCTGGGGCAGCTGCCTTCATGGCCCCCCTCCGCTCTGGTGCAGGACTTAGTGATTTCTTGAGAGCTTTTCTACCCTTTTAAAAATAACATTATTGGAACTTTATTTTAACTGTCTTGCAGAGACATTAAAGAAAGAACCTAAATGTTTCTGACTTCTCACTTGTTTTTGAGCCAGGCATACTCCAGCTGTGTGGACTGTAAGGGTTTTTCTTTTTCTTCCAATTTTCTATTCTAGTTTACCCTTTGGTATCAAATTGATGACGGTCAACATTAGTTAAGCGAAACTCTGTCCTATTTTCTCCCATTTGTGTTTTCAGCAAATTTCAGGACCTGGGAGTCACTTATGTAGAATAAATAGCCTAAAAGCAAGGCTCTGGGTGAAAACTACCTGAGTTTGGTTCTGTCACATCTGCATCATGATGAGACGATAGACACAGTGCCTAGTCTACCAGGGCTTCCATTGTCTTATGGGTAAAAATGGGGATAATAATACTGTCTCCCTCATAGGGTTCTTGAGGTAATTAAGTAGGGTGATATTTATAAAGTGCTTTGGGAAATTCCTGGCCCAGCATAAATCCTCTAGTCATGTTAGCTATTCTACATATTGGGATATAAGATTCAAGATGGCAGGAATTTTGGTCTGTATTATTCACTGTTGTATCTTCAGTAACTAAATAGTGCCCAGCACCTAACAGACATTTAATATATGATTGCTGATTAAGTATATAATTTTATTTGCATAAGAACCAGAGAGGCCTTGCTAGAATTCTCCTATTCTACAAAAAAATAGATAGAAATGTAACTTAAGGGAAAGCATTAAATTCTACGGTGACCAAATAATTAGACTTGGCTGTAAGGAATCTCACCACTGAGGTGCCTCTAATGGCTCCCCAGACTAAACACATACCCCACAGGATTTCAAGAAGAGTTGCAACAATATTTGGGGTCACAGCAAATACTAAGTATTGCCTGTAAACCAGGCGATGGATATGCATAGTCTTATTGAACGCTGGCCTAGCCTTGTGGGGTGGGTAGATTTTTAACCCGATTTTACAGATGAGGACCTTGAAACTCAGGAAAGCTAAGTGACTTGCCCAAGGTCACACAGCTAACAAGGTACGAAGACAGGTACGGAACCCAAAGATTTCAGACTTCAGAGAACACGTTTTTAACCGCTTCGCTATGTGTTAATGTCGTTATTTAATAAACAATGAGTTAAGAGTCTAAAATTTATGTCAGGCTCTATTTTGAGTACCCTATAAATAAAAATGTGCTGGAGGAACAGTTCCCGGGGGAAGGGGGGGGCAGAGTGCAACAGGAAAATTAAAGGAAAAGGTGAGCATTTTAGTAACTGATATAAAGGGATACTCACAAAATGATAAATATGGGGACGTGGCCATAAAAGCTGGACTGTACAGCCAGTGATCGCAGGAAAAGAAAGAAAGCAGGTGAATAAACAGAAAGATGGTCCTAAGTGAGACCTATGGCTTGCCATTGGCTCTTTCCTCTTCTCTCTGACTCGGTGTGTATGAGAAGACGATACCAACCCACAATGATGCTAGACTGCCCCCCATTCATTTCTCCTAACCCTGCCTATATTGTGATCCCTCGCCATAACTCTCAAAGGCTCTCTGAGTCTTTGAGTTCGTCAGATGGCAGAGCTAGGCATCCCCTGATTCCCTTTTCACACTGTCTCCCAGGAAGCTCAAACTACCTTAGCCTTAGCTGCAATAAGTACATTTAACTCGAATTTCTATTACCATTATCTTTTTCTTCTCCACTGTCCATTTTAGCTTTTTAATCTCTTTATTCTTTATTACCCTAGGGGACAAAACATATTTGTAGTTTGTTTAAGATTAGTGTCTCTCTCCATTTTATTAAAGAGATCATGCAAATTGTTTTTGGCATGAGAACCAGTGCTATAAAATAAGAAAACCCCTTATCAAAGCGGACACGAAAATTAATGCTATCTATTACCTCTTGATCTGCACTGAGAAGTTTGGCTCCTTCACCCTGACTAAAACACAAAATGGCATGCACCAACATGGATAAACCTTGAAAACGTTACGCTTTAAAAAAAAAAAAAAAAAAAAGGCCCTGGCTGGTTGGCTCAGCGGTGGAGCATCAGCCTGGCATGAGGGGGACCCGGGTTCGATTCCCGGCCAGGGCACATAGAAGAAGCGCCCATTTGCTTCTCCACCCCCACCCCCTCCTTCCTCCCTGTCTCTCTCTTCCCCTCCCGCAGCTGAGGCTCCATTGGAGCAAAGATGGCCCGGGCGCTAGGGATGGCTCCTTGGCCTCTGCCCCAGGCGCTAGAGTGGCTCTGGTCACCGCAGAGCGACGCCCCGGAGGGGCAGAGCATCACCCCCTGGTGGGCAGAGCATGGCCCCTGGTGGGCGTGCAGGGTGGATCCCGGTCGGGCGCATGCCGGAGTCTGTCTGACTGTCTCTCCCCGTTTCCAGCTTCAGAAAAATACAAAAAAAAAAAAAAAAAAAAAAAAAAAGCAGACACACAGGGCCACATAGTATATGATTTCAATTACATAACTAGTCCAGAGTAGGTAAATTCATTGAGATGGGAAATGGATCGGTGGTCCGCTTTGTGGAGGTGGGGAGGTGAGGATGCTGCTTAGTGGGTCCAGGTATCTTCTCAGGGTGACGGAAATGCTCTGAGTTCGTGATGAGGATAGCTGCGCGACCATTTAGTAAACTTAGTAAATTTTAGTACATTTAGGAAATGTGCTAAAAGCCAATAAATTATACTCTTTAAAATGGTGAACTTTATGTTATATGAACGTCACCTTAGTTTTTTTTTTTTAAATACACACCAAAAAATACTAATGGAATTTTTTTGCCCACCGAGGTATTTTTAAACTTCAATTCCAAAGCCTTAGGGTATTCATCTGAAACCACACGCACTGAAAGTTGCCAACACTTAGCCTTTTAGAGCTTGGAAAACAGAAGTGGTAAAGACTGAACGGTTTGTTTCTTAGAGAAGATGAAGAAGGAGGAGGAGGAGGAGGAAGAGCAGTTGTTAACCTCCTCTAAAAAACAACAACAACAAGAACAATCAAATAAAGGGGCCACTTTCCCCAAATCGCTTCCAGCAGAACCACCCCAACATAATGGTAGATCTTCATTTATGTAATAAAATCTTGAAAAACACTTTAGGGAAACTAAATTTAGATGGGACATATATTTTTAAATTTCTAGGTAATTATTAAAATCCAGAAAAATAGCCAATATCTATTCATAGCAAATGAACCAAAGAAAGGAATTTGTTGCTTAAAATACTTTGTTTTAAATTATCATATTTACGCACTTCAAATATAAATAGTTTGGATTTCTCACTAGTACTAAATTAATCGGGTGCTTGCCAGTTTTCCCAGCCTCACCTCCATCCTTCTATCCAGTGTTTCCACTCCGTAAAGTGCGCTGCAATGGGCCCTGGCCGGTTGGCTCAGTGGTAGAGTGTCGGCCTGGCGTGCAGGAGTCCCCAGTTTGATTCCCAGCCAGGGCACACAGGAGAAGCGCCCATCTGCTTCTCCACCCCTCCCCCTCTCCTTCCTTTCTATCTCTCTCTTCCCCTCCCGCAGCCAAGGCTCCATTGGAGCAAAGTTGGCCCAGGCACTGAGGATGGCTCCATGGCCTCTGCCTCAGGCACTAGAATGGCCCTGGTTGCAACAGAGCAACTCCCCAGATGGGCAGAGCATCACCCCCTGGTGAGCATGCTGGGTGGATCCCGGTTGGGCGCATGTGGGAGTCTGTCTGACTGCCTTCCCATTTCCAACTTCAGAAAAATACAAACAAAAAAAAGTGCGCTGCAACGGCCTCCCCCTACATCAAGTATCCAAGCAGTTCTTCCCCATCTCCGTGTAAAACAATAGAGCTAGTGGCACCAAAGAAACAGAGGAAAGGTAAGCTCATAGAGAAAAGAAGGAAGAAACGAGGGTTAGGAAATGTGTTTGCGATTGCAAAGCTAAGAGCGGAGAGCTTGTTGGCTAATGGGGACCAGAGTGCGGGATCGCGAGTCATCGTTGATAGCTCAGGGACACGGGCTGCCATTCCACAGTGGTATCAGCATGGGGGTAAAGGTGATGAGCTTGGGGTCAGACACCCCGGGTTGGTATCCAACTCTCTATGTGAAAGGTCAAGTTTTTATCTACTCTTAGACTCGGTTAACTCCTATGGAAAATGGGATTAATAACATCTACTTCATGCCATTAGAATGATGAGTAAATGTTATATTACCTAATCACTTAGTACAGTGTAGAGTTCGTACTAAACTTTGAGCTTTATCATTAGGAAGGTAAATATTACCTTATTATCATCAACATTATGGACCTTATTTATCTAGAAATATCATCCAAAGACACATTAGATTGCTTGGCTTTCATATTAATCAATATATATCATATTGAGCATTCCCCAAGCATGACAGTGGGTCCTTTGGCCATTTATAAATTTTGTTCCCTAATTTTTATTTTTTACTTACTTGAAGGACTTTCACTTTTTTCCTTATCCATCTTGGATAGCATCATTTTTTTTCTCCTTTTATTGTGTGACCTTGTATAATCCTACCCTTTGCCTTTAAGTCTCCTGGCTGTCTCACCGCAATTCCAAACCATATTAATGAGCCAAACATTAGTCAATTGAATAACTGAAGAGGACGGTCCTTCCATTTGCCTTTTAGAAAAGAATAATAAGTTGATTCACAGCCCATGGCTCGGGGATGAATCGGGAGAGTTCTGTCCCAAGCAGGCAGGGCACATGCCTTCTGTGTAACAGCTGTCTCTCCATGCTATGACTTCGAGCACAATGTTGTGCTAAAACAGCAAGTAATGTAACAAAAATGGGACCATTTAGCTTCCCCTCTGTGCGCTGGAGAATGCAATTAGGGAAAATAAAGAAAAAAAAAAGAGGTGATTTTTCATCAGTGTAATGAAGAAACCGCCCAACACGCAGCTGGGGTAAGGATGCAGTCTCGGAGACGATGCTTCCGTTTCTCCCAGGCTACAGAGAAACCCCGGTCACGCTCTGGCTTGCCTTCTGATGTCTTGCCAGCAGCAGGGGATTCTTTGAAATGAAGACAAAGAGATGCTGACAGCTGTGCCCAGCATGGAAATGCCAGACTGCAGCAGACCCTGTCGCCCGTCTCGTGGCATCAGGCCAAACGAGGGCATCAGTGACGTACTTAGTAAGATCCGAAACAACCTGCACGTATCAAAGCGTCTAAGGGAAACGGAAGACAGAGCATTTGGAAGTGCCGTGGGCTCTATAGTGTATTTCTTTTTTTTTTTTAATTTTTTTTTTTTTTGCATTTTTCTGAAGCTGGAAACAGGGAGAGACAGTCAGACAGACTCCCGCATGCGCCCGACCGGGATCCACCCGGCACGCCCACCAGGGGGCGACGCTCTGCCCACCAGGGGGCGATGCTCTGCCCATCCTGGGTGTCGCCATGTTGCGACCAGAGCCACTCTAGCGCCTGGGGCAGAGGCCACAGAGCCATCCCCAGCGCCCGGGCCATCTTTGCTCCAATGGAGCCTTGGCTGCGGGAGGGGAAGAGAGAGACAGAGAGGAAAGCGCGGCAGAGGGGTGGAGAAGCAAATGGGCGCTTCTCCTGTGTGCCCTGGCCGGGAATCGAACCCGGGTCCTCCGCACGCTAGGCCGACGCTCTACCGCTGAGCCAACCGGCCAGGGCTATAGTGTATTTCTTAAACGTGCCAGTAAAAAAACACGTCACCATGCATGGTGACACATAAAATTCAGAAAATAATACCGTTTCAGTCATCACAGGGCCACGCTACTTCAAATATTATCATTCCAATGATTTTCGCGCTAACCTTTTAAATTAGGGGGAAGTTTTTAGTTGATAAAAACTAATTTCAAACCAGCTTACACAATCAAAAGAATTTATTAGCTGGTCTAGATTCATGAATATTAGATACCTTAGAGGACACTCCTGTCAAACTTACATTATGTTGTCCTTGGGCAGAAATCCTCCTCGTAGAAGGCAGAGTTGCTTCAAAGAGAAGGAAAGTCACTAGCTTTCTCATAGTGAACTGCCTCCATTTGGTTTTGGGGATTTTTTTTTTTTTATTTTTTAGATTTTTTTTATTTATTCATTTTTAGACAGAGAAAGAGAGAGAGAGAGAGGGAGAGAGACGGGGGGCGGGGAACAGGAAGCATCAACTCTCATATGTGCCTTGACCAGGCAAGCCCAGGGTTTTGAACTGGCAACCTCAGCATTCCAGGTTGACGCTTTATCCACTGTACCACCACAGGTCAGGCTCCATTTGGTTTTTGAGAGCCAACAATTACCATTTCTTCCATGTGTCCTCAAGATTTCCTATCTTGCCTGACCAGGAGGTGGCACAGTGGATATAGCATTAGACTGGGATGCAGAGGACCCAGGTTCGAGACCCCGAGGTTGCCAGCTTGAACGCAGGTGGGCTCATCTGGTTTGAGCAAGGCTCACCAACTTGAGCCCAAGGTTGCTGGCTCAAGCAAGGGGTCATTCAGTCTGCTGTAGCCCCCGATCAAAGTACATATGAGAAAGCAATCAATGAACAACTAAGGAGCCACAACAAAGAACTGATGCTTCTCATCTCTCTCCCTTCCTGTCTGTCCTTCTCTCTGACTCTCTCTGTCTCTGCCACACACACAAAAAAAAGATTTCCTATCTTCACACTACTAAACAAGCATCAAAGATCCTTTTTGCAAGAGGAGGAAGGAGGAATAATGGAGGAGAAGAAAAGAGAATGATGGAAAGATTATAGAAGAAAAAGGAGACTATCAATGGAATAAGAAAATAAATAAATGTTCTAGTGTGCCCCATTTTTTCTCTAAACATAGCAATAGAATTTTATTAATCTAAAAAAATACACTAAATCAGTACTGTCAAATATGGAGGCCACCAGACAGATGTGGTTACTTTACTTTAAATTCATTTAAATTAAATAAAATTTAAAATCAGTTCTTCAGTGACACAAGCCACACTTCACGTGTTCAATATCCAGAGGTGCGCAGTGGATACAATACTAGACAGCATGAATGAAGAACACTTCCACCACTGCAGAAAGTTCCATTCGATAGCACTGATCTATAAAAAAGAGGAACCAACTTGAGCTTTTTAAAGCCTTAATTTGGAGCCCTGGCCGGTTGGCTCAGTGGTAGAGCATCGGCCTGGCATGCAGTAGTTCCTGGTTCAATTCCCAGCCAGGGCACACAGGAGAAGCGCCCATCTGCTTCTCCACCCCTCTCCCTCTCCTTCTTCTCTGTCTCTCTCTTCCCTTCCTGCAGCCGAGGCTCCATTGGAGCACAGTTGACTTAGGCACTGAGGATGGCTCCATGGCCTCTGCCTCAGGCACTAGAATGGCTCTGGCTGCAACAGAGCAACGCCCCAGATGGGCAGAGCATAGCCCCCTGGTGGGCATGCTGGGTGGATCCCGGTAGGGCACATGTGGGAATCTGTCTGACTGCCTTCCCATTTCCAACTTCAGAAAAATACAAAAAAAAAGAAAGAAAGAAAGAAAGAAAGAAAGCCTTAATTTGGCAAGCAAAATAATGAGATACACTGCTCATACTGGAAGAAATAGAGCATTCAGAACTGAAAAACAAAAGGAGAAAGTAAACTTTCTGATGGGGGTTGGTACTATATCACCAACAGGGTCATTTTTTTTTTGATTGATTGATTGATTGATTGATTGATTGATTTCAGTGAGAAAGGAAGGAAGAGAGAGAGAATATTCCTGTATGTGCCAACAGGGTCTTAAGGACAAAAACAGTTAGAAAACCGTAGACAGAGAATATATCTGCCCTTAATGGATAAACCTTGCTATACTAGAAAGAACGAAGTCATAAGATTGGAGAAGGGAAAGTAAGAAAGTGGGATCTGCACTAGGGAGCCCAGGTGACATGCAGAATCAAAGCTGAAACTCAAACTTGGAGCTCAGAGATATGCCACTCAAGGGGAGATATTTTTATCTGCCTGAAAAAAGAAGTTGGTTTTGTTTTTCAGTGAAACAAATAAAATATAGTGTAAATTGGCTAATTGATCCAATTGCTCCATCAGTTACATATCTTAAGGCAAATGCTAGAGCTTGTGAAATATATTACAAATTAAATGCCAAATAATCCATTTTCTTTTCATTTTCTTGGGTGACCGATCATACTCACATGGAGACAGTGGAGTAGCAGATATTTCACAGGTACAAATAGCAATGATCTTAAAATAAAAGTAAGACTTTTTTTACCTTACCTAAAAATATTCTAAGTCTAAACCTCTTTGTGATCTCAGGCAAAATTCGTTCTCTCTAACCTTCCAGATAGATTAGTACGTTGACCTCACTATTTGAAATCCTATGATTCTTGGTCTACCAACTAAAAATGAAGATGAAAGTCAATATTTTCTCCTTTTCTTGTGACTGTTAAAAAGGGAAAGAATTTTTAATTTAAAAAAAAAGATAAAAAACATGGTTCCAATGTCCTTGATAGCTATATTTTAAATGTCAACATTTAAAGTAAATATAATTATTATTTTTAAAACTATATATTCATCCAAACAAACAGAAAATATAGGAAAAAGCAGAATAGAGAGCAAGGTTCAAACATATTTGCACAACTTAAATAAAATTACCGTTGAGATTTTGCTGTGTTTTGGGTGGGGGATGTTTTGTTTAGTTTGTTTTTGCTATCTGTAGCTTAAATAAATGTTTTTCTCCGACATTTGCATTTAAGATTATTTTTAAAGTTGTCAATAGAAAAACTATGTTTATATAATTTTTTTATTTTACTTATTCATTTTTAGAGAGGAGAGAGAGACAGAGAGGGAGAGAGAGGAGAGTGAGACAGAGAGAGAGAAGAGGGGAGGAACTGGAAGCATCAACTCCCATATGTGCCTTGACCAGGCAAGCCCAGGGTTTTGAACTGGTGACCTCAGCATTTCCAGGTCGACGCTTTATCCACTACGCCACCACAGGTCAGGCTGTTTATATAATTTTATGTAATATAACCTACTTAACCATTCTCTTTATATATTTTTTTAACTTTTGGATTATCATAAATATAATGGCAACAAATATTGCAGGAGAGAAAATGTTACATAAACTGTTGAGGTTTAGTGATTTTATACTTTCCCAGGTTAAAGAACTGACTCTACTATTTCTTTCTGTGGGATCTTGGAGAGCTAATAAGACACTCTGTGCCTCAGTTTTCCCATCTGTAATGTTGAATTCGTAGGGTAGTTTTAAGAATTAAAAGAGGGCCCTGGGCCCTGGCTGGCTAGCTCAGCAGTAGAGTGTCGGCCAGGTGTATGAAGTTCTGGGTTCAATTCCCGGTCAGGGCACACAGGAGAAGCGCCTATCTGTTTCTCCACAACCTTACCCCTCTCTTTGCTTTCTATCTCTCTCTTCCCCTCCCGCAGCCAAGGCTCCATTGGAGCAAAGTTGTCCCGGGCACAGAGGATGGCTTCATGGCCTTCACCTCAGGCACTAGAATGGCTCTGGCTGCAGCGGAACAATGCCCCAGATGGGCAGAACATTGCCCCTGGTGGTCATGCCAGGTGGATCCCAGTCAGACACATGCAGGAGTCTGCCTGATTGCCTCCCCACTTCTAACTTCAGAAAAATACAAAAACAAAAAAAACAAAAAAAAAAAAGAGGGCCCTGGCCAGTTGGCTCAGTGGTAGAGCATCAACCCTACATATGGAAGTCCCAGGTTCAATTTCAAGTCAAGACACACAGGAGAAGCAACCATCTCCTTCTCCTCCTCTCCCACCTCCCCCTTCTCTCTCTCTCTCTCTTTCTCTCTCTATCTCTTTCTCTTTTCCCTCTTGCAGCCATGGCTCCAATGGTTTGAGCAAGTTGGCCCCAGGGTAGATCCCAGTTGGGGCACATATGGGAGTCTGTCTATTTCCTCTCCTCTCACTTAAAAAAAAAAAAAAGAATTAAAAGAGATGATATGACAGCCCCAGGCATAAAATAGTAGTCCATTCTCTTCATAAATAATAGCATCTCCATAAGAAAGATTCCCAAAACTGAAAATACTAGATCAAAGCTATAAAATGTCTTAAGTCTTTAGAGAACCCTTGGCAAGGCTGCTTTTGGGAAGGTTTACATCTGTGATTAGGCCCTAAGCATTGCTGAGCACGCCCGTTCACCAAGCGGTCATCTGCACTGCTTCTAAATGATTTTTATTTTTAAACCAGAAACCAACTGCAGCCTTTGGCAGCCAAAATAAAGTTCTCCCAAAAAAGAAAAAAAAAGTCACACTTAGCATCTTGCTCTGAAACACCTAGATGGAAATAACTTGGACATATTTTTAAATATTTTAGCTCCCCTCCATCAGAGGCCTGTATTTCCAATGACATTCTCAGTGGGGAAAGCAAGGTCCTCCCAGCAAAGGGAATACTGTGTTTATAACTAAAAATAACAGTATTTGAGGGATGGGAAAGAGAAGAATGGGAACAATACACACCAAGTGATGATGATAAGAGAGAGCTCCATCCTTCTCCGGGGTTGCAGCTAAATAGTGTCATGGTCGATCCCAGCTGAGGGAATCTACAGACAGGCTTGGACTACCCCGAATTTCTGTCACATTTCCCAAGGTTAAATGCGTTGCCTTGAGCAGCTGCTCAGAATGATAAAGGGGACACTGTAGGACAGCGGAGCTCTTTGTAATGTTAATAACCCTTGATTCTGCTATCTGATGCAACTCTGGGGAAATCTGCCTGTTCCAGACACGGAAATCTAACTCAGTTAAGCGCACGTTACTGAAAAAAAAAAAAAATAAGAAATAACCTTCTTTTTAATTTGGCAGGAGCAAGTAGATAATTTGAGAATTTCACATATTTAGATATTTTATTTATGTCGCCGGACTGCCTATCCACAGGATAACATGTTGTGATATAAAATTAATGTGGGTTTTTTCCCTACAAAAGCAGATGGTCTTTTATTTCAGAATTCACATATATTTATATGCTTATTAGATTCATTTTTATGGTATGAGCTAACCGGGGTAGTGATCTGTTATCATATTTTTTACTTATTTATTTAAAATTTATGCCCCATCTGGCTTCAAAAAATGAGAATGTCTGCAGGTGGGACAGAAACCCATCATAAGTTTAATAGGAAGAGCAGAAGGAAGGAGCACATTTGGAACTGGAATTAATCCAGGTACTGCTTTGGGTTAAAAAAAAAATCCCCCCCCCCCCCTGCCTAGCCCAAGGTGGCACAGTGGATAAAATGTCAACATGGAACTCTGAGGTCACCAGTTCAAAACCCTGGGCTTGCCCGGTCAAGGCACACATGACAAGCAATTAATGAACAACTAATGTGAAACAACTATAAGTTGATACTTCTCGCTCCCCTAACCTCCTCTCGCTGTAAAATCAATAAAGAAAATCTTTTTTTTAAAGCCCCCCTATTTAATAATTGCTCATTTAAAAATAATAAAAAATATATTTTGACACATACACCCTTTTTTAAAAAATAGAAAGCATTATATTCACCCATGTAAAGAAGGAATGAATGTGACACAGGTGTGGAGCATCACAGGACCTCAGACAGGGAGGAGAAAGGGTTGAAAAGAAGGTGCCTATCATAGGTACAGCATGCACTATGGGTGGGTTAAGGAAGGTGACAACGAATAAACTGAAGTCTCTATCATGGGACAGGGCTTGACAACTAGTAACTGTTCAGTAAATATTGAAAGCAAAAGAAAAGTTGGTACTTCCACATGTCATCTTCTTTAATTAACCTAATTTAATTAAGCCTGACTAGTGGTGGTACAGTGGATAAAGCATCAATCTGGAACACAGAGGTCCCAGATTCAGTGACCATGAGGTCGCTGGCTTGAGCACGGGCTCACTGGCTTGAGTGTGGGGTCTCCAGCTTGAGCGTGGGATTATCAACATGATCCCAAGGTTGCTGGCTTGAGCCCAAAGGTCGATGGCTTGAAGCCCAAGGTTGCCAGCTTGAGTCAAAGACTGCAGGCTTCAGCAAAGGGTCACTGGCTTAGCTGGAGCCCCCCAGTTCAAGGTACATATGAGAAGCAATCACTGAACAATTAAAGTGCCGCAACAACAAATTGATGCTTCCTACCTCTCTTTCTTTCTGTCTCTCTTTCTCTCTCTCCCACTCTCTTGTTAAAAAAAAAAACAAAAATAAAAAAATTAACAAACAACTGACTTAGGCATCCTTTTGAAGACACTGATTCAACCAACTAATAATATACTTAACTACAGTTTTTCGAAAGGCATGTTTACATTATTCAATTCACCATCACAATAACTCTCAATAAAGTTGAAGACAAAATACACTATAGTCTACATTCCGATGATCTAGCTTTTAGGGGAAAAGCTGGAGAAATTGATCAAGAAACAACAATATTGACTTTCTCCAATATCATCAACTACCTTGTAAACAATAAAATTTTTTTCTGTAAGATGAGAGGACCACACACAAGGGCTCATTCATATACCGGACTTGTTAATTCATAGAAAATATTATATTTCTCCATTCTGTATACATGCTTAATCATGACAGTCATCTAGTTATCATCTCACCTCTTGTATCTATTGGGTGGTATCTAATTGTTCATTTTAAAGCACAGCTATTATAGCAACTTCAGTTGTGTTTTCAAACACAGATCGCTATTGACGCAGAGGGACATTAAGACTAGCATACTTGTGATCCAGCAAGAACAAAATTAGAGGTCAGATTTCAAACATAAGTCAGGGTTGGTAGAGAACATGGAGTTTATCTGGTTGCATTCACCCCTCTTCCCGAAGTCACTGGAGAAGGAGGGTGACTGGCTGAAAGTTGTAAGACAATAAAGGAGAAATGCTGGATTTACAATGAGTTAGGCTTTACATCTACCCATGATCCTGACTTTGGGTTCTGCCCCTCCGGAACTCTAGGAGTCTTGGAGGCTAACCTAAAAGGCCCTGATACTAGACACAGGGATCTGTAGCTAGATGAGCCCCTCCTCCTGGAGCACGGCTTTTATTGAGGACTCAGAGACAGAAACAGTTGTCTCTGAGGCACCTCACTGTGACACTTGAAAGAGATGCCCCACACATTTCTGCTCCTGGTGTTCCAAGAATTCATCATGCTGTTCTTCTGCTGTTCTTCTTTCTGAGATACAAATTTAACATTGTGGCACCCTTTCTCTTTCCCATCAATTCCCTTCAGGCTTCAGAGAGCCAGAGTTGCTTTTGCCTCTTGCAAACAAAACATATATATATATATATTACATAAGGTCTAGATATACTAACTCCTGATTATCTATTTCCCAAAATGTCAGAGAATACTGAGAATGTGGTAGGTCAAGCAGTCCATTCTATCTAGTACTTTGAATCTAAGGACTTCTTTCTTAACTTCAACAGTAGAATCTAGGAAAGGAGCATGTGGATAAGAGGCTTATTTGAGAAGTAATCATGGAAGTCAGGACTAGAGAGAATGAAATAAAGACAGAAGGAAGGGCAAGGGGGAAAGTTTATTATCAAATTGAACTTGATGACCCAACAGGACCCTTGAAGAGCATATAGAATCATTCTCCAGAGCATGAAAGGACAAGATATCCATTGACTCCTGTCCCCCTTTTATTGAAGGTTGCCCGTAATCATTGATCACTTTTCCACAATTTCATGTCTGCCCAACAGTTTCCTGCAGGTGTCCTTTGCTAAGAAAGGCATTGGGAGAAAATGATGGGTAAGGTGAGAACTAAGGAACAAAGAATAAAAGGAATTGATTAAGAGAAGTGTTGCTGGGTAGAGAAAGATAGAAATAAATATTCTAGACCTACACAATACCTAATTTAATGTGTTATTTCAACTTACTGATGAAATAACTCATATTCAGAAAGTTGAAATGACTTTCTCATGACCACAAGGTCAATAAATGATAAAGTAATGATTGTTGGGGAAAGTCAATGACTAGTTTTCTCTTTGAATCACAAAAAGATCATTTAACATCTAAAACATACTTTGTCTACCTTTCCCACCTACCGTCTTATTGATAGGATTGCCTGTTATCTTTCTCGGAGTGTCCTTAGGCAGGCAGTTTAGTTTTTATTTAACATAGCTCTTGTAATTCTGTTAGCTGGGAAACAAAAAGGCAAATAATAACAATGATACGAGTATGAATAATATTAATAAAATATTTAGTAGATCTAGGGAATATTCTCATCTAAGCTATTTACATGCATTTACTAATTTAATTTCCACTGCAGTTATAGCTCTATTAAAATATTCATTTTACGTATTAGAAAAGAGGCACCAAGGAGGCGCAAAGCAGTGAAGTGATCTGTCCAAGGTTACCAAAGAAAGCCTTGCTCTTAAGCAATACCACAACCATTGCCCTACCATACCTCATATTATGCGTGGAATACGCCATTCAAAGCAATCCAGTCACAAGAGTGAGTCAGAGACAGAGAGAAAGCGAGGATGTTTTCTGCCTGAATTCATTTCCAAAGCTGTTTTGTTTATGAGCAGTGCATCATTTTTAATGTATAAATTAACACTGAAAATAGAAACTTTAGGCACTGTTGTTGAGCTCTTGTTATACACTAAGTGCTTTACTTACAGTAACCTATTTCATTTTCTCATCAGTCTTAGGAGGTAGGATTTAGCTAAGTGATGGAGTCATATGCTCAGAGAAATCCAGTAATTTCAAAGGTCACACAGTTGCAATGATCAACATAATTAAATTAGGATTTTGGCCGAGACTTAAAAAGCCTATTCTCTTTACACAATTTTGTTATATCTCTCTGTAGCCTAAATATGTAAGAATATTTGCAGGAAAGGCAGCTCTATTCCAATATCAAATGTGTTTTTGGACTCTGCAAAATACAATGGGTTGTACTTTTTTTTTTTTTTTTTTTTTTTGTCTTTGCAATCATAGCTAGAAGTATTAAAAAGACATTGTTTTACACTGGTGGCTTTTGAACAAAATTATTATGCTGTATACCTAAAACTATTACAATGGCGTATGTCAGATACACCTCAATTTTATAATTGCCTACATAGCCTGCATCGGTAGGACCACCACTCCCTTAAAAAGTGTTTCATTTTGTTTCCCAGCCAATCTACATATAAAGATCTTCCTACCCACCCATTGAAGACTGAGGAGGTAATATCCAAGAGCTGAAGGGGGGCTTCCAAGACAGGTAGAGTTCATGTAATACTAGTAAGAGCAGGAATTACATGAAGTAGTGAAAAGGTGTGGGAGACGATGATATGGGCAGAAGTATATGAGGGGATTCATGGAACCCCATATGAAAGATGGTGATACCAATACTACCTACATCATAGCTTCACTGTGAAAATTAAGTGATAAGCCATATAGCACTTAGCTCAGCATATGCTCTATAAATTAAAATTTTTTAACCTCTGTCATTATCATCATCATCATCACCATCTTTACCACAGTTAGGTCCCTGCTTAATTCAAATTTCACTCTTTATTTCCCCAGATTTTTTTTTAGTCTTATAATGTTAAATCATTTTTATGATCAGCAAAACTTGATGGAAATATCATGGGCTATGCAGAGGATAGTAAAACTACCTAGGTTCTAATGAAGAAATTATTATTCCTTATCATAATATTGCAAAATTTGCATATTCCTTGTTTGGGCTGACACATTAGAGACATTCAAAAAAATGGTTGCTTAAGGTCACATAGTACTATAAAGTGATATGGAGTTGATACCAAGTGTGGTCCCAGCTGAAAACATGTGGCACTTTGAAAATAGGAGAATTTGAGGAGAGTTTAGGAAAGAGGTTATTTTTAAATAAGAAGAAGAGGATATAAAACCATAAAAGATATTAGAGAGCCCTGGAGCTCTATTTCAACTGCTAGGTCTGATTGGGCAAGAAGAAGGGAGAGTTTGCTCAGACAGAAAGAGTTGTATGCAGAGAGCCATCTTATGGGAGCTGATAATTTCAGAAAGAAAGAGCAAATCTTCAGTGAGCCACAGTGAGAACCCAGGAGATTAAGTACCTGAACTCATCCTCCACCATCCTTTTTCCCATGGATATAGTCTATCCAGGTCAGCCTCTCATGGCACAGGATGGAAAAGGGTAGACAGTGGTCTTGGAGAAGCAAGTAGAAAGTCTTCCCTGAGGGTCTACTTAAGTAGATTAGCCTTTGTAAATATACATAGAAAAACATAGAAATACATATGTTGACTAGTGACTTAGGCACAAAGTTTTCTTCTGTTGTATCAAGCATTGTGATAATAAGTTTCCTTTAGCTTAACAGTCAGATATGAGTTCATCTATTTGTGTTTATTGTTGTTAACTCCCTTACAACAAGGACTTATTTTTTCTGTATCTCAGTTCTTCACTGCCATTGAACATGTTCAGTGTAATTATTCCATCAATGCTTATTGTATTAAATTGAATTCAATGTTTGTCAGAGTCTAACTTTTCACTTAATAAAGAATCTCATATAAAACTTTGACTTTTGCCTAACCAGGTGGTGACACAGTGGATGGAGCATTGACCTGGGATGCTGAGGAAACAGGTCCAAAACCCCAAGGTTGCTGGCTTGAAGTCCAAGGTCACTGGCTTAAGCTCAAGGCCACTGTCTTGAGCAAGTGGTCACTGGCTCAGCTGGAGCCCTCCAGGTCAAGGCACATAAGAAAAACAATCAACGAACAACTAAAGTACCACAATTGTGAATTAATGCTTCTAATCCCTCTTTCTCCTTTCCTGTCTATCTCTCTGGTGTCTATCACTTTAAAAAAAAATTTTAAAAAGACTTTGACTTTACATCTGGAAAATAACTTTATAGTAAAGCCACAGAGATGATGTGACATAATACTGACAAGGGCCAGGGTCCCAATTTCTGATCCCGTCCTTTTCTGATGGGTCATTCTTGTCTACTTACAAATTCTCCTGCCACATGAGCTTGACAGCTGCATCTATTCAGCACCCTGGACAGTACTCAGCGTGTGGAACTAGAACCGTTTATGTTTCTCTGCTTTACTTTCCACAGCGGGGTTCTCTGATACAGGACCAGGAACACGGCAGGTGTTTCCTACCATTTGTTGAAGAAGTAAAAGAATTGATTAATGAAGATAAAGAGAGAAAGGAAAAAGCTTGTTCCAAGCAAACAGTATATTACTTCTTCCTAGGTATGAGTCTTTTCCCGTTGGTACTTTTTTGGGGGTGCCCTCCCATTTGTGCTGACAAAGTACATTGCATCAGCAGCTACGTGCTTGGGCAACATGAACTGTTAGGCTATTCCCAGCTGGTCTCAGAGTGATGGAAAACCAAGGAAAAGTCTAAATAGAATTTTGTGTAAAGAGACCCGTCATTTTTCTGTGTTTTCTTTCACAGCATTAAAATACTATACCCTATTTCAATACCCCAAAAAAAACTTTTTTCATGTACAGAGCTCATTCTGGGCTAATCTCCCAATCTATGGATGGAATAACTAAATCTCACTTCTCTTTCAATAAAAAGTTATTTATGGAAGAGCTTTAGAAATCATTTCTTTGTGAAATATAAATCTGCCTCTTTGAATAAAGCATTCTGACAGGCAGCCGAGGAAGCCCTAATAACGTGATGGCGAACCTATGACACGCGTGTCACTGACATGCATAGCCATTTTCGATGACTTGCAGCCGCATACCAGGGAAGTATGAGGCCGCTTGCTGAGAAGGACATTTCATCCTCGGCTCCTGCATGCCCAGGTGCAGTAGCTGAGGATAAAACATTTGCTGTAGTGTAGACACTTGGACCGGAGGTCTGTAGGCCAAAACAACAGAACTCCGGCACAGAGCATCTAGTTCTGGGACTTCCAGTTAGGCCTTAGGGGATCTTTGACCTCACTTCCGGCGGGCGGAGCAGGGAGCAGCAGAATGCTGGGGGGACGCATCTCTGGGGGCCCTGTGATCTCCATTACCAGCAACCACATAACTACAGCAAGCATCATTCAATCTACTGTTCTGGCGTGTTGTGGATTTCTAATTGACCGTCATTACTGAGATAAGTGAGGGGGAGGCTGGGAGAGGCGAGGGCCTGTGCTATGGGTTTCTAATGGCTGTTTCCCGCCATTAGAAATAGTGGCAGCCATCTTAATTTACATAAGATGCAACTTGCAGAATTTCAAGACAGCATCTGGGCTCAGGTGTTTGTCGACTCGAGGTCAAAGCTTGAGAATCTGGAAAGGTGCCACTTGGAGAATCAAGAAGAGTGCCACTACGAACAGGAAATTTGGAGCGCCTGGAACCGATTACCAGACACTTTTAGCACCCTGAAAAATACAGCAATGGCTTTACTCACAACTTTTCCCTCTATGTACTTTTGTGAGACCTTATTCTCAGCGTTAAATAATATCAAAACCAACAAAAGAAACAGATTGACAGATGAAGTTAGTAGCACTTGCTTGGGCTTGAAGTGTACAAAATACCAACCTTCATTTGAAGATTTAGCCAATGAAATTCAGCAACAGAAAAGTCACTAATAGGCAGGTTAGTTAAAGAATTCCCCCTTCCCACTTACTTATCTTAGTTCACAGCGCCCCACACAAGTTAAATAATATCAAGACCAACAAAAGAAACTGACTGACAGATGAACAAAGAAGTCACTAAGCAGGTAAGTTAAATAATTTGTTTTTGATTTATTAAATACAGTTATATATTACAATTATATATTTTTGTTATTTAAACTAAATATATATAAGTATCGCAAAATTATGGCTTTTTTCTCAAAGTGACATACCACCCGAGTATGCTCGGTTTTTTGGCGAATTTTGACACACCAAGTGCAAAAGATTGCCCATCACTGCCCTAATACAAGGTAACAATTTATCTCTACTACTGAACTTTATTTGACTGTGAGAAAAACAGTATAAAATTCTATTATGGCCCGTCAGGAAGGCCTGGCTCCACCAAGGCCTTCGTATTTCCTTTACAGAAATCCTCATAAATCATTTAAAATCATTGACCATAGCTTATACCCTCCCCCCTTTCAGCCATAGTTCAGATGGAAGCTGAGTGACACTCTAAATGGCTTTGCTTCTCAGATGTAAAACAGAATTTATGTTTACTGTTCTTCCTCAGATGCCCACACTTTCCTTCTGCAAGATATACCTTCCAACTGCTTTAAATCATCCGTTTTCCTGATGTGATTACTAAACGAATGGCAGATTTACAGGCCTAAGACCATCTGTGCCAAGAAAGAAAAGATTATTATTTTTTTCTTAATAGAAGGAATGGCATTGTTTTTATTGTCACTTTTATAATCTTGCTAGGAATCCTCCAACTATGACCTAGAGGTATACACTTTGCTCACTGTGATGGTCTGCTCCACTCTGCCCTAGGAGACCAACAAGACCTACCCACCCTTACGCCAGCCCAGGGTGTCTCAGCTTTGGTACTGTTGACATTTGAGTAATAGATGCTTTGATTATTCTCTGCTGTGGGAGGAATCCAGGGCATTCTAGGAGAGTTAGCACCATCCCTACCTTTTACCTTTTACAGATGCCTGTAGCACACCCACCACCTAAGTTGTGACAACAACAACAAAAAAATGTCATATTGAACAATGTCTCCTGGGAGAAAAAAAAATCACCCCCAGTCAAAAACCACTGTGAAACCATCCTGCACATGTTCGGTAAATTGTGGAAAAGAAATGAAAGTTAAGGTACACCTACTAAAGACTCCAACAGCCCTGGCCAGTTAGCTCAGTCAGTTAGAGCATCATCCCCAAATGACAATGTTGTGGGTTCAAACCCCGGTCAGGGCACATACAGGAAGCAACCACTGAGTGCACAACTAGGTGGAACAACAAATGAATGCTCCCCACCCTTCTTCATTTCTCTGTCTCTAAAATCAATCAATAATTAAAAAAAAAAAAGACCCCAACAGAATTCATCACATGCACTCATCCATTCACTCACTCATTCACCAACTCTCTTTCCCGGAGTCTTTCCTTCCTGCCCGTGTGGAGATTCAGCAGACCTTGCCCTCTGATACATAATGGTCTCACATGGAATTGGTTTCACAGTTTTTTGAAAGGTACAATTAATGTACTAAGTCCTAGAAAGAACTTGGTTGGTAATTTCAGAAGAGGGTAAAAATTGAATAAATCTGAATCCTGACTGACAAATTATAAACTCTGGGAAGAGTGCCACAGAATTTTACTCCCTGGCTGGGTGGCTCAATGGATAAGATATCGACCCTGCACACCAGAGGTTACGGGTTCAGGGCACATATGAGGAACAATCTATGAGCGCACAACTAAATGGAACAACTAAGTGAAACAACAGGTTGATGCTTCTCTCTCTATGTCCATTCCGCCCTCTCTCAAAATCTATAGGGAAAAAAAATTTTTTTAAGATTTTACTTTGTGTTGGAGTTAGAAGAAGACATAAGACAAGAATGAGTTTTAGGGTACTAATGCCTCGTAAAATACCTAACACTGCAAGGTCCCAATCTCCTAAAAAACAAACAAACAAACAAAACCCACTAAACTTAATAAGTAGATGAGCCTATTTCTTGAGAAACTTAGAATAAATTATGTAATAAATATAAAGCTGGGATTACAGATATTCTTCATCTGTTTGATCCTTGTCTATAATTTCAAGTTTTTCTGCAATGTGTGTATATTTCTTTTTTAATTAGGAAAAAAAATCAATAAGCTTTATAAAGTTCATTAAAAATTCTAGCTCCTGTACATTTAAAGTTAAGCCCAGTGCAGTGAACATCTTACAGTATAACTGTCCGCCTCAGAGGGGATTTTCTTTTACAGAGAACCACCGAGAACCCCTAGAGAGCTAGGAAATAAAGTTGATACGATGGCATTTTCCAAATTGCTTCTGAACACACGGAACAGCAGCCAGCCTTTGACGACCAGGTCTGCAGGCGCTGGCCAGGGAACAGAGGTCCATGAAACAAAGTCCTCTCTCCGGTCCTCCTGACTTCTCCAAGTGATCTCCGCTGCGGCAACTGAAGCCCCTAACACCCCCACGCCCAGGCCTCGGGAAGGTCACATTGGCATTGGCAAGAAGGGTGTCCAGGTGGTGCTGCCCATCAGGATGTCTGCTGGTGCTCATTTGCTTAATTACACATCCTCCCCCTGCCAGCCTTTCCTTCCTGGTCACCCCCTGCTGTGTGCTGCTGGGACCTTCAGCTGGAAATAGGAGGAAAGGGAGATAAGGCTAGGGACTGAGCTATGAGTCCGTGAGAAAGACAATCGATAGGTCCGTGCAAGCTGCTTGCAGGACACAAAGGGTGGGGGTGGGGGGGGGTACCAGAAGCTAATTATTTCCTTGAGGACATGAATAAAATCTTTGCTGCAGTTGTTAGGAGCACTGGCTCGAATGCCACGCTGACCTGGGTTCTAAGACCAGCTCTGTTGGCTCATAGCTCTGTCGCATCAGAGAACCCTGCTACTCTCTCTCTGAAGCTATATAGTTTTCTCCTCCTGAAAAAAATGGACTTAATACCTATCATGATCTTCAGATTAAGTGATAACTAGAAAGGAAACGGAGTGGCGGTAGTGGAGGAGGGTAGATGGTGATGGAAGGATGATGTATCATTGAACTGTGCACCTGAAACCTCTTTAATTTTATTGACCAATATCACCCCAATAAATTTTTTTAAAATGTTTAAAAAAAGAAATAATAACTACTATCTGCCATATTTATGTCATTCATTTAGTCATTCAAATAATTAGTCGAGTGCACAGAATGTGCCAGGAACTCCGCTATAAAACATAATCAACAAAAATAAGCAGTCCCTCCCCTCAGGGAGCATTAAGTCTAATTAGAAACCATATGTTTAGGACACAGCCACACAAACAAGCATATGATTATAATGGCAATACGTATCACAAAGCCTGAGTTCTCAGGGGCCATTTGCGGGGAGAAAAGGCTGGGGTGAAGCTCATCAACTCAAATCTGGAAGATAGGAAATCCACCAGGTGAAGGAAAGCAAAACCTTCCATATGGACTGACCAACATGGCAAAGTGTCTTGTGACATTAGGGGACACAGGAAGTCAGCACACAGAGGTCAATCAATATTTGCTAAACGAATAAAAGATTTCTCAGAAGTATTTTGTGAGCTTTGATTCAGTTCCTTGCTAGAGGTTCTTTGGCAAATCATTGTCTTGTCTAAGCCTTAGTTGCCTTATTGGATGGCTACTCTTATCGGTAAGACTGCCATCTCTAGATTACTTTTAAGATCACGTGAGACAGTAGACATGGGAAAACTTGCCTTATAAAGGGCTGTTGTTGTTTTTTTTAATTAAATGAGTGGCAGGGAGACACAGATAGACTCCCACATATGCCACAATGGAGATCTACCCTTCAAGCCCCCTACCTGGCAATGCTTTACCCATCTGGGGCCAGTGCTTTGTTGCTCAGAAACCGAGCTATTTTAGTACCTGAAGTAAGGCCATGGAGCCATCCTCAGTGCCAGAAGCCAACCATTTGAGCCATGGCTGTGGAAGGAGAAGAGGGAGAGAGAGAGAGAGAGAGAGAGAGAGAGAGAGAGAGGAGAGGGCGAAGGGTGGAGAAGAAGATGGTAACTTCTTCTGTGTGCCCTGAGTAGAAATTAAACCCAAGATTTCCACATGCCAGGCAGATGCTCTACCACTGAGCCACCCAGCCAGGGCCACACTTTAACTCTTTCAGCTGCCTGCCCACCCTGTATAAATAAAAGGTAGAGCTACAAACTCAGGCGCGGCCTCTCCTGAACATCGTTACAAACAGAAATTGCCTACCAGTCGTGAGAGCTCTGCCTGCTGAGGATAAACACTTACTCTGGCAACATACTTTTTAAGGGGAAAAAGAAACCTAATAAGATTTTAACTTTGCTTATACTGAAAGAAGCACACTTAAAGAGAGATTTAATTACTTGAAAATAAAATCCTCTTCTTGAATTGTAATTTCAGTGAGCCATTTAACCACGTTTCTTTGATCTTGTGTGTGTATGCATTTTAATCATTCAACTGTCTTAATTTAGCCATTCGTCTTAGAAATTGCTTTTTTTCTGACTGAAACAAGCTTTAAAATGGATCATAAATATATTTGTTTTGCGCAACCATCATTGAGGAAAAAAAGAAAAAGCTTATTTATTTTCATTTCATTCTAAAAGGTACGGAAAAGACGGTGTTTCCTTCCTCCTTGCCTTGTCTGGCTACAGTTATATAAATGAATCCGTGAGCTGGTATTTACCGAGCTTGTATTCACTGAACACTGCGGTAGAGGAGCACCCAGTAATTTCAAGACGTGTCGATTTATTGATCTGTGGCATCTTTTTCCTGTTTGATCAATACCTTTTAAAAGTGCATAACAAGCTAACTCAGGGTTTACTAAAATGTTACTTACATAAGAGCTGCTGATCTCCATGGCTATTCATGACTTTTGAAGAAAAGTGGGAGTAAAAATGATCATTTTCACATCTTTGACTATTGAGCCCCTCCCTACATTGGAAGTCCCAGCTCCTGTGGACCTGCATCTAGGCCCAAGTTCAAATTTCACCATTTGCTCCTTAGGTGACCACACATGTCAGCTAACTTTGCTGAGCCCCGATACCGAGGGATCCTGGTTTTTTCTTTTATCAGGTCTGTGGGAAGATCACAGAATTATTTTTCCAAGTTTGCATTTGTGGTCCCAATTGTATGAGAATGGTCCTCCCTCCCTCCCTCTCTTCCTCTCAGAGGTGACTCACTCTTAACAATCCCCGTGGCTTCCCTCTTCCTCAACCTTGATGCTCATGGCCAAAGAACTAGGCTTCCGTAACCAATTAATGATTTCCTTTTCTTCCTGACGCTTTAAACATCATTTGTCCCCATTTCCTAGGCAATGGATCAGAAAATCATATATCTGACAAGGAATAACACTGAAAATATATAAAGAACACAAACAACTCAATAGCAAAAACAATCTGATTTTAAAATGGGCAGAGTCTGATTTAAAAATTGTCTTGTTTTTTAAATAAGACAAACAGATGGCCAATAAGCACAGGAAAAGATGTTTAACATCACTAAGCATCAGAGAAATAAAAATTAATCCACAGTGCAATATCACCTCACACCTGTTTGGGTGGCAATCATCAGAAACACAGGGGTACCAAGTGCTGATGAGAATGTGGAGAAAAGGGAGCACTTGTACACTGTTGGTAGAAACACAAACCGGTACAACCACTATGGAAAACAGTCTGGAGGTTCCTCAAGAAATGAAGAATAGAACAACTTATGATCCAGCAATTCCACTTCTGTATTTTTATCTAAAGAAAACAAAATCACTTTTTAGAAAAGGTATTCATACTCCATTTCAGCATTATTCACAATAGCCGAGGCATGGAAATAGCTAAGTGTCCATAGGCAAATGAATGAATAAAAAAAATAAACACATACACACGAGAAATATTATTCATTATGCAACATGATGGATGGACCTGGAGGGCAGTATGCTAAGTGAAACAAGCCAGACAGAAAGATACATACTGGCCCTGGCTGGTTGGCTCAGTGGTAGAGTGTCGGCCTGGCTTGCAGGAGTCCCGGTTCGATTCCCGGCCAGGACACACAGGAGAAGCGCCCATCTGCTTCTCCACCCTTCCCCCTCTCCTTCCTCTCTGTCTCTCTCTTCCCCTCCCACAGCCAGGGCTCCATTGGAGCAAAGTTGGCCGGGGCACTGGGGGTGGCTCTATGGCCTCTGCCTCAGGCGCTAGAATGACTCTGGTTGCAACGGACCAACACCCCAGATGGGCAGAGCATCGCCCCCTGGTGGGCATGCCGAGTGGATCCCGGTCGGGTGCATGCGGGAGTCTGTCTGACTGCCTCCCCATTTCCAACTTCAGAAAAAATACAAAAAGAAAGAAAGAAAGAAAGATACATACTGCATGGTATCACTTACATGTAGATTCTAAAGAAAAAAACTATAGAACTCATAGTAAGAGACAGTAGAATGGAGGTTGTCAGGTGCTGGGGAGGAGGATGGTGACAGAAATAGGGAGAAGTGGTAAAAGGGGACAAACCTTTAATTATGAAATGAATAAGGTCTGAGGAGCTAACATATAACATGGCAATTATAATTGATAATACTGTAGTGTATAATTAAAATTTGCTAAGAGTAGCACTTACATGTTCTCACAAGAAAAAAAAATTATGAATGTGGTAATTAACTTGATGGTTGGAATCCAGTGTGTACGTATATCAAATCATCACATTGTATACTTTATAGATTGTAATTTAATTTGTTGATTATAACTCATAAAGCTGGAAAAACAGGAGAGGAGCACTGATACTAGAACAAGTCATAACAAGTGAGGCTGGAGAAGTACACAGGGCCAGTTCATGCCATGGTAAGAGTGTTGGGCTGGCCCTGGCTGGTAGCACAGTATATAGAGTGTCAGCCTGGCATATAGACGTCACAAGTTCGATTCCGAGTCAGGGCACACAGGAGAAGCAACCATTTACTCCCCCCCCCTCCCCGCCCCTCTATTCTCTCCCTCAGCCAGTGGCTCAATTGGTTCAAGGATGGCCCTGGGCACTGAGGATAGCTCCAGCAGAGTGTGTCAGCCTCAGGCACTAAAAATAGCTCAGTACTTGAGCATTGGCCTCAGATGGGGTTGCCGGGTGGATCCCAGTCAGGATGCATGTGGGAGTCTGCCTCATTATCTCCACTTTTCCCCTCCTCTCACCTAAAAAAAAAAAAGTGTTGGACTTTAATCCATAGAAACCCAGCTTTTAGAGAGGGAAGGGATATATCATATTTAGATTTTTAGCTAACTCATTCTGGTTGCAGTGAGAAGGCTAATAAGAAGGACAAGACTGGAGACAGGGAGAATGAAAAGAGACTATGAAAGACATTGAGGACATAGGACAGTAATGATACAGCTAGAGATGAGAGGATAGCCTTCACACACAAAAAAAAATGGGAGGGGGGTAAAAACAAAAGAATTTGGTAGAAAATTCCATACAGAACTGGAAAATGGAAGGAAAGAGGAAGGAAAAATTTATGGTGATCCTCATGTTTCTGAATGGAATGGCTAGGAAGATAGTAAGGCTATTATTAATGGAGCTATTAACAGATATTTAGAATAATAAAGAAGTTAACTATGGTTGAGGAGAAAAGTGTCCATCAACTTGTGAATGTTTCAAATTAAAATTTCTTTAGAACGCTAGGGGGACGGACTATCCAGCAAAAGGTTCACAAGCCTACAGCATAGGAGAGAAGTTAGAACAGATGTTAGTAGATTTGAGAATTAATAGTCTCTACAATTAAACCCATGAAAATAAATTAGATCATTTAGGGAAAAGAGGCAAAATAAGTACAATAGCAAATGAAAGCTGAATTCCTAGGGACCATCAGAGTTTAAGATCAAGAAACAAAGCCTGACCTGTGGTGGCGCAGTAGATAAAGCATCGACCTGGAACACTGAGGTCAGTGATTCGAGATCCTGGGCTTCCCTGGTCAAGATACATATGACAAGCAACAACTGTGAGTTGATACTTCCCACTGCGCTCGCTCTCTCTCTCTCTCTCTCTCTCTCTCTCTCCCTCTCCCTGTTCTGTCCAAAATCAATAAACAAAATCTTTTTTAAAAAGAGCAGAAACAAATAAAAGAGGAAAGGTCAGAGAGGAAAGGAGTGAACTTGATTCAAGGAGTGAGGAGTTTCAGAAAGCCTTTCTTGTACTCTACCACTAAATGCAACAGAGGTCCACTAACCCCAGGACCTTTGCAAGATAGTAAGAATATAAATTTAAATGTATCATTCTAGCCTTTACCGAGACATAGACAGATAATCAAATATGCAACAGTGTAATACAAAATAGAACTGTTATTCAGTTCAGGTACCTTGAGGAGGGAGAAACTGACTTCTCAATGAGAATAAAGGGAGTCTTCGGGGGATGTAATCTATCAGATTCTTGTCTCCTAGCATGGCATACTAGCCACTTCAGTCCAAGAATCAGAACTCTTTTCAAACCCAAGCCCTGAGGACCACTCTTTGGAGTTCAGTAGGTTAGTATGCATGACGGGCCTGACAGTCTGCAACTTCTGGGAAAGTCAAATTAACTAAAATAGATCATTTGCATTAATGTGTTTTAAAAAGAGAGCGAGAAAGAGAAGGAAGATGACTTCCATTCACAGCCGTCCCCGAGGGAAGCTGGACCCTCTCTCCTTGTTTGGCATCAAGACAACTCATCCGTAAACCGCCTCTCTGTGCACGGGACCTCCCCGCATTGTTCTGACCCTGTGCCATTATGCAGCGTGCAGAGCCCTTGAGAGGAGCATTTATTATTGCCTTGAATTGAAATCCAAAAGCCAGAATTGTTCCGGAGCTAAAAGCAATTTATTCCTGGGCTTTCATTTTTATAATGTTGAGATGATTCCCACATTCCCTCCTCCCTGCCCCACCCACCGCAAGTTCCAGGGCGGGGCTGGTTCAACTCCAGATGGTCGCAAGCTTTTTGCACAAGACTCAGAAGTTACTCAACCCCACGTTTTGCCTAGAAAGAAAGAGCAAGCCCTGTATTTTTAGATGTAGAAGAATTGCTTCCATAGTCAAATTCACAAAACCATGTAAGTATCATGCATACGGCGAGTAATTTTGAGAAGAAAGCTGTCCCTTCAAAATGCGCGCGTGCACGTGTGTAGAGGAATTAAGGAGAGACAACAGTGATGTCAACCAGGGGCTGTTGTAGCTTTTAGGAAACAGGAGACATCTGAAGGTATTTCTGGTGGCCGCACTGGGGGTGTCATTAGCATCTAGTGACTAGAGGCCAGGCATGCTGCTGCTGATCCTACAAGGCACAGGACAAGTAATTTTCTAGCCCCAAAATGCCAACAGTGCCAAGACTTGGAAATCCTGAGAGAGAGAGAGAGAGAGAGACAGAGACAGGAAGAATCAAGGAATTGCTGCAGTGCTCTGTTTTCTACGGAAATGAAGCCAAGCCACAGAACTGTAACGTCCTCGGGCGGAGAGGACACTCCAGTCATTGCACAGGGCCAGGTGCCCTGACACACAGCGTCAGGATGGCAGGACGGGTTCGGGCACTGCAATTCCGTTAGACGGACTCGCTGGAAAAAAAGAGAAGACAGACTACGTGTCTCGACGATAAGACTGCAGAAATATCACCCTTGCGCTGTAACTAAAAGGAGATAACCCCCCGAGCTAGCAACAGAAGGGAACTGACTGCATGAAGAGACAACAAGGGAGAAAATATGTTTCACGTTCCGTTTGGAAAGAGGCGCCTGCTAGGAGCAACGTTGAGATGGGCTGTGGATTTAGGAACCAGAAGGGGAAAATGGTCTTTGACCTCCAAGGGATGCCGGAAACAGATGCCTCAAGATCCCGGGGAAGAATTTTTGACCCAACTGGCTCCTTGCATGGGTCAAATGGTGTTTCTTTTTTCCCTCGTTGCAAAAATTTGCTGCTTCTGGTTAAAATATGAGAAAATATCCAGACTCTCGTGCACGCTCCCCGAGGCTGCAGTTCATCTGGTTGGCCACACTCCCAGCTGGAGTTCCTGATACCCAAATCCTCTCCGCGTGTTACTTAAGGATTTGCGATTCTAAGAGATATAGCATGGGCTTTCCCCTTGTCTCACGGCTCACTGGGCAGCACAAGTCTTTGTAGAGATTTCAGAAAGTTAGATGTATATTCACAGAGGACGGAAAAAAAAAAATACATGAGCTTGCAAACAGACAAGCTCGAGTCTGAATCTTGGCTCGATCGCTCTGCTGGCATGTGATCTCGGTAACATTGTCCCGTCTCCAAATCTCCATTTATGAATACGTTAATGAGAAAACACAATGCAGTGACAATTAGGTGTGATGATATGCATGATTCTGCCAGGACAAGGCCTCATCCGTGGGACTTGTGCATTCAGGTTGTGATTATTGTGTGGAGTATTATTTCTCACATACATACGAGGTCTAAAACAAAATACCTTTCTACCTCTGTCATTCTGAGTTCCTGTTTATAACCTAGCCGAGACAAATACCAAATTGAAGCATGTTTCCTTGTGCTTTTTACTAATCACACTGGTGACAAAGGGACCGGCCATCCAGGATCCAGAAAAAAAGGTACTAGAAATGGAGAGAGTGACAGCGTTTCCTACTGAAATGAATTTTAGAGTCTGCACATGGTAGTCCATATTTTCCCTGGACTTTTTCACAATGAAGGAATAGAGTGAAATGTCTAATTAGAGAAGATTCACAGAGGTGAGTCATGTGAAGGCCCAGCCTCTAAAAAGGAGACATTTTCTTATACTCAAGTACATTTAAGACCTGGGGACACAGAGTATCAGTTTTCCCTTCATGTGTCCATCCTTCCCACCACTTAGCAACGACCCCCAGATTTTCTAGAGGGCATGGAAAGGAATGGATACACTGCTCTGAAATATGGTACACGGGGTCCTCGGGTTATGACAGTCTTGACACATGACGTTTCAAGTTTACCACACTTACTCCCATAAAATCTTTAAGAAAATTGAGACGTGTTTTGGCTTTCGCCATTAGCAACATACGTATGGACTGCGTGGGCGAACTAGTTTGGTTGCTCCTGGTGGAAGAATATGCAGTAACACCGTGTAGGAGTGAGGGAGGTGGCGACCCCCAGTGCGCTTACCTACAGCCATCTTGGACTGTTAAAAACGCAAGTGTTCTATTTGCATTAGGCTACGATATGTTTTGACTTACACCAAAATTCGGGTTACAACATTGTCATAGGAACGGAACTGTGTCATAACTCGAAGACCCCCCTGTACATGGAATTTCATACAGTCAGGGAATTCAATGGTAAAAAGAAAGAAAAGAAAAATTGTTCTAGAAAGATGCTATCTCCGCAGGATATTACTAATTAGATCAAGAGTGAAGGCACTGCAAATGCAGAACCTAGTTTCCTTTAGTCCAGGGACCCAGTGGTTCAGGATGGACGTCTGAGAACTAGAGCTCTAACAATCCCGCCCCTTCAGTGTCCTAACAATGCCTACCCTATCCCTTCAGAGGCGCAGGGGTCAAGGGACGGCCACAGAGGGCCGAGACAGATGCTGGAAGCAGCGTGCTTGGGTGTGAGTCCTGTCGCCAGCGCCTACTAGCTCTGTGAATTTGGCAAGTAATTTCCTTTTTCTGAGTGTCAGTTTTCTCACAGGTAACACAGAAGTATTCTCATCTACCTTTAAGGCTTGTTTGTAGATCTTAAAGAAGATAATGCCTGTGAAGCATGTGAGATAGCCTTATCTTCACTACTTGAGAGTCCCACCTCACCTTCTCCTGGAAAAGTTGCACAGTGCGTCTGTGGCTCCAGCTCAACGCCATCTGATGGCTTGCTGGTGGCTGTCTCTGCTCACTTACCAAACTGAACCTGTCCTTGCACACTCCCAAGCCACTGAGGCAAAGGCTACTGCCTCTGGACAGGTTCCCAGATGTGACTGCTCTCCTACTGGACTTCAGAATACCACCCTCTCAGCCAATGTCTCACCAACTGTGATTAACTTTCCGCTGTGATTATTGCAATTATCTCTGACCTTTTCGGAGCCTGTTGGATCCTTCATCCTGAGATTCTTGTATTTGTCAATATCCTCCAGAAAAACAGAACGAATAGCATTGTGCATATAAAGAGAGGTTTAGTTTAAGGGGCTGGCTCACAAGATTTTGGAGGCTGGCATGACTAAAAACGGAAGACTCAGAGAAGAGCCAATGTCTCAGTTCAAAGGTCATCAGCTGGCAGATGACCTTTGAAAGTTCCCTCTTCCTCTGACGTGGTTGGTCTTTTGTTCTAGTCAGGCCTTCAACTGATTGAATGGGACCCACCCCCTTATTATGGAAGGCAATCTGCCTTACTCAAAGTCCACCAACTTAAATGTTAATATGCTCTGAAAACACCCTCAACGAAAAATCCAAAATAAGATTTGGCCAAATACCTGGATATGATGGGCCACCCAAGTTGATACATAAACTAACCAACATAAGGAAGCTGTCCAGGCAGGTTATAAGATCCAAATGCTCTCAACCCCAACACCGGTTTTCATTTGCTGCTGGTCCCCTTTGTCTGGGTTTTGGCAGTCATGTTTTCTGTGCTGTGATCCCAGTGCCAGACTGTCAAGTAGTTTAACGTCCATACTCATGTCAAGAACTATCAGTTCCTCAAAATCAGAAATCTTCTCTATGTTAGACCATCCCATAGTACCCAGCATCGCATTCTTCAGATGATAATGTGTATCCCAAATATTTGTTGAGGACATATGAAGTCCTGGGCTTTGGGCCATCTTACAAATGGCAAGAAACAGAGTTCCCTGCTTACGTAAAACGTGTTTGCTGATTTCACATATTTGGAGGAAATCTAGTCCAAAACTAACATGATTCCTTTCACTGCATTTATCACAAGCTGAAATCAACAAGGCGCCATGGTAGAGTTTGGAGATAGAGGGCGGTTTGGATGCAGTCATCTGAGGTCTCTCTGAGGGTGGCCTGTGAGCTGGAATGGAAGGGTCAGAAGGAGGGAGGTATGACAAGAGCTGGGAGAACGTCCAGGCACAGGAACAGCAGGAAAGTGGATAATGAACTGCAAGGAGCAGTGTGATTGGAATGCACAAGTGAAAGGACCGCTTTGGAGGGAGGGGAGCCCATATTGTAGAGTCTGGTCAGCCATGGAAGTGCTTTTATTGTATTAAAAGTCCCACAAGAAGCCCTGGCTGGTTGGCTCAGCGGTAGAGCGTCGGCCTGGCGTGCGGGGGACCCGGGTTCAATTCCCGGCCAGGGCACATAGGGGAAGTGCCCATTTGCTTCTCCACCACCCCCCTCCTTCCTCTCTGTCTCTCTCTTCCCCTCCCGCAGCCAAGGCTCCATTGGAGCAAAGATGGCCCAGGCGCTGGGGATGGCTCCTTGGCCGCTGCCCCAGGCGCTAGAGTGGCTCTGGTCGCGGCAGAGCGACACCCCGGAGGGGCAGAGCATTGCTCCCTGGTGGGCAGAGCGTCGCCCCTGGTGGGCGTGCCGGGTGGATCCCAATCGGGCGCATGCGGGAGTCTGTCTGACTGTCTCTCCCCGTTTCCAGCTTCTAAGAAAAAAAAAGTCCCACAAGAAGACATGGATGCATTTAAAGTGAGGATGTGGGCAAACTAATTTTAATTTTTAAACCCATTTCTTGGGCTTCAGTGGGGAAAAGAGAATGAGAAAGTGGCCTACACTATCATCCCCTAAGTTAGCTATCAGCACGCTACAAGACTGGGTGTGCTGGTTTACAGTTATTGCAGTTGGCAGAGTTGGGAGATTTAGTTAAATGCATCCATCATCTTATTTAACCCGATGGATTGATTTCCACCTGAATCCCTTTAGTCCTACAATAGAGGCTTAGTCACAGTTCTGGATAATCCCTGAAGCTTGACCAGTCTTGCTTACCACCTTAATTCATCCTCAACATTCTTTCAGGGTACCAGGGGCTTGTGTACCTCGTTATACATAGGGATTGGTTTTTTCAAAGGGATCTAAACAATAAAGACATTATAGTTCTCTAGAATCTCTATCTTAACACTGATACATATACACTTATTAAAATATTTATTGAATGTGTACTATATGTCAGGCACGGTGCCAGCTGTTAGGGTTTAGCAATAGATAAAACTAACTGTTCCTGCCTGAGCAGGCAGTGGCATGGTGGATAGAGTGGGGGCCTGGGAAGCTGAGGGCTGAGGTTCTAAAACCCGAGGTTGCCAGCTTGAACGTAGGCTCACCAGCTTGAGCGTGGAGCCACCTGCTTGAGCGTAGGATCATAGACGTGAGCCCATGGTCGCTGGCTTGAGCCCAAGGTCGCTGGCTTGAGCAAGGGGTCACTGGCTCAGCTGGAGCCCCCTAGTCAAGGCACATATGAGAAAGCAATCAATGAACAACTAAGGTGCTGTAACTATGAGTTGATGCTTCTCATCTCTCCCTTTCTGCCTGTCTGTCCCTGTCTGTCTCTCTCTCTCTCTCAAAAATAAAAATAAAAAATAAAATAAAAAATCATTACTGTTCCTACCAGAATGAAAATAAATGACTCTTTAATGAATCTCAAAGTGTTCAAGTCAAAAGTCATATGAATTAACAAAGTTTTCCTTTTAAATAAGAATATGTCTTCATCTGGAAATGGGACTGATAGGATTGTTATCTAAGGATCAACTATTTTGAATTGTTTGTCACAGTGTCTGGCACATAGCTACATACATTTAAAAGCCATATTTATAGAGCTCTTGATATCAGAACTGAAAGTGCTGGCCTTGGCCAGGTGGCTCAGTGGGTAAAGTGTTGTCCTGGCACACCGAGGTCACACATTTGAGCCCTGCTCAGGGCACATATGAGAAGCAATCAATGAGTACACAGCTAAATGGAACAACTGATTGGAACGAGTTGATGCTTCTCTCTCTCTATCAGTCAATGGGGGAAAAAATGAAAGTGCTTAGAACTACAGCCCAACTATTATTCCCCATCCTATAATCAAAGCTTATTTAAGCAGGAGATATCAATGGGTTTTAGGAACAGATTTATATATGGTCTGCTATGAATGGACAATTTCTTAGCAGCTACCTAGACCGGTTGGGTGCATCTTTCAGTTATATTGTATATGTTCTTATATCTTAATACATGTTTTATGTATCCAAGAAGCCATGAGCTTGGCTCTAAAAACAAGGTTAGCTTTAAAAAGCTAGTTTTAAAAAAAAAAAAAATACACTAGCCAGAGAAAGAGCTATCAGTTTGAATCTAATCAATAACAGAACGGCATCTAGGGGCCCACAGAGAGCAGGTATCACTTTCTTCCACACAAAGTATCAGTGAGGTGTTCTATAATAAGTACAGCAGAAACTATTATATCATTCATATTGTGAAAACAAATGTGGACTTCATGAATAATAACCTATTCTAGATTGGTAATAATAATAAATCCCATTTATTGCGCATAAGAACGATAACAGTTATAGTAGCATTTATTCACACTTATTATGTGTCCGTCCTAAGTACTCTGCATCTCACTTAATCTTCTAGTGGCCCTAATGACATAATCTGTCATCTCCAGTGACATAGTAAATGCCAGAGCTTGGAAAAGTTATGCATGTCACCGGTGGGACTGATATTCAAACCAAGGCATTCTAAGTCCAGAACCGTGCTCACAATGAGTATACTAAACCAGGGGTCCCCAAACTACGGCCCGCGGGCCACATGCGGCCCCCTGAGGCCATTTATCTGGCCCCCGCCACACTTCCGGAAGGGGCACCTCTTTCATTGGTGGTCAGTGAGAGGAGCACATTGACCATCTCATTAGCCAAAAGCAGGTCCCTAGTTCCCATTGAAATACTGGTCAGTTTGTTGATTTAAATTTACTTGTTCTTTATTTTAAATATTGTATTTGTTCCTGTTTTTTTTTTTTGTTTTTTTGGGTTTTTTTACTTTAAAATAAGATATGTGCAGTATGCATAGGGATTTGTTCATAGTTTTTTTTATAGTCCGGCCCTCCAACGGTCTGAGGGACAGTGAACTGGCCCCCTGTGTAAAAAGTTTGGGGACCCCTGTACTAAACCAACACAGGCTGGTGGTCTTTTGTGTAGGCATGCCGACCTATCCAGAGGGGCTGCTTCCAACCTCCTTCTCTCTGGAGGAGCAAAGTCAGGCTGTTCAGCAACTATTATGCTGGAAACGAGCACCTCTCGGATGCCCATGGCCATGACCCTGAGACCACGTCCACCGGGGGTGAAGAGGAGGTGACAGCAAACCCATAGGCTGCCAGCCTTCTGCCAAAGATGTAGTCGCAACACACAGACTGAGAAAGCCACACCCCCTGAAATCTGTGATTCTGCACACTTCTGTCGTACTACATTACTTAGCATGCTGAATGTTAGAGCGTTCTCTGGGGGGGGGGGGAGCAAACTCGGTAAATCCTAGTATTTTTACTGCCTTTGCCAAATTTGACATCTTTCAAAGTAACTGTGAGAAGCACGCACAATCTCTGCCAAACCGCATGATTTAGCCGCTATAAAATCCCTCTGAATCAAACCCATTTTGAAATAAAAAGGAACCTGCTTGAGAATTTCATTGCGCTGTTGGAGACCTACTCAAAGATCAATCACCTCGCTTCATTCTGTATTCTTGGTATATTTTTAAGTTTAATCTTTTTTTTTCTGCAGCTTACCTATTTAGTTAAGGGGAGACTTTTCAAAAACTAAAGATTGAGCAAGGAGGAGGACATGAAATCGGAACAAAGAGTTTCTTTATATTCTGCACAAAAGAAATGGAAAAGATGGTCTATTTTCTTTTCAGCTCTTTCCCCAAAGATTCTCAAAACTTGAGTGTCCTTTCCCGGAAGGAAAATAGTGTCTCTCTGCAGGCTGTCTAGGAGGATGAAACAGCTGTGTTCCCTACACCACAGGGAATTTCTTCCGATGAAAGTCCATTTTTCAGGCTAAACATGATTGGGTGAGCAGAAGGCTAGACACATTGCTATGGTTTGGTCTCCAATGACAATTGAAAAACATATGTTCCTACAATGGAGTACAAAAGGAATTAATTTAACGATCTTGAAACTGAAATGTGCGTTGTAAATAAAATAAAATACTAAGGAAATAGAAAGGTGTGAGCATCAGCAAGCCCCAAAGGGACAACAATAAAATGGTTGGATAGGGGTTTCTACAAATGTTTAAGATATGAGGAGCAGAAAGAATTCTTGGCTCTCACTCTGAGCCTTGCTTATGTCATTTCAGTGGAGACATATGCACGGACTTCGCTTCTATAGATACGTTTATGCTGTATGTTTAAAGCTGAAATCAACAAGGGAGACTTTTTTTTCTCACAATAAGGATGTTTATAAAGCACTAATATATATTGACTTAGAGAACTACTAAGAAAATACTAAAAGTCAAATATGTGCTAAATTCCCCTTAGGGGGGAAAAAATCTTGCCTTAGAAATGCCACATAACCTTTATCTTCCTCTCTCCCTGGAAGAAATCCCAAATGAATCACACATAGGAACTATTCATAGACTAGAAACATCTATTAGATCATATTTTTCTGGTTTAGACTACAATCATCGTTTATTAACAGCCCAAATTGATTTCAACAGTAGTCAACTCCAGTGTGTATCCATGCTCACGGAACCGGGGTAGCGCTTCCAACCTCAGGAATAGGTTTGCAATCATGCCAGGGTAAGACAAGCCATTTGAAATGGTGTGCGTTCACTGCGCAAACCATCGAGTCGCTAAATTGTGATGAATGCCTTGGATGCAAAACGCATCAAATTATTTTATCACATCGTATCCGCAACTTCCTCATAAAATCCACCATAAACTGAAATGGGTATGGGTGTGTGTGTTAGAGAGATTGGGCCACGGTAAAACTTAGAACTAGAAACAATAATTTGTCCTCAAAACGTAAATAAAAATGTAGGGTATTAGTAGGGAGATTATATAGTTTATCATCTAAAATGGACAAGCATGTGTTACAGGGGACATGATTAATAATGGCACAGAGACAGCAGACATAAACTAGGATGCAGGATAACACTGCATATTAGTAAAATATCCTCTCCCTGAACAGAGCATAAAATAGCAGCATGACGGTGGGGGGTATATTTCGATCTCAGCTCTGACATGTATTCGTTGTGTACATTTGTTGCCAAACCTCTCTATTCTTTGTATGATAATAGGCCATACAGCTAACTTTGATTTAGTGTTTACGATATCCCAGAAAAGATGCAAAGGCATGCTATTAAGTAGCTTTATTTAAAGCTCATAATGTTAAGTCGTGTTGTTGCTATTTTCTCTATTACAGGTGAAGGAATGGATTAAGTAAGATCAAGTGACTTGTTCATTGTCACTCAGCAAGCAAGGGGGTAAGATGAAATATAAACTCTGGCAGTCAGTCTTCCGTCCATAATTTTAAGTGCTGTGCTATCCTAAAGGTAATGATATCAATCTTTTCAGAGTTCTTGGCAGGGCTGAGATATTGGATGCCAGACACCTAGCACCATGCTCAAAACATAGTAAAAAAAAAAAAAGCCAGTTACTAATAATGAAATAATAAAACAGCTCTCAATGCCCCTTTTGGGGGTTGTAACGTGGGAGCACATTGGAGGTGACGGTGGCTTATAAGGGGACCCTTGGATAATTCTGTAGCTAAAGCTCTCACTTGACTAGAATCATCTATTAAAATGACCCATACCGAATAATAGTTTGTAAATCAGTGGTGAGAATGAGGCACCAGTTAAATTAGTTAAATTACTTTGTTTTCCCTCAAATTCTTTAGAATCAAAGAAGCATTTACATCATGTACTCATATTTTTATAGAACTGTAATTAAATGTCTGAGAATGATGGATACCATTTGAAGTATTGGGCAAATAGAGAATTATTAGGAATTAATTTGTTGGTGGATTATCTCAAACATTTATAGAAATACCCATAGAAGGCAGCCTATTAAAATGATTGATTAACACAGTGATCACATGACCAAGGAGCCAATAAGTTAATTAAACTCTATTCATTCTATTAGTCTATCTCAAGAGGAAGAAGTTGAATCAATTGAGCATATTCAACATTTTGCATATCCAATTTGATTTGCTTTCTAAATAAATTCTATATGTACATATATAGATTGTTTTCCATATGCTTATGGAAGATTTAATAACTTGAAAAATGTACCAAAATAACACTTAGGAAGACATTTTCACAAAACTCCCCAATCAGACTTTTTAAACCTTGTGACTATTATTTAGGATGCTAACGATAGATAAAATTATTTTCCATCACCCATTTAGAATATTTGATTACTAATTTACATAGTCAAGGCTTCAGAACATAATGAATGTGTAAGTCACCTTAGAGAGAGCGTCTTTGCAGAATTAAAAGTGAGTACCCTGCTGCCAATCGTCCGAGAATACTAATGACTCAAATACATTTCTGCCCGATCAGGAGAATGCACCCATATGCCAGGAAGTTGGTCGGATGTTGGTTAACAAACAAAAGCATGGGGGTAAATGAAGCCATCTTTTATTATTTGATTATGAAGTACCATCTTTGTCCTTCAACTCTGAGTGATTTATTATAAGATGATTAAGACTATGTGTTGATGCCCAAGAGGAATTGTTTTTGATTTACGATAATTCACATGCAAACTCACAATTAATTGTCTTCTGAAAGTCATTCTAAGCAGCAGCTGGGTTTGAAGACAAAAAAAAAATAATACTTTTAAAGTTTAGTATAAATTATCCAAAGTGTGGACTCACAGTGAGTTTCAAGTTTCTCCTTGTGTGCAGTAGTCCACTTGTTCTGACGTTGCACACTCTCAGACTACAAGGGTGGAAGTTTAGCCTCCTAATATACTTTCCACTCTCAGTGGACTCTCATTGCCAAATATCGTCCTTTTTTCCAAGAGGTCTGATCCATCTCTGACAAACAAACAAAAAGTGACACTTAAAGGAGAAATGTATTAAAAATTATCGTTCTAGATGTCATCTACAGGAGTGACTGATGAACTGAAATAAACATTGGAACGCTTGGGTTATATCAGATTCCGCTCAGAATATCTCTACATTGATGAATAAATGATCCTGTGGGTCACTAACCAATGGCACTCACTCTAGAGCAGGCGTCGGGAACCTATGACTCCTGAGCCAGATGTGGCTCTTTTGATGGCTACATCTGGCTCGCAGACAAATCATTAATAAAAAAAAAATAATAATGTTAAAAATATAAAACATTCTCATGTATTACAATCCATTCATTTCCTACTGCTCATGTTCATGGTTGCGGGTGACTGGAACTAATCACAGCTGTCTTCTAGGACAACACCAAATTTTTATTGGATGATGCATAACATACACAGGTAGTTGTATGGCTCTCACAGAATTACATTTTAAAATATGTGGCGTTCATGGCTCTTTCAGCCAAAAAGCTTCCCACCCCTGCTCTAAAGAGTAGTCCCAGGCCTCCTGCATCCAAAGGATGTGGTCCTGGGCTTGTGGTGCAGGGACCATGCTGAGAAGGTGAGCCAGCTGCTTGGAGCCACCTGACAGATAACTTCTTAATCTTGGTGCAGTTTGAGCAGCGGGTAGACGTTCTTGCTTCCTCTATCTGCAGTCTAATTTGTCTCTGCTTTTCCTTTCTCTTTATGTTATGAAGTCTTTTTTAGAAAGTGTCATATTATTTCATTTCTGCTCAAGAAGCCGAGGGATTTTGTCACAGCATGGCTAAGTGTTTTCTGGGGTTGGGCCATGGTGGCAGGTGACAATATCTCACATCACAGGAGAGTTAGAGCTATCTTTCCCATCTCATCTTCCCAGCCCGAAGGTTTCTTCTGTATCTATGCTTCAGGAATTAATACTATGAAGAGAGGCAAGTTTTCCTTTTTAGAACATCAAACTGAACACTTTTATTCTAAGATCGTTCATTAGTCACAGTAAAGAGTTATGCAAAAAATTATTTTTTAGAAAGTGAAGTCTGAGTGTTTAGTATTTGAATTGGCAGAGCATCTCAAAAGACGCTTTTATGTGACTTGTAACTCTGACTTTGTGTTAATTTTTTTTGAGAGACAGATACAGACAGAAAGAAAGAGAGATGAGAAGCATCAACTCATAGTTACGGCACTTTAATTGTTCACTGATTGCTTTCTCATACGTGCCTTGCCTGGAGGGCTCCAGCCAAGCCAGTGACCCCTTGCTCAAACCAGCAACCTTGGGCTCAAGTCAGCGACCTTGAGCTTCAAGCCAGAGACCTTTGGCTCAAACCATCAACCATGGGGTCATGTCTATGATCCCATGTTCAAACTGACAACCTCGGGTCTTACGAACTTGGGACCTCAGCATCCCAGGTCAACGTTTTATCCACTGCGCCACCACCTGGTCAGGCTGACTTCATGTTAATTTAACAAACAGTTGCTCATTTCTCCTATGAGCTCTGACCTGAATCTCAACCTTTTTATCTCTGAAAGTTATATAGTTAAGAATTTATTTATCATATGTTACTAGTTTATATAAATTGGTGTCTATAAGAAAGAATATTCCTTATGTCAATCAAGACAATTTCCCACATTTGAATAGGTAAACTTAAGAAATTTTTTTTGTTTTATTGTTTTGGGTTTTATCATTATTATTTGGGGGGTTTTTTGTCTTGTTTTGGGTGCATGTGTGTGTTGTTGCAAGTAGCATGGATGAGCCGGGTGATTACCCTTCCCTTGAGTTTTCTTAGGTCTTTAAGTGTAAAACTTGCCACCCCTCCGTGGGGTGTTTTAGTAGTCTCACTAGAGTCCAGAGAAGAGCAGGGTAATTTTGAAAACCTCTCGACTTCTTGGCTGTTTTTAAGAGCTTTGCACATTTCATTCTATGGCTTCAAAGGGCAGAAAAGAGGGGGGGAAGCTGCTTTGTAGGACACATATTCCCCTGCCCAGGGTAAATAGAGAAATCGGGATTGCATTGCCTCTTTCCTCGGCTCATCTATTGACGGAGACCTGTCACCTGTTTCCAGGTACTGAACTGTGTATTTTCTCCACAGCGGGACTGGGTATTTCACGTAGTCCAGGCTGGCCACGTATTACTGATGGGTCTTTAAACCTCCAAGATGCCAGATGTCTGCATGGCATGATGTCTCAGCTGGGATTCAGCTTCTATTACTATCTCGTTCTGCGACCTTTGGCAAGTCTCTTAACCTTTCGGAGAATCTCTTAACATTTCTTCAGTTCCAGGCTTTGAAAAGTATGGATAACAATAGACTCACGGCTTGCCTTTCAGAGGTGGCATGAGGATTAATTAGATAATGTTTGTTAAGAGCTATATAAATGCTAAGTATTATGATTATTCTTTCTTCGCGTTAGCACTAGAAAATGTCAGTGTGTTGAGGGGGAGAAGATGGGGTTATAGAACCCTGGTGGGAGGATGACTCTTCTGTAAGTTTCCACTCACTGGTGAGATTATTAGAACTATGTTTAGTTACCCTAATTAATGGCTTCATTTTGCCAGGAGATAGCAGTTAGCTCATTTAAAATGCTGTCTACAATAACTCACAGTTTTATATGGACCAGAAGACTCAGGGAGGGACATCACAGGATTCTCTGCAAATCACTGAATTAGAGTGGGGATTGGTTGATTCTTGGGATCCGTACCTTACTATTATACTTGGAGTTACATGTCATGCTCTGCACAAAACCAAGGCAACATCGGGTCCCCCAAAGAGAACGGGCTTGTTCTACTAACTGATTGTGCTCAAATGGTGAGAATGGCTGGCAATGCCAGGCCCATGATTCACTCATCTGTAACTCTTTTTAGACCCGCAGTGTTGAACAGTGGGCAGCTAGATTGAAACAAGTAAATGCAGAAATAAGTATGCCAGAGCCAGGGGTTCTTGTAGCCAATAATTCCACAAGGATGCATAACAATATTTGACTTTGATGGGTCTGTGTTCCCTCTACCACAGCATATATTTTAGTCTTCACTGTCTGTATACTTGAAAGTTGGAATAGATCTAATATATAGGTGGCAGATAGGTTTTAAAAGCAGTGAAATATTAGCCTAAAAAAATATTTTACAGCCCTGGCCGGTTGGCTCAGCGGTAGAGCATCGGCCTGGCGTGCGGGGGACCCGGGTTCAATTCCCGGCCGGAGCACATAGGAGAGGCGCCCATTTGCTTCTCCACCCCCCCCCTCCTTCCTCTCTGTCTCTCTCTTCCCCTCCCACAGCCAAGGCTCCATTGGAGCAAAGATGGCCCGGATGCTGGGGATGGCTCCTTGGCCTCTGCCCCAGGCGCTGGAGTGGCTCTGGTCGAGGCAGAGCGACGCCCCGGAGGGGCAGAGCATCGCCCCCTGGTGGGCAGAGCATCGCCCCTGGTGGGCGTGCCGGATGGATCCCGGTCGGGCGCATACGGGAGTCTGTCTGACTGTCTCTCCCCATTTCCAGCTTCAGAAAAATACTATATATATATATATATATATATATATATATATATATATATATATATATATATATATATATATATATATTTTATATTTTACCACTTATATCTGGATCAAAGTAACTACTTTTAATGGATAGTCCAGAACCTGCTTCCAGGATTCATATACTTTCCTAAAAGTATACATTATTGTATCCAAGACAAATGGTCCCCAACCCTGGTGGGTTGCTGGAACTCACTGATGTTTTTCTCTCATGTATTTGCATTTGGTACTTGAGCATCAAGGATACCAACCTCTTGTTCCTTTTAGATAAGCAGATGTTACTCTCAACGCCCTGCTGCTGCCACTGTGAAAACAGGATGAGAAATTCTCACAGGAGTTCACACAGAGAAGGGAAGTTAGGAAACCTTGTGCCTCATCTGATGTGTGTTTTCTCTCTTTTTTTTAAGTACGAGGCAAGGAGGCAGAGAGACAGACCCATCAGGATCCATCCAGCAAGCGATGCTCTGCCCATCTGGGGCCACTGCTCCATTGTTCGGCAACCGAGGTGAGACCATGGAGCAATCCTCAGAGCCCGGGGCCAACTTGTTCCAACCATTTGAGCCACAGCCATAGGAGGGAAAGAGAGAGAGAGAGAAGTGGGAGTGGGAGGGGTGAAGAAGGAGATGATCACTTCTCTTGTGTGCCCTGACCAGGAATCGAACCTGGGACTTTCACACGCTGGACCAACAATGTGCGTTTTCTCATTCTGAGTCAGTTCCCAGTCACATTGGAGAAACTGAGGCAAGTTGTTAGAGAGCTATTCTCCCAACCTTTACAAGAAAGTTGTCAGTGACCATTCAGAGCTGGTTAACAGATGAAAACAAACTTCGGCAGAAACTCTAGTTATCTTCTGATTGGCCTCATATTCCACGGCTCTCGTACCCGGACATCCATATTATGTTGCTAAATGACACTGATTTGTGTTAAACACCAGACATGAGCCGCAGCAACTGGTTGACTCATAGAGATGGGGAATGCTCTAATACAGTGGTCCCCAACCCCCGGGCCGCGGACCGGTACCGGTCCATGGGCCATTTGGTACAGATCTGCAGAGAAATAATAAATAACTTTCATTATTTCCGTTTTATTTATATTTAAGTCTGAACGATGTTTTATTTTTAAAAAATGACCAGATTCCCTCTGTTACATTCGTCTAAGACTCACTCTTGATGCTTGTCTTGGTCACGTGATACATTTATCCATCCCACCCTAAAGGCTGGTCCATGAAAATATTTTCTGACATTAAACCGGTCCGTGGCCCAAAAAAGGTTGGGGACCACTGCTCTAATAGATGCACAGTCTTCCAAGACTCCATTGTGAGTCTGGTGAGGAAAACGCATCTGCCTCCAACTCAAAGGTCAAGGCACCATGTAACTATTGAGAAGTCAAAAACTTATTCTCGATTTGAACAAACATGTATCTCAAATATGCACTTAAACATCTTTTCAAACACCCCCCCCAAATGAATGGTGTTTGTCTTTTCCTTTTTCCCATACAGACTACCAGATTATTATAAAAGAGCGGTTTATATAGGTGAGTATGGGACACCAATTGAAACACAATTGTATCATCATTTTGCAGCTCAATAGGCAAGAAATATGTCTCTTACTGCCAATTCCCAGATTGTCCTCAGGAAATAGACACACAGCAATGAAAAAGCTTGTATTAATTCATACCCAAGAAAGGTTGTCTTGTCAATAACTATGTATGGATTTTTTCCCTACTGATTTAAACAGAAAGAAGATTCAGAATGGTTTGGGAATTTACTCTTGTTCCCATCTGAGTCTCCACACAAGTAGAGTGACGATAATACGGTGCCAATATATTCTGAGCAGACTAATACTCTCAATAAGCTATGACCTTTTCCCCCGTAATTAGTTTCAACCAAAATTAGATTCAGTAAAAGCATGGCTTCAATTAGAGCTAAATCAAAACAAAACTCAGGCCTTGATTTCATACAGCAAAATTGTTGAGGGGAAGAAAAGGGGGAGTGGTGGAAGAAGAAGGGGGATCTTCTTCTAATTTATTTCTGTAGACTGAACCAGACAGGACACCCCTTGAACCCTGGAGAAAACGTGCTCTCGTTTCCATCCAGGATTTTGTTAATATTTCCCATGAGTCACAGGGATTTTTATAGGCACACCTTGTCTGACCAGTTTTCCAAAATTCTGCCGATGGCCTATCAGAAATCTCCCCAGTTCTGATCTAGGAAAAGATCTCTTTTCTCTTAACTAGAAATAGAAATCTTCCAGCTTCCTTTGGGGATAACCTTATAAAACAAAAAGCCAAGATTATGTTGGCTTTATTATTATGTTACAGGAGTGTATGTACTACTCGTCTCATCCGGAATGACTCGACATAACTCTACTTCCTGTCACGCAAGTCTGTAACAGTAGAATTTCCTTTTAAGTTCAGTTTCTTTGTCTATAAAACAAACATACAACTAAGCAAAAAAATAAACTAAAAGGATAGTGAGGCTGAATCCTAATTCACGAGGCATACATAAATGCGAGTTTTATTTCTTCCCTTTCTCTAATCAAACTGAGGTTGGGGCACAAAGCAGCTAAGTCTAAGTAAGGCCTACCCAGAATGAGGGCTTCACAAAATTAAGAATAGAAAAAAAAATTGGCTATAAAAATTGAGGTTGAGACGAAATTATTGGGAGCTTCCAAGTCCAAGTTATGGAACTGTGGCCAACGTCAGGGTGAGCCTCAATGACCTACAGGAATAGGTAACAATTTCAGGTATTACTTTGCCTTTCTCACGTGAAGCCTGTTGCAGAACCACTATCTGGGGACTTACAGGATTCCTGGTCCACACCATGAAATCCCATATGGCGTAGCATCCAGCCAGGGGGCCACTGTATAGCAAAAGAGGTGTCAGAGTCAGCCCATGACTAGGGAATTGAATAATTACATCACATCCTGCCCCACCCAAAGCAGCCAAATAGGTTCACCGAATACTATATAGAATCGCTTCTAAAGGCGCGTATATAGTGTCATCTGGGAGGAAACTTTCTGAAAAGATGGGGGGTCACCCTACAGGATGTACTGTATTTATTAACTCAGAGATCAGTGTATGATACTGTCTCCACAACAGAAAGAATACATGGGTTTGAGGATGAGAAGTTGGAAACAGAAGTGCTTCCTACCCTCTCTCCCAGTCACTGACAGAGGGACTTTGTGCTTCCTGCAGCTGTAATTTGGGGCCATGCTAGGTCGCAGGTATTGGTCCCAAGAGGAGGCATCCTTTCATAAATAGACATCACCAGGGTTCATTCAATAGAACTACAAGTTACAGCTGCCTCCAGGGCCCTCAGACTCCTTGTGTCCAGAGGCCAGCTGATGAAAAGAGGCATCACCACACTGGTAGGGTTAACTTACCCTCGTTAGTAGGAGGAAGTAGGGTTACTTTTACACAATAGGGGCTGGGAGGAGAAGATGTGAAATTTGGGGAATCCGTGGAGTGTCTCCTGGGACTCTCCTGCCCCCAAAATAACTGTGAGCACACTCAGGTAACAACCTTTGACTGAGAAGGGCATGATTATCAAGTGTTCACAATTTTCAGGTAGGAAGGTTTGGGTATACAACCACATAAGCCACTTTATTATTTTTTTTATTTATTTTTAGAAAGGAGAGAGAGAGAGAGAGAGAGAAAGGGGGGAGGAGCAGGAAGCATCAACTCCCATATGTGCCTTGACCAGACAAGCGCAGGGTTTGGAACTGGCGACCTCAGCATTCCAGGTCGACACTTTATCCACTGCGCCACCACAGGTCAGGCCCCGCATAAGCTACCTTAACCTGCCAAGGTGAGAATAAGGAGAATTTAGAATGGATAATGGAGCAGGAGCAGGTGAGCCTCAATGGCTGCCCCAAGATAGACTCTAGGGTCAGAGCTGTTATTCATTTCGGTAGCCTCCCTCTTTATTAAGTTCCCCTCAAGAAGAAACCATGGAAGAGCCACGTCCTAAACCTGCATGGAAAAGTAGATCAGTGTGGCTCAGCAGACCATGTAAACTGGGAGAACGTTCCACACAGGGTTCCTATTACAAGTCTCAGAAAGGACGAGAAACTCCAACAACGACTGTTTTGAAGGTCAACAGACCTCCCATCTAGAAATCTGCCATGGCCCTGGCTCAGCGCCGACTTTCTAGTCCTTATTTTTCATGGTATAAATGATCAGACAGAGAACGTGTTGATCCGGTTGCAGTGGGTGTCTAACTTTGGACCGGCCCTGTTCTTCCCAGTAAGGGAGGGTCATCTAGCACGAAATGGCTATCGCCGTCTCAGCCCCAGAGAAGGTTCACACTGAACAGACCCCATCTGCTAAGAAAATCAAAAGCAATCGTTTAAATTGATATGACAAATACACCCTCTATAACTCCTCTGATGCAAATCTTTTCCATCTGGGGACAGTTCTAAATATTCCTCGCTGTCCCTGGGTATTTTGGGAACTGCATGAGGTCACTGCCTTTTAAGGTAGCACCGATCGTATCTGCTGCCTCTCAGAATTTCAATAAGTGGCCAGAAATCTGTAATCTTTTAAGCCTCTGGAAATTTCATCATTTGATGTGATTTCAACCACTTTTTTTGGCCACACACTCCAGGCCCTGCTCACCACTGCAGATGAGGAAAATAGCTTAAAGATCTGTGCTCGTCTCTAATATCTAAGCTGGGTTACTCTCTTGCAAGGGTTCCGACGTCAATAGTTATTTCATACACAGCATATCTCTCTCCACTTTATTTAAGCCAGTGAGGCTGATGGAGGAGAGGGTTCAGCTTTGTCATTTTCTTTCCTGCCTGCATTTCCATTTTATTTCCTAAACCGCCATCTCTCCGAAAGGCAATGTTTCTGAGGATTCTGTGTCTAAAAGAATTTTCTGTGTTCAAAGCTTTTTATTTTATGTTTTACAAGTGAAATCCATCTGCCCCATGGTGCTCAACATCACTTAGAGTGAATCCCATTAAGGCAAATATTAAACTGATATTTTGGCTTTATTATAACGAAGTTCCATATGCCGACGTCCAAGGCAGGAACGTCCTTCGTCTCTCGGGTCGTTTAAGAGAGTACGCTCTGAGAAAATTCTTGGAATAGTGCCACAAACATTGACAGAAGCAAAAAAAAAAAAAAAAGAAGCTACGTATTAGCTGAGAAAAATCTGAGAAGTGGGCAAAGAGAAAAGGAATGCTTAGAGAACCCCTCCGAAGGCCGGGCACTGTGCCTCCGAGCACGTTAACCATGTACCATTTACAAGGCAGCTGAGAGACAGGCTCTATCCCCACGGTCTCCAGGTGGCAAACGGCAGGGCGGAGAGGTTAAGCAAGCTGTCAGTATGGCCCTACAGGTCACACTTGAAGAGACGGAACTCAACAGACGATCATTCCATCATCAAAGCACGCATTTTTTTTAAGTGAATTTATTGGAGTGACACTGATGAACATAATTACCCAGATTCCAGGGGCCCAACTCTACAACACACCTCTGGACTCTGTATTGTGTGTTCACACACCCCCAAGTCAAGTCTCCGTCCATCACCACGTATCCCCCATGCCCTCCTCCACCTCGCCCACCCTGGCAATTAACACACTGTTGTCCATGTCCATGAGTCTCTCTCTCTCTCTCTCTCTCTCTCTCTCTGTCCTTTTTGGCTCAATCCCTCCACCCCCCCTTACCCAGTCCCCATCCCCAACAGCTGCCAGCCTGCTCTCCATGTGAGCCCGTCTGCATCTGGCTTGTTAAAGCACATATGTTTCAAAAACATAGCAGCGCCCGTTCTCTGGTCCACCTCCACACCAGCCTGCCCCCTCCTGCACCACTGAATACAAGAAGACATTCTAAAAGACAAATCTGGCCTGGCTTCACATTCAATGAGCCCTCGCTGTGCCTCAGAGCAATGTCAATAGGGGCAAAAAGGACCAAAAAAAAATTTAAACGATAAGTTTTAAACCCAATGAGTATAAAAAAAAAATGAGTAAATGAGCGGGAATCAAGATTCTGCAACGCCTACCATTATCCCTTTCCCCAGTGTGTTGTAAAAGAGAAAAGCTTAGGCCCATAGGCACAAAGAACTAGAGGTTATTGAAAATAGTGTGTGTTTCGTGTTTTAGATGCTCTCTATTCTTTAATCTTAACAATCTTCTTATTCAGAAAACACAGTTCTCATTTGACAGATGAATAAACTGAAGGCCTCCAAAGAGTTTAACAATTAGAATTATTTGGGTGCAGGCTACAAAAAACCCGACTTGTAGTGTCTTGGACAAGTAAGGCATTCTTTGTCATGTAGTAGGAAGTCTGGGGTGGTAGAGGCTAGTCAACATTGCCAGCAGGGACTTCGTTTCCTCCTGGCCCCATGATCCACCATCCCCAGGATGTGGCTTTAATCCTTATGCCTTCAACATGGCTGCTGGACCTCCAGCCATTGTAAATACATCCCAGGTAGGAAGATAAAGGAATATGGAAGATCAAAGGATAAAACAGAAAAGGACCAGGACAGCCAAATTTATCCCTTCAAGTTAAAAAATAAAATAAAACATATTTTTCTGGAAGCCCTACCCAATGCATAATATTTTTGTTCAAATAACCATCTATAACTGTAAGGCAAGCCAGTGAATATTTTAATTGAGTATTCTAAACTCAAGTGCAGCACTGAATAAAATAGGGTTAGTAATGAGTTAATATTTGTAAAGTGCTTAGAATAAGATCTGACCCATAATAAGTGATATGTAATAATAAATGAAGAAATAAAAGGATTAAGTAATTAAAAATGAAGAAATGGGACTGGATATTGGATGGGCAAATAGAATTATTTCTTTTCTTTTTTTAAGTTTTTTTGGTTTGCGGGGGGGGGTTAATGAAAGAGTAAGGGAGAGAGAGAGAGAGAAACAGGGACATCAGTCTATTCCTGTATGCACCTTGACTGGGGATCAAACTGGCAATCTCTGCGCTGTGGGACGATGCTCTAGCCAGCCGAGCCAGCTGGCCAGGCTGCAAATACCATTATTTAACACAGAGATAAGTGACCTGTCTTAACTGCCCACCTGGTAAACAGCAGTGATGTAATTCCACCCTGAGTTTGTCTGATTTCGAAGGATCCTTTTTATTTATTTTTCTTATTATTGCATAACTATACCCCCCTAACCATTCACACAGTTTTAAAATTCCAATTGACCATGTCTGTGAATATCACATGATTTTCATGAATGCTGCGTAAGACATTAATATTACAAGTGAAGGATCCAGTTATAAGAAAATAGTCATGCCAGTCTAACCAATTTCATTCTCTGGTGCCTTTGATATGCCAGGCTGGAGAAAGATCAAAGGGAGCATTTGCATTCACAGAAGCCCCACCTTGGCTTAACCGTAAGCAACCTCCCCCCCCCAGGGCTGTTTCTGTAATTCTGCCATTTGGTGAACTGGAAGAGAGAAGCGCATGACTCCCCAATAAATACTGACAAGCGAGCCCTTAATTGTAAATGGGGGACCGCCTTTCGTGAGCGAGTTTGCTAGCATTTCTGGTTCCTCGCCCTTGGGACAGAGAGCCAGCTCAGTGTGCCCTATCAACTCCTGACAGCACACCCATCTATCAACGCGGCTGGTGACCTCCTTTGTGTGACCTTCGAAGTCCTTAAATGTCAACTATCATTCTCCATACACAGACACGCCAGGTCGGCTTGGGTTTGTCCTACGTGGCAGGAGAGAGACGCAAAGATCAACCCTTATAAAAATTCATTACTGATGAATATTGAAACCTTACTGGAAAATTAATCAGTATTATTAAACATCGAGAGATGACTGCTGGCTGGTAGTGTGGGAGACAGAACCAACTGATACAGAAGAGCTATGAAAAGTGCTGATTGAGAATGTTTCGATATATATGTATATGAATGTGAGAACCACTAACTCTCCAAAGGTCAGTCAAGGGTAGAAAGCAAACGGGAAGCGGAGTGGGAAGGGCGCAGTGGTGCGGGCGACTGTCCGTGACACTTCTTGACAGTCCTGTCACACCCACAGAGTTCATATTGACTCTACCTGAAGTACCTCCACTAATCAAAGGAAGGGAGTTTAGCCTTTTGCTTTAGCCGAGATCCACTGTGGATTCAGTGGATATTCACTGACGAGGTCGAGACCTTCAGAACCCAATCAAATAATGAAATCCCACCGCTTCCTGAAAAGAAATTACTGTTTTCTTTTCATGTGGATGATGACTTGTTTAAACCCCAGTGACTCTTCTGCTTCTGCTCACAAAAGACAAATATTTGCTAATTAAGGGTAAGAACAGATAAAACCGGAAGGTCAATCTGCTTACTCCTTGCTAGGAATCATACAAAGAGGCTTATATCTTCTAAAGGGTGTTATACAAGACATCCAGCAATTCTCGTCTCTTCCTCCGTACGCACTGACACTGAGCATGCGTTAACCTGCTCGCTTGGTGAGGTTATTATTGTGACTCCCGAGAGGAGAACAAAGAATGATTTCTTTCCTAGACACGCTTGAGCTACTGCGCCCGAGAATCTTGGGTAATCTCCAACTCATGGTCTAGAATTGGATGACCTGGGTTTGAATACAGCTTTTACTTCTGAACTCCTATTCTGGTCTTAAACATAATATTTCATTTTTTAAGTCAGATTCCCCTTCCATCACATGATAATATTGTTAATATGTATACGACACATGTAATTAGACTTAACTATACATGGAAAATGTTTACTATATCTCCTGTGAACCCAATACATAAGATTAGTTATGACTGAAAGAAAAACCAATTCACCTACGCATACACCCTAGGTAGATGGAATCAAGTCTCCCTATAACAGATTGAGTGTGGATTCATATGTAATGTTTTCCACAGTCAGTCTATCCTTTCAGGAAGTTAAGAAACTACCTAACTATATGAATACATTTCTAAAATCACAAATACATCTTAATGCAAAGCCAATCCTCCAGTATTCAACGGCTCACCATCGAATTGATGGACTAACTCCTTTCCTTCTCCTCTGGAATAGAGTGACACAGTACAAAGAACACAGACCGGGCCTCAGAGTGGGAAGCATGATCTATTCTAAGATGAGAGTTGAGATCTTTAGGGAACGTCAGAGCCTCCCGCTCATAAGCCTCTGTACATAAATGGATATGTATCAAGGTGCCTCCCGTTTGCTTTAGCAAAACCTCCCTTTGAGAGACAGTAATTAAAATATTTAGGGATCACAGCTGAGTCTACAATCTGAGAGGAGGCCAGATATTGAAAAAGGTCTCTCTTCCATTGTGTATGTATTGTTAGTAGAAATATTCAAGAGGCTGCTCAGGACGCTACAACACCACCTCAGAGATGTCATGCGTTTCGTCCCTGCTTGTCTCACGGCAACCAGAGAAATGAGTAGTGATGTACAAAGGGTCCCCGAAGATACTCTGGAATGGAGAGAAAGAGACATTCTGGTCTCAAGCAACAAAGCCAGAATACAAAAGGTCTCTAAAAATACAGTGACAGGCTGGTCCAGAGTCCAAATCATTGTGCCAACAGGCCAACATCTGTGACCTTTCCAGATATTGTCATGTCAGATGCATCAATACCCTCTGATGAATAATTTGACTAATCACATTTTCTTTTAATAAAAGGATCAGTGTTAACATATCTCTCACTCCCAAATCTCTGTTCTACTCCCACTCAAATCTCTCTTTTAAACTTCACATAACGAATGGCCTACTCTTCTGGAATATCTCACATCTTTCAAACCAATACCCCTTCATAGGCTGGCTTCTCCTAGGATGCCTCTCTAAGCACATGACTCCAGAGTTCCCTCCATGGACACCATCTTTGACTGCGTCTCTTTTAACTGCTGAGTAAAATCATCATGTCTTATCAAAATCAATTGAAAAGAAAAGAAATTGTTTTCCTCCATCCAAATCCCACTCTCTCACTCCCTTAGCTCCAATGATCACCTTCCATGATTTGCGTTATGGGAATAATTTTATAACTGGCCTACCCATCCACCCTGCTCTCCGCCAATGTGCTCTCTACAAAGTCCCTGATAATCTCCCACAATGCATTGCTAATTATGTTACTCCCCTGATTAAAGCATTTTTAAGACTTTCACTGCCTTCAGGATAAAGAACAAAGTCCTTAAAATTTTGGAGAAGCCTTTTCATGACCTGACCCCAACCTACCTTCTCAAGAAATCCTGTTATCCCTCATACTCAGTGTTCCAGACGTACTAAATTACTTGTAGCTTTTCCAACTGGCTTTCTCTTGCCCATAGGTCTTTAAAATTGCTACACTTAAAAATGTTACACTTTCCCCAATATTTTTTTATCTGGTTAACTCTTATTCACCCTTCAAGTTTGAGTCTAGAGTGCCACTTCTGTAAAGTTTTCTGTGACTGACCCTTGGGCTGCTTCCAAATCTTGGCTACTGTAAGTAACACGGCACTGCACATAGGGGTGCATCTAGTCTTTTGAATTAGCGGTTTGGGTTTCTTCGGATAAATTCACTAAGTGAAATAAGCCGGTCAGAGAAAGACAAGTACCCTATGACTTCACTCACATGTGGAATCTAATGAACAAAATGAACAAACAAGTAAAGTAGAAACAGACTCACAGAGAGAGAGCAGGCTGACAGCTCTTGGCGGCGGTGGCGCTGGGTAAGGGGGCTGGAGAGATTGAACAAGAAAAGGGAACAAAAGAGAAAAAACTCCTGGACAGGGACAACAGGGTGGTAATAGCTGGGGGGCAGGGGAGCTGGGGAAGGCGGAGGAGGGGATGAGGGGAATAATGGTGATGGATAAATTGACTTGGGGGTGAACACACAACACAGTGTACAGAGATGTCTTGTGGAACTGGGCACCTGACACCCGTAGCATTATTTAATCAGTGTCACCCCAATAAATTCAATAAAAAGGAAAAATAAATAAATAAATAAATAAAATTTAAAAGGTAACTTTTCTCTGACTTCCAGTTGGTTGTGGTACTTCTCGCATGCCCCAGCACCTGCCGTGTGATTCTGTTACTGCCTGCATTCCTGTTCCTCGCTTACTTCTTTTCTAAGTTCTTCAAGTCAGCAACTGTGTTTGTTGAATTCCCAATGCACAAGACAGAGCTTTGCACATTAAGTCCCCTATAAAGATTTTTTAATGAATACCAAGATATTCATCAAGATTTGACTACAAAAAAATTAATTAAGTGAGCAAAATGGCTTAATATAAATACGGGTAAAAACATTTTGGCATATCCTTAAGATAGAAATAGCATTTTCTTTTCAAAATAAAAGAAAAAAAAAAGGTCTTGAAAATTTGTCCGAGATAGGCACATAGAAATGATGGAAGATTGAGTGAAACTACATACAAAAATCTACATGAACAGCATGATGTCAATCCAACAGAAATAGGAAACCAGGTAGATGAAAATATACAAATACGCAGTGGTAGAGCGTCGGCCTGGCGTGCAGAAGTCCCGGGTTCGATTCCCGGCCAGGGCACACAGGAGAAGCGCCCATCTGCTTCTCCACCCCTCCCCCTCTCCTTCCTCTCTGTCTCTCTCTTCCCCTCCCGCAGCAAGGCTCCATTGGAGCAAAGATGGCCCCGGCGCTGGGGATGGCTCCTTGGCCTCTGCCCCAGGCGCTAGAGTGGCTCTGGTCGTGACAGAGCGACGCGCCGGAGGGGCAGAGCATCGCCCCCTAGTGGGCAGAGCGTCGCCCCTGGTGGGCGTGCCGGGTGGATCCCGGTCGGGCGCATGCGGGAGTCTGTCTGACTGTCTCTCCCCGTTTCCAGCTTCAGAAAAATACAAAAAAACAAAAAAAGAAAATATACAAATACGAAAACAGCTTTCACATTTGGTTTATGTGTGCTTTTTGTTTGCTTGTTATGCTTTGAAGTATATTTCTGATTTCCTGTGATGAATCAAGTTAAAAATAACAAAGCAAAAGGGCCACAGTGAACTCTGATTCCATCTTGGTCAGTGTCTACAACCAAAGAAGTCACACTGCAGAGTGGAACAGCCCTGCTGCTTCTCAGGACAGAGCTGATGTTGCAAGTCCGATGGGTGAATACTGGGTCAGGCACCAGGATCAAAGGCAGGAATGGGAACCAGGAAACCAAGGCCAAGTCCAGCAAGTTGGGCTCAATGAATGGCTAGAAGCCCGTTGAAATTCCCTAGAACAGCTCCCTAGTCTCCTAAATTGCAGCAGTAACAACCTAGTCTATGGCTCCGGGTGGGCCAACAAGGCTAAACGAATGAAAAGATCAATTTCTGGGAGCAGAGAGAAATCTGAGCTGCTAATTAGAAACTGAAATAGACTGACATTATGTCGATTAAATATGCATGGTCAGAATTAGGGTAATCATAATTTGAAGTGAGTATAAGACATCTAGACTTATGTCAATAAAACATCCACTGAACCCCACTAGCCAAGTGGTAGTCAATTCCCACCCCCACCCCCATATCAGCTTATCTTCCTTAAAATGTGCGCAAGGCCTCAACAGGGACAAGAGCAATCAGTAAAGCATCGATTTTACGTTTAAGAAGGGTGGGAAAGCCAGGAGCGGGAGAGGAAAAAGCCATTTTATGACTATTCTTGGATAAAGAAAACGTTTTTAGCATTCCTTAGTAGTTTTAAAAATGGAACTAAATAATAAATGTTCTCTTTGAAAAGAACAATTACCTAGTTAAATTAAAGAGTGTTTTCTCATGAGCGTTGCAATTAAAAATAGAGGGCGAGAGAAACTTGCCTTCGCCATTTGCCGTCACCCCGGGGTTTGTTGATCAACTTTATGCTCCATTTATGTCTCCATAAATCATACCGTGCAGTGCAACGTGTGGAGCTGACACGAATATTGCCCGCTTTGCAAATGAGAGACAAGGAGCAAGGAAAACTTTGTGCAGAAGCATGAGGCTATCACACAGAAATCCTTTACCATTATTATCACGGCTTCCCCACAAAAGTGAGATTAGTCTGTTGGTGGGTGTCCTGGAAGGGAGACTTATGAAATGGAGATGCAAGTTGTAAATTACATTTCTGAATCAATTATGCCTCTATCAGAAAGGCTATAAATAACACGCAGAATTACCAGATGTGTCATTTTTTTTGTTGTTACACTTGAACATTTGGCGAGTTTAGAGAATGTCTAAGTGAGGGACTCGAGTGCATCTGTGAATTTCATGCGTTCATCTGACAAGACAGCAGAAAAATGTGGGTAAGAATGACAACGACCTTGCTTCAAGGAGACTCAGCAGAACAAGGTCGACTGGGGAATTTGCCTGCGTTTTTCTTCAAAGGGACTTGGGTGGGAAACGGTGATTGGCGCCCCTCAGTGTCTCCAATGGCTGAATTCTCAGAAGAGTTGAGCAAAAGACACGTTTGGTTTCTGATGGGTTACTTGAGCCTATAATTCAATGACGAGCCTTTTCTTTTGACAGCTTTACATTGATTTCATTTCGTCACCTTCTTGAGAAGTCTCAGTGAGAAACTGCTGGACAGTTTATTATGGCCTGTCTCAGCCTCTGAAGCTTCAACAGAAAACAGTGGGTACAGGACAGGGCTGGAGTTGACCAAGCATCCTTGGGCAGTTACCTTCCCAGGAATAGTGCTTATTCCTGGGCCTGTTACCTCTCGTAGCGTTTCCCCTGCCCCGTGGCAAGTTAAGCTTTCACTCCTCTTATTTGTAGGTGAGCATTTGGGTTATTAAGTTTAGAAGCTGTCAATCATGGGACTAAGGACAAAATATGCTTCTCAGTGTATGAGACTCTAACACCCACATTTTCCTGAGAATGGCTGGGGAGGTGTACGAGCTCTTCTCTGTTATTGCACTAGGAGGAAATCTGGCTCCCTCTGCAGACTTAAGTAAATACTGTGCGACCAAATAAATTTTTATTGGTCATGCCTGGAGTTGACTATGAGTTTTAAAGCTAGCAAATGGCATTAGTATATCATATATCGTTTCCCTTAGCACACACATAATAGAATGAACAAGGAGTTTAGAATCAATTGGAGCCTGATAGATAAAATATATCTAAGATCATAGTGTAAAAAATGCCACAGCTGAGAGCCTACCCAGCTCAGTTTTCGCATCTGTAAAATGGGTATAAAGGTATCTAATTTCCAGCATTATTTTGAAGGTTAAATTGAATAAGCCTTGCAAAATATTTAGCATGGTTCCCTACCTACATTTGTGCTAGAAGAAGTTGTTTGGTTGTTGTTTTTTAACTCAACATGCCTCTTCCCACATTTCTTATCTTCTTCCCACAATTGTCTGTCCCTAGAGAAGAAAACAGCACAGCAGTTAAGAGCTTAAACTCTTGAGTTAGCTTGTCTGAGTTTGAATTTTCGCTCAGATACTCATCAGCTTCGTGAGGTCCAGCAAATGAGAAAACGTGTACCTGCCTTTGTTTGCTCATCTGTTAAATGGGGATAATAACATTAACCATCTCATATCGAGATAACGCTTTCCCTGCCTAACTAGTGGTTGATTTCAGATACAACAGATGAAACAGGAAGAGCCCTCAGGACACTGCCTTTCATGTAACAGCACACAATACTTGCTGCTTCTGTTACAAACACGTTTGAATATCTGTTGAACCCATTCTCTCGCCTCTATTGTATTCACTTCAAATTGCCGTTCACTTGTAAGCTCTGTAACATGGGAGAAACATGTTTACTTCTGCTCATTATAGTGGTCATCACCGATTTTTTGAGCAATCAGATACAAAGTGGACTGGTGATTGGCCCGCAGAAGAATATAAGCAGATGTCAAAGCTAATGCATTTATCAAAAGATACATCAGGATCAAGTGTCATAATGGGATGCATCCAAACCAAATAGAAAGACCAGCAGCAACCTCCCTCCCCCCATGAGAGCAAGTAAGGAAAACAAGGGGATAAAGAGGGACCACAATTTCGTGCCTGGGTGGGGTTTCCAAAAGGGATGTTCTTGAAGGTGCTGTTCTATCCTGATTTCATATTGCAGGAAATTAGCACTTGTGCATTTTCAGGACTCCACTAATAAATAACTGCTTGTGCAGCCCCGAAATCATGGTTGTCTTTGTCTTCGGATGGAGAGTAGCATCCAAAGGCAATGGGAGTCTCCTCAGCTCGTACAAAATGACCTGCAGTTTGGGCCTTACAATCTCCAAAAGAATAAACCCTCCGAATATTTTTCCATACTGAGGGAGAAGTTGTCAAATACGAAGTTGTTAATGCGAACACACTTGCCATCGTAACAGACCCGTGAAGATGTGGTCAGTTGAGAGTCAAGATTTCCAACCAAATCCCAAAGGTTCTATAATATTCGAACGGACATTCTGCATGCAGCTCCCCTCAGAACGAAGGGTATCGTTTCCGTTCATTTAGGATAATCATAGAGAGTAGCACCGAATTTCCACAGCGAGGTATCGTTGTCACATCACGGCGCATGTCACTGATCACGTACATGTTAAACACTCTTATTTGTTTAAAACATAGTGTTCTGCTCCTCTCTGAGTGACAGCTTTTAGGCAACAGAGGGAGAAACATGAAAATCTTAGAATTTAATCTTTAAACATATAGTCATCAAAATCGAGTCACAGAAAAGAACGTTGATGGGATCAAATCTTCTTTGACGGCAACAGTAAAGTGTGAGTAAATAAACAGGGAAAATTGCAGGATCCTACCAGTAAAAGATATGATACAAGTTCAGTACAATCTACACGAATTTGAAGCAATAGTAGGCTCGCACTAGAAAAATGAAGTATATTTGTAATTCAATGTTAAGTTGACTGCGGATCAATTAACCATGAGGACAAAAACAATTATTTTCACAACTTGAATATATTTATTATTTTTACTTAGGAAGATGACTATTATTTGGGGGGGAGTTCTATTTCATTGAATTTATTGGGGTGACATTGGTTATAAAATTATATAGGTTTCAGGCATACAATTCTATAATATATCATCTGTATATTGAATGGCATGTTCACCACTCCAAGTCAAGTCTCCTTCCATCACCATTTACCCCCCCCTTGACTCCCTTCTACCTCCCACCCCCCTTTCTCTCTGATAATCACCACACTGTTATCTGTGTCTATGAGGTTTTTCTTTTTTTTACTTAGTCCCTTCACCTTTTGCACCCAGATATGACCTGTGCGGCATAAATAACACATGCCAGTCTATAATTCCTTAGTTATTTTTAATTTTTCTTTCTTTCATAGGATAAATAGCCCTGTGTTTACTTCCTAGTCAGAAAACGAAAGGATTCCGTCTTCATTGCTTGATGTGCCTGCGCCCATTCAACAAATTTATTTTTTAAAATAAAAAAATTGGGGGTAGTATGTGAGCATTTTTGAGTGAACAGAAAAAAATTAAACTGTTACTAAAAATCTCTAATTGAAGAAATTCCATTAAAACGTAATTTTGAGCCCTGGCCGGTTGGCTCAGTGGTAGAGCGTCGGCCTGGCGCGCGGAAGTCCTGGGTTTGATTCCCGGCCAGGGCACACAGGAGAAGCGTCCATCTGCTTCTCCACCCCTCCCCCTCTCCTTCCTCTCTGTCTCTCTCATCCCCTCCCACAACCAAGGCTCCATTGGAGCAAAGTTGGCCCGGGCACTGGGGATGGCTCCTTGGCCTCTGCCCCAGGTGCTAGAATGGCTCTGGTCGCAACAGAGTGACGCCCCGGATGGGCAGAGCATCGCCCCCTGGTGGGCATGCCGGGTGGATCCCGGTCGGGCGCATGCGGGAGTCTGACTGCCTCCCCGTTTCCAGCTTCAGAAAAATACAAAAAAAAACAACAACGTAATTTTGATAATTGACCTTCTTAACGCAGTTTCACGGGAGATGGTGTGTAGAGAGAAGAAAACAGACAGACAGCTTTGAAAACAGGAGCCTGTGACTGACACAGTGCTTTCAGTCTGGATGGAACTGACAAGGAACAGAGGTGGGCAGCTGCTGTTCTAATTCAAGCAATGTGACCGGAGAGTTGGTTCCGTGGGTTTTAGATGAATTGATGTCTCTAATTTATAGCAATGGCATTCTCAATATAAAAAAGAATATTTATTCTGCATATTCTCACTTACATATCTTGATGTCTTGTTTTATAATATTATAGCCAATGTTTTCTTCCCCTAAAATATAGCTAGAGTACAAAACGAATCCAAATTCTGGCTGGCTTATTTTTTCTGATAGGCTCACATTATAAAATTCAAATTTAAAGAATAATTATAATTGAGCTGATGTTAGGGTATGATGTTATAAAATAATAACTGATCTTGCAAGTTATTTGCACAAATGCCACACACCGGAGGCTGTTTAATGCCCACTTGTTCACCTATCGCAAGTTCTCCTTACATAGTCCCTGTGGGTGCGTAAAAGAAGCACAGGCTCTTCTTGGTCCCATTCCACTTCCCTATATTTCAAAGAGGGATGCTGATCTGGACTGACCAACCCCCAGGATACCATAACGTGTCACAGGCTGAGAGATTGGGAATCTTAATGGAATAGAAAGATGAATTGTACGCACTAAATACCCTCTCTTAACGCATGTGGCGAGTGGAAACAGACCATGGGGACATCTGGAGCATGTGGCACATGCCGCCAGGCCACCACTACACTGGCTTTGGGTCTGAACTGTTTCCATCCTCTCCTCAGGCAGAAAGGCTCATACTTGGATGGCAGAAGCCAAGGTGCGTGTCTTGGCTGTAGTAGGGCGTAGGTAATAGAAGTCCTCCAATAAGACTTCAAATCTGTGGTATGAGCCAAACTTCTTCTCATTGGTAAGAATATATTTCTATGACTTGCCTGTACCAGAAATTCATAAGAAAGCAAGAATTCCTAGAAGCTACATATTTAGATTTTACATTTCTACCACAATGAGTATATGTCCGCGCAAACTCCTATCTCCATGAAGAGAGAATCCCTAGGGTATGTCCCTATACACTGGACCTGTGAACAAGGCAGGGGATAAGGTGTCATCCCCCATGAAGTCAAAACTTCACAGATAACATTTTACTCCCCTAAAAGTTAAGTACTAAGAGCCTACTGGTGACTTACTGATAACATAAAGAGTGGATTAACACATATTTTATGTTATATGTATTATATACTGCATTCTTACAATTAAGTAAGCTAGATAAAACAAAACATTATTTAAAAACATAATAAGGAAAAGAAAATACATATATAGTGTTTATTAGAAGAAACCCAAGTTTAAGGGACCCATGTGGTTTGAACCAATATTGTTTAAAGTCAAATGTAATCCCTTTTCTGAATCAAGAAAGCAGGCTTAGCCCTGGCCGGTTGGCTCAGTGGTAGAGCGTCGGCCTGGCGTGAGGAAGTCCCGGGTTCGATTCCCGGCCAGGGCACACAGGAGAGGCGCCCATCTGCTTCTCCACCCCTCCCCCTCTCCTTCCTCTCTGTCTCTCTCTTCCCCTCCCGCAGCCAAGGCTCCATTGGAGCAAAGTTTCCCCGGGCGCTGAGGATGGGTCCATGGCCTCTGCCTCAGGTGCTAGAATGGCTCTGATCGCAACAGAGCGACCGACGCCCCGGATGGGCAGAGCATCGCCCCCTGGAGGGCGTGCCGGGTGGATCCTGGTTGGGCACATGAGGGAGTCTGTCTGACTGCCTCTGCCTCCCTGTTTCTGACTTCGGAAAAATGCAAAAAATAAAATAAGTAAAATAAAATAAAAAAAGAAAGCAGGCTTGCGTTACATTCTTCATTGTCTTTATCTTTTACTCATCTCATATTTTGAAAAATGAGATAAGGACCTATAAGCAAGGTCCTGACTATGCTGTGCATGATAGAATTATTGAGAGAACACACTTATACCATCGTGATCCACAGACTTCCTCACCCTTTCTTTATGTAAATTAGCCACACAAATCAGTTTTTGAAGCACTCACAGACACCCACTCATAATTTCACAGGTTTTATGCAAAACACTGGTATTACTCAGAAAAATGCCAAAGATCTTCCACTCAAATAATTTGGACAAATAACAGAATGGCAACCCATGAAAATATTTAGATAGAAAGCAGAATCAAGTAAGCCAGTTTTTAATATCTTAAGCAGCAACCAACATATCATTTTACACAGTAACTGGTGAAAAATTCTGGATTTGGAAAGGGTTTATTATTTCTTGACCAACCACTATTCACCATCATTCATATAAATATTTGAAAAGATAAACTGCATATTGGCATCATAAAGACACACAAAAATTATTTGCTTTTCACTCCAAGAAAAAAAATTCGAACCACTTCCCTTATTCATTTTATTTTTTCTTTCTTCATTATTGTTAACAAAGTGTAGTGGGATAACTTTTACTTTTTAAGCCAAAGAGATCTAAGCTGAATTCTACATGAGCTACTTAGTAAACGTTTGCCCCTGAGCAAAGGTCTTAATTTCTCAAATTCCCCCATCTACACAGTGGGGATGCTTACAAACGCTACTTACAAATACGTTTGCTGAAAGAATTAAAGAGCAAATCCCCCCTGAAGATGATCACCAAGAGCTCGTCTCTCCTGCAGTGCGCAATGCATGAAGAAACCTCAAAGATGTTTAAGGAATGATCCCTTTTGCTTTTCATTACTTTTCAATAAACGGATTAAGAGATTGCATTCAAATCATTATTTTTTTATTATTTTTAAATAATATTATTGGGACCACAAGATGAAGATTGAATTAAGCTGCCCTTAAATAACTTCTGTACCTTTTGTCACAACAGGGCTTGTTTGGTTTGGTTTGTTTGTTGGTTGGTTTGTCTGGTGTTGTGTTTGCCCCAGCCCTACCCTAGAACAGAGACCATTGTTCTTGACTGACAAATCTATGCCACGCTCAATAATAGTCATCATCCTGCTGTACGTTCCCTTGTGTATATGTTCTCTGCTAATTAGGAAACACGGAGGTTTAAAGGAACTAACCAACCAATAATATACTGCTCACAAAAACTAGGGAATGTTTCAAAATGAATATGCAGCTATAAAATATCCCCTAATTTTTGTGAGCGGTGTGTTTGTGGTGATAGAGATTACATTTTGGTTCATTATTTTGTCAAGAAATAATAGGTGCAGCCCTGGCTGGTTGGCTCAGCGGTAGAGCATCGGCCTGGCGTGCGGGGGACCCAGGTTCGATTCCCAGCCAGGGCACATAGGAGAGGCACCCATTTGCTTCTCCACCCCCCCTCCTTCCTCTCTGTCTCTCTCTTCCCCTCCCGCAGCCGGGGCTCCATTGGAGCAGGGATGGCCCGGGCGCTGGGGATGGCTCCTTGGCCTCTGCCCCAGGCTCTGGAGTGGCTCTGGTCGAGGCAGAGCGACGCCCCGGAGGGGCAGAGCGTCGCCCCCTGGTGGGCGTGCCAGGTGGATCCCGGTAGGACGCATGCGGGAGTCTGTCTGACTGTCTCTCCCCATATCCAGCTTCAGAAAAATACAAAAAAAAAAAAATTTTTTTTTAAAGAAATAATAGGTATTTCAATAATGTTGGTTGTATGAATGAGCATCTACGTTGTCGCCAACACCCTGCTAGAAGAAGGTGATCGTTTGTTTTTCCTGGCAGTCCTCTATACTGCCCTGGTAGTGAAATATCAACACCATTTTACACAGAAAGCTGAGGTGCAGAGATAATTATTGATTTGCCAACATCTCAGACATCCTATAAGACTGAGATGGTATTTATTTCAGATCTATATAACTCCAAAGTTCCTGTGCTATCTATTTTAGCGTCCTCTCTGCCTGCATGAGGTTGAGTTCATCACAAGGCAAAAAAAAAAGTATTGATAACAAATCAGTTAAAATCCTTTATGACCTCCTACCAAGAGAATAATGATAATGGACTAAGCATCCCCACTCAAGAGATAAGTAAGTAGAAGAATAATTAACATCCATAATAATCATTATCAATATTTTCAACTTTTGTACAGTTCCTTAAGTTTACAAATACTTGACACATTTGATTTAGAAATGTTAAGTGACTTGCCCAATATCACATAAGTGATAGGGCCAGATTTGAAAAGTCAAGGTCAGAAACAAAGTTTCTTTCTTTCCTTCCTCCCTCTTTGCCTTCCTTCTTCAATAATTAATTACTTGTCAAGTCAATTCAAAGGGTACAAATTATTGTCCTATATACGTGTGTGTGTGTGTGTGTGTGTGTGTGTGTGTGTGTGTGTGTGTGTTTTCCAAACAGGGTCCTTGCCAAAATGGCCCTTCCAGGGATTTACTGTCTATTATTGGGGAAAGAAAACTGTAAATGCACACTCACCAAAAAAAAGCAGGTATAAGTGTCATGATAGTGATATTTGCAAGATAGAATACTCCTCCTTGGAGCCTAAACAGCTTGTTGGTGCCTTCTGCTTCTTAAGTCTCCAACTTCCTTCTTTCCTCCAGATAGATCCTTATCGCCTTGTCAATTGCAAGTCTCCTAGGAAACCAGACTGGATGACATTGCAACCTCCAGCGGACCTCAGGGACCCGCTGTGATAGCCCAGGCTGTGACACTTTCCTTCCGTTAACCCTGCCTGAGTACTAAAGAAGGAACATTTTTGGTTTACAGTTCCCCAAGCACCTCTTGAGTTCAGTTCACCTCAAGTAGGACCATACATTAGAATTACCCCTCTCCAGCTTCCGTGTCTTATATCCTGGTTAGTTCAGGGGCTCAGGTTTCTAGCACCAAAGCCCGTTCTTAAAAGCCACTATTTCAAATATTCGGGAAGTTCTATTATTTTGTCTTTTTAAGTCAGTGGAAGAGATTACCTGGAAGTCATTTTCCACCTAAGAAGAATCTAGTGTAGAAGCTGGATTATAATTAGGACCATTGGTGAGTACAGAGCTTCGGTTTGTGTGAAGGCTAACTGGCCCATACTAGCCCACATTTAGGACTGATGCAGGCCAGTGGGATCCATTTTTGCATTTAGAAAAATGGGGAGGGGATTATTTAAAAGTTTAATCAACCTATTTTTCACTCCTTATAAAAATAACAAATCCAGCCCTGGCTGGTTGACTCAGCGGTAGAGTGTTGACCCAGCCTGTGTAAGTTCTGGGTTCGATTCCTAGTCAGGGCACACAGGAGAGGCAACCATCTACATCTCCCTTCTGCCACCCCCCCTTCTCCCTTCTCTCTCGCTCTCTCCACCTCCCACAACCATGGCTTGATTGATTAGAGCATGTTGGCCCCAGGGACTGAGGATGGCTCCATGGAGCTTCCACCTCAGGTGCTAAAAATAGCTTGGTTGCCAGCACAGTTGCAAAGCATCAGCCCCAGATGGGGGTTGCTGGGTAGATCCTGGTTGGGGCACATGCGGGAGTCTGTCTCTGTATTTCCCCTACTTTCACTAAAAAAAATTTAAAATAAAAAATGCTTAATATGAAAAGTATACAGACATAAACTTCAGAAAGAGCAGGTATATACCAAATTAGAGCTAGCTATTGGCCAATGTTATTAAAAAAATAATGGACAAAGAAATAATGAGCACAATAATGATCAATCATAAAACTCAATAAATATTATATATGTTTGTGCCTACACGTGTATACATGTATGTATATATGTGTGTGCATATAAATGTATACATGTATGTATATGTGTATATGTACATGTGTGTGCATATATATACATATATTTATACCCACCTGCACCGATATTAATATCCTGACTGTTGTACACACCAGAACCATTTATTGCCATGAAGAATAAGTTTCTGTCAGGTTTTCATTATTGATATTTTTAATCATACCCTAAGCTCTGGTTTCCTAGTCAACATACTAAATGGTTTTGCCACACCTAATAACAGTCACTTCAACTGAGGAGTGAGATCTTTTCATGTCTCAGAGAAAGAGAAACAAACTGCCTTTGCAGTGTACTGACCTTCTCACCAGATTCTTGAGTGAGACCCAGTTATTGTTGAAATGGGTGAACATTTTGGAAGAGTTTTGTTTGGTAATATGCAAAAAAACACACTCTCAATAAATACCTCTTCTGAATCACTTCTTCACTACCTATTTTTGTGATGATTGCTTCGCTCCCTTCACTGTGCAAAGTCTGAGAATGCCAAGGCATATAAGACTTGTCCTCTTTTTTGGAGATATGCAAACAGACAATACCATTGCCTGAATGATAGTATAAGTGCAAACAAACTTACGTGATGTCACAAAAGAAAAAACAAATGGTTCTTACGTGGAGGGAGTCGGGAAAGCCTAATAGGAGAGGTGCTATTTGAGAACTGAATAGGAGTGTTTTAGGTGTGTGGCAGGGAGAACAGGTAGAAGCAGCTGCAATGTGGGGAGGCTGGAGAATCCTAGTGGGTGGAATGATCTACAAGCTTCTCAATTATGAGGAAAAAGGAGGGCAGAAGTGGAGGCATTCCGCTAATGCTATTGCTGTTCCCACACATGGGTACCTATTACATATATGCCATTCTTCTTCAGGTTAAGAAACCATCCTTAAGAATTAAACTGACACGATTTACATTAAAAACAGTCACCCTCTTTCAAACTGGAAAAGAGTCCCAGTTCTCACTTCTGCTCTCCATTCGTTATAACTCCTTCTCTGGCCAGTCTTCTCTCCCAAAAGAAGCCCCCAAGTTCATTCGACAGTCGTTGGCATTCAGAAGGCCAAATAATGAAAAATCACTCAAACAGCATACCTCAAGCTAACTACCCCAAGCGTATCTATTGACTGAGGAGATCTGCATTATGGACTAAGTCGGTGCAAAAAGACAATGGTAAACAGCAACAAAAACAAAGAAAAGGATCACGTAAATAAGGGAAAGGCACTGGCCCTGGCCGGTTGGCTCAGTGGTAGAGCGTCGGCCTGGTGTGCGGGAGTCCCGGGTTCAATTCCCGGCCAGGGCACACAGGAGAAGCACCCATCTGCTTCTCCACCCCTCCCCCTCTCCTTCCTCTCTGTCTCTCTCTTCCCCTCCCGCAGCCAAGGCTCCACTGGAGCAAAGATGGCCCGGGCGCTGAGGATGGCTCTGTGGCCTCTGCCTCAGGTGCTAGAATGACTCTGATTGTGGCAGAGCGACGCCCCAAGATGGGCAGAGCATCACCCCCTGGTGGGCATGCCGGGTGGATCCCAGTCGGGCACATGCGGGAGTCTGTCTGCCTCCCCGTATCCAGCTTCGGAAAAATACAAAAATAAGTAAATAAATAAATAAAAATAAGGGAAAGGCACTAATGTCACCATGTATCTATTTCCCCTCAGTTGAAATTTACCTTGGAGGAACTAATAAGAACTGAGATGAAAATATTACTTTCACTTTTGAAATGAAACCCAGTGGAACAGAATGGCAGTAGTCAAACAGGAAAACCAGGGACGCATTCCACAACAGCACAGCCAGCTTTTGCTGGGCACACTGTACGGTGCTGGAACTATCAAGATAAACAAGACCCACTCATTGCTCTCAAGGATGTTACAATTCTTTTCTTTTTAAGTTGAATGTACTGGGGTGATGTTGGTTAATAAACTGTATAGGTTTCAGGTGTACAGTTTTATAATACAGCATCTGTATACTGCACTGTGTGCCCACCACCCCACGTCAGCAGTCAATTAGCCGTCCATCACCATTTATTCCCCTTTACCTAAGTTTCTTCGGCAACAATCCAATCTTCCTTAAAAGGCTGATTTGAAGAGTATGTGAAAGAGCCTGACCAGGTAGTGACGCAGTGGGTTAGAGTGTCGGACTGGGAAACGGAGGACCCAGGTTTGAAACCCTGAGGTTGCCGGCATAAGCACGGGCTCACCAGCTGGAGTGCAAGGGTGCTGACTTGAGCATGGGATCAAAGACATAATTCTATGGTCACTGGCTTGAGCCCAAACGTCACTGGCTTGAAGCCCAAGGTTGCTGGCTTGACCCCAAGGTCGCTAGCTTAAGCAAGGGGTCACTTGCTCTGCTGTAGCCCCGTTAAGGTACATGTGAGAAAGCAATCAGTGAACAACTTGAACAACTAAGATGCTGCAATGAAGAATTGATGCTTCTCATCTCTCTCTCTTCCTATCTGTCTGTCCCTATCTGTCCCTCTCTCTGACTCTCTCTCTTTTTCTGTCAAAAAAAAAAAAAAAGAGTAGATGAAAGAACACCCATAAGGAAAGGAAAGGGCCAAGCAAACTGTCAGGGAACACACTGGCTATTTAAGGACTTCAAATTCCAAATAATAACTTCTTCTTTGTTCTTCCTTCGTCTCTGATACCATGAGACCTGAGCTCAGCTCTCGTACTTAATTATTCTTCCCACTGAGGTGTGTGGGATGATACCGCCAGAGATTCAAAATCAAACAAACAAAATATCATGAAAACTCTTTACTTTATAAAGAGGAGGTTTCTTATTAAATATATTTGGGTGACACTGGTGAATAGGATCATATAGGTGTCAAGTGTATATTTCTATAATGCATGATCTGCATATTGCATTGTGTACCCACCATCCCAAGTCAACTTACCTTCTATCACCATAGTTCAGCCTACTTTACCCTTCGCTTCCTCCCCAGCCCCTTCCTCTGGTAACCACCAAACTCTTGTCTGTGTCTATGAGTTTCCGTTTTATATCCCCCATACACTGGAATACTACTTAGCCATAAGAAAATATGAAATACTGCTAAAGATGAGGGGTTTTTTTTTAATTTAACAAAAAAAAAAGGACTTAAAATTGGATGCATTCTATGAAAATACCGTATTTCCCTATGTATAAGATGCATCCTAATTTGGGGGCCTGAAATTAGAAAACAAAATGTATTACATAAAGTTATTGAACTCAAGTTTTATTCATCATAAAATTCATACAACTTCTCAAGAGGGAAATGCAAGTTAAAAAAATCTACAACCACTGAATAAGATATACCCAGTTTTTAGACCCCAAATTTTTCAGAAAACGGTGCATCTTATACATGGGGAAATACGGTAGTTGTATCATATGACTCATCATGGAAATAATGACCCAAATCATTGCTTATGTCCTGTCAACTTCCTAGAATCCTAACTTTATGTCACTATAAAGTTCTACTAATATTAGTTCGGTGCTTAAGGGAAGGAGTTGTAGAGTCAAACAACTTTCTTCTGCCACTTCCTAGCTATATGACAAATTATTCAAGATTCCCTAAGTGTCAGTTACCTTACTTGCCAAGTGGGTGTGAATTGTAGCTCAAATTTGTGATGAATAAATAAGGTAACGCATCTAAAAGACTTAGTGTAGTACCGGGGCAACTGGTAACTCTTATCAATTTAAGTAGCCATCATTTTTTAAACACCAAATCATTTTTTTAGAGCTACTGTAACAAAGTAGCACAAATTGGGTGGCTTGAACAACAGAAATGTGTTTTTCTCATGATTCTAGAGGCTAGAAGTCCAAGATTGAGGTGTCGGCAGGCTTGGTTTCTGCCGAGCCTCTCTCCTTGGCTTATAGATGGCCGCCTTCCCGCTGTGTCTACACCTAGCTTTTCCTTTGAGTGTGTGCATGCCTGCTATCTCTTCTTCTCACGAGGGCACCAGTCGTATGGGATGAGGGACCCCATCATCATAGCCTCGTTTTAACTTAATCACCTGTTTAAAGAGCTTAATTCCAAATAAGGTTACATTCTGAGGTACAGGGGGTTGGGACGTCAACCTATCACTCACTATATTTTATGTTCTATACAGCAGGCACAATGCCACAAGCCACTATCCTCTGGACTTGCCCCAAGTATGTTCTCAGCTTTGCTTCACACATCTTTTTTACTCTGTAAGTCAGCTCCTTTCTCAGTTTTACTTCCTCTTGATTTGTTTGTTTGTTTGTTTGTTTGTTTTTTAAAAATACAAATGCTTTTGGCTCTGGTTGGCTGGCTCAGTGGTAGAGTGTTGGCCCAGCATGTGGATGTCTGTGGTTCAATTTCCAGTTAGGGCACACAAGAGAAGCGCCCATCTGCTTCTCCACCCCTCCCCCTCTCATTTCTCTCTCTCTCTCTCTCTCTCTCTCTCTCTCTCTCTCTTTCTCTTTCTCTCTCTTCCCTTCCTGCAGCCATGGCTCGATTGGAGCAAGTTGTGCCTGGCACTGAGGATGGCTCCATGGCTTCCAACTCAGGTGCTAAGAAGAGCTAGGTTGCTGAGCAATGGAGCAGCGCCCCAGATGGGCAGAGCATCACCCCTTAGTGGGCTTGCCAAGTGGATCTCAGTCCAGGCGCATACAGGAGTATGTCTCTGCCTCCCCTCTCATTGAATAATAATTTTTTTAAATGCCCAAATGTTTTTCCCAATTATTTTACACACATAATATATGTTCATTATAAGACACCCAGATGATACACAAATGTAGAAAAATAAAAGAAAACCTACTGATAATCCCACTACAAAAAATAATCATTCTTTCTAGTTTTGTATAGGACCAATTGATTTTTCTCTTCACACATACACAAATTTTGTTATTTTCCAACATTGGGGTCCTACTCTGCCTCTATCTACATTTTTCTTTAATAATTTTAGATTTTTTTTCATGATGAGAAGCATAAATCTATATAACAACTTTAATACTACATAATATTTCATGGTAACTCTGTCTTCCAACATTAACTTGCTGACAAATATTTTGCTGTTATAAAAAGAAAATTCAGTGACTATCTTTGTTAAAAGCATCTTGATCCTGACTACTGCTTTCATATACTTCTTTAAATGAAAGCATTAAAAATAATCCTTAGATTTTTTTTGATACATATGTCCAGGTTGCCCTCCAGAAAGATGCTTCAGTTAAATTCCTTCGACGTGCTAACAGGTTAACATCACTGCCAGGAAACATGCTGGGTTTGCATCAACCCATTCTGCCCCCTGCTTCCTCCAACCATAACCAACCTTTTGAGAAGCCATATAATATTAATCGAACCAGTATAACATGGCCCTTTCTGCTCAGAGTGAAAAGGCTAAAACAGATGATACAATTTGCAAGTGACACATGAAAACATGTATCCAAGTGCTAGATTGCATGCAGTCCAGACGCTAAGCACCCTGGGAGGCTAGACTTACTTCCTCCTGCTTTTAGTCCCTAGTCAGGGTAGAAATGAAACATCCACGAGTTGTAATGTGTTTAATGTGTATGCTGAAGAAATATTTAATCCTCTGGCTCAATTTTAGAGAAACTAATGCATTAACAGCCCTCACTAACCACTCTCTACCTTTGTCTGGTACCATGATTACCACGCCTACTAAACACCAGCCACATGGATTTTTTTTTTTTTATGTTTGTCTAATACAAGCTCACATCTGAGCAAAAGGCTTTCCACACGCAATAAAGTTGCTACTTCACTGTTTGGTTTCGGGTGATTTGGGTAAACCCTAGGTGTGTGGCTATTGTTCTTTGACTTTGGCAGCTCTTAATAAACAATACAAAGTGGAAAGTTCAACATATGATCCTAATTCCACATTCTGGATGCCGCTTACCATTCAGTGGAATTAGAGAAAGTTTCCAGTATTTTCTCTGCAACTTGAAGTCTTTGGGGGTTTAATATAAATAGTTGTAGGTCAACATCTCCACAACTTTTCTATAAAACACAAAATAGAATATGTCCAAATGCCATATTTTTTCAGGACTATTAAGTTCCAATGTTATTAAGCTCAAACTTGAACTAGCCCCGTAGGGTGAATTGCAAGAAACACACTCATAAATTCTCTGTGGATTCAGTAGCATTCCCTTGGACAGTTTGCAGGCTCCTTGAATACTTGACTATTCCTAAGAGGCTCGTTTCTGCTCTGGATTTAACCCACCAATATATGTATACTTGTTTATAAATCTTATGGATTTAAAACTCTATTCATATACATTATAAAAAATATATACAGAAAAAAAAATATTTTTTTAAATTATAAGCCACATTTTAAGATACTTATTTTGTGCGTTATTGGAACACATAACCTTGTCATTGTCACTAAAAATAATCACTATGATTCAAAGGTCTGGCTCATAGTTAAACTCATTTTGAAATTGTGTTTGCGAAGTCAGCGTAGCTAAACAAGCGGTCTCCCACACACAAGGAGAAAGACCATCAGCAGCTTGCTAAATAAGCCATGATATTCATTCACCCACTGCATAGGGTTCATGTCATCTTTTGAATGTATCGTTTTTAAATATCTTGCTAAGGGTGAGGATTTCATACAAGCTTTAGTCAATATCTCAAGACAAAATAAACATAATGGAGTACATTAATAATCATGCCTGTGATACATATATCAAGTAGTTTCCTAGAGAAAAAAAAAAAAATGTTTTTCAGGCTGCCTCTTGTGTGACTTGATTAGCTTGTTGTTTTTAACCTTCCTGCGTGTTCCAACAGGCCTGCCCTGGGAGAAGAAATATGGCTCGATCATTGTCCAATGTTTGCTTCCTTCTGGCATTATTGATATAACTTGAAATGTATTTCTTTGCAGTAATCATTTTAATAGCTTTACTGAGGCATAATTGACATGCAATAGATGGCACATATTTAAAGTGTACCATTTGATTCATTTTTACATATGTACATATACTTGGGAAACCATCACCAATCACTGTCTAGATTATGCAGCTTTACAGAAAGTCTTCAAAAAAGGAGGATAAATAGTTCAACTTTATTCTTCTTTTTTAGAGGTGTTTTGGCTGTTCTAAGTTGACTTCTTCTATGAACTGAGCTAAACGCTGCGAAGCAATACAGTGCTTTCACTTAGAGCATCTAACCAGAATACTGATCGACTATATGAGAAAACATTTTGTTGAGAAAGTGAACAGATGATGAGTAAAGGAAAACTTTTCTCAGAAAAGGAAGCGTTCCTGTAACAGGAAGAGGAGTGAAGCATTGGAGCCTAGAGAAAGTGTGAGGCACGATGGGGCCAGGGAGGTGGCAAGGGTCTGATCATGCCGCTTGAAGACCTGAGGAAATTATTTTAATCTTTATTCTGAGAGCAATCAGAAACCACTAACTGGCTTTAAAAAAAAAAAAAACACTACAGGATTTATAGCAGAAAACAACAAACCTAGGTTCAATTCCTGAATTGGCCACATAGGAGTTGTGAAATTTTAGACAGTTATCCCTATTTTACACATGAAAACACTGAAGCTCAAAGAGGTTAATCACACCTATCTCCCGTATTTTTGTAGTGTGAATTGTAAACCTCCCAGTATAATGCTAGCCTCATCATAAGTACACAAAAAAGCCTGACCAGGTGGTGACACAGTGAAACAAGCATCGGCCTTGGATGCTGAGGACCCAGGTTCAAAACCTCAAGTTTGCTGGCTTGAGCACAGGCTCAGCCGACTTGAACACAGGGCTCACCAGATTGAGCGTGGGATCACCGGCTTGAGTGTGGGATCATAGACATGACCTCATGGCTGCTGGCTTGAGCCCAAAGGTCACTGTCTTTGCCCAAAGGTCACTGGCTTGAGTCCAAGGTCGCTAGCTTGAGCAAGGGTTCACTCGCTCTGCTGTGGCCCGCGGTCAAGGCACAAATGAGAAATCAATCAATGAACAACTAAGGTGCCAGAACAAAAAAAACTGATGCTTCTCATCTCTCTCCCTTCCTGTCTGTCTGTCCCTATCTGTCTCTGTCACAAAAAAATAAATAAATAAGTACACAAAAAAATGTTAGCTCTTAGAAGTAGTGGTATTATAAAATACGTTAGACTCAGAAGATTAAGTGATCTATGCTCCAGGTCACACAACTAGTAGACATAGTTTTTAAAAATTACCTTTCAATTCACATAGATTATTTAGCATAGTAATTATACCAATTTATACCCCCATAAAAAATGCCAATGTCACACTCTGGTGCTAACTTTAAAAATTGTCATTTAATATGGTGTCAGATGGGTACCAGACTTATTGGGATGATCACTTTGTAAGATATATAAATGTTTAGTCACTATGTTGTAACCTGAAACTAATATAATATTGTATGTAAACTCTACTGCTCACAAAAATTAGGGGATATTTCAAAATGGTTATGAAGCTATAAAATATCCCCTAATTTTTGTGAGCAGTATATAATTGAAAAATAAAAAAATTGTCATTTAAAAAATGTTATTTTACTACACACGTTTTAAGTGATTTCTTCTATTTCTGGATTTCCAAGCCAAAAAAAAAAGAGATTATTTTATACACAAACGTTAACCTCTGTGGTGCTATATCACTGTAAAAGTCTAGATCAAAGATTACACTAAGAAACAGAATGTAGACTACAGTATGATAAATGATAAAGTCAAAATATTCTGCTGTCATGTGTTTTGTTATCTTTATCATTTTCCTTTGATTCTTTGGCATGAGTTGATATATTGTGCCTCCAAAGAATCTATATTTGCAACTTTAAATAAGGAACATGGAGCTTACACCTACATAAATTCCTTAGAAAGCATAGGTGTGTTTAATTGACCAAGTCTATGCACTTCCGGTTTCTCCTACAAGCATGCTGACCCTCATTGAATTGACCTTCAGTGGAAGACGTGGAGGAAGAAAAGTTTCAGCTGGTGATCCTCCCTGCTCTCCATCCGTCTCCTCTCTACACAATGTCAATTTCCTCGGCAAGATCTGGAAACTCGATTATACAAAATATAGAGAGAGAATTAAAATTAATATCTTCTCCAAGTCTCAGTAGATGTGCCTTTTAAGTGAGAAAATTTTCTGAGTGCACTTACAATTGGGTATTTTTGAAGTTTCTTAATTATTTATACTTCTCATCCTTGAACCGATGTAATGACGAAACTGAGTGCGAATTAAAGAGCTCCCTTTTATTGGAGTGGAAGGATGAAATTCCCAGAGGATGTACCATGCCACGATACCACCCTGGGTTTCCACGCCAATTCATTCTTCTGCCTCCTTAGACAAATCACAGAAAGGCATCTGTCACCAACAGCTCAGCCTCCGACACCATCACAGCTTTCTCCGCAACTGTTGCCCGAGGACTCAAAACCTCATCCTCAGAGATATTTTTCAAGTGGCAAGCATCATTGGGGTAACCAGAATTAGACCGACTAATGTTCAGACTGATGATGTTTATTTGGATCTTGTTCAGACACTCACCACTCTCTTATTTTAAACATGAATATGGAAAAAGCTGATTAGTGGTAATAAGAAATCTAACTTGCAGTGCTGACCCTGACCCTGGAATTTTCCTGTTAGCTTGAAAAAGTTTAGCCTACTTTAATAAAATGGATTATTATTTGGATGAGGTGCTATGTAAGAAAGTTTTCAGTGGGTGTTTAATGACTCTCTGACCCCAGTCATGTTGATAATAAGAAATACGACCCCTACAATGGGACTTATAGCCCATAAAAAAAAGGTTATACAGAAGTGAATTTAATCTTAAAGTTGTTCTTGTAAAAATAGTATAAGACAGTGATTTTCAACCTTTATCATCTCATGGCACACATAAACTAATTACTAAAATTCTGTGGCACACCAAAAAAATATATTTTTTGCCAAGCTGACCAAAAGAGACAGGTATAATTTTGATTCATTCACACCGGACAGCTATAGTTGCATTGGCTGTTGTCATTTTTTTATTTGACAGTCTAAGGGAAAAGAGGTCAGTGCCCCTGGCTAAACAGTCGGTTATTGCATGTTTTAAAAATTCTTGCAGCATACCAGTTGAAAATTGCTGGGATAGAAGATATCACCAGTATATTAACGTGAGTAGGTCACAAGGTAGAATTCACAGTGGATAAGTAATTATTTTTTTCCATCTAACGTTTTTTATTATTTCAGATTTATAAAGCTGAATTAAACATGCTCCTCAATTGTTTTTCCACTTTGATCTTCATTGCCCATTTCTTTATCCTCCCTACCCACAGCCTTGACTGTATATATTATCTTTGTAAAGCATACAATGTTATTGTATGTGTTTGTATTCCAATTTACATAACAGATGCTTAATTTCTCAGTTTGTGATTCAAAATGATGCACTTCAAATCTATCCCAAGTTTTACTATATGTATCCAGTTCATTGATTGTGATATTTTATTTATCGTATTAGAAATAGACACATAGGTTGCCTCAAGTTTTTTTAACTACCACAAATATTATGCAGCCAATTGAAATCTAAGGATCACCACAGAAGTCAAATCAGCAGGGCTTAAAGAAGGGACAGTATGATCATCTTCAGCATATCCCCTTTATAGACCTATGTGACATTTTAATAGAGTGGATCAGCAGAAGTGGCCTTGTTAATCTATAGATCATGCCATTGTTCATTTCATTACTAACTGCCAAGTTGCTTTCCAAAATGGCTGTATTGGTTGGGGGGGGGGGGGTTAATATCTCGGCCAGCAGTGCAAGAAGGTTGATGTTTGTCCACATCTTCATCAAAATTTGGTACTTTCTGAAAAGACCCCTTCAACGCTGCTGGTAAAAATGGAAATTGGTACAGCCACTATGACAACAGTCTGGAGGTTCCTCAAAAAATTAAGACTAGAGCTACCATATGACCCTGTGATCCCTCTTCTGGGTATTGATGCAAAAAATCTGGATGTGAGGGTGATCTGGCTGCGACATCTGTCACCCCATTGATCGCCAGGGTTGATTCGGCTGATCTGGCTGGCTAGGCGGGTGTCCCCTTCCTCCCTCACCGCTCCATGTGCGTCCCTCCCGAAGCTGCGCACTCGGTCGAAGAGGACGACCTTCTCCGCTAGAGGAGAGGACTGTTCTTCGGTCAAGGGTATACGAGTAGCTGTGCTCCCCTGCTAGGACCTCCAAACAAGTCTCAAAAAATCTGAAAACATTTATTTGTAAAAGTATATGGACCTTTATGTTCATTGCAGCATTATTCACGGTCACCAAGACATGGAAACAACCCAAGCGTCTGTATGCATCAATGACTGGATAAAGAAGATGTGGTCTATACATACAATGAAATACTACTCACTCATAAGGAAAGATAAAATACTGCCACTTGCGACAACATGGATGGATCTTAAGAGTATCGTGATAAGTGAAATAAGTCAAGGATGTTAAAGGACAAGAACCATATGATCTCAACCATATGTGGGAAATAAAACACAAAGCAACAAATGGACAAACCAAACCTCACTGACACGGACAACAGTATGGTGGTTGCCAAAAAAGAAGGGGGTGGTTGGAGCAGGTGAAGGGGGCCACAGAAGGAAACAAAACTTTGGATGATGAGCACACCATGCAATATACAGATGTTGCATTACAGAATTGTACACTCGAAACTTTTATAATCTTTTTAAACCAATGTCACCTGATTTAATAACAATAAAATAATAACAATAAATTTAATAACCATAAAAAGTTGGTACTTCCTGACTTCCTATTGTATTTATTTTTAACATAATGGGTAAAATGGTCTATTGCTGTTTGAATTTGCCTTTTTCCCATTTGTAATATACTTGAGTAGCTCTTCCTGTGCTTGTTTGTCTTTGGAACAGGATGAGCGGGCCGTGCTGAAGTTCAGTGGCATAATTCTACAAATAGGGCAGTGCTCCAGGGCAACTCTCCGCCCGGGGTTGCTACTGTCAGCATCCATGTCATGACTTACTGCCTCAGCAGATGGCCTCCACCGTGCCACTGAGGGGGGACAGAGGGTGGAGGAAGCGTACCAGTCCTTTCTGGCCTTCGTCCATGCGTGACATATGTCACTCAGAGACCATCAGCCAGAACAAGTGACTTAACTCTCAGGAAGCCTAGGAAACACGCAGGACTAAGTCAGTACTTCCTGCCACAGCAATTTTAGTTTCCAACACGCCTGTATGCTTTGGCTTGTGACTAAACTTTTTATGGCTTTATAATGACAAAAAAAAATGAAAAAAACAAGTAAGCAACGATCAAGGAATCCATTTTGTGCGTCACTGCCAGGTGTGATCATGTCATTTCTCTGTTCACAAGTGCCCCCTGCCTAATAGCCTCAGCTTCTTGGCCCAATTTTCTCTCTAGTAATAGCAGATCAAATTTAGGATGACTCTTCAATCCCATAAATTTTTGATCAGTTTTTATTCAATCTTTGCGTAAATTGGAAGATAGCGACGGTCCCTTAAGAGTTGGTATAGAAGTGAATAAAATTTAATAAGGCACCTGACAGTTTTGTGATTGTGATTTGTAGAGCGTTCATTTTATAACCTTAAGCAATATTGACCTCAGAGAACAGACTGAGGGACCCCCCCCAAAAAATATATGTTATTCGTTTTTATTCTAAACGTTCTAACTTCCTACTCGATAACTGCCCCCTAAAAGTCTAAATTAATTTCTGAATTAGACTGGCACCCACCTTGAGAAAGTTGATTCATTGTCAAGACATTTCACATACCATATGCCAGGAAAGACGACAGGTAAATAGGTTTTATAACGAGCACATTGACAGATAACAGGAAGGTAAAGATATGAACAAACAAAAAAATAAGGGTCAAGGGTGACTCTCACGAGGACAGCCTAGGGGATTTGGAAGGTCCCTTTAACATACTGGGTTTATTCTGAACCCCAAGAGATGGCCCAGATTCTCTCAGGCAGAAAGAACACATTTGAAACTATGTTCTTCAATTATTTCAGTCGAACACACAATACAAATAGCTCTTTGGGTGAGCTGAAGTATCTGGAAGTTTGCAGGCCTGCTTTTAAAAAACAAATTTTTTTTCCCTCTGCTCGATTTTGCAAAATGTCACTTCAATTATCTTTGCACAATAGCATCGAGAAGTGACGTTTCCTCTGATTAGCTTGACACGTGCTAATTTGAGTCGAGTTTAAATGTATTTATCTTTGGCTAGAACAAATTGTCTCTCTGCCCTTGTGTATACAAAATGCTGTTAATTTTGCTCCTTTCATTTGTATAATCGGTAGCATGGTTTCATCTTAAATGCTTGGAATTGGTACACTGAGGCAGGCTTTAATGCATCAAACTTCACAGCTAAAAACGCAAAATAGTGTGTGGAGGAGAGGGACAAACAGACGACTTGTTAACCAAAAGCCAAGGATTTTTTTTTCTTTTTTTTTTTTTTTTTTTTTGTATTTTTCTGAAGTTGGAAACGGGAAGGCAGTCAGACAGACTCCTGCATGCGCCCGACTGGGATCTACCCAGCACACCCACCAGGGGGTGATGCTCTGCCCATCTGAGGCGTCGCTCTGTTGCAACCAGAGCCATTCTAGCACCTGAGGCAGAGGCCACAGAGCCATCCTCAGCGCCTGGGCCAACTTTGCTCCCATGGAGCCTCGGCTGCGGGAGGGGAAGAGAGAGACAGAGAGGAAAGAGAGGGGGAGGGTGGAGAAGCAGATGGGCACTTCTCCTGTGTGCCCTGGCCGGGAATGGAATCTGGGACTCCTGCACGCCAGGCCGATGCTCTACCACTGAGCCAACCGGCCAGGGCCAGATTTTTTTTTTTAATGTTCTGACAGAACAATGACCAAGCAAAGAGTTTCTGGATTAAAAATAAAAGGGAAACTGAAGAGGAGACATTTCCAATGCAACTTGGTTCCAATTCTACTTTACATAGATTATTTCCTGACGTTCAAATTTATAACTAGATGTTTAGATCAAGGGAACTCTCTCTAATAATTTCATTTCACCCTAGAAGGAAAAGCTCACATGTGAAGTTATAAATCCTCCTCAAAGAGTGTTGGCCCATTAAAGGACATTCAGAAATGGCAATTAGCCTTGATAACATGTAAACACATATACTATTGCAAATTATCTGTGAATTTCTTCTTCTTAATTATGCTACATTTGTTTGGACTGTACTGGGCTAGATCATAGAATCAGGCAAAATCTGGAGTTTAAAATCATGTCAGGGGCTACATCAACCCACAAAGTTTTTTTTTTTGTTTTGTTTTGTTTTTTTTGACACAGAGAGAGAGTCAGAGAGAGGGACAGACAGACAGGAAGGGAGAGAGATGAGAAGCATAATTCTTCATTGAGGCATCTTAGTTGTTCATTGATTGCTTTCTCATATGTGCCTTGACCAGGGGGCTACAGCAGAGAGAGTGACCCTTTGCTTAAGCCAGCAAACTTGGGCTCAAGCTAACAACCTTGGGCTTCAAGCTAGTGTCCTTTGGGCTCAAGCTGGTGAACCCGTGCTGAAGCCAGATGAGCCCGCGCTCAAGCCCCCCCACTCCCTGCTCGGGGATTTGAACCTGGGTACTCCATGTCCCAGTCTGATGCTCTGTCCATTGCATCACTGCCTGGTCAGGCCACAAAGCTTATTTATTTTCTCTTTTCAAAACACTTTATTTTTATTGTTGACTTACATTAAGTTCTATTCAATGTCTATTCGGCCTTTCTAGGCAATATCTAGACAGATTATTTTATAGAAGGGCTCGATACTCAACAAATAAAATAAGAGAAAAGGGAATTCACTGCGTATCTACAACTGACCGGTCATTCTTTTAAACTTTCACATGTATTAACTCTCACAATCCTCACAATTATCAGAAATTACGGCCATTTATCTAAATAGTCTTATGCTTATATTTTTTGCTAAATTTTATTTTTTATAAAATTAACAAAGTTCCTCTTAGGACTGGTAGGAAGATATTCAGAGGAAACTAACAAACCACCCTAATCTACGGTCTCAATATCATCGCTACTAAGCTTCTATCCATTTACCATGTGAAAGTCTTGGTTTTTAATGCAATCAGAATCACATAGGTTATACAGTTCCTTGCCCTTCAATTTTCACTGAAATTATATCAGCATTCTCCTATGCTGTTATAAATTCACCATCCACAATTTTGAAGGGCCCATTCTCTTTCATCATTAGTTTGCACCATAATTAGTCTAACCTCTCTGGTATGTTGGGGGGTATTTAATGTGCTTAGAATCTTACTTGCTATGAAACCATCTACAAGAGTAATACTATGAACTGTTGAGGCCTCAGCCTCCCTTTTCGAGGTTACTGTTGTAACCCAATTGAAATGTAAAGGTCAGCACAAAAAAAGCGTGTGATCAGGGGATGAAGGGGTGGGAATATTTCAGAGTCGGCAGGATACAAAGTGCTCTGTTCTTGTATTTACTCTGTTATTCCAGCCAAAATGTAAAAGGGTTAGATGCAAAACATTCAGGCATTTGTGTACTGTTCCTGAAGCCTAGATAAATCTATCCACACCTCAGCAAACTCCTAATATAAAATTCTTCATTTCTTTTTTAGTTAAATTGTTTTTAACCTGCAACCAAAAGAGCCCTGATACATATTTACTAGTGAACACACTTCATGCCCAAAACAAAGGTGATGACAAGGCCCACTCTGTGCTGAGAAGACCACGTTGGGATTAAAGGGAGTTAATTCTCTCAAAGAGATATTGAAAAAGGACAGTCTCTCCACCCCCTCAAGAAAAGAGACAGAGACATGAAGGTGCCCACACCAGTTCCTACAAGCGATGGTGAAAATAAATGAAAATAGTTAGCTTCACCTAGAGACAATTATCCATAAATGCTGAATATTGTCTTTGGTAAGAGGAAATAGATTTGTCCAGTGGGTTGCATGGCTTAGAATTTAGACCTCTGATATGCAATTCTGTTTAATACAAGGACGAGCATTTAAAAAGAGTGGAATTAAAAAACGAATCGAGCTGCCTCAGAAAGTAGTAAGTCCCCTGTAATTGCAATACTTAGGTATATACTTAACAATCATTTGATGACTATTTTAAGAAAGGAAGTCAAAGTATCAGTTTAATCAGAGCTTTATTTTGTGACATTCCGACTGACTTCCAAATTCAATGTTTTTCTTTCCTTATCATACTACAGACTATTATTATAAAAAGACAATGCCTTCTTTAAGCTTAAAGATTGTATTTTGGTTTTTGGATTTTTTTTTTCAGAATGAATGCTGCCTGGCCTTTCTTTGAGGGACCAGGACAGAAGCTTGGTAGGAATATTACCAACAGATGCGCCACCAAGACTGTTTTTCTGAGAAAGTGTCGCTGAGAACTTAATCTATGGTTTAGAGGGAAGGAAGTCAATACCCAGGGAGACAGTGTCTGAGGGTGAGAAGAGACGAGAAATGTGAGAACTAACAAGATCAGGCCACTCTAAGAAGAAGTCAGGAAGCAGTGAGGGGAATGGGACAGGGCAAGTGGGTAGGAAATCACAGTGAACAATCCGGATAAGTGTTAATGTCCCTGGTGCTTTATTCCGGGGAAAGGTCTTAAAGGAACAGTGCTGGAAGGAGGCCCAAGAAACAAGAGGAAACATAATGTAGAATCTTTCACCTGAAGCATTTAGATAAAATTGTAAAGATAAATATTAAAAATTCCAATACACTATTAAATACAAAATGTATTAAATACATTCTGTCGAAGTTCAGAATGTTCAGGGGAAAAGAAAAACAATCAAAGGTCTTAAATTTTCAACGCAAGTGCAAACTCATTTATGGGGGGAAAAAACCTAGAGGAGGAGAAACAATCACCTATCGGTATTCAACTCTGTTTTAGGATTTTAACTCTTTTGCTCCCAATAAAGAAATCCATTGTTAGAGAACAGTTCGTACTTCCTTCAGTCAGATGGACACCACAGGACTATCATGGGTTTGTGACGTAGAGACAGAGAGCATGCGCTTTGCAATTATACAGGCATAAGGTCAAATTCTAGCTTCACTTTTACTAGGTAACCTTGTGGGAGATGGCGTGAATTCTCTGTGCTTCCCCTTTCTTGTTTGTCCATGGAGAGTTGTTTTGAAGGTTCGATGAGAAAATATATCTGGTGAGTTTAGCACAGTTCTTGAAACATTATCAGTGTAGCTCTGGTTATGAGTTCTTTAAAGGTCCAATGTATGCATCTATTCATTAATTAAAAGTTTACAGGTTGTCAAAGTTTAGCTTGATCTGTTCAGCATCACCATTACAGAGGCTAGAGATTTTCACAAAACCCAAGCACAAGATGAAATCAATTCTGGCATCCAAATAAGAAGGAAGAGCCTAAGTTAGAATTTGGAGTTGGGATGAACTTGTCATTCTGCTTTCTAAGGAGAAAAACCCAAATGCTCCCTGTTGTACACAGCTCTCGGTATCCTGCCATGTCACAGTGGGAAGTGAGTGATGGTATTGCCCAAGGGTTCGTCCACATGAACCAAGAGCCCAACAGGAGAAGCTGGGCTGCTCCAGACCTGCTGGGTTTCCTCTGAATCCAATACCAACAATTGAGAGAAATAACAGCCAAATTTATTTCATTCCAATCATTTATTTTGATAAAATGTCTTCTAAACTTAGCTTCTGAGGGTTAAGATAGTAACTTTATTTGATTTACAGCTCTGTTCACTGGACAACATACCGAAGATACAGCAAGACTTGGTACTTGACCAGGGAAATTGTGCACGTGTTGGGTCAATTTTCAAAAACTGTTTTCAAATTGCCAAAACCCCATGGTGACCTCCTGGCATATAAGTGATTGCATTGGACATATAAACAGGACACCTGGGAGCAGAGAAAGATGGAAAGGTAGAGTGGGATTACAGAGAAAATCCTTGGCCTTCCAAGGAAGGGTGAGATGAGAGAGTAGGGAATGTAGAACAGGCAGTGTAGCAAGAGAAAGAAGTCAACAGCCAACATCTCAGTCCCTCAACCACCATATAGTCTATAAATTACTAAAATGGCAGCAATGTAAATAAATTTTGTAAATATTGAGTTCAACTTCTATGTGGGCAATTGAAAAAAGAAATCGTGCCCTGGCCAGTTGGCTCAACGGTAGAGCATCGGCCTAGTGTGCGGAGGACCCGGGTTCGATTCCCGGCCAGGGCACACAGGAGAAGCGCCCATTTGCTTCTCCACCCCTCCGCCGCGCTTTCCCTCTCTGTCTCTCTCTTCCCCTCCCGCAGCCAAGGCTCCATTGGAGCAAAGATGGCCCGGGCGCTGGGGATGGCTCTGTGGCCTCTGCCCCAGGCACTAGAGTGGCTCTGGTCGCAACATGGCAACGCCCAGGATGGGCAGAGCATCGCCCCCTGGTGGGCAGAGCGTCGCCCCTGGTGGGTGTGCCGGGTGGATCCCGGTCGGGCGCATGCGGGAGTCTGTCTGACTGTCTCTCCCTGTTTCCAGCTTCAGAAAAATGGAAAGAAAAAAAAAAAGAAAAAAGAAATCGCAGGAGGTAAAATGACACACCACTTTTCAAAGTGTACACCAATCTCCTAACAGAACCAGAGATTGAACTGTGGTTTCCTCAATTCTGCGCCATTTCCGTGGGACATTTTTAAGGCTATATGACATCCTGAGGACCATACCTTAGACATGCACCTTCAGAAAAAAAAACATAGTCTAGACAATACTGGTTAAAGCACTAGCACCAGCAACAAACCAACCTAGATCTGACTTGGTTGTGGTCCACTTGGTTGCACATGTTCACCACTCCACGTCAATCTTTGTCTATCTCCATTTATCCCCCTCTACCTTCCTCCACGCCCCACCTCCTGGCAAGCACCACACTACTGCCTGTGTCAATGAGTTTTTCTCTTTTTTCTTTTCTGCTCAATCCTTCCATGCCCTCACCCAGCCCCCCGCCCCCACAACAGCAGTCAGCCTGCGTGCTCTCTCTGAGTCTGTCTCTATTTGCCTATTAGTTCATTTTGCTCATTGATTCCACATATCAGTGAAATCATATGGTACCTGTCTTTCCCTGACTGCCTTATTTCACTTAGCATAATACTCTCCAGGTCCATCCACGATGATTTTTTTTTAATTTTTTAAATCTTATTTTTATTAATTTTAATGCAGTGACATGGATAAATCAGGGTACATCTGTTCCGAGAAAACATCTCCAGATTATTTTGACCTTTGATTATGCTGCATACCCCTCACTCAAAGTCAAATCGTCCTCCGTCACCTTCTATCTGTTTTTCTTTGTGCCCCTACCCTCCTCCCACTCCCTCCCTCTCCTTCCTTGCCCCTTCCCTACCCCTCCACCCCACTCCCTGTTACCATCACATTCTTGTCCATGTCTCTGAGTCTCATTTTTATGTCCCATCTATTCATTGGTTCATATAGTTCTTAGTTTTTTTCTGATTTACTTATTTCACTCCGTATAATGTTATCAAGGTCCATCCATGTTATTGTAAATGATCTGATGTCATCATTTCTTATGGCTGAGTAGTATTCCATAGTATATATGTACCAAAGCTTTTTAATCCACTCGTCCTCTGATGGACACTTGGGCTGTTTCCAGATCTTCGCTATTGTGAACAATGCTGCTATAAACATGGGGATGCATTTCTCCTTCTGGAACCGTTCTATGGTATCCTTGGGGTATATTCCTAAAAGTGGGATGGCTGGGTCAAAGGCAGTTCGATTTTCAATTTTTTGAGGAATCTCCATACTGTTTTCCACAGTGGCTGCACCAGTCTGCATTCCCACCAGCAATGCAGGAGGGTTCCCTTTTCTCCACATCCTTGCCAGCACTTATTCTGTGTTGTTTTGTTGATGAGAGCCATTCTAACCGGTGTGAGGTGATATCTCATTGTGGTTTTAATTTGCATTTCTCTAATGATTAATGATGTTGAGCATTTTTTCATATGCCTATTGGCCATCTGTATATCCTCTTTGGAGAAGTGTCTATTCATTTCTTTTGCCCATTTTTTGATTGGATTGTTTGTCTTTCTGGTGTTGAGATTTACAAGTTCTTTATAAATTTTGGTTATTAACCCCTTATCAGACATACTGTCAAATACGTTCTCCCATTGTGTAATTTGTCTTTTTATTCTGTTCTTATTGTCTTTGGCCATGCAAAAGCTTTTCAGTTTGATATAGTCCCATTTGTTTATCCTGTCTTTTATTTCCCTTGCCCGTGGAGATAAATCAGCAAATATATTGCTGCGAGAGATGTCGGAGAGCTTACTGCCTATGTTTTCTTCTAAGATGCTTATGGTTTCACGCCTTACATTTAAGTCTTTTATCCATTTTGAGTTTATTTTTGTGAATGGTGTAAGTTGGTGGTCTAGTTTCATTTTTTTGCAGGTAGCTGTCCAATTTTCCCAACACCATTTGTTGAAGAGGCTGTCTTTACTCCATTGTATTTTCTTACCTCCTTTGTCAAATATCAGTTGTCCATAGAGCTGTGGGTTTATTTCTGGGTTCTCTGTTCTGTTCCATTGATCTATGTGCCTGTTCTTATGCCAGTACCAGGCTGTTTTGAGTTCAGTGGCCTTGTAGTATAGCTTGATATCAGGAAGTGTGATACCTCCCACTTTGTTCTTCTTTTTTAAGATTGCTGAGGCTATTCATGTTCTCTTTTGGTTCCATATAAATTTTTGGAATATGTGATCTATATCTTTAAAGTATGTCACTGGTATTTTAATTGGTATTGCATTGAATTTATAAATTACTTTGGCTAATATAGACATTTTAATGATGTTTATTCTTCCTAACCATGAGCATGGTATATGCTTCCACTTGTTTGTATCTTCCTTGATTTCTTTTATCAATGTTTTATAACTTTCCGAGTACAAGTCTTGAGTCTCCTTGGTTAAATGTACTCCTAGGTACTTTATTTTTTTTGGTTGTAATAGTGAAGGGGATTGTTTCCTTAATTTCTCTTTCTGATTATTCATTGTTGGTGTATAAAAATGCCTCTGATTTCTGAGTATTAATTTTGTATCCTGCCACTTTGCTGAATTCATTTATCAGGTCCAGTAGGTTTTTGACTGAGACTTTAGGATTTTCTATATACAATATCATATCATCTGCAAATAATGATAGCTTTACTTCTTCTTTTCCAACTTGAATGCCTTTTATTTCTTCTTCTTGTCTGATTGCTGTGGCTAGGACTTCCAGGACTATGTTGAATAAAAGTGGTGAAAGGGGGCACCCCTGCCTTGTTCCTGATCTTAAGGGTATTGCTTTTAATTTTTGCCCATTGAGTATGATATTGGCTGTGGGTTTCTCATAGTTGACTTTTATCATGTTGAGGTATGTTCCCTGTATTCCCACTTTGCTGAGAGTTTTGATCATGAATGGGTGCTTAATTTTATCAAATGTTTTTTCTGCATCTATTGAAATTATCATGTGGTTTTTCTCCTTCCTTTCATTTATGTGATGAATAACATTGATAGATTTGCGAATATTGTACCAGCCTTGCCTCCCCAGAATAAATCCCACTTGATCATGGTGTATGATTTTTTCCATATATTGTTGGATCCGGTTTGCTAATATTTTGTTGAGGATTTTAGCATCTATATTCATCAGGGACATTGGCCTATAATTTTCTTTCTTTGTGTTGTCTTTGCCTGGTTTTGGAATCAGAATTATGCTCGCCTCATAAAAGGAGCTTGGAAGTCTTCCTTCCTCTTGAATTTTTTGAAATAGCTTGAGAAGGATAGGAGTTAGTTCTTCTTTGAATAGTTGGTAGAATTCACTTGTGAAGCCATCTGGCCCAGGACTTTTCTTTGTTGGGAGTTTTTTGATAACTGTTTCGATCTCATTTGTTGTAATCGGTCTGTTTAGGTTTCCTGATTCTTCCAGACTGATTTTTGGAAGATTGTATGTTTCAAGGAATTTATCCATTTCATCTAAGTTATCTAGTTTTTTGGCATACAGTTCTTCATAGTATTTTCTTACAATCCTTTGTGTTTCTGTTGTGTCAGTTGTTATTTCTCCCCTCTCATTTCTAATTTTAGTTATTTGAGTCCTCTCTCTCTTTTTCTTGGTGAGTCTAGTTAAAGGTTCATCAATCTTGTTTACCTTTTCAAAAAACCAGCTCCTAGTTTCATTGATCCTCTGTATTGTTTCTTTAGTCTCTATGTCATTTATTTCTGCTCTGATCTTTATTATTTCCTTCCTTCTACTACATTTAGGCTTTACTTGCTGTTCTTTTTCTAGTTCTTTTAGATGCAGGGTTGTTTATTTGAGCTTTTTCTAGCTTCTTAAAGTGTGCCTGTAGTGCTATGAACTTCCCTCTCAGTACTGCTTTTGCTGTGTCCCATAAATTTTGAGTTGTTGTATGCTCGTTATCATTCGTTTCTAGGAATTTTTTTATTTCTTCTTTGATCTCATTCTTAATCCATTTGTTATTTAACAACCTGCTATTTAGTTTCCATGTGTTTGACAATTTTTGAGCTTTTCTGTTGTGGTTGATTTCTAGTTTCATGCCATTGTGATCAGAGAAAGTGTTTGATATGATTTCAATCTTCTTAAATTTGTTGAGACCATTTTTGTGTCCTAACATGTGGTCTATCCTAGAGAATGTACCATGAGTACTTGAAAAGAATGTATATTCTGCTGCTTTAGGGTGAAAGGTTCTGTAGATATCTATTAAATCGAGTTGATCTAGTGTGTCCTTTAAGTCTGCTGTTTCTTTGTTAATTTTCTTTCTTGAGGATCTATCTAGTGATGTTAGTGGGGTATTAAAATCCCCTACTATTATAGTGTTGCTGTTGATCTCACTCTTTATATCCATCAAAGTCTGCTTTATATATTTAGGAGCTCCTATATTAGGTGCGTAGATATTTATAATAGTTATATCTTCCTGTTGGATTGCTCCCTTTATCATTATGTAGTGGCCTTCTTTATCTCTTACTATATTCTTTGTTTTAAAGTCCATTTTGTCTGATATAAGTATTGCTACCCCAGCTTTTTTTTTTCATTTCCATTTGCATGTAATGTTTTTTTCCATCCTTTTACCTTCAACCTATGTGCATCTTTTGTTTTAAGGTGCGTCTCTTGTAGACAGCATATGTACCGATCCTGTTTTCTTATCCATGCAGCTACCCTATGTCTTTTGATTGGATCATTTAATCCATTTACATTTAGGGTTATTATTGACATGTAGTTGTTTATTGCCATTTTATTCTTTAAAGTTGTATTCCTCTTTTGCTATATTTTTTTCCCACTTTGATCTGTTTACACCAGGGGTCCCCAAACTATGGCCCACAGGCCACATGCGGCCCTCTGAGCCATTTATCCGGCCCCCACCACACTTACGGAAGGGGCACCTCTTTCATTGGTGGTCAGTGAGAGGATCATAGTTCCCATTGAAATACTGGTCAGTTTATTGATTTAAATTTACTTGTTCTTTATTTTAAATATTGTATTTGTTCCTGTTTTGTTTTTTTACTTTAAAATAAGATATGTGCAGTGTGCATAGGGATTTGTTCATAGTTTTTTTTATAGTCCAGCCCTCCAACGGTCTGAGGGACAGTGAACTGGCCTGGCCCCCTGTGTAAAAAGTTTGGGGACCCCTGGTTTACACCATGCCCCTTAACATTTCCTGCAGCATTGGTTTGGTTATAATGAATTCCTTGAGTTGTTTTTTTTTTTTTTTTTTTTTTTGTCTGGGAAACTTTTTATTTCTCCTTCAATTTTAAAGGATAGCCTTGCTGGATAAAGTAGTCTTGGTTGTAGGTTCTTGTTCTGCATTACTTTGAATATTTCTTGCCATTCCCTTCTGGCTTCAAGTGTTTCTGTTGAGAAGTCTGATGTCATCCTTATGGGGGCTCCTTTGTAGGTGATAGCCTTTTTTTCTCTCACAGCTTTTAATATTTTCTCTTTATCACTTAGCTTTGGTATTTTAATTATGATGTGTCTTGGTGTAGGTTTCTTTGGGGGTTTTTTTTAGTGGAGTTCTCTGTGCTTCTTGAATTTGTGAGAGTTTCTCCTGCATTAATTTAGGGAAGTTTTCAGCTATGACATGATTGAACAAAGCCTCTATCCCTTGTTCTTTCTCTTCTTCTTCAGGAACCCCTATGATGCGGATGTTATTTCTCTTTATGTTGTCACAGAGCTCTCTAAGAGTTTCCTCAGACTTTTTGAGTCTCTTTTCTTTTTTCTTCTCTGCTTTCATGCCTTCATTCCAGTTGTCCTCCAACTCGCTGATTCGATCCTCAGCTGTATCCATCCTGTTTTTAATTCCTTCCATTGTGGTCTTCATTTCTGATACTGTATTTGTCATCTCCGACTGATACTTTTTTAATATTTCAATATCCTTTTTTATACTTGCTATTTCTTTATTTAGGTGTTCGTGATGACCATCCATTGTTGTTCTAAGATTTCTAAGCATCCTTACAATCATTATTTTAAACTCCACATCTGGACGTTTGATTATTTCCATATCACTCAGTTCATCTCCTGAAGGTCTCTCTTGTGGTTTCATTTGGATTGCACTTCTTTGTCTTCTCATTGTGCCTGGGTGTCTGGGTGTTTTCTTTGTAGAGCTGGTTGAGTCTAGGCTTGGTGTTGTCTGCCTCTAGTTTTTACTTGTGTTGTTTCTAAGTCTTCTTGGGTTGGCATCAGCTATTATTTGTAATCCACTTTAGGATTTGGGATGATTTGAAGTCTTGATTTGTTTGTTTTCTTAACAGGTGATTGTCTTGTTTGCTGATCTCAGCAGGGGGCTTATTTGAAACTGTATCCAGGAATGCAGTGGGTGTGACCAGAGGCTCTGAAGTCCTCTTCTGCCATTTAATCTCTCTGGGGGCAGGTTGCTTTCTCAGCTTCAGTAGGGGGGAGGTGTATCTCAGATCTCCAAGGAGACCTGAGTTACTGCCCCTCCTCCCCACTTCTTGTTTTCAGCTGTGTCTTGTTGTGCTGATTGGAGCTGGAGAGATGTCTGTATCTCTGTGACCTGGAAGTACTTTTGTATTTTGCTTTGTGAAAGGATCAGCCCCTCCCCCAGTTATGGCCACCTCCAGCACTGAATGAGTCAGCTTTTTATGTCATCACCTATATTCCTCTCCCCCTCACCATCTGTCTCTCTCTTTCTCCTTTCTTTTTGGAAGACAAGCAGGCCCTTTCAACACACCTCGTTCCCTGGTCACCAGGTAAGTGGTGTGAGCAGTATTTACTACTCTTTTCCTTGGAATTGAGAGCCCAGCCTCACCCCCCCCCCATTCCTGTAAGCAGGGGAGATTCAGGCGCTCCGTACCAGGTTTGTTGTGGCTTCTTCTTTGCTCCTTGATTTTTGAAAGCTGTTCTTGTAGTCCAGATTTGGTTTTTCATGCTGATTGTTCATAAATTAGTTTATAATCCAGTTCGGTGGTGTGAGTGTGAGCTGGGAGTCTGTGGGTCTGCCTACTCCGCTGCCATCTTCAGGTCTCCATAGCTGTTTATTCACGATGATTTTTTTAAATTATTACTAGTCGTGTGGCTTTGAGTGGTTTGCTTATTTTTGCCAAATGCTGCTTTGGCTTTAGTTTTCTTATTACATTGAAAAGATTTGTGTATTAGTTGGATGGAGAGTAGTGAGATATAAATACGCCCATCTCATCCAGTTATTTCTATTATAATATTAAGTGATATAAAAGATGAAAGGTACTTAGGGCAGCCACCAAGACATAGAGAGTGTTTTGTAAAATGCAGGTGTTGTTATGAAGATCAGAGTCCCGACTCTATCTTCCTAGTCAGACTGTTAGATCTGACAGATCCACTTCATTCTGAACTGCTGTAAACCTTAGCTACACAAGAAGGTAAAATCTGATTATATTCATTGGCTAACTATAAAGGGTAATACAAACACAATACACTCATTTTCATACACAGATAAGGCGCTGAAGCTGACAGAACCGAATATTTGATGTTATGTTAAGATTTGGCTTGATTTTAAGTGTATAAAAGCAAAGATTTGAGAAACAACCTGAGGAGACTTGCAGGAAAGTCAGCTAGAGCAGAGCATGATCCGTCCAGATCTACTTGTGGGTGGAAACTAAGTCACATTTGCTGGTGACAATGCAGAAAACTGAAGGTCAGGAATCTTTCAGCCAATTTGTGGGCATTCATGGCTTGTTTTTAGTATCAAATAAGACAATGGGAGTTAAATGGTTTTGGTAGTGTTTTTTGTGACAGAGGCAGAGAGAAGGACAGATAGGGACAGACAGACAGGAAGGGAGAGAAATGAGAAGCATTAATTCTTCATTGCGGCTCCTTAGTTGTTCAATGATTGCTTTCTCACATGTACCTTAATGGGGCTACAGCAGAGCAAGTGACCCTTTGTTCAAGCCAGCAACCTTGGGCTCAAGCCAGCAACGATGGGGTCATGTCTATGATCCCATGCTCAAGCCCACAAACCCTCATTCAAGCTGATGAGCCCACACTCAAGCCAGATGAGTCCACACTCAAGCTGGTGACCTTGGGGTTTCAAACCTGGGTCCTCTGCATCCTAGTCCGACACTCTATCCACTGCACCACCGCATGGTCAGGAAGAAGTTAAATGTTTAAGTCAAAAGACCCTCTGTCAATTATAGACACTCTTGGGGGAAGTGATTATTAAGTCCAACCATTGCAATTTTAGCCAATGGAGATGCCAAATATGAATCAAGTGCACGCCAAAGGAAGCATAGGTTTTAGATGCTGTTGTTGCTTTTCTTTCAGTATCAACCTGAAAGAACAAAAGGAAGTGGAGGCAACGTGCTTCCATTTTCTGCGTTATATTCCTGTTCCTGACTTGGAGAATGATCCTGAAGGAGCTACGCCTTGGATGACCATAGGCAGAGCTGAACGACAAAAGCTATATGCTGGGGAGAGGTTTGTAGACATTGTTCTCAATAGACATGGAATCTTCTTTTTATTATTTAAAGATGATAGGTAAGAGAGGAAAACGAGGTGTGCAACCTTCAATGGTATGGTCTTAATATTCCACGTTTTCAGAAGTCAAGGTGAAACTGAAGCAGGGGACAACAAATGTGCCAGTGGCTCTGTCTTGAATGACAGACACTACAGTGGCTTCTGAATCCCCTCAACTCTTTGCCTGTTCCAGCCGCCAAAGTCAAAGACCCATTTTCTGTCCCCTAATGTAACTTGTCATAACATCCATTTTGAAAGCCTCGTGATAGAACAAAAACAAAAATGAAAGGCCTTGCCTCTTTGTCCCTAGAAACTTGTCATTCAAAGTGGGCTTCTTGGCATTACTTTGGTTGCAGTATGGGGAACAGACTAGAGCACAACAAGGCAACAGAGGTAGGGGCATGATTTAAGAGGCACACAGGTTCAGAGGTGAGGGGTCTCCTGACGTCTGTTGGCAGAGCTGTCCCATAAGGTTCAAGCCACTGATCAGTCAGTGACAGTGGAAGGAAGCAGGGAGCCTGCAGCCCAGAGAGATCTGACCAGTGCCTCCCCAAGGGGTCAGACCATGTCAGAAGGGAAGGGGCCCAAGACTGACAGGAAGGATGGTGAAGGAAAGGGAGAAGGCGGAGAAACAAGGCAACTCGGGGCCCAAGATCATGAACACTGAACATTTGGTCTATGAGCCCAATGTTCATTCAATACATCTTCTTGGAGCAAAAGACTTCTGTCATGAATTACCCTTTGGTCTGATGAGTTCTCTTCACTCGCGCTCTCCCACGCAGATTGACATCATATTCAGCTCATGTTACTGAGGAAGCTTCCAGGGCCCTGTCTCAGCCCTCTGTCCCACTGGAGCCTCAAGTAATCTCCCTACCAGCTACAAAAACACAATGAACTAAGCAAATAACCAGACAAAAAAAGGGAGGGGCCAATTCTCTGCAAACCTAATATAATGTAGTTAGGCAGCATGCGCTCCTGTCTGGATCACGTGGGCAGCGGCTCCGGGCAAGGGGTTCCGGTTTCCTTTCTCGAACCCTGGGAATTCACTCTAACATAACAGTGATGGAAGGAGCCCTGGTGCTGAGAGAGGAAGAAAACCCAATCTGTGCGCTCAGGTTTGTTATTACTTAACTGCAATTATGCTTTCAAGAGAGCCTTGCTTTCCGAACCGCCCATTTGATTTCCAAGACTTTAGAAACCTTCTGGTAGAATGATTGTCAGGCATAGAACACCTAGGAAGCGAACTGAACTAAAAAGCCTTGTACCGAGTGGCAAAGAGAAAGTAGTAAATGCTTGATTAGAAGTTCTGTGTCTTCTCCCAGGAAGAGATACAAATGGCCAACAGATATATGAAAAGATGCTCAGCTTCATTAGTTATTAGGGAAATGCAAATCAAAACTACAATGAGATACCACCTCACCCCTGTTAGATTAGCTATTATCAACAAGACGGGTAATAGCAAATGTTGGAGAGGCTGTGGAGAAAAAGGAACCCTCATTCACTGTTGGTGGGACTGTAAAGTAGTACAACCATTATGGAGGAAAGTATGGTGGTTCCTCAAAAAACTGCAAATAGAACTACCTTATGACCCAGCAATCCCTCTACTGGGTATATACCCCAAAACCTCAGAAACATTGATACGTGAAGACACATGTAGCCCCATGTTCATTGCAGCACTGTTCACAGTGGCCAAGACATGGAAACAACCAAAAAGCCCTTCAATAGAAGACTGGATAAAGAAGATGTGGCACATATACACTATGGAATACTACTCAGCCATAAGAAACGATGACATCAGATCATTTACAGCAAAATGGTGGGATCTTGATAACATTATAAGGAGTGAAATAAGTAAATCAGAAAAAAACAAGAACTACATGATTCCATACATTGGTGGAACATAAAAATGAGACTAAGAGACATGGACAAGAGTGTGGTGGTTACCAGGGGTGGGGGGAGGGAGGACAGGGGGAGAGTTAGGGGGAGGGGGAGGGGCACAGAGAACTAGATAGAGGGTGGCGAAGGACAATCTGACTTTGGGCGAGGGGTATGCAACATAATTTAATGACAAAATAACCTAGACATGTTTTCTTTGAATATATGTACCCTGATTTATTAATGTCATCCCATTACCATTAATAAAAATTTATTTAAAGAAAAAAAAAAAAAAAGCAGTTCTGTGTCACTAATAGTAAGTGCAAAACAAAGGCAGGTGGCTGGTGAATGCTGTCGCTCACATCGCGCCTTCTCTGTCCTTGGGGAACCTGCAAAGATTCCCACTCTATGCCGGACACGCCCAAACGGCTTTGCAATTAATTGTCTTCCTAACCGAAAACAAATCGATTGCTTTGGTCTGTTAAGTATTTCTTGCTGAAATCACTTCCTTAAAGGATTGCTTTGTAATGATCCGGTTTCCCATCACACTCGAGCCTCACCTACTTGGGTTCTGCGACCTCCCAACCCCAGGACCTCAGGTCTGTCACGGAAACCCTCAGGGCCTCTCCCTTCTCAACTACGATATGGAAGTAAAAACATCCATTTCTTAGATAGTTAAGAGAATTAGAATAGAAAATTATCTGGCACATCGTAAAGGCTCAGGCATTGAATCTCTTTTCCCTGTTCTCCTCTCTCCTTGTTTATGTCCTAATTAATCTCTGGCTTGTGCTTGCAGGAGTATCGCAAATAGAGTATAAATCCTCTAAAAGCAAGAACTATACCAATGGGATTCCAAGAAAAGAGTCTTTGACTGGCATTCAGGAGATTTAGGCCTATGAGTGCAAAAGTGACCTTGATTAAGCCAATTGACCTCTCTGTGTTGCAATTTCCACAGGTATAAGAGGTTATTTAACCACACGGATTTCCCGGCTCTAAATGTCAGGTTAACACCTTTTTTTTTTACCTCTTGAAAGACCCTACTGAGCAAGCAGTAGGCATTCAATTAACACTTGCTGACTGCTGAAGGGACATACTCAACATGATAGGCTCAGTGGCAACAGATCCCGGGTAGGAATGAAACTATGAATATCCAATGCAAATCATGCTTAATGTTAACCAAATATTTTGAAGAGAATAGGAAAACAAAACAAAAATACCTCTTGGGAGTTAGAAGATAGCAAATTGTGACTAATGCACAATTTCCTCATAAAGTGGGTTTGGATGCGGCCCAGTAACGCCAGCTTCTTCTTGCTCCAAATGATGTCATTGATCTAGGTCTCACTTCGGAGCTGGATTGATAGTCATCACGGAGAATTCCACATACAGGAAATAACAGAGAATTCTTAAAGGTTATGAAACCTTACCAAGTTTTTCCATGATCTCACAATAGGTTCTGAGACCTATTGTGTATCTTCTTGGTGGTTTTTTTGTTTTATTTGTATTCTTCTGAAGTGAGAAGCGGAGAAGCAGAAAGACAGACTCCCACACACGCCGAACTGGGATCCACCCAGCATGCCCACTAGTGGGCGATGCTGTGCCCACCTGGGGCATTGTCCCATTGCAACTGGAGCCATTCTAGTGCCTGAGGCAGAGGCCATGGAGCCATCCTCAGCGCTCAGGCCAACTTTGCTCCAGTGGACCTTGGCTGCGGGAGGGGGAGAGAGAGAGAGAAAGAAAGGAGAGGGGGAAGGGTGGAAAAGCAGATGGGCACTTCTCCTGTGTGCTCTGGCTGGAAATTGAACCCGGGACTTCTACACATGGGGCTGACACTGTACCACTGCACCAACCGGCCGATGGTGGTAAGTTCTTACTGAGTTTTAATTTACATGGAATTAAATGCTTATCTTCTATGTGCACCTGTTGATGTACTTTGACAACATATACACCTCTATGACTACCACCCCAACAGGACATTCCCCAATCCCCCAAAGTTCCCTGTGCAGCTCTCCAGTCACCCCTCCCCCTAAGGCAATACTGCTCCCATCTCTATCACAGTAGCTTAGCTTAGTCTGTTCTAGAAATTCATATACAACAGGCAACTTTTGTGTCTGGCTTCTTCTGCTCAACATAGTGTTCTGAGATTTATCCACGTTGTGTACATCAGGAGTTTAGTCTTTTTTATCACAGACTAGTATTTCTATTGGATGAAAACACCACAAATGGTATGCCCATTCCCCTGTTGATGGACATCTGAGCTGTGTCCAGCTTTTGACTTTTATGCTGTGATACAAATCTTTGCCAAGTATGGACATACTTTGTATTTCTCATCGGTACATAACCACAAGTGAAATTGCTGGGTCAAAGGATGAATGGATGTCCCAGCTTTTGTTATTTTACTCCTGAGAGTGAAGCTCACAAAACATTTTCCTTCTTCTGGCCTCTGCACCATTACAGGAAAGTTTGTATTACTCTCCGATAATAAGCAATACCTACTTAGCGCTCATCATGTGCCAGGACCATAAGCTTTCTGCATGTATTATCTCATTTAATCTTAACAAAACCCTATAACGACCACCGTGTACAGAGACCTTAGGAGGTTAACAAGGGAAACTGCTGCGAATCTTGTGTAAGAGTTAGAACCCAGCAGGAAAATAACTCCAGAACCTGCATTCTTACCCGTCTTACTATATTACCTCCTTTCTTTCACCAAATATTTTCTTCTCAGCAAGAACTACTGAGTCTTTGGGGCAAAACAAAGAGCACCTTCTCAACCAAGGGGGAATGTTTCATGTCTTGGAGACTCCACACCGGAAGGTGCCAAGGAACCTGACCCACAGAGTCATTGACTCCTCTGGCTGTGATGCTACCAGGCGACAGAGTGTTGTAGTACTGAGAGCTCACTATAACATCCAGTCCCTCTAACAAGAGCGAAACTCGCAACTCAGTAATCCTGGCTATAAATCATCTATTATCAACTGCATTTCTTAATCACTGTGGGATAGATTAATACTATCCACTCTCTTTAGAATCACTTGGAAAACTTGTTAAAATGCATAGTTCTAGGTCCCAGCACTAGAATTTTTAACTCAATAGCTATGGGATGGAGCCTGAGACTTTTGCGTTTTTAACAAGCTCCCAAGTGATGTTGATGCTGGTCCTCTGACTACATGTTGTGTGACACTGGGGCAGATTACCTACATCACTGCAATAAATCTCTGGTGAGAAACTGAGTTTTCATTGGAGAAAGTGACCCAGAGGGTTATCTAGCCCATTAACAGCTGACCTGGCGCTTCAAGGTCATCTTCAAAGCCCTGACTCTACATCACTGGTTCCTAGAATTGGCATTTCAAAGACCAATTACATTGACAAGTTCAATTAGAATGACGCAAATTTGCCTCCACATTTTGAGACAGACAGACAGGTGAGAGAAAAGAAAAGGAGAAATGTAGATGATAGATACAGCGATATAGAGATGACATCATTGCAGAATGTGTGCCTTGTAGAAGAAGCAAAGACCATTTTGAGACACTCTTACTACCTTGCTCTTTCACACTTTACTGCAAGAGAAGGAACTGCCCCCCTCGCAGGGGAGTCGGCGTTCTGTGGGGATGAGCATTACTATTGCTTTCTGAAACACTCTTCCAACAGCCACCCAGACCCTGATCTGCGTACACCCTTCCTCACGTTCCCAGACTGTTTAATTTCTTTACCAAAGCAAAAGTCTGGTGATTACTTGATTAATTTAACCTCATTCTTCTTTGTCATTAGAACAAATCTAAATGTCTCAGCTGACAAACACCGCTTTAGAAACATCCTGATTCTGATAAATGGTTTCCTTAACTGCCTTGAAAGTGCGATTAGCATAGATGCTTGTTTGATTCTGAACTCTCCCAAGGAGCGGCAGGGGTGAGAACCGGCATCCGGATGGGAGGGGCTGCCTCGCCCTCGGGCAGGGTCTGAGATACCTATGCTGGACCAGTACCTGTGACTGTGAATTTTTAAAGTCCTCTTCCTTTTTTTTGTTTTTGCCCATTTTTATCCAATTTCAGGTTCCCAAAGGAGAGTGCTCAATTACTCACTGTTACAAAAAGCCATTGATTATCTTGAAAATCCAGGCAAGAAAAAAAAAAAAAGAGGGTAATGATACCAACTAATCAGCTGCTTAGTTTTTTATTCATATATCATTGTTTTTCACAGCTTACTAAATGACATGAAGAGTGTAACAAGAACAGTATTATCGGTGATATTTTTAATCAGGTTTCTATAAGTCTTAGTCATAAAGTAATTATTCAAACAAATGAAAGAAGACAGCATTATCCATAACTGCACTAAATATCTATGAAAGGAAGACTATCTCCTTTTAAGATAAAGTACCCAAATTGGATGCAACTCAAGTAAAGTATCCTTTTCATGCACTTCACCACTTCATGAAAAACAAATCACAGTAATTCTATGTAATGATTACACGACACATGCAAAATAATCCACCATTACTATTTTCCTATCTTTATCATTGTGATGGATCATTATTGTTAATACTGTTAACTGCAACTACAGCTCATTTTATAAGGCACTCTTACTGTTCAAAGTGTTTTTGCAACATAACTGTAGTTAGTGCCCACAACCCTACAGTTAGGTGCCTTTGTTTCTTTTTGAAGCAATGGAGGTGAAGAGAGTTTAAAGACTCAAGTGTCTAATCAGCTGGCCACTGGAAGACCTACCTAGGGATTAAATTTGTGTCTGCTTGTCCCAAAACCCATTTCGGTTCCTTGCACATTGCCACCAGCTGTGAGGTTCAAAGATAACACACTTAATACAAGAGGGTTCAGTGCTCAGGAAGGTACACGTATGCAGAGCCCAAAATGGTGGTTGCGATAGAACAGCCTTGCATTCCGTGTTTCCTACCCTCAGTGAAGCATTGACCCGTGGTATCTGAAATGTAACGTGAAATGTCTCTTTACCAATATTCCTACTTTTAAATCCTAATTTCTGTTCCTCTAACTTCACTAGCAGGAAAAAAAAAGTTGTGCTTTGCTTTATCTGGGATGACTTATTTACTATGAAAATATCACTTAGCCTCTCTTTCTCTCAACAGTCATCAGGGAGATTTTGTCCACAGTAGCCAAACAGCTAATCCAGTTATCCCAGGACAAGGAAAGGGATAGGCATGCACTAAATGGAAGAAACTTGTAAGTTCCACCTTCTGCAAACATCTTTCTTTTTTCTTTTTCTTTATTAAGTGGGAAGCAGGGAGGCAGAGAGACAGACTCCCGCATGCACCCCAACCAGGATCCACCCAACAAGCCCTCTATGGGGAGATGTTCTGCCCATCTGAGGTCTTTGCTCCATTGCTTGGCAATCTAGCCACCTTCGTTCCTGAGGTCAGGCCATGGTGCCATCCTCAGTGCCCAGGGCTAACTTACCTGAGCCGTTTGAACCATGGCTCTGGGAGGGGACGGGTAGAGACAGAGAGAGAAGGGACAAGAAGAGGGGTGAAGAATCAGATTGTCACTTCTCCTGTGTGCCCTGACTGGGAATCAAACCCAGGACTTCCACATGCTGAGTCAGTGCTCTACTGCTGAGCCAACCAACCTGGGCTTGCAAACATCTTTCTGAATCATTCCTAAAGTTAGTCCCTATTCCTCCGTGCCTTCCCTTCCACAATAAATGTTTCTGATTATTTCCTAGATATAGGTCTCTGTTGTATCGTGGGAAGAAAAGGGCTTCTGGGATCGGGTAGGCCTGGGTTACCATGCTGGTTCTAAGTTTTCGTAGTGTTTAATGCCATTAACTTCTGTGAGCCTCAAATGCCACGTCTGTGAACTGCTATGAAGAGCTGTTTTGAAGATTGGGGCATTCACATATATATGTCTATGAACCTGGTACATCAAAAATGCCCAAATAATTCATATTTGTTCACTTTCCTCTCCATTTTCTGTGAACCGAATGAAGAAAGAAAAGCACGTGCTCAATAGCAATAATACCTCAAACACAGTAGGGAAGGGGGAGAGCTAGAGGCAAATCAGTATAAAAATGATGCTAAAGAGTCCAGTAAATTTCCCGCCTCTGTTTCTTTCCTTTGTTCACAAAGTGTCTGACTTCGTCCCAGCGTACTTAGCATGGCTCCTGACATGTAAGGACCCCGTGCAGGACAGTCAGTGAAAGTATTAATATGCGACATCACTTCTCAAAATAAACATCTCACTTGACTATTGCTCTCAAAAACCAAAAGCTCTAGAACTGTCTGGTTTTTTTTTTTTTTAAAGATAAGTTTGCAACTGCCAACCAGTTTACCTGTGGCTTCTCTAAATTAGGTAAAACCACGAATTAATCAAATTTAAACAGCAACGAGTTCCTCTGTTTTCATAAAGTCTCCTCTTGTGGTAACAGCCATGATTCTATCGAGTTGTGCTTCAGCAGCGCAACGTCAGGCTTGAATAGCTCTTGTGCATTCATTTATTTACGTCCTCATTTACCTATTCATTAAGCACCTCTTATGTGCTAGACCCTTATTACCTGGATACAATATGGAAAGGGATAAATCCCACTCCTTACCCTTAAGAGGCTCACAGTTTAACAGGTTTAACAGACAGTAAATAAACACGTCCATTAAATTATAGTTATAATACAAAAAAAAAATTAAAAAGGCACAGAATGCTAAAAGAAGCATTGCAGAAGTGAAGATGGAGGTCATGACTTACATCACACTGGGCCTTGGGACAGCCTTTCCTGGGAGATAACACACGTGAATCAATTTTTAAAGGGTAAGTAGGAATCTGCAAGGTAATGAAAGGAGAAAGTATATACCAGGCGGTCCTGGTTGGAGAACCTAGTTAGAAGACGGAGGTAGAGCCCTGGCCAGGTAGCCCAATGGATAAAGCATTGTCCTGGCATGCCGAGGTCGTGGGTTTGATCCGCAGTCAGGGCACATATGAGAAGCAATCAATGAGTACACAACTAAATGGAACATCTAAGTGGAACAGTGAGTTGATGCCTCTCTCTTTCTCTCTCTCTCTCTCTCTCTCTCTCTCTCAAATCAATGGGAAAATTTTAAAAAAGAAAAATACCAAAACAGGAGGGAGGGAGAACAGCAGAGTTGTTATTCAATGGGTATAGAGCTTCAGTGTTCCAAGATGAAAAAGCTTAGAGCTCTGTCTCAAAACAAATGTGCATATGTGCATATCGTTAACACTACTGTATGTGCACTTAAAATGGTTACAATAGTAATTTTATGTTGTGTGGTTTTTACCACAATTTAAAGAAAAAAGGGAGGAGGGGGAAGCAGGAGCGTTAAGGGTCAGAGGCAGCCATGTGACAGCAGAGGCAGAGGTTGGAGTGATGCTACGAGCCAAGGAGCACAGGCAGCCCCTCTAAGGTCGAAAGGGCAAGAAATCCATTCTTTCCTAGAGCTTCCAAAAAAAAAAAAAAAAAAAAAAAAACCACAGCTTTGCATAAAGCTTAAATGTAGCCCCATAAGACTCATTGGACTTCTGACCTCCAGAATATAAGTGTGTGTTGTTTTAACCTAATAAGTTTGAAGTTATTTGTTACAGCAGCAATCAGAAACTAATACAATTAAGCAATAATTCCACCCATGTGCCCAGCATTTGGCCCCACTTTCATATAAATTATTACAGTTTTGTTCTTGTAACCTTCACTGACTTGGGCAAAACTTCTACAGTTTCCATTTTTCAGGTAAGGACATGAGCTTTAGAACCGAGTAGATGTGGCCAAGAGCAGACCATGAGTTCAGGCTACAAAGCAAGTCTGATTGCTTGTCCAGTCATCTCTTCACTGCGGCACACGGTGAGAACAGGTCCCATCGTCTTTGCCAATTCCTGCACCTGTACTTCCTCTCATTGTCTTGTCATGCTCTCCAGCTAGGAAATGGCAGTACGGGACATCCTGGTCCTACTCCGCTGGAAGATCCCCTTTGTATACTCATCGTGTTTTGTAGGCTTTAAGGATATGTTCTCCTGCCCCTTGTTAAGAACTGAAATTTGTGTTTTCCAAATTCACAGGTTGAAGCTTTAACTCACAATGTGATGGTATGAGGAGGTGGAGCCTTTGGGAGGTGATCAGATTTAGATGAGGTCATGAGGGTTTAGTGTCCTTATAAGAAGAGGAAGGGACAATAAAGCCTCCTTGGGTTGAGACAACATTCCCAGGGCATGGAAGGGCTCTTTATGGCATCATTTTAGCCAAAGTGGACAAAAAAATGTACACAACTAAGTCTGGGGCAGCACTTTAAGTGAAACTTTCCAGACAGAACCAATACCAAACTGGGTGTTTTACACACTTCATTTCATCTTCACAACCATCTGGCGAGGCAGGTGCTCCAAGGGTGCTGGACCGATTGATCAAGCAATCGATTGATTTTACTGTTTCCACTACTATAAGACAAACTGCTTTTTGCCAACATCAGAGTCTCAACTGCCTTCATATATCCACGGCTTGCCCATCAGCACTAGCCACTCGGATAAATCTTAGGTCTCACCTGCTTCAGCCTTTATATTTAAAGAACTGGAGCAATGGTAGATAATACCTTGCAGTTAGATCTTTACATCAAAATGGATTTGATGTTTGACATCAATGAGCAAACCCGTTCGTCTATCCCTGCATTCCGGTCCTAGAAATCCATCACAGTTATCTGCCAGCTGTTGGTTCACCCCCGTCATGGTTTCTTATTGAAAAATGCTTCCCAACCTCCAGCAAAGTCCTCACTGCATTTGTAACTTCCAGGTGTCTAAAAAGCTTGCATTTTTAATGAATTCCTAATGTACTCGCTCAAGCAAACAAGGAAATTATAACCATGGAACATTACATTGCAGACATTAATCATAATTACTTAATAATACCAAACAAGGAGATTTTATTACAAACTGAGACTTCTTATTTAACGTCAGAATCAGAATAATTGTCACATTTGCACATATTCTAAATGTTACCACATATTTCCAAATGCCTCCATTAAACAGTTTAGTCATAAAGAAATATTTTGTCAGCTAATTTAATTTAATTGCCCGGCATAATCATTTCCCCTATTTCTCTAAAAACAGACAGTTCGATAAGAGAACTACAAGGAGGTTATAAAAATCTCACTTTCTCAATTGCCGCTCAAGGTCCCTACCAAAAGTTACCAGACAATTACAGATTCCGTGGGGCGGGGCACTTCTAGAGCTCTTCAATGTATCTGTTCTATGCCATTAGTCACCAGGAGAAGCCCTTCACTAATAGCGATACCCTTCAAAAACAGCCCCAGAGACCATAACACTGATTGATGGCGGGTCACCTGGAATTGGCTGGCAGAATTTCCAATTTTCTGTTGGGAAATTGCTTATTTCTCCAAGTCTGTTCCCATTTTTACAAGTGTACAGCAAGCTGAGATTATACATTATTATGTGTCTAAATATAAAATTGTGATGGATGGTGTCACACATTTAAAGAGAGTTAAGCATTTTTAATTTAAGATTTTAAAAGGTTAAAGAAGTTGAAAATGTATTTTTAATCTTTGGCGGGAATTTCTGGGCTGCTCCATACCATGGGAACCACTGAGAGGTTGTTGAAAGAGTAGCCTTTATGTGGAGTGCTATTTTCAGAAAATTACCCTTTTGGATTTTCAAAGTGGTAGAACCATAACGTTCTTGTAAATATAGCTGAGGGCTTATCACATGACTTGAAGGAGTAAGTAGATTCTTCCCATAAGGGCCCTAACCCTAAACTTGGCAAAGAGGAAGAAAAACTAAGCAGCCAAAACCCAAAAGCCCCATTAAAATCAGAAGACAGAGCTTGCAGAAGGAAGAGTACGCATAACATGTTCATGTAATTAAACAGAATAAAAGTGCAAGAAATAATAACAATTTTTAAAAAACCTTTGTGTCTGGATCTTTGCATGTTTATTTCTATATCTTTGGAAAACATTCCCAGGAGTATATATGTGAGATCAAAGATATGCTCATGGGGGTCTTTTTGTTTTTGTTTTTTTGGGGTTTTTTTATAAATAAATTTTTATTAATTTTAATGGGGTGACATCAATAAATCAGGGTACATATATTCAAAGAAAACATGTCCAGGTTATCTTGTCATTCAATTATGTTGCATACCCATCACCCAAAGTCAGATTGTCCTCTGTCACCTTCTATCTAGTTTTCTTTGTGCCCCTCCCCCTCTCCCTCCTTCCCTCCCCGCATCCCCCCCCCCTAACCACCACACTCTTGTCCATGTCTCTTAGTCTCGTTTTTATGTCCCACCAATGTATGGAATCATGCAGTTTTTGGTTTTTTCTGATTTACTTATTTCACTCCATATAATGTTATCAAGATCCCACCATTTTGTTGTAAATGATCCGAGGTCATCATTTCTTATGGCTGAGTAGTATACCATAGTGTATATGTGCCACATCTTCTTTATCCAGTCTTTTCTTTTTTTTTTTTTTTTTTTTACAGTGATTAAAGCCTTTAAGCAAACTCTTGGCCAATACAGCAAGAATCCATAAAAGATTAGTGTCCTTAACATGTTCACCAAGTCCAAGTTGGCCCCAACACCATTCCAAATCCCTGCAAATGCAACCCAACCCCAGTTCAGTCCATTAGGAGCTGTCACAAGGAGCAGGAGTCCAGGAAAAGTCCACATCCAGGAAAAGTCCACATGGCACTGGAATTGTCACAATTCTATACTTTGCAGCTCATGCCCAAGTCCCAATGACCGCTGCTTCTAGCTGGTAATGATTCAGGTAGACTGGAAAAGCCATCTGCAGCATGTGTGGAGATGGAGCTTCTGTTCTTCTCTGCCTGGAGAGATGAGACCAGGGTGCTTTTCCCTGGAGCTCTGCGACTGTGGCGTGGTAAAGAGAACCTTGGGATACACTAAGCTGGGTGGCAAAGGTAAATTCATAATAGAAGTTGGCAAAAGGGGGAAAGAGAGCTCTAAATTAGGAGTAGGTCCTCATGGGGGTTTTTTAATAAGAATTCTTTTAATATTTTTCAAAAAATATTTTATTGAAATCATTCACACAAAAACAAAAAAATAAAAAGAAATGCTCAATGTTCAGTCTCATTACTTAGAGAAGTATTGAGAATCTTCCAGAATGAGTGCGGGCTCTGGGATTCACTGTGTGCTTTTCTATCATTTATGTGTACAAGCAGCCCTATCATTTGACATCATTTGACAGTTACTGATGTGCGTGACAGCTGTCTTCCACGTGTTCCCCACCAGACTGCGCGCTCAGAGACGATAAACCCTGACCGCACCGCTGTGGGTGACCACACTGCACAGTCCAGACGTTCTGTAACCGCGTGACTGACGGCGGATCCCGTTTCCTGTTTTACATCCCATCTACTCCTGAAGCGGTAAGAACGTGACCGAGTAGCGTCTGTCTCCGCCTCCTCAGCACCCAGCAGAACTGCTTTCCCTGCCATAGACTCGCTGTATGTACCTTGGATGGATGAATAAATGCAAACATCTTCACTAATACTATCATTCAGAACCAGCTAGTAGCCAAAGAATAATGAGGGATTGATTTTCAATGTGCAGTAAGTTGTCGAAATTTACCAATCTTCAGCCCCAGAGGTAAGACTCTCTTGGTGATTTCTAGTTGCTCAGTGGTCACTTAACGACTATACTGCCTTCAAAGTCTCTTATCTTAAAAATCTGGTTAGTCCTATGTGCTAATTCCACAGTTCTAAGCATGCCTCATAAAACAGGCAACATAAAATAGCTTCCAGCAATTACAAACCATCTGTATGTATATCTTTTTTAAAGATAATTTTTTCTTATTGATTGATTTTAGAGAGACAGAGAGAGGGAGAGAAGGAGAGAGAGAGAAAGAAAAGCATTCACCTGTTGTTCCACTTAGTTGTGCAATCATTGATCCTTTCCCGTATGTGCCCTGACCAGGGATTGAACCTGCAACCTTGGTGTTTCAGGATGACGTTCTAACTGACTGAGCTAACCAGCCAGGACATTTGTGTGTGTGGCTATTGAATGCCTAGTACAGGCCAAGCACTGAATTAGGACCTAGAGATGGTGTACTGACCCGGAGGAGAGAGACATGTGAGCACCCAGTTCCAGAGATAGGATCCTTCTACCTCTGGCCCTAGAGAGATGAAGCTGGGTTGTTGGTGTTTGTGCATTTGTTTATTTTGCACTAAGGAGAGGGGATAAAAAGGAAAAATTAAATTAGTTGTCTCACCTAATCACCACATTGGCCAGCCGAGGAAAGGCAGGGTCTGGAAGGCTTTCCCCGATCTCGCTGCTGCCCACCTTTGTCATTTCCCGACACTCCTCGGCCTTCGCTTTCCGATTTATTCAAACTAAGATGCACCACGCCCCTTCCATCTCTGGACCTGGGGATGTGGCTACATTCTATGTCAATCTGCTGTTGGTTTTTCAACATGACTGGTCCCTGGTCCTTCAAACCCCACCATGAAATGCCCCCCATCACAGATGCATCCCCTGCCCCCCCCCACACGTCAAGTGTCCCCCGCCCCAGTAACCACTCAGCGCTCCTTCACAGCGCTCGCTGCGCTTCCTGCAGAATCCTGACAACCAGCTGGGCTCGCTCTTGCCTCCTGGTTGCCGGGTTCCCCTGCGGGAATGGCAGCGCCAGTGGGAATGGCTCTCCTGCTCACTTCAGTACCCAGAACAGCGCCTTTCCCAGAGTGGGCACTCGGTGAATGTGAGAATAAAAACACAACTAGAGAAATGAGGGGATGCGTAAGGCGGCTTTGATGACAGACATCCCACAAGAGACTAGTTTCCAAGCATGACCTAAGCATGTCATGTCAACATTCCACAGAAAGGAGCACGCCCTAAAGAAGTTCCTAATGCCTGATGTAGAGTTGCCACAAATTTGAGCACACACTACATGAACTAAAGTGAATGATACCGAGCATGTGAACATATGCGTCTACTCTCTTAGGCAAAGCATAAGATAGGATAATAGGCAAAACACCACAATTTATCATTCTAATATTGTATAATGTTATATGTCAATTATACCTTAATAAAAAAAATTAAAATCTAAGGAAAAAAAACACCTTTGTGATGGATTAATCTGAAATTATTGTGATATACATAATAAAAATTACTTTGGTTTATTCAGTATTTTTAAATTATGATAAAATATACATAACATAAAATTGACTACCTTTGTTTTTTTTAGCGAGGAAGAAAGAGATAGAGAGAGGGACAGACAAGGATGAACAGACAGGAAGGGAGAGAGATGAGAAGCATCAATTCTTCATTGCTTAGTTGATCATTGATTGCTTCCTCATATGTGCCTTGACCAGGGGGCACCAGTGGAGCCAGTGACCCCTTGCTCAAGCCAGCGACCTTGTGCTCAAGCCTGTAACCATAAAGTCATATCTATGATCTCACGCTCAAGCCAGGGACCCCTTGCTCAAGCTGGATGAACCCACACTCAAGCAAGTGACTTTGAGGTTTCAAACCTGAGTCCTCAGCATTCCAGGTCAATGCTCCATCCACCGCGCCACCGTCTGGTCAGGCCATTTTAACCATTTTTAAATGTTTAGTTTGGTATGTACATTTACTTTGTTATATAACCAGTCTCCAAAATTCTTTTCATCTTGCGAAATTGAAACCCTGTACTCATTAAACAACTCATTTCTCCTTCCCTGAAGTGCCTGGCAACTACCCTTTGACTTTCTGTCTCTATGAATTTAACGACTCTAGGTATTACTTAGAAGTGGAATTATGTAATATTTATCTTCTTGTGACTGGCTTATTTCACTTCCCATAATGTCCTCAAGGTTCATCCATGTTGTAGCATGTGCCAGAATTTCTTTCCTTTTAGGGCTAAATAATATTCCTCTGTATGCATGTACCACATGTTGTTTATCTATTTATCCATCAATGAACATTTCAGTTGCTTCCAGCTTTGGAAGGTAACAAATAATGATCCTATGAACAAAGGCGCCCAAAGACCTCTGTGGGAGCCTGCTTTCAGTTCTGTTAGATACACACAGAAGTGAAACTGATGACTCATACAGTGATTCTAGTTTTCATTTTCTGAGGAACTGCTGTACTGCCTCCTCTAGCAGCCGCACAATATTCTATTCCATTTCCAGCAACAGTGCACGGGGTTCCAACTTCTCCACAAGGTGACACCCTTTTTTTATACTATCTATTAATGTCACCACATCTTGGACTCCATTTTCTTTTAAGCTTCCTTATGTGAAGATCCTATCTGCATACCCTTATTTGCCTTTGAACAATTTTTAAAAACTCATATTCACCAATGCCCTTTGATCTTGGAGAGTTTTTTAAACGAGTAAGCACCGGCCCTTAATATCTAGACTCTCTCTAAGTAGGAGCCACAAAGATACTTGAAAATTGCAGCGTGATATGAAACGTCAGTATATACGTATATAAAACACTGAGAACATGTACAAGGTGATTACTTCTGTTGGAAGAATGTCAGTTGAAGTTCCGAAGAGAAGACAGCACAGTGTTTGGACCTGGACGGCTGAGAAGGAGTATCGAGTTGAAAAGACAGTGTAAGGGGAAGGTACATTACAAACTGGCAATAACAGACTACATGCTAAGGCAGATCATTTTAGCATTAAATATCAGGCAAAATTCTTGTTTGTGTTTTTACCAACAATGAGGTTAGCTGCCCTTGGTAAACCAAGCCCAACTGAGACCCAGCCACACAAAGCTTTCTCTGTTGTCAGACCACCACAATTCAGTCAGTCATCTGGGACTTGGACAAGAGCAGAAGGTAGATGTCCCACGGTCAACCTGATATGGAGTGTTTCAAAACCTAATGAGCCATTCTTCCCATTAATTAGGTTATGTCACAGAACCATCGTCACCCTTAATTAAGGGCCTCTCTGTATGGGGCACCACGATAGCCACTGCTAATCGAGTCCTCACCGCCCTTTCATGATCAAAGTCACAGAAAACTGATGCAGACGGAGCCCAAGGATATCTGAATGTAAAATTCCATCAAATGATGACCTGTATAGGCATATATGTCATACATACATGACATGTATATTTACATATATATCTCCTAAACGAGAATGCATTCAGTAGAATGGGGGGTCGTAGGTATCAGTGGCCGGTATGTGTATATTAACAGAGTGGATCAGCAGACCTTTGGGGAAAATTCATTACTTCTTGCATTTATCAGAAAGTTTACTCAAAGATGTTTTGGAAAAGTTCCATTTTTAAAGATAATCATCTCCTTTCTACGGTTTGCACAGAAAGAGCTAGCCATGAAGGCAGTAAATCACAGACCACAGTTAGTTAGCATTACCTAGTCAGCAGAAGTATCTTCCCACGTGTAAGAGCTAAGAGATTGAATGGTCTCAGGCAGTGAATCATTTTTTACCCAAACCTTTCCATAACATGTGAGTGCATATGAGCTAATGTTATTTTCTCTGTTCCCCCAATGCAACATTTGTGTCATTATTTGATATACATAATTTTTTTATCAAAAGCGTTGGTGCACAACAGTGAGAACTTTCAGCCACCTTGAAAATGACTTTTAGAATATTTCATTAGCAGACTGTCTTTCAGAGCCTGAGTTGACATTCATGTTTCTTCCTACCAGTCTTTCATCCATAAAACCCTTTGTTCTGCTGAACAGTTTCCAGACAATGTGGGCAATCGGGAAAAAAAAGAAAAAAGAAAGAAAGAAAGCATCCATTCCAACATTTGATCAGGCTTATTCAAATCTCATCTATTAATAATCTTCGGAGACCTTTCTAAGAACTTGACTTCCTTTCTTTCAGTATCATCATATTATTTCCTTAAAAACATCCCCCAATATAATGAAATGGAAGCTGATGTTTCAGAGGAAATAGGCACAATGGTTCAATTTTGCCCACTTTTATCACTTTCAATAAATTATATGGGAAAATAACAGCTGTGTTTAGTTCAAAGATTTATCTTTAATTATAGTAGGTTGAAGTTTTTGTCCTGAAATTTTTAGGAAAAAAACTCAATTTTTTAAATAGCATTTTATGCACACAAAAAAATAAATAAATAGGTTCAAAATGAAATAATCCCAATAGTCAAATAGGTATTTTTTCAATATTTTAATTAACAATAAAATGCTGCATGAGTATTTGGAGGTGCAACCTGTTTATAACATGCCCTATAAATGGGATGCATTTTTTAGGCAAGATGAGGGGAGATAGTGAGGCAGACTCCTGCATGTGCCCCGACTAGGATCCACCACCCAGCAATCCCATCTGGGGCCGATGCTCAAGTACAAAGCTATTTTTAGCACCTGAGGCTGATGTGCTCCAATGGAGCCATTGTCAGCACCCAGGGCCATGCTCAAACCAATAGAGCCATGGTCTGCAGGAGGGGAAGAGGAAGAGCAAGTGAAGAGGGAGAGGGGTAGAAGCATATGGCCACTTCTCCTGTGTGCCCTGACCAGAAATCAAAATCAAACCTGGGACATCCATATGCTAGGAAGACACTCTATCCACTGAGTCACTGGCCAGGGATGCATTTTGTAATTACAAAGACTCAGGAGCATGGAAATCTATTGTGTCTGGTCTCCCTAATACAAGAATGACATGGGCATTGTTAACCTTCCAATATTCATGTGCAAAATATATATATTATTTCAGCTGATCTAATGTAGACGCTTAAACAAAGCTGCTCCTATAGAAGTAAACATTTTGTCTCTTGGCATGTAAAAGTATGCATTTTATGATAATGCGCATTTCAAAATGCTATTGCTGCACAACAATACCCACTACTGTAACCTAAACAACCATCTGAAAAGCTTCATCTTAACAATTAAAAATAAATCATTAAAATCAGAGAAATATTGAGCTCTCCTTGACTTATCTTTTATATAATATATTATGTGTCTGCCTATTGTATAGAGGACCCCCAAGCAGTCAGACTGAACTATGTCATAGTCCTATTCACAATCGAAATATTAATTTCACCTTTTTTCTGGAACTTAGAATTTCCCGGGTTTATTATATATATTTTAATATTTTGTTTGTTCAGGCTAGTTTGCTTTTATGGTACTTCATGATATTATGTATGTTTCATGAATGAAAAAAAGAAGTGGAATTTGGTTTCAAATAATGTGACTCACAAGAGAGATGAAATGAAAGGGTTGGAAGAAGCAAGCTTCTTTTTACCCATTTACCTTTCAGAAAACATTACTGAGAATTTCTAAACATGTCAAAGTACTTCTTAAACAACAAAACCATATTTAATATGGTCTTAGAGTGCATAAGAACAACTTTATACCTTCTCAGAGCCAGTTAAACACGAATTATTTCTCAGTCAGTCGTAGAACTCAGACATGCAGTTTGGAAATAAAACAAGTGAAGCTAGGAAGAAAAACTACCAGAAAAGCCTTCCAAAGGAAATTTCGGGAGAGAAACAGGTGAGCAATAAACTTATATTCACATGAGGAATGTTCCGGCACTTGTGCAAAGCTGATATGATTTATCAAACAAGAATCAAACACTCTCCTGATAATAGGGGTTCAAACTCATTTAGGGTAAAGTTACTGGAGGAAGAAAAGGGGTAATAAAAGAACGAAGTATGGTAGATACTGAAGGCCGATGGGGTGATACTGACGAGCTAAATTGGTTTTTTCAGGCATCGTAAATACGTTCATGCATCAGATTATGCCTTTGGAGTGTTTTTATGGTTTTGAACATATGAACATTTTGTGTTCAGCCATTTTCACTGTTCCCAACACTGAACTAGGCACTGAGGTTCTAATGGTGTTTGAGGTGGAGTTCGTGCTCTGCAGAGGAGGGGACAGCGCAGAGCTTAGGCTCACATACACGGTACACTGCACACGGAGTCAGGGGCACAGAGGTCTTCTTACTGGTTGGGCCTGATGCATGCCTCTTTGTATTGATCTGGCCCTTGTCATCTTCACAATTCTAGAAATGGACAGAGAGATCTTGGGCACCTGACACACTATTTCGAGTCAGTAACTGGGTACTGCTCAGCATATCATCATGAATAAGGGTCCATTGTCTTTTTTTTTTTTTTTTTTTACAAAGACAGAGAGAGGGATAGATACAGACAGGAATGGAGAGAGATGAGAAGCATCAATCATCAGTTTTTCGCTGGGACACCTTAGTTGTTCACCGATTGCTTTCTCATGTGTGCCTTGACCAGGGGCCTTCAGCAGACCAAGTAACCCCTTGCTTGAGCCAGCGACCTTGGGTCCAAGCTGGTGAGCTTTGCTCAAACCAGATGAGCCCGTGCTCAAAATGGTGACCTTGGGGTCTTGAACCTGGGTCCTCCACATCCCAGTCTGACGCTCTATCCACTGTGCCACAGCCTGGTCAGGCAAGGGTCCGCTGTCTTAACGCATAGCTGCCTCCCCCTTATCCCAATGGTCCCCAACTCCTGGGCTGTGGACCGGTACCAGTCTGTGGGCCATTTGGTACTGGTCCACAGAGAAAGAATAAGTAACTTACATTATTTCTATTTTATTTATATTTAAGTCTGAATGGTGTTTTATTTTTAAAAAATGACCAGATTCCCTCTGTTACATCCTTCTAAGACTCACTCTTGACGCTTTTCTCGGTCACGTGATACATTTATCTGTCCCACCCTAAAGGCCGGTCTGTGAAAATATTTTCTGACATTAAACCGGTCCATGGCCCAAAAAAGGTTGGGGACCACTGCCTTATCCGACACTCACATTCAGGGACTCCCCAACCTCTCTTCTCTTCTCTTCTTTACTCCTGTTCTAACCCCGGTTTTCTCTCTACAATCTTCCTTCTGCGCCATTCGGATCCATTCCCATCTCTCCTCCAACTTGCTCAACACGGGTGGCCGAACTAGACGGAGGACGTCCACCGACTGGCTTCCTTCTGGCTGGGCATGGCCAGTGGAGACCCGGGCAAGAGAAGGATCAAGAGAGGGGTCTGAATACCACCCTCCAGCCCCTCCCTGCGAAACGCCCCAGCCAAAGGTCATGGCCCCTTCAGCAGCAGTGCCCACAATGCTCTCTCATGACAGGTCCTCATACCTGCTCCTCCCTCTCGCCCCTTTCGGCTGAGGGCCCGTCATGGTGTCACCCTCTCACCAGTCCTGGTGAAAGGCACTAACTAGCACAAGGACTTTCCTTACACCCTGCCCACACTGTAGTCTCTTTCTTGTGCGCTCCTCAAATTACCCAATTTAAGAGGGCAATCCGTTTTCTGCTGGCGACCTGACAAACCACAGTCCTTATCTTACTTGGCCTGCTCTCCAACACTTGATACCAGTGTTCACTCTCTTCTTATCTCTGACTCCCCTTGCTTAGTCTTCTTAATGAGTCTGTCTTGGTCAAGAAGAGGAACAACGTTAACCTCGAACCGTCCTCCCTCCTAGAGTCCGAGTAAACACAACATGCTCTGATGGAAACACGGCTTGAAGAACAAGTTCCCTAGACAGCAAGCACTCTTACTGCCACCAACACACACAAGCAACACACACACGTACACACTCATTTCAAATTAGCTTTCTGCCTCCAAAAAATAAATTTTGGATTCACTTAGTGGCTCTTTTCTTCTGCTCATTCCTTATATTTTATTTCCAGACTATCTCCTCTGTTCCAGGGATCAGTTTGTCTGTCTGTATGCCAATAAGTCTTGCTGCCACCTACACACACACACCAACACACCATAGTCCAGGTGTTTAGTACTACAGATTTCTCCATAAGCACTGCATAATTGGCATGTCACAGATTTTGTATTTTCTTTTTATTCAGTTCAAAGCACTTTCTAATATCCCTTTTTTTTCTAATACCCCTTTTGATTTCTCTTTTGACCTATGGGTAATTTAGAGTGCGTTATTTAGTTTCCAAGTATTGTGGGACTTTCCAGATTATTTTTCTTTTATCATTGATTGGCAATTTAATTTTATTGTGGTCAGAAAACATGCATTGTATATTTTGAATTCTTTTATGTTTATTTAGGATATGTTTTATGGTCCAGAATATGGAATAACCTAATGAATGTTTCATGGCCCACAATAAAAGAATTTTGTTTTTGTTGGATGGGATATAGTATAAATATCATTTAGACAAAACCACAATGAGCTATCACCTCAGGCCTGTCAGAATGGTTATCATAAATAAATCAACAAACAGGTGTTGGAGAGGATGTGGAGAAAAGGGAACCCTTGTGCACTACTAGTGAGAATGCAGACTGCCGCAATCATTGCGGAAAACAGTATGGAGCTTCCTCAAAAAATTAAAAATGAAACTGCCTCATGACCCAGCAATTCCACTTCTGGAAATATATCCAAAGAAACTGTAAACACTAATTTGAGCCTGACCAGGCGGTGGCACAATAGATAGAGCATTGGCCTGGGACACAGAGGACCCAGGTTTGAAACCATGAGGTCGCCAGCTTGAGCATGGGCTCATTAGCTTGAGTGCAGGGTTGCCGACTTAAGCGTGAGATCATATACATGACCCCATGGTCACTGGCTGAGCCCAAAGGTCACTGGCTTGATGCCCAAGGTCACTGGCTTGAGCAAGGGGTCACTGGCTCAGCTGGAGCCCCCCAGTCAAGGCACATATGAGAAAGCAATCAGTGAACAACTCAGGAGCTGCAACAAAGAACTAATGCTTCTCATCTCTCTCCCTTTCTGTTTGTCTGTCCCTGTCTGTCTCTCTCTAATTATCTCTCACAAAAAAAAAACCAAAAAACAGTGAATCAAAAGAATATATGCACCCCTATGTTCATTGCAGTGTTATTCACAATAGCCAAAGCTTGGAAGCAGCCCAGTGCCCATCAGCAGATAAGTGGATTAAAAAGCTGTGGTACATTTATACAGTGGAATACTACTTGGTCATAAAGAAGAAGGAAATCTTGCCTTTTGAGACAGCATGGATGGACCTGGAGAATACTGGAGAATACTATGCTAAGTGAAATAAGCCAGCCAGAGAAAAACAAATACCATATATCTCACATATGTAGAATCTAATAAAAAAACAATTTAACAAACAACATAGAAACAGAAGCATAAAAACATGTGAAACAGGCCCTGGCCGGTTGGCTCAGCGGTAGAGCGTTGGCCTGGTGTGCAGAAGTCCCGGGTTCGATTCCCAGCCGGGGCACACAGGAGAAGCGCCCATCTGCTTCTCCACTCCTCCCCCTCTCCTTCCTCTCTGTCTCTCTGTTCCCCTCCCACAGCGAGGCTCCATTGGAGCAAAGATGGCCCGGGCGCTGGGGATGCCTCCTTGGCCTCTGCCCCAGGTGCTAGAGTGGCTCTGGTCATGACAGAGCGAAGCTCCGGAGGGGCAGAGCATCGCCCCCTGGTGGGCGTGCTGGGTGGACCCCGGTCGGGCACATGCGGGAGTCTGTCTGACTGTCTCTCCCCGTTTCCAGCTTCAGAAAAAAAACAAAAAAAACAAAAAAAAAACACCACGTGAAACAGACTGACAGCTGACTGACAGCTGTCAAGGGAAGGTGGGGTTGAGGGGCTGGGTGGAAAAAAAGGTAAAGGGATTAAGAAAAAAGGTGTGTGTGTGTGTGTGTGTGTGTGTGTGTGCGCACGCGCGCGCACATACACATACACACAGACAGACAACAGATGGTGATAGCCAGAGGGAAAGGGGTGGAGGGAGGTGGAAGAAGGCAAAGTGGGGGACCAAGGGGGACAAAAAGGCTTTACTTTGGTCCACGGGCACACGATGCCGTGTGCAGATGGTGTTTTCCTGAGTTGCATACTTGAAACCTGTATGGTTTTTGTTAACCAATGTCAGCCCAATAAACTTAGTTTAAAAAATAAATTGTGGCCCTGGCCGGTTGGCTCAGCAGTAGAGCGTCGGCCTGGCGTGCGGGGGGACCCGGGTTCAATTCCCGGCCAGGGCACACAGGAGAAGCGCCCATCTGCTTCTCCACCCCCACCCCCTCTCCTTCCTCTCTGTCTCTCTCTTCCCCTCCCGCAGCCGAGGCTCCATTGGAGCAAAGTTGGCCCGGTCGCTGGGGATGGCTCCTTGGCCTCTGCCCCAGGCGCTAGAGTGGCTCTGGTCGCGGCAGAGCGATGCCTGGAGGGGCAGAGCATCGCCCCCTGGTGGGCAGAGCATCGCCCCCTGGTGGGCAGAGCGTCGCCCCTGGTGGGCGTGCCGGGTGGATCCCGGTCAGGCGCATGCGGGAGTCTGTCTGACTGTCTCTCCCCGTTTCCAGCTTCAGAAAAATACCAAAAATAAAAATAAAAATAAAAATAAATAAATTGTCCAAGGGAGGAAAAAGAAATAAAACATGACTTGCTGAAATGCCTATAACAGTGAGACACTGGAAACAGTTTAAATGCGCACAGGTGGAGGAATGATTAAAGGTTGGTATAACCATATAGGGAACATAAGGCAGTGGTAAGAATAATCTACTTGTCCATGAAAGGACAGAAGTTCATGATGTTCAGTTCAAAAAGGGTGACGGCGCGACTCTGAATTCCCTTTTATTTTCTTTTTTAAATAAATGGATCTAAAAGAACACCTACAACACAACTGGAGAGTGAGAACAGGGAAAATTACTTTTAAATGTACTGCATTTTGATTTTTTTTTTACTTTGATATTTAGAAAAGAAACTTCATTGTTACACTAAAAAAAGAGATGGGTGAAATAGAATTCTATAGACTCCATAAACGTGGTGTTACAAAAGAATTTTATCGGCCTATAAATATGAGAATAAAGTAATAAATGATGATAAAAAATTACAACCCAATATGTATGGTTCCTTTTGTTCAAAATAAAATGCACATCTTAAATATCTGTATATAAATATAAAATCTAGCTAAGTACAGAGGCCAATGTGTTCAACGTAGTCATCTCTTATTGATGAGATTGTGAGTGATTTCATTTCCTTATTTTTTTGCATGTCTGAATTTTCTAAATTTCTTCTCTGAACATGTTTAACTTGTATAATCAAAATAAATTTGTTTAGAAATATGAAAGCAGTGATTGTCCCCAGGGATTTAGGATTATGCTTTTCCTTCACTTCTTTATAATGAGCAAGTGTTGCTTTTATAATTGAAAAATAAATCCTATTTTTTTTAAGAAAAACAACTCAGATATAATGTAAAATGAGAGAATAAGTTTGATTCCACAAGAGACTCTCTCAGGATTATGATATACTATTGATAGATCCTGCCTGAACCAATCTATTCTTAAATCATACCAATATAGAAACAATTCTCCCCACACTCAGGAAAAAAAAATACAATACAATATAATCATGCTCAGAGGCAGCGATTTCCAATTACAAATTGATCTTCATGGGCTTCGCAATATACAAAGGTAATTTTCCTCTTTTGATATGAAAAACAAATTCTAAGCTATATAAGTATACCCATCACTAGCCTGCCTGCCAGTAATTGCCATTGGCTACCCTCATGAAACAAATCATTCTTCTCTCCCATCAGAAGTTTGGTGGTAACACAAATATTGTCAGTATATCTAATTATATTGCTGCTAACATCATCAACAGAGAGCATATTTACTACATGACAATATGTAGCCTGAAAGTGTTCCTTTAATAAGCATGAAAATATCTGTTTTGGATGACTACAGGGGTACTTTCATGTCAAAAGATCCCTTAAGACTTTCAAATAGATATACTGTCTTGAACTTCCTGCCCCTTACCATGGTTTTAATATGGAGTTTTTCTTATTTACTTTTCTTTATATAGGAACCAAAAATTCCAGTATTGAGTTTGTACTACACATCTAACTTTCCCCCATAGGACATCACAGATTGTCCCCCCTACACGTCTAGTCTTTTCCAGACTCCGTGTTTCATGGATCCAGTTCCCATCCCCCAGGCCATTTTGATGTCTACATTTGATTATCTTTAATTAGAGGATATTTCTCAATAGACACATGTCACAGGTTTGATTCCAAAGTCGGTACTGCTCTATTTTGAGGCTAATAGACTGTGTTCTCATCATGACCATCCATTTCACAAATGGCAACCGTGACAAAGGGACTAAGAGAAATAGTTGAGTGAAAACTAGCTTCCGCCAACTGACTGAAAAACAAATAGTAACACAGCACTTTGAGCATAGCTGTCACTCATTCATTCACTCAACAAACACCGAGATGCAGCATGTGGCGAGCACTCTTAGAAGTTCTAGAAACGCACATGCAGATACAACGATGTCACTGCCTTGGTGGAAGCTCTCATTTTGGAAGTGGCTCTAAATGTTGTAAAAGCTCCAGTTGTCAGAATCATTAACTCACTGAGGAAGGGGGTAAGTGGAGGAGGGTCTGGGAGGGATGAATGACGATGGACGAAGACTTGACTTGGGGGGCAGGAGTGAACACACAATACAGTGTACAGAGATGTGTTGAAGAAGTGGGTATCCGAGACCAGCGTAATTATGGTAACCAGTGTCAAATATCCAATATTTTGCATATACTTTTAGAAAGTGTATTTATCTTAGATTAAGGATCTCACTATGAGCGTGTTGAGAGAAGGGCTCCGGTCATGTTAACCCTTCTCTCCAACGCACAATTCCTGGCACACAGGCTTCAGCCAAAAGTATTGTTAAGAACATTACTGAAGGAATATTTTTCAGCTTGGGAAAAGAAATGACCAAATCATTCAAGGGCTAAAGTTTAGCAGAGCAGAAATCATAAATAAGCAAAGAGGTGAGGAAATCTTAAGATAAAACTGTTCAGGTTGCATAAAGAGGCAGATAGACAATACAAAGGCAAAGAACATTGATGGTCTAAGAGTATTATAAGTGTGTTCAGTGTACAAGGAAGAGAGTAGGGGAAACTGGGGAGTATGTGGTCAAAGAAAGCAATCTCTGACAACGAAGACATTTTAAATGACTGTCGTAGGACTGTCACTGAAAAAGAAATTCTTTGTTCAATGAGTAAATTAAACTTTGCATATAAATAAAAATACATATTGAAAAAACTATGCAGACTCTTAATATATAATGAGCAGATTGGTATATCTCATTTAACCTAAAAGAAAAGACTTCAAATGAAAAAAGTAAGAAGCAGCAAAAGTAAGACTTGACCGCGCAATGATGATTTATCAAGTTCTCCATCCTGACGTTTAATCTTAATCATTTTCTGCAGTTTAGAAAGCTGCCACCAGGTAAATAATTGTGATGAATTTTGTTCCTGTAAAATAATCGTTTAGCTCTCCAAAACAGAAAACCAAGAAAATCCAGAAAATAGCCAACCATTCATTCACCCATCCACCCAATTATTTATTGAACAAACTGTTTATCAATACATTCCAGCATCTAGTACATAGAAGTTGCTCAATAAATCAAACACTTATGAACTGAGCACATGCTAAGGCTGAGTTTACAAAGAGAAACATGACATCAGCAAAGCACTGAAAATCTCTCAGTTTTGAAGAGAGCATTAGAAATGTAAATCACGGTAATGCATTTTGAAGAGCGGTATGCGTTGGTGAGGCTGTATAACTTCACCTGTTAAAAATCATCTTATTTATGAAGATAATGGAAATTCAGATTGATTTGGGGGGGAATATGGAAAGATATTAGCAAGAATCATAAGTTAGATCAAATGTTGAAAGTAATTTGGACATCTTAGTACAGTTTAAAGACACCTCATCATAAAACTGATTGTCTTATCCATCACCCCTTAACTCTGGCTTTTTCGAATGGAGCTTAGCAGGCTACAGGCAGACATGCTGCGGAACATCTTGAGTCTAGCGGTGCAAATGCTGGTCAAGGTCTCCTAACAACAGACCTCCTTGCCCAGATTCTGTGGGTGGCTGAGAAAATGCCATTTAACGACTTGCAAGGAATCATTTTTTAAAAGAAAAATAGTAAAAGAAAAAAAAAGAATAAAAGTAAAATAAATGTATGACCTTGGCTTTCCAACTTCCATTGACACAATTCCTGCTTACACCATGTGCCTTGAGTCTCTGTCTCCACAAAGGGAAACGCTTCTCTCCTCTGTGTGACTAGGGTGCCTGCATTTCTCTCCACTCCCAGCCCCGGGACAAAATCAGCTTGTGATTGACAGAGAGAGAAGAGATCTGGAGAAATGGACTGTTTTTCCACATGGCATGGTTCCCCAGGACTGCCTTTTTCCCGGTCTGGAAGAAAAGTCCCCATGACAACCCAGTTGCTAATGTTCCCTCCCCACCAGCTGACGTGCTTGCCTCCCGGATGATCGGCTGGCTATTGTGTTAAAATTATTTTACAGAGACTGGCTAATCTGCAGGGATTACTTTATTTTTGAGAAACTGGTTCCTTGGCAGAAACTTCTTAAATGGGACTAACTTTCTTTTCTGGTCCCTTAAAAGCATAATCTCAATTAAACCGAACAAGTTTAAGCTGACATTAGACTGTTACCTTATGGGAAATAAAGTATAAATCCTTCTCTCCCTCAAAGGGTACACAAGTGCTTTGAGGGAAGAACTGAACTTTATTTTTCTTTCCTTCCTCATGTGCCTAACACATGGTCCGAGAGGTGGCTGAACATCCCATCATTCAAGCTTCTCCCAAAAAGAGCATGTATGTTTAGGTTGATGGGTTGAGGCAGAATTAACCTCCTCATAATATAATAATCTTATTTTTTTTATGTTTCTATTTTTAAAAAGCAAAAATCTTCCAGTGGAGACCAGGCAATGGCTCAGTAGATAGAATGTTAGACTGGGACACAGAGGACCCAGGTTCAAAACCCCAAGGTCACTGGCTTGAGCAAGGGGTCACTCACTCTGCTATAGCCCCCTGGTCAAGGCACTATAAGCAATCAATGAACAACTAAGGTTCCACAATGAAGAACCGATGCTTCTCCTTTCCCTCCCTTCCTGTCTGTCTGTCCCTATCTGTCTCTCTCTCTCTGTCTCTGTCACACACACACACAAAATCTTGCAGTGGAATATTAATACATATCAATGGTTAAGCCTGTGCACCTAAGAAAGACTAGAAGGAAATACACTAAAATATTTACAATTGCTCTGTGTAGTAGGTCAAAATATGAGAGTATTGTGATTTTTCTCCATTTAACTTTTTTCTTTTTTGTTAACTAAACTAAACTTTCTGTTGAATATTATTCTTAGTCTGCTCAGGCTGCTTTAACAAAATACCGTGGACTGGGTGGTTTATAAGCAACACATATTTACTTCTCACAGTTCTGGAGTTTGGGAAGTCCAAGATCAAAGCGCTAGCTAGCATGGTCACACTTTGGTGAGGGTCCTCTTCCAGGTTCATAGCCAGCACCTTCCTCACATGGTGGAAGGGGCAAGGGATCTCAGTAGGGTCTGTTTTATAAGAACATTAATCCCGTTCATTACCTAAATACCACCCAAGGCACCACCTCGTAATACCATCAACATACGAATTCTGCGGTGGGAGGGGGGACACAGACATTCAGATCATAGACAGTATCTACTATGTCCAAGGCATCGTACTATCCCCCAGGATAACAAAGGTTAACAGATGTCTCTCATGCTCAGAGCCGTACACAGGAGAGGTGAACCAGGCAGAAAACAACCTGCTAGAAGGTTCACCGACCCGGACATGGACACTGACCACTGTTATGACTGTCCCCTATCCTGCGATGAAGATCAGATCAGGTTGTGGAAAAGGATGAACAAACCCTTTTCTCCCTGAATTTGATCCTAAGTTAACTTTCCTGCTCTTTCTACTGAAAACTTGATCAAGGTGGAATCTCACTTGTATCACCAGGCAACATGATTTATGGTAAAAATGGTCGATGAGAGATCACTTGTACCTGGCCTGGAAAAGTGTAAAGAAAGCATAAATACCTGAGGGAAAGCCATAGCTTTATGATTTCTTAAGCACAGAGACTCATAACTGCGCATACTCTTTGCAGGTGGCCGGAGAGCAAAGCTCAAGCCTATTACAAGAGATACAGTCCTATGGGGCATGAAGCTTCCATGCCAGGGCAGCAACTGCGTCTGTCTAATGGAAGTCTCGTTCCCTCGCACCTAAACTCTCAGCAGGGAGGGAGACAAGAGGAGACTCTCTGGGGGGACAAAGAGTGGACTGCTGTGTGTGGGGGTTATTCCTTTTGAAAAGAAATGCCTGACACAGCCCACCTGGGATGTTGTCTGTGTTTCTGAACCAAGAGCCATCAGATTATAAATCGTTCCCATGTTACTTGTTTAGATCTTGTGGATCTGACGTCTAGTTAAGAGCATCCCTGGCTGCAGGGAGAGGACGAGGGGACACATGGTGATGGGGGGAGACCTGACTTGGGGTGGGGAACACACAGTGCAGTACACAGATGCATTATAGAATTATACACCGGAAACATGGAGAATTTTATTAACCAATGTCACCCCAATGAATTCAATTTCAAAAGTAAATAAAAAGAAGAAGAAGAACATCGCCTACTTGGAGTTACAGAGAGCGTGAAGAGGACAGCCAATTTTTAAAAAGAGCTGAAACCATTTATTTCTTCAATTATTTCTTTGCCAGAAAGCACATAATCATAACTCTGCATGAGCTCCCTGAGGGGATATTCCTGCAGCTCCCAGAACAACATTGTCATTTCAGGCAAGCCTGGAGCTAGTGTGCCGGAGTGTGTGTTCACTGAGTGACACGCCCATGGTGGACAGAGAGCTGCCCCTCAAATCCTTCCCACACAGAAATGACGGATGGATTCCCCAGCTGCTGGGCCTGCGCTGGCAGGCAGCCCAGAGCCACCAGCCCCCTTTGGCGATGGAGGGTCTTGCTGGAAGACAGCCCCTTCACCCAACTACTGAACAACACAGATGTGTGAGAAGCCGGCGCACTCACCCCAGCTGGAGATGGCGCCAAAGGATTAGCACAGCTTCAGAGTGCCCCAGAGGACAGCCTTAAGCCTCCAGCTCTCCTTCTGCCCAATCCCCATGCTAAGAGGCTCCCTGAGAAAGCTCCTGCCTGTTCATTTCTATTTGTGACAACACCTGATCAACCATGCTTATTAGGTATCCAGTATGTTCTAAGCACCAAATCGACACTAGTAAATAAGATATAATCTTCCCTCACAGGAAGCTTACAATTTAGGGGGTAGAGACGCATCCATTAAAATGCAGTGTAATGGGAGCTATGATGGATGAACATTGTGAGAGCCACAATCTTTGGACAGTTAAGGAAGGGTCTGTGGAGAAAGACATTACGACACTGGCTTCCAGAGGACAAGCAGGAACTCACTAGTCCAGGAAGAAAAAGAAAAAAAAAAGGCAGAAGGATGTTCCATGTAGAACCACATCGAAGGAACAGCGTGTTCAAAGAACTGGTTGATTATGAAAGTGTGGCCTGTGGTGGCGCAGTGATAGAGCATTGAGCTGGAACCCACTGAGGTCGCAGGTTCAAAACCCTGGGCTTGCCCAGTCAAGGCACATAGGACAAGCAATCAATGAACAACTAAAGTAAAGCAACTATGAGCTGATACTTCTCCCTTGCCCCCTCTCCTTTCTCTGTAAAATCAATAAATAAAATTCTAAAAACGAAGAAGAAAACATGATTATGAGAAGGCAATTTTTTTCACTTACTTGCAGAGTAGAAGATGGGGGAGAGGCGATATTCCATGCAAAGACCTTTATTAAAAAGACTTCTCGGCCCTGGCCGGTTGGCTCAGCGGTAGAGCGTCGGCCTGGCGTACGGGGGACCTGGGTTCGATTCCCGGCCAGGGCACATAGGAGAAGCGCTCATTTGCTTCTCCACCCCCCCCCCCCTCCTTCCTCTCTGTCTCTCTCTTCCCCTCATGCAGCCGAGGCTCCATTGGAGCAAAGATGGCCCGGGCGCTGGGGATGGCTCCTTGGCCTCTGCCCCAGGCGCTGGAGTGGCTCTGGTTGCGGCAGAGCAACGCCCCGGAGGGGCAGAGCATCACCCCTGGTGGGCGTGCCAGGTGGATCCCGGTCGGGCGCATGCGGGAGTCTGTCTGACTGTCTCTCCCCGTTTCCAGCTTCAGAAAAATACAAAAAAAAAAAAAAAGACTTCTCATTAAAGACGTTGAACTTCAAGCTAAAGGAGAGGAGCTGAAGGGTTGTACACATTTGTCCTTTATCTCTGTGTCTACCGTGTGGAAAGCGGATTTGGGAAGAGGGGGACAGAGACGGAAGACAGGTAAAGAGGCTGCTATAGTCTTCTTGCCAGGGGAGGATGTCCGCCTGAATCAAAGTTGGAATGGAACGAATGAAGAGACAAGAAAAAGGAAGACGTTTTGGAGGCAGGGTGGATGAGACTTGGAGATTCACTGAGTGTGGGGTTAACAGAGGGACAGGGGTCGAGAGAAACTTCTCATTTCTAACTTGAGCAAATGGGTGAACAAGGCAAAATATGATACAGATATGACCAAATGTGACTATCAGGACAGGACATTTTAGTGATTTCTAGAAAAATTGAATCTGTCCTGTTTGTGGGACACTCAAAGTAGCAGCTCAATATGGGGCTGAGGGGTGTGTGTGTGTGTGTGTGTGTGTGTGTGTGTGTGAGAGAGAGAGAGAGAGAGAGAGAGAGAGAGAGAGAGAAACACTTAGAGTAGCTCACCTTTCTTACTGGCCCGGACATAGCTAGTCCAGTATTTGTGACAGTCTTTTGAATCTCAGTGGTACAATATTACTTGGCAGTTATGAGCTAGTAGTGGGTGTATTTAGAGAGAACAAAGCTTTAAAGTCGGGCATACCTGAGCTTTTATCTCAACTCCACTACTTACTTGCTAAAAAGAATTGGGCAAGTTACATAACTGAGCCACTCTCCCCATCAAGTACAAGCCCGTTAATCACACTTTACGGGGCTGTCATAAGGCTTCAATGAGACTGTGTATGTAAAAGCATTTGGCACATAGTAAGATTTCAGTCATTCTTCAGTTTCCCAATCTAAATAGTTTCTAATGATCTTTGCACATTCTCTCTCTCTCTCTCTCTCTCTCTCTCTCTCTCTCTCTCTCTCTCTCCTTCCCCTCTCCATCTCCACCTTCCCCTCTTAGTACCTCCTGATTCCAGTTTCCACTTTAAACTTATACTGGGACTATACAGCATTATTTCAACTCGCTATAAAGATAAGATCCAGGCCCACCCTCCCTTTGTACTGCCTGGCCCTGCGTGTGTTTGCCACCCTCTCCTGGCCTTGGCTACATCTAATTCACTTCCTTTCCTTTCAATGTTATCACAAGTCATGAGTTGTTCTCACTTCATGTTTATGGCAAACAGATAACCATTAGCTCCAATGGGCTTGCTTGTTTTTTTCCTTGCTGGTTTCACATTCTGCAACTTTTTAATTATTTTATTTTATTTCTCTACGGTTGGATTGCTTTCTGCACTGATACTTGGATACAGAAACAAAAAACAAATTTGTGATGCAGTATGCCTTTTCAAATGTATCACAGCTGGAAACAAGCTGAGGCTCTTAGAGTCTGTTTGGATTGTAAAGTTCAACCACCACATCAAAATTCTTAGGCTGGTAAAGACAAGAGTCTTTCAGATTCTCCTTTCACGGGAGCTGAGTTCGTTTTAGCAAGGGATCTTGGTCGAGCGAGCCGACCGAGGCTTGGCTGGTTCCAGAACACAGGGCCCTTTCACTGGAGGGATTACATAGTGCCGCTAAAGTAGACGGACTCCAGGCCCTGGCCGGTTGGTTCAGTGGTAGAGCGTCGGCCTGGTGTGCAGAAGTCCCAGGTTCGATTCCCGGCCAGGGCACAAAGGAGAAGCGTCCATCTGCTTCTCCACCCCTCCCCCTCTCCTTCCTCTCTGTCTCTCTCTTCCCCTCCAGCAGTCGAGGCTCCATTGGAGCAAAGATGGCCCGGGCGCTGGGGATGGCTCCTTGGCCTCTGCCCCAGGCGCTAGAGTGGCTCTGGTCGCGGCAGAACGACGCCCCAGAGGGGCAGAGCATCGCCCCCTGGTGGGTGTGCCGGGTGGATCCTGGTCGGGCGCATGCGGGAGTCTGTCTGACTGTCTCTCCCCGTTTCCAGCTTCAGAAAAACACACACACAAAAAAAAAAAAAAAAAAAAAAGTAGACAGACTCAAAGGGTGGGTGTCAGGCTGTACTCAGGAAGGAAACAATGGCCAAACTAGAGAAGAGAAAACAGTTGCCTTATTTAAAGGAAAGACACAGGATTGGAGAGACTTGGGGGTGGGAAAAAGGAACAAGACTCTGGAATTAGGTAAACATTAGAATATTTGGCCTGGCCTGTGGTGGCGCAGTGGATGGAGCTTCGACCTGGAACGCTGAGGTCGCCAGTTCAAATCCCTAGGCTTGCCAGGTCAAGGCACATACAGGAAGCAGTTACTACAAGTTGATGCTTCCTGCTTCTCCTCTCTTTCTTTCTCTCTCTCTCTCCTCCCCCCTCTCTAAAAATCAATAAATAAAATTTTTTAAAATAATATTTAAAAAGGGTTCATGTCTTAAACAGTGAACACAAGACATGGGTACTTAAGTTCCCTCTTAAGGGATGATGGTCAAATATCTGAAAATAGTACAAGGCAAACTGCGGGAGATACAGACAGGCCCTTGGTTCCCATCCCAGAAAATCAGACTAGAACCCACGAAAGATGGACCCAGTAGAGATCCTGCATGTCATCCCTCCCTGCCTCGCACTTCCTCTCCGTGTCCGTGGCCGCTTCCCATCCCCCACAGGAGCTACTAAGTAACTCAGCCTCTCCTTTCCCTGCTCTTGACCATTCCGCCCGAGTGTACCGCTCACCTCTCCTCCCCTCAGCTGCTGACCCCGTATCTCCCTCTGCACAGTAAGAGTGCCAAAAAGAGAAGTGAAGGCAAAGATAAATGAATGGGACTACATCAGAATAAAAAGTTTTTGCTCAGCAAGAGAAACTGATATCAAAATAAACAGACAGCCAACTAAACGGGAAATGATATTTTCAAACAATAGCTCAGATAAGGGCCTAATATCCAAAATTTACAAAGAACTCATAAAACTCAACAACAAACAAACAAACAATCCAATAAAAAAATGGGAAGAGGACATGAACAGACACTTCTCCCAGGAAGAAATACAAATGGCCAACAGATATATGAAAAGATGCTCAGCTTCATTAGTTATTAGAGAAATGCAAATCAAAACTACAATGAGATACCACCTCACCCCTGTTAGATTAGCTATTATCAACAAGACGGGCAATAGCAAATGTTGGAGAGGCTGTGGAGAAAAAGGAACCCTCATCCACTGTTGGTGGGAATGTAAAGTAGTACAACCATTATGGAGGAAAGTATGGTGGTTCCTCAAAAAACTGCAAATAGAACTACCTTATGACCCAGCAATCCCTCTACTGGGTATATACCCCAAAACCTCAGAAACATTGATACGTAAAGACACATGTAGCCCCATGTTCATAGCAGCACTGTTCACAGTGGCCAAGACATGGAAACAACCAAAAAGCCCTTCAATAGAAGATTGGATAAAGAAGAAGTGGCACATATACACTATGGAATACTACTCAGCCATAAGAAATGATGACATCAGATCATTTACAGCAAAATGGTGGGATCTTGATAACATTATACGAAGTGAAATAAGTAAATCAGAAAAAAACAAGAACTACATGATTCCATACATTGGTGGAACATAAAAACGAGACTAAGAGACATGGACAAGAGAGGGTGGTGGTTACCAGGGGTGGGGGGAGGGAGGACGCAGGAGGGAGGGAGGGAGAGAGTTAGGGGGAGGGGGAGGGGCACAGAGAAAACTAGACAGAGGGTGACGGAGGACAATCTGACTCTGGGTGAGGGGTATGCAACATAATTTAATGACAAAATAACCTAGACATGTTTTCTTTGAATATATGTACCCTGAATTATTAATGTCATCCCATTAACATCAATAAAAATTTATTTAAAAAAGAAAAAAAAAAAAAAAAAGAGTGCCAAAAGGAAACGCAAAGACAGGAGCAGCCAAGGCCTCCTCAGCCTCCTGGCAAACCGTATCAACCCGCCTGAACCATGGGGCCGAGGAGAAAGGGAACTAGCACTTGCTGAGCGCCATGGATATGCCCAGCGTTTAAATACGCAAACAGGCCTTCTGATCCCGTTGAATCCTCATGACGTCCCCGTTGTCCATCTGGGGAAACTGGAACTCCCTCAAGTGATACCACTGGTGGATGAAGGGGCTGGAATTTAGACACTGGCCATTCTGACTCCAAACTTCTTTTTTTTTTTCTTTTTTCTTTTTTTTTTTTTCTTTTTTCCGAAGCTGGAAACGGGGAGGCAGTCAGACAGACTCCCACATGCGCCCGACCGGGATCCACCCGGCATGCCCACCAGGGGGCGATGCTCTGCCCCTCTGGGGCGTCACTCTGTTGCATCCAGAGCCATTCTAGCGCCTGAGGCAGAGGCCACAGAGCCATCCCCAGCGCCCGGGCCATCTCTGCTCCAGTGGAGCCTCGGCTACAGGAGGAGAAGAGAGAGACAGAGAGGAAGGAGAGGGGGAGGGGTGGAGAAGCAAATGGGCACCTCTCCTGTGTACCCTGGCCGGGAATTGAACCCGGGACTCCTGCACGCCAGGCCGACGCTCTACCGCTGAGCCAACCGGTCAGGGCCTCTTTTTTTTTTTTTTCAAATGCTACTTTAGGCACTAAACCATGATGGGTACAGTATCAATCATTTATCCATAGTGAGCTGCCAGCCCCCATGATCGAGCTGTCTGTCCGCTTGTGTCGATGACACTGCCCACCAAGAGTGAACTAGAGAATCGCACAAGAGAGCCAACAGCACCCATGCCCTTCGCTGGCAGCTCTGGGAGGCTGACACGTCTCGCTTTCCCCCTCATCCATTGATGTATCACGTATTCTGTGCTGTTAATACAGTGTGGCATTTAGAGACCCAAAACCTGACACTCAGCTTTAAAATCCTACCATGAATTGAATGTCCCTCTTCCGTGCCCCGAGGAAAACAAAGCGAAATGAAAAAGCGATACATTTAATAACCATCCAAATGAACAGGAATGAAAGGGCCGCGCTGGCTGATTTGATGCCCGGTCACCTCTGCCCTGTCTGAAGCCAGCCCAGAGCTCTGTCTTCAGCAGCTGATTCCGTCCAAGGCCCAACTTCCTGCGTGGTCTGCATCCCAGGGGCTGCCAGCTCCAGACATCCTGAAACGAACTGCCAAACGGACTCGGGGCAATTGTGTGCCCGTGAGGGATTTTCAGGAGTACACAGAACTTCCCATGGACCAGTGCAGTCCCTCCAGGTCCGCTGAGAAAAGGCTGCTTTTCTCTTTGAAGGCCGTGCCTCCACAAGGCCAAGAACAAAGAGCAGTAGTCACACTTTCTGTGTTTACAAGCCCGTCTGCAACCTGGTTCGGTGCAAAGCTCACAGGCTTCGGAGTCAGATCTGGGTCAAGGGTGAGCTCCGCAGCCACCCTTTCCACAACCTCACGCAACGTGTGCGGATTTCTGACCCTCCGGCTCTTCCTAGATAAGTGCGAAATGACAGTGGAAGGATATTGTGCTAACTCAAGAAGCTAACGTCTAAAGGTACCTTCAAGGGACTGGGCATACGGAGCCCACGTGCAGGTACTGTTGAACCCCTTTGAGGAGAGGTATCACCTTCAACTTCCTGGCGACTTGACTGAGTAGAAGAAGGACCCAGCATGGTGCAAATGCTGCTGAGATTGAGAGATGAAGAGGTCAAATGATGTGCCAAGGGCGCTTCAGAAAATTGAGGCAAAAAAAATTCTAGTCTCTCCAGGCCACCTGAATTGTGGCCGCAACCTCAGGATTTTTCTCTGCACTCATCTGGCTTCGGAAGCAATTAACCGGGTGTTTCACTCCTTCCCTAGCTCCCAAGGGAGGTAGACAGCCATCAAGCTAAGCCTGTGCTCCTTGCTTATCCGGAACACGGGACCCCTGGGGGACACTGCCAGGATCCATCAGCACAGGGCAGGGAACAGGGGAGAGAGCAGCCAGGAAGGAGCGAGGAAGCTTCATTGCTACTGCTGCCTTGGCCAGTAACTCCCCCCTGGCTGTGTCCCCTCTCTCTTCTTCTCTCTCTCTTCATCTCTCTCTCTACTTTGCGTATGTAAAATGATAGCCTGGGACCAGTTCAGTTTGGGGTTGCAAACAAGCTCTGAATCATCATCATCTGGTGTACATCGTTTTAAATTACTAGGCTATTTTTCGAATAGTTTTAGGTTCACAGCAATAATGAGGACAAGTACAGAGACTTTCCCATATTCCCGCTCCAGACGCTCGGCCTCTCCGACCATCAACATCCAGGAGCAGTAGGGTCCACTTGTTACCACTGATGAGCCAACACGGACACGTTGGTATCAACCGAGTCCACCGCTTGCATCAGGGTTCGCTCTTCGGCAGCACACTCTGTGGGTGTGGGAAACGTATAACGTATAATGGCCTGTATCCAACATCATAGCATTGTACAGAACAGTGTCCCTGCCCTTATAACTCGTTATGCTCGGCCTCTCGGTTCCTCTCCCCGCGTCCCACCCTTGTCAACCACTGATTTTTTTTTTTTTTCTGTTGCCACTATGTTGCATTTTCCAGGATGTCAAAGAGTTAGAACCAGGTAGTATGTAGCTTTTTCAGATTGGCTTCTTTTACTCAGTAATATGCACTGAAGTTTCCTCCATGTCTTTTCATGGCTTGATAGCTTGTTTCTTTGGGGCACTGAATCCATGGTACAAATGCGTCACAGTGGTGAACATTTTGTAAACAGGAAAGCCCAACTAAGATTTCCTGCATCTAAGCATCTCTGCATGTATTTCAACCAGGTTCTAAAGCTGATTCTGCTGCACATCTGGGCTAGATGGTAAAGATTTCTCCTGGATTGAAATAGTAGAGGCATGAATGCTCCCTAGATTTAACTAGATTATCTTCTATTGAGGGGAAATATTTGAATGTATTTCCTCTAAGATGGACATATCTACTCTCCATCCTCGCTTCCTCCACTCATTCCGTAAGTCCTAGTACAAGGAGAATCTGGGGAGAGATGCCCCCCCCAACTGAGACAGTAAGTTTTGTTTGCAGTTCTTGATGAATCGGAAGGGAAGAAGGAGAGAAAGGTAAGTTGTCAAGACAGAGAGGTGGAAAACAGGAAGAATGCTGAAATAGCTGATATCCTAATCTTTGTCATATGACAGGCACCCAAGAGAAATGGTCTCTTCAGCTTTATTTCTATAGGAGGTAACATTTACCCATTTATAAGGAAACCAAGCTTGGAGAGTTTATGTGATATTTGCAGATTCATCAAGATTGGGTCTAATGTCTGCCCATCTTCCTCTACTATTATTATACCCACATTAATCTAGATCCTAAGATTTTGAAGACAAAAACCACATATGTTCACATTAACCTAACTACTTGATGACACAAAATACACAATAAATATTTATGAAATATTTCTTAAATCAATAATTGTTTAAAAGAAGTGGCCCTGGCCGGTTGGCTCAGTGGTAGAGCATCGGCCTGGCGTGTGGGGGACCCGGGTTCGATTCCCAGCCAGGGCACATAGGAGAAGCGCCCATTTGCTTCTCCACCCCCCCCTTCCTCTCTGTCTCTCTCTTCCCCTCCTGCAGCCGAGGCTCAATTGGAGCAAAGATGGCCCGGGCGCTGGGGATGGCTCCTTGGCCTCTGCCCCAGGCGCTAGAGTGGCTCTGGTAGTGGCAAAGCGACGCCCTGGAGGGGCAGAGCATCGCCCCCTGGTGGGCATGCCAGGTGGATCCTGGTCGGGCGCATGCGGGAGTCTGTCTGACTGTCTCTCCCCGTTTCCAGCTTCAGAAAAATACAATAAATAAATAAATGAAGTATACTGCCTCCTTTTGATGGATTAACTATAATAGAAAATGGAGGGTAATTAGTTAATATTCATGATCTCTTTAAGCAATTCAGTTTTTGACAGTTTTTGATAACATGAGCCTCAGACAGAGACATCTCTTAAAGCTGTAGACGAGTTATAGATACAGAGAATAAATTGATGGTTGCTAGATTTGGGGGTGGGGAGGGTTGGGAGAATGAATGAAAAAGATGAAGGGATTAAGAAGTACAAATTGGCAGTTATAAAAATAGTCACAGGGACATAAAGTACAGCATAGATAATATAGTCAATAATATTATAATAACTACGTAGGATGTCAGATGGGTACTAAATTTATTGGGGTGATCACTTCATAATGTATATAAATATTTAATCACTACATAGTATACCTGAAACTAACACAATATTGTCTGTCAACTGGTATTTAAATTTTTTTTAATATTTTTTTAAAAATCCGTAGATGATTCAGTGAAGCCTGGTAAACCTCAGATTCATAATCACACTAGACAGCGGTGGTTCATGTCCCAAGCTCAACCTGACACACCTTTTGATCAAGGAGAGACCCAGGTGAACGGTGCCTGTGATCCGTCACCTTTTCCGGAGAACCACAGAGCCCATTATGCTACCATCCCTCAAACACTTTAACAGCTTCTTTGGACTAAGCATCAATTCCCTCAACATTTAAAAAACAGTTGATAATGAATCAAGAAGAGGATTTGCTTCTAACTACATAGTGTGTGTTTCTTTATAAATCCTCTCCAAGGGCTCCTAATGACACATTGCTCCTATTATAGTCATAGAATGATCCACGTTTGCCCCTGGACCTTCTCAGTCTCGTAACACATTAGACATTCGGGATGTGCATTCATTCTCTCGTAAAATTCACTGCCTTATTTTTCTAAAGAGCTAGTGGCTCACTGCTGTTGAGGTCAAGGTCACAGCTTTGATTTCTCACGGGCACAGACGATTACCCTTACCTTGTGTAGACACATAAATACCACTGAACCGCACCAGTTCTGATTATTTTTTTCTTCATGGACAAATTCTTACAGAGAAGAGAGGGTCATTTCATCCTCTGGGCTTCAATATCCTACTCTATAAAACGAGAATAATAATAATAATAATAAATCCTTATTACCTATCTTGGAATGTCCAAAGAAGGACCTAAGACAATAATTAATGTAACTATACACAACCAACATTGTAGAAAGAAGGGAAAGAGAGGGAAGGAGGGGGAAATAAGGAAAAGCTTTACTAAGATGTTGTTAATAGAGGATCATAGAAGTCTTTCGTTGTTTTTTCCTACCCAATGTCCACATGCCATTTCTATAATAGCAACCCAATATATATATTTCTCTTTTCGACGTCATGTTTATGTGGCTTGCTACCTCCCCAAGATCTAGGGCTGGGCCTGTGTCACAGGTCTCACCAATCACTTTAGTTCCATTTTTTGACCACAGCAATTATTTCAGGATTGGCACAGACTTACATCAACCTAAAGCCATTCTCAGAACCTTCCCAAAGCAATGGGACATGAAGCCATCTCCGCAGACCTGGGAAGTGAAAAAGACAGCCACAGTGTCTCGGAGCCTCCTGATTCAAGAGCCTGCCGGAGAATGAAACCAAACCAGAATGGCAGAACCTAGGGACGTAGAGAACTCACTTTTGATGATATTGTGGGAGCACCTAGATCCAGCTATACCTGAAGCTAATATTTTAAACTGTCAATTTATAAATTCCCTTTTTTGTTAAGCCAGTTTAGAGTTGCAGTTCAATCCCCAAGATGGAAGAGTCCTGATTAACAGAATTAGAGAAAGCAGGAAAGAGGGTCAAATACCCCAGACCCGTCCTGGCCCATCTTTCAGCCCTGCCCATGGAAAAAGAAAGAGCAAAGACTGCACACACTACTCATTTAAATCTTGACTCCAATAACTACTAGTGTTGAGCACTATCTGAGAGCTCTATCTTTGCACACGCCAAACGGAGACAGAACTACCATGTGAGTACACAGAGGACTAAATAAATTAAATACATTAAGACTGTGGCAGCCCTGGCCGGTTGGCTCAGCGGTAGAGTGACAGCCTAGCGTGCGGAGGACCCAGGTTCGATTCCCGGCCAGGGCACACAGGAGAAGCGCCCATTTGCTTCTCCACCCCTCCGCCACGCCTTCCTCTCTGTCTCTTTCTTCCCCTCTCGCAGCCAAGGCTCCATTGGAGCAAAGATGGCCCAGGCGCTGGGGATGGCTCTGTGGCCTCTGCCCCAAGCACTAGAGTGGCTCTGGTCACAACATGGCGACGCCCAGGATGGGCAGAGCATCGCCCCCTGGTGGGCAGAGCGTCCCCCCTGGTGGGCGTGCCGGGTGGATCCCGGTCGGGCGCATGCGGGAATCTGTCTGACTGTCTCTCCCTTTTTCCAGCTTCAGAAAAATGTAAAAAAAAAAAAAAAAAAAAGACTGTGGCACATTGCCTGAACCCTACACAGTACTTCCTACATTCCTGATTACCACGTAGAAGCCCAGAGGACGGAGGGGGGACACGTTCTCAGTGACTGCGTCCTGGAGGCCATCAGCACACCACACCGAGTTCCAGGCTCAGTTTAGCATCCGCTTGGGTTCCATCACGGTGTGACTAGCTGGGTTACCGTCTCCAATTGGATGCGATTACTGTTTCATTCTCCATTGAACCCAGAATCCCTTCATCAGCATAAGCGTCTTTAAATGGGGTGGGGGTGGGGTCCTGCAGCAGAGAGACTATCTCAGATACTAGGAGGCATAACAAAGTGGGGGGGGGGGGGTCTTTTGTTGTGTCTCATTCTCCAAAGAGCTTTAAAAGTGCTGGCATCGATTAATAAAGGCAGAGATTTATATATATATATAATTTAGTCAGAAAACAAACAAGGAAACCGTGGGCAACTAGAGATACATAAAATACTTTTGTCAAGGCAATGAAGAGCCTGCACATATTAAAATATAAGTCAGACCCTGACCAGTTGGCTCAGTGGTAGAGTGTCGGCCTGGCGTGTGGATATCCTGGGTTCCATTCCCGGTCAGGGCACACAGGAGAAGCAACCATCTGCTTCTCCACCCCTCCCCCTCCTTCTTCTCTTTCTCTCACTCTCTCTCTTCTCCTCCTGCAGCCATGGCTCGATTGGTTCGAGTGCATTGGCCCCAGGTACTGAGGATGGCTTCATGGAGCCTCCGCCTCAGGTGCTGAAAATAGCTTGGTTGTAAGCATGGCCACAGATGGGGGTTGCCAGGTAGATCCTGGTCAGGGTACATGCGGGAGTCTGTCTGTCTCCCCTCCTCTTACTTAGAAAGGAAATAAATAAATAAATGAACAAACAATAAAATATAAGTCAAACTCAAAGATGATAGTTCTTCATTCCTGGGCTCCCTGTGTGTGCCAACCCCTCTGTGTGCTTGACCTATATAACCTTAAACATCCTATGAGGTGGATGTTCTACATAATCCTTTCACAGATAAGAGTCAGAAAAGTTGCACATTTGCTCTGAGGCCAAGTTTACTTCTCTCCATCTCTCTTAGTGTCTCCCTAGGCCAAGCCCTTTGACCTCAGAGCTGATGTCCATTTAGTGACCTGACAATCCACAGAGTCCAGGTAAACGTAGCCAGCGTGCACTTACCTCCCCCGGGGCCCGTGTGCAGCTGCAGAGCTGCGATGAGATAGTCCTGGCCTCGAGCATCCAGGTGGTCCCTGATGCCTCTACCTGAGAGGCCCAGCAGGAAGACCTGACAGTGCGCTGGACAACCTGAGTAGAATGACCAGAGCCAAAAGAACTCCATCTTAGAAATGACAATCACTGGACAGATAACAAGGTCAGGGACCAACTCCGTGTCCCCCATTCCCATTCAACTCGAGCAGGTCCACTATCACCCATATCACTTCCTGGGCTTCTCTGATCAGTACACGACTGTGAAGCCAAAAAGTGTCGGTACACATTGTACATAGGCCAACCCAGACCCTGGGCTAGCTTAACAGTAAAAGAGTTTGAAAATATTGTATCATTTCAAGACAATATTTGCTTTAAACCTTTTCCACTTCTGTCTTTAGGAAATAGATACATAGAAGCAATGTACTGACATTCTCATTTTCGAGTCCCCGGTGACTTTCATTGTCACCGTCACCTAGGGTTATCAAGTTGTCTCCTTCACAATGGCTGGCCAGGCAAGGCCTGGAACAGGCTCTCTATGCTTCACACACCCGCCTCCAATTGGAACAGAGCTGTCTCATTTTTCAGGACAGAACAAAGGCTGCTATTGATTTCTCCGTGAGCCACTCTTTGCTTTCAGCCTGAGGGGCCGTGGAAGCTTCAGGGAGATTTCCCAGAACGGAATAAGGCATCCCTCTTTCTCTTGGACTGGGGATGCTTGTTCCCGGGGTTTCTGGGATCTTCCACGAGCTGAAGGGCCATACTGAAAAACAAGAAAGCAGCGTGCCATGTGTGTACCAAATTCCTACACTCCTGCCTGCCATTGTGCCTTAGTCTTCACCAGAGCCAGGCAGTCTGCTTCGCTGACCAAACTGCGCTCATAAAACAACGGTAACTTCCGAGATAGATGCAGGGTTCCAACGTTAATATGGGACATTCCGGCCCCTTCTCTGAGGCAGCCCTCCCAGCAGCCCTGTGTAAGAGAGAAGGCTGGGATTTTCACGCCCGTTTTATAGGAGGGAAAATTGATTCAACCAAGCATTTAGGAACTAGAGACTAGGGTTCCTACTTCTTGGGGCTCTGTACAGCCTATTTGATTTTTTTTTTTTCTTACCATGAAAACTATTTGACTTCCCCCACCCCTGCAATGAAGAGTTCTTTGAGTCAAACTGAGTCAAACTGATTAAAAGGATTATTTCTCTTTAAGCTACCTCTAGTAAAATTGAGGCGGAGCAAGGCCCTGGTCTTGGCGTAAATCTCTATTTCTCAAATCTGCACTCTCTCCTAGGAGCACCCTGAACAGTTAGTTCTGGAAAGATCCTCCAGTTCTTCCTGATTCAGAAGTTACAAACGAAGTGTGCTCTTAAATAATCTCACATAAAGAACAGCAATGATAGACCCTGGCTGGTTGGCTCAGTGGTAGAGCATTGGCCCAGTGTGTGGATATCCCAGGTTCGATTCCCAGTCAGGGCACACAGAAGACCATCTGCTTCTCCACCCCCTCCTCTCTCCCTTCTCTCTTTCTCTTTCTCTCTTTCTCTCTCTCTCTCTCCCTCCCTCTCATCCCTTCCCACAGCTATGGCTTGATTGGAGCAAGTTGGCCCCAGGTGCTGAGGATGGCTCCATGGCCTCACCTCAGGTACTAGAATAGCTCAGTTGCCAAGCAACAGAGCAACAGCCCCAGATGGGCAGAGCATCACCCCATAGGGGTTTTGCCGGGTGTATCTCAGTGGGGGCACATGTGGGAGTCTATCTCTCCGCCTCCCTGCTTCTCACTTAAGAAAAAAAAAAAGCATAGTAATGACAAATCATGCACTTAACGATTCCTACCCTGAATTTCCACCTACCTCATGTGATTTAACTCTTACAATATAGTGAGGTAAATATTGGTAGCTTATTTTACAGAAGGTCAGACGAAGAAATTGAAGAGCACAGAATTAGTCAAATCACATGAGACAGTACAACCTAGTAAAAGACATATCTGCAGAGGCGGATTAAGGTCAGTTGAGGCCCCAAGCACAGAAGAAAATATCAGGCCCCTTGTCATTAGAAAAAAGTGTAAAGTTGGGGTTTTGCGGAGCCTTTCAGAAGTCGGGACCCAGGGCCACGCGCCAGGTGCGCCTGCCATTTCGTGAAATCCGCCTCCACATATCTGAATCCAAGCAGCTCTACTGGCCTCTGCCGTCTGTTCTCTCACCCTCATACCGTGCCTCTCGGGCAGAGGGCGGGCAGAGGGGTTGGAAGGAAGCACCTGTGCGTGCCCAGCAGAGGAAACCACCCAGCTCGCCCTTCTCTCCACGGAGATGTACTGGTAAGGGCAGGTCTTAGTCCGCTCCCTAGGGTCACAGCCGTGAACCAATGTCCCACCGCCCCTAAAGCTGATATTCTGAGAGCAAAAAGTTGAAGTCTAGAAATGATTACTCTTCCTTATCATCTACCCTCCCCACGAAAAGGAAAGATCTCTTTATATATTACATATTACAAAATGAGAAGTCTGGTCTCTAATAATTTGTTCGTGCGTAGGCCGTGGTCCTTTTATTCCAAGGTGTCATTAAAGACCTGAGTCACCACTACCATTCACTCCCGTGACAGAGACAGAGCGGGCTGGGGCTCTTCGCTATTCCCGGCCTGTCCGCTGTATCTTAATTGCTTTTCCTCTTTCTCAAGAGAGCACAGCAAAACGCAAGAAAGTATTCTGTCATTATAGGACAACAGTGAATCCATAGGTAATTATGTGTATTCTTGAACTCTGAACGGTAACAAATTACATGCGACCCTCCTTCCAAGTGAGTAGATATCGAGGCATTCTATTCGGGACCAAGGTGCTAGCCCCAGGAATCTTGGAAAATCCCCACCCCGAGGAAAGAGTAACTTATGAAATCATCAGAAACCATATATATTGGCCTGACCTGTGGTGGCGCAGTGAATAAAGCATCGACCTGAAACACTGAGGTCGCCAGTTCATAACCCTGGTCCAGGCACATATGGGAGTTGATGCTTTCTGTTCTCCCCCCCACACACACCTCTCTAAAATGTATAAATAATAAAGAAAAAATTTTAACTATATATATTTATCATGGACCTGTATATCCTATGTGTGGGTTGTCAGTCTAGAGATGCATTGATTTCAGTTTCTAGTTTCCTCAACTTAGCACACAATAGGAAGGTGAGAGGTCAGAAACTGCCTCTCAAACAGGAAGGGAGGAGAAGGAATCAGGAAGCATGGAAACCCTCCTCCAACCCTGCACAGACGCCTCCCGCCGCCTGGTGTCTGATTCATACCAGAAAGGAGCGTGAGGCTTGCCAGATGCCCAGGCCCTCCAAGGCTCTCGCTTCTTGTCATGTGGAATCAAATATCTGGGGTGAGGCAAGAAAAGAGGTGCTTTTAGGAGATGTACAAGATGGTCCTCAGCTGCACAGCCTTAGAGCCGGGTTGTCTGAATTGTTTCCTGAAGGAAACAATTCACCCCAGATTATGCAGCGAAGACGCTGTCATTTAGGGACTGCTTACGGGAGTAGAGGCAAGTTCTGCAAACAAGCCAAAGGTGATGAGTCGATAAGAGACAGCAATATGGGCCCTGACCAGTTGGCTCAGCGGTAGAGCATCGGCCTGGCGTGTGGGGGACCCGGGTTCGATTCCCGGCCAGGGCACATAGGAGAAGCGCCCATTTGCTTCTCCACCCGCCCCCCTCCTTCCTCTCTGTCTCTCTCTTCCCCTCCCACAGCCAGGGCTCCATTGGAGCAAAGATGGCCTGGGCGCTGGGGATGGCTCCTTGGCCTCTGCCCCAGGCGCTAGAGTGGCTCTGGTCGGTGGCGGAGCGACGCCCCAGAGGGACAGAGCATCGCCCCCTGGTGGGCAGAGCATCGCCCCTGGTGGGCTTGCTGGGTGGATCCCGGTCGGGCGCATGCGGGAGTCTGTCTGACTGTCTCTCCCCATTTCCAGCTTCAGAAAAATACAAATAAATAAATAAATAAATAAATAAATAAATAAATAAATAAATAAAAGAGACAGCAGTATGAAGAACCAAATCCTCAGAACTCAAGTCAGTTTGCTCCGGGGACCCAATGAGAGCTGGAGCCACAGGGAAGAGGTCTCGAAAGGAACTGGCAGGATGCATTCTTGCCAGAGCTAGGACACCGAGGCAGGGAGGCAGTTGGAAGAGACAGACCTCAACCCATCTCTCCCTCTACACTCAGTGCACTGCTGTTGCGTCTCATTGCTCAAACCCAACAATCTGGGTGGTGCAGTCTGCAAGGGTGAACTTTGCAGAGCCCAGAACATGGCAGAAAAGGAAAAAGAACAGAACTGGAGGTACAAACGAATAAAAAGGGCGACCGTGGACCCATCCTTCTCGCCCCATCTCAAGCCACCCTCGCCCTCCTCTCTGTACTCCCCCCTGACCTACGGGCCTTCTCAGCAGCTGCTCTTTTCTGCTTCCCTCCCGAGTTTCTCCTCCCAGTCCTTCGTGGGCCTGGCTTCCCCTGCTCCTTGGAGGCCCCGTTTAAATACTGTTTCAGGGAGACCGCATCACTTCGTAGCACTGATCTATAAAAGCCACTGAAATATCACTCGAAAAATGAAAGGAAATGAAGGCAAACTGAATTCACCGAAGTCCTCTCAAGTCCGTAATACGGTCCTAATGGTAAGGGTCAAATGCAAGGGCATTGCTTGGCCGAAACCAGGCAGCTGCTGAACTTCCTTGTGAGAGGGCATGCCCAGTTAACTGCAGAACTTCTATGATGCAGAGGGGAGTGGGCAGCTGGGGGCCAGGGCTGAGCCACTTGGGACAGGAAAGGAGAGTCTCAGGAGTGCCACCACCGCTCATTCCTCCACCCAGCCCTTCCGGCTAGTACCTCTGGAAGCAATGCTCTCACAAACATCCGGCTGGGGGCTAGCCACTCATAGCCTGGCCGAACTTCTGAAGCCAGTGGCAGGTCAGGTGTACTTGTTAGGTGCTGCTTCAGCGTCCCTGACTTCTCCATCGTTACACTCCGTTGCGCCTGTGGATGTAATGAGCATGCATCCTCCCCAGCCCAGGACTCTAAGATTCAGAATGTTCCTTCTCCTTCAATACTGCATGGCACTTAGCTCACTGGGAGGAAGCCCCTAGGTCAGTGGTTGGCAAACCGCGGCTCGCGAACCACATGCGGCTCTTTGGCCACTTGAGTGTGGCTCCAAAGGCCAGCTTAGGAGAATCCTAATTAAGTAAATAACAATGTACCTACCTATATAGTTTAAGTTTAAAAAATTTGGCTCTCAAAAGAAATTTCAATCGTTGTACTATTGTTATTTGGCTCTGTTGACTAATGAGTTTGCCGACCACTTCCCTAGGTAGACAGACCTGCAAAAGTTATACTGAATAAATAAAAGACTACACACAAGATATTTATGTGGACACATATAGATTAGATAGAGCGAGACATAGATATAGATATATAGATATAGATACACACACATACACATATGCTGGATCAAAAGGATAGCTAGACTGCATTTTCTGGCTAGACTTCGGTGCCAGGGAGGCACCATGAGTTTGATTGTACATATCTTCATTTTAAAGGGGACCTTGAATAATCAAAATACTCCTAAAAAAAAAATGAGAGGGCTTTAAAAGTCCTAGAAAATGTCTGATAACTTTTGCAGATTTCTAGCTCACTCCAAACCTCCTTCTTAGATGTGGCTTCTTTTCTAAATACTGTCAGATGCATTTGCACAGAAGGGGGGGGGGTGTCCTTTAACTGTGATGGTAGCTTATTCATTTGTATGTGTACACCATGCCTACTGCGTCTTCTCCCAGTCATGAGAGTCTGAGACCAAGAATGTGTGCATCGACTGGCAGGAGGGAATAAAAGATAATGAAACTGACGGTTTCAAACCGAAAGCTCACAGTTTTACAAGTCTATTTACAGAGCTTCTGCAACCAAAGTAATACAGATGCTCACCATAAATGTACAGCTACAAACCAATGCACTCTATTAAACCTTTACCTTAAATAAATAAAATAAACCCCGAGAAGAAAAAATAAGATGAGACAAATACCTAGAATGTCATCATTTTCCAAAGAAAAGTCATTTCCCAAACTAAACTCAAAGGAATTTTAAGAAAAAATAATATTTATTTTTATTCCAGAGGTCTTCTCTACTATTACACTGGGAACATACAAATCTATTTCCTATTGCAAATCTGCTTTTTAAATGTTTTGGGGGGTTTGGGGGTTTTGGGGTTTTTTTGTATTTTTCTGAAGCTGGAAACGGGGAGAGACAGTCAGACAGTCTCCCGCATGCGCCCGACCAGGATCCACCCGGCACACCCACCAGGGGGCGACACTCTGCCCACCAGGGGGCAATGCTCTGCCCCTCCAGGGCGTAGCTCTGTTGCGACCAGAGCCACTCTAGCACCTGGGGCAGAGGCCAAGGAGCCATCCCCAGCACCCGGGCCATCTTTTGCTCCAATGGAGCCTCGGCTGCGGGAGGGGAAGAGAGAGACAGAGAGGAAGGAGAGGGGGAGGGGTGGAGAAGCAGATGGGTGCTTCTCCTGTGTGCCCTGGCCAGGAATCGAACCCAGGACTTCTACATGCCAGGTCGATGCTCTACCACTGAGCCAACCGGCCAGGGCCTAAATGTTTTTGGTTTTTAATTTTAGAAAGAAAGCAAGGGGGAGAGAGAGAGAAATGGGGGAGGGAGAGAAGTATTCATTTGTTGTCCCACTTAGTTGTGAGTTCACTGGTCACTTCCCATATGTGCCTTGACCAGGGATCGAACCTGCACCCTGTTGACTCGGGATGATGTTCTAACCAACTGAGCAACAGCCAGGGCTACAAGTCTACTTCTTTTTTTGTTTGTTTGTTTGTGACAGAGAGAGAGGGATAGATAGGGACAGACAGACAGGCAGAAGAAAGATGAGAAGCATCAATTCTTCATTGCAGTTGTTTAGTCTCCATAGTTGTTCATTGATTGCTTTCTCATATGTGCCTTGACCAGGGGCTACAGCAGAGCGAGTGACCCCCTGCTCAAGCCAGCAACCTTGGGCATCAAGCCAGTGACCTTTGGGTTCAAGCCATCGACCCCTCACTCAAGCTGGTGAGCCCACACTCAAGTCAAATGAGCCCACACTCAAGCTGGTGACCTCGAAGTTTCAAATTTGAGTCCTCTGCATCCCAGTCCTATGCTCTATCCACTGTGCCACCACTTGATCAGGCCAAGTCTGCTTCTTTAAAAATGTGAGGTTAGCCCTGGCCGGTTGGCTCAGTGGCAGAGCGTCGGCCTGGCATGCAGGAGTCCTGGGTTCGATTTCCGGCCAGGGCACACAAGAGAAGTGCCCACCTGCTTCTCCACCCCTCACCCTCTCCTTCCTTTCTGTCTCTCTCTTCCCCTCCCGCAGCCGGGGCTCCATTGGAGCAAGGATGGCCCGGGCGCTGAGGATGGCTCCATGGCCTCTGCCTCAGGTGCTAGAATGGCTCTGGTTGCAGCAGAGCAATTCCCCAGATGGGCAGAGCATTACCCTCTGGTGGGCATGTCAGGTGAATCCCGGTCGGGCGCATGCAGAAGTCTGTCTGACTGCCTCCCTGTTTCCAGCTTCGGAAAAATACAAAAAAATAATAATAATAATAATAAATAAATAAATAAATAAAAATAAAAACCTGAGTTTAGGCCCTGGCCGGTTGGCTCAGTGGTAGAGCATCGGCCTGGCGTGCAGGAGTCCCGGGTTTGATTCCCAGCCAGGGCACACAGGAGAAGCGTCCATCTGCTTCTCCACCCCTCCCTTTCTCCTTCCTCTCTGTCTCTCTCTTCCCCTCCCATAGCCGAGGCTCCATTGGAGCAAAGTTGGCCCAGGTGCTGAGGATGGCTCTATGGCCTCTGCCTCAGGTGCTAGAATGGCTCTGGTTGCAACAGAGCAACGCCCCTGGTGGGCGTGCCGGGTGGATCCTGGTTGGGCGCATGAGGGAGTCTGTCTGACTGCCTCCCCGTTTCCAACTTCAGAAAAACACACAAAAAAACCAAAAACGTGAGTTTATAAGGATGCATCTTAAGAGCACTAAGCTGTCGTTCGGATGAGATCACCGGCTGCAAACAAGAGTGCAGAAGGAAACACTGCTCTATGCATTATGAACACGCTGTTCTCTGAGGGTAACGGTCCTGGGGACGTCACACTGAGGCACCTCCCATGTGTGTCTTCTCTTCTTTCATTCTGGCCTGCATGTAGAGTCCATGCTAATGTCATTTCCCATGTCCTGGGAAAGAAATTAAAAGTCAGAAACAATTTTAATGACTTGAATCCTCTCCCATGCGAGGGAGGTGCATACCTCAGAAATGAATGTGACTCTTTGATGGGGAATGCTTATTTGCTGTTGACAGCTTTTTAGTGAAAACAGAAATCAGGCTGAATGTTGGCAGTGAGAAATGGGGAGGTTGCTCTGCCAACAGGAGGCTGAGGCCTTTAATTTTACCTCTGCAAACCCAGGATGACTGAAGAATGTAACCCACCTACTTTTCCAAAACAAAACTAACATTTTTTCATGCAACCCACTTTAAAGTAAGAAAAATTACAAATAACGCCAGCTTCATTCTGTCCGTCTTGGTATTAATATAACAGCTGGGCTGTATTCACAAGCAGATAAGATGTTCCAAATTCCATTATACTCTCTATTCTGAACTCTGCATTTGAACAATGAAGACCGCAGTAACCCCATCAAACTTCCTTAAACCAAAGGTCTGACATCCCCTGAATACCAAAATATCTCTAACACACAGAATTAAATTCTACTCTATGCACAAAATATTGATTGTCAAAGACAAATTTTTGCAACAGTGGTGATCTACAGTTAGCCTTCAAGAGACTGCAGTAAGCTCCTAATTATATACAATAAATCCAAACAAGAGACAACTCTTGTTTTGTAGTAGAAATAAAATGTGGGTTTGGTGAGTCTGCCAGAGTCTTCAAAGACATTTCATTTGCTGACATTCAGATCTGAGACAATGGCAATGTTTATAAATTTCACATCGCAAACAAGGCCTGGGGGGAAAACATTGTAACAAGTTTCCAAATCAGTATGTTATGGTTGTGGAAGAGATTTTTGCTAATAGAAATTTTTAACATCAAGGATGTTTCTGCTTGACCTGTGGTGGTGCAGTGGATGGAGCGTTGACCTGGAATGCTGAGGTCGCCAGTTTGAAAACCTGGGCTGGCCGGGTCAAGGCACAAGGGAAGCAACTATGAGTTTATGCTTCTCACCCTCCCGCCCCTTGCCTTTCTCACTCTCTCACTTCCCTCTGATTAAAAAAAAAGAAAAAAGGATGTGTCTCATACCATGACCCCGTCTGAATGATCTCAAGAGAAAACAAGGTAGAAGTTATTATAGACTCTAAACAGGGTTTAGTCAGTTAAACATCCTGGATTCTTCTTTCCCTCCAACAGAGCAGAGGGAAACTAAAAATAATAACAACAGCTAGTATGACCACCAACTGAAAAGGACGTGGTGTTTTAGGGCAGTGGTCCCCAACCCCCGGGCCGCGAACCGGTACCGGTCCGTGGGCCATTTGGTACTGGTCCACAGAGAAAGAATAAATAACTTACATTATTTCCATTTCATTTATATTTAAGTCTGAACGATGTTTTATTTTTTAAAAATGACCAGATTCCCTCTGTTATATCTGTCTAAGACCCACTCTTGATGCTTGTCTCGGTCACGTGATACATTTATCCGTCCCGCCCTAAAGGCCGGTCCGTGAAAATATTTTCTGACATTAAACCGGTCCATGGCCCAAAAAAGGTTGGGGACCACTGTTTTAGGGGACAAAATTAATCAAACACAAAAGTAAAAACAATAAAAGGAAGTAGCATAATATGTTTAAAAAAACATCCAAAGCAATTATAGAGATGTGGAAGAAAAGGTGTGTGTAACTATAGGACATTGTCGGTGTGATATCGGATTGAGAAGTGAAAATGGTGTCACAGATGTACACGCAATATTCTGTGTAAGCAAGTTGCAATTGTCCAAGTGTTTTTCAACAATTTTAAAAGAAATTAATTCCCTATATATTTAAGCATTAAAACTGCACGCCAATCTGGCTAGAGAAAATCACTAAAGTCTAATTACCGTATTTTTTTTTGCTCCATAAGACATACCTGACCATGAGATGCACTTAGGGTTTTTAAGTGCGTTTTAAGGAGGAAAATAAGAAAAAATATATTATGAACCAAATGGTGTGTTAAAATATTTAATAAACTATGCCACAAGAATATTTCAACAATATAAACTCAACAGCAGTATTAACAACCATTAGCACTGTTATTAACAAATGAGAGCCTGACCAGGTGGTGGCGCAGTGGATGGAGCATCGGACTGGGATGTGGAGGACCCAGGTTTGAGACCCCGAGGTCGCCAGCTTGAGCACAGGCTCATTTGGTTTGAGCAAGGCTCACCAGCTTGGACCCAAGGTCGCTAGCTTGAGCAAGGGGTTATTCGGTCTGCTGAAGGCCCACGGTCAAGGCACATATGAGAAAGCAATCAATGAACAACTAAGATGTCGCAACAAAAAAACTGATGATTGATGCTTCTCATCTCTCTCCATTCCTGTCTGTCTGTCCCTATCTATCTATCTATCCCTCTCTCTGACTCTTTCTGTCTCTGTACAAAAAAAAAAAAAAAAAAAAAAAATGAGAAGAGACTTTAATGTTCAAATACTCTTCTAGTTGTCCAGGAACTCACAGCAGCTAAAAAAAAAAAAAATGAACATTTGCTCCATAAGATGGACTTTTTTTCCCCAATGGTGGAGGGGAAAATGCCCGTGCATCTTATGGAGCAAAAAATACAGCAAGCATATTAGTTGAAATAATTAATTTTACTGAGTTACTAAATTTTCATTGAGAATAATACAAGATTTTGGAGGTTTTTTCAACCTGAGGGCTGATCCAGTTCAATCTGAAAATTCTACAGAAGAGAAAGTGAATCCACTAAAAAGAAGTCACTGATTACCATTTCTGGAAATATCCCGAAACATCTCCTAGAAGACAACCAGAAATACTGCCAGAACACCATACGCATCCTTTTAAAAGGTATTGACCAGCCCAAAAAAGAAAAAAAATCCCAGATAGAAACATGGGAATAGAAGACAGAATGTAGAGCAAAGAAAGGGATTTTCTTTAAAAAAAAAAAAAAAAAAAAGCAGTGAATCTAAATAAATGTTTATTGTAAAAATCAATAATAATAATAATGCATTGTGATATTTAATACATGTAGAAAAGTACAGACTAACAATGGCATAGGCAGGAGGTAAGTAAAAGAAATAAGGTAGGCCCTGGCCGGTTAGCTCAGTGGTAGAGCATTGGTCTGGCGTGCAGAAGTCCCGGGTTCAATTCCAGGCCAGGGCACACAGGAGAAGCGCCCATCTGCTTCTCCACCCCTCCCCCTCTCCTTCCTCTCTGTCTCTCTCTTCCACTCCCGCAGCCGAGGCTCCATTGGAGCAAAGATGGCCCAGGCACAGGGGATGGCTCCTTGGCCTCTGCCCCAGGCGCTAGAGTGGCTCTGGTCGCAACAGAGCAACACCCCGGAGGGGTAGAGCATCGCCCCCTGGTGGGCAGAGCATCGCCCCCTGGTGGGCGTGCTGGGTGGATCCCAGTCGGGCGCATGCAGGAGTCTGTCTGACTGTCTCTCCCCATTTCCAGCTTCAGAAAAATACAAAAAAAAAAAAAAATTTTTTTAAAAGAAAAAAAAAAGAAATAAGGTGTTCCAGAGTCCCAGAAGTCTTATGGAAGCAGTAAAAGTACTGAACTGTATTACACAAAATAAGTTAAGGATGCATGTTTTAATTTGTAGAGGAACCACAAAAGGAAGAGTAAAATTCACAATTTCATAAGTGATGAAAATGGAACAATCATTTGTTAAATGATTAATTTTTTTAAAAAGGTAAGAAAAGAGAGAGGAAAAAAAAGAATGTGACCAGTGGGATAAATAGAGAACAAATAGTAACCAGTTAATAAAAAGGTAAATGTAAATGGATTAGACACTACAGACACCCACATGCGCGCACACATGCGCACGCACACACACACGCACGCACACACACACACACCTCCGACAACAGAGCCATGCATCCGTCAACATTGGAATGCAGCTAAAGCTATTCTTCAATGCACACATTAGAAAAGCAAAGTGCCTATGTACCCATTTCAAAAAGAAAATATTTTAAAACAAGGAACAGACTAGCAAGTCCTCAGAAAACAGGACTAAAGAGGTTAACAAAAAAGAAGAGCGTAAATTAATATGAAAAAATATATCAAAAATAAGTCTAAGAATATAAAATTTTTTCTTTGAAAAGATCACAATTAATAGCCTGCTAGCAAAAGTGATTCATAAAAGGAGGAAAAAAAAAAGAATGCACAAACTATCCGTTTCAATTGAGAGTAAGGGACAGTGCTACAAATTCTACAGATATTGACAAGATAAGTCGCTACTGTCAACATCTTTATGCTAATAAATTTTAGAATGTAGATGAGGAGGGAGGTTGGGGGAGGGGAGTAAAGGGGGATGAATACCTGGTAACGGAATAGGATTTCACTTTGGGTGACGGGCACACCATGCAATCAACATCCAAATGCTATGGAAATGTTTACCAGAAACCTATGTACTCTTATTGATCAATGTCACCCCTTAAATTTAATTTCTAAATAAAAAAATAATAAAAATAAAAGAGAACCATAAAAAAAATAGTCGATAGTATTTTGAACAAAGGAGAGGTGAAAACATTCCAGATTGGAGAAGTTTGAACACATATCCCACGTCTTTCTCTGACCCCGACCTCAGGTTACTTCAGGACAGGTTCTCAGAAAACCATATTCCATTCTTTCAGATAACCTGGTCTATACGTACTTACGCATGTGTCAGTAGATGAACACACATCTCCCCGCTAGGGCTACAAGCTCTTTATGACTGCAAAGATCACACCTCTTTTTTATTTATATTTGTTTCCCCGGCTCCTTACAGTGTGTGTCACTTACAACAAACATTTACCAACCGAATGGATGTGTGCCTGGTGACTACTGGCCATCACCCAGTTATGGCCAAGAGTCGAACCTTTGCCCTCCACTATTTAACAAGGAGAAAAGCTTCCCTGTGAAACATTTCCTGTCACTTAAAGCGGTTGTTTATTTTTGCTATATTCCTTCGTTTGGAATCCGGGGGGGGGGGGGCGGCCAGCACCATCTGGGGAAGAGGAAGGATTGGTAACCAGACAGACCTGGATGCAAAGCCTGACTCCCTGACCTACTAATTTATATATACAAGCCACTTATCACATACAAAATGGATATATACCAACACCTGCGTTTTAACACTGTGATGTCAAAATTAGTTTATGTGTGTGGATAATTGGAATAGAAACTATGGCCCTTTGGTCCAGTCTCTGTACTGTCCAGGCATAAAATTAAACCTGGCAATTACAAAGGTTATCCATTCTCTACATTCATCTCAATAAAAAATAAAAATAAAAAAGATCAAAACTCCTAATGCACAATTGCCTCTCAAACATCCCAGCACTACTTTCTAAGTCTCAGGAATTTTGTGGCCACTCCGGACCCTCTCATGGGACTTTCCCAAACTCCCTGATCCCTCCGATCCTTCCCTTTCTCCTTCTTTTCTTTCACCTCTGTTATTTCACTTTCTTTAGGCTTTTGACTGTGCTCCTCTGTTCTCCCTTCCAGACTCCCTCACTCTCCCTGTCTCCATCCATGTCTCACACTTACCCATGGAAATCCAACTACCAAACAAGGAAAAAAAACCAAAAACCCCATTCGGTTCGCAGGAACGAGGGAAGAGGAGCACTAAAAATGCAGGAGTGAGCAAGAGTAGGTCTACCGTTGTCCATATGGAAAAATACAAATGAACAAATCACAATATAAGAACAAACTCCGTGTTTTATATACTCATGACTGTAAACCTACTTCCGCCCTATTTATCACCCCGTATGATAAATCATATCCCTCAAGCGAAGGACCAGGGAAGGAAGGTACCTGCTTAGAATACTCAGCTAATAAACACTGGAGCTAAGAGAAAAACATAGTGGATTCCAAGGACAAACTGGACCTTACTTGGAGATTCTGAAACCCCAAATCCACCTGAAAATGAGGGTGATTTGAGACCACATCCCAACTGAGGAAGCAGGAGGAAGCTTAAGCTGCTTAGACCCTTTGCAGCCATTTTTGGAGGAATCTCATAAAGGGACAGAAGACGCAGTCACATATGGATTTATGTTCACTCCTTCCAACTGGTGGCCTCCAGAGAGCGCAGTGGCACGGTTTGATTCAGCTGCAATCAGCTTGTTGCCACGTTAGCTCTGTTCAGAAAGGGCAAGCCACGTCTGTCTGCTCCAGCCGCTTGCGTGGTCCGCCAATTTGGTGAGGTTTATCATCTGTCCCTAATAGCAGTGGGCCCCAGAAATGGCGCAGAGCAATTTTCTGCTTTCATTTCCGCGGCACTTGAGAAAAATCTGGGGACGATTTTTTAGTCTGAGGCAATATTTCGTAATGTTTTCATCTCTTAGAATCGCTACTTAATTCTCTCCTTGGCTCACTTGCAAGGTTTAAGGCAGAGAGGACCACTGGGTGGCTCAGCTCCGACCAGGAGGAATAAAAGAGCAAGGCATTCAGGTAGGGGGACTGGGAAAGTGAGTCAGCTCCATCACAGGGCAATCTCGGGATGGAAACAGAACCACTTCTCTGTCTTCCTACCTAATGCAGGTTTGTCAGCAGAATTCTTTCTTGACCGGCCTGCATTCAGTGCCCCTGACTCTGGCATTCCTTTTACTTTCTCTTCGTCATAGATTTTTACATTTCTATTCATCTTTTTTAGATTAGACATTTATATATTGAAAGTATAGTGACCCTGGCTAGTTGACTCAGCAGTAGAGCATCAGCCCAGCATGTAGAAGTCCCAGGTTCCCAGCCAGGGCACACAGGAGAAGCGACTATCTGCTTCTCCACCCTTCTCCCTCCTCATTCTCACTCTCTCTCTCTCTCTCTCTCTCTCTCTCTCTCTTTCCTCCCCACCTCCCATAGCCATAACTTGAATGGTTTAAGCAAGTTGGCCCTAGGTGCTGAGGATGGCTCCAAAGCCTCACCTCAGGTGCTAGAATAGCTCAGTTGCCAAGCAATGGAGCAACACCCCACCCAGATGGGCAGAGCATCGCCCCAAAGAGGGCTTGCTGGGTGGATCCCAGTGGGGCACATGCAGGAGTCTCTCTGCATCCCCACTTCCCATTTAATAAACAAAAAAGTATAGCAACTAATTTGTTGAAGCTTTCAGCACTTAGAGATAACACCTACTAACATTTACTGCTTGCATTCTCATATACAGACACTGTCCTCATTGACATAAGCAGACACATGCTATTTAAATTGCTACCTTCAAGGGGTGTGACATACTCATTTTCAGAGCCACTTGATTTCCTTCCCACTGCATCTTTTATAATGGGGCCACCAATCAAGTGGTTTATGTAGCCCACCATCTGTGGCTGTTCGTGTATTTGTTTACAAATCGGTCACTTAGACGTGAGACTCCAATCCATACCCTTGAAGCTTAATATTGAGATGCCACTGAATAACTGATACAAGTTCTTCTTTGATCTCATGATGGTGGCAGCTAACATTCACCCTTGATTGGCAACTGAAACTGACCCCAGGATTTAGAGTCCCTCTTGAAGTTCCAAAGTGAATCAAGTATTCCCAGCTCTTGTGCGAACCCAATGTCCTGAGAGTGTCTGTCAACAGCGGGACTCTAGGCACGCTGCAGAGATACGTGGCCGGGGCCAGGGGTTGCTGAGTAAGTTCTCTTAGGAAGAAGGTCAATTTTCTCTATCAATTCTTCTCTCTAATGCCACAGTTGTTGGGGTCGTGTGCCAAGGACAGAGGAAAGATGTCACATGAGGGCAGTGACAGGGAGTGGGTGTAAAATTTTTAAAAATGAAGGTGGCCCTGGTCGGTTGGCTCAGTGGTAGAGTGTCGGCCTGGCGTGCAGGAGTCCCAGGTTCGATTCCCGGCCTGGGCACACAGGAGAAGTGCCCATCTGCTTCTCCACCCCTCCCCCTCTCCTTCCTCTCTGTCTCTCTCTTCCCCTCCCGCAGCCAAGGCTCCATTGGAGCAAAAGATGGCCCAGGCGCTGGGGATGGCTCCTTGGCCTCTGCCCCAGGCGCTAGAGTGGCTCTGGTCATGACAGAGCGACGCCCCGGATGGGCAGAGCGTCGCCCCCTGGTGGGCGTGCCGGGTGGATCCCGGTCGGGCGCATGCGGGAGTCTGTCTGACTGCCTCCCCGTTTCCAGCTTCAGAAAAATACAAAAAAAAAAAAAAAATGAAGGTGAGGGAGGAAAATAGCTACGTAGTTCCACATCTCTCTTCTCAAAATAGGTCTATTCTCTTAATAGTAAGCTTCAGTGACTGCAGCAGCTCTTAGAAACCATCAAATTCAATCAGACCTTTGCTAGCGTTGAGCAGAAAACTGTGGGCTAGAGCACCCTGGCTGGATAGCTCAGTTGATTAGAGCATCATCCCAAAGTACAGAGGTTGCTGGTTCGATCCCCAATCAGGGCACATAGAGGAACATCTTGATGTTTCTGTCTGTCTCTCTCCCCCCCCTTACTGTCTCATTGAAATCAATAATTTTTTAAATGTACATGGATCAAGTCAACTTTCCCAAACCCACTTAGTGCTCCTCTCCCTCCACCTTGCTGCCTTTCACCCAAACTTTAAACTAACGTTTAGAAGGAGTTTATTAACACTGAGCAAAAGCACTTTGCGTATGTTACTCCATTTAAAAGCACCGAATGAAGACTGAGGCCGGCATCGCCACCATCTAAGAGGCCCCGAAGCTCTCCCGCAGCCGCCTACAGAGGGAGCTGGGTCTGCACGAAATCGCACCGTCTCTCCAACACTCTCTCACAGACTGCAGATTTCAGCTCATCCTTCTCACTGGCTGTGCCAAGAGCAAAACCTTGGAGGTTTCTCCTCCAACACAATAAACAATGTTGTTCTCAGAAGAAGGCTTTAGAGAAGATGCAAAGCTTTCTATAACAAAAGGTATTTTCAGCCAAATGCGAAGTCCCCTGTGCATAGCGTAAGTAGTTTGGAGTACAAAGGCAAAATTTTGGCAGGAAAAACTTGGTTCATTATGTATCCACAATTCAAGAGTTGTACACAAACAAATAAGAGTAAAGAGTTAAAAAAAAAAAAAAAAAAAGACAAAGCACTCACGGGCACTTCTGAATGAAAGTCTAGTTCTATTCCACTTTGACTAGAAATGATCTATTTATAGTACACAAATGTGTCCTCTCTTCTGGCTAGTTCACATACCCATTTAGGAAATTTAAAAAGAAAGAACGGCAGGAAAAAGTGACTGCGAAAAGTCTGATTATCTTGACAAAAGCCCCTTCGGTATGACACTCCTGCAAACCTCTTCAACACCCCATGAAATTCAGAACACTGCTCGGTCCCACTACCCACAGGGAAATAGGATTCTCATCGGGAGTTACCTGTGACTGATACGGGTGACAAATGTCATCTAATCAAGTCTATAAGCATCTCAGACAGGTGGGTTTCTCCCCCAACCTAGGAAAGACCCTGAATAATTCATTATGTTTCTCTACGTGTGGTGGGGGGGCACGTTGTGACACTCTTTAAGTGGAAAAAGCAAAGACTTTCATTTCTTTTATTGATTTTAATTTATTGTGTTTAGATTCTAGTGTCTCCCCGAATGCATCTCCCCCTCCCCCCAAGACTTTCAAATTTTCAAATTCTCATAAGAAACATCACAAAAAAAAACTTTTTCTCTGTTAAAGAAAAATCAGCATTAGAGAAATGCAGGCCTTGCCACTTCATAACCAACTCCCTAAGTGATGTCCACAGCCGTACCTTGGTTCTATCCTGCTTCGAAGCTAATCCTCCCCGTTGCTTTAGACCCATTTCTAAAGCCACATTCAGTCCCACCACAGACACGGATGTGCTCGCTTCGCAGCTCCTGTGAACGGAGCCTGGCTCCTCCCCCTGCCTCGTGGGAGCCGGTGCAGGTGGTGCAGAGCCCCCTGCGGGCCAGGCTCTGTTCCCACCCGCACCCTCACCTCCCACCGCACAGCTGGAAGCTGGTGTGCTTCGGCTTTAACCCTGGGATCTTAGACCCGCGTGGACATGGGCCGTGCTCTCATCTCCTCAGCACCCAACACGAAGCTGTCTGCTTTGATCAGTGATTCCCAAACGTCAGCGCACACCTGGAGAGCTGGTTGAACGACAGGTCACAAAGTGTCTGCCCCAAAGTGTCTGATTCAATTGTTCTGGAGAGGATCGGAGCAATAGGCCTTTATAACAAGTACCCAAGGGGGTGCTGATGTTAGTGGGCATCGCATTTGTAAGAATCCCCGAGGGATTTGACTACTCAGTAGCAATTGCACTAAACTATAAATTCTTCGAGGGCAAGCTTTTACGTGTCTTTCCTCCCAGATTTGCACAGTATAGGCTAGTGAAAGGTAGGAAGTAAGGGAACGAGGGAGGGAAGGAAGGGGAAAGGGAGAAAGGGAAGGAAATGGGGGGAGGGCGACAGGTTTAAAAAAATACATAAGCCCAGGCCCAGCCTTACGGTAACTCCGGTTTAATTGGGCTGGGGTAGGATCTGGATCTTGAGAGTTTTAGAAAGAGCTCTAGGAAATTAAAATACTTAGCCAACGTTGAGAACCACTACGACCTGCTGTTCTTAGAATCAACGTCTTTGTTTTGTGTTAACTGAAAGCGAGCAGAGAGTGACTGAGGTTCTAACTCAGCTGTATCATTCTACACACATCTCACTGAGCAAGTTACTTCATCTCTCTAACTTCCAGGGTCATCGTCTATAAAATGAGGATAAAATAGCTACTGCATTCAGTTACGCATGAACAGTAAAGAAAGTAAGAGCATTCCTTCACTCTCTGCTTCACTCTTTCATTCATTATTTTCTCCATTTGCCTGCCTAGCAAATAGTTTTTGGCTGCCCACTACATGCCAAGCTCTGTTATAGGTCATACGGACAGAGCGATGACCAAGACAGACCAACACATCCCTGCCCCCACAGGACTCAGCACAGTCCTGGAAATGCTTGTCACAAGTGTTATCCAAACTGGAGATACTAATGGCTACCAACTCAACATGAAATGATAAAATAAAAGGCAACATGCTTTACAGATGTCAAATGGGTGTGTGAACTAGTAAATACAGATGTCTCTATGGTTATCATTGATATCACACCAGTACGACCCATGTTGTAAATCTGATGATTCAGTTATTTATTTTCCCCCTTACTGTCCATAACCCCAAGGATGATATAACTATGAGAACTGCAGACAATCTCAGAGAGCACTGAGGGAAACTCCCTCGTGTGTGGGTGAGAACTCTACAGCCCTCTGAAGTGAACTGCCTGCCCTATTAGATTTGCTGGTCCCTTCAGACCAGGCATGGAAGATTTCTAATTGGTAAAGACTCCACAATGCTTGCTCACTGCCTTACAGAGTGTAGGTTCTAAGTGAATGTTTGTTGACTAGGAGAATGAATGAAAAATGTATAAAAGAAAGGTCAGTGGTAATCTTTGCTCAGGGAACACATATTGAACGTTAGATAGCCAAACAGGTAGCTTTTCAGTTTGGTCTGTTAAGACATGACAAAAAACCTATAAATATCTCACTGTCTTCTGAAATAGAACCGTATGTAAGCATGATAGAGAATTAAATACATTTTATAACAAATAAGTCTCTTTTCAATGTAAATTAATAAATTTCCTTTTCACATTACTTCTTAGCCATCTAGGTCCTTAGCCTTTACTTAATGATGATGCACTTGATTAAATAAAATGAAAGAAAAATGAAAGTTCTTTCAGACATTAAAATGAATAATGAGTTTAGCCTTAATCCAAAAGCAATTTAACTTTAAACATTCATATGAAATTAAATGAGCCATTGAATTTGCTATATAAGCAAGCATTAATCTTATCAAGCTATGAAAACTAGAAAGTTATACAGTGACCCATTAATTTCAGAGCCTAATACAAGGTCTGTTTAGCGCCTGCACTCCATTAAAAAGTCGTCCTCCACAGTATAAGTGCTTTTTCATAAAAGTTTAAACCCCAATTCATTTATTTTACTGCTACAATCATGTGATAATCAACCCTGACAGGATGATGGCTGCAAATCTGAATGTGGTACATAACGTTGTCATGTGAAACAAATTTTTCCCGTGGACAGCTTCCACCAAAAAAAGAGGACATTTATATCGTTGGCAGGAATGTGAGCATAAATTATGACAGTCCACTTCCTCTCTATCCAAGGATGTTTCCTTTGGATAAGGTAGTTTGTAATTTTCCCATGACGTGGATTGATATCCCTGAATCAGAGAAGCAAAGTCTTTCATAGAACCCCACAAGCTGAAAGCGGCATTCCAGCACAGAGGAGAATATGCTATAAGCAGGTGCAGTTCACGGTTGATATCAAACATAGTACTTATTTTCCTACCTTTATATAGTTCTCCATATAAAAAAACTGAATCGTAATTTCATCTGAAATGTTTTATACCCCAACTTCAGGCTCCAATAAGCCCATTATACAATCAAAATGGTAGTTCAATAAAGGGGAAAGAAAAAAAAAGGGAAAAGCAACAGTACTGTATCTACACCTTATAAAATATTTATATAATGGCAAATCTATGCTGGCATTTCATGAATCAATGTTCTAAGATATGGAAGACAGGACAAAACAGGTAGAAAAGTGAAATATATGTTTTTCACAGGCAGGGTCAGTATCAATTTTAAAATATGCTATATGACAAACTGACTGAGTATTTTGTAATAACGAACAGGGAACCAAGGATGTGGAATGTGTTGAGAATGTGACCCAAGTGTTGTGGACTCACATGTGTTTCTGATTTCATCGCATTGGGATTAGATTAAGAAATTACATAGTTCACACATTTTAAATCCTCATTATCAAATATTAGTTCTTGCTATTTAGATATTGGCTGATCATTCACCAGTGGCTTGACATTTGATATGTGAAGTTTGCGGCAATAAATTGAAATAATGATGTCTATTATTAATGAAGAAGGATTCTGTGGTGTGCCAGAGCACATAGCTTTGGAATTCTCTTAACAAAATAAGCACAATTTACCATGTGAATCTATTCGTCCTTGGCAGGCACTCGAGGTCTCTAGGATCTGTCACCTAAAACAGAATGGGGGGTTTCTCTGCTGCATCATTAACGGCCTTGTGGCCATTCAAATCATTTGAGGTGTTAGAGTCTAACCCGATCTCTGCATTTACTCACCTCCCCAACCTAGCGTCTGACCACCTACCAAAACAATATGGCCCCTGAGGACCTGCTCCCACCGCACTGGTGGCTTCAAGTGCTGCCCGCCCACCCAGCACCACTGTCCTCAAGGGAAGCTTGAAGGAAGTTTAAGGAAGGGGTGTTTTATTTCTTTGCCCTTACCACAACTCTTTTTCTTTTTTTCCTTTTTGTATTTTTCTGAAGCTGGAAATGGGGAGGCAGTCAGACAGACTCCCGCATGCGCCCGACCGGGATCCACCCGGCATGCCCACCAGGGGGCGATGCTCTGCCCATCTGGGGCGTCGCTCTGCTGCAACCAGAGCCATTCTAGCGCCTGAGGCAGAGGCCATGGAGCCATCCTCAGCGCTCGCGCAAACTTTGCTCCAATGGAGCCTTGGCTGTGGGAGAGGAAGAGAGAGACAGAGAGGAAGGAGAGGAGGAAGGGTGGAGAAGCAGATGGGCACTTCTCCTGTGTGCCCAGCCGGGAATCAAACCTGGGACTCCCACACGCCAGGCCAACACTCTACCACTGAGCCAACCGGCCAGGGCCTTACCATAACTCTTAAAGCTACATTTTAGAACTAGTAAGCAGACCCAGACCCTTAATGGCCAGCACCTTTACAGTTTACATTAAATAGAGTAGTTGAGCATCAAAGACATTTTTCTCTATGGAAGAAGATTTGATGTTGGGTCGTGGGCACATAATGCAACACACAGGTGAGGTATCGTAGAAATGGACACTTGAAACCTATATAATTTTATTAACCAATGTCACCCTGATCAATTTAATTACACTTTTAAAAAACCACGTCTATCTATGATGCCCAACATAGATAGAGAACAGAAGCCCTTCTGTATTGGAGAAGCCTCTCCTTTTGTGAGTCATAGTAAGAGGCAGGGTGCTTGCCAAAAAGTTATCATGTTTTCCTAAGTTAGCTGGAGTTGGTTCCCATTACCTGCAACCAAGAACTCTGAGAGGTGTATTATATCGTTAATACTTCATTCCCCTTAGATATTGAGGGGAACCGGGGGGGATGCATTCGGGGGGACACTAGAATCTATGTAAACACAATAAATTAAAATAAAAATAATAATACTTCATTCCCCTTCAGCTAAAGTCGGGGATATTATGACCTGTGCTACCTACCTTAAGGGATTGAGGGGGTTAAATGACTTAATAGAAATAAAATGACCTATATTAGAAATGACGAATAGTCTCCCACAACGGCCTGTTCTTTCCTCTTAACTGTCTGAAAACACTGAGAAGTCCACTCCAGGAAAGTGGATTTCACAAAAATCTCCTAGTTTTTGTAAAAATGGAATCACTGTTATTCTGAAGCTCAAGTGAGATCGTATATGTAAAAATAACTACTGTCTAACATCTTATAAGCACTCAAAAAACATTTTTCTTCTTTCCTCTTAATAAGAGAAAAAGAATGATCCAATTTCAAACTTTATGACAATCAGCCATCCAAAATCATAGAATGCCTAGTTAAATACAGTTTGCAAGCACAAAGATGCATCCAGAAACAGAAGTAATGTGACTTGGTAACAATACGGAAATACAGTCACACCTTATAGGTTTATGTTCTCTGATAAGCTGTAAGATCTTTTTTAACTCACTTTACTTCTTTAATGCTCAGTTCCTTCATTTGTAAAATAGGTCTAATCATGTGTACCTCTCAGAGTTACAGTTAGGACTGAAATATGCATGCAAGGGACATGCGCATGATTTATGAACCCTGACATATACTCTGCAGAGACTATCTGTCATCATTATCATCAACTTAATATTTCTTGAGATGTAGCTGCTCGAAGAACCATGTGCATGTACATACACACACGCACACACGCACACATATGCTCATTTTACTTAACCACAATCAGTAGACCAGGCTGAAAAAAAAACACCAGAATAACTATACGGCCGTTAGTTTTTCTCCTGACAAAGTTCCCCAGCCACAAGAGACGTTGCCAGGAACGTCCTGGCCCCTGGTTTCCGATGGACAGGACAGTGTTGCTAGGATGCCAGCAGAAACGAGAAATTAAACCAGTGGAGCCATGTTCATTTCAAGCTTCATTAGAACTTAGGCAGGCGTGCCTGTGGAGCCCACCTGAGGAAAGGGTACACCGAGCCAAGCACTCACTCACCATTCATCACACTCGGTGTGTTTCCCACAGCAACACACATACCCCATTATCCTATGGACTCTTTGCTTGAAGTAAATCAGACTTTCTTTTTGCATTTGTCTCAAATCACATCCCACATGAAAATAATCAACTAACGATGACACATTTGCCGGATTGTATCAACCCAAACTTTAAAATCATAAAACGAACGATTGATGATAGATAAATGACATTGATTGATCAATTGATAGATTGATCCCACCTGATAAGAGTTTTAGCTGCTTGATTGTATGGGAGGTAAGTTTTGGGGAAAAAACTTCATTCTTAGGCCCAAGCCAGCTAGCTCAGTGGTAGAGCGTCAGCCAGCATGTGGAAGTCCTAGGTTCAATTCCCAACCAGGTTACACAGGAGAAGTTCCCATCTGCTTCTCTGCCTTTCCCCCTCTCTTTCCTCTCTGTCTCTCTCTTCCCCTCCCACAGCCAAGGAGCCATTGGAGCGAAGTTGGCCCCAGTGCTGACGATGGCTCCATGGCCTCCGCCCCAGGCGCTAGAATGGCTCCATTGCAACGAAGCAACACCCCAGATGGGCAGAGCATCGCCCCCTGGTGGGCATGCTGGGTGGATCCTGGTCGGCGCATGCAGGAGTCTATCTGCCTCCCCGCTTCTCACTTCAGAAAAAATAAAAAAATAAAAAAAACTTCATTCTTTAGTTCACTCTAAATCAATAATTTCTTAAAAACATGGCCTCTAAGAAAATGTATTTTCAACCAGAAAGCTTAAACAGAACAGTCCTTGAAGGCAACTCATTAAACCTAACAAATTTAGGGTGAAACTGCTCCCTTAATGTGGAAAATTGTAACTAAATAATAAGGCAAAACCATGGGAGGAAAATTAGATATTCTTCATTAGTCTTTCTTAAAGGCATCATAAATTATGTATTTTTTTAAATAAAATTATTAAGCCTGGCCTGTGGTGGCCCAGTGGATGGAGCGTCGACCAGGAATGCTGACATCACTGGTCACTGGTTTGAAACCCGGGGTGTGCCCAGTCAGGGCACACATGAGAAGCAATCATGAACAACTACAGTGAAGCAACTACGATCCTTCTCCTTCTCTCTCTAAAAATCAATAAATAAAATCTTTTTTTTTTTTTTTTACAGAGGCAGAGATAGGGACAAACAGACAGGAACGGAGAGAGATGAGAAGCATCAATCATCAGTTTCTTGTTGCGCATTGTGACTTCTTAGTTGTTCATTGATTGCTTTCTCACATGTGCCCTGACCGCGGGCCTTCAGCAGACCGAGTAACCCCCTGTTGGAGTCAGCGACCTTGGGTCCAAGCTGGTGAGCTCTTTGCTCAAGCCAGATGAGCCCGCGCTCAAGCTGGCGACCTCGGGGTCTTGAACCTGGGTCTTTCCGCATCCCAGTCTGACGCTCTATTCACTGCGCCACCACCTGGTCAGGCATAAATAAAATCTTTAAAAATGATAATAAAATTATTAAAATCACTTCTTTGCAAGTCCTTAAAGTCTCAGGTTAAAGGTACTCAAATAAGATCATCACTTTAAAAGGGTGTGTTAATTCAAAACTAAACATTCAAGTAAGGAAATCGCCTATGTGAGAGCACATGAAGAGGGAGCTGCAAGGCTGGAGGCCACACAAACAACCAACAAACACACAAGGAGGCGCTCCACACATTAATCATCCAAGAAACACGAACAAAACCACAGAGCTAGAACGGCTGGTATCAGAGACAGGCGGTAACCAGGGCTGGCCGGCAGGGGGAGAAAGGGGAGACTACTTTTTTTTTCTTTCAAGAGATGCACAGCTTCATTTTCTTTTTAATTGATTTTAAAGAGAGAGAGAGAACAAAAGAGACATCGATTTGTTGTTCCACTGAGCTGTGCATTCATTAGTTGATTCTTGTATGTGCCCTGGCCAGGGACCAAACCCGCAACCTTGGTGTATCAGGACGATACTCGTCTAACCAGCTGAGCTACCCAGCCAGGGTCACAGCTTCATGTTTAATGGAGAAAAACAATAAAGAGGGACAGAAAGAGAAAATATCTTTTAATTTAAGAAATCACCAAGAAGGCCTGGGCCACCAAGATTCGACAGTGTCTGCATGACCAGACCAGACTAAGGGTGGCCCAGGAGATGGTCACCACACTCTAGTCCAGGAAGGAGGATGGGAAGACCTGACAGAAACTTTCGGATGACATTAGTTGAATTACTATCAAATACAGAGCAAAATTAGTGTCAACTCAATGAAAACAAGAAGGAAGAAAACCGGTTGAGGTCTGGTGACAATTCCTAGAGTGGGGAGGAATTTCTGGATGTCCCTATATATTTATTAGTTCAGGGAGCACCTACAATGTGAAGAGGTATAAAGGAAAAACAAATCATCAGACCCCACTTTTGAGCTTCACAGAGCCTGGAGGGGAGACTAACAAAATAATTTCAATTGAGAGAAGTTTCTGATATGTGACATGATAGTGACAAGTGCAAGATACCCCAACTGGGAAGAAAAGGGACCCCAGCTTTGGGAACAGAGAGGAGAGGGCCCAGGAACACTTTTTTGCATTTTTCCAAAGCTGGAAATGGGGAGGCAGTCAGACAGACTCCTGCATGCGCCCGACTGGGATCCACCCGGCATGCCCACCAGGGGGCGATGCTCTGCCCACCAGGGGGCGATGCTCTGCCCCTCTGGGGCGTCGCTCTGTTGCATCCAGAGCTATCCTAGCGCCTGAGGCAGAGGCCACAGAGCCATCCTCAGTGCCTGGGCCATCTTTGCTCCAGTGGAGCCTCGGCTGCAGGAGGGGAAGAGAGAGACAGAGAAGGAGAGGGGAAGGGGTGGAGAAGCAGATGGGCGCTTCTCCTGTGTGCCCTGGCCAGGAATCAAACCTGGGACTCCTGCACACCAGGCCGACGCTCTACCACTGAGCCAACCGGCCAGGGCCCCAGGAACACTTTGCACAGGAAGAGATGCCGTACTGTGGAGGGGGGGGGTGTTTTTGTTTGTTTGTTTATTTGTTTGTTTGTATTTCTCTGAAGCTGGAAACGGGGAGGCAGTCAGACAGACTCCCGCATGCGCCCGACCGGGATCCACCCGGCACACCCACCAGGGGACGATGCTCTGCCCATCTTGGGGCGTCGCTCTGTTGCATCCAGAGCCATTCTAGTGCCTGAGGCAGAGGCCACAGAGCCATCCCCAGCGCCCGGGCCATCTTTGCTCCAATGGAGCCTTGGCTGCGGGAGGGGAAGAGACAGACAGAGAGGAAGGAGAGAGGGAGGTGTGGAGAAGCAGATGGGCGCTTCTCCTGTGTGCCCTGGCCGGGAATCGAACCTGGGACTCCTGCACGCCAGGCTGACGCTCTACCAGCCAGGGCCCCATACTGTGTTTTGAAAACCCAACGGAATCCATTGAGGGCAGGGTGTGAGACCCGGGAGAAAGAAAGGAACTGAGGTGTAGAGGGCAGTGGACGTGCAAAGGAGCAGAAGCTTGATCTCCACGCTCTGACCCCACTTCCCACCTCCATCCGTCCCCTGCAGTCAGAACCGGGCGCTGGCACAGTCCACCCAGAGGCTTCTACCTGGTTTTTATCTTTGCGATCGCTCTCCGCTCACAGAGACTTATCAAAGTCCTCTGGGGCTGGGGCCTTTTGTGGCAACTGCCTCTCTGTGGCCTCTGGGTCTGTTAATTTCATTTTGATCTGAAAGGATAAAGTATAATAGGAGAATGATTTAAACAAAGGTTAGAGCCGGGAATGTTCCACTTTGCCACTCGCGCAAATGCTCCACGTGTCAGTTTTATTAATGTGCTTGGGGGGGAAAAAAAAAAAGGATTGTATTGGGCCTGAGTGGGGAGCGTATGTATTCTTTCCTAAAGTTGCTGCTTGTGCTGGCTGTGGGAGATTGCATCTGCACTCTGGGGTTCCTGTGTTGATAGAATGTATTCATTTCCTCCTAGAACAAGAGTAACTAATTCTGGAGGGAAACCAAAAATGTTCAGGCTTCCAAGACTACCCTTGGTCATTCCCAAGACATACAGAGACTTCATCTTGTTGGAAACTGGCCAGCCGTTCGTGGTACAGTGATTTTTCTTAACACACTAATAATCTATATATGCTCTTGGCCCATGACAGCTATCATGTGATGCACACAGTTGTCACGACGGCCTTGTAGCATGACACAGGAGAACGTCTCAACCCAGAGCTATGCGCGCCAGCAGCACTAGAGATAATGTCCACGGTCTCGCATTGATTTTCTCACACAAAATTATGTTAAATCTAAAAAAAAAAAAATAGCCCTGGCCAGTTGGCTCAGCGGTAGAGCGTCGGCCTAGTGTGCGGAGGACCCGGGTTCGATTCCGGCCAGGGCACACAGGAGAAGCGCCCATTTGCTTCTCCACCCCTCCGCCGTGCTTTCCTCTCTGTCTCTCTCTTCCCCTCCCGCAGCCAAGGCTCCATTGGAGCAAAGATGGCCCGGGCGCTGGGGATGGCTCTGTGGCCTCTGCCTCAGGCGCTAGAGTGGCTCTGGTCGCAATATGGCGACGCCCAGGATGGGCAGAGCATCGCCCCCTGGTGGGCAGAGCGTCGCCCCATGGTGGGCGTGCCGGGTGGATCCTGGTCGGGCGCATGCGGGAGTCTGTCTGACTGTCTCTCCCTGTTTCCAGCTTCAGAAAAAATGAAAAAAAAAAAAAAAAAAAAAAAAAAAGAAAAAAAAAATCTAAAAAAATAAATAAAGTCAACAAGTATATTTGTGTGTGTGTGTGTATGTGTGTGTGTGTGTGTGTTTCAAGTATAAATGGCTTGGTTGATGAAGATAATTTTCATTGAATTACTCTGCATTCACATATCCTGCCTCCCCGACTTTCTCAAGATGAATCCAATCTTAAAAGATACAACTGTTTTATGCGGCACTTATGTGGAAAATCTGACCTGCGGGCCATTCGTGCCAGTTAATTAATTTTCTTTTGCTCGCCAGGCAGCTGTTACCAAGGTGGAGGATGCTCTCATTTTATGCCTAAATTGTATAGGGAAAGGGTTGCTCAAATTAGAATGCAAGAAGCCGCTCAGCGCTAGCCCCGAAGGGAAAAACTGGTGAAGTTGGAAACCGTTCTCAACCCTCTTGTCTCCCTTCCTTGCCGTCTGCCCCGTCTGCCTTCTCTCCCACAATCCTGGACTAGGGAATTCTCCTCTATCCGCCTAGCAGAAAGGGCAGCTTTTCCCTTGTGCGTTCACGCATTCTATCAGTCTGTCGGTCAGTCAGTCATCTGTCCGTCAGCTCATCTGCCAGGAATTCATTCATTCACCCATTCGGTCACTAAACTCTCACTTTTCTACTTCTGCATACAAAGGTCCATTCAGGGCTATTTCTTCTTGTCCACATAGCACCTACTATACTCTATTCACAGTACCTTCCAAAATAGAAACCAGGATTCAAACATGGTGCAGTGTCTGTCTTCCATGTGGGCAAGAAGCAAGCCCTCTCCACTTCCCTGCGCCCCTACTGGTATCTCTTCCTGGTACAGTCCTTCCATCTCTCCCCTCCTGTCCTTAAGGACTCAGCTTCAATGCCACCTTCTCATTATACCACCTCTCCATAGCCCGTGATCTCTGGCATCCTAGGACAACGCTCTACCCACTGAACCACCTGGAAAGGCCTCTCTTTTCTTTATTTTCATCCTCAATTGGCTGTGAGCTTCACAATAGCAGGCAGCAAGTTGATTTCCGCTTTCGAATGCTAGCCCGTACAGTACATTGCACAAAACTGCTACTCAGTACACGTTGCTGGTGTTCAAATGAATGAATGTTTTTATCTCTGCAATCTCCAGCTAACAGTTAGAATTCGGCGTGCAACCGGCACTCGATCAAGGTTGTCTGCTTGGAAATAAATGGACTCCATCAAATGCAGACAGTGAACTAAACATGTCTGCGGACGAATCCATTTCTATCTCCCACTTTCTCTGACAGCAGTGTCCCTTCCCTCCCCACCCTCTCCCCCTTCTCTGCCTCTCTCTATAGATATAGATAGGTAGGGAGATAGATGATAGATGATAGATAGATAGATAGATAGATAGATAGATAGATATGCAGAGATAAAGAGATCACTTTGTTACCTGAAATCCTTTGGAGCCATCTGAGGTTCCAGCGCTATTCTAAAACCGTCCCGGGTGAGATAGATAATGTTGTTTCAGCAAAGCATACACCATGAAAGTACAGCCTGCTGAGTTCTTAACACTTTTCTTGATGCCTTCACATTTATATGAAAAATATGGGTGAGAATGGACAGAATGTATAATTTTAAGCTGAGAGCCACTCATCCGCTTACGTTTGATGTATTGCTTCAATTGGGCCGGGAAGGCAGTTTTGACAGAGAGGGACATTTCGCAAAGTGTGAGTGGGAAATCTGACCTGAACACTAACTCTCCGAGGCACACCATGGAACACTTAGCAGTCCTCCCTCCTCACTGCCTATTAAAAACAATCTGTGGTTCTTGAGATATGAACCGAAATTAGGCTCCAAAAATGCAGAAAGGGTTGCTCACCTTCTGAAGCGGAAATGTTAAGCAGAGTTGAACAAAGAGAGCTGAGGAAGATCGGTGCCTTGAGAGGCATCGGTAATGATGGGCGATGCTTTTCCGCTCCGTGCCCAAACCTAGCGTGTTGTCTGAGCCCAGGGGGAAAGAGCCAACAGAGCCCCAGATTGTTAACACATCTCGACATCCAGAAATTACATTACAGCACAATAGGCAAAACTGAGACTAACACAAATATCCATCACCTGGCATACAGATAGACAAAGTGTGGTCGGTTGCGACAATGGAATACTACTCAGCAATGAAAAAGGAATGGCCGACTGACCTGTGCCGCATCGCGGATGGACCTCAAAATACGATGCTGAGTGAAATAAGCCAGACGCGAGAGACCACGCATTGTGAAATTCTATATACAGTACTGTATATAAAAAGTCCAGAAAAGGCAAATTTATACAGATAGAAAGTCAATTAATGGTTGCTAGGGGCTGCTGTTAGAAATGGGGGTTGATTGTAAATAGACATGAGGAATTGGGTTGAGGGAGTGAAAATAATAAAATCATGAAACCACCCTCTTGAAATGGACCGATTTTGTGATTCATGAAACGTACCTCAATGAAGCGGTGTTTAAATTGTAGGATTTCTGGCCCTGGCCGGTTGGCTCAGCGGTAGAGCGTCGGCCTGGCGTGCAGGGGACCTGGGTTCTATTCCCGGCCAGGGCACATGGGAGAAGCGCCCATTTGCTTCTCCACCCCCCCCTTCCTCTCTGTCTCTCTCTTCCCCTCCCACAGCCAAGGCTCCATTGGAGCAAAGGTGGCCCGGGCGCTGGGGATGGCTCCTTGGCCTCTGCCCCAGGCGCTAGAGTGGCTCTGGTTGCAACAGAGCGACGCCCCCTGGTGGGCAGAGCGTGGCCCCTGGTGGGCGTGCCGGGTGGATCCCGGTTGGGCGCATGCGGGAGTCTGTCTGACTGTCTCTCCCCGTTTCCAGCTTCAGAAAAATACAAAAAAAAAAAAAAAAAAAAAAAAAAGGATATAAACTGTAGGATTTCTTTCTCATGCATGCTACTGCTGAAGCCAGTGCTCCTTCCATAATAAAAAATTAAAATTAAAAAAAATGGATCTTTGCCTACAACTTTTTTATTTACTAATTTTTGTAATTAAACTTTGAAAAATAAACGTGGGCCAGTTTCTTTATATAGAATTATTCATCCTGGAAAAAAAAAGGAATTACCTAATGGAAATAAAAAGGATGAAAAACACCTTTTCCAAACCAAAGTCTTTTCTGAAAGATTTTAAAGTGATGACGTTTTGGGGCACTTATTTTTTTTTTCTTCAGAATGAAATCTTTTCTTCTTCCGTTTGGTTCATTTTGCTTGAGTTCAGAGATTCTCGTTTCTTCTGGGCTGAGGAGAGTGGTCAGGATTTTGTACTTCTTCTCAAAGGGAATTAAATTTGTGATTACTCCTGGCAAACCACAGACCCCTGCCAACCCGTGTCTCGCATAGTCTCAGGTCCCCGTGGCAATTAGCATATTTTCAAGGTGAATTGCAGATGTCAAATGAATGTGAAAGGCACCAAGATCGCGGATGCGCCCAGTCCCGTTGGTACCGGTCTATCTGGAGGACGTGCGCTGAAAAGGGCCCAGGGTCTGACACCGGAAGCAGGAAAGGTGCTTCATGTGTGAGCAGGGGCGGGTAGGGGGAAGACGAAACCCAAGAAAGGACTTGCTTTCCTAGAGAAAGTAAGTATCCAGAGACAAGAGGTAAAAAAAAAAAAGGGAGACTAATTCGATTACTTCTATTTAGGTGCCGTTTTGTGCTGGGCGTTTTACGTGCTTGACTCCATTGAAGTCTGACAAAGACTGTCTCAGTCAATGATTATACTCTACGGAAGAGAACAGGGAGGCCCAGCAATACGAAATGATCGACAACAAATGCTTACTGACTCTCATATGCCAAGCACATTTTTAGTGCTTTGCTTGGGATCAAATTTACCTCTAACAACAACCCATGAGGTAGGTGCTCTTATTATCTGCATGACACAGGTGAGGGAATTGGAGAGCAGGGAATTTAAGTGACATGCCCAGGGTCCGAGGTAGTGAATCCCAATAGAGGCAATGACTCTGGGGACCCAGGCCTCTGCCCCCTGCAGGCTGGCCCAGCCAAGGGTGGCACACAGAACTCTTCAAAAGCTTGTGAGGGGAGGGGAGGGGAGGGGCACAAAGAAAACCAGATAGAAGGTGACAGAGGACAATTTGACTTTGGGTGACGGGTATGCAACATAATTGAATGACAAGATAACCTGGAGATGTTTTCTTTGAACATATGTACCTTGATTTATTAATGTCATCCCATTAAAATTAATAAAAATTTATTTAAAAAAAAAAAAAGCTTATGAAAAGGGCCTGGGCCCCCTGCCCCCCAAGCCCTTATCCGTGCTGTTCTCTGTGACTCCAAATGCAAATCTTTACTTTGGGCTCAATTTTTTTTTCCTCAAGTTGGACTCCATGGAGCTAAGTTGAGAATCATACAGTCACGTTTGTAAACAGAGCAGCTCCATTTACTGTTGAATCATTTAGGGGTTCTTAGGAGATTTCATTTCAATAAAAAAAAAACTCTGCAGCTATAAAGAAACCACAATTTTAAAGCTAATATAATAATCAAACCTTCTTGAGGGAGACATGGACAGCACCAGAGAAACCTGAAAAAAATAAATGTACTCGGGGCATCAGATTTGAGATCGAGTCTCGACTCTGAGCCGCGGCAGTTCTTGGGATTTGATAAACCCATCACTTCCATCTTCCATTTCCTTGTCAATTAAAGGGGAGTGATCGTTATTTATCTTGCCAATGTTACAAAAAAATGTCATGAAGATCACAAGAGATAACCTATAACAAAGTGCTTTGTACCATATGGAACAGCCTGAAATAATAATCATACATACAAGTGTTTGCTGAATCAGCTCTCTGGGGTTGTGCTGGGTGAGCGCCTTTACCTGGATTGTCTTTCATTAGCCCCACAGTCAGCACCGGATTATTCTTATGAACAAAATAAACTAGCAAAGCCTGACGAGGCAGTGGCACAGTGGATAGAGCATCAAACTGAGATGCAGAGGACCCAGGTTCAAAACCCGGAGGTCGCCGGCTTGACTGCGGGCTCATCTGGTTTGAGCACAGCTCACAAGCTTGGCGCGGGGTCGCTGGATCGAGTGTGGGATCATAGACATGACCTCATGGTCACTGGCTTGAAGCCCAAGGTTGCTGGCTTGAACACGGGGTCATTCGCTCTGCTGTAGCCACCCCCCGTCAAGGCACATCTGAGAAAGCATTCAAAGAACAACTAAGGTGCCACAATGAAGAATTGATGCTTCTCATCTCTCTCTTTTCCTGCCTGTCTGTCCCTATCTGTCCTTCTCTCTGTTGCTCTCTCTGTTTCTGTCACACACACAAACACACACACACACATACACAAAGAAAGAAACAGACTCATGGATAGAGAACAGACTGACAGCTGTCCAAGGGGGGAGGGGTTGTGGGGCTGGGTGAACATGGTGAAGGGATAAAAAAATACCTCATGGTGAAGAAAACAAAACCTCCTAGACACAGACATCAGTGTGGTGATGGGGGCGGGGGACGTAGAAGAGGGTAAAGGGGAGACAAATGGTGGTGGAAGCCACTGGGATTGACTTGGGCTGGCGAACATGCAATACAAGATACAGGTGGTGTACTACAGAATTGGACACCTGAAACCTATATAATTTCATTAACCAATGTCACCCCAATAACTTCAATAAAAACGAAAAAGAATACTAAGGTTTACAAAGGTTAAACAAAGTGCCAAAAAAGTGGTGATGCTTCTAGAATCAGACGGCTTTTGAGCCCTTCCTGGGTAGCTCAGTTGGTTAGAGCATTGTCCCGATACACCAAGGTTGTGGGTTCGATCCCTTGTCAGGGTAGATACAAAAATCAACCAATAAACACATAAGGAAGTGGAAGAACAAATTGATGTCTTTCTACCTCTCTTTCCCTTTCTCTCTCTCTCTCCTTTTTCTTTCTTTCTTTTTTTTTTTTCTGAAGTTGGAAACGGGGAGGCAGTCAGACAGACTCCCACATGCGCCCAACCGGGATCCACCCAGCATGCCCACCAAGGGGTAATGCTCCGCCCATCTGGGGCGTTGCTCTGTTGCAATCAGAGCCATTCCAGTGCCTGAGGCAGAGGCCATAGAGCCATCCTCAGCTCCCAGGCCAACTTTGCTCCAACTTTGGCCGTGGGAGGGGAAGAGAGAGGCAGAGAGGAAGGAGAGGGGGAGGGGTAGAGAAGCAGATGGGCACTTCTCCTGTGTGCCCTGGCCGGGAATTGAACCCGGGACTACCACACGCCAGGCCGACGCTCTACCACTGAGCCAACCGGCCAGGGCTCTCCTTCTCTTTCTTGCTAAAAATCAATCAATAAAAAAAAATTTTAAAGAAACAGCTTTTGATTCATTTTTATAATCACTCTTTTTAAAAGGTGCATGTTGGCCCTGGCCGGTTGGCTCAGCGGTAGAGTGTCGGCCTAGCGTGTGGAGGACCCGGGTTTGATTCCCAGCCAGGGCACACAGGAGAAGCGCCCATTTGCTTCTCCACCCCTCCGCCGTGCTTTCCTCTCTGTCTCTCTCTTCCCCTCCCGCAGCCAAGGCTCCATTGGAGCAAAGATGGCCTGGGCGCTGGGGATGGCTCTGTGGCCTCTGCCTCAGGCGCTAGAGTGGCTCTAGTCACAACATGGCGACACCCAGGATGGGCAGAGCATCGCACCCTGGTGGGCAGAGCGTCGCCCCATGGTGGACGTGCCAGGTGGATCCCGGTCGGGCGCATGCGGGAGTCTGTCTGACTGTCTCTCCCTGTTTCCAGCTTCAGAAAAATGAAAAAAGAAAAAAAAATTAAAAAAAATAAATAAAAGGTGTATGTTAATGTCACCTCTTTCTGGCATTTAAAGTGAAATTGATCGTTCCTACTTGTGTGTTCTCATGACTCATTTGCACCCCCTTTTACAGAAACTAATCACAGTCTTTTTTACATTCAGAATGACCTGGATTCTTGCCTGACCCTCACTCAGTGCCTAGAAGATTGGGCAGCTTCTGTGCCCTCCAAAACCTCCAGCCTCTAGAGTAGTGGTTCTCAACCTGTGGGTTGTAACCTGCTCTAGAGCATTCTAGAATCGGCAGGCAGTCCCTCCTTTGTAACTTCCCAATCATGTGGAAATTAAACTCTTCACCATCAAGTCCACACTGAGCTCCGTGGCATGGAATATGACAAGCTTCTCCTGGCTTCTATGGACTTGTGCCATTGTATAAAAATTTACATCTAATAAGACAGAAAAATCATCATCATCATCATCATCATCATCATCATAGTAACAATAGTGGCTTATATTCATTGAAACTTCCTGGGCTGCAGCCTGAGCTAACTCCCTCATGTGTATCCACCTCATTGAATCTTTACAACCAGCCTGGTCTCAACCATCCTCTCGTCCACCATACAGAGGAAGCTGAGACTGACAAGTCAGACAGTAAGAAGGTGACTGACTCTGCTTAGAACTGAGGTTTGCTGACCCCACAACCTTAACTTTTTTGTTTTGTCCAGTAAGAGTGAGAGAGAGAGAAAGACAGGAAGGGAGAAAGATGAGATGCATCAACTCATAGTTGCATCACTTGAGTTGTTCATTGATTGCTTTTCATATGTACCTTGACCAGAGAGCTCTAGCCAAGCCAGTGACCCCTTGCTCAAGCTAGCCACCTTGGGCTTCAAGCCAGTGACCTTTGGGCTCAAGCCAGCAACCACTAAGCTCAGGCCAGCAACCAGGAGATCATGTCAATGATCCCATGCTCAAGCCAACAACCCTACACTCAAGCTGGTGACCTCAGGGTTGGAAACCTGGGACCTCAGTGTCCCAGGTCGATGCTCTACCCACTGCACTACCACCGGTCTGACCCAAAGCCTTAACTTTTAAACCACAAACTACAGTGCTGTACTTCTCTAGGGTTCCCCTTGCAAAATTCTCCTCATTCCTCTAGACACATTTAATATGTCAGCACCCTTTACTGCAACTACTCCATTCCCTCAGCTGTTCCAATCCATTCTCAACCTCCCCATCACTCATTCTACCCTGACACATGCTCCTTTCTGTCTCCGTAATTGTCTTTTCTGACAATGGGGTGTAACACTCCATTTGACGACCGCATTTCTCGCAGCAGCTAGCACCTGGACACGCAGCCGCTAGCATGGAATCGGCATTTAGTATTAAGTTCTGAATTCTCCCTTTGCCGTTTATTCATTCATTTAAAATTCAATGGATGTGCTGTATAAGAGAACAGCTATCCTCTCCGTCCCCAGCTCCCAGAGCAATGTTTCTTGGCTGTGTCAAATAGAGCTGTCTTAATTATTTGACCCATCCTCTAACTGTTGGTTATTGAAAAACCTGTGGAGGAAATGTCTCCACAGGATTTTTGACATATTTTGACAGAGGGAAGGACAGGGCCCAAGTCCATATCAGAGCCCTAGAATAAGATGCCTGAAACCAATTTTACCCAATTCTGTTTTCGGTAAATAATGGAAGCGGTTGGGATTTTAGAACACTGAACAATTTCCCAAATTTATCTGCTCAATATTTACTTGCTTATCTTAGAGACGCACTCAAAGCAGAATCTGTAAGGTGAACAGGGTGGTGGGCAGGGGAAATGGAGCTACTGGGCATCACTGCCGGGCATCTTCCGCCCACCAACCCTGCTCTGGGTGTTCAGCTTCTATCAGTACTTCATCTGCATCTCACAAAACCCCTAGGAAAAAGCGGTTACAATTTCCTGAACCCCATGAGTTCATAATCCTTCTCTTCCCATTAAAGAGTGCTTTTTGGGTATTTTTAAGTATTTGGGGTATTTTTTTTTCTGAAGTTGGAAACGGGGAGGCAGTCAGACAGACTCCCGCATGCGCCTGACCGGGATTCACCCGGCACACCCACCAAGGGGCGATGCTCTGCCCATCTGGGGCGTCGCTCTGTTGCGACCAGAGCCATTCTAGCGCCTGAGGCAGAGGCCATAGAGCCATCCTCAGTGCCTGTGCCAACTTTGCTCCAATGGAGCCTTGGCTGCGGGAGGGGAAGAGAGAGACAGAGAGGAAGGAGAGGGGGAGGGGTGGAGAAGCAGATGGGTGCTTCTCCTGTGTGCCCTGGCCGGGAATCAAACCCAGGACTCCTGCACGCCAGGCTGATGCTCTACCACTGAGCCAACCGGCCAAGGCTCTTTGGGGTATTTTTAATAATGGGATACATTATTTGCAGGAAAAAGCATATGACAATAAATGTATAACGAGGTCTGGATTCTCTGTTATTCTGTCATTCAACAGGTTTTTTGAGATCTTAGTAGTCACTGAACACTTTTCTAGGCAAAAGGGGTAAAACAGTGAAGGGAACAGACAAGATTCCTGCCATTATGAAGCTTATATAAATCACAGAAAGAAGATGAAATGCTTTGGTCAGTGATAGGGCTGGGGGTGGAGACTGAAGACACACCAAGATTTCAACAGTGACCAACAGATTTTTTTTTCCATAGAATTCATATTTTTATATAAATTATAATTTCCAGGACTATACCATCAATATATAATAGAGACTTTTTTTATATAGTCTATAATATACATAGGTCTGTTTCTGTATGTATGTGTACATATTATCTATGCATATAAATTATGCTTTTAATCATTTTTTTGATCTTATGAACTGAATGTTTATATCCCTTGAAAATTCATATGTTGAAGCACTAACTCCTGATGTAATGGTATTTGGAGGTGGAGCCTTTGGGAGGTAATTAGGCTTAGATGAGGTCATGAGGGTGGGGCCATATGATGGGATTGAGCGTCCTTATAAGAGGAGGGAGAGTGACCAAGCTCAGTGTCGCTCTTCCAGGTGAAGACAGCAAGAAGGCCGCCATCTACAAGCCAGGAATAGCGCTCTCACTGGGAACCAAATTTCTGACATCTTGAACTTAGGCTCTCCAGCCTCCAGAACCATGAAAAGCAAAGGTCATTGCTTAAGCCGCCCAGTCCTAGGGCATTTTGTCACAGCAGCTAAAGCTGACTATGACAGTCAGGGAAAGGCAGATTAAAAATTATTTTAAAATTAAGATGTATCCAGTAACACATTTTTATATATTTTATTTTGAAATAATTTCAAATTTATGAAACACCATAAGTATAGTAAAAAAAAATTTCTGTGTGTCTTTCACCAAGATTTCCTCACAGTTAATATATAGTACCTAACCGGAATTATGGAAATTTTATATCAGGTAGGTAAAAATTATGTATTGTAATGCATGTAATATGCATGTGTGTGTGTGCACTATAAAGAACATTATGGGCCCTAGCCAGTTGGCTCAATGGTAGAGCATCAGCCTGGCATGTGGATGTTCCGGGTTCGATTCCCAGTGAGGGCACACAGGAGAAGCAACCATCTGCTTCTCCACCCCTTCCATTTCCCCTTCTCTTTCTTCCTCTTTCTTTCCTCCCCCAGCCATGGCTCGATTGATTCAAGTGCATTGGCCCCAGAAGCTGAGGATGGCTCCCTGGAGCCTCACCTCAGGGGCTGAAAACAGTTTGGTTGCTAAGCAACAGGCTCAGATGGGCAGAGCGTTGGCCACACAGGGGCTTGCCAGGTGCATATCAGTTGGGCTGCATGCGGGAGTCTGTCTCCATTCCTCTCATTTAAAAAAAGAAAAAAAAAACATTACAGGGACTAGTGAAGTCTGAATAAGATTTGTAGATTAATTAATACTATAAATTTGAAAGTAGTATTGATCATTGTACTGCAGTGTCCTTGTGCTAAAGAAATACATATTGACATTTAATGTAAAAGGGTATCATGTCTATAACTTATTTTCAATGAATCCAATAACTCTTTAAACTGGTCTCAATTTATCTCCCCAGCCCAGACTGCTCCCCTGATATCCAGACTCATATTTCCAAATGCCCACCCAACGCTCAGCTTGAGCATCTCTTACTGGAACCTCAAACTAAACATGCTCAAGAGCTAACTACTCATGCTACCGACCCTCCGCCCACCACGAACGCTTCCACCTTCTTAGAAAACGGGACCCTCATCCTCCCAGCTGCTCAGTAATTGAAGCAATTCTTGATCTTCGTCTGCACTCACGTTCCACATTTCTATCTTCAAAATATAACCAGAAACTGGCCACGTCTCACCCGCTCCTCCACCTCAACCGCTCTCCTCTGTTCGTGTATTCCTGCCGGAGCTTCCGAACTGCTCTCCCAGCTTCCGCTCTCCGTCCAGAAGCCAGAGCGATCGTGTCAGAATACAAGGCAGCTCCCGTGACTTCGGCCAAAACCCTCTGATGCTTTTCTGCCCCCTTCAGAGTAAGAGTCAGACCTTAAAGCGACCTACACGACTCCGCATGATCTGGTCCCAATTTGCTTTTCGGATGTCATCTTCTGTAACTCTCCTTATTTTCCACCTCATTCCGGGTGGGCACAGTGACATCCTTGTGATGTCTGTCCCCTCCCTTTCATTCTCTTTCCCTGAAAGCTCCTGGGCTGGCTTCCTCCCTTCCTGCAGGTCTCTGCTCAAAAGTTAACCTCTCAGACAAGTGAGCCTTCCGACCTGCCAACACTTCCTACCCCTACTCAGTTTCATTTTTCTCTTTAGGCCGTTTCACCATCTGTCATGTCACCACTTTACTTGTTTAACTGTGTATGGTCAGTCACATGCCTTCAGCACACTGCATAAGCTTCCTGAGGACCTGGGCTTTGTCACATACACAGCAATCCGCATCATTCTTTGTTCCTACCAGTGCTCAGGAAGTTGCTGAACAGTTCAATGAATGTTAAAATTGTAGCAACATCTACATACATACATTTTGGGAAGAAGAAACACACACGCAGCATACTTACTCAGTTTGCAGATACTATTCAGTACCATTGCAAATTCCAGGCCTTCTTGCATTAGCTCTGAAGCTAATACAAAGGAGGATGGGCTTTTCAAACCAGTCGCGATCAGTTCATTTAGTCCTTGATTCTCTGCTGAATACTACTTAGTCGGTAACTGAATTTGTTTCGAGTTATTTTATATCTAATTATAAAATTATCCATAGAAGGTGACTTATACTAAGCATTAAGCAGTAATGTACTTTCTAAAACTTCATAGGAAAGTTGTAATAAATTTTTTTAATTAAATTTAATGCAGTGATATTGATAAATCAGGGTACATATGTTAAGAGAAAACATCTCCAGATTATTTTGACATTTGATTATGCTGTATATCCCTCACCCAAAGTCAAACTGTCTACCGTCACCTTCTATCTGGTTTTCTTTGTGCCCCTCTCCTCCCCCACCCCCTCTCTCCTTCCTCGCCCCATCCCCCCACCCCCCCACCCCCCCACCATCACATTCTTGTCCATGTCTCTGAGTCTCATTTTTATGTCCCATCTATGTACGGATTCATATAGTTCTTAGTTTTTTTCTGATTTACTTATTTCACTCTGTATAATGTTATCAAGGTCCATCCATGTTATTGTAAATGATCCGATGAATTTTTTTTTTTTTTTAAAGCAAGATGTGTCGGAGTGAGCTTTGTACCAAGACTGAAGAGACTAATTCCTAGTTTGGGCTCTGGGCTTGAGGAACACAATCTTAGTTTTACCAGAAGAAATCAGAGAATTGGGACTGTCTGGGGTCCTTCCTGGCTCAGGCTATGTGTTTCTGAGGGCTACCCACCGCATTTGAAATCCTCAAAGAAGCAGCACATGTAGTTTGTTGACGTTAAAAAAAGGGATTTTCAGGTTTAAAAGCTTTGTATATACACATTCAGAAACTCACTCTGGAGTCTCAAAGCGTGGTAGTTGAAAAACTGCTACTTTCACTAATTATGGTTATTCGGATATTTGTTATTATACAGAATAATAACTGTCATCACTTACTAAGTGCCCACACTTTAGGAACTTAGTTAAAAGGGAAAATAAAGCCTAATTACAGGGTGAGGATATTTGCATAAATTGATGGATTTCAGGCATGTATTAAGGTAGTGACACATTATAAAGCCGGGAAGGTTAGGTTTCTCTTGATTTGCACCTATTTCTTGTGTACTTTTCATCAAATTACCTTTTTCATGGCCTAATGAAGCACGGTCTTCTCTCCTTCCCTCAGCCTCCTGGACACCCTTCCCAGCCACGGGGGAGGCCCATGTAGAGATAGCATGCCTGGACATAACCCTGCAGCCCTGAAGAGAGACGGCCGTGTTCACAGCAGCATGACTCATAGGAGCCAAAAGGTGGACGGGACCTAAATGTCCATCGACTGACCGTGAATAAACAAAATGTGGTAAATAGATACAAGGGAACGTTATTCAGCCTTAAAAAGGAAGGAAACTCTGACACGTGCTACAACATAAGTGACCCTTGAGGACATTATGCCACTAGAAGTAAGCCAGTCTCAAGAAGACAGATATTGCATGATTCCCCTTCCATGAGGTACCAAAAGCAATCCGCTTCACAGACAGACCGTAGAAGGGTGACGGCCGAGGGCTGGGCGGAGGGGAGAATGGGGATGGTTTCATGGATATAGTGCTGCAGTTTTGCAAGATGAAAAGAGTTCTGAAGATTAGTTGCACAACAATATGAATGTACTTAACCTACCCAGCTGTACACTTAAAAATGTCTAAGGTGGTATATTGTATGTACAGTGGTACCTTGAGATACAAATTTAGTTCTTTCTGTAACCGAGCTCATAAGTCAGTCAACTCGTTTATCAAACAAATTTCTCCCATTTAAAATAACTGAAATAGATTTAATCCATTCCAGCCCTGTGAAACATCCCCAAACCATCCTAAATTATGAAAAAAGACATGTTTTTAATTAAGAAACACACATGTATACTTTACCAATGCATAACAAAATATATGAAATAAAAGAAAAAAGTGTTATTTAGGATTTGCACTTTTGCTGGCATCCTTTTGTTTAAGGATGGTACAAATTGTGGATGTATCACGGTCATGTACAGCCTTGCCAGTTCAATCACTCATATACCACACTCATGTTTTTCTATTATTTCTTGCTTTACTTCTATCGACATCATTCTCTTCTTCTTCTCACCACTCTCCTTTACACTCACTTTCTTTGGCCCCATGATAGCACACAAAAAAAGTTTGTAAAAAATGCAAAAATGATGCAAGAACGAGCACAGTGCACGAGATTCGACTTGATTCTGTGAGTAACACGTGAGAAAGAATGAGATGCTGGTGTTGTGCCGCCGATACTGGACCCGTGCACCAATGCACCAACTTGTGGCAGCTTCCTGAATCACGACTCGTATCTCGGAATTTTGCTCAGATCTGGAACAAAAATGTGGACCAAGTTGCAGATTGTATCTTAAAAAAAAAAAATTGTATGTTGGTCTGTTTGTATCTCAAGGTACCACTATATATCTATTTTACCCAAATTTTTAATGTAAAAAATAATCAGACAATAATTAGTCCTCAAGGGCATTCATTCCAAGGTTCAGCAAAGCCATACCTACTCTTTCCTTTTTTTTTTTTTTTTTATTCAGTGAGAGGAGGGGAGACAGAGACAGACTCCTGCATGTGCCCGGACCAGGATCCACCCAGCAAGCCCACTAGGGGGCGATGCTCTGCCCCTCTGGGGCGTTGCTCAGCAGCCAAGCCCATATCTATTCTTTCTTACACATAGCCTGTTTCCTGAAATGCCTGGTTGTTGTGAGCATTGATATCGTGCCCTGAGCATCAGGACCAGATCCTCACGTTAAATGTGTGGGCTGACCATTTTGTCTTTCCATATCCTCTGCTGAAATTAACTCTCTTCCCAAGATAATACAGATGGCTCCTGTACCTTCATCCTATCTTGGCTCCATGTCACCATCTCAAGAGGCCTTCCCTGGTCACTCTGTTCAACACCACCAAGTGCTACTCCCACCCTCCCCTTCCTTTTCCTGATCTACTGCATTGTCCTTCAATATGGGCATTGAACTTTCACCTTTAATTATCTTAGTTAATTGGCTGCTTGTTTTTCTTTCTCCCACCCCTCCTGTCCTCCACACGTCATACATAATATCCATGAGGGGACATATTTATGTCTCTTTTGTTCACTGCTAGCAGCTGGAACAGTATCTGAGATATAGGTACTCAATACATTTTTACGGAGCAAACAAATGCATCAACCAATAGTTGATAGACAATGGCATTCTGTAAGGCGTGTGTGTGTATACTTACACAGATGTTGGAGTCCCAGATCATGAGATATGAACCCAGTGCAGACACTGGAAGGTAAATAAGTCATTAGCTATAGGCATTACTCTTTATCAACCTGTCTAGAGTTCACCCTGTCTCAGCTTCATGTGTACACTCTACAATGCTTCATTTAAATACTTCTTTCGCTATGGCTTACAGAAAGCTCTGGGCCTCAGACTTCAGGGCCAGGGTTGTGTTGACAAGAAGAATGTGCCTGCTACCTAGAGGAAAGCCCTGGTTTGAGTGCTAACAGACCGAAAGAGAGCCCCAAGGAGGGAACTGACAGTGTGAGAACAGTCAAAACTCCCACTACAGCTGTGGCTGAAATCAAATACAGAACCTGGGAGTGTGGTTTGGCAATAGGTCGTCTGGTTACTATCGATCCCCTGTAGCAATGAGCACATACGTTCTACATGACCCATGCTTCAAATCAGGCTTACCTAACTAACAAAGTTCAGAAGAGGAAAATGCTTTAGAGATAATGCCATTTACCCCCTTCCAGTCCCACAATCCCCCTCCCCTCTGGCAACCTCAGTCTGTTCTCTGCATCTATGAGGCTTTTTCTGTTTTGTTTGTTCGTTTATACCGTTCTTTAGATTTCACATAAAAATGAAATCATATGGTATTTGTCTTTCTCTGACTGACTTATTTCACTTAGCGTAATACACTCTAGGTCCATCCATGTTGTCACAAATGATAAGATTTACTTCTTTTCATGGCCAAGTAGTATTCCATTGTATCCATGTACCACTTTTTTCTTTCAGAGTCCTGCTGAAAGAGAACAGGAATGAACTCTCAGCTCCAACCCATCCATCCTTTGACTTCAGAACATCCATGGCCTTTTCATCCCCAAAGTAAGAATGACTTCCCTTCCCTATTCTTAAAGAGACTGGTCTCTCACAAGAGAGAACTTGAGAGGTATTTGGTTGTTGAATTTTCTTAATAACTCAAAATTATTGCACTAGTGGGGAAACAGAAAAAGAAAAGAGAAAAGGATCAAGTCCCTGCCCTCCCAAAATTTACATTTCACACTGATGCCCACATTCAAGTAACTTAGACCCAATGCTAATTTTTCGAGTTTTCTCCCAACTTAACTGTGACTACCGACTTTTCGGGGGGGGGGGGGGGAGCTATAGTTTCTGCCACTCAGCTAGCACAGATAGTTCAACATTATAGAAAGAGACATACGGCTTACTTATAATGACAAATGCAAATATAAATATAGATATGAAAAAACATGAAATGGGTAAAAGTAGGTTTACAGTTGTGAGTACATGAAACACAGTTTATTCTTATATTATTTGTTAATTATTGTATTCAATTGTATTACAACTGTAGACCTACTTTTGCCTACCTGTGTACAAATGTTAATATAAATATGCATACTCATGGTAAGAGTTTAATGGAGCACTTAAAAGTTAGGATTCAGGCCCTGGCCAGTTGGCTCAGTGGTAGAGCGTCAGCCTGGCATGCAGGAGTCCTGGGTTCAATTTCCGGCCAGGGCACACAGGAGAAGCTCCCATCTGCTTCTCCACCCCTCCCCCTCTCCTTCCTCTCTGTCTCTCTTTTCCCCTCCCGCAGCCAAGGCTCCATTGGAGCAAAGTTGGCCCAGGCGCTGAGGATGGCTCCTTGGCCTCTGCCTCAGGCACTAGAATGGCTCTGGTCACAACAGAGCAACGGCCCAGATGGGCAGAGCATCGCCCCCTGGTGGGCATGCCGGGTGGATCCCGGTCGGGCACATGTGGGAGTCTGTCTGACTGCCTCCCTGTTTCCAACTTCAGAAAAATAAAAAATAAAAAAAAAAGTTAGGATTCAAAGTTCAAAAACACAAGTTCTAGTCTTGATGCTATCACTTAACGAGCTGCATTATCTTAGGTAAGTTTATCACTCTCTTCCAACCCCGGCCCCTCCCCTGTAACATTGGGTAATAATACAGACATACATAATAGGAGATTATTAAATATGAGAATATGAGAATGTATACTAAGCACTTATTCCTGTGGCTGGCACCAAGTTCATATTGAATAGTTATTATCATGATGATATCTCTATTAATTACGTGTTTCTTAGAGACTGAGAATACTGTCGACAAACTCTGATTCACGTTTTTTAATTGTCTGAAGCATCATTCAGTTACTGGGGCATTTCTTCCCTAGGCTTCTGAAGAAATTCTGTTTCTAAAATTTGGTATCAAAAACTGGCAGAAACGCAGCTGAGTCCCACCACAGGCCCCCAAAAACACGGCAACATCTGAATCTGTCTCGTTTTATTTCCCTGAGTAGGTCACTGGCATATGACACCCTTCAAACTAGTGTAAAGAAAAGCAGCAAAAACTCCCGTTGTTTTTGCATGAATATATTTTTCTTCTAGTTAGCCTTTTTCACCTTCTCTCTCCTTAGATCTCGGCCTTCACAGAAGCTATTTAGGAAGGATCTTTTTTTTTTTTTTTTTCAAAACTGTAACAAGGCAAGTGCAAACATCTTTACCAGATGGCCCTGGACATCATTTCAACTTGTTTTTATTATATTCTGGAGCATCCTTTGCAAACCAGTTTTCGCTTTGATATTATGGAGTTACTTTTCCAGGAACTGCATGCCGTTTTCCCTTAAACAATGTAACACCAAATATCTTGAATGAAGGGCTTCTCTTGTTTGTGATGTTTCTAAATGGATTCGTCCTCAGTTCTCTGAGTGCTACCTCTAGCTCGTTCCCTTCCTCACCTTACACCAGCACGTACTGTTCCAAACTACATTCGACTTTCAGGTAGGAAAAATGCTAAGAAAAAAAACAGATAAATCATTCTGACAAATTTGAAAGTTTAATTCAATGAAAACATAAATGCTTCCCCGGCTGAGTAGCTTGGTTGGTTAGAGCATCGTCCTGGAGCACAGAGGTTGCCAGTTCGATCCCCGGTCAGGACATATACGGGAACAGATCAGTGTTCCTGTCTCTCGCGCTCGCTCGCTCTCTCCTTTCCTCTCTCTAAAATCAATAAAACAAATATTTTTTAAAAATCATAAATGCTCCTGGCTGCCCTTCTCGCCCACTTTAAAATGCATGGACTTTGTGACAGAGATTTCCCTAAATGGAATAGAGTCCTCTCTTACTATTCCTAATCCTTGAAACTCCTCATAGTAAGTCTGCTTACTAAGAAAATACGTTGTCATTTTATTACAGAATAAAAATGGTTTCAGCCACATTGCATGGATTAAGAATAAAAATATTCACGGTTGTAAAGTACACCACAGGGAATATAGTCAATAATATTGTAATAACTATGTAGGGTGCCAGGTGGATACTAGAATTATCAGGGGAACACTTCATAAAATATATAATTGCCTGACCACTATGCTGTACACCTGAAACTAATATTAAATTAAAAAATAGTCAACTGTAATTAAAATTTTTTTTAATTTTAAATGAATAAAAATACTCCATTTCTGCTTTGCACATGATAAAACTCACTCCAGTGGGATATTTTAGCTACGAGATGAAGTTCAACTCGTGGACGAGAAAGAAACTCGTGGGCTGGGCAGGTCACGAACAATTCTGACTCCCAGTTCCCACCCACAGACACTCTAATCCTGTAGGTTTGGAGCCAAACCTGAAATCTGACGATGTGAAACATTTCTCCAGGGCTTAAAGGATGTGGTGAGAAAAACTTCTAATAAGCGGCGTGCCATATGTTCCAACTCAACATCACCTCCATTTTTCTACATTGCACCTGTAAATACATTTTTCTAAATACACTTTTCTTTTATCTAAAATCAGTTGGAAAGAACTGGGTTAGAGTTTTGAAAGAAGGCCGATTATGGCTCTGCAAAGCGGTGGTGGTATCGGTCTCATTGTAGCAATGTTTTATAAACTGATAAAGTCTGGGGAAATATGCATACGATCAATCCTTTGAAGGTGGTTTCATGAGAAACAGGGACTTACACAATTCTGATTTTTCACTTTCAAGTGAGAGTCGAGATGAAATCCCCTAGGATGTCATCGTATTAATGTAATTACGCAGACGCAGGCCTGGAAGGCAGGGGTGGGCTGATTTAAACGACAGCGAGAGAGCTGGCTGCACAAGTGCCGATCTCTGAACTGACAAGATCGCGACCAAACCGCATCAATTTCAAGTCAGAATAAATCTTGCTGAACAATGCAACCTTCTTTAAAAAGAGAACCCTAAATAAGTCAATAGAAGTAAATCTGCCAGTGGAAAAAAATGACATCCAGTTAGCAGTCCACATATCAAATTTTCAAAATACGCCATTGCAATACTTACAGAGACTCGGGAAGACATTAGAATCCAAAGGAAGCCTGGAGGCTGAGGTTGAGATAACCAAACCATTAGCATAATCTCTAGGAAATCCCAACAATGACGAGCCAAGGGAGGCTCAGTGCCTCAGGAGCCACGCTCAGTTATAAAATGAGGCAGGTGCCCTTATCCTGGGAGACTCGCTGTCCTCTCTTTATGCCTTAGTCCCTTCTGAATGTCTCCGGTTCAGAATGTATCCGAGGACTTGAAAGCTAAGAAAGCAGCGGGGCTGGAAAAGGCTGGTGGTGATACCATACCTTTAAGATGGCGCAGCACAGACACAGGAATTGTGGTATATTCACTCAATGAAATTTCAGTAAGGCCCGCCTATATGTAGCAAGCAATATGAATTGATCACACAAGCACGATGCTGAGTGAAAGAAACCCGGTACACAAGAGTGCACGTCGTGTGATTCAACTGACATAAAATACAAGAACAAGCCAAACAGATGTATGTCATTGGACATCATGGACGCTAGGTAGAGCATACTGACTGGGAGGGAGTATGTGGGGTACTTTCATATTCTGTTTCTTAATCAGCGTGCCAGTTTGTGAAAATTCATTGAGTTAGACCTTCCGGTTAAGTACATTCGTCTTTATTTACCATTTACTTCAACAAGAAGTTTTTAAAACTAGTACATCTGTAGCAATATTTCATGGAAGATGATATCTTTGCAGCCTATTCCCTGAAACAAGGCATGACATGCATTCAATTGTAGGGATTAATAATGACTATAATTGGCTAAAGCTCTGTCATAAAAAGGAGGTTACATTTTTTTTTCATTGTAGCAATTTAGCAGTTGTGGGTTTTTTTATTACATTAAACTCAGGGTAGTATTCCATGAATAATCTCCATGAAGTAGTAGATGAAATCTTTAGTTACTGCATTCTAATATTTTGAAGCTATCACTTGGGAATAATTGCATTTTTTCCAGAAAATTTTATTTTTATTTTTATTGAATTTACTGGGGTGATATTGGTTAATAAAATTATATAGGTTTCAGGTATATAATTCTTTGTTTTGTTTTGTTTTTAAGTGAAAGAAGGGGAGATAGAGAGATAGACTCCCACTCCACATATGTCCAGACCAGGATCCACCTAGCAACCCCTGCCTGGGGCCAATGCTCAGACCAACCAAGCTATCCTCAGTGCCTGAGGCTAAAACTCAGACCAACCAAGCCATTGGCTGCAAGAGGGGAAGAGAGAGAGAAGGAGGAGAGGAAGGGGAAGAGAAGTAGATAGTTGCTTCTCTTGTGTGCCTTGACCAGGGATTGAACCCAGGACATCTGCATACTGGACTGATGCTCTATCCACTGAGCAAACCAGCCAGGGCCAGGTATATAATTCTATAATACATCATCTGTATATTGCGTTGTGTGTTCACCACCCAAAGTCAAGTCTCCTTCTGTCACCATATATTTGACCCTCTTTACCCTCTTCTACCTCCCTCTGTCCCCCCTTCCCTCTGTAACCACCATTCTGTTGTCTGTGTCTATGAGTTTTCTTTTGTCTTGTTTTCTTACTTAATCCCTTCACCTTTCTCACCCAGCCCCCAACTCCCTTCCCTCTGACAGCTGTCAGTCTGTTCTCTGTATTCATGAGTCTGTATCTGTTTTGTTGGGCTTATTTTGTTCATTAGATTCCGCATATAAATGAAATCATAGGGTGCTTGTCTTTCTCTGACTGGCTTATTTCACTTAGCATAATACTCTCTGGGTCCATCCATGCTGTCACAAAAGGTAAGATCTTAAAGTGTTAAAAAAAATTTTTTTCCTCACTGTGTATCTCTTTAGCACAATGTTTGGCATAAGACATGCATGCATCCTATGTTTGATGAATTTAATGATTGTAAAATTCATTTGATTTGCTTAAAGGTATTGTAAATGAACTTTAAAACAAGGATTTTTAATGTGAAGTCCATGGACCACCACTAGTTCCAAACTTGGATGGGAAAAGTGACATCTCAATTTGCATTAACTTCTAAGTGAATCTTAACATTTCCTTCAGTTTTCACTTTGTCACAGGTAAAAACTGTCATTTAACATTACAGTTGTTATCTTGATATATTTCCTATGCTTATCATTACATTATCACATTGAGATTATAAGGTAGTAGACCTACCACAAGAACAAACTATTTAATGCACTAATAAGGCTGTATTTTATTACATCACAATTTTTTAGATAATAACGTAGTGGTATTTCAACATCATTGTTTCCTTTTAACCTTAGCATTATATTATAGATCTTTTAAAAAATTGCTTTAAAGTCTATAAATTTTATAATTAGTCAGCAAATCTGACCATTTTGTTTCGACATCTTATCTTCCCCAAAACAGAAAAGGGGGAATGTCTTCCCTAACGTCGCTAACACACCCTCAGTACACTAACATACTCCCTAAATTCTAACCACATTAAACCCCAAAGCAAGTTTTTTTCATTCTTCTGTACCTTCGCTCACAGTATCCTGTGACAGGCCCATCCCCACCCACCCCATCTCCCCCAGGGCCAAGCCCTCTGCTTGGGCTGCTTCTTATTCCTCTAAATCAGACTAAATCTACATTGCCAGGTACTGTTTCTGCCCCAGGTCCATTCAACACCCTTCCCGACCTACTTTCTCTCCCAAAAACAGCTCACTGCATGCCGCAACACCTATAAGAGATGGGAGCCTATGACTTCCGGTTGTATTCAGCCAATGGGGAGCCGTGGCAAAAAGTCCAAAAATGGGAGGAAATGGATCCTGTCTACCCCTGCTCACTCTGACCGCAGGGGTGGTACTACCCACTCTGTCTTGTCCTCTCTTTATTCCCTGGCCGCACTTGGGGGATAATCCTTTATCCGACTGACCTCAAATTATCCTATTTGCGGTATTTCGTCCATTTTCTGCCGGTGTCTGCACTGGTGCAGTCATTAAATTAAGTCTTTATAGCAGGGGTCGGGAAACTTTTTGGCTGAGAGAGCCATGAACGCCACATATTTTAAAATGTAATTCTGTGAGAGCCATACAACGACCCGTGTACGTTACTCATTATCCAATAAAAATTTGGTGTTGTCCTGGAGGACAGCTGTGATTGGCTCCAGCCACCCACAATCATGAACATGAGCGGTACGAAATGAATGAATGGTAATACATGATTATTTTTAACGTTATTTTTTTATTATTATTAAAGATTTGTCTGCGAGCCAGATGCAACCATCAAAAGAGCCACATCTGGCTCACGAGCCATAGGTTCCCAACCCCTGCTTTATAGCCTCCCATCCAAAGTCTTTGACTCAATAACACTTCCTTTGCCCTGGCCAGTTGGCTCAGCGGTAGAGCGTCGGCCTGGTGTGCGGGGGACCCGGGTTCGATTCCTGGCCAGGGCACATAGGAGAAGCGCCCATTTGCTTCTCCATCCCCCCTTCCTTCCTCTCTGTCTCTCTTCCCCTCCCACAGCCAAGGCTCCATTGGAGCAAAGATGGCCCGGGCGCTGGGGATGGCTCCTTGGCCTCTGCCCCAGGCGCTAGAGTGGCTCTGGTCTCGGAAGAGCGACGCCCCAGAGGGGCAGAGCATCGCCCCCTGGTGGGCAGAGCGTTGCCCCTGGTGGGCGTGCCGGGTGGATCCAGGTCGGGCGCATGCGGGAGTCTGTCTGACTGTCTCTCCCCGTTTCTAGCTTCAGAAAAATACAAAAAATACAAAAAAAAAAAAAAAAAAAAAAAAAAAACAAACAAAAAAACACTTCCTTTGACACTTTATTTTGTTTGTTTGTTTATATATATCTGTGTTTTCAATAACTCCTTAAATGCCCAGGCAATAATTGTATACCATCTGAACTCCCAGTATCTGGCAAAGGCCTCGTATATAAAGGTGTTTAATAAATGTTTATTCAATAAATGTATAAACAGATGGTAAAAAATTATGAGTAATTCTCAGCATCAGTAAATGCTTTTATCAGTTCCATTAAGTCTCATTATTCCTGCCAGTAAATATTTTAAGCTCTAAACTTGATTTAGGAATGGGAAAAGAATTTCACAGACTTTATTCCTTCTGTGTAACCATCTATCAATATTTTCATAACAGGTTTATTACACAATATATATTACTAAAATAAACCCCAATTGTGTTCTTGTATCACATGCCATTTAGTTTCCATCTTTGTAATTTCCTCCAGGAGAGTCTCAGAGTTCAGGGGGCACTGGATCACATAAGGAAGGAACCATATCATTCTTAGTTAGAATGAAATATTTTCATAGATAGCTAAAAAAGCAAATCCCTGTTTACGTTTTCTTCTTATTTTTCTCTTCAAAATACTTATTATGGATTTGAAATACCAAATCTCATTCTTGGAAAATGATTCTATCAGTTTAATTAGATTGTCGCCTCAGGGTCGAGTCTTCTATATTTAAGAAGTTTGTAATAAAAGAGATTCTGGGGGGGGGAGTGTTGCAACTAAAAGAGGAGACTCAGTTCAGACAACTGAGAAGCAAACTCTCTATCATTGCATAAAAGATGTTCATAATAATTTCCTTAATGTCAGAACTTTTGCTCAGAAATCACACACTAAAGGAACAGCTGAAACTCCCTTTGTTGCCTGCTGTGGTTCGTCTCCCGCTCTTCTTCTCCCAAGCCGGGTAGCTTTCCCAGACGTGCGTTCCCATTTTTAATACATGTATAAGGGTAAGGATCCACAAATAAACAACACTTTTTAATTACAAAACTGCATCATATCATGGATATTGTCCTGTTCCTTAAATTTTTCAATCAAATTGTGCTTCTGAGATTTAGCCAGATTGATTAATCTGGATAAAGTTTTTTTTAAGATTTTTTTATTTATTCATTTTAGAGAGGAGAGAGAGAGAAGGGGGGAGGAGCAGAAAACATCAACTCCCAAATGTGCCTTGACCAGGCAAGCCCAGGGTTTCCAACCAGTGACCTCAGCATTCCAGGTTGATGCTTTATCCACTGCGCCACCACAGGCCAGGCTTTTTTTGTTTTGTTTTGTTTTGTTGGTTTTTTTGAGAGAGAGAGAGAGAGAAACAGGAAGGGAGAGAGATAAAAAGCATCAATTCATAGTTGTGGTACCTTAGTTGTTCATTGATTGCTTTCTCATATGAAACCTGATGGGGGGGGCAGTCAAGCCAGCAACTTCTGGGCTCAAGCCAACAACCATGGGATCGTGTCTATGATCCCACAAAGCAGGCAACTCCACACTCAAGCCGGATGAGCCCGCGCTCAAGCTGGCAACCTTGGGGTTGCGAACCTGGGTCCTCAGCATCCCAGGCCAACTCTCTGTCCACTGAGGCATCACCTGGTCAGGCTATTTCTTTCTTCTTCACTTTTTTCCTGCCCAGAATGAGGATGTGATTCATGATGGCAAAACAACCATTTCGTAAGCAAAAGGAAAAGAGCTACCTGCTGGATATGGCCAAGCGGAATGTCCAGACGCTTGCACAGAGCTACCACAGCAGCTGTAAGTCATCCTACCTCTGGAGTTCTTATTAAAGGGGGAAAGCAGAGTTCTTTTTTGGTGAAGGTATAGTAGTTAGTTCGCTATCATAAGCAGCCTTATTAACTCCTAACTTGGAATTCCAGTAACGACTATGCTATAGTATATATGTACATTCATTTCTCTATTCTAATGAGCTACTGGCTTCTACTTCCTGACAGTGAATACCTGTACTGCAGTGAACAGGCCACACAATGAGCTTGTCTTCACACATATCTGAGCTTCCCTACAAGCACTGAAAGTTCCTAAGGCCACACTGACATTCAACTTTGGAGAACAGTTAATGGTTCTTAGACCTAGAACAGCGATGCTTCTTTACTTTCCCATGGTATCTGAGTTCTTGATTCCATACATCTTGCCCATTTGAGAACGAACCCTGGCCAGTGACATTTTTGTATGTCTGGTGAGTGTGAAATCTCATTTTTTTTTTTAATTTGAGACTCATTAATTCCTAGTGAGGCTGATCACTTTTTTCCATACTGGGCTTTCTTACTTTTTCTTCTCAGACTTTTTTTTTAATTAATTTATGGAACATAATTATATGAATACATGAGTAAGTCTAAAAGTCTTTATAAATGAAAAAAAATTTAATTCAACAATGGCTACGTTTTTGTTGAGTACTTACTACATGTCATCAGTTCAAATCTCGGGAAAAATTTGAAAGAGTAAGATAGGGATTGCTATTAAGGTTTTTATTTTTATCGATTTTATTACACTGCAACATGATGCTGAGGTGCGGAGGGGCATGGAGAAGTTACTGTTTGTCCAAAGTCCTCCAAGTAGGAAGTCATGGAGCAGAGATTTGGGCTTAAGCCTGCTGACTCCAAAGCCTGTTCATTTTTTATTACATAATGCTGCTGATAAGATTTATTTTCAGCATAAACTGTATTCAGGAAAATTATCAGCTGCTGTAGAGAAGGAAACAAAATTAAAACAAGCAATCTTCTAAATTATAAAGACAAGAACATATATACTCATACTGATTTTCAAACACGGAACTGACAAACAGATATATTTTAGCAACAGCTCCTTGTGACAGAAAAGATGAGGTAGATAAAAATTTCAAAAAATAAAAAGGATTGAACATCACCAGAGAAATGCCCCAGAATTGCTACTTGGACACAACTTCAATTTTAGTAGGTTAAGTGAATGCAAGTGATCTATCTTAGTTTTAGTGAAGCAGGTGCTGCTTCTGCTTATGAAACTCTCCTCGCTGAATTAATTGAAATTGGCTTGGCTATGAGTACTCTCCGTTGATTTGGGAACTGGCTCAAGAGTCACGAACAAGAAATAATCATAGACCTCTGGTACCTAGTTTGCTAGTGGGGTGGCACAGGGCTTGATGGAGTGAGTTTCACGTAGCATCTTCGTTAATCACCCGAAGGAGGGAGCAGGTAGCTTGTTAATGAAATTCACAAATGGTAATAAATGAGAAGGCCATGCAAACACTGATAAAGACTGCTAAGTTATCCAGAGAAACCCAAAGAGGTGAGATGGGCAGACAAAAATGAACCCCCCAAGCGCAACGCGGGAATTTGAGAGTGGAGAGCAGGAATGTGGGGTGGGGGAATTTGTACTGAGAAGAAAGGTAATGGAGAAAAATATTAACTTTTATGATATCATCTACTGAGAGGCTTCTATGGCATTATTTCTAAAAGGAAGCCCGGAGTTGACGTGAAAAGCCATCCACTGACAGGCTGCTTCGTGTCTTAGTGATTGTGATAGAGGCTACAATGAACGCAAGAGCGCAGACACTTCTTTGAGATCCTGTTTTCATTTCCTTTGGATACAGACCCAGAGATGGGGTTGCGGGATCCTGTGGTACCGTATTGGTAATTTTCTTGGAGGCCTCCCCATACTGTGTTCCACAGTGGCTGCACCAATTCACATTCCCACCAACAGCACATAAGATTCCCTTTTCTCTATATCCTCGCCAACATGAATCTCTTGTCTTCTAGACAATAGCCATTCTTACCAGTATGAGGTGCTATTTCATTGTCGTTTTGATTTGCATTTGAGCACCTCTTCATGAACCTGCTGGCCCTTCGTGTGTCTTCTCTAGAAAAATGTCAATTCATTTCCTCTGCCAATTCTTTAATCAGATTGTTTATATTTTTGTCATGGAGTTGTACGAATGGATAAAAAAGACTTCTTCAGCAATGAAGACATCCTGCTATTTGCAACAACATGGATGGACCTTGTGTACATACTGCTAAGTGAAATAAGGCAGGCAAATAAAAGACAAATATGTATGATATCCCTTACACATGTAATCTAAAAAAGCTGGACTCATAGAAACAGAGACTAGGCCCTGGCCGGTTGGCTCAGCAGTAGAGCGTCGGCCTGGCGTGCAGGGGACCCAGGTTCGATTCCCGGCCAGGGCACATAGGAGAAGCACCCATTTGCTTCTCCACCCCCCCCCTTCCTCTCTGTCTCTCTCCTCCCCTCCCGCAGCCAAGGCTCCATTGGAGCAAAAGATGGCCCAGGCGCTGGGGATGGCTCCTTGGCCTCTGCCCCAGGCACTAGAGTGGCTCTGGTCGCAGCAGAGTGACGCCCTGGAGGGGCAGAGTATCGCCCCCTGGTGGGCAAAGCGTCGCCCCTGGTGGGCAGAGCGTCGCCCCTGGTGGGCAGAGCGTCACCCCTGGTGGGCGTGCCGGGTGGATCCCGTTCGGGCGCATGCGGGAGTCTGTCTGACTGTCTCTCCCCATTTCCAGCTTCAGAAAAAAAAAAAAGAAAAAAAAAAAAGAAACAGAGACTACACTGGTGCTTACCAGGGCTGGGGGTGGGGTAAAAAGAAAAGCTGTTGGTCAAAGAGTATAAACTTCCAGCCATAAAATGAATTAAGTTCTGGAGATAAAATGTACAGTATAGTGATTGTAGTTAATTATACTATTTTATATACTTAAAAGTTGCTCAGAGAGTAGATCTTCAATGTTCTCACCACAAAAAAGGAAACGATAATCATGTGACATGGCGCAGGTGGTATCATTTTTGCACTGTGTAAATATATCCAATCCACACTAGTACACCTTAAGCTTATACAATGTTATATGTCAATTGCATCTCAATACTGCTGGGGGGAAAATAAAGTGCAAAGTAAATTAGAACTCTGCAAAAAGTACTCCGGCTTGTGCTGTATGGGAAGGCAGGGAGGACCTTGGATCTGGAGTCAGCGAGACAGATCTGAGGTTCAAATCCCGGTTCTCCATCTGATTCTGTCTATCCATCTGCAAAATGAGGATGAGGATAACCACCTCACAGGACCGCCATGGGTGAGATCAGAGCATCTGCAAAAGGAGCAGGCGCAAGGCCCGCCACGACCAGAGAGCCCACATGACCTGGGTACATGTGATAGGAAACAGGCTTCGATACATCCCAGCCTTGAGATGGGTTGCTGGGCTCAGCACTGAGCACTGTTAACTCCTGAAACTTTCAGTTAACCCCAAGGAAAGCAAGAGGGGGAAAAGGGGGAAAAGGGGCAAAGCCACGAGGGAGACAGAAGAATTCAATCCAGTTCACCGATTCCAGAAACGCAACTGAAGCGTGCAAGGATGGAAGTGGACAGTGAATGCTGAACTTGAACGAGAATGTGTGAGTGAGAGCAATGGGCTGAAATTAAGAAAAGCGTAAGCTTAAGATCAGTAAAAAAATGTACCTTGACACGTCTATTAGATATTAGCCAAATGTTCATACAAGGAGAAGAGTTAATGAATCTTTTTTTAAGTATTTTAAATTAACTGGATAATGGTTCAAAAAGTTTATCACTAGGGAAGAAAATCCCTCCTGATATCTTCTTGGCTCTAATGCTTTTCCCACACCACTATGGTTCAAAATTGTCTAAGAGGGTCTAAAAAAGGTAATAAAGTAATTAATCCTTTTGGTCAAATTCTCAGCAAAATCCCTAATAAGTCCTTTGACAGATTTTAGTCTCCTAGCAATTGTTCTTAAACAGTTCAGTATACCGTGGTGTATATGATGATACCTAATTTTTCACACAATTATACATGCCATTACTTCACAATTGAGACCCTCAGATTTCATGATATCTTGCAAACTAAACCTTTCTTCCAGATGCTCAACTCCTGGACAAGCGGGAAATTCCCCTCTGCACTGTAACAATGATATTACTTGAGTCTGGAGCAAGAGGTCTCTGGTCTGGGGTTGCTGTGGACCATAAATGGCAAAAAGCCATTGTAGATTCGAGGCTTAGCAAAAGGCTAAGTTCTCCCTCCTTCACCTCCATATTGACTATGATGCTGAGTATTTGCACCCACTTCACTTGCTTCCTTAAGTTGCTGGAAGCAATTTACATGCCCTTCCTCTCACTCTTTGTTTGTTCAGATGTTGGTTGATTTCACTTATGCATGGTCCTGTTTATGCCTTGGGAGAGTTCCTGTTTTAGTTCCTCGGATGTGTAACTTTGTATCAAGGACTTCCTTGATTTGCATATGGCTATATAATAAAGCAAACTGGGGCTATGGGGCACTCGGATATTGCCATCAGCATTTGAAGAGTCCTCCCGGTCCCATCTTTTTTAATAAGTCTGTTTCCTTAATTCCACACTATTCTTAGGAGCCGCGCTGGTCCGTGGCATGGGGTGGGTTAGATAACCAGCAGACTTTCAATCAAGAACTAGGAGGGGCCCTGGCCGGTTGGTTCAGTGGTAGAGCATCGGCCTGGCGTGCAGGAGTCCCGGGTTCGATCCCTGGCCAGGGCACACAGGAGAAGTGCCCATCTGCTTCTCCACCCCTCCCCCTCTCCTTCCTCTCTGTCTCTCTCTTTTCCTCCCGCAGCCGAGGCTCCATTGGAGCAAAGTTGGCCCGGGCGCTGAGGATGGCTCTGTGGCCTCTGCCTCAGGCGCTAGAATGGCTCTGATTGCGGCAGAGCAACGCCCCAGATGGGCAGAGCATCGCCCCCTGGTGGGCGTGCCGGGTGGATCCCGGTTGGGTGCATGCGGGAGTCTGTCTGACTGTCTCCCCGTTTCCAACTTCAGAGAAATACAAAAAAGAACAAGAAAAAAAAAAAGAACCAGGAGGAACACGAGAGGGGGGAAGGCAGACATCTGATTCACACATCCAGACCCACTGTGGGAGGTCTTGGCTCTCTAACTGAAGTTCCTACCCTCAGAGATTCACATTCTAATGAGGAAGGCACTCATGAAAGAGAAACTCAAAAGCAAATAAAATACAGTTTCTAGGTTATGTAAGTACTATGAACAACATGAAAAAATGAAGGGGTGGTCCGGGAATGGGAATGTGGAATAGGGCTATTTTGGTTAGGCTAGTCAAAGAAAGCCTCTTAGTATAGGACACTTGGAGAAAGACCTGAAAAAAGTGAAGGAGAAAGCCAACTTCACTTAGGAAAACCCCGTTCCAGACAGAGGAAAAGCACGAAGGCTCCCGCTCCTGTTTGTTTCCAGAGCAACAAGAAAGGCACTGTAGCCGGAATGGAGCAACCAGGGACTTGTGGGTACTCTTGGGTGGGGGCGGAGAAAGTGGTCAAAATTCAGGTTAATAACGAGGCAGCCTCAAAAGTCAAGATGAAGGTTCTGAGACGGGGAGTAACAGGATCTGACTCCCATTTTCCAAAGCTCACTCGAGCTACTCTGTGAAGCATAGACGTTGCCTGGCCTGTGGTGGTGCAGTGGATGAAGCGTCGATCCAGAACTCTGAGGTCACCAGAGTTTGAAACCTTGGCTTGCCTGGTTAAGGCACATACAAGAAGCAACAGCTACGAGTTGAAGCTTCCCGCTTCTCCCCCTCTTCCTCTGTCTCTCTCTCCCTCCCTCTCTCCTCTCTCCTATCTCTAAACATCAATAAATAAAATCTAAAAGTAAAAAGAAAGAAAAAAATATAGATTTTGTTGGGTGCAGGGTGGAGTTAAAAACACAGGCACAGGCCCTGGCCGGTTGGCTCAGTGGTAGAGCGTCGGCCTAGCGTGCGGAGGACCCGGGTTCGATTCCCGGCCAGGGCACACAGGAGAACCGCCCATTTGCTTCTCCACCCCTCCGCCGCACTTTCCTCTCTGTCTCTCTCTTCCCCTCCCGCAGCCAGGGCTCCATTGGAGCAAGGATGGCCCGGGCGCTGGGGATGGCTCTGTGGCCTCTGCCCCAGGCGCTAGAGTGGCTCTGGTCGCAATATGGCGACGCCCAGGATGGGCAGAGCATCGCCCCCTGGTGGGCAGAGCATCGCCCCATGGTGGGCGTGCCGGGTGGATCCCGGTCGGGCGCATGCGGGAGTCAGTCTGACTGTCTCTCCCCGTTTCCAGCTTCAGAAAAATGAAAAAAAAAAAAAAAAAAAAAAAAAAAAACACAGGCACAGAGTGGGGCAGTGGATAGAGCATCTGACCGGGCCACAGAGGACCCAGGCTCAAAACCCCAAGGTCGCCGGCTCAAGCACTGGCTCACCAGTTTGAATGCAGGGTCACTGGCTTGAGCGTGGGATCATATACATGACCCCATGGTCACTAGCTTGAACCCAAAGGTCACTGGCTTGAGCCCAAGGTTGCTGGCTTGAGCAAGGGGTCATTCGCTCTGCTATAGCCCCCCCACCAAGTCAAGGTATGAGAAAGCAATCAATGAATAACTGACTAAGGTGCCGCAAGGAAGAACTAATGCTTCTCATCTGTCTCCCTTCCTGTCTGTCTGTCCCTATCTGTCCCTCTCTCTGTCTCTCTCTGTCAAAAACAAAAACAAAAACAAAAAAAACCACAGGCACAGAAATGCTGATTCCAGAGACACACCCCTGATCACGACTGGGTTGAGACCACAGTGGTTTCCCTTTGAAAGATGCATACACTGTGTACCCTTTCAAAGTCCTGGGGAGTTTCCTTGATCTATCCATTCACCGTGTCCCCTGTTATCCTTCTCAATATCTGACTCCATTTACTAATTGCATCAAATATTACATTCGCTCAGTAGTTCACTGATTACAAGCATCATGGCTGCTAGATGATGACAGGGTCGAACGGTGTTTCCTTTCCTTGATGCCCATTATTACAGTGATTGCTCCCCAGGGAGCGATGGGGAAAAGAGGAGTGAGCCACACTCCGGCACGTGTGTGGGTCCCTGTGGCCTTTAGCAAGGAGGATGGCCCTACCCCAAATGATTCCATCTGGCAGGGCCATTACCTGCTGTAGTTCACACATGAGTGGCAGTGATTTGCATGCAAATAGAAGCCTACATGCTTTCTTGGAGCTAAGAGCTGTATTTCAACATTTCACAGTGGAATTAGGCAGTGGACAGACGCTGCAACTTTGTGGCGGTGCCAGCTATAACCCTTCTAAATACCACGCTCGGTGTTTCATGGTAAGATTGTTTACTGAGCCAGTTCATAGAAGCTCCGAAGTCTTCTCTGCTGAAATACTGCCAGCTCCAAGCTCTGCTTTTGACATTGATGTTGTCAGCTGAGATTAAGCATCGGTCTTAATGAATGCTGGCAGACATCCTCTGACGTAGGATCACCTGTGTTCCTGTGGCTAAGCTGCAAAGCTCTGGACAGGAGTGAAACTTAAGGTCTTAGGAGTAACTGGTTGCCCTTCTTTTTTTTTTTTCTTGGTCCCCTTCATTGGTTCCCGATTTCTTATAAGATAAAGGTCAAGTTCCTGGACTGGTCTTCGTGGATTTACATAATCTGAGCCATATCTTTTTGCCCTCATGCTCCTGTCTACTGCAGCAATCCAAACCTACTTCTCTATGCCCTTACACGTGGTACACTTTTTCAAAAGCTCCCCTTCCTTGGCACATGCTGTTCCCACATTCTGGAATGACCACCTTCACTGTTGTTGGATGGTAAGCTTCGAAACCCGGCATGGAGGATCTGGCTGGTTTGCTCAGTGGTAGAATATCAGCCTGGCATGTGGATGTCCCAGGTTTAATTCCAGGTCAGGGCACACAGGAGAAGCACCCATCTACTTCTCCACCCCTCCCCCTCTCGCTTCTCTCTCTCCCCTTCCTGTAGCTATGGCTCGATTGGAGCAAATTGGCCCTGGATGCTGAGCAACAGAACAATGCCCCAGATGGACAGAGCATCACCCCTGGTGGGCTTTCCAGGTGGATCCAGTCAGGACACCTGTGGAAGTCGGTCTCTGCCTCCACTCCTCTCACTGAATAAAAGAGAAAGAAAGAAAAGAAAAGAGAGAGAGAAAGAAAGAAACCCAGCATGGGGATCCTTCAAAACTCCCTCCAGGCTGTTCTGAAAGATCTTCCCTCCTTGTTCCAAGAAAGGTAACTTCTCTAGCTCCAACACCTCATCTAGGTCTATACTCTTACTACATAAAATAAGACCACACAAAAAAATAATAGCCTCACCACTCGACACTAAGCATCCATGACTGCTTGTTCATCTTTATATACCCAGGTGTCAGCCCCATGGTTGGCAAACAATAAGTGCTCCGTCCTTATTTGTCTAATTCAAAGGCACTCTTCCACCCAGGTATTTAGTATAGGAGCTATTTCAGAGGTTAAAACAAATCACAACAGCCTGACCAGGAGGTGGTGCAGTGGGTACAGTGTTCGCCTGGGATGCTGAGAACCCAGGTTCAAAACCCTCAGGTCACTGGCTTGAGCGCAGGCTCATCAGCTTGAGCACGGGGTTGCTAGCTTGAGCGTGGGATCATAGACATGACCCCATGGTCACTAGTTTGAGCCCAAGGTCACTGGCTTGAGCAAGGGGTCACTGGCTCAGCTGGAGCCCCTGTTCAAGGCATAGATGAGAAAGCAATCAATGAACAACTAAGGTGCTGCAACTATGAGTTGATGTTTCTCATCTCTTTCCCTTCCTGTCTGTCTTTCTCTGTCCGTCTCTCTTATTCACTCTCTCACAAAGAAGAAAAAAATTTTTTAACAAATCACAGCATTATGTTAGTAATTCAGGAATTACTGCTAAATCTTTTATAATATTTACTTACTTCTGCTCATAAAAATGCACATGATATATAGATATTCATATATAAATCAGAAGTGGAGCTTTGATCATTAGGTCCTTTTCTCTATTTAAAAAAAAAAAAAAATTAGGTTGAAAGAATGAGTTATCCTTTGTAGACAAAGATGACACAATGGAGAATAAGTATTCCCCTTGATAGAACAAGATAGTGAGGCTCGCTGGAATCCATTTAGCACAATCAGTCGGTCTATTATCTCCCGATTATGGAAGTAGAGAAATGAGATATTTAATCAGGACAGATTTTAGAAAGTTGTAACATATTTGCGTATTTCCCTAAGGCCTGTAATGAAAAGCTCTTAATATTTCATTTTCATTATTACCAGAAGAGAAGAATTACAATAAAAACTCTCCTTGTGGTCTCAGTCCCAGAACAAAGAAGAATTTCAGCCTCTCTAGGTCATCCAAGCAATGACCCCGCACTCAAACTAAGTTGGGAGCTACTCCAGAGGAGGTATCTGGGTCCACTTCTCAATCCACTTCCGTCCTGTCTTCGCCCACACTCTCCGCCCCTAGCTCACAGAAGGACACCTTGTATTTAGAATCTTGTTTGAAGGTCACAGAAACTGATCATTTCTATACGCAGGATCGAGAGAACAGCTTTCACTGGATACCGAATTCCTCCACGGCCAAGTTCAGGACCAAGGGCCGCATCGCCTCTGCCAAGGGAGACTTGGCAACCCCTGAGGGGAAGGTGGGGCACAAGAACAAACTGAGACACTTCGTGGGAAATTCAAAAGAGATCAGCGTAGGCCATCTCTAAGATTCTCTCCAAGCTGAAAAGTTGTCTGATTGAATTAGTGCCAAGCAATAATATTATCCACTGGGACAGAGATGTCATCACTGAGCCAGAGAATATTTTTATTCAACACCAAAATGCTGACTCTGACGCGATTACCGAATTTGGCTGCCAAATCCTCACGGTTTATGAGAAGCTAGATTTACATGTAGACATAGTTTATACTAACTGTGCCCTGTTCCTAAACAGAGCAAGACCTCAGAGACAGATGATTCCTTTCTGGGAAAAGACACCAATCTGGCCCTCTTTTTCATATTTCCCAATGCGCTGTTCCTCTATTCAGGTCTAGGGCCAAGCATGCCCTAAAAAGAAACTGCCACTTACATGGCAAGGGACGGGTGGGTGAAACTCCCAGGGCTGTGACATCTAACCAGACAGTGCTGCCTGCTGTCTAGCCATATCCAGTGTGGTCTGTGGTGGTGCGTCTGATAAGAACAAGTGACAAAAGGCAGAAGGCATGATCACTGTGCTGGATAAGGAGGCCGAAGAACAACCAGATCCCACCAACAGCCCCTGACACGGTGGCCCGGGACAGCTAAATTTCATCCATTCTTAAGCACTGGTAGAAAGAATTGGATTCTATTCACCGGGTGTTTGCAATCTGCGCACTTTCTTTATACAAACGCGGATTGTGGAGAGTGTCCGCTTGTGTTTAGAGGGTTGGTGTCTCTATTCACACTGAGTTGCCATCCTTTGGGGCTGGGAGGATCAAAAGAGAAGTACAGAAAGGAGAATTATTTGGAAAGGCAAAATGGTATAACAGGAGAGAGCAAAGACTTGCTACTTCCTAAAAAAGAGAATAGTCTTTTAAAGGTCAGCTAGACGGTGTGAATGAGTGTGTGTGTCCTCAACCACAACTGCTAGACAGGCACACTGGCTCACTCACCAAAAAGAGCCCGATCTAGCATATAGCATACCCTTCTCACAGTCTGAGCATGAGGACTTCAGAAGCTGAACAGAGGGGAACAGAGACAAGTGCCTGTCCTCACAGGACATCTGGAGTCTCCTTTCATTCACATTCTCTCTCCTCTCCCCCTCTCCCTCTCGCCAACTATCTTTTCCTACCTATTTCCCGAGGGGATCTGAGTTCATCCTGCCTCAGTCCCCTGTGCCCTCCTCCCTGGCAAGTTCCTGATTCAAAGATCTCCCACTTGGATAAGCATGAGGACACAGGACAAACCAAATGCTTTATTTAAATACTGAATGCTTCTTATAAAATAACTTTAACTTGAATGCAAGGTACAGATTAGATAAAATATTATATCAATATTAACTTAGTGATTTTGATCACTGTCCTGTATTTACGTAAGAGAATGTCTTTATTGTTATTTTTTCTTCTTTTTCAAGTGAGAGGAGGGGAGATAGAGACAGGCTCCCGTATGCACCCCAACCAGGATCCATCCAGCAACCCTCATCTGCAGCTGATGCTCTGACCAAATGGGTCCATGTTTGCAACCAAGCTCTTTTTAGCATCTGAGGTGGAGACTCCACGGAGCTATCCTCAGTGGATGGGGCCAATGCACTCAAACCAATCAAGCCACAGCTATGGGAGTGGAAGAAAGAGAGAGAGAAGCAGCAGGAAGAAGAGTGAAAAAGCAGATGGTTGCTTCTCCTGTGTACCCTGACCAGGAATCGAACCCAGGACATCCACATACCAGGCCAACACTCTACCACTGAGCCAACGAACCAGAGCCAAGAATGTATTTTCAAAAAATACACTCTTAAGTGCCAGACCAGGCAGTGGTGCAGTGGATAGAGCATCAGAGTGGGACAGAGAGGACCCAGGTTTGAAACCCAAAGGTCACTGGCTTGAAGTCCAAGGTAGCGGGCTTGAGCAAGGGGTCACTCATTCTGCTGTAGCTCCTCAGTCAAGGCACATATGAGAAAGCAATCAATGAATAACTAAGGTGCTGCAACGAAGAATTGATGCTTCTCATCTCTCTCCCTTCCTGCCTGTTTGTCCCTATCTGTCCCTCTCTCTGTCTCTCTCTCTCTGTCTCTGTCACACACACAAAAAATATACTCTAAATTTCTTAGGGTTAAAGAGATATCATAGTTATAATTATTCTCAAATGTTACAGGAGAAAAAATATATATGTAAACAGAGAGAATAATAAAGCAAATGTGACAAAATGCTAACTAACATTTGGGATATCTGAGTGAAAGATAACAGGAAATTCTTACAATTATTCTCATAATTTGTCTGTAATTTTGAAATTATTTCAAAAAACTTTTAATGAAGCTATTCAGTATTAAAAGAAATTTATCATTTTAACTGTCATCATAATAGACTCTCTTCTCCCAACAATGACACTTTCCCAGTGTCATTGAGGAAAATGACTGAAAAGTAAAGAACTATACCATGACACAGCTCAAACCAAACATACTGTCACACAACCCAAAGTGCATTCTAGAAATCTGGCCAAAATTTTCCATAACATTCCTAATGATGTTCTTATCTTCTCATTCAACAAATATTTATTGAATGTCTTCATACAAATGATCAAAGACGCTGAAACCCATAAGTCTAAGGAGGAGACACACAGAGTCACGTCCGATACTGTAGGTGGAGCGCAGAGCGCATTCCTAGCAGCTGTGGCTGATGCAATGCTGTGACAATACCCCAGCACCTGAAACCCTTCCAGGCACACCCCAGAGGGAGCTCGCCCACTGTAAGGAAGTAACTCAGTGCCAACCAGGCAGCTCCCTGACCTTTTCAGCCACTGGCTGTGAAGGACACGCTGTAACTCCCTATAGGCTGAACCTGTGTATATAAGCTAGCTTACGTCCTGAATAAATCGGATCTGCGTCACTGAACCTGGTCCCCGGAGTCGGGTCTCTGCATCTCCGTCGTCCTCACCCCCGGTAGGCCTTGTCCACATAATACTATGTGACAAGTGATAACACAGGTGCTATGGCAACCCTCACCCAGTCTTCACAGGGGTCAGCGGAGTTTCCCTAAAAAGAGGATGTTTAATACGAAACCCATAAGAAAAGAGGAGTTGGCTCGAGGAGGGAGGTTTAGGGGAGCCGTAGAGTCCCCAAATATGCGAAGATGCTGGGCACAGTGTCGGGGGTGTAAAGGAGAGTGAGGCTCCAGGTTACAAATTAATAAAACCAACAAGTCAAACAGGAGCCTTATATGAGTGGCTCGTGGTTTTGGATTTTACTCTCAAGTCTACAGCACTGTGAAGCAAAGGAGTGACATGAAAAAAATAATTCCTTTTCAGAATCTTCATTCTGGAGACTGGTGAAACTTGATCTGAGGAGCGCAGGAATGGATCCTGGGAGGCCATCTGCCTAGAAATGAGACTAGCAACGCTAAGGCCACATCGGGAACCCGGACTAGTGGACTTCGAGGACCACACACTGTTTCTGTCTTCTGAAGCCCAAAACCTTTCAGTCAGATGGAAGCATCATGTGCCCTTTGTCAGATGGGTAGTAAAGGCCATGTGCTCACACTCTGACTTTGCATCTGATGATCACTAGGGGCTCAACGTCCATGATGGCTTCTCTGCCTCTGCCCTCAATCCTGTGCCCAAGTCTGAGAATTGATTCCATATCCCTTCACAAATCCACTCTAAATGGATGAAATGGAGTAAGGGGGTCAACAGGTACAAACTTCCAGTCACACAATAAGTAAGTCCTGGGGGTTCAGTGGATAGCCTGGTGACCACGGTTACTACTGTAGAGTAGGCCTTAAAAGTTCTCATCACAACTCTGTATACGGACAGATGCTAACTAGGCTCATGGTGGTGATCATTTCACAATAAAAACAAATGTCAACTCATTATGTTGCACATCTGAAACTAATATTATACTATATGTCCATTGTACCTCAATAAAAATTTTTTAAAAGTCAGCAAAATGAGCTCACACTGAAGCCAAAACTATATTGCTTAAAGCTATAAAACTAAATCTAAACTGGATTATCAAAATAACCACTTTAATAAAAATTATTCTCTAACTGGGCTTCACCAAAGATTCCAGAAATACCTCTTCTGGCCATTCCCACTCATATACTACAAATGCTGGGATGACCGACCTCCCATCGATCTTTGTCTCTCAGGTGAACCCTACCCGGAGTTACACGTCAAGACCCAAATCCCAAAGTATCTATCTGATAACATTTTTTCTAAATGTTCCCAGAGAAAGGGACTCAGTCACTCCTAGGTTTCTGGAGTATTTTGTGCTACCTTCTTAACCACATGGGTTCAAACCTCAGCTTTGCCACTGGTTTGGGGGTAATGCTGATCATATGGCTTTCCACCTAAAAAGCAGAGAGAAAGATAGAATTTACCTCCTGGTGTTATTACATGAAATAATCACTAATGAGCGTCTGCTGGGGCCCCCAGCAGATGGGAAAACAGCCACCAGTTGTAGAGGGGTTTTGTTGTCTGGTATCATGTATCATTTCCCCCATTAAATTAGGAGCTGCTCCAGCGAGAGACACTATTTTTTCTTTTTCTGAAGTGAGAAGCAGGGAGGCAGAGAGACAGACTCCCGCACGTGCCCAACTGGGATCCACCCAGCATGCCCACCAGGGGGTGATGCTCTGCCCATCTGGGGCATTGCTCCGTTGCAACTGGAGCCATTCTAGCTCCTGAGGCTGAGGCCATGGGGCCATCCTCAGTGCCTGGTCCAACTTTGCTCCAATGGAGCCTTGGCTGTGGGAAGGGAAGAGAGAGACAGAGAGAAAAGAGAGGGGGAGGAGTGGAGAGGCAGATGGGTGCTTCTCCTGTGTGCCCTGACCGGGAATTGAACCCAGGACTTCCACACGCTGATTGGACGCTCTACCACTGAGCAAACCAGCCAGGGCCAAGAGACACTATCTTCATCACCTACGCATCCCCCATCCAGCAGGCAGTTCGGCACGTAGAAGGAACTCCATATATTGGGTTGAATACGTGAATGAGTGATGGGGGATAAGTAGGACATCTGATGATCGGTGTCCACCACCCCAGACAAATGACAGCCCAGTAGCTCTCAGCAGATTCCAGGTGATGAACTGCTCGGGCTGGCTCGGACCCACAGGGTCAGCCCCAGCCGGTGAGCCTGCTGAGTCATGCCGGCACACTGACTGTATCTCAGACTGCTCTTTACCCCTTATCACTGGCTTAATCATCGCTGCTGGCTTCTTTCCTGCTTCTTGGGGAGTGGAAAGTTTCTGCTGCTGAAAGAGCTGGCTGCCTGTGATCCCGTCCCTTCCATTTGGGCAGTCTCCTATTAGCATTGCTTCCCCCCTTGCTCTAACAAGTGGCTCCAGCCTCATCACAAAGCATTCCGTGCTCACATCTCTCTTTATCCCCGCGCAGGGTGGAACGGACCCGGAGTTCCTCCCTGCCCACATCGTGCTGATGCTGAAAGAGACACCGTCATCAGGCAGAAAGGAAAGGCGGCTTTTGAATCCGAACAAATGCATCCCAGCTCAATGCTTTGCTTTCTTTAATTAACAATCAACTGGCTCTGGCCATCGGGACTGACTTCCTCTTTCCGTAGAAACCAGAACTATATCTGTCTGCCTCTCCCCCCCCCCCCCCCCCACACACACACACACCTCTCTCTCTCTTCGTTTCTATGAGAAGTGGAGAGAGACAAGGAATGATGGAGAGGAGTTTGAAGTGAGAACAGCACCCAGCAGGAGACTCTGAGTGAGCAGATGGACATATAAACGAAGGTGATACAATAAGTAAGTCCATCCCCACCCCCCAAAACAGATAGAACACCTACTATGTGCCAGGAAGCGTGCTAGGATCTGGGAAGTCTCCTTTGATTCCCGCACTCAGGGACTGTTGATAAAGAGCTTCATATGATGATTATTTGAAGGAACCAATATTATTTAGCTTGGAAAACGAAAGAGGCAGGGGTGGCATGAGTCATCTGTATAATAGGATATAGGAGTGGCTTCCTCCAAGCTCCTTTCAACTGTCTACAGAACGTGGCTCTATCGAGCACCTGCCTGACTTGTAACGTCACTGTAAATGGGGTTTCCTAGGGTGCTGCAGGAAACCACCCGAGATCACAGCACCCCTAGAGGCAATAACGTGTAGTGCTGATCTTCTACCAGTCATCCTGCCCCTTCTCCAAGCCAAAGACGGAGCCAGGCAAGCCATGCGCTTCTATTTCCCAGCCATGAATAAATATTAAAAACACACCCTTTCAGATTACCACAGCATTTACTGATTGCATATAAGAATCTGAAAAATGAAGGCTAAGACATACAATTCTGTGGGATCCTGAAGTCAAAGTTGATCATTTTTCTCACAGGCCCTCAGGAAGTGTGACTCCAGTTGTCATATTAGGGTTTTCTGGCCACAGAGTGTCATTATCAGGATTTTCCACCTTTTATTTCATCCTTTCAAATTCAAACATGCCATTTATCACACCCAGTTGGCTCAGAACCAACTGCAAGTTCGCTCAGTCCATCCGCCGGGATGTCTCTGTGTCTCTCTATATTTCTAGGTCACTTGACTTGATGTCATGACATTCAAATATTAGCTCTGACTGGACTGGCTGGGCCATGTGCCTATCCCTGAAGAAAACACTGTACCCCACAGATCAGATGAACTGATTGGCCAGATTGGACCTTCGCCCATCCTGGGACCTGAGGGGGTGGGTCAGCTAAGGGTCTGAGAGAGGAGAAGGTTTATTTTCAAAGGAGTCTCCTGTTATAGGAAGAATAACTAATCAATGCTGAGAAGGGAAAAAGAAGGCAGACATTTGCCCTTCGTTCCTAATTTGAACATCGAGCCCGTAGCTTTCAACATTTGCAGGGGGAGAGAAAAAAAGAAGTCTCTGAATGAAATGTTAGGTGTAGAAGGCTTGGCTTGTTCCCTTTTAGCTTGTCGCCCTTTTATGTCCCCTGGAGGGAAGACCCAATAGAAAGTGAGGGTCAGAGAACAGATAACAGAGAGAAGGACATTTGTTCTCAATCTTTTGTGAGATCAATGAAATCAGATGTTAATAGAGGGGAAATGTGACAGAGCCAGACGACAATTATTGACAGGATGCTGGGGCTATTCTAGCGGGAGGCTCTCCCTCTGTTTCCCTTTAGGAAATCACACCGATACCTAGCTGAGTTATTCACACAAAGAATTCAATTCTCTCTGAGTCATGGATGCTATAAAATGAGTTATAACTAGGATTTGAACTTCAGGTTCTAGCTTGACTTTGGATAGGAGAAAGAGATTATCAATCACCCATTTGAGCCAGAATTCTATCTCTTCACCTCTCCAATCAAATACAAAGGGCACTAGTATGGAGAAATGATTTGCTACATTTTAAGAGCAGGGAGAAATTTTTTTAATGTTAATTTTATTGACTTTAGAGGGAGAAGGGAAGAGAGTGAGAGAGAGAGACACACACAGGAATATCAATCTGTTCCTGTGTGCACCCTGCCCGAGGATCGAACCAGCATCCTCCGCGCTTCAGGACGATGCTCTAACCAACCAAGCTATCCAGCCAGGACAGCAGGAAGAAATTTTGTCAAAGCATTTTAGGGTGAACGTTTTCTGTTGTTCTGTTTGCTTGCCTTTGCTCCTTAGTTGCCCCTTCCCAATGCCCCACCATCTCAGGGTCACTACCCCGTACTGTACGTAGTTCATCCACGGCTCTGGCTCTGCTATTCGGATCTTTGCGTGAGACTCACTTATAGAAACAATAAGTTCTCTCTTCCCACGGCGCCAAGTGGAGTTTCTAACAACAATAATAAAAATACCATTAACCTCTTCATTATCATTAACCTCAATAACTATAGAACCAAAACTTAACAGGACAATAGCCATATTGCTGAGCAATTACAATGTGTCCTGTTCTCTGCCAACCGCGCTACCTGTCTCATCGAGACTAAGTCCTGTAGCAAAACTATGGGGTCGGTACTTTCTTCGCATCTTCACATTAAAAAATGAAGAAAACTGAGATTCAGAAAGCAAAGCCTGAACTAACAGATGAAGCTGCTGAGTGTCCTCCCCGACATGCCCTGGTCCCCTCGCCCCGCACATGTCCTCCCTCCGCTCCCTCCACCCGCCCTGCTCTCACCGGCTTCGCAGGCGCTGCTTTGCTATTCCGAGCGCTCACTCAAGAAAGCTCTGTTCTCGGCCCTGGCCGGTTGGCTCAGCGGTAGAGCGTCAGCCTGGCGTGCGGGGGACCCGGGTTCGATTCCCAGCCAGGGCACATAGAAGCGCCCATTTGCTTCTCCACCCCCCCCCCTCCTTCCTCTCTGTCTCTCTCTCCCCCTCCCACAGCTAAGGCTCCATTGGAGCAAAGATGGCCCGGGCGCTGGGGATGGCTCCTTGGCCTCTGCCCCAGGCGCTAGAGTGGCTCTGGTCGCGGCAGAGCGACGCCCCGAAGGGGCAGAGCATCGCCCCCTGGTGGGCAGAGCGTCGCCCCTGGTGGGCGTGCCGGGTGGATCCCGGTCGGGCGCATGCGGGAGTCTGTCTGACTGTCTCTCCCCGTTTCCAGCTTCAGAAAAATAAAAACAAAAACAAAAACAAAAAAAAAAAAAAAAAGAAATCTCTGTTCTCAGGGCATAATCTTCACAACCGTAAGTGACATCGTATTCCTGCCAGGTTAACTTCTAGTCATGCTATTAGAACAAAGGCCACCTCCTCAGAGCTGACTCTCCAGGCTGGACAATTGTCAATGCTCCCTCCTCTTTACGACGTATGATAGTCGTTGACTACCACGTCATCCTCCACTAAAGTTCTGTTTGGGTTTCACCCAGACTTGTGTCCTGGGCTTTAGTCATCTACTACATCTCTCTGAATAGATGAGTGACTGTAATCACTGTGGTCACAGTGGATGACAGGGTGTTCTAGGATTTCCTCCACCCCCTGCCTGTGGTCATTTTCCGACCCCTCCATTTGCTAAACCTTTCCTGAAGGGTTTATCCAAGAAAATTTTGCATCTATCCCAGAAGTTATTTTTTCAACTGCTTATGGGAATAAAGATAACAGGGATTTTAAAAGGCAACCAGTTACAGAGAATAGGGACATGTAAAGGCTCCAGTACTTGATAGATTAGAATAGTCCTATCTAATGGGGTCATTTCTTGCCCTCGGGACTGAGAGCCTAATATTCATCAGAAGTTCCAAATAGTCAAGAAAAGTCAGAAATAGTGATTTTGGGTTTTATATGTAAAAATCTCTCCCCATTTGAATATCCTGTATAATGTATATGACATCACACAAGTTATTTCATCTCACCACGCCTGGTTTCTCACCTGTAAAATAGGGGTAATATTGGAACCCAACTCATAGGGTTGCTATAAAAGTGATTTGGTAGAAGGCCGGTGGCGGAGACCAGGCAGGTCCACACTGGATTCCGGCAGATGGTAGAGGAACTATGAAGCCAGAAAGCACTGGGCTGTTCCCGTTGATTAGATTCTCATATCGGCAGCTGAGCAAACAGGCAGGTGAAACCCTGTCCTCATGGCAGAAGGCAAGCCATCAGGAAAGCGGCCCCTCGCAGTGGTGGGCAAACAGTTCGCCAAAAGCACCCTGAGGGAAGGTCCCCATGGTCTGCCCTGTGCTTACACACTAACCAGTCAACGTGCAAGCGAGCAAGCCTAACACGGCTGTTTTCCCAACGTTTGGTATTTGTGAACAGCTTAGAGCAGTTCGTGGCACATAGTCTTTACCTGTATGTGTTTAGATACGTAATCTGTGATTAAACATGTAATACTCAAGTTCATGGTGGCTACATAACTAAATATTGAGTATATAATTAAATAATGATAATAACACATATTTAAAGAAAAACACTGCAAGCAAAGGAAAGTACATCTGCGGAGCACTGATGCCCTGGAGGTCGTCAGATAAGGACCTGGCTCCTCCTGTCACTGAAAGCCCATTACCCACATGTCTGGTGTGGGGGACTTCCTGGCACCTTCAACCTACACAATATAGCCCTTTCTCTGACCCCCATGTCCCCAATTTTCTAAAATCCTCAACTGCTCAGCCTACCCCTGAGTCTCAAGACTGCCCAAGAAGGAACAGTGTCTGATGTCTTCATTTCTCCTTTTTCTCCCACCACATGGGGGTATGTTTAAAAAACTTCACCCTAAAAAAAACAAACCCTTTATAGGCCTCCTGCTTCGTGAGCCTAGGAAACTGCAGCCCAGTTTTCAATCAGTTTTATCTGTAATGTGTGCAGATTGCACGCCCCCCCCCCCCCCCCAGCCAGCTGTGTTATCAGCAATCAGCAGCAGTGGTGAGGACAGAGCACTGGGCACAGCTGAGAACAAGGCTAAAAATAACCATTTTCCAATTAAAATCCTGAACTGGAGGAGAAGCAAGACAGGGTAGGGCAGGTTTTATTTACTTATCACCAATGAATCAAAGATAAAGGGGGGGCCACCTTGAAGGGGTTGGGAGTGCGGCGGAAGTGTTTTCATCTCCGGGAATGTTGTCAAAACGCGGATGGTGACGCACAGCAAACACCTGTCAGACAAACCCCGAGGAAGCGTGTTGACACGCATGGGATGAGCAGGGTTGTGATGATGGTTTAATTGAGAAAAACCTGCCTAGTCATTCGAACACGCAGACCTGGACACAGATGTAACGGTGGTGCTGGGAGGAAAATCAATTTAAAGAAAGTTATTTCCCATTGCTTTACTTAATACATTTCCCCCTTTTTTCTGCTGCCTCTCTCCATTCCATTTTCATTTTCATTAGAAAAAACACTTCTCAGCATTTCCCAGGCTGCCCTTAACCTTTCTGGCTTACTCTCTTGAGGCTTGCAGAAGATACAGCATTCTGGCAATGGCCGGAGACAGCTTGGGGCGGTGCCCACCCAGCACGTGCGCACGGACCTCCGGGGCTGGGACGGCGGCTTACCAAACACAGGCTGTGCAGGACGCACGGGTTCGGGACGGTGTGTATAGTGTTTGGCTCGATCTACAGCAAATAAAACGCATCCAACAAATCTTATTTTCCTTACCTGCCACTCAATAGGAAACTAGCATTTATTAGCAAAAAGGAAGAGGAAAATCACCTACTCCCATCTATAATAAAAGTTTTGACTGGGAAGAATTATATCAATACAATAACAATGATTATTTCTAAATGGGAGGTTATGGTTGGTTGGTATAGTTTCCTTCTTTATATTTTTAATTAGTATTTTTGGTTTTTTTTTTAAATATTTTCCTGCAATGATGAATGAGAAATAACTCTTCAGTCAAAACTTCTAGATGCTATTATGTTAAACGCATATCGCGCTAGCATTACTCCTATGTATTCCAACCCAGTGACCTGACTTACAGTAAAATTCACTCGTTAATGAGCTTTAAAATGGGAAGCTTAGCCCATTTTTTTTTTCCAAAATGGACCAGGAGTTGGCATTTTGCCATCTTTTAATGCAAAGAGGTGGGCATTAATACCCACCTTAACCCAAATACTGCTTGGCATGATTGCAGGTTCTCACAATATCTCATGTATATGAATCAGCATAGCATATGCAATGTATTTCATCATTTTGGCCATTATTCCTAGGTAACCCTTTCTGCCACAGCAGGCAGTTGCCCTGAGCCATGCCAGTTCCCCCTCCGTCTACCTGATTTCAGCAATGGCATGGGGGACAATGCCATGCACCTGTGGTGCCTGCCTGTACTGCTTTCTCTCAAGTTGGGGGAGGGAGCTTAGCCTCACGCAGGTGCAACCCAGAAACATGGAGGAGACTACGCCCGATGCAGCCTTCAACCCATGAAGGATAAAAGTCTATGGAGAAACGCACCAACTTCCTTATCTTCCAGCGGTAATCAGCTCATTAACATATACTTCGTGGTTTTTCTTCCTTTCTTGTCTGTTAGTCTCTCTCCACTTTCTCACTCCTCTGTTTTCTGTGAGCATCTCCAAGATAAATTTTCTGCATCAAGTCCTTGTCTCAGAGTCAGCCTTAAGTGGCGGCGGGAGGTGTGGTTGGACTCAGGACATGACATTATAATTCCTCAAATAGTCTTCAAGTCATTAAAAACAATAATGTCACTAAACAATTGCAGTCTAGATTTTATTAGAATGTGGTACCCAAATTAAACTGACCATGTAAGCAATCTCCAGATAGAATGAAACTGGAATTAAATTCCTTTCTCTTTTTTTTTTTTTTTTTTTTTTTAGATTTATTGATTTTTAGAAGAAGGGGAGAGAGAGAGAAAGGCAGGAAGAAGAGCGGGAAACATCAGCTCATAGTAGAAGCTTCTCACATGTGCCTTGACCGGACCAGCACAGGGATTCGAACTGGCGACCCCAGCATTCCAGGTCAACGCTTTATCCACTGAGCCACCACAGGTCAGGCAAGTTCCTTTTGTTTTGGATGTGCTGTTAGTAACCAGAACTGTGCCAGGCACTGAGACAAAGTAAGCAAGAGTTTTACCAGCCCATGGGCAAAACGTCCTCTCTTTCTAACTCTTGGCCTTGAAGAACCAGGTTCCTACAAACATAATGAACATGAGAGACTCGCCTCATTCAACAGTAACTGCCTCCTGTTAGCCCGAGTTTTTGACAGCCTAACAACTGAACAAGAATTACATCAGCTTTCCTGCTTAGCATGAGCTCTGCCACAGGACCAATGACATATAATATGTATGCTTGCTTTTCCTGCCACCAAGCTGTGCCACATTATCAAAGCTTCACAAAGTCATTCCCTCTCAGTACAACTCTGGACAACTTGTTTCCATCAGAATTATGGGACAAGTACATTCACTGTTCCCTACTTTCATTGACTTTTAAATGTTATTCCCCCTCTCATAATTGTTTTTAATATGTTATTGAGTATGAATCCCAGATTCATCACTGTATATGTGACCTGGCTTAGTCAAGACTCAATATTTTGTTCCAGCCTGACTGGGCGGTGGCACAGTGGATAGAGCGTCGGACTGGGATGCGGAGGACCCAGGTTCGAGACCCTGAGGTCACCAGCTTGAGCGCAGGCTCATCTGGTTTGAGCAAAGCTCACCAGCTTGGACCCAAGGTCGCTGGCTCGAGCAAGGGGTTACTCGGTCTGCTGTAGCCCCATGGTCAAGGCACATATAAGAAAGCAATCAATGAACAACTAAGTTGTCGCAACAAAAAACTAATGATTGATGCTTTTCATCTCTCTCTGTTCCTGTCTGTCTGTCCCTGTCTATCCCTCTCTCTGACTCTCTCTCTGTCACTGTAAAAAATATTTTTTTCCATAAAATACAGGTAGCAATAATACATTGCCAATTGTTATGAAAATTACAAAAATCCCTGAAATGAAAAGCATTGCTAAATGTTAAATATTATTATTAAAATCAGATCAAATTATAATAACTGCACAATGAAAAAAATACAAAATCAGTTTTCCACTTAGAATCGGGAGACACTTTAACTGAAAGACTTTGAAGTTCTTCTCTTTCTGACCTTTCCATTTTTTATGCAATTTAACCTTTGTTAAAATTAAACTATAATGTGTAAAGACATGAATCTCTCAAATAAGCAAAAATGACCCAATATCCATCCAAGGGAATCTCATAATATACAAGGGAAAGCAGAGACATATAGAGATTTAATCGCGCACTAAACAGTTACAGAATGCCAGCTTGTGTCGGAACTGCACTAGGTGACAGAGACATGAGGATGAACAAGACTCTCTGTCCTTTGAGGGAAGCAGCCATCCAGTGAGCCAATAACAGCCCTAGACTGATATGACACGCATTGTGTTCAAGGTAACGTGAGACCTTCAAGGAATAACCAGCTCTCTTAAGGGTAGTTGGAAGTAGAGACAGACTAGGTAAAGTTCACAGTAATAACTGTTAAGCTGGTATCTGAAGGATGAAAAGAAGCTAACAAGTTAATCAATGGGAAAAAGAAGAGTCCAGGACACAGCACACACAAAAGCAAGGCCATATGGAAGAGCATAGTGTCTTCAGGGAACTCCGAGTGGTCCGATCAGATCTGACCTAGTCGAGATGGAAGAAAGAGGGGAGGAAACAATTCTTGTAAACTGTAGGCTGTAATTATTTTTAAATTACTATAATGGGATTGTAAGCAAATGTGTATGAAATAACAATGTCACATAAGGTTAGATCACGCGTCCATTTTTACACAACTAATTTTTGTGGCAAAACTAAAACTAGGAGGTGAGCTTCCTAACTCCAAAACTGGTTTTCTAGCCTCTGGACCAACGGTTCAGGAAGAAGAGTTCCAAGACCAACAGAACAAGCATCTCCTGGGACATCGTTCAAAATGCACCTTCTCAAATGGACACCCCAGACCTGAATCAGAAACACTGAGGATGGGGCCCAGAAATAGGTGTTTTAAGAAGTCCTCAAGATGACCCATACTAAAATTCGAGAACTGCTACTCTTCATGCTATGGTCTTCATGTTCCCAAGGAGACCGTTGTGGAGAAAGCCAAAGGAAAAGCAGAGAATGCTCTTTTTCTCACATTCAGAAAGCATCTTTGTGTCCATAACAAAATGTTGTCACTCAAGCACTTTACTAAAACTGCATGAAAATGTCTGTCTTGACAAATTCTTTGATGACCAATATCTTAAAGGCCATAACAGGTTCCAGTAGCCTGAAAAGTCATTTACCCCCAAATTACATTTAGGAGTCAGCTCCCCGGAGCCCCGAGGACAAATACTTACCAGTGTACCTGATGGAAGAGTTAGAAAGGGAAAAAATTATGAGAAATGGAAGGTTGAATCACCCTGTTTTTTCTCGAGTTTACTAAATTTGTACTTAAAGAACTTAAGTAAGCCCATTCTCAGCATCAGGACATTTTAGAGTTTAGGGCAGGGGTCCCCAAACTTTTTACACAGGGGGCCAGTCCACTGTCCCTCAGACCATTGGAGGGCCGGACTATAAAAAAAACAACTATGAACAAATCCCTATGCACACTGCACATATCTTATTTTAAAGTAAAATACAAAACGGGAACAAATACAATATTTAAAATAAAGAACAAGTAAATTTAAATCAACAAACTGACCAGTATTTCAATGGGAACTATGGTCCTCTCACTGACCACCAATGAAAGAGGTGCCCCTTCCGGAAGTGCGGTGGGGGCCGGATAAATGGCCTCAGGGGGCCGCATGTGGCCCACGGGCCGTAGTTTGGGGACCCCTGGTTTAGGGGAATGTGAATAAAAAGTCTATTGAGCCCTGGCTGGATAGCTCGGTTGGTTAGAACATTGTCCCGAGGCAGGGGTTGCCGGTTCGATCCCCGGTCAGGGCACATACAGGAGCAGATGTTCCTCTCTCTTTTCTGTTCTCTCCCTTCCTCTCTCTAAGATTAATAAAATAAATATTTTTTTAAAAAGTCTATTGAGCCATTTTCAGTATTATTCATCTCCATGCTCTCAAAGCCTGACTTAGTTTCCCGCATGGAGAATGTGTTTAATGAAAGATTGTTAATGAAATGAGCAACCTAACGAATGCAAAGAATAAACTCATGTTTTGAGTATATACCTGCAGAATGATAAGAAGTGTTAAAAGTTGACTGAAAACAAAAATTAGAGCCTATTTTATAGAATCCAACATACAATACTTGAAGAAATGCCGTCTGAACACTATGATTATAACATTGATTTTTCTGAAATTAGACTCACTCTGCATTCCTCAACGTGCCTCACTGTTGCTGACATCAACCGTTGAGGAGATGAAGAAAAATCTCATTAGTGCCAGTATCTGGCAAACTAACACAAGTTAATTTGTCAATTAAACTATCAGTGTAATAGAGAATCTTACAAACTAACATTAGCAGGTTAAGATGGGCAAGCTGTATCATTCATAAAGAGAAACGCAAGTCCACAACAGGAATTCAGGCGTCACTTAAATCAAGATGAACAACAGCCAAACTAAAGGAAAGACAGGGACTGGGTGACCTCTAGTGTTCCTGAGAAGAATAGGAGGTGAGTATGTATGAGAACTAGGAGAGAGCTGAGTACGGAATTCTAAACATATGTCTATACCTATAGCAAGATCTATATCTATGTAATATATATATGTGTATATACATGGCATCACTTCATGACCACATAATTATCCTTCCCATCAATTTAAAACTCACGTCAGAAACAACACGCGGGATTGTATACCTCGGTCTTTATCACTAACCTTCCAACTTCTGACTTCCTGATTTCGTAATTCAACGCCTTCACTTGTACGCACACAAAAGTTTGAGATCTTAGTCTCACCATGCACATGCCTTCGGGAATAAAGAAATAATGCTTTGTATTGAGCTTTAAATAAGAGTAGGTCTCCCAACTGATGCTGCAAGAAGGTCAAGGGAACACGGAGAGGCTCCAGCGCCGTTCCTTCCGTCGTGTGGGAGAGTGTGCTCCCACCCAGCTGTCACCTCCTAACGTGTGCACTGATTTTCCTAAAAGCACGGGTCTGATCACCTTTAATCACGGTTCTTCAAGAGCCCCGACCGCCTACCCAATTAAGAACAAATCTTTAGGTGGCTCATTCAAGGTCTTCCCGAATATGACCACCCTGACTTTCATTTCCTGTGAGGAAGGGATTGCCGGGGATCACAACACCTGTATTACTTCTGGACACGCAGACTTCCCACTTACTGGTGTCTTTTTTAAACTGCTGGTGTTTTGCAAACTTTTGCATAAGGACAACCCCAAATCTGAGAAGGGGTTGCAGCTTATTTTTAATAATCTCCTGATTTCAACCCCTGCTATTTCACCACCTGCTAAATGTGTAATTTTGGAAAAATTACTTAGCCTAACTTAGCTCAGTGTGCATATACCCTAACATTAGGATAATCTATATCATGAATACATTATTGCAGCTACTTCTGTGTGACAGGAAGTAAATAAAGGCAGAAAGGAACCAAGGTCAAATACTATCACTGCCACTGGTTTACTTTGGATTCTGGGTATATCAGTCAGCTCTATTAATGCTAATTTCCTCGTTGATAAACAGGTACAATAATAACCCAACCTCATAATATTAATGTGAGGATTAAAATTAGACGACATGGAAAAGCACCCAGTATATCACAGGTACTCAATAAACGTTTAACTTTGCACCCTCTGGGACCACTGCCTCTACCCGCCTCTTTCATTTGGGGTAGGGCTTGGGGTTTCGGGTGATGTCATCAAGCCCTCTTATTGGGCTGGGGCCTATGGTTCTCCTGTCCCTCCCTTAACTACAGTACATGTAGTCAGCCAAGTATTTGAGAAGATCTTAATAGTACCATAAGGCATGATTCTTATAGGCCATCTGATAATCCTAACTTATAAGATGGTCCAGTCAGCCTTCTAAAGTCAACATCCTGCAATCAGTAAAATTATTTTAGGTCCCGGTCTTGGTCTAAACCAGGCTCAGAGTGAAAAGTTAAAACAATGTTTTAATGTACGATCCCAATTATATGAGGTATCTAAGTAGTGAAATTCGTAAAAACTGAGAGTCTAGGGATGGCGGGGGCTTGGGAGAGCTGTTTCATGAGGACAGAGTTACAGTGTTGCAAGATAAAAGCATTCTGGAGATGGGCCGCACACAGTGTGAATATCCTTACCATTCCGGTACTTGTACACTGAAAAATGGTTCAGATGGCAAAATTCTGTTATGTGTATTTTAACACAATTACAAAAAATAATTTTAAAAAGTGTTCATGAGATAAAATTCATTATCCCTTAAAGGAGACTTCTCCTGGCATCTCCAAAGAAGGCCATATAACACACACAAGAGTGAACTCGTGCACACAGGGGTGCACACACATGTGTACACACACACAAGTGAGCTCATGCACATAGGAGTGCACAGCCATATACAGATACACACATACCCATGTCTAATAACCCATGATTTTACTAATTGGCCCACACCAACATCGAAAATTCTATATTATCTGTGATTCCATGTATAAGAAGAAGAAAAAGCATATTTTCTTCACCCCTCTGAACACCTAACATGGAAGACGAGGGACTGATTCAAAGGCATTTATTTAACCAGAAATAAAAGAACTGCAAGAATCAGCCTCCGCCCTCCACCCGGAGTAACCTAGGCCAAACCCCGGCCGAAGCCCCGCATAAATAATTTCCAACTCCTTCCAATTATCATCAGGCTTCTGTGTGATTATTAAAAACAATTTCTCAGCAAGAGCTAGCAGCAATTCCTGCTACCCCTTCGAACCGAGCGCAGGCCTGGAAGAAGTGCCGCGGCCAACGCCAGGCTCGGGCCCCTTCCTGCCGAAGACCCTGGGAGAAGGTCCCAGGCCTAACTCCGCCCTGCTGCCTGCTCAGGGTGGGCACTCCCGACGACTCTGAGAGCCTCCTCGTCAATGTGTCCCTCTCCCAGGTGACACTTATTATTCCTAAAACCCAGAACCCTTAGAGCTCGATGAGAAAGGATAAAACTCGGGAGTCCCGGCTGGAAGTGAGCCGAAAGGACCCCCCCCCCCCTGCCCTCCCCAGACCCTCGTGCCTCTCCACGCCGCCTCCTCGAGGACTGCACCCCGGGGCCTCTCCACGCGGCCTCCTCGAGGACGGCGCCCCGAGGCCTCTCCACGCGGCCTCCTCGAGGACGGTGCCCCGGGGCCTCTCCACGCCGCCTCCGCGAGGACTGCACCCCGGGGCCTCTCCACGCCGCCCCGGGGCCTCTCCACGCCGCCTCCTCGAGGACGGTGCCCCGGGGCCTCTCCACGCCGCCTCCGCGAGGACTGCACCCCGGGGCCTCTCCACGCGGCCTCCTCGAGGACGGTGCCCCGGGGCCTCTCCACGCCGCCTCCTCGAGGACTGCACCCCGGGGCCTCTCCACGCGGCCTCCTCGAGGACTGTGCCCCGGGGCCTCTCCACGCCGCCTCCTCGAGGACTGCACCCCGGGGCCTCTCCACGCCGCCTCCTCGAGGACGGTGCCCCGGGGCCTCTCCACGCCGCCTCCTCGAGGACTGTGCCCCGGGGCCTCTCCACGCCGCCTCCTCGAGGACTGTGCCCCGGGGCCTCTCCACGCCGCCTCCTCGAGGACGGCGCCCCGGGGCCTCTCCACGCCGCCTCCTCGAGGACGGCGCCCCGGGGCCTCTCCACGCCGCCTCCTCGAGGACGGCGCCCCGGGGCCTCTCCACGCCGCCTCCGCGAGGACTGCACCCCGGGGCCTCTCCACGCGGCCTCCTCGAGGACTGTGCCCCGGGGCCTCTCCACGCCGCCTCCTCGAGGGCTGTGCCTCGGGGCCTCTCCACGCCGCCTCCTCGAGGGCTGTGCCTCCTCGAGGACGGTGCCCCGGGGCCTCTCCACGCCGCCTCCTCGAGGACGATGCCTCGGGGCCTCCGAAGGACTGCTCGCCCTCCTAGATGTTCTCTAACTCGTGACCGCAGTTTATTTTAGGGAGCTGCTTGAAGTTTTTACTGATGTGTAACCTGCATACACAGAAAAGCGTACAAATCACCACGGCACGAATGGATGCGTTTTCGCAGAGTAGGCGTCTCGGCGTCGTCAGCGCCCGCCCAGAGAAACACGGCCCTGCCACGGCTCCGAAAGCCCCGGGTTCCGTTCAACATGCTGACTTCTAAAGGCATACAGTGGTTTTGCCTCTGTTTTGGAAGTTTATATAAATGGAATCACACAGAGTGACCTGTAAATTCTTGAGATTCGTCTGCGCTGCTCTCTGCAGCTGTTTGTCCGCTGTCACTGCTGCGTGGGGCAGGTGGGGCAGACACGCCATGAGGTCTGCTCTGCTGTTGGTGCAGCTCCCCGTTTATGAGCAGCTAGCCCGCCGTCTGTGGGTCTGTGAATGCACATCTTCAATCACGGCACCTCCGGTTTCCAGCAACGCTCTCCTGAGCCTCTAATGAACCACAGAACTGACTTGTCACCCTTGTCCACACCAGTAATTCCCCAGTTCTGTATCTTGGGTTCAACCAACCAGCGCCCCAAGTGAGAATCAGAAAACTCATTTTTCCTGAGAATAGTACAATCTTTCTATATTTGTAAATACATAGATCTTCTGTTACTACCTTATAAATTATGTTTGAAAACACCATGTTGTTGTTGGTTTTTTTGTATTGTTGTTTTTTTAGAGACAGAGAGAGAGGGACAGACAGACAGGAAGGGAGAGAGATGAGAAACATCAACTCATCGTTGTAGCACCTTAGTTGTTCATTGATTGCTTCTCATGTGTGCCTTGACGGGGTTGGGGTGGGGGTGGTGGGGGTGGTGGTGGTGGGGGGGGGTGGGGGTGGTGGTGGGGGGGTGGGGGTGGGGGTGGGGGTGGGGGGGTGGGGGGGGTGGGGGTGGGGGTGGGGGTGGGGGTGGGGGTGGGGGGGGGTGGGGGGGTGGTGGGGGGGTGGTAGGGGGTGGTGGTGGTGGGGGTGGTAGGGGGGGTGGTGGGGGTGGTGGTGGTGGGGTGGTGGTGGGGGGGTGGTAGGGGGTGGTGGGGGGGGGGTGGTAGGGGGGGTGGTGGGGGGTGGGGGGGTGGGGGTGGGGTGGGGGGTGGGGGGGTGGGGGTGGGGTGGGGGGGGGGTGGGGGTGGGGGGGGGGGTGGGGGGGGTGGGGGTGGGGTGGGGGGGTGGGGGGGGTGGGGGGGGGTGGGGGTGGGGGTGGTGGTGGTGGTTCAATGACCCCTTGCTCAAGCCAGCAACCTTGGGCTCAAGCCAGTGACCATAGGGTCATATTTATGATCCCACACTCAAGCCGGTGACCCGTGCTCAAGCTGGTGAGCCTGCACTCAAGCTGGCAACCTCGGGGTTTTGAACCTGGGATCCTCAACGTCCTGGGTCGACACTCTATCCACTGTGCCACCACCTGGTCAGGCAAAAACCCTGTGTTCTATCTGGCTCAGTTCCAGCCAGCACGTTCTATAGGAGTTCCATCCAGGACGAGCACTGTGCCGCCTAGTGGGCAACAAAGTAAAGGTATAGCCCTTAGTTTGGGGGAACCTGTCACCTACCGGAAAGAACAGTGACATTATGTATGGGACACTCCCCTCTAGGAAGTGTATGTGCTGTTCAGATTTCTCAGCAGCGCAGTTTTAACTGCCGGGAAGAATAAATTCATAACCCTGGGGGTAGAGGGCGCTCAGGAAAGTCTTAAGTAGTTAACTGCGTGTGTGAAATGTCCTTGAAATGTTGTGTATCGGTCTAGGTACACTTACGAATATGCTCAGGCCTGTATTAATATAAAAACAGTTCCCTTTATAATCATCAGTTAAAAGAGACACTCCAGGACAATGTGCCCTATTTCCCACTCGTAAACCACTACTCTATGAAACCGCTGCAGGTACTGACACTGGAGTTGGAAAAGGACGAGTCTAAACAACCTGTAAAAATTTACCACGTGCCATAAAAGGCCTGGAGGCACCTCGATCAGTCTTGTAGATGATCCACAAAAACCTGGCCATGTTGTGTTTTGATATATACTAATTGATGGGATCGTCTTTTCCCGGGAGATAAGTCATTCTTCAGCTATTTTATCCATTTTAAACAACCACGCACATCATAAGCAGTATCGGAGGCTTTAAATCACAAACCTCAGTAAAACACAAGCTGAAATTCTGGTGTCACTCAGACATTTAATAACCAAAAAGGCCATAGTCGTGATTTTTCCAAACTGTTTGAAAGTAGAAATTGACTCCTGGCAAGGCAGGGAAGCTAATTTGCAATGAGCAGCTTTCATTTCCTGCTCTTAATTCAAATCTTCATAAAATTGTTTGAAGTCTTGGCACGGTAGCGGCATTCCAATGTAACCCACAAGGGGCTCTTTGTGGAGAGACGTTTATATGCAAAATACACTCTGCATGTCAACCAAAAGAGTCAGTGGACTTGGAGTCCTAAAACAGGACATCTTTCTAATCGCCAAGAAGAAAAGTAAAGACAGGGGCACAAGATGATCAGAACAGAAGGCGAGGATCCTTTGAGTGCTCTTATTCAGGCTCGCTGCGCCTTTTTGGTACAAAGAGAGACATGATGTTTTTCATTCATTCATGTCCACATCCTGAAACGCAGGAGGTCCAAGGGTTTGTACATCGAGAAGCCCTCAGAACACAGGTAGGGATTAAAGCCTTGGGATTGAATGACATCATCTAGGCTAAAAAAAGACAGTATGTGTGCAGTCTGGTCCTGTCTAGAGAGCAAGCTGAAGGGAACTTGAGAAGAAGCAGGTATGATGAAGGGTTGAAACGGGAGTGTGGTTATGGGGCGGGGGAGGGTGTTTCAACAAGGTAGGAGTGATCGACCATTCCCGAGTACTCAGAGACCAAACGACATTGAACTTTCAAACGTGACTGCTAATCAGGAAGATAAAAAGCAAGGGTAACCATGACAAGTACAGTTGCAAGGTTTGGGGAGGGGAAAAAAATGGGTTGAGGAGGACATATAGTGAATAAACAAGTAAGATTTTGGAGCAGTTTGGCCTGACCAGGCGGTGGCGCAGCAGATAGAGCATCGGACTGGGATGTGGAGGACCCAGGTTCGAGACCCTGAGGTTGCCAGCTTGAGTGCGGGCTCATCTACTTTGAGAAAGGCTCACCAGCTTGAGCCCAAGGTCACTGGCTCCAGCAAGGGGTCACTCGGTCTGCTGTAGCCCCCGGTCAAGGCACATATGAGAAATCAATCAATGAACAACTAAGGAACCGCAACGAAGAATTGATGCTTCTCATTTCTCTCCCTTCCTGTCTGCCTGTTCCTATCTGTCCCTCTCTCTGACTATCTGTTTCTGTCACACACACACACACACACACACACAAAAAAAAAAAAGACTTTGGAGCAGTTTGCTGAGAAAGGAGAGATGTTGAAAGTGTGAAGAGGAAAAGAGAGAGAGTCAGTCCTTTGGATAACCTGGCTTTCTCTCCAAGCCTAGCTATTCCAAACTTCCTATATGTGCCTTAAACAATTCAATTAACCCCTCTGACCCCTAGCTCTGTCCTCTGTGAGACAAGGATAATGACATTTTCATTATGGGGTTAATCCAGCACCTCAGAGCCATTTTGAATTGGCTTGAGTTTCTTTCTTAGAAAAGTAATCAGCAAGGATCTTCCCAAATGGTGTCTTGAAACCAATAATCACTTGAGTTCATCTTTAGTAAGAACACACACGCGCCCGGAAGAGACGGCTTGGAGACAGTCCTAGAGCAGGCAGCTAGGCTTGGATTGAGGGCGACTCAAAACATCCCACAGTCAGAGAAGCAGCAAGTGAACGGAGGCGGAGGAAACTGGGTGCAGAGGTGCTGGCTCCGCCCCCAGGTGAACCACTGATTTACTGTGTCGTGAACATCACTTCACCTTTCTGTGCAGATGTTTCCAATCTGTAAAATGAAGTTCTTGCACTGACAGACTGGTTCGTTCCAGCTCGAACATTCTGTGGGCATAAGAGTCCCTCCATTCACACCCAGCTGCCCCGACCTACACCAGGTATGGCTTTGGGGTGTCTCTGTTTACAGCCAGACCCCTCTTTCTTTATTTACACAGTGACATCACAGTATCCGCCTGACTACACTTAATCTTTAGGATAAATGTTAAATGTTCTAATAAGTTAAACATTTAAGCGAGTGTATCATTTGTATTGCCACAAATAGTAAATTGTATCAAGACATTATATTCTAAATAAACATGTTAAGGTCCTAGGAAAATACTCAATTATACTGGGTAGGGGGTCAAAAGTAGGTTTACACTTGTGAGTATACAAAACACAGAGTTTATTCTTGTATTATTTATTTGTCATTGTATTATTTATTTATTAACCTATTTTTGCCCACTCTGTATTTTGGGACAAAATTCCTTTTTAAAATATGTAATCTTTCACTTGACCAGGCGGTGGCACAGTGGATAGTGGATAGAGCTTTGCACTGGGACACAGTAGACCCAGGTTTGAAACCCCAAAGTCGCTGGCTTGAGCATGGGCTCACCAGCTTGAGCGCGGGGTCACCGGCTTGAGCGTGGTTTCATAGACTTCAGACATACAAACACTGAAAAATTACTTGTTCTTTATCTAAAGTTCAAATTTCACTGAGTGCCCCACCTTTTATCTGACCACCTGGCCTCTTAGCCCATCTTAGCTATTTGATAGCATCCAAGAAAAACACTGAGATCACGGTGTGAGGATGATATGATTTTTATAAAGGCTTTATTGGTGGGATTTTCTGTTTGTATGATTTGGTATGATTTGCTTGAATTGATCAAAATGAAGCATTAATCTATTTTGCCTTATTGAAAATTCAGGCATTCATTATTCATTGAAGTCCTACATTTGCCAAACTCTTATCAAGCACTAGGGAAACAGCAGGAATCAAAGAGAGTGTAGTTTTTCCTCCCGGAGGAAAAAGGCATCCCATAATACTCTCACAAAGGCACAACGATGGAGAAAGGACGGAGTGCACTTAAAAATGGCGTGTCATGAGAGAATAAATGAGGGGAATCTGCTTTTTTTTTAGTAAGAGTTTGAGTTTATTTGAGCCACGCTGTTGACATGCTGAGAAGTAAGATTGCACATGCGCCGACTTCACCTAGGACTGCCGTTGGGTGGAGAAGCCAGGGAGGGCCTCCCTGACCCCGAGGCCTAGAGTCCAAGTGGCCTGGGCCAGACAAGCCCTGGGGGAAGAGCAGGGCAACGTGGTGGGTTCCGTTCAAGGCGAAGTGTGGGAGGGAGAACACAGTGGGCGAGGGCACCAGAGCAGGCAATGAGTCTGTAGCAATGGCGGGGGCGCGCGGGGGGGGGGGGGGGGGGGGGGGGGCGGGGGCCAGACCACGTGAGGTCTTCTGAGTCACGTTCAGGATCTGGGATTTCGTCTGCATGGCACGAAGAAGCCTGTGGAGCCCTTTCAGCAGGGTGGCGACATGATCCAAATCACGTGTGGGAAATGAGGCAGAAGAGAGACTTAGTACAATTGAGGAGAACAGCCACTCAAGGAGAGGAGGCGTGAAATGGGACTGTCTGTAGTGTAGTGAGTGAGAGAGAGAGAAAGATTTTGGAGCCAGAAAAGACAGGACCTGTCACTGGATATGAGTGAGAAGTGAATACAGAGAGATGTCAAAGTTGTCTTGTTAACAATAAGAGATCAGGGTGAGGGAGGAGGGGTGGAGGATTATGCCATTTCCAAAAGAGGGCAATTTGGGGCAGAGCAAGTGAGATTACAGTGGCGTTGAGGGAGAGGACAGGCAGTCTCATTTTGGCCCGGTTGAATTTGAAATGCCTATGTCGCATCGCCCCATACCTAGTCCCAGCCCTGTGTCACCATCAGTGTGAATCTGCAAATAAAAGACCAAAGTCATCAGCACATGCTTGTGAGGCTGAACTATTCTATATTCAGAAATGTATTGCCTGACCAGGCGGTGGTGCTGTGGATAGAGCGTTGGCCACAGAGGATCCAGGTTCGAAACCCCGAGGTTGCCAGCTTGAGTGCGGGCACATCTGGCTTGAGTGTGAGGTCACTGGCTTGAAAGTGGGATGATAGACATGACCCCATGGTCACTGGCTTGAACCCAAAGTCTCTGGCTTGAGCAAGGGGTCACTGGCTTAGCTGGAGCCCCTGGTCAAGACACATGTGAGAAAGCAATCAATGAACAACTAAGGTGCCGCAATGAAAAATTGATGTTTCTCATCTCTCTCTCTTCCTGTCTGTCTGTCCTTCTCTCTCACACACACATACACACATACAAAAAGAAAGAGATAGGGAGAGAGAGGAAGGAAGGAAGAAAGGAAGGAAGGGAGGGAGCGAGGGAGGGAGGGAGGGAGGGAGGGAGGGGGAGGGGGAGAGAGAGAAAGAAAGAGGAAGGAAGGAAGGAAGGAAGGAAGGAAGGAAGGAAGGAAGGAAGGAAGGAAGGAAGGAAGGAAGGAAGGAAGGAAGGAAGGAAGGAAGGAAGGAAGGAAGGAAGGAAGGAAGGAAGGAAGGAAGGAAGGAAGGAAGGAAGGAAGGAAGGAAGGAAAGAAAGAAAGAAAGAAAGAAAGAAAGAAAGAAAGAAAGAAAAATGTTTTACTTCACAGTCCAAATGCAAATGAAGAAGAAACATTACTTATCCAGGACAGAACCTAAAGAATTTGGGTGAAGTGATGACTTGTAAAACTGGAATCGAACCAATTGACACTGAGATTTGGAAGAAGGTGTAGCAATATTACTTATAAAATGCAGATTCTATCACCAAAGACATTTGTCTCTGCTATATGGAGAAAAAGATTCAGATAAAGGAAGAAAGGAAGTCTTCATATGTTATTTATTGACTCTCTTCTTGACAATGTGACAGACAAGAGACAAATACAGTATTTTTGCTTTTGTGGCTGAGTCTAACACTGGCTGATTGGCTGAAACTATTAGTTCACTAAGTAAATGAGTTTTCTGCCTCGTCCTCAGCACTGGCCGTCAAGTTAACTATACAAACATTTACACGTAATGTTCAATATTTGTAACTATTTTACTCTACATAGGAAAGTTTGAGAGAAACAGTGAGTTAAATTCTTTTTCCCTCCACAGATATCCTGAGACAGGATGATAGCCCCATCTAGAGTTCATCGCAGGAAATGTCTCAACAAGAGGGAATTACGTGAAAATGAGCACGAGAGAGAAATGGTTAAAAAATAGCACAAGGGTATATTTACTCAATTTCCATGTGCTTTTGGCCCAGTGTGGTGTGGTACAGACTTTATGATAAATTAGATACTCATGTATGTAGATATACATGGAGACTGTGGGGAATTACAGAACTTCGGGGAAATACATCCACTATGAAATGAACAAAATGTATGTCACGTCTGAACATTCTTACATGGCACATTAACGCACAGAGTGCTTTTTTTTAACATAACTGTCCCCCATGGAAAAACCGTAAAACTCTGAAAGTGTATCTGCTAATATCTTTAGCAAGAACAGCGTGTTCACCCTGTTCTTTGAAATGAAAGTGTCAACCATCACGGCAGTTCTTAGAACGGAGATGTTAACAGTCAGTGGTGTCAAGAATGGGCTCTTTGTGGGCTGTTGACGGTACAGACTCCTGCGAATGTGCCACTGTGCGTCTGAGCCATGCTAATGATCGCACCTAATGGATCGTGAAGAGCATTCTGAGACACCTTTTCCCCGAACATCATCAACTCTCAATACCTTGTCAGAAAGCCCCCAAGTCTCCCCCAGTGCGACCATCAAATGCATCGCAAGGCTTTGGGAAACAGCGAACAAAATTCAAAGGGAGTTCAACAGTGCATAGCTGAACTTTTAAAAAAAAAAATTAAACCTGAAATAATATTTGAGAAACAGGCCTTTCAGAGTGGGAATTCCATGTTTATCCAACCAGGGTAAAATACTAGCTAATGGTTATAGAGCACTTTTTAAGTTGTATGTTTTACACTTGCCGTCTTAGTTACCATCACAACTTTCCTGTATGGACCATTATCGTTCTGAGTTTATAGATGAGGCCCTCAGGTCAAAAGACCTTCCTCATTTAATAGGTGGTAAAACGCTGGTTCAATCCCAGGTCTCTCTGATTCCAGAGTGTGAACTTGTAAGTACCCTCAAGGTCCCCAATTATTGTACCATGACATGGAAATTTATGAACTCAGCAGATTTTTCCAAAAGTTCAGTAGAAATCATACATTTACTCCGGAAAGAGCCTCCTAGGTTTACTCAATGTTTTGGGGGGTTGTTTGTTTGTGGCTGTTTTAGGGATGCTGGTATATTTTGGCCTTTAAGGTAGAATTAGGAAAAGAGAAAACTTGGAGTTGAAAGAGGTAGGTTCAGATCTCAGCTCTGTCACTTGTGCCCTATGTGACATTGGACCAGTTATTTAATACTACAGTGCTGTTACCAATGAACTCATTGAGATGAGCAATATTGTGCCCATTTATCAGATGAACATACTAATTAAATTCAACCCTATGCCTGACCTGTGGTGGCACAGTGGATAGAGCATCGACCTGGAACATTGAGGTCACCAGTTCAAAACCCTGGGATGCCCAGTCAAGGCACATATGACAAATAATCAATGAATAACTAAAGTAAAGCAACTACAATCTCACTCCCCCTCCCCCCCACCTTTAGAATAAATAAAATCTTCAAAAAAAATTTCAACACTAAGGGAGACTATATCCCAGAATTGTATATCTCTTTATTTAGCATAACTTAAAAATACACACACACACACACACACATATATATGGTGCCAATTTGCACTCTGTCTAATCTAGACCACAAGGTTGAATGAAACAGACTTTGGGGACTGCACTGATATGAGTTTACTGTGTAATTGTCTGGGAAAGGGTCCCAGGGCCAGACCACAGCCCCACAGTTGAGAGCAGAGTTTCCCCAAAATGAAATGATATTTTGAACGTCAGTCATCCTCGAAAGAGATCCTTTTGGCGGGAAGGAAGGAAGGGAGGGAGGGAGGGAGGGAGGGAGGGAGGAGGAAGGAAGGAGGAGGGAGGGAAAGAGAGAGAGAGAAAGAAAGAGAGAGAGAATGTAAGAACGGAGGGCCTCAGGAGAGCCCCGCGAGAGGAAATTGTATCTTTTGCTCGGTCTAAGAGCCCAGGTGCGTTCGCCTGGTGTGTAGCCACACTGACACAGTTCCAGAAAAGAGCAGGAAGCCAGTCCGATGGGGGAACGTGAGGCTGAGCCATAACTGCCAACCGCGGTCTGTTGTACCTCTCTCCTTATTATCAACCTTCAGCAAAGTCCCTGCTGTGATCTAGGACAAAGGCCTGCACACACTTTCTGTAAAGGCCAGAGAGTAGATATTTCTGGCTTTGTGGGCCATGCTGTCTCTGTGGCAACCACTTAACTCTGAAATGGTTGCACAAAAGATGCCATAGCTGTGTAAACGAATGAGCGTGGCTGTGTTCCAATAAAACTTTATTTATGTGCCTGACCTGTGGTGGCGCAGTGGATGAAGCATTGGCCTGGAATGCTGAGGTCACTAATTTGAGACCCAGGGCTTGCCCCAGTCAAGGCACATACAAGAAGCAACTATGAGTTGATGGTTCCCACTCCTCCTTCTCTCCTGCCTTTCTCTGTCTCCTCTCTCTAAAATCAATAAATAAAGTCTTAAAAATAAATAAATAATAGCCCTGGCTGGATGAAACATCATCCCTAAGCACAGGGGTTGCCGGTTCGATCCCCAGTCAGGGCACATACAGGAACAGCTCAGTGTTCCTGTCTCCCTTTCTGTCTCTCTCCTTTCCTCTAGCACTAAAATGAATTAAAAGTTTTTAATTAATTAATTAAAATAAAAAATAAAATGAAATGAAATAAGACCATATACAAAAGACTCTTTGATGGTGGTCTCCACCACTCCCCCATATAAAAATTGGACATGAGCCTGACCAGGCGGTGGCGCAGTGGATAGAGCATCGGCCTGGGATGCTGAGGACCCAGGTTGAAACCTCAAGGTCACTGGCTTGAGCGCAGGCTCATAGATGTGACCCCATGATCGCTAGCTTGAGCCCAAGGTCACTGGCTTAAAAAAGAAGTCACTGGCTCAGCTAGATCCCCCGGTCAAGGCACATATGAGAAAGCAATCAATGAACAACTAAGGTGCCATAACTATGAGTTGATTCTTCTCATTTCTCTCCTTTCCTGTCCCTCTCTCTCTCTCTCTCTCTCTCTCTCTCTCTCTCTTTAAAAGAAAAATTGCACACGTGTGTCTTTTTCTCCACCTGCTGTGTGTGCCTCTCTGTGAGTATGTACACGCTCACAGGTATGTGTGCCCCTCCGTGAGCACGTACACGCTCACAGGTGTGCGTGCCCCTCCGTGACCACGTACACGCTCACAGGTGTGCGTGCCCCTCCGTGACCACGTACACGCTCACAGGTGTGCGTGCCCCTCCGTGACCACGTACACGCTCACAGGTGTGCGTGCCCCTCCGTGACCACGTACACGCTCACAGGTGTGCGTGCCCCTCCGTGACCACGTACACGCTCACAGGTATGCGTGCCTCTCCGTGACCATATACACGCTCACAGGTATGTGTGCCCACGCTCACAGGTATGTGTGCCTCTCCATACCATGTACACGCTCACAGGTATGTGTGCCTCTCTGTGACCTTTACATTTACGCATCCTGTGCAGTGAAAATTTTCATTAAATTCATTCATCTTTTGGATTAACCAAAGGAGAGCCCCATAGACACTAATGTTGCATAGAAAATCAATACATCACAATTAGCAAAAGGCAAACTGGAAAGCCTCCTGGCTTTTATTTTATTTTATTTTTACTCAACACACGTTCAGTTTGTTCAAACAGAGAATAGTTTTGCTATTCATTCCATCGGCCAGAATGCTTGAACCCACGAAGCCAATGGACACTAATGAAAAGGCATTTTTCATGTCCGTTACATCTGACTCAACACCAAGTTGCTTAATGAATTACATTTGGGTTTCACCTTAGAGCTGATTAAAAATTTAACATTTGGAACAAAAACGCAGCTGCATTTGGTAAGTTAAAATGGCCACTAACAGCCAATTGCAGAAGAGGTGCATTACAGGAAACACTATGACAAATTATCAAACCTAATAAGCCAATATTTTAGGTTAGAAAACAGGCCCAAGAGATCAGGCAACATGGCCAAGGTCATCCATTTAGATTCTGGTCTGGCTCTCCTTTCAGCTACACATGAGTTTCATTTGGAGAAACAGAAAGGAGCTTGTTTCTTTCAGGATGGACAAGTCCTTGTTTGTGGAGATTGGCCCTCTCTCTTTGAACAGGCAGAGACCGCACCTGACCTGACAGTACTCGTGTTTTGGACCATTTCAAGCTGAAGTTTCTGCTCTGCGGGAAAGACCTAGATTTTAACTGCTGCCCACAGGTGGTGCTGGGTTAAGTGGCAGCATGTTTGAAGCAGGATTTATTCCTGAAGTTTCCGGCTTGGGCCAAGTGCAGGTGTGAAAGGTAAGGCACCCATTTCAATAAGAACAGCACGTTGCAATGAGACCAGAAACTGTGTCCACGGCGCTTCTTCCCTATCTTGGGACCGTGGACCTCCCCCTAGAAAAAGCAGGTTGATGGAATTTAATGGTCTTTAAAAAAAAAAGAGGCCCTGGCCAGTTGGCTCAGCGGTAGAGCGTCGGCCTGGCGTGCGGGGGATCCGGGTTCAATTCCCGGCCAGGGCACATAGGAGAAGCGCCCATCTGCTTCTCCACCCCCCCCCTTCCTCTCTGTCTCTCTCTTCCCCTCCCGCAGCCAAGGCTCCATTGGAGCAAGGATGGCCCAGGCGCTGGGGATGGCTCCTTGGCCTCTGCCCCAGGCGCTAGAGTGGCTCTGGTCGCGGCAGAGCGACTCCCAGGAGGGGCAGAGCATCGCCCCCTGGTGGGCAGAGCATCGCCCCTGGTGGGCGTGCAGGATGGATCCCGGTCGGGCGCATGCGGGAGTCTGTCTGACTGTCTCTCCCTGTTTCCAGCTTCAGAAAGAAAAAAGAAAGAAAAAGAAAAAAAAGAAAGAAAGAGAAGGTTCTTTCTAACTTAAATGTGATTTAAGGAAATTAACACTTGGTTCTGACGATATGTGTTACCCTCTTTTCATTCGCGCTCATTCGGAAGAGGGGGGAAGGCCTTTGAGGGGCAAGAAACACAGATCTGGAAACAGAAACCGAATCCATTTTCCGAGGCTGCACACGGACCCTGCCCCCGTAACTCTTAGCTCTCCCCTTGACACGCTCAGCACGCCTGTCTCGTCTTTGTGCCCAACGCTTTCACTCTCCCCCAAACAAGAGCAAGGCCGTGCCTGCTAGAAGGAGCTTTTCTTCCCCTGCTTCCTGCCACCCCTGTTCATTACGACCTTTTCCATGAGCTCAGGAGATATTTTTAATCAGAAAGCCAGTTTTCTGCGACTCAGACCCAAGTTCCAGATCCAACCCTGATGTTAACGTCCGGTGTGACTGTTCCCCCTCTGGATGTCTGGAATGAACGCTCTACCAGCTGTTACAGTCCATGTCCATAGTCTTATGGGGAGAATGGCTTTTACCATGCTGGCGGGTCATAGGACATATATATATTCAAATGCACGCATTTGTTCTGAGAATCACAGTCAGTTATACTTTAACCAAGCACTTACTAAGTAGTACCCTGATCAAGACACCAACATTTGGCCCTGGCTGGTGGCTCAGTGGATACAGTGTCGGCCTGGCATATGAACATCCCAAGTTCAATTCCCAGTCAGGGCACACAGGAGAGGCGACCATCAACTTCTCCCTCCCTCCCCTTTCTCTCTCTCTCTTCCCCTCCCGCAGCCAGTGGCTCAATTGGTTTGAGTATGGCCCTAGGCACTGAGGATAGCTCCATTGGAGTGCATCAGCCTCAGGTGCTAAAAATAGCTTGGTATGTGAGCATCGGCCACAGATGGGGTTACCAGGTGGATCCCAGTCAGGACACATGCAGGAGTCTGCCTGATTATCTCCTCTACTCTCACCTAAATAAAAATAAATTTAAAAAAGACACCACCATTCTCTCTGCCTCAGTGTCTTGCCTCAGTAAAGCAAGCATAATAGAACACAAGGAAGGTGAAATGTGAACAGCTTTTCCCCAAGTGAACCAGCTACCCAGTGGTGTCAGATTATCTCTGCCAGCAGTTTGAAGACATTTCTAAGAAGTCACTTAGGGCCAGGTTCAGAGACAGAAATTCTAATAGGAGTGACATTTTGCTAGACAATATATCTTTAGCCAAAAAACAGGGAATGTTTGCCATGACTGTGAATGCTGGTGTGTATTTTAAACTGTTGAGTATTTAACAATTGTTTTTAGGGTTGTTGTAGTTGTAGATTATTAGAAGGAGTGTGAGTGTTTAAGAAAGAGGCAAAGTGAGATTAGCCCTATATTTTACAATTGCTAAAAGTTCTAGTATTTTGAAGAAACTTTAAAAAGAGTAGTGCGGGGTAATGCCTGCCCTCAGGCGTGCTCTATTTTCCTACAACACCCCCAAACAGAAGACAACCCCTCACGCACTGTAATCCAAGGCATCATAGTGAGTACAGCTATAAAGCCAAAATCCGCACCTCAGAATTGATCACTAAGTAAATTTTTCATCACTCAATTCTATCTGTTAAATATTGTGCCTCTGGCCCTGGCCAGTTGGCTCAGTGGTAGAGCGTCGGCCTGGCGTGTGGAAGTCCTGGGTTCAATTCCTGGCCAGGGCACACAGGAGAAGCGCCCATCTGCTTCTCCACCCCTCTCCCTCTCCTTCCTCTCTGTCTCTCTCTTCCCCTCCCGCAGCCAAGGCTCCATTGGAGTAAAGATGGCCCGGGCGCTGGGGATGGCTCCATGGCCTCTGCCTCAGGCACTAGAGTGGCTCTGGTCACAACAGAGCGACGCCCTGAATGGGCAGAGCATCCCCCCTGGTGGGCGTGCCGGGTGGATCCCGGTCGGGCGCATGCGGGAGTCTGTCTGACTGCCTCCCCGTTTCCAGCTTCAGAAAAATATATATACAAAAAATAAATATATATAGTACCTCTAAGTATAATCTGAAGTGTCAGAGCTCACTAAGTTTTCTGAGGGGCAGCGGAGACTCATATTTTAAAAAAAGAAATCTTTGGGCGGTCTGTCTGTCTATCTGTCTGAATTTTATTCTTCTCCATACTCTAAATGCCTGGAATCACCTGAGAATATGCTAGATGTTGTTATAACTCTAGAAGAATTCATTAGGCCCAGGGAGTTAAAATATCCCAAGTTCAAACACAGAAACACACACACACACACCCTTAGGATGTCTACATCAATGAGAAAAATGGAGGAAGAGGAAGAGGACAGGCTTTGAAACAGAGCACCGCTTAGTTGGAATTCCTGCTTGCCACCCACTTTGTACAGCTGAGAGTCTTGTTTCTAGCACCCGTTGCTTGGGTTTAAATTCTGCTGCTTCTATTTGTAAGCTGTGTGGTTTTGGACAAATTGCTCTACCTCTCTCTGTCTCCAGTACCCCATTGTAAAATGGTACCCCACTGTAAAATGGGGACAAAAGCCATACCTAGCTCACAAAGCTGTTATTTCCTTTTTTTATTCAGTGAGAGGAGAGAAGGTAGACAGATAAGATTCCCACATGCGACCTGACCAGGATTCACCCAGCAAGTACCCTATGGGGCGATGATCTGCCCATCTAGGGCATTGCTCTGTTGCTCAGCAACCCAGCTCTTCTTAGCGCCTGAAGTGGAGGCCATGGAGCCATCCTCAGTGCCTGGAGCCAATTTGCTCCAATTGAGCCATGGCTGCAGGAGGGGAGGGAGAGGGGGGGGAGGGGGGGAGAAGCAGATGGGCGCTTCTCCTGTGTGCCCTGACTGGAAATCAAACCTGGGGCATCCATACACCGGGCCAATGCTCTACCACTGAGCCAACTGGCCAGGGCCCAGAGTTCTTCTAAGTAGTGAGTGACACAACACACATAAAGAGCTTGGGAGAGTGCCTAGCATGTAACTAAAACTCAAATAAATAGTAGTTATTATCATCATTATTATTAACCAGTTACATATTCTTATGCAAGTTACTGCTTCCCCTGTGCCTCGGTTTTCCCCTCTGTAAAACAGGCATATAGAGATTACCATGAAAACAAAATGGCACAGTGAAGGCGGAGTCATTCAGGACAGTGCCTGGGGAAGGAGGTCTCAGCCCAGTCACAAGGTAGAATGTCAGCTGAGGATCCCGAGTTTCATGGTCACTTAGTCAAGAAACACCACCCTCTGTGAAGCAGCCAAAGGTGGTAAGGCCGGGGGTGGCAGCCAGCTCTATTTATGGTCAAGGCCAGTATATTCATCAACTGTCCTCATTAAAATCTGCCAGTTAATGAGCAGGAGCATGCCCCTTAGCAAAGGTCAACGGCAACCTAAGCACACTTATCAAAAATTCAAAGAGGTACAGAGTTTGGGGAAAGTTCCTTCTTCCCTTAATTAACAGATCTAATGACAACCCTGACATAACAAAATACAAAATGCGCTCTTCAAAAGACACCAAGTCAAAGGTTTAACAGCCGAGAGAACCTTCCGCTTTGGTCCAGGCAGACCCAATGTAGGGCGGGGGAGGGGGGACCTTAGCACACAGTCAACAGGACTGATGAAACGACCGCTCAACAAATGCAAGCTTAGTAGCACGTCGGAATCCCAGCGCAGCAAAGGAATTGAAAGGGGATAAAAAGGCTCCCACATCCTTGGATCTGGGCAAACACAAAGTCAAGGTTTTCACTAAGCTTACTCTTAGCAGACGTCAAAGAATTTATTTGGTGACCTTCCCCGGCGAGGGATGAATAGTCCTTTAGCATCCTAGAGTCCGGGTCGGTAACGGTTGCTTCAGTTGGATGAAAGCCTCAAGTACAATAAGATAGAATGGACATGTGCGCTTCAATTGTTTCTGAAATAGCAAGTCTGGGATTTCATGCCAGGTGCCACTAGCCGAGGCTTAGAGAACAGGCAGCCTGAACTCCGGCTCACCCACTCCAAGAACCACCATCTTGAACGGGTAAGTTTGGTCTCCGTCTCATGACACTGATCAGTTTCATAGGAGACTTTGAAAACTCTGGCAGATTCAAGTTTTGATTTTTTACATGAAAGTGAATGAATAGCAACCATCACGTCTTACTGCCTCCCATCAATTTCAATACTTTTAGAAGGTAGAAGGGGGTTCCACTCCTAGCGTCTCAAAAAATTATTCAGGCCCTGGCCGGTTGGCTCAGTGGTAGAGCGTCGGCCTGGCGTGCAGAAGTCCAGGGTTCGATTCCCGGCCAGGGCACACAGGAGAAGCGCCCATCTGCTTCTCCACCCCTCCCTCTCTCCTTCCTCTCTGTCTCTCTCTTCCCCTCCCGCAGCAAGGCTCCATTGGAGCAAAGATGGCCCGGGCGCTGGGGATGGCTCCTTGGCCTCTGCCTCAGGCGCTAGAGTGGCTCTGGTCGCAACAGAGCGACGCCCGGAGGGGCAGAGCATCGCCCCCTGGTGAGCGTGCCAGGTGGATCCCGGTCGGGCGCATGCGGGACTGTCTGACTGTCTCTCCCTGTTTCCAGCTTTGGAAAAATACCAAAAAAATATATATATATATTCAGGAGTTCCTGAGCATGAGGCACACTCATGGATCAGATAAAAATATTTCAGAATATTAATCATCTGAAAGAGAAAACAGATGCTCAGAGAGAAGAAATAGCTCACCTACAGAAAAGGAACAGTAGAGAACCCTACAGCCCACCCTCAGCAGGGTCAGACGTGGTATTGCCACCCACTTAATCATTTATTTATTCAACAAATATTCATTGAGCATCTTTCATGGGTCCGCCTTCGTCACCAGTACATGGCTGAGTATCCAATGCAAACATGGCCCTACTCTTCATGGAGCTTGTATTCTTGATCTTTTTTTTTTTTTTTTTTTTTTTTTTCATTTTAGAGAGGAGAGGGGAGAGACAGAGAGAGAGAAGGGGGGAAGGAGCTGGAAGCATCAACTCCCATATGTGCCTTGACCAGGCAAGCCCAGGGTTTTGAACCAGCGACCTCAGCATTTCCAGGTCAACGCTTTATCCACTGCGCCACCACAGGTCAGGCTTGGAGCTTGTATTCTAATGGAGGGAGAGAGACAATAAACCAACAAATAAATTAGCAAGGGAAAGTACACCTTTCCCTGAAAGTCAGTGCTCACAGAGAATTAAAATACAGTGTGTCCGTAAAGTCATGGTGCACTTTTGACCGGTCACAGGAAAGCAACAAAAAGACGATAGAAATGTGAAATCTGCACCCAAATAAAAGGAAAACCCTCCCAGTTTCTGTAGGATGATGTGGCAGCATATGCGCATGCACAGATAATGACATAACACCGTGTATACAGAGGAGCAGCCTACAGCCATGCCAGTCGAGATGTGGACGGTACAGAGGAAAGTTCAGTGCGTTCTGTTGCTCGCTAAATTCGAATCCGTGACCAAAGTGCAACGTGAATATCAGCACATTTATAATGAAACGCCACCACATAGGAATAACATTACTCAGTGGGATAAGCAGTTGAAGGAAAGCGGCAGTTTGGTGGAGAAAGTCCGTTCTGGTAGGCCATCAGTCAGTGACAAGTCTATACGGGATAGCTACCTAAGGAGCCCTAAAAAATCTGTGCGTGAGCCCACATCGAACTGCACTGAATAGGTATGAAACTGGGAGAGTTTTCCTTTTATTTGGTGCAGATTTCACATTTCTATTGTCTTTTGTTGCTTTCCTGTGACCAGTCAAAAGTGCACCATGACTTTACGGACACACTGTAGAGGGAGATAAAGGGAGCAGGTGACTATCACAGTTGGAAAGACCAGAGAGGCGACCTTTCAGCTGAGATGTGAGTGACACAAAGGGCTGTCCATGTAAGGACCAGAGAAGAGACGATAAGAGCAGGAGAGAATATTTGGTGCAAAGGGCTAAGGTTGCTTACGAACAGCAGGAAGACCGAGGCGTCTACAGTGGAGACAGCAAGGAGAAGACTGTATGAGAGGAGGTAAGAGCAGGCAGCTCGTGGTCGATCACCCAGGACTTGGCGCGTTCACCGCGCTGTAGGAACTTGATCACAAGTGCACCGGAATCCACTGGAGGGCTTCAAGCAGAGGGGTGATCTGCATCCCCTTAGCGAGCTCACCCTGGCCCAGGGGCAGAGACAGGATTCCCGCTCAGGCAGGGAGGAAGGTAAGAGGTGGGCGTGGAGGTGTTGGCGGAGATGCAGGAAGGGTCAAGGGAACCTGTATATAAACTGATGGAATGTGCGAGGAGGTGAGAAAAGAGGAGAGGGAGCGTCATGGATGAGACTGGAGCAATTAGATGAGAGGTGCTTGTTGTTCTTGGGACAAGAGAAACAGGCCCTGGGAAAGCAGCAAATGGGGGATAGGAGGTTAGAAATAGTTCCTTCCGGGCAGACTTCAGCTGTCCATCAGACATCCCGTGAGATATCAGCTGGATAGTTGGGTACAAAGAGATACCGATCTGGGGTGCGGGAGAGATGACTGGGGTTGAGGCATTGGATTATGAGTTACCTTCCTTGGAGATGTGGGACTTCAAGTCATGGGACCGGATGAAGTCAGCCCGGGCAAGGGGAGGGTTTTCCCAAAGGAGCAGTCCCCCTCCCCCGCCTCTCCAGGAGGTGCCCGCGCTGTCGTTGCCCACACACAGCCCTTCTTTGACAGTACTTGACAACAACAAAGGCAGGGAGGTGACTCCTCCTTGGACTCATCGTGTCTGGAGTTGGTGCCTCTTCCCCGTAATGGAAAGGGCCTCAGAGGTGAGATGGGAAGACGCACCTTTTCTTTGATGTACTGCAGAGTGAACCCTGGTCCCTCGCTCGAGCCCTTCATAAAGTAAATGAAAATAAAAATCAATTCCACAAAGCTGTTGAGTTTTACTGACTCTGCACAGAAGCGGGGGGAAAAGCCGCCGCAGCGACCAGAGGCGGTCTTACCCGGAGCCCAGTGCCAGGCTGCCCCCTGGTGTCCACTAACGTGAACGACCACTCAGCCATCCGGAATCGGTTTCTTAAAAGTTGCAGCGCATAGAGCTGCTTTGATTTCCTCTCCACTTTTCTTCCTAAATAAGCACCGATTCCTAGAATCCCACACGTCACCATTACAGGAGCATGGATGAGGAAATGAGAAGGCTCCAGATGACTGTAACCACCAAAACACCAAAAGATTGGGCTTTTAAAAAACACATCATTCCTTATCTGACGGGGTATAATCCTCAAGCGATGATATTGACGGCTTAACAGTTTCAGACACCTGGTGGTTCTTTAAGATACCCAGAGAGGCCCTGGCTGGGTAGTTCAGTTGGTTAGAACATTATCCTGATAAACCAAGGTTGCGGGTTCGATCCCCAGTCAAGGCACATACAAGAATCAACCAATGCATGCATAAATAAGTGGAACAACAAATCGCTGTTTCCTTTTCTCTCTCTCTCTAAAATCAATCAATAAAATTTTTTTTTTTAATGTTAAGATACCCTGAGGAGTCTGAACTTGATATAACACGTGGGGCTGATGAACTCGTGTCTAGAGTCAGGCTCTCTGAAAGGACAGCCTGGGACAGGAGCTGAGTGCAGGTACCAGAAGCAGAGGTGTGGAAGAAGGGAGCAAAACGGAGGAGGGAAAACGCAGAACGGGTTATGGAGCTGCCTACTTCTGGGCCCACTAGAGCTCAGTGCCCGCGGGGACCCTCCACGAAGCCACGCAGAAGGCACCTGGGCACTAGCCCGCGGAAGGGCAGAAGCCGGTGCGTTTTTCCGCCGCCTCTCACTGCCCCCTGGTGGAGGACTGCTCCCTCGCCTCTCCGGGCTGAGTCTCTACGATGCCGACTGGGCTTTAGAAAAACACCTTAAGCAGGAAACCAGCAGGAGGCCCCGGCACACCTGCTTGAGGAGGGACAGCGGCAAGAACAGAAAACTGGAACCAGAAAAGGTGAGCTGAGGGAAGGAGGCCGCAGCTGGACAGTTGTCCGTGTCATCTAGGAAGACTCACCCTGACCAGTTTAGGGACAGGGGACCGCAGTGACCATTTGCTACCTCTGTGAGCGTTGGCAAGCTCCCTTTCCCTCTGAACCTTCATTTCTCCATCTAGAAAGCAATTATAATGGTAACTATAATTAAGTGCTCTTCTAAATAATAAATGTGTTAATATATGTGAGGTGCCTAGTGCAAGAAGAAAAACACATTAAGTTGTTATATTATTGTTAATAAAATATTAATTATAAGAGTAATAGCTCCTCGGCCTCCCTGGTCTCCAATTCTGGTTCACATTCGTGACTCCATTTTGGTCTCGCTCTTTAGTAGCTCCTGTTTATTGGGGCCCGTGTGGGCGGCCTCGGCTTGTTTCTGTTCTTCCTCCCTCCCTCCTAGCAAACGTTCACTGCGGGGCACGAACTGTGCTTTGGGCGTTGTGCTCACACTGCCCTAGAACTCTGCTTCACTTTTCCGAACATATATAGCCTCGTACCTGAAATACTGGAAATTCACTGTCTGTAGAAGTATCGCCCACAACGAAGCCCTATCCTGCGCCACACAAATACTTTGGTCTCGCCGTGTCACGTGTTGGAAATGCGACAAACAGACCAGAGCTTAGACATACAGAGGAGCATTGTCCCTTCTGAAGTGTCACAGTCCCCCTCCGCTCCCTTCTCCACCCACACAGAGTCGGCATAAAAATTCTAATGTATTTGAAGACAACACATGTGTTTCGTTTTATCTGCAGGAATACGCAACAACCCACGCAGAGGAGCACACGATGCTAAAGACTCCACCTTACTCGGCTTTTTTTTTTTTAATTTTTTTAAATTTATTTTTATTCATTTTAGAGAAGAGAGACAGAGAAAGAGAGAAGGGAGGAGGAGCAGGAAGCATCAACTCCCATATGTGCCTTGACCGGGTAAGCCCAGGGTTTTGAACCAGCGACCTCAGCATTCCAGGTCGACGCTTGATCCACTGCACCACCACAGGTCAGGCCCTTACTCGGCTTTTTTGCCACCCTCTCCCCATACCTCACCTGGCGCCCTTCACTCAGTAAGTACTACCTACTGCATTCAGCCATTTATCGAATATTCTTAGCACCTACTGGAAGCTAATTGATGTACTACGAGCTGACGAAGGACACAAAGGTAATTAAAATGTGATTTATGATCTCCGGATCACTGTGGTCTAACGGAGAAGATGGTACTAAATGCCTCTGCGAGAGGCTCTTCGAAGAGTTTTACGAATGAAGATGAGCTGACAGGTGGGCAGGACTGCCACAGACAATAACGTGAAAGAAAGGACGCACTACGGTGAGCGGGGACAGCACAAGCAACGGCCGAGTCCGGAAACGCTTCTGTCCGTCCTAGACCAAGAGTGTGCGGTATAAGGAGAATGACGAGGATTTGTCAGGGAACGGAATAAGCTCCCACTGGCTTGTTTACTTATTGGTTCCAGACACTTATGAACCCCGATTTTGTACTATGTGAGACTCTTCCACCCTTCTCTGCTCCAGTTTCCCCACACTTGAAGAGCATGCACTCCTCGAAACGAAATGGTCATTGAATTTAGCACGTAGGGTTACTCACAGCTGATGAAAACAAAGGAAGAATGGAAGGAAGGAAGGGCTGAAAGAACTGTCCTTTACAAAGACTGTCACAAATGAACGTGGGTGATTTTATAAAGCACTCAAGTATCCATAGAGAAGTTCGCTTGGTTCCAAACCTGAAGATCAGCAGCAACAATTGAAAAAGTAAGGAGGGGCCCTGGCCGGTTGGCTCAGTGGTAGAGCATCGGCCTGGCGTGCAGAAGTCCCGGGTTCGATTCCCAGCCAGGGCACACAGGAGAGGCACCCATCTGCTTCTCCACCCCTCCCCCTCTCCTTCCTCTCTGTCTCTCTCCTCCCCTCCCGCAGCCGAGGCTCCATTGGAGCAAAGATGGCCCGGGCACTGGGGATGGCTCCTTGGCCTCTGCCCCAGGCGCTAGATTGGCTCTGGTCGCAACAGAGCCCCGGAGGGGCAGAGCATCGCCCCCTGGTGGGCAGAGCGTCACCCCCTGGTGGGCGTGCCAGGTAGATCCCGGTCAGGCGCATGCGGGAGTTTGTCTGACTGTCTCTCCCCGTTTCCAGTTTCAGAAAAATACAAAAAAAAAAAAGTAAGGAGGCCTGACCAGGTGGTGGCACAATGGATAGAGCATCAGCCAGGTTTGAAACCCCAAGGTCACCGGCTTGAGTGTGGGCTCATCAACTTGAACATGGAGTCACTGGCTTAAGCGTGGGATCATCAGCTTGAGCATAGAATCATAGATATGACTCCATGGTCGCTGGCTTGAGCCCAAGGTTGCTGGCTTGAGCAAGGGGTCACTGGCTTGGCTGGAGCCCCCAGGTCAAGGCACATGTGAGAAGCAATCGATGAACAACTAAGGTGCTGCAACTATGAGTTGATGCTTCTCATCTCTCTCCCTTCCTGTCTGTCCTTCTCTCTCTCTCTCTCTCTCTCTCTCTCTCTCTCTCTCACCTCTCTCTCTCTCTCATCCACACACACATACACACACACACACGCAAACACCCCCCAAAAAAGTAAAGAGGCCCCAAAGTTTGGGTTGTTCCCAAAGGGGGACCCAACTACGGGGGGATTAAATCTGATACGAGAAACTGTAGAGGACCTGGGCTGGCCAGGGAAATAGAAAAGACAGGAACGAGAAGAAACACTGAATGCCGAAACAGGCAGACGAGGATTTGAAACGAGGCTGAAGAATGAGCAGGCTCTCGGGGACAGTCTACGAAGGCTCTGGGATAATACCAGAGGTATCTAAACATGGGCGCTAAAACTCACTGCCCATGAACCTTTTTTCTTTTTTTAAGTAAAAATACAGCCTGAAAATTTGAAAAATGTTCCTCACCAAAGAATCCTCTGGAGAAGATGGAAAAATCACCAGGCTGCAGCTGGTACTTTGCTCTGTGAATGGTTTGCAGGCATGTGGACAAAAGGTTCAATGCTCCTGTTAATTACCTAAAAAATGATTAATCTCCCTCTCCCACTACTGAATTAGAGAATCAAGAGGTAGATCACCTAAGCCTCGTCTGTTCCACAGACTTCACAAATAAGTGTCCTTCCTGCGCACTCACCACATGCTCCCCATCCTCCACACCCACAGAGCACGCTGAGAGGAGACGAATGCCACATGCACCTTGGTGTTGCTCAAAACCTGGAGGTGGGAATATGGTGGCGGCACAAACTTTCCAGCCCAGGGCATGTGTGCAACTAATCATGCCTTTCTGGTGGCCGTCAGCATGTCCCTTCTCTAGGGCAGTGAGCACACAATGTAATATACAGAGGATGTACTATGGAATTGCACACTTGAAACCTATCTAATTTTCTTAACCAATGTCACCCCAAGAAGTTTAATAAGATGTTTAACAAAAAGAATGTCCCCTTCTTCTCTGTTCTCCCATATTACTCCCTGTGCATGGATTTCACCCACATTCGCCATGGAATCCTGAAAGCTTCCACGGTCTTCTTTTAAGGACCACTAGGCATGGCCTCTGCTTGGGGTCTGAACTTGAATATCCTCTAGCCTTGCCATTCATCTTCCCACTTATGACTATGGTTTGGATTTTCCCTCTTCTCGTTGCCCTGTGCAAACACATGACTGTAAGTGATATCGGAAGGGGACCTCAGGCCCCAGCTGGGTGGCTCAGTTGACTGCTATGCCTAGCTCTCAGCTGATAGTTCTTCTGCCCCCATCCCATGCCCCACTCCAGCCTGGGGACATCTAGGTTTTTGCAACGGAGGCTGAGGGGACGCTCCTGACGTCTAGCGTTTGGAGGCCAGGGGTTCCACTAAACATCCCGCCAGGGGCAGGGCAGCCTCCCCAGGGGTTCCACTAAACATCCCGCCAGGGGCAGGGCAGCCTCCCCAGGGGTTCTACTAAACATCCCGCCAGGGGCAGGGCAGCCTCCCCAGGGGTTCTACTAAACATCCTGCCAGGGGCAGGGCAGCCTCCCCAGGGGTTCTACTAAACATCCGGCCAGGGGCAGGGCAGCCTCCCCAGGGGTTCCACTAAACATCCCGCCAGGGGCAGGGCAGCCTCCCCAGGGGTTCCACTAAACATCCCGCCAGGGGCAGGGCAGCCTCCCCAGGGGTTCCACTAAACATCCCGCCAGGGGCAGGGCAGCCTCCCCAGGGGTTCCACTAAACATCCCGCCAGGGGCAGGGCAGCCTCCCCAGGGGTTCCACTAAACATCCCGCCAGGGGCAGGGCAGCCTCCCCAACAGAGAACGAGCCAGCGCAAAATGTCAGCAGGGCCAAGCTCACATGAGCCCGCATTATGCCGCGGAAGGTCCGGAAGGAAAGTTTCTTCAGTGGGGCCTCTGTCCACGGTCTCGGCCCTGGTGGCATGCCTCTCCCAATGTCAACGACATCAGCCTGAGGTCCCCCTGTGTCTGAGTTCTGCCCTCTGGAAAAAGGAGTCTGGGGTGATAAAGAGGCAGCTTTTAAAAAACACACTGCAGGGTGACTGTGTTGAACCGAAAGAGAGACTGGAATGTGTGACCCCAGTTCAAGAAGGCGAAACGCAGAGCCCGTAACTGACTGATGTCTCTTTTCGAGCAGGTGAAGAGCGGGGCCCCTGGGGCAGGGCAGGCATGAGGCTGGGAATTACGGCCCCATTATCCACAAAGTGAACATTTTTCCAACAATAACACAGTGATTTCAGAAGCAATTTTTTAAAACAAGAATCTCCCCCCCACCCCCAAACTGCAGAGCGTTTCTGACTTCTGTCAGCAACAAAGGAGTCCAGCCTCTGAAAGCAAGCTGAGCCCTGAATATTAACTCTCCCACCTTGGGAAACGTTTTAAGCCTTCAGACAACCGCTTTTAAAGTTCTAAATGAAAGTCACTCAACAGATTAGAGTGCTCCTGGGCCCCTTTTATCTGCTGAAGAAAGAAAACAGAGGGAAAACTTAGGAGCCAGAGACCGACTCACTGACCTCAAGTCACCTTCCGCACCACGTCTGGCCCGGACATGAGGGGGGTGAAAACCTTTACCCAGAAGCAAGAGCCAGCGATGTAAATGATGAAATGGGATGATATAAATAAGTCCATCTGGGCCCTGGCCGGTTAGCTCAGCGGTAGAGCATCGGCCTAGCGTGCGGAGGACCCGGGTTCGATTCCCGGCCAGGGCACATAGGAGAAGCACCCATTTGCTTCTCCACCCCTCTGCCGCACTTTCCTCTCTGTCTCTCTCTTCCCCTCCCGCAGCCAAGGCTCCATTGGAGCAAAGATGGCCCGGGCGCTGGGGATGGCTCTGTGGCCTCTGCCTCAGGCGCTAGAGTGGCTCTGGTCGCAACATGGCGACGCCCAGGATGGGCAGAGCATCGCCCCCTGGTGGGCAGAGCGTTGCCCCTTGGTGGGCGTGCCGGGTGGATCCCGGTCGGGCGCATGCGGGAGTCTGTCTGACTGTCTTGCCCTGTTTCCAGCTTCAGAAAAAATGAAAAAAATAAATAAATAAATAAATAAGTCCATCTGCCTGACCTGTGGTGGCGCAGTCGATAAAGCCTTGACCTGGAACGCTAGGGTCGCTGGTTTGAAACCCTGGGCTTGCCTGGTCAAGGCACATATGGGAGTTGATGCTTCCTGCTCCTTCCCTGCCTTCTCTCTCTCTCTCTCCTCTCTGAAATGAATAAATAAAATAAAAATAAGTCCATCGAGAGAGAATGAACGGCCTGACCAGGCGGTGGTGCAGTGGATAGAGCATCAGACTGGGATTTGGAGGACCCAGGTCGCCAGCTTGAGTGCGGGCTCATCTGGTTTGAGCAAGGCTCACCAGCTTGGACCCAAGGTCGCTGGCTCGAGCAAGGGGTCACTCAGACTGCTGAAGGTCCACGGTCAAATCACATATGAGGAAACAATCATCTCTCTTCCTTCCTGTCTGTCCCTATCTGTCCCTCTCTCTCTGACTCTCTCTGTCTCTGCCACAAAAAAAAAAGAGAGAGAAAGAGAATAAATGGCTAGATTGTAGTAGTATTTTTACTACTACAATCTAGTATTGTAAAAAATAGTAGTATTTTTTTAAGTGAGAGAGAGAGACAGGAAGGGAGAGAGATGAGAAGCATCAACTCATAGTTATGACACTTTAGTTGTTCATTGATTGCTTCTCATATGTGCCTTGAGGGGGATAGGGGGAGGGAGGGGACTCAAGCTGAGCCAGTGACCCCTTGCCCAAGCCACCGACCTTGAAGGGCTCAAGTCAGCATCCACGAGGTTACATCTATGATCCCATGCTCAATCCAGCAATCAATCAAGCAAGCAATCAATCACCAGCAATCACTCAAGCCAGTGACTGGGGGTTTCAAACCTGGGTCCTCAGCGTCCCAGGTCGATGCTCTATCCATCCATCATTGCACCATCACCTGGTCAGGCAGACTGTATTACTTATAGAGCTCTTAAGAGTTTTTAAAAAGCCTCAAGTTGCCTTCAGCTAAGCCCTTTTGTGCTAAAGATAATAATAATAATTCACCATTCCAGTTTCCCTTCCTGTCCAGAAAACAAGCAATTCCAGGACCAAAGAACTGGCCCGCAGGGACTATCCGAATGCAGTTATTATGTATCTGCCCAGAGCAGCCGAGGTGAACCCGTGTCACTCTCCCCAGCTCCACCGCTCTGATTTCCTTCTGCTGGGACAGTCAATATCATGCCCCCTGATACCTATTCACCCACACCTTCAATACGAGTTCCTGTTTTCCTCCACCCCAGCTGCACTGCCTATGTGATCCAGCTACGAAGCTTTCCGAATCACCACCGCACCCAAGCGTCGGGGACGTAAGGCCCAAAGCAGCCACAGCAAGGACGCACCACACGGGCTTTGGGGCCGTTTCCCCGGGACTCACTCTTGCAGCACGACCTTCATGCTCCACTCTGCTTCTCTCCGCCTTATTTCTCCCTGACTCCTGCCCATACACACTAACTCTCCATTCTCAGGCTGTCCTCATCTACCCGCCCCGCACTGGGGGCGTTACAAATACAGTTGTCTTTAGTTCTGGCAGCCAGCCAGGAGGGACCTATCGTTACCTCTATGTGACAGACGAGAAAACCAAGGCTTTAATAACTTATCAACAATAACACAAAAAATAAGTGGCAGATCTGGTCCCAAATCTGACACCAAAAACCACTGTGACAATTAAATGAAATAATACACATAAAATCCTTTCGGCAGAACCTGTACTGTAGCAGGGGTTATTTCAGTGTTGCCTCGGTCAGCAGTAATAGTACAAGTACCTTCCTCCTCCTGTTCTCTGGCCTCTCCTCAGCCCTTAGTTTCTCTTCCTTGGACTATTTCAGTTTCCCTCTCAATCCTCCCTCCGCTAGTAGTAGTGCACACTGTAAATTCATCGTCCAGTCACTACCTGAAAGCAACTTTAACCACGCCACATTATTTATAGATACCATCTTCATCTCAGCGCGATAGCAAGTTTGTTACCAGTTCCGATTCGGTCCCTATAGACTCCCTTTCCCTCATCTCCAAAATAGTTTACTTTGTACTTGACGGTGTGATAATTCCAACCGGCTTCCCACAAACTCTGGTGAAACACTAAGTTGCCCACATACCTGTTGTTCCACACCTCCTGGCTTTACTTATGCTGTTTTCTTTGTCAGGAATGGGCCACTCCTCTTTTTTCCCCATGGATGGCTTTTATTCATTCATTCATTTAGGTTCATCACAGGAGCCATGGCCAGAAGCTTCCCCTGAGTCCCCAGCCAGCATCGCTCCTCTTCTCCTTTTACTTTTTCTTTTTTTTTTTCTTTTGCTACAGAGACAGAGTCAGAGAAAGGGACAGACAGGACAGGAGAGAGATGAGAAGCACCAAGTCTTCGTTGCAGCACCTTAGTACTTCACTGATTGCTTTCTCATATGTGCCTTGACCAGGGAGCTCCAGTTGATCCAGTGACCCCTTGCTCAAGTCAGTGACCTTGGACTCAAGCCAGCGACCATGAGGTCATGTCTATGATCTCACACTCAAGCCAACGATCCTGTGCTCAAACTGCTGAGCCTGTGCCGAAGCCAACAACCTTGGGGTTTCAAACCTGGGTCCTCTGGGTCCTAGTCCGACGCTTTATCCACTGTGCCACCGCCTGGTCAGGGTTCTCTTCTAACATAACATCCAGTGCTCCGCTATAAGATGTTCTCATTGTGTGATGATTTTGCACATCAAACTATGGGAATCTCTCAGACAGGGACTATGTTTATTTCTCTGTGGATACCCATATTCTAGCTTTACACGGACACTCAAGTATTTCTTTAACTGAACCTGTTTGTATAACAATCTCATAAGATATTGTGGGGTTCGTCAACACAGTGATTTCCTCCTGTTGATCAAAAGAAACAACAGGGGGGAAAAAACTAAGCACCTCCTCTGAACTAGGTGTTGTGGAATAGATAATGACTTCAGCGTAGGAAAGCAGTGATAGGATTCTTAGAAAATAATTCTAATATGAGGTAACATTTGATAAAGCCCAAACCCAAGAGACAAATAAAGCAGCAGGAGATTGGCAAAGGGATAGCAGTCCTTGTTAGATGCAGTGCATGGCGGCTGTGAGGTGGGACCCTGGAGGGCTCAGAGCTCCAGGGAGTTCTCCCAGAGAGAGAAGGGCAGCTACTGGCAGCTGCGGGAACACTGCTCAGCATTTTGCCTTCTGCTGGGATTCTTTCCTTTTGCTCCACAATCGCACCCGGGAGCATCCCGCTTGCTTCTTAGAATTCCACAATGGCCACCCAACGTGTCTTCCATGTGCTGAGTAGAGCGGGGATAGGCCGGTATGCTCAAAAACAACTTCAATAACCATCAAAATGGGGAGTGGAGGAGGTAGAGGAAAACATAATAGAAATTGATGGTCCACTATCCAAAGTAAACATCTGTGAGTGTTCAGACATTGATAAAAGCGTAAAAACGAAGAGAATACATGAAGTAGTTATCATAGTGCCTGAGGAGGAGGCAGCCCGGGCAAACTAGTCGTTATAATTTGGTTGGAACAAGCTGATGAGGCGGGTATATTCCAGACGCAAAGAAAGAGAGGCTCAGAATGATCAAGAGAACTGCTCAAAGTCACAAGGTTGGTCGTGGAAACAAAATTCAAATCAGCAGCCCTGGCCGGTTGGCTCAGCGGTAGAGTGTCGGCCTGGTGTGCAGGAGTTCCAGGTTCGATTCCCGGCCAGGGCACACAGGAGAAGCACCCATCTGCTTCTCCACCCCTCCCCCTCTCCTTCCTCTCTGTCTCTCTTCCCCTCCCGCAGCCAAGGCTCCACTGGAGAAAAGTTTGCCCGGGCGCTGAGGATGGCTCTGTGGCCTCTGCCTCAGGCACTAGAATGGCTCTGATTCCGGCAGAGCGACGCCCTGGATGGGCAGAGCATCACCCCCTGATGGGCATGCCGGGTAGATCCCGGTCGGGCGCATGCAGGTGTCTGTCTGACTGCCTCCCCGTTTCCAGCTTTGGAAAAATACAAAAAAAAAAAAAAAAAATTCAAACCAGCATCTATTTGACTGTGAGTCTCTGTTCTTTCTCTTACACTAAGCTGCCTGCTTGGCCGGCCGTGTCCCCTGCACACGCAACAGATTCGTCTTCTGAACAATACTACCTGTTACCTTAAGCTATGCCTGGTAAATACTGACTCCCTTCAAAATGTTCGCCCCCAATGGGCAGAGGCCAGCCTAGCTTCAGAGGGGAAGATGAGCCAAAGTTAATCCACATGCTCTGTGGTTTGGTCTCGTCGGTGGCTGGCCCCGTTTCTGGACGCTCATTCCTGAATCGCTCCCATGAGTAACCCAGCCTGGCCACGCCACGAGGGTAGGGAAGACATACAGCACTGGGACCCATATAGACCCAGGAACCCACGTTGATGGAAGTAACCAGAAGATGGCATGGAAATAAGGAGAGCTTGTACTCAAAGACCTATTCTCTTCCGTGTGGGATAGAAAACAACCATTGCAATGCCCATCACAGAAGACAAAGCATCAACTTTGATGTCGGAACCAGGGGTTAGAGCTTTGGAACTGAGACATCTACTTTCTCATCTATAAAAGAGGATTATCATGAGGATTGAAAATAATAAGTATAGGCCCTGGCCGGTTGGCTCAATGGTAGAGCGTCGGCCTACCTGTTTCCAGCTTCGGAAAAATACCAAAAAAAAGAAAAAAGAAAATAATAAGTATAACTTGCCCAACCCCATTGAAAGATAGGTTGAAAACTGTGGCTGTTGTAAATTTTGTGATATGTAGTAGCGATATTGTTTTAGCACACGGATACAGGTAAGAACAGGTGCATCTGGGAAGTCCTTAGTGAGTTGTACAGGCTCCTGAGAACCAGCTCCTACATGGGTCTTTCCAGCCAGCACGGGACCATGTAGAGACAGTGTAGACAAATAACCAGGGCTTTGACAAAGCACACGTGAAAAGACGCCATGCAATCTCCCACTCCTCCTTGAGGGGCTACCAACCTTCCGATGAATGATGGGAGTGGGTGTTGGCAATGAGGCGGAGGGGTGGGAAGCACTCCACATTAAATATTCAAATCCCGCCTGCCATTCCCAGGGCCCCAAAATCTCATACCCTGGGCTGAAGCAAATGAACAATAAGAGAGCTAGTAATAGGCCCTGGCCGGTTGGCTCAGTGGTAGAGCGTCGACCTGGCGTGCAGGAGTCCTGGGTTCGATTCCCGGCCAGGGCACACAGGAGAAGCGCCCATCTGCTTCTCCACCCCTCCCCCTCTCCTTCCTCTCTGTCTCTCTCTTCCCCTCCCGCAGCCGAGGCTCCATTGGAGCAAAGATGGCCCGGGCGCTGGGGATGGCTCCATGGCCTCTGCCCCAGGCGCTAGAATGGCTCTGGTCACAACAGAGCGACGCCCCAGATGGGCAGAGCATCGCCCCCTGGTGGGCGTGCCGGGTGGATCCCGGTCGGGCGCATGCGGGAGTCTGTCTGACGGCCTCCCCGTTTCCACCTTCAGAAAAATACAAAAAAAAAAAAAAGAGAGAGAGAGAGAGAGAGAGCTAGTAATAAGTTAACAGCCCACTTCAGAAACAACTGCGTTCATTCTGTTGAACAGCTACTTGAGTTCTGATGGTTCCCGCTCATTTGCCAGTGTGTAATTCTAATCAGAATGAAAGTCCTTAATCATAGCAACATTACAGAATCTTCTAGTCTGGACCTCTCAGCGCTCTTAGCAAAGTCAACACCGTGTGTGTGCTGGCCTCTGCAGAGCGAACTGTCATCAGCTCACAGCTCTTCCCACCGCCAAGCCCCGCTGCCTTCTCTCGTGGCATTTGTTACAAAGAGATGACTCCAGAGACTGAATCCTTCACCATCCCATCCATCTTCCTCTTACAGAGCAACAACAAATCAGTCTCTGAGGAGTCTGAATCCTGACTCGGCCATTTATTAGATCTTTGATCTGGGGCTATTTATTTAAACGCTACCAGCCTCCATTTGCTTGGTTGTGAAGTGGGGATAAAAATGATCCCTACTTTTATGAGTTGAGCAATAGTATAAGCAGTTCTGAGATGTGTCAGGCACTTAGCCTGCTGCCTGACCTATAAGGGCTCACTGGATTTTAACTGTGGTCCTTATTTATTTTTATCTGCGGAAGATACTCTCCACAAAGGGTTGCCATCCATTCCTCCCTTCTCTGCGAGTGTGTACTACTTCATCCATTAAATCAATTACTTCTCCTCTTTGCTCAGAGCCGGCACTGTGATTCTCTTGATCAGTAAACTGTAGCAGAAATGATGCCATCTCTGGTCCTTTCCTTGCCTGGCAGGCCTGACCAGGCAGTAGTACAGTGGATAGAGCATCAGACTGGGACACGAAGAACTCAGGTTTGAAACCCCGAGGTCACCAGCTTGAGTGCGGGCTCATCCAGCTTGAGCACAGGCTCACCTGAGTACAGGGTCACTGCCTTGGGTAGGGGATCACTCACTCTGCTGGAGCCTCCCGGTCAAGGCACATATGAGAAAGCAATCAATGAACGATTAAGAAGCCACAACAAAGAACTGATGCTTTTCATTTCTCTCCCTTCCTGCCTGTCTGTCCCTATCTGTCCCTCTGACTCCCTCTCTGTCTCTGTAAAAAAAAAAAAAAAAAAAAAAAGAAGCCTGACCAGGCGGCAGCGCAGTGGATAGAGCGTCGGAATGGGATGCAGAGGACCCAGGTTTGAAACCCCAAGGTCACCCAGCTTAAGCACGGGCTCATCTGGTTTGAGCAAGGCTCACCAGCTTGAGCCCAAGGTCGCTGACTTGAGCAAGGGGTCACTCGGTCTACTGTAGCCCCCCGGTCAAGGCACATATGAGAAAGCAATCAATGAACAACTAAGGTGCCACAACGAAGAATTAATGCTTCTCGTCTCTCCCATTTCTGTCTGACCCTATCTGTCCCTCTCTGTGTGTCTCTCTCTGTATCTCTCAAAAGAAGAAGAAAGAAGAAGAAGAAGAAGAAGAAGAAGAAGAAGAAGAAGAAGAAGAAGAAGAAGAAGAAGAAGGAGGAGGAGGAGGAGGAGGAGGAGGAGGAGGAGGAGGGGAAGGAAGAAGAAGAAGAAGAAGAAGAAGAAGAAGAAGAAGAAGAAGAAGAAGAAGAAGAAGAAGAAGAAGGAGGAGGAGGAGGAGGAGGAGGAGGAGGAGGAGGAGGAGGAGGAGGAGGAAGAAGAAGAAGGAAGAAGGAAGAAGAAGAAGAAGAAGAAGAAGAAGAAGAAGAAGAAGAAGAAGGAGGAGGAGGAGGAGGAGGAGGAGGAGGAGGAGGAGGAGGAGGAGGAGGAGGAGGAGGAAGAAGAAGAAGAAGAAAGAAGGAAGAAGGCGCCTGACCTGTGGTGGCGCAGTGGATTGAGGGTCGACCTGGAAATGCTGAGATCGCCGGTTCGAGACCCTGGGCTTGCCAGGTCAAGGCACATATGGGAGTTGATGCTTCCAGCTCCTCCCCCTTCTCTCTCTCTGTCTCTCTCTCCTCTCTCTCCTTCTCCCTCTCTCCTCTCTAAAAATGAATAAAGAATAAATAAATAAATAAATAAAGACTATCTTCACCAAAATGAAAAATTAAATATTTATAAAAAAAAAAAAAAGAAGGAAGAAGGAAGAAGGAAGAAGGAAGAAGAAGAAGAAGAAGAAGAAGAAGAAGAAGAAGAAGAAGAAGAAGAAGAAGAAGAAGAAGAAGAAGAAGAAGAAGAAGAAGGAGGAGGAGGAGGAGGAGGAGGAGGAGGAGGAGGAAGAAGAAGGAAGAAGGAAGAAGGAAGAAGGAAGAAGGAAGAAGGAAGAAGAAGAAGAAGAAGAAGACTGGAGCATCCACCTTCCAGCAAAGCCAGTCACCTTGCTGTAAAGGAAGTCAGACCAGACAACTGAAGGATGAGACACCACCAGGAAAGAGAAAAGCCACACAGAGGAACACTGAGGCTCCAGACCCCTGAGAAAAGCCAGCCGAAACCCCAGCCGATGGCATCTGCGTGAGACACCCCACCCCAGAGAGACAAGTAATCATCACACTGAGCCCCAGCAACCCCACAGCCAGCCCACGGCTTTATGAAAAATCATAAAGTATTATATAGATAACTAAAAAAAAATCCATTTATTTTCTCTTCTACTAGAACATGAGCTCCTTAAGGACAAGGACCACACCAAATTTCCATCTGGATTGCCAGCTCCCAGACAGACAGAAATCTGAACAAATTCATATATCAGTCCACCCGCAAAGTGAGGTTGTGGGTGGCTAAGGCGGAGTGTTTGCCCACAAAGCTACCGAGTGAATTCTTTCCTATTTCTTTAGGAGGACACTGTACATGCAGAACTGAAGTCCAAAAAAGGAAAACAGGACAACATAAAGGAGGGGGCCCCTTCTTTAAAAACTATGCTCAACATCTTTGTTCCCCAAACAGCCTGCCTGCCTACCAGCTTCTGAGACAGAGACCCCCCGGGGAAGCCAGAGGAAGGGGAGTGGGAAGCTTGAAGTGGGGAGTTACCCATCAAGTTGAGACTGCGGAGGGAAACAGTGGAAGACAGAGTGTTCCATGGGTTGACGTTTCCCTACCCATCCCTTCAGGGATGCTGCTCACCATCTGTCTTGGCTCTGGGAGGTTGGCTCTGTAGGAACGGAGGGAGTCTCCTTCTGTCACCACTGCAGGCTGATACCAAATGAGACCTGGTCACCTGACCTGTGGTGGCGCAGTGGATAAAGCGTTGACCTGGAAATGCTGAGGACACCAGTTCGAAACCCTGGGCTTGCCTGGTCAAGGCACATATGGGAGTTGATGCTTCCAGCTCCTTCCCCCCTTCTCTCTCTCTGTCTCTCCTCTCTCTCTTTCTGTCTCTCCTTCTCCTCTCTAAAATGAATAAATAAATAAATAATACTACCCCCCAAATGAGACCTGGTCTAGCAGAGCCTAGCTCTGTCCCTTTGAGGCGGACGGCCCAGCTCCACATCAGAAGTCATCTCCGGCAGGTTCCTCTCTTTCTCAAGCTTCGTCTTGAACCATCGCTCTCTTCGCTTTTGCATCTGTTTTCTGTCGAGAATCTTGCCTGTGTTCTCAACCTCTTCCTGGGCACCAGTGGTTCTGATAACAATCTCTCTGTCCCCACCAGGAGGCCTTACTTTCTCATGACTGTTCCTATTTCTGGTTATGGTGGACAAAGTGAAAATCCTCCCTCACTTGGCCAGGCCACAAAGCTCAGTGTAAACCCTCATCATCTCTGTAATCCCTTGGCATACCCATGAGCTCTCAGTTGAGGCACAAATCCCATCTGTTGGTCAACATTTTACATGGATCCTTTGAAATGGGGTAAAAATAGAAACAAACAAAAAAAACAAGTTGCAACGGAGCAATGCCCCAGATGGGCAGAACATCGCCCCCTAGTGGGCATGCGGGGGGGGGGATACCTGTCGGGCACCTCCCCACTTCTCACTTCAGAAAAATACAAAACAAAAACAAACAAACAAAGAAAAAGACTCTGACTCTCCAAATTTGAGTCAAGGCTTATAAAACCCAGTGCCAGACCTTCTCACCAGCTTTCGCTCTACTTTTCTTCGTGTTAAAAGTTATGCCCTCCGCAGTCATTTCTGCTCATTCCCACGGTCCTTATATTCTCACAGCCACTCCTTGCTGCCATTTCCTGAACTCACTGAGTTTTGTTCCAGATTTTAATTATGCCAGATGTCCACTTACTGAGCCTCAAATATCTTCCTCACATCATCAAATATTTATCAAGTCTTCCCTATGTGAATGTAACGAAGCCCGCTTACTGTTGTCTAGGACATATGATCTAGTGGAGGTGACAGAAAAACTAGCAGGCAATTAAACACTGTGGTTCATGCTCAAGTGCTTCTCCAGGAAAATCAGAATGTGCTCCGGAAGCACCTCATTCTGGGGGTCAGCAAAAGCTTTCCAGGGCCTGACCAGGCAGTGGGGCAGTGAATAGAGCATCGGACTGAGATGCGGAGGACCCAGGTTCGAGACCTCGAGGTCGCCAGCTTGAGTGCAGGCTCATCTGGTTTGAGCAAGGCTCACCAGCTTGGACTTAAGGTTGCTTGCTCGAGCAAGGGGTTACTTGGTCTGCTGAAGGCCCACGGTCAAGGCACATACGAGAAAGCAATTAATGAACAACTAAGGTGTTGCAATGAAAAACTGATGATTGATGCTTCTCATCTCTCTATCTGTCTATCTGTCCCTATATGATTCTGTCTCTGTCAAAAATAAATAAAAATAAATTTTAAAAAATTTTTAAAAAGCTTCCCAGGGAAGTAAAGAGCAGGAGATACCCACATAGTTGCTACTCAAAGTGTGGTTCATTAAAATATAGAAATCCCCAATTATAGGTAAAGACTCCAGCACCTCTCTCCTAATAGTGGGTAGAATAAGTGGACAGGAAGTCAGCAGGAAGGAGGAGTCCTGCGCTCCAGCCGTGATGCCCAAGAGGTTGTAGGACCTGAGCGAGCCGGGGCCCAGTGACACATCGATACACGCGAATATATGGGCAGTGTTGGCAGAGTCCCATGTCCCGAGCATGCCTCGGAAGTTGTGGAGGACCACTTGAAGCATCAGAAACACAGACTTCTCAGAGATGCCCAAGGAGAATGGAAGACCAAGGACCAAAGGACCCCTCAGCAAACCCCAAAAGTATAACATGCCCTGTGAGTCTTGGGGGTGGTTTTTACCATAACAACGAACCTGTCGAGATATGGGCTTAAAATAGAAAACAAGATTGTGTTGAAAATAAAGGCATATCTGTTTCACATCTTTGTGGATGAATTCAAACTTCCTACATATATACATGCTGTGTATTAAGGTGAAATCTAAAAGGAACAATTGATATTGGCTTACTTTGGAGAAGGAGACAGGGTATAAGGAGGAAATATCAATATTTTTATTCTTTTCATTTTATCTTATGTCCTTTCCAATTCATATATGCCCGTGTTAGAATTTTTACATTTAAAAATGGAAACAGCCTGACCAGGCGGTGGCGCAGTGGATAGAGCGTTGGACTGAGATGCCGAGGACCCAGGTTCAAGACCCCGAGGTCACCAGCTTGAGCGCGGGCTCATTTGATTTGAGCAAAAGCTCACCAGCTTGGACCCAAGGTCGCTGGCTCCAGCAAGGGGTCACTCCGTCTGCTGAAGGCCCGCGGTCAAGGCACATATGAGAAAGCAATCAATGAGCAACTAAGGTGTCACAACGAAAAACGAATGATTGATGCTTCTCATCTCTCTGTTCCTGTCTGTCTGTCCCTGTCTATCCCTCTCTCTGACTCTCTCTCTGTAAAAAAAAAAAAAAGAAAAAAAAATGGAAACAGTATTTATACACCTGATTATTATAAAAATCTGATTTTTTTTCCTCTTAAGTAAACCCAATGCAAAACAGAGTACAAGGGTTTAATAAGGATTGGGTACATGGCCTTAAATGGCTTAGCATTTTGTCAAGTTTTATGAAGTTAAAAATAAATATATGAGGCCTGACCTGTGGTGGGACAGTGGATAAAGCGTCGACTTGGAACGTTGAGGTCGCCGGTTCAAAACCCTGGGCTTGCCTGGTCAAGCCACATTCAAGAAGCAAGCAATAAACAACTAAAGTGAAGCAACTGTGAGTTAATACTTCTTATTCCCTTCCCTCCTCTCTCTTTAAAATCAAAAAATAAAATCTTTAAAAAATAAAATTAAAAAATAAATAAATATGTGAGGGAGAGTGTGGTGAAGAGGATTTTTAGGGTAGAGAGCATGCTCTGTGTTTATCATAATGATTGATAAATTTGTCCGAACCCATAGAATGTACAACACCAGGCGTGAACCCTACTGTCAGCTACGGACTTTGCGTGACAGTGATGTCGAAGGAGATTCATCGATGCATGGGGGATGTTGATATGGGGGGGGGGATGTTGATATGGGGGGGGATGTTGATATGGGGGAGGCTGTGATGTGTGGGGACAGGGAGCATGTATAGGGACAACGTCCGAACCTTCTGCTCAGTTTTGCTGTGAACTGAAAACTACTTTCAAATAGTCTTTGAAAAATAAAAAAAATTTTATGTTCAAATAAATATAACATACATTGTATTCAGGAATACATCATTTTTGTTCCGATTTATAATTTTTTAAAGTGACATTCTGGTAAAATCGCCTAATGGTCTTCCAGAAGCAGAATGGAGACCGCTGAGGATCCCGGCAGAAGAGCCTCAGCGCGGGCGGCGTCCTGCACGGAGCACTGTGACATGTGTACCACCAGATGGCAGCCTCTGCCCACGGCGGCGGCTCCAGCCCCGCCCCGCTCTGCGGCACTGCCCTGCGCTGAAGGAACAAGAGAGGGGCCCGAGCCCCTTCCCACCCACCCCCGTCGCAGGGGAGGAGGACGGTTCAGAAAACATCCCCTGATACGAGCATTGCTTTCCGCAGGGACACACGCTCCTGTCCTCATTCCCTTAGAAGAGCCTGTTAACTTCCGCACAGGTGTGGCTATTTTAAACACACACTCAGGCACGCACACACGCTTGCGCACAGACACGCAATGGCCAAGCTGAAAAAGTCCTCGAATCACCAGATTTCAAAGTTCACAGCGATCCTGCACCTGTTCCAGGAGCACAGAAGTCGCTGAAGACGTCGCACATTAACTGATTCAGCGTCAGGATATATTCGCCCTTAACGTCACCACCAGTGGGGGTTGTGCTCTGCGCAACCAGCACGTCAGGAAACCACAAACAAATGAAATACAGAGCTCACCCAGCGCTCCCCGAGCCAGGCTCTGGGACTTAACTTTATCCCCTTAATGCACTTCAGGTAACTGACTTGCAGTGCGGTTTAGTCGCTTCTCCATTGTGAAAAGACCCCTTCTTTCTGCTATCACTGTACTGTACTTATTACCTACCTTATTATAGCTTTTCCTATAATATTGGGGAGGGGGACAATATCTAGTTCTCTGAAGAGAATTTAGTGTCAGTTGTCGGTAGCGCACTCAGTAACCCCACGGATCTGTCTCTTACTTCAATAGTGTTCGGACGGAACAGACCCAGACACCCCTTCTTCCAGCCTCCACCCTCCTATCCAGTCACCACCTTTAGAACCCCCTCGGTCACCCAGACGCCCCTTCTTCCAGCCTCCACCCTCTTTTCCAGTCACCACCTTTAGAACCCCCTCGGTCACCCAGACGCCCCTTCTTCCAGCCTCCACCCTCTTCTCCAGTCACCACCTTTAGAACCCCCTCGGTCACCCAGACGCCCCTTCTTCCAGCCTCCACCCTCTTCTCCAGTCACCACCTTTAGAACCCCCTCGGTCACCCAGACGCCCCTTCTTCCAGCCTCCACCCTCTTTTCCAGTCACCACCTTTAGAACCCCCTCGGTCACCCAGACGCCCCTTCTTCCAGCCTCCACCCTCCTATCCAGTCACCACCTTTAGAACCCCCTCGGTCATCCTCCGCCTCCTAGATCAGCCCACACCGTTTTATGAGCGTTAACTCCATACTGCCGAGTAACCATGAGCTCCCAAATTCGTCCAAATTATTCCACACGGGTGGAGGCCCAGTCAACCGCCTGGTCATCCTGCATCTGCAGGCCTTCTGCACCTACCTCTGTCTGGGCTTCTGTTTCTACCGTGACAGTGTGGGGCCTGAGGGCTGGGCCACTTCTTCAGTGAGTCTCAAGGGCGCCTTGTGTCTCTTACAGATGCAAAACCAGCACGGGAGCCGCGGCCACTTCCAGGACATGCAGAAGCCTTCCAGGACCAGAAACTCAGGACGCCATGGAAACCACGGGGTCCTGGTGAAGCGCCTGACTCAGGCCCTTTTGGGTCTGCATGTGCTGAGTTCTGCCTGCACATACCCTCATCTCAGTGACTGTCTGGAGAGCCACTTCCTGTGGGAGCAGGTGAACTTCATCAAAAAGATGGACGACCACCTGACTCACCTCTGCAGAATGGCCGGCCCCCCAGGCTGCACTGGGAGAGTGTCTCTTTAAAAAAAACTCACCCTCACGCAACACCAGGAGCCTGTGGGGCCCTTCTGCATCTCGCTGCTGTCTGGTTTCTGCCTGAGCCTCTCCCTGCAACCACTAAGCATCCTTTTAACCATGCTAGAGCCCTCTCCCATGCATTGGACCCAATGGAAACAATAAAGCTTTTGTCAGCAAAAATAAAAAATTGGTGTCATTTGTGTTTTCCCTTTTAAAAATAGTATCCAGTTGAATTTAACAGAGAATTTTTTTAGAAATTTTCCTACTACAGACAAATCATGATTAAATGGAATGAAATGTGAAGTTCTGTTCAAAAGGAATTCTGACAGCTATTGCATAAAATGCAGTTTTCTGTAATCACAATAACACCTAAAATGTCTCATCACCATGTTGAACATCCAAAGCTACAGAAAGTTTTGGGAACACACCAAGCAGCAAGATCTCAACAGATTGAGAAAATGCTCCAGAGAATGGCAGTTTCTCACAATTCCTTTTATGCATTTAGAATCAGAGGGGGAAACATCGAGAAGGTTCCAGGAAATCCGTTGGTGGTAGATTAAGGAGGCAGGAGACAGCAAAGTGGAGAAGTCTCTGGGATTCGATAAAAAGCCCAGTGGAGAAACCCATACTTCTTTTACATTGGTGGGTCCGGGATAGTTCATGATTAACATTTGCAGCACACAGAGATGGTATCCGGAACAAGACAACAGTGAGGGGCTCTGTGTCTCTCTGCTCTCGTGCCTGCAATTGTGCTGTTAAGGGGTCTAGAAAACAAGTTACTCTGACATTCCAAAGGTTCGTTAGGTAGACACAGAGCAACAATGGAACAGGGCTCACTCAAGGTTAACATTGACCTTTGCTTAAGAAACTAGAAACCTGGGTCGTGACTACGTGCTCTGACCGTCCCGGTTGGGAATCTGTGATGACGCCATCCTGTGTGCTTACTTTTGGTCACTGACCTTGTCAGGCCTGCCATGTGGCCCATACATAGCTTGTCAGGTTTATTACGTAGCCCTTTTCTGTTCACAGCCATGAAAAAAAAATTTTAAGTTATAGAAAAACTGCCCCACTTGATCTCAAAAATGTTAATATGTAAAATAAAATAAACGATGCATTTTTTTTTTAGTTTAAAGCAAGATATTATGTAACTCTGACCTAGGAGTCTTTTTTTTATGCCACTGCTGACCAGAGGGCCATTATAATTGGCAAGTCAATATGGCCTTAGGTTGCATTCATAAAAGAATAAAGTTCTAAACAATGGAAGTGATCATCACAGTCTACATTGCCTTGGTCACCTGAGTCACCTCTCTTAATGATGCTAAATTCTTTACAACATTTTATGATGGGGTTTGTTAACCTGAAGAATGGGTTTTGATGTCAAATTCTTTATTACATTTGAAATGAGTTTTGCTCAACCTGGCCCGTGGTGGTGCAGTGGATAGAGAGTTGACCTGGAACACTTAGATTGCTGGTTCAAAACCCTGGGCTTGCCCAGTCAAGGCACATACATACAACAAGCAAGCAATGAACAGCTAAACCAAAGCAACTATGAGTTGATACATTTGCTCCCACCCCCCTACTCTCTGTAAAAATCAATAAATAAAATCTTAATGGCCTGACCTGTGGTGGCGCAGTGGATAAAGCATCGACCTGGAAATGCTGAGGTCACTGATTCAAAACCCTGGGCTTGCCTGGTCAAGGCACATATAGGAGTTGATGCTTCCTCCTCCTCCTCCTCCTCTCTCTCTCTCTCTCTCTCTCTCTCTCCTCTAAAATGAATAAATTTAAAAAAAAGAAAAGAAAAAAAAACTTAAAAAAAAAAAGATGAGTTTTGTTCATAGAGAAGAGGGGTTAGGACGGCCGAGGGCTCCAGGCCAGACAGCCCCAGCATCTGCAACTGTTTCTCCTGCCCTCGGGAACGTAGACCTGTGCTGACCAGACCATCCTGTGAGGTTACTTATTTATTTTTAACTACATAGAAACTTTACAAAATGCCAAGCCACTCAAGGCCATGTACCCTAACCTTTATTAAACCTTTTCACTCTGTGCATTGTGTTTACTTAAGAAAAAATTAGCCCTGGCCGGATAGCTCGGTTGGTTAGAACATCGTCCCAAAGGGCAGGTTCACTCCTCAGTCAGGGCACACAGAGGAACAGACCAGTGTCCCGCCTCTCCCCCCATCTCTCTCTCTAAAATCAATAAATAAACATTTTTTAAATTTATATGTTTACAGCCTGACCTGTGGTGGCACAGTGGGATAAAGCATAGACCTGGAACACTGAGGTTGCCGGTTCGAAACCTTGGGCTTGCCTGGTCAAGGCACATATGGGAGTTGATGCTTCCTGCTCCTCCCCCTTCTCTCTATCTATCTATCTATCTATCTATCTATCTATCTCTATCTCTCTCCCCTTTCTCTAAAACTCAATAAATTAAAAAAACAAACAAACAAACAAACAAACTGCAGGTCAGGGATCTCTGAAGTGTTCAGTAGAATTCCCTATAAAGAGAGCACAACCTATCTTTGAACTAGCTCAAATAAAAATATATATATATGAAAAAAAATGAAAAAAAATTTAGATGTTTATAATATAGACTTGTGTAAACAGTAAATATGCACATCTGGTAATCAGACGCATGCCTATGAACACAGTTGATCTCATTATAAGGAAGACTACTGTCACCCAGAGTCAATCAGTATAACTGTGATTTATTCTCACTGGTGGCTATTATTGTGTTGGATATTGTCATTTTTTTAATTTGACAATCTAAGGGAAGAGAGGTGAGTGCTCCTGACTAAATAGTCAGGTATTTCATGTTTTAAAAATTCTGGCAGCACACAAGTTAAAAATCACTGCTCTAGACACAAAAGTCTGGAAAACTTTGCATCTTATAAATCTCCTCTAGAAATGTATGACGCATATAGTGAAAACTCTGAGATGCTCTGTAGAAGGAAACCTATTTTACCTGAATTAGTCAAAGTTCCTAAGATTTGGCTTCTACCGCGGCCTATCCCACGAACTCGCTCTTGATTAGAAGCAAGTCATCTTCCTTATCAAATCCTGCATTGCCCGCCTCTAGAGTGAGGAGGTTGAGCGAGGTGTTCTCTGGGTTCTCTGTCGGAGATTGTTGTTTCACTCCGAATCACAGGTATCTGATGGGAGGCAGCGTTTGGTCTTAACCACTCCAAGGGCTATCAGCACAGCCTTCTGCAGCCGCCATTGGTCCCAAGTGGTGTGCAATCGCCTCTCCAGCCTCCCACAAGGAACAGCTGGAGATGGAAACAGCTCAAGAACATCTGGGTGTTTTCAAGGAGGCTGCACCACATCCCTCGTGGTCAATGCCACACTGATGTCACCCTTACACTTGGGGAAATGCTCTCTCTCCAGTTTTAGTTGACAGCCTGTGTCCACTAAGCCAACAGCTCCAACTGCTGTGGTCCTGATAATCTCTTTTTAATAATTCAAAAAATCAACAATAATCTTCCGTTAAGTTATGTGAATGGGGTTACTTCAACCCACAAAAGCAAGGAGAGCTACTTCAGGGCTTGACAGCAGGGCCAGACACAATGGCTTAGATTAAGGCAGGAGAATAGCTCCAAGTTTGAGGTTCAAGTTTGTTCTTACATTTGCGGCTGTGTTGGGCCCTTAGTATGATTCAAGCATAACTTATGAACGTGTACACTGGCTTCTATTTCTCTAAACCGTACTTAGGAGGTGCTCAAATCCTCTTAACTAATGAGCACAGGGAATCTCTCCCCCGTATAGCTTCCCACCTTGGCTCTGAGGTCACTGACTGCACCCCTCTCCCCGCCCTCCATGTGGCCAGTGAAGTGAGTGAGGCTTAGGGCTTGTCTGAGTCCCCTCAGTCACCCATGCAGGGCTTCACACTTGCAGGGTGAGGAATATTGAGGACCTGGTTGGCTCTGACTCTTCTGATCTGTGACCTTGAGCCAGTCACGTGACCTCTCTGGGCCTCAGACACCCTCTTCCTCTGTCGTAAAACAGGACTGATAACCCTGCCATGAAAACCGTATCAGACCACTGGGCGTACATCTCTCGCCCCTCCCCAGCTTGGGCTGTAACATCTGGGAGCATCTTGACACTGTCTGACTCTCTGGACCTTGTTCTCTGGTGTCTTCCGCCTGGACGAGGGCTCCTCCTTCAGCCCGGTAACAGCCTTTATCGCTCGTTCTTCAAGACGGCCATGAAGGCTTTTCTCCTCCGGGTGGTTTCTCTTGACACCCCAGGCTGGACATCTCCCTTCTGCACTCCTGCGTCAGTGGCACGTGTATTTACGTTTGTCATTGTACTTAGTGAACCCAAAATCCCTGTCCCCATTTTCAAGATGCTCACAGGCTTGTGGCAGACGCACCATGTTCTTTTATAATCGCCCTTTATCCGCAACTTTGTCCCGCTAGGGTGGTTAACACTCCTCTCAGTGCTTGACGGTTAACTGTTGAGAGTGAAGGCACAGGGGGGACAGGGGGACCAAGGCAGTCGAGACCTAGGGGGGTGCAGCACTGGCACTGTCTGCGACATGGAAGGAGGTCAGTACCTGCACCTGTCAGTAGGCAGATCCTACCAAGCCGCCTCAAGGGTTATACGAAGGGGATTGGACTCTATCCTGAGGGCACTAGGGAGCCTCCAGCGGGTTTTAAGCAAGAGGAAGTATGATTGGCCGTATGTTATGTTTTCGAAGGATCCTGCTGGCTGCTTTATGGGGAACGTCCTAGAGGGACAAGACTAGAGTGAGGGGCTATTGGTGCGAGCCAAGGAAAGGCTGATGGTGTGGCATGTGGATGGAGAGAGGTGATGGCTTCTACTTCCGGCATAATGAGCGGTGGCTGAGACGAAATCCTGGCCCCGCCCCTTCCTGGCTATGGACTCTGGGCACCGGCTTCACAGCATCATTGTCAGAATGAATGAGGGAATAAATGGTTTGGTAGAATTTCAGACCTGTTCTGGAGGTAAAGTCCCATGGGCTTATGGGAAGTGAGAGAGCTGATCAAGGATGAGTCTTGGATTTCTGGGGTGAAAGGAAGTGAGTAGGTAAGTCAGAAATGACTCAACAAGGGGCATGTCAGGGCTAGAGATGGCTGGGTAGGAGATATACTTGGGGTCTGTGTGTGTAGTATGTCCGGCCCTTACACCTCAGCCCTGGCTGGCTCTGAATCCTGGTCCTCACCCCCACGGGCAGGGCAGGGTGGATCAGGCGCAGGCAACCAGAAGGGTTAGAACTGACTGGGAAAAAGTCCAACTATTCGAAAGGTGAGGCCGGATCAGAAGCGCTCTGTGTGATCCCAGGTACTGGGGCCTCAGCTCACACGTGGGAACGGGGGTGGGGACAGCTGTGCCAGGGCCTGGTCTCCAGACTCCTAAACACCGAGAACCGGGAAGTACAGACGATGATGTTGAAACACCTCCTCCTTCGTGGTCCCTCTCACGTGCTCCCCGCTCCGTCTCTCCCCTCCTGGTTCCCCAGCCAGAAGCAACCCCTCTGCACTCTGAGCTCCTAGAGCAGGGGTCCCCAAACTATGGCCCACGGGCCACATGCAGCCCCCTGAGGCCATTTATCTGGCCCCCGCTGCACTTCCGGAAGGGGCACCTCTTTCATTGGTGGTCAGTGAGAGGAGCATAGTTCCCATTGAAATACTGGTCAGCTTATTGATTTAAATTTACTTGTTCTTTATTTTAAATATTGTATTTGTTCCCATTTTATTTTCTTACTTTAAAATAAGATATGTGCAGTGTGCATAAGGATTTGTTCATAGTTTTTTTATAGTCTGGCCCTCCAATGGTCTGAGAGACAGTGAACTGGCCCCCTGTGTAAAAAGTTTGGGGACCCCTGTCCTAGAGCCTCCACACGCTGAGCACTGACAGGGCCGTGTCTGGCCTCTGCCCACCCCACAGCCCCTGGCACGGCTGGCACACACAGGCACCCACTGCTACGTGTGCTGCTCTGGGCCCCCTCCCTGCAAGCGGCCAGCACAAGCCCAGGGCTAGCCCACAACTTGTGGCTCTGCTGTCATGGTCCTAGCCGACAGAGGAATCGTGGTCCTGCTGGCGACAACTCCGAGTGTGAAGCAGAAGAAGGAGAGCAAAGCAAACCCACAGGCTGCACGCGGGGAGCCACAGATGGACACCATCAAGAAAGCGCTGTTTAATCATTTATTAAAATCCTTACAGTTTTCAGGTGGAGGCAGGTGGCTGTACTTTTCCAGAGTAGTTTCACATACACAGAAGTGTTTGGAGACACTCTATGAGCCGGGGGGAGATACTCCCAGGGAGTCCAGTGGCCAGAGCCCTGTATGTTCCCTGGGGGCTTGGGAGATGCTCCCCCACGCTGACTGTGGTGGGGCAGCGTCTGCTCCCAGCCCCCACCACACCTCTTCTTCTAGGGCTTTACATTTCCCTGGGGCGGACTGGATGTGGAGGACAAGGGTGGTGGGGATACCAAAGGCCCTGGTCAGTCCAAAGAAAGGACCGCCTCTTCAGATGAGAGTGGTTCTCTCAGCCGACACCATCTTCTTCCCTGCCCCAGGCCACTGGGGCGGCCCAGCATCCCCCACCCCAGCTCAGCCAGCCTCCTCTGTCCTCTCCAAGAACAGGAGGACCCGGAGCTTCTCCTTAGATGGGTCTGGAGGCTGGCACACATCCACTCCCCACCACTCCCACATGCAGGGTACCCACAGGCAAACTGACACGTACGGAGACATCGGCACAGAGACACACGCCACTTCCTGACTTCCACTCCCTGGGGCAGCAGGGGCAAGGGAGGCAGCAAGGAGGGGTACAGGCCTTGCCTTTTCCTACCTTCCTCCTCCACTTGTGAAACATCATATGTCCTGCAAAGCTCAGATGAAATACCACCTCCCCCATGAAGGCCTCCGTGATTTCCCACAGGAGCACCAAGCCCTCCCTCCTGTGCTGTCCCCTGGCTCTTTCTCCTCCATCTGATCTTTGCCACATTCTGCCTCGTCCTATTAAACACCCCCTAAAAAGTAGCCACTGTGCACCCTCTGCACTTTATTTTTTGCTCCTTCCTTTAGACTCTTGCCTGGAATGGAGACGTGGTGGCTCAAGTTATGGCTTCCATCCTGGACCACTTAATGAGGGCCACCCCTTAGGGAGGGCAGGGTCACAAACTGGAAGGGCCTGGGTCCCTGAGGACATTGTGGGGCAAAAATGCCATGCCAGCCCTGGACTGCCTAGCTCCCCATTTTTATGTCAGAGAAATAAGTTTTATTTTTTTAAGCCAATTATTTTGGGTCTCTGTTACTTGCAAGCAACCCTAGTTTTAACTGAGACACTGGGAATTATTTCTGGCTCCTTTTCCACATCTCCCTGCATCTAATCACCAAACCCTTTGGATTCAGCTCCTTGACATGTAACCTTTTCTCCATGGCTTCTATTTCCGCCTGAACTACAACCATCAGTTTCTTCCCTGGATTACTGTGTCAGCCTTCTTTCTACCTCGTCTTCCTAACTCTTAGGCTTGTCCTTTCCACCTTTCAGACCAATAACTCAAATGAGCTTTCTCATGGGAAAGCTAAATATATACATTACAGAGATTAACATAACACCCACACCCAGAATAGTGACAAGTGTTCATAGTATCTGCAATTTTTTATGAAGTAAATATGACAAAGTTGTGTCATTCCCTCCACAAGGGCAAAGACCCTCTTGTGCCTTCCTGATCCCACACTGAACTGTATCACTGGCATAGTTTTTCAAATTTTTACATATCTTTATGAATGAATGCATAGTGTGGTTTTGTGTATTTAAATTTATCTGAAGCATGCCATATTATACCTATACTTCTGCAATTTGCTTTATTCGTGTTTTTAAGGCCTATCCATGTTGACACCTATAAACTGAGTTCATTCATGTCCATAGCTCCATCATCTGACCATAACAGCACATCTATCTGCTTCCCTGAAAGACAGCTAGGTTGTTTCTATGTTTTGCTTTTACAAACCATTCATCACTGACACCATTGCACATGTGTGAAGTCTCCAAGATCTCTATTTGGAAGTGTAATTGCCAGGTCTTGAGGATAGTGATTGCTATGGGCTGAAATGCATCTCCCCAAAAAGGTATGTTTAAGTTCTAGGCCGACATACCTGTGAATGTGACTTATTTGCAAGAAGGGTCTTTGCAGATGTAATCAAATTAAGGTTAAGCCATTAAGGTAGGCCCTAATCCAATATGACTGGTGTCCTTATTCAAAGCCAAGAAACACACAGGGAGAGGACGCCATTGATGATCACTGACAACGGAAGCAGAGGTTGGAGAGATGGGTCAACAGGCCAAAGAATTGCCAAGGATTGCTGGCAATGGCCAGAAGCGGCAAGAGAGGCCTGGATCAGAGTTTGTCTCGGAGACTCCAGAAGGAACAAACCCTGCAGACCCATTGGTTTGGGACTTCTGGGCTCCAGAACTGTGAAGGAAGAAACTGTTGTTGTTCTAAACCGTCTCGTTTGTGGTCATTTGTAGGGAATTTGTATGGCAGCTGTACGAAAGGTAAAATGCAAAGTCGTGACCTGTGGGAGCACAGAATGACATGGCGGAGAGAACAGATGAACATGAGATGGTCAATTGGGAAGGGCGCCAGGCAGGATGATGCCACAGAGCATAAATTAAATCCAGGGGCACGGTTCTATCTGGGACTTAGAGTGCCAGAGAAGTGGCTGTTGCTTTGAATGGATTTTTTTTTAATTATTCAACTCCTAGAATCTCAAATTCATTCACTTTTTCCTTTAAAAGTGAGTCATTCCCTTCCACGCAGAACTGCAATGATTTGTCAAAAGCAGGTTTGTCGTTAATAACCACGGGTGATTTTGTGCTTACTAAACCAGGCCCCGCTTTTAGACATAATCGGCTAAACTCACTTAATCCTCACAAGAGCCCACACGAGACAGGAATGTTATCTTCACAACAGGGATAAGGAGCAGTCTGGCAGGGGAGGTGATTTGCACTGAGGGAAACATCCGGCTGAAGATTTAGTCGGCCACCGTGTTGCTGGCTTTGCGACGTTTGGCAAGTTACTTCACCTACACCAGCCTCCATCTGCCCAACTCTCCAAGTCCCGTCGAGATTCAGTGAACGAGGCGTGTCCAGCGCTGCAAACCTGTCCTCACCCAGTTCGGGGACCACGTGGCCCGAGCGGCGCCGACTCCGGGGCCGGCGGACCCGAGGCTCCGCGCCCGCCGCGCCGCTCGCTCCGGCCGCCAGGGTCCGCTGTGGCGCGGCTCGGGCCGGCAGCTCTAGCCGCGCCCGGGGAAGTCGCTGTCCTTACCTCCCGCTGGAGCCCGCGCCGCCGAGTGTGCGCCCGCTGGCCCTCCGCTCCGTCTGCAGCCACCCCGCTGCCCGCCCGCCGCCCGCCGCCCGCCGCCCGCCATGGCCCTGCTGCACTCCAGCCGCGTGCTGTCCGGGCTCGCCGCCGCCCTCCACCCAGGCCTCGCGGCCGCGGCCTCTGCCCGAGCCAGGTAAGCCGGGGGGACGGGCCTGTCCCTGAGCTCCGGACTCCGCCAACACTCACTCGCACGCACTTTCTCGGCCACCGCGTCAGGGTCTCAGCGGGCTGAGGCTGGAGCGGCCGCGCCTCACAACGGCCCTCGGGGTCCTACATCCCTGCACGCCCGGGCCCCGAGCCGCTGCAGAGCGTGCTAACGCGCTCCCCTGGGTGAGGAAGTGTGGCCCTCCACGGCACCCGGACTCCCATTCAAGGTGGGGGGGGGTCACCAGGCGCACGTTCGGCGCGGGGGGAGGTGGGGTAGGTGGGCGACGGCCGAGCCCGCGGGCTGCGGCGGCGAGCAGGCTTCACGCCCATTGGCTGCAGGGCCGGGGCCGCCTCGCGCCCATTGGCTGCGGCGCTGGTGCGGGTGGACCCGCGTGTGCCACGCGTGTGCCCTTGACAGTCTAGTAGGGGGCCGTGAGGCTCACCTGTCCTGGCTTCTCTCGGACAGAAGCGGGCTTGTCGGGCCCGCAGGTGCCTGGCTGCCGTTTGTGTGCCCGGGAGAAGGAAGCGCATGGGAGGAAGGTCCCCGGGACTCGGGCGTGCAGACCCGCTACCCTCTCTGCATCCCATGACCTTGGCGCGCGGCATCCTCCCGCCAGTGTTGCCGCCTGAGTCACCTGTGTGCTCCCCCCCCCCCCATCCCCGGCACGCGCGCCGTTTGGCCGCTGTATAGAGAAGTCCGAGTGTAGAGCACCTCTTATTTTTTTTAAGCCCTTAGGAGGTCTGGGTGTGTAGAAGTGGCCGTTCTTCCCTCCATCTCACCCTGATCCTTCATTTAGTAAAATATTTCGTCACCCGAGTTTCACAGAGCCAGACACTGGACCATATGCCAGTGATAGACGCAGGTGTGGATAACTTGAGAGAGGTGTCGCTCAGGACAGTTAAAAGTATATCATTTCGAATTGTGTGATTAGTGTTGGCGGAGAAAAAGTACTGCGCATTAAACGAATTAGTAATTCGTCCTAAGTGGAGACCTGAGCCAGGCGATTTAATTCACCCAAGAATCCGATTGGGGACAGTGTCCTTAAGTACTACTTAATCAGGAACCAAGTCTCCAAACCACCACAACCAGCTAGTAACTGCAAGGAGCAAAGCCTTGATCTCTTCCCCACGCCTCCGGCTTTTGTTTGAATGTTGTGTGACGGTGGTGTGCCCGCAGAACAGTTTGTCCTTGCAAAAGCCCCGCACTCTTGGCAGTAGTTTCTTCAGGCTTTCACACGTTCTTAACTCCCTGATTTGGTTCCTTCTTGGGTCACTGTCAAGGCATGCCCTTTAAGTCAGCCTCCCTACTGGACCAGAATTAGGGAGGGGTTGTTATCATTTGTGTAGCAAATTTGGAGAACAGACAGGGGGTGCTGAAAATTACGAGCAAGAAAACCTTGGTTTCGCCACTGTAGTAATATTAAAACGATCTCTTGTTTTGTGGAGTTGGCTGGGTGGTCTACAGCTTTCCTCATAGTTGTTTGTGAAAATCCCTGTGGGTGTGACCTTTTCGTCATGGCTTTCAGTTTAGGAACCTGACACATCTTGTTCTGTCTTGTCCCCATTAGAATATAAGTTCCATGAAGGGAGAGACCAGACTTACTTTGTTCACTGTTAGATATCAGCACTTAGAACAGTGCCAGCATATTTTCATTTTAAACAGTGTTTTTTAAATCAGTGCAATAAAAATAAATAAGACATTTTAACATTGTATTTTAGATCAAAGTCTAAGCATATAGGGGAACTGCAGTTGCAAAATGTGTACAAAAAATAGTCTTGAAATATTTGAGCACCTGCAGCTGTGTTACTGTTAAGGTTTAAACAATGATACATGATTAGGTGCCAGAACCAGATGCCTTTCTGGCTGTTAGCCGTTCAGAACTTAAGAGAAGTGAGAACCTTTGCTCCCATCGCTGTGGAAGTGATTTTTACCTAAAGCCAGATGTTAAAAGTGGAAAACATTTGAAATAACTAATTCAAGTTTTTTTTCTTAAAGGCTCATTATAACACACTAAAGCTCTGGCAGTTGTTATTACAACTGAAGGTTTATCCTATAAATTACTTAATGTTTGGCCTGACCTGTGGTGGCGCAGTGGATAAAGCATCGACCTGGAATATTTAGGTTGCCAGTTCGAAACCCTGGGCTTGCCTGGTCAGGGCGCATATGGGAGTTGATGCTTCCTGCTCCTCCCCCCTTCTCTCTTTCTCTCTCTCTCTCTCTCCTCTCTAAAATGAATAAATTTTTAAAAAGATTAAAAAAAAAGTACTTAATGTTTGTATGTGGCCCATTTAAATGGAAATCACTAAGGCCAGTTGTTTTATTTAGCTGCATTTTTAAAAACAGTGGTAGACATTTAACCTTTTCTAGTTGGCCTGTGCTATATGAAGCATAGTGACATTAAATCAGACATATTCATAGGTCAGTGAAGAAAGTAAACTATGCTGATGAATTTTGATCTATATAATGACCTGTTCTTGATTATTTGGTTTTCAGTGAAATAACTGAAAGTACAGTGTGTCCGTAAAGTCATGGTGCACTTTTGACCGGTCACAGGAAAGCAACAAAAGACAATAGAAATGTGAAATCTGCACCAAATAAAAGGAAAACTCTCCCAGTTTCATACCTATTCAGTGCAGTTCGATGTGGGCTCACGCACAGATTTTTTTTAGGGCTCCTTAAGCAGCTATCCCATATAGCCTCTACAGACTCGTCACTGACTGATGGCCTACCAGAACGGGGTTTCTCCACCAAACTGCCGATTACCTTCAACTGCTTATCCCACCGAGTAATGTTATTCCTATGTGGTGGCGCTTCGTTATAAATGTGCTGATATTCACGTTGCACTTTGGTCACGGATTCGAATTTAGCAAGCCACGGAACACACTGAACTTTCCTCTGTACCGTCCACATCTCGACTGGCATGGCTGTGGGCTGCTCTGCTATATACACGGTGTTGTTACATCATCATCTGCGCATGCGCACATGCTGCCACATCATCCTACAGAAACTGGGAGGGTTTTCCTTTTATTTGGTGCAGATTTCACATTTCTGTCGTCTTTTGTTGCTTTCCTGTGACCAGTCAAAAGTGCACCATGACTTTACGGACACACTGTATTATGAGACCATGGAGAAAGGCAGTATGCAGTAGTGATACAATAACCAGTAGTTAGAACATCAAAGTTATAGGGGTTATTTACTTTTTAAATTGCAGTTGACATTTAATTTTATTAGTTTCAAGTGTACAGTATAGTGGTTAGACAATTATATAACATATGAAGTGACCTCCCGATAGGTCTAGTGCTCACCTAACACCATACACAATTATTACAATATTTTTTACTCTGTTCCTTATACTGTACTTTACATCTCTGTGACTCAAAGTTGTAGTATTGTGTTTGCTGTTTGTAGCTTTGTGATCATGAGCAAGTTAATTAACTTTTCTTATTATAAAATAAGAATGTGAGGGAAAGCATTTTAAAAACTATAAATCACTAGGTAGGCTTCCAGGGAAACTGCAAGGCATTTGAATTGAAAATGCAAATCTGAATACTATGTACCTAACATCTTTTGATCGGCTGGTCAGTGTTGCTCGGTGGCTGAGGCTTTGAGCTTATGTCTAAAGTTCATTGAGAGGAATCACTGTGTGGGCCACTGCTTGTCTCTGTCAGCTTTGTCCCTAAAGCACTCTTGTTTTTATCTAGTACTGTCTCTTTAAAAACATCAGAATTCTTACAGTGTGGCAGTCTTGACTCTTTTAGGGGATTGGAATGATGACAGGCCTGGAGGACCTGAACGTGATTACTGATGCAGGACGAATCAAATTGAGCATTCCTGATCCTATATTGAGAGTTTGAGATTCAGTATTTTCAAATTGCTCTTAGAACTTCTAAAAGGTACTGCTCTCAATTACATTTCTGCCCGAAGACTCAAGGATGTTTCTGAGAGAATTTTTATGCCAAATAAACTTTTTTTAAAGATTTTTATTTATTCATTTTAGAGAAAGGAGAGAGAGACAGACAGACAGACACAACAGGGGGAGGGGTGGAGAAGCAAATGGATGCTTCTCCTGTGTGCCCTGACCAGGAGTCAAACCCGGGACTTCCACACACCGGGTCGACGGGCTGATTCTCTACCACTGAGCCAACCAGCCAGGGCCATTTTTTTTCTTTAAAGAACATGACAAGTAAGTGCTCTTACCACCGTTTAACAAGGGTGCCTTCTGTCCTTGTGCTTGGGGCAATGGCTCTGTCATCACTGATTGGCAACCTTGGAGACAGCCATTTTCCTTAAAATGAAAATCACTTACTAGAAACTATCATATGTCCTTGACCTTTGAAACATGTCTTTTACTCATCAGCTATTGACAGTGATATAGATAGGCAGGTGGCTGCATGTTTTCGGGGTGTGAACTGTGGGTAGAAAATAACAAAAGCTTTCTTCAGGCCCAGTTCAGAAGTTGCTTTGAGGTATTGGTGACATACTGGACCAACCAGGAAGCCTAGAACAATTTTAAAAATGAAAGGATTTTTGAGTTCTGGCTATAAAACTGTTGAGGAGGAAGAATGATAATATCTCCCAAGAAGCTAGAAGAAAACTAAATAGTATTTTTTTTTTCTGAAGTGAGAAGCAGGGAGGCAAGCAGGCAGACTCCTGCATGTGCCTGACCAGGATCCACCCAGCATGCCCACCAGGGGGCGATGCTCTGTCCATCTGGGGCGTTGCTCTGTTGCAACCTGAGCCATTCTAGCACCTGAGGCGGAGGCCATGGAGCCATCCTCAGTGCCCGGGCCAGCTTTTGGTCCAATGGAGCCTTGGCTGCGGGAGGGGAAGAGAGTGATAGAGAGAAAGGAGAGGGTGGGGAAGCAGATGGACGCTTCTCCTAGGTGCCCTGGCTGGGAATTGTACCTTGGACTTTCACACCCCCAGCCGATGCTCTACCGCTGAGCCAACCTGCCAGGGCCACTAAATAGCAATGATTGAAAGCAGGAAAGACCTGTATATGGACACAAAGCCTTATGACCATGTGCTCCTTGAATTCTCTACATACTTGCCTCACCAGGCTTCATGCTAGTGGCACAATGGTTATAAATAAGAGTGTAGTGTGATAACTTAGTAACAATGATGCCAGCTAATATCAAGTACTCTGCTCTGTACCAGGCTCTGTTCTGTTTTCTGTTTGTTTTGTAAGAGAGAGAGACTGACAGACAGGAAGGGAGAGAGATGAGAAGCATCAACTACTAGTTGAGGCACTTCTAGTTGTTAACTGCTTTTCATCCGTTCCTTGACGGGGGGTGGGGGGTCCTGCTGAGCCAATGACCCCTTGTTCAAGCTAGTGACCATTGGGTCATGTCCCCGCCCAAGCTGGTTACCTGGCACTCAAGCCAGTGACCTCAGGGTTTCGAACCTGGGTCCTCAGTGTCTCAGGTCATCACTCTATCCACTGTGCCAGAGCCTGGTCAGCAGCTCTGTTCTGTTTTATATTTAACAACTCCTTTCATTCTTAAAAAAAACCCGTGAGATAGGCACTGCATGCCCTCATTTTACAGACGGGTTCTAAAAATGCAAGTGTATTCATTGCACTCCCCTGACCTGATCACCATATCCCCACCACCAGAAAAAAAAAAAAAAAAAAAGGTGATAACTCTTATTACATCCAAGGTGGGCCCAGGAAACTATTCTTAACAAGCTCTGTAAATGATACCCTTAAAAAGTTTGGGAACAGGCTAAAAGCCCGAGCCCCTTGGGGGTGGGGGAGAGTTGTCACACTCTCCTCTTCCATCAGCCCTTGCTTACTCCTCTGGCTTCATGGTTTACCTCTCTCAGCTTCCCACTGCCAAAACAACTTGAAATATTCTCTGCCTGGGAATGAATTGAAGTCAGGTTTGGGCCGCTGTGGAAGCCTGCACGTGCACCCTGTCCTCCCCACGGTGATATGGGGAGGCGCGCCTTCTGCAAGGTGCTTTGAAGTCTTCCGCAGTATTGATCACGATGCCTATTGCAACCATTTGTTGGAAATGGATTTTTGTCAGATCCAAGGTTTCTCTGGCCATGGAAATCGTCCTCCTGTAACTGATGTCTTGTGTTTCCCATTTCAGCTCCTGGTGGGCCCATGTGGAGATGGGGCCCCCAGATCCCATCCTGGGAGTCACAGAAGCCTTTAAAAGAGACACCAACAGCAAAAAGATGAATCTGGGAGTTGGTGCCTACCGGGACGACAATGGAAAGCCGTACGTGTTGCCGAGCATCCGGAAGGTGAGCTTGCCGTCCCTCTCCTGCCTACTGGGACAAATAAACTGAGGGAGCTCCCGGAGAGAGGCGGAAAGACAGCTGGACCGGGAGTCAGGAGACCTGCTTCCGGTTCTGATACTGACTGCTTGAATCACTGAGGTTGACTGGGCTGCAGTCTCCTCAGCTATAAAAGTGAGCTATTGGAACTGCATGGTCTTTTCCAAGACTGAATTTCTATGGTTCTATATAAAAGAGGCATAATGTCGTGTTTGATTCTTAGGATGCACAAAAGGACCAAGATTTTTTTTTTTTTTACAGAGACAGAGAGTGAGTCAAAGAGAGGGATAGACAGGGACAGACAGACAGGAACGGAGAGAGGTGAGAAGCATCAATCATCAGTTTTTCGTGGTGACACCTTAGTTGTTCATTGATTGCTTTCTCATATGTGCCTTGACCACGGGCCTTCAGCAGACTGAGTAACCCCTTGCTCAAGCCATTGACCTTGGGTCCAAGCTGGTGAGCTTTTGCTCAAACCAGATGAGCCCGTGCTCAAGCTGGTGACCTTGGGGTCTTGAACCTGGGTCCTCTGCATCCCAGTCCGATGCTCTATCCACTGCGCCACCGCCTGGTCAGGCAAAAGGTCCAGGAATTTTAACATCGTCTCTTGGTAGTAGGAATAGGCCTTCATAGGGTTACTCTTGTTATTTTACATTTCTCTCCTTTTCATTGCCTTAATAAAGACCCCCTTCCTACACAGACATACTCTGTCCTTTCTTCCTATCGAACTATAGAATAATTTTATTTTTGTTGCAAATTTATTATAGTCTTTCTATTGGTTATTATAACTATAATTTAATCCCCCGAAAACAATTTTTTTCAAAAAAAAAGTATGTCTTCCTTTGCCTTTGCACTTCTCTGATGAAATACATATGTTCCTGCCGTGCCACTTCCACAGTGGGGCGGTGATGTGTCTGTCGTTCCTCCGTGCTGCATAGCTAGGCCCATGAGCGGCGTGACAGAAGAGTACTTTGGGTAAGAGTAAAGAACTCTGCCTACCTGAGCCACACACTATGCAGCAGACAGGCTCAGGCCCTCGTGACGTGCTGCAGGGTTAGAGCCTGGGCTGGATGAACTACTGAGGAGACGTTTCTGAGCACATAGGGAGTGCATGTTAGACGTTGTCTCTACAAGTCTCTGAGTAGCAAAAAGGACTCAAGAAATACGCTTTGCCAGACCAGTGGCGGCACAGTGAATAGAGGATCAACCTGGGACACTGAGGACCCAGGTTTGAAACCCCGAGGTCGCCAGCTTGAGTGTGGGATCATTGACATGATCCAGTTGTTGCTGGCTTGAGCCCAGGGTCGCTAGCTTGAGCAAGGGGTCATGGGGTCAGTTAGAGGCCCCTGGTTAAGGCATGTATGAGAAGCAATCAATGAACAACTAAGGTGATACAACTACAAGTTGATGTTTCTCATCTCTCTCCCCTCCTGTCTCTCGCTCTTTCTCTCTCAAAAAAAAAAAAAAAAAAGGAAGAAAAGGAAACAGTTTGCTTGGTCTCAATAAATCAGTTTAAAGCGCTGGCCAGGTAGCTAGTTGGTTAGAGCCCTGGTCAGCAAACCGCGACTCACAAGCCACATGGGCTCTTTGGCCCCTTGAGTGTGGCTCTTCCACAAAATACCACATGCGGGCGCTACCTCAATAAGGAATGTACCTACCTATATAGTATAAGTTTAAAAAATTTGGCTCTCAAAAGAAATTTCAATCATTGTAATGTTGATATTTGGCTCTGTTGACTAATGAGTTTGCCGACCACTGGTTAGAGCATCATCCTGATACACCAGGGTTGCAGGTTCAATCCCCAGGGCACATACAATAATCAACCAATGAATGCATAAATAAGTGGAACAACAAATATCTCTCTCGCTCTCTCTCTTTCAAATCAATCAATCTAATTATTTTTAAAGTAAAATAAAGTATTCCACAAGAGGTAGCTATTGTAAGCTAGAACACCACCACACACTTGTACATTAGCTCATCAGCTCTTCACCTCAGTCATGAGGTACAGGGACAGTTGTTTCCCCATTCAGTAGATGAAGAAACTGGGACTCAGAAAGGTTAATAATTAGCCCAGGGTCAACACAGCTAGTAAGAGACAGCCAAGCCTCTGACTCCAAAACATGAAGACATGTCTATTATTAGACCTTTGAAGTTATTAGACTGACATACGTTGAAATAGTTCCTTTTTATCTATTAGTTTGATTTTTATTATCTTGTATGTGTTTTAAGTGTTGCTCTTATTCTGAACTGTGGTGGCACAGTGGGTAAAGTGTTGACCAGGAATGCTGAGGTCGACATTTCGAAACCCTAGGCTTGCCTGGTCAAGGCATATATGGGAGTTGATGCTTCCTGCTCCTCCCTCTCTTTTCTCTCTCTCTCTCTCTCTCTCTCTCTCACTGTCCTCTCTACAATGAATAATGTCTTAAAAAATAAAACAAAAAGCTTGACCAGGCGGTGGTGCAGTGGATAGAGCGTCAGGCTGGGATACAAAAGACCCAGGTTTGAAATCCCAAGGTCGCTGCCTTGAGCACAGGCTCATCCAGCTTGAGCATGGGGTTACTGGCTTGAGCTTGGGATCATAAGCATGACTCCATGGTTGCTGGCTTGAGCAAGGGGTCACTCACTCTGCTGTAGCCCCCCACTCAAGGCACATATGAGAAAGCAATCAGTGAACAACTAAAGAGACTAAGGAGCCGCAATGAAGAATTGATGCTTCTCATCGCTCTCCCTTCCTGCCTGTCTATCCCTATCTGTCTCCCTCTGTCTCTCTCTGTCTCTGTCACAAAATAAATTTAAAAAATAACACAATAAAAAAATACTTTTAAGAAAATTAGCACAGTTTAAAAAAATAAGAACAAAAAAGTGTTGACGTTAGCCTTTGTTCTTGTGCATTCCCAGAAAGCCGTTTTATGTTAAATGATAACCAAGAGACGCTGTATACCATCCACATAAAACTGAACTTTAGTTATTTACTTTTAAAGATTTTATTATTAACTTGAGAGAGGGGGATGGGGGGAGAAGTGGGAAGCATCAGCTTGCAGTTGCTTCTCATAGGCGCCTTGACCAGGCAAGGCCGAGGCCTCGAACCCGCGACCTCAGCATTCCAGGTCAACACCTCATCCACTGCGCCACCACGGGTCCGGCTAAAACTGAACTCTAAAAATAAATAAATAAATATTTCTGTTCTGCAATATAATGTGGTAAGTATTCTACTTATCCTTCTTCTAGGACAACATCTGCAAATAAAAAATAAGACTTTACCTCCAAAATTTACCTTATAAAACATTAAATACACCATGGGACAAAAGTAGGGGTACAGTTGTGAGTGCACAAAACAGAGCCTGTTCTCATGTTGTTCTTTGTTAATTACTGTGTTAACTTTCCATACAAATACTGTATAGAAACACTACTTTTGCCCCACTCCGTATTAATCAAGGTGATTCCAGGTAAGGAGGTAAAGCTAAACAGATGCATTCTCTCTTGTCCAGGCAGAGGCCCAGATTGCTGCAAAGAGCCTGGACAAGGAGTACCTGCCCATCGCGGGGCTGGCTGAGTTTTGTAAGGCGTCCGCAGAGCTAGCCCTGGGCGAGAACAGCGAGGTCCTGAAAAGCGGCCGGGTAAGCTGAGTGGCGTCTGTCTTTAAATGTAGTCATCAAAACCAATTGGAGATGATTTAAACAGTTTAAAACGAATAGGTAAAGGCACGCACTTCTGCTAATGTTGTATCTCTTCTTTAGACAATAAATTGGTACTCATTAAATAAAAGAGTTCCTGTAACACCAACTCCAAAAGCATCGTAGTAATTTGATAGATCTGACACCTGAGCCACAGGTAGACGTGGCAGCTGGGACCTGCCTTCCTCTGCTGTTCCTCCCTTCCTGCTGCCTCCCCTCTCTGAGGTCTGGAGAGCCATGAGGGAGGAGCACAGGTGTCCCTTAGTGTCTCCTCCTTCCAGCTCCTGGGGGGGCTCCTGTTGTAGAAGAGAGAAGACCCTAAAGTCCCTGGACATAGCAGTCTGTGTGTAGCTGCAGAGTGCATGCAGGCTCACACTTGGACTAGAAGACTAGCACCGTGCAGGTGGGTGCAGCCAGGCCACCCAACAGCTCGCCTGACCCAACGGCTCAGTGCATTATAGTTTACTTCCTTTTGATACAAGTATGCTTTTTATTTTAATGAATAATGGTTTTTGTGTGTGTATAAGACTGGGAAAAACACAGTGTAGCAAAACTAAGCCAACAGTTCTCCCCTCCTCACCCCTCCAAGGCCAGAATAAATACATTCTATTTACAGGACTGGTCTAAGTCCACGGGTTAGTTCATTGACTCAGAGAAAAGCTTATAACCTTGACCCAGTGGGAATGATCATAAGTCACCGACAGAAGCTGGTTTGATTAATGTCCTTACAGTCAACCACCTGTTCACCCCTCCTGAAAACTTACATATTTCTCTGTAGTGTTTTTTTGTTTTGTTTTGTTTTACAGAGACAGAGAGAGAGTCAGAGAGAAGGATAGACAGGGACGGACAGACAGGAACGGAGAGATGAGAAGCATTAATCATTAGTTTTTCGTTGTACATTGCGACACCTTAGTTGTTCATTGATTGCTTTCTCATATGTGCCCTGACCACGGGCCTTCAGCAGACCGAGTAACCCCTTGCTCGAGCTAGCGACCTTGGGTCCAAGCTGGTGAGCTTTGCTCAAACCAGATGAGCCCGTGCTCAAGCTGGCGACCTCGGGGTCTCGAACCTGGGTCCTCGGCATCCCAGCCTGACGCTCTATCCACTGCGCCACCGCCTGGTCAGGCACATATTTTTCTGTAGTTTTTGCTTTGTCTGTGTACATCTAGTCAGTTGTTACCTAAGTATGAGACTGGCCTATCTTAAAATAACACCAGCCTGTAATTTTCTAAATTGCTGTGTCTTTTGTGAATCGTTCGTATTACCAGAGTTACGGTCAGAATTTATTTCTATCATGCCAGAGTTTGCAGAGACAAACTTCATTTAGTAAAGAGTTTGTAAGTTGGGTTCCTCCCATTTAATCCAGTGTCCGCCAGTCCAGAAAATAGCTTTAGGTTTTGTAGAGCGTTGTTTCTGTGGTGCCTTTAAAATAAAGAAAAAAGGAAAGGAAAGGAAACCTCCCGTGCTTTCTTACTCATCCCTTAAAGTGGACAGACTGGAAGAAATAGAGTTGCCTCAGGCTTCGAGCTCCCTGTTACCAAAAGATAAGTGTTTCCAATTCTGCAAACTCGTAAGAGGAGCCTCTTAGACAGCCTTTAGCGTGTAGTCAGGTCATTCTGACGTGCTTGTTGGCTTGCTTTTCAGGGAATTCTGGTGTTCGCAGAGTCATTTGATTTTGCATAATTCTACAATAATGTTTTAATGTAGTGACTAAATAAACCACTCCTTTTTCACAGGGGAGGTGGGGATTTTGGGTCCTGAAAGTTTCTCACGTAACACAGGATTATACTAATAACGGGCCATGAGGAATTCGCTTTTGCATCAGCCTGTGTCGGAAGCGGACGGCTCTTTTGGGAACCAGTGTGGAGGGATGGGTCAGCCTGTCGCTTAGCACAGGGGGAGCTGGCACAGCACTGTTCTCACATCTCCAGACCCTCACTGGGAGCTTGTCCCAGCCTCTCTGTGCGCTTGACCTCGGGCTTGCTGACTGGGAGTGTGCCTCACTGACCTTGGTCTGTCTCCCTCAGTATGTCACCGTGCAGTCCATTTCTGGGACCGGGGCCCTGAGGATCGGAGCCAGTTTCCTGGTGAGTCCAGAACTTACTTCTGCAGAGAGCTCTCAGCCCGCCTGTAAGCTGAGGTGACTGGGTGTCCTGGTGCAGCCGTGTTTGCTGGCCCAGAAGGGGATGCCCTCCTTCCACAGGGTTGGAAGAGTCCTGTTCCCTGATGAATGGACCCGGGGGGGGGGGGGGGGGGGTAAAAATGAAAGTACTTAGAAGAAATTACAAACATGATATTATAATTATGATAGGACAATAAATACATTAATGTGATTATAATGATAAATGAATAGAATTATACTAGTATAATTTATTGAGCACATGCTGTGACTAGGAGCTTTGATCTTGATGAAGGTGGCTCACTTAACACCACTTTACACATGGAGGAAGCGAGGCGAGAGGCCCTTAGCTACAAGCTGTCTGTCAGAGCCCAACCTCACGGCAGGCGGCCTCGCTGCTGAGTCAGCACTGTCTCTCAACCAGAGACACCAAGTTTCCAGAAAAACCTCTGTTCCATAAAATAGATCAACTTCTTTTGTCTCACCTCTCCTTTCATCCCATCTCTCAGCAAAGGTTTTTCAAGTTCAGCCGCGACGTCTTCCTGCCCAAACCGACCTGGGGCAACCACACGCCCATCTTCAGGGACGCGGGCATGCAGCTGCAGGGGTATCGCTACTACGACCCCAAGACGTGCGGCTTTGACTTCACGGGCGCCATGGAGGACATCTCAGTAAGTGAGGGGGCGGGGCAGAAACCTCCCTGGGGAGATCGGACGTCTCCCAGCTGGGGCTTCACACCCGACTGCAAGGACTGCGGATGACTCACTCCCCGGCCGCAGGTTATTTCTGTTACTTATCAAGTAATAATGACCGTGTGGCATTTCGGGTAAATCATCTCCTTTCACAGCTGCAGAGCAATCTCCTGGTTGGTTGTCTTTTTAGAAAATGCCCCAGCAGAGCGTCCTCCTCCTGCACGCCTGCGCCCACAACCCCACAGGAGTGGACCCCCGCCCCGAGCAGTGGAAGGAGATCGCCGCTGTGGTGAAGGTGAGCGGGGCGCGCTGACTGCTGACCACTGTGTGTGCACTCCCAGCCTCAGCTGCTCCACCCGGCCGCGTCCTAACAGTGACTGCTCCACTTCCGCCCAGTATTAGCGGCCGGGAAAGAGCCCACGGCCACCTGATCCCAGTCCTGTCGTGGATGATACTCGAGCAGGGTGAAAGTATCTGTTGTCCCCCAGCCTGGGCCTCGGGAATGCTGACCAGTGTGTCCTTGGCTGGCCGGTGCAGGAGGCACCCACTGCCCTGGCTGTCTGCGGGGGCGTCCCTGTCTGTCCCGGTCGCTGGTTACTTGTTCATCCTTTAGCACTTGTCCTCGTCCCCTTGCACCCTTGCCGCATTCCTCAGCACTGCTGTTGTCACCGGGTCAGCTGGCAGAGCAGGCACGCATCACAGTGCCCGGAGGAAGACATTCCGGTTGCCTTTCGTCCCCATTTTCACTCCTCTGGCTTCCATTTCCTTGCATCCTGTCAGCCCTCGGCTGCAGACAGCGAGACAGAAATAGCGTTCAGAGAGCACGTTCCGGATGAGCTGGCTCCGATGTGGCCGCCCGTGAGCCCTGCTGCAGGAGCAGTCTGCCCAGTGACATTAGCCTGGGAAAGGCTGGTCCTGGTCCCGTGGTGACTGGACCAAAGTCAGTCTTCTCGGAAGACTGAGATGACGATTCTCCTTCCTTAATGTCTTCTTGAGGGACCGTACCCCCTGGAGGAAAAAAAATATGTATTGATATCTTAACTCTTAGAAAACTTAAACATTTCTAAACTGTGTTGACTGTCTGCGTAAGCCAGGCCTGGCCCCAGTAAGCACAGGTGACCCTCTGGGGATGTGAGACAAACTGCTGCTTCTCTTTTCCTCCGCAGAAAAACAACCTCTTTGCGTTCTTTGACATGGCCTACCAAGGCTTTGCCAGTGGCGACGGTAACAAGGACGCCTGGGCTGTGCGGCACTTCATCGAGCAGGGCATTAACGTCTGCCTCTGCCAGTCCTACGCCAAGAACATGGGCTTGTACGGTACGGAAAGGACCCGGTGTGGAGCGTGTCCCGATGAGACTAGGAGGTGCTGGGGAGGGTGCCACGCGGGGTGCAGTCAGTGTGTGCGCACGTGTCGTCCGTGTCCCTCCTTACCCGGAGAGGAGACAGGTGGAGTGGGTTGCACTGCTCTTAGCCACGTCTTTAGTGTCCCTGAATTCCTTCAGCAAAGAAAACTGATTTCTGCTTCTCTAAACAGTAAGCGACTGGTCCGTGAGTGGAGAAGGTGGACACAATAAAAAGAGATCTTTGAACGCTCCTGAGCACTTAGACTGTCTACTGTACCTAGATTCACCATCCTGCTTACTACAAATGTTTTATTTTCAACAGTTATTTTTGTGATGTTTCTGGTGGAAGCAGCTAATATGTAGCGAATTGAACCATTGATTTGCTCTAGCGTTTTAGATGGAACTAGAAAACAAGATCCACTTTGTCTTTTCAGGGGAGCGTGTGGGAGCCTTCACCGTGGTCTGCAAAGACGCTGACGAAGCCAAAAGGGTGGAGTCGCAGTTGAAGATCCTGATCCGTCCCATGTATTCCAACCCCCCCATCAACGGGGCCCGGATTGCCGCCACGGTCCTGAACAGCCCCGATCTGCGGAAACAATGGTAAAGGCACATGGCCACCCCCAGCCACCCACCTTCCCCACCACTGAGCCTTCAGAACTTGTTTCTCATTGGCCACTAGTGACATCCAGTATCACAGATTCCATACATGGAAGGTGGGAGAGAAGAGTGCATTCTTTTTTAGAGAGGGAGAGCGATGAGAAGCATCAGCTCGTAGTTGCAGCTCCTTAGTTGCTCACTGACTGCTTCTCATACATGCCTTGACTGGGGACTCCAGCCAAGCCAGTTGACCCCTTGCTCAAGCCAGCGACCTTGAGCTTCAAGCCAGTGACCACGGGATCATATTGATCCCACATTTAAGCCGTTGACCCCACACTGAAGCTAGCGGCCTCATGGTTTCAAACCTGGGACCTCAGCGTCCCAGGTCAAAGCTCTATCCACACAAGGCCACTAGTCAGGCGAGAGAAGAGTGCATTTTGTTAGTACTTCCAAATAAAAACGTATTCTTTCCATGTCAGAGACAAACCTAATTCAAAGATAGTGGGATTTTTTTTTTTTTTTTTACTCTGTCTCCACGTTAAGTAAAACCTGCCTTTTAATTTTTTTTTTAATTGATTTTAAAAGAGGAGGAAGGAGGGGAGACAGAAACATGAATTTGTTGTTTCACTTACTCGTGTACTGATTGGTTGATTCTTGTATGTGCTCTGAACGGGGATTGAACCACAACCTTGGCGTACCGAGATGACGCTCTATCCCAGTTTTCAACCACCAAGTCAGTGGACTGACGCTGGGCCTCCAGAAGTTGTTCGGGTCCGCAAAAGGGTTAGCCACCCTGATGTTGTCTGAGGATTAGAGACCCAGTGACCTTAGCCAAATTCACTTACACTCTGGGTGACTTCTGCCCCAGCGGTCCCCAAGATAATTCTATTTTCACCGCTCCCCAAGTGTGGAAAGGTGGAAAACCGCTGCACTGGGGCACACTTGAGTGCTCAAGGGAGGGAAACGCTGTGAGCTGCGGCTTCCCTGTCCGGGCTCGGCCGGCAGTGAGCTGCATCCCGCTTCTTCACAGGTTGCAAGAAGTGAAAGGCATGGCCGACCGCATCATTGGCATGCGGACTCAGCTGGTCTCCAACCTCAAGAAGGAGGGGTCCTCCCACAACTGGCAGCACATCACCGACCAGATCGGCATGTTTTGTTTCACGGGACTAAAGCCGGAACAGGTGAGTGCACCCGCATTTCTCTGCAGTCAGCCAGTCAGGCCTTGCAGCTCCCGGCTCCTCGAGGCCACCTGCCTATTCAGGAGTACCCTAAAAACAGTCTTTCGGGAGGCCTTCCAGGTACATGAAGTGGGTAGCATTCTCTCTGTGTTAGTTCTTATTAGTCGTTCACTTGTCTGTATCCTCCATGAGGTTGCAAACTTCCAAAGAGGAGAACTCGCTGTAATCGTTTTGGTGACCACTGCCACCTCTCGGCAGAGACACCAGCAAGAGCAGGAGCCTGACTGGCAGTGAGAGACATCGCTGATCTGGGGCTGGATCCTGGATCGGTTCTGCCTACAGATGCTGAACCTAAGATTGGTTTTCGCCTGTTCTCACCTTTTCACCTTACTTCAAAATAGCTTTTCCTCCTTCTTTCACTCTAAGCCAGCACAGCAAATCCCGAGAATGGGTTTAAGGGAGAAAATAGAGCCTCTGTTATTTTTCTGTCTTAACACGTGGCTCTTGTGCCAGGGCTGGGGACTCCATAGGAGCAGGATGTGACCAAGCAGTCTTCTCTCCACAGGTGGAGCGGCTCATGAAGGAATTCTCCATCTACATGACAAAGGACGGCCGCATCTCGGTGGCGGGGGTCACCTCGGGCAATGTGGGCTACCTTGCCCACGCCATTCACCAGGTCACCAAGTAGTTTCCCTGGCGAGAGGAAACAGAGACAACCCTGCTGTCCCCCTCAGCTGCTGTGAGAGTCGCACGGAGGAAGAGGGAGGGTGGATGGTGGTGAGCAGGTCATTTCTTTCAACCACAGGACTGAAAACGCAGCATTCGAATGGTTCTGAGAAGAGCGTGTAGGGAAGTGGGCAGAGGCGTCTGTGTGGCTGGGCGTGGAACTCTGTGGCTCTGAACCAAACTCTCTCTCATCTTTGTGTCCAGCTTTTCCGAAAGAGTTTACATGTACAAGAAAGTCAAAGCCAAAAAGCACCCTACCAATCACACCATTGCAATATGTCCGAAGCTTTAACTGAAGCATCTTATGGTGTTGACTCAGCATGAAATGCCACTTCTTAGAGGCTTTGTGAGAAGACCTAGTTTTAACAGTAATAGCCTCAGGTTTGTCCTCCTGGAACGGAGCAACCTCGTCAGCAGACCGTGTTACCGGAATCATGTTTTATGAAAACCTGCGTGTCGGCTGCCCGTGTAGCAAAGATTAGACGATGCTGTCCTGTCTCGGCAAGAGAAGCGGAAAGAAGGCTCTCTCTCTTGTACTTACTTGTGGGCATTTTAATGTTCCCCTCTCCTCTCCTGTCACTGCTGTCCTTTTCCTTAGGCACAAAGATCTATAACTAGCCTAGATTTTTATCCCTTTCTACTGCTTGATTGACCCCCACCCCCACCCTGTAGCCTTGACTTAGAAGAATGAAGGACGTAGAAGAAGAAAGAAGAACGTACTGCTTACCCCATACCCTCACCCTTCTCAACCAAGAACAGCAGGGACTGGTTAGCGAATGCTGTCAGCATCCTCTTTGGTGATTGGCTATCTCCTGCCGGGATGTCGCCTCTGCCCGTTGGGCCTCGTACCTGCGTCCAGTGCTGTCCTGCAGTCACTCGTCTCACATCACGAGTCAGGCGAGGTAGGGCTGAAACCAGGCAGGAGAGTCTTCGGGGCTTTGGTTTCAGCCTCCGTGCTTCCAGCTGAGCTCAGGCTTCGCCCTTGGGAAGGATAACCACCATCTGCTCTAATCACGTGGACTCGCTGCAGCCCGGTTTCTCTGTTACAATAAAGTCACTGTAGACCCAACCACTGTCTCCTGGCTTTTTTCTTTAATGGGAGGGAAGGTAGGAGTGGGTGTAGGCCCGGAAGTTGGAAGTCATGTGCAGCTGACTGTAAGCCAATCGATGTGTTAGCTGTTCCGAATATAAACTAAAGCCACATCTTTGTCTTTATCGTGCAACTTGGCTTGTCCGGTCCAAAGATGTTGAAAATGTAGATATAACCCATTGGACCTTGGGGACAGTGGAGTACCTCAAAGGATCCTAGAGATGTAGGCAGGAAACAGACGAGAGAGGTGGCAGCTGTGGGTGTCTATAGGAGCCAAGTAGGTAATAGAAACATTGAATATAAAAGACTGACATGACCTAGATGTAAGGTGATCGTTGGTGACCAATCCCCATCCTCAGTGACAAGTAACAGGGAAGTGACAGGCACTGTGACAATGAAAGTCCAGGATGACAGCAGCTCTTAACCTTTTCAAATAATATATACAAATCCTGGTTTTTATGGGAGATCTATCGATGTGACTAACTCAATTTTTTTTAATGATTTACAAGCAAGATGCAAACAGGCCGCCAGTCTGCAACGTCGACCACAAAGTCACACTCTGTCAACAGATAACTCACAATGGCGCTTGCTTGGCATCGAGATTTTTCTGTCCCCTTCTGCTTCATGCCAGGAGCCTTTCAAGATGGGACAGGTACTGGCCGGACAGGCAGTGGAGCAGGAGTCAGGCCTGGAGCACATCCGGTGTTTGGATAGTTAGTTGTTGGGAGGGGGCAGCGGGCTCAACTTTCCCTCTCCCCTTGCTTCTCACTCCCTGAAGGACAGGGTGCACAGCAGGCCTGCTCCGGACCCTGGCTCCTGCGAGTGGATACCCCACGGTGGTGAATGGATAGTGAGCGAGCTTATCTGGAATGGACTCAGACTGGATGTCTTTGAGAAAGTATCTCAAAAGGAAAACAAACATTATTCAGCTGCTCCACAAAGGGACTGACTACCTGGGTTTAGGAGAAGCTGCTTTCAGGCTGGAACCACGTGGTTGAAAGTTGGCAAGACCCCCGCTGGCAAAGGAACCTGACCACCCTGCTGACCTCGTTATTTTTAAACACACATACTGCCAGCTCACCCTGGGCTAAGTCCTTCCTCGCTGAGAACAGTCATGTGGGGTGTGTTTTTCTCAGCCGTTTAGACTGTTTACCTTCAACCCTTTCCTAGTTTTCTAGTCTGGGTCTGAGATGTTAAAGTTCACCCACCTGATGGGGGAGGCAGTTCGTCTGCTCAGAAAAAAATAGTCATGCTTTTGTTGTATATTATAGTTTAAGGTAGACCAGTTCCCAAATCTGGACTTAATTTTTTTTAATACTGGTTCCCTGGCCTTCCGTCTGGTCGTTCTGACTCAGTATGTCTGAGATGAGGCTTGGGAGCCTTTTTTTTTCTAGGAGGTTCAATTACAGCTGACCCATTGACCAGCTGTTGAGTACCGTTAGACTAAACTGCCTCAGGCTTGCATCTAAATGGCCAAATTCCAAGCTCACTCAACCAGCTTGTGAATACTTTCTTACTCTTTTCTTATGGTCTGTAGATTTTTTTATAGAAATTGTTGATTTATATCTAATAAATGAAAGACCAACTTTTTAAAAAATGATAACCATAAAAATCTTGAGAGTTGTATTGTAAATCACATATCTGATAAGGGGCTTGTAGCCAGAATATATAAAGAACACACTTCAAGAAAGAGAGAAATAGCCCTGGCTAGACAGCTCGGTTGGCTACATCATACATCATCGTCCCAGAAGCACAATGGTTGCGAGTTCAATCCCCAGTCAGAGCACATACAAGAACAGATAGATGTTTCTGTCTTTCCCTCTTTCTCTCTAAAATTAAGTGTATTTTAAAAAGAGAAAAATGACCCAATTAATAACTGGGAAAAGTATCTGAACAGACATTTCTCCAGATGAGCCATATTAATGGCCAAAAGCACAAGAAGATGCTTAGCATCATTAGTCATCTGGGAAATGCAAATCAAAACCACAATGAGAACCATTTCACAACCACTAGGATGACTATAATCAAAAAGGCAGACAATAACAAAGATTATAAAGGATGTGGAGAAATTAAAACCCTCAACACAAAATGTTGATAAGAATGTAGTAAAATGGTGGAGTTACATTGGGAAACAGTTCAGCAATTCTCAGAAGGCTAAATAAATATAGGGTTACCATTTGACCCAGCAATTCCATTCCTACATATACACATAACCAAGATAAATGAAAACATGCATCAGACTTGGTGTGGTGAACACAATACAGTGTACAGATGATGTGTTGCAGAACTGCACCTGCAACCTGTATGATTTGATAACCAGTGTTACCCCAAGAAATTCAATTTTATAAAATAAAATAAGCATGCATCCACACAAAAACTTGTACATAAATGTTTATAGTGACATCCACAAAGCCAAAATGCAAACAACCCAAATATCCAATCAACTGATGAATAAACAAAATGTGATATAGCCATACCATGGAATATTATTTAGCAATAAAACAGAATGAAGTAGCCTGACCAGGCGGTGGCGCAGTGGATAGAGCGTCGGATTGGGATGCCATGCACCCAGGTTCGAGACCCCGAGGTCGCCAGCTTGAGCGCGGGCTCATCTGGCTTGAGCAAAATAAAAAATGCTCACCAGCTTAGACCCAAAGTCGCTGGCTTGAGCAAAGGGGTTACTCAGTCTGCTGAAGGCCCGCGGTCAGGGCACATATGAGAAAGCAATCAATGAACAACTAAAGTGTCGCAATGAAAAACTGATGATTGATGCTTCTCATCTCTCTCCATTCCTGTCTGTCTGTCCCTATCTATCCCTCTCTCAGACTCTCTCTCTCTGTCCCTGTAAAGAAAAAAAATAAATAAATAAAAATAAACTTTAAAAAAATCGGAATGAAGTATTAATAGGCTCCAACACGGATGAAACTTGACAACAGCTCATCCAAAATACAAAGCAGGTTGATCGTTACCAAGGGCTTGGGGGAGGGAGAAACGGGAGTGACTGCTAAAGGTTACAGGGTTTTGGAGGGGGAATAAGCGATGACTGCTGAACTTAGTCCTTATGGCAGCAAAACTAGGAATATACTAAAAACCACTCTACTGGACACTTTTCAAGGACCAATTTTATGATAAAATATATAAAGCTATTATGTTTTTAAAACTTGTAAACAGCTCAGATGCCCTTCATCACGTGATCAGTTACACAGCACATATTGTACATACCGTGAACTACTGCTACCACCGGCAGGAACTACAACTCCCAGTGTGCCCCGCGACCTGCCCTAGCGCTGGCCGTCATGTGACCGTAATTCACGTGTCTCCGCTGCCGGCTGGGGCAAGAAGCACCGTGAGTAGGTGACAGGAGGTAGAAACGGTGGAGGGTGGAAGTTTTAGGTCCCCGAGTCCTAGGTCCCCGACCGACCGCAGCAGAGCCCTGCCCACTCCCTGCAGGGGCTCCAAAGCCCGGCGTCCTCGGTCCCACGCCCGCCCTCGGTTGGCCCGTCCCTGCCCAGTTCCCACCTAGTCCTAGGCCCGAATGGAATCCCGGAGCCTCTCCCAGTTTACCTAAGCAGCCCACTCGCCTCCCTTCAGCCCTGGGGGTCGGTCCCTCTGCGGGTGCGTCCTGGGCCCCCTCCCAGTGCAGCCCGCCCCTCATATTTCTGGGACCCAGCCCCCGGCTGGGGTGGGAACCCGCTCGGGTTGGGATCTGAGGGGCCCTGCTGCAGTGATCCCGGCTCTGGCCTGAGCCCGCGGGAGCAGGCTTCTGGTTGTGACTCTGCCAGTGCCTGCTGTGACATCAGGCTAGCATCTTCCCCTCCGTGGGCCTGCCTACCTACCTGATCTGCTGCTCCCTCCCTCCCAGGACAGAGTCAGAGTCAGAAACGCCTCACTTCCCATCACTTTGCTGACCAGCACAGCAGCAGCCCAAACTCTTCGCTCTGCTGACAGCAGGGTTTTTGAGAAAAGAAGAAATTGGGGCCAGAGAAGTGAGGAGAATCCGATTGCAGATCTTTGAGGAGGAGGAGCTGCAAGGAGCTGCCCCCCCACACACACACACCCCAGCCCATCAAGTGGAAAGAGCAGGTAAGCTGGGAACTATGGAGCCGAGTAATTTGGGGGGGGGGGCTGAGAGAACTTGCGCCTCCCTGTCTGAGAGGTGAGCAGGGCCGAGGAGGTGGTCTCCCAGCTTTGGCAGCACTAGCTTTGCAGTGGGCTGTGCAAACTGACGCTGGAAGCCTGGGAGCCCAAGACTCTTACCCCGCTACTCATGCTTTGATTTTTGGCCGAGTTGCTGGCTGGGTGGCAGGTTGCACGAGAGGAAGCCCTGTGGCACCTGACTGGTCTTTCAGTAGTTGGAGCTTGCAGAGAGAGACTCCTCTGGAGCTGGTCCCTTGGGTGCACGCGTGGTGACAGATGTCTGAGAGCATCACAACACTCCTTTTCCCTCTCATGAGTGTGGCAGTCCCAGCGTTGTTGGGCCATCGTGACCAGGGGCCTCCTTTGCCATTCTAAAACCCCGGAGTGTTCAAGGCGTCAGAGGGCATGCCTCTCTGGTGGACAGTAGTTAGGTCATTCCTGTGAGAAAAGAATGAGAATAGGCCTGAATTTTGAAGGGTTTTGAAAGCTATGCAGAATTAAAAAAAAAAAAAAGAAGCCTGACCTGTGGTGGCGCAGTGGATAAAGCATCGACCTGGAATGCTGAGGTCGCTGGTTCGAAACCCTGGGCTTGCCCAGTCAAGGCACCTATGGGAGTTGATGCTTCCTGTTCCTCCCCCCTTCTCTCTCTCTCTCTCTTTCTCCCCCCTTCTCTAAAATTAATAAATAAATAAAACATAAAAGAAAAAATTTTTTTTTAAAGATTCTATTTATTGATTTGAGAGAGAGAGAAAAGAGGAGGAAAGCATCACCTGGCAGCAGTTGCTTCCTTGTATGCACCGTGACCAGGCAGGCCCAGGGGTTTGAACCAGCGACCTCAGCAGTCCAGGTTGACACCCCACCCACCACGCCATGACAGGTCAGGCAAAGCTCTGCAGAATTTAGACACTGGGCTGTAGGGAGGTATGCTGGGCTAGAATGCATTGAAATATCCACGTTTCTGAGTGCCGGCTGCTCTGGGCACTGGTGCTACGGAAACAGGCTGGAAAGGCAGACGGATCTGTTTCAAAATCCTGCTCTGCAACTTGCTAACGTGTAACGCTGGGTCAGTGATTTGATCTCTCTAAACTTTCTGACCACTGTCTTAAGGACAGAATGAGCTCAATCCATGACACTCCTGCCCCACACGGGGCCTCTCTCATGCTGACGTGTTACTACACCTCTCCTTTACGTTTGTCTTATTTACCCTACAAGTGTGGAAGTCTGAAGCAAGCAGGACTTGCCTCTGACTTTGATTTCTGTCTGCTACCCCGCGCTTTGGCACCCAGCGCAGTATTCTGCACAGAGGTGCCCAAGCTGAAATAACAGTGGTACCTGCCTTTCCCGTCTAGGCTGAGAAAAGCCAGCGCCCACTCGCCTTCTAGGAGCACGGCTCTGAACAGGCTGGTGCCTCCCACCAGCAGAAGGTGTTCCGTCAGCTGCCCGGGGGATGTGGTCGTGAGCTAGAGTCTGCAGCCCCTGCGGGAAGAAGGCTCTCGGGGCCATGGCCCATGTCAGCATCAACAGTGACCCTGGCGAGTGGGGCTCCAGCACGGACCCTGGGGAGCGGGCCCGTCTGTTGCAGAGTCCCTGTGTGGACTCGGTCCCTAAGAGTGAGGGGGAGGCCTCCCCTGGAAGCAGAGGCACCACATCCACATTTGGGGCCATCTTCATTGTAGTCAACGCCTGCCTGGGTGCAGGACTGCTCAACTTCCCGGCAGCCTTCAGCACCGCCGGGGGCGTGGCAGCCGGCGTCACCCTGCAGATGGTGAGTGTGCAGGCCCAGAGGGCAGAGGTGCAGTTTAGCCGGTGAGTCTGGCCCCTGGCAGGGGAAGCTCTGGATCTGGGATGGTCAGCGCTACCACTCGCCCCACCGTACACATGGCAGACATTACTAATCTATTCCAGCATTCTTTCCTCTCAGCCCAGGTGAGGCTTCAAAAGCCTTCCCAGCAATGAGGGAAATTTGACATCAACTGCATACTTAATAATCTTGTGGTTATGTTTAAAAAGTAGCCCCTTAGCTTTGCAAACTCCATGCTGAAATATTTACCACTGAGATGATATGAGAACTTATATTTTCTTCAAAATGACCCCGAGTGGGGGGAGGAGTGGAGGAAACAAGGTTGCCCATGAGTTGATCATTCTGAAGCTGAGCGATGAGTCCCTGGGGGTCTGTTCACCATTCTGTCTACTTTTGTGTGCCTTTGAAATTTCCCACCAAGTTTCTTTTGTCTCTAAAGAAAATCTCAACTCAGCAGCACGAAGTGAACTATTAAAATTGCCCTGCAAGATGGGGCTTATTTGCCAAGCTGGCTTGGGGCACTGGGCAGTCGATGCTGAGCAAGACCAGGCTGCCCTTGGCTGCCGGGCCTTTCCCACACCCGCCTGCCCTGCCCCTGCCTGCAGGGCATGCTGGTTTTCATCATCAGCGGCCTCGTCATCCTGGCCTACTGCTCCCAAGCCAGCAACGAGCGGACCTACCAGGAGGTGGTGTGGGCCGTGTGTGGCAAGCTGACGGGCGTGCTGTGTGAGGTGTCCATTGCCATCTATACCTTCGGCACCTGCATCACCTTCCTCATCATCATTGGGGACCAGCAGGACAAAAGTGAGGTTCCGTCAGCAGCTACCTCATCCCTCCCCTTTGGCCCTGGGGACCCCGGGGGTGGAGGATAAGGGCATGAACACCTGCCCAAGGCCTCACCTGGGCCCGGCATTCATCTGGGAACCCTTCCCCCGGCTGCTGGGCCCACTAGACAGAGGAGGTCCTGAGGGCAGCAGGGCAGGAGGGCCGCACCCTGCAGTCGCCCGGCATGACACCCTCCTTCCTCCCTGTGCAGTTATAGCTGTGCTGGCAAAGGAGCCTGAGGGGGCCGGCGGCAGCCCCTGGTACACAGACCGCAAGTTCACCATCAGCCTCACTGCCGTCCTCTTCATCCTGCCTCTTTCCATCCCCCGGGAGATCGGCTTCCAGAAATACGCCAGGTTCGGAGGCCCCACCCCACCCTGGCCCGGACGCGAGCTCTGAGCACAGGCAGCTGCAGACGCGGGGGCCGCGGGGGAGCCCTTGCTCCCCCTGGGCAGCCTCCTCACCTGGGTAGCCAGAGCGGGCAAGGCCGGCCGGCCGGGCCCACAGGGTTCCAGCACACGGCTTCCGGCTCTCAGCAGCAGGGGGCAGTGGGCCTTTGCAGCAGTGGGGTGTTCAGTCCCACTGTTCTTGTCAAGAGGGACAGATGACAATCAGGAGTGTGGAGGCAGCCTCCTGGCCTCAACCTTGGCTTTCCCGGAGAGCACGGATGTTTGCTCAGTTGGGAGTTTGAGCCTGGAAGCATCCTCCAGAGTTTTGTGGGGTTTTTTGGCAGAGAAAGAGAGAGTCAGAGAGAGGGACAGATAGAGACAGACAGACAGGAAGGGAGAGAGATGAGAAACATCAATTCTTCATTGCGGTTCCTTAGTTGTTCATTGATTGATTTCTCATATGTGCCTTCACCGGGGGGCTACAGCAGACCAAGTGACCCCTTGCTCAAGCCAGCGACCTTGGGCTCAAGCTGGTGAGCTTTGCTCAAACCTGATGAGCTCGCGCTCAAGCTGGCGATTTCGGGGTCTCGAACCTGGGTCCTCCGCATCCCAGTCCAACACTCTATCCACTGCGCCACCGCCTGGTCAGGTGCTCCATAGTTTTTTAGGACGGGAGAGGTGTGGCTTCCGGGATTGCAGTCTGAAAAGCTGTTTCCTATGACCCATAACTGTCACAGCCACATTCAGCTGTCTCCACAGCCCCCTGTGATGTTGACGTCCCAGTATTTGCACCTTCAACCCTTTTGCCTCCAGTCTCTCCTGGTTCTCAGAGGCCCTGCTTGCAGCCCCTGCCAAGTGTGGGCTGCTCTGATTAAAGCAGGAGACATGGCCTGACCTGTGGTGGCACAGTGGATAAAGCGTCAACCTGGAATTCTGAGGTCGCCGGTTCAAAACCCTGGGATTACCTGGTCAAGGCACATAGGGGAGTTGATGCTTCCTGCTCCTCCCCTCTTCTCTCTCTCTCTCTCTCTCTCTCTCTCTCCTTCTCCTCCTCCTCCTCCTCCTCCTCTCCTCTCGAAAATGAATAAAGTCTTAAAAAAGAAAAGAAAAGAAAAAAAGCAGGAGACATGCTCTGAGGCCCAGACCTCCGAGCCGTGGGCCTGCGTCAGTGCATTTCTGAATGGTCGGAAATGTCATCTGGTCCCCTGCTGGGATCCAGCTCCCTCCTAGCTGTGGCCAGTTCCTCCAAAATGTATTTTTCATGCATTTCTTGAGTCTTTGCTTGAAACAGTCTCCAACTTCATCCAGGAGACACTTGTGGTCACCAGAGCTGAGGGCAGATGCGCCGGTGGAACCCGAGGAAGGGCGGCTGGGCTGGGGGGGGGGGGGGTTGAAACCCACTCTTCCGGCAGCTTCCTGAGCGTCGTGGGCACCTGGTACGTCACTGCCATCGTCATCATCAAGTACATCTGGCCGGATAAAGAGATGACCCCAGGGGACATCCTGACCAGGTAGGTGAGGGCCCCCAAGAGATATGTGGATGGGACCCACTGCTTGGGCCCCAGAGGTGCTGGGTCAAACAGCAAAAGGCCACACAGGTGCTCTTCTCTGGGCTCTTTAGCTCATCAGCACCTGACACAGTGGTCATTGTAGGGAGGAAGCAGGGGGACCCCTCCCAGGGGTCCTGAGCTCTTTTTACAGAAGGGAAGAGTGAGAACCAGAGATGGGAGAGACTTTGCCACTAATATCCAACAAATGGGCCAGCGTGAGACTACGCCTCGGGTTGTGCAGACGACTGGGTGGAGTCGCACATTTTGCCAACTTATCTGTAGTTTCTGTATCTTCTACATAAAGATGTTTTACCATTTAAAAAGAAAAAGTTTCTGCTGAACCACGTGGTGGCACAGTGGGTAGAGCATTGACCTAGGATGCTGAGGTCCCAGGTTCAAAACCCTGAGGTTGCTGGCTTGAGCACAGGCTCATCCAGCTTGAGTGTGGGCTCACCACATGACCCTGTGTTCACGGTCTTGAGGCCTAAGGTCGCTGGCTTGAGGCCTAAGGTCACTGACTTGAGCCCAAGGTCACTGACTTGAGCAAGGAATCACTGGCTCAGCTTGAGCCCCCCAGTCAAGGCATGTATGAGAAGTAATCAATGAACAGCTAAAAAGTGGCGCAACTGCCTATTAATGCATCTCATCCCTCTCCCTGTCTGTGTGTGTCTCTCTCTCTTAAAAAACAAAACAAACAAAAAAAATTTTTAACTTTTTTTTGAAAGAAACCAAAAAAGCAAAAGCCCCAGTTTGGAGCCAGGAATTCTGAATGTTGGTCCCAGGAGGGCCTTGCAGCACCTCAGTTTCCTGACGTGTGACATGGAGAGGTGTCCTCTCCGCACCCCCAGACTTCCAGGGCTGAACGAAGAGTGGGGGCGTGGAGGTGGTTGGCGGCTGAGGGGTCTTCACAGGCAGCAGACTCTTGTGTGTCTGTCCGCAGGCCAGCGTCCTGGGCAGCCGTGTTCAATGCCATGCCCACCATCTGCTTTGGATTTCAGGTGCCAGCTGCGAGGTCCCTGTCTCCCCTTGGCGCACTCCCCACCCTGGGATGGAGCCCACAGTGCTGGCAGGATGTGGGTCCTGGGAGGAAGGACAGCGTGTGGGCGTGGGCCCCAGAACTTGCCCCTTGTCCCTGTGGTCTTTGTCCCCAAGATCCCTTCCTCACCATAACTGTGACCTTCCCGACAGTGCCACGTGAGCAGTGTGCCCATCTTCAACAGCATGCAGCAGCCCGAGGTGAAGACCTGGGGCGGCGTGGTGACGGCCGCCATGGTCATAGCCCTCGCTGTGTACATGGGCACAGGTGGGTGCTCCCTCCCTCCAAGGGCCATGCTTGGAGTGCTCCCACTTTCCCTCTTTGTCCCATGTCCTCTGGCCAGCTTTCCTGGGGATAGCCCCTGCACTCTTAGCATGTCAAAGCCTTCTGTAGGCATTGGGTTGAACTTGGGCCTCCCCTGCCCACGTGAGAGAAACAGGTTCATTCAGCAGCTCTAGGTGGGTGCCTGGGAAGAGCCAGGAACTGTTCTCAGGCGGGGTTGCCATGGAGACAGGGGGACCTGACCCCGCCCTCATGGCATTGCCAGTCTAGTTGGAGAGACATTTTTTTTTTTTTTTTGCATTTTTTTGCATTTTTCTGAAGCTGGAAACGGGGAGTGACAGTCAGACAGACTCCCGCATGCGCCCGACCGGGATCCACCCGGCACGCCCACCATGGGGCAACGCTCTGCCCACCAGGGGGCGATGCTCTGCCCCTCCTGGGCGTCGCCATGTTGCAACCAGAGCCACTCTAGCACCTGAGGCAGAGGCCACAGAGCCATCCCCAATGCCCAGGCCATCTTTGCTTCAATGGAGCCTTGGCTGCGGGAGGGGAAGAGAGAGACAGAGAGGAAGGCGTGGCGGAGGGGTAGAGAAGCAAATGGGCACTTCTCCTGTGTGTCCTGGCCGGGAATCGAACCCAGGTCCTCCGCACGCTAGGCCGACGCTCTACCGCTGAGCCAACCGGCCAGGGCCGGAGAGACATTCTTAAACAAGTTTAAAAACAAAAGAGACGCCTGACCTGTGGTGGCACAGTGGATGGGGCCTTGACCTGGAACGCTGAGGTCGCCGGTTTGAAGCCCTGGGCTTGCCTGGTCAAGGCACATATGGGAGTTAATGCTTCCTGCTCCTTCCTCCCCACCTTCTTTCTCTCTCTCTCTCTCTCTCTCCGCCCCCCTGAAATAAATAAATAAATAAATAAAAATAATTAAAAAAAAAAAAAAGAGCCTGACCAGGTGGTGGCACAGTGGATAGAGTGTCGGACTGGGATGCAGAGGACCCAGGTTCCAGACCCCGAGGTCGCCAGCTTGAGCACGGGTTCATCTGGCTTGAACAAAAAGCTCACCAGCTTGGACCCAAGGTCACTGGCTCGAGCAAGGGGTTACTTGCTCTGCTGAAAGCCCGCAGTCAAGGCACATATGAGAAAGCAATCAATGAACAACTAAGGTGTCACAATGAAAAACTAATGATTGATGCTTCTCATCTCTCTCCATTCCTGTCTGTCTGTCCCTCTCTCTGACTCTCTCTGTAAAAAAAACCCAAAGAGAGCTGGGACACTGGAACCATGTCAGCACAATAAATTCAAAGTTAAAGAAAGAAAGAATCCAGAGCGAGGGGGCTGTGCAGGAAAGGAGAGGGTGAGGGGACAGGACCTGGGGGCGGGGTTATTGTGACAGGGTCTCTAACGGGGCCTCTGGCTGGGGCCTGAGTGACATGTGGTGGCAGGAGAAGCTGGGTGGATGTTAGTGCAGAGGCTGCGACAGGTGAGAACAGGGCGCGAGGGGCCATGTGGGGAATCGAGCAGGAGGCTCAGAGCCCAGCCCAGCACCCTGTAAGCCTCCAGAGAGCTCCAGAGCTCGCCCTGGCTGCTGTCACACCCAGCAGTGGACTGTCCACCCCTCACCCTCCCAGGACAGCCCACCCAGCCCTTGTACCCTGCCCTCAGGCATCTGTGGCTTCCTGACCTTTGGAGCAGCTGTGGACCCCGATGTGCTGCTGTCCTACCCCTCCAATGACATGGCAGTGGCCGTGGCCCGCGCCTTCATCATCCTGAGCGTGCTCACCTCCTACGCCATCCTGCACTTCTGCGGGCGGTGAGCCCACCCATCTCCCCCACCCCACCAGCTGCTCCCTCAGAGCCCCCAGGCACTGTGAACATGGTCCATGGGGGGGGGGGGCTTGTATGGCCCCTGGGGCCACCAGGAGAAACTGAAGCCCTCAGGAAAGAGTTAGTGCCTTGCATGGCCCTGTAAGTACCCCCAGCCGGATCTTGGAGCCGTCTTTGTCCCAGGGTCCCCACAACATTCTGTGCGTCCTCTAAGAACCTCTAGTCCAGATCCTGTTCCGAACTCCCAGCCCTCTGGGTATCCCAGGCCCTTCCTTTCCAAGAGAATCATGGAATCCGTTCCCACTGGGGATCGCGTGCTGGGCCAGGCCGGGGCCGGCCTTCCCACTCCCCCTGGTCCGTGCCCCAGGCAGCCCCGGGGAGACTGCAGCCAGGCCTGCTGCACAGAGGACGGAACAGCTGGCTGCAGCCCACCCAGCCGGGGCTCTGGCTCCGGGAGCTGGAGGGGACCCTGAGCAGGGTGGCTCTTGCGCAGGGCGGTGCTGGAAGGCCTGTGGCTGCGCTACCAGGGCGTTCCGGTGGAGGAGGACGTGGGGCGGGAGCGGCGGCGGCGCGTGCTGCAGACTCTCGCCTGGTTCCTGCTCACCCTGCTGCTGGCGCTCTTCATCCCCGACATCGGCAAGGTCATCTCGGTCATCGGAGGCCTGGCCGCCTGCTTCATCTTTGTCTTCCCAGGTGTGGTCCGGCACCCCCACAGCACTGACTCCCTCCCAGACCCGTTCTTCACGTGCTCACGTGCTGGGGAGAGGAGCCACCAACATACTGTCACTCACCACAGGCTCAGGGTTAATTCCTGACCAAGTGTCATCTGAAGACACGTCTCCATTTTACTGAGATGTGAGGCTCAGGAGGGGGTAGCAAATCTGCCTGGATGTTAACAAACTCAGCTCATGAGTAACGGCGTTTCCCACCCCAAGTCTGTCCAGACCCACAGCCTGTATACCCTTAATCCCTTGCGCAAGTCTCTGTTGCTCCCATGTGATCAGTGATCTTGGCTAGTTCAGTCCCCAGAGGCAGTGGGATCTGGTGGCAGCACCCTGATGCAGAAGCCAGGGTCCCTAGGAACCTGTCCCATCTGCCCAGCCACGAGTGCTGCCTGGACCCAGCTCATTTCTCTTTAGGAGACCACCCTGAAAGCCCTTGCCACTTGGCCGGAGCCAGGGGGCCACATCGCTCAGCAGCGCACTGGGAAGGCCTGGGCGTGCTGGCCCTTTGGCTCTGAGTCCTGCAGGCAGCCCAAGGTGTGCCTGTCAGACACCGGCCTCTCCAGGAGAGCGGGGGCCGGGCTCCAGGCCTCTCTGGGGGGAGCGGGGGCCGGGCTCCAGGCCTCTCTGGGGGGCGCGGGGGCCGGGCTCCAGGCCTCTCCGGGGGGCGCGGGGGCCGGGCTCCAGGCCTCTCCAGGAGAGCGGGGGCCGGGCTCCAGGCCTCTCTGGGGGGCGCGGGGGCCGGGCTCCAGGCCTCTCCAGGAGAGCGGGGGCCGGGCTCCAGGCCTCTCCGGGGAGACCAAGTGCCAGGCTCCAGCAGGGGCGGGGGGGGGGGGGGGGGGGGGGGCAGGGATGGAGCATCTGGCAGAGGAAACAGGCCCTTCACCACCACCACTGCTGCCTCTTGGCAAGGGGGGAGGCTGGGTCCAAGGGAGGGGCACACCCAAGCTATCAGGCGCCCTTCCCTTCCAGGGCTGTGCCTCATTCAAGCCAAACTGTCTGAGATGGAGGAGGTCAAGCCAGCCAGGTAAGCAGGGCCCAGCCCTTGGTCCCTCAGGGGAGGCCCTGGATTTGGAGGTAGCCTGGGGGGCGGGCCTTAAAATCATAGGACTCTGAAAAACATGAGCTTTTATTTTATTTTTTTATTTTTATTTTTTTACAGAGATAGAGTCAGAGAGAGGGATAGATAGGGACAGACAGACAGGAATGGAGAGAGATGAGAAGCATCAATCATCAGTTTTTTGTTGCGACACCTTAGTTGTTCATGAAAAACATGAGCTTTTAAAATACTTTTTTATTTTTTTTTTTAATTTTTTTATTTATTCATTTTAGAGAGGAGAGGGAGAGACAGAGAGAGAGAGAGGAGAGACAGAGAGAGAAGGGGGAGGAGCTGGAAGCATCAACTCCCATATGTGCCTTGACCAGGCAAGCCCAGGGTTTTGAACCGGCGACCTCAGCATTTCCAGGTCAACGCTTTTATCCCCTGCGCCACCACAGGTCAGGCAAAATACTTTTTTAAATGGGTAACGTGCTAGTTAGGACAGTGCAAACACTCCTGAGGGACTTCAGAGAGAAAAGCGGAAGTCCCTCCCCCACAGGCCAGATGCCACCCTCCTCCATCCCCAGGTCCGCATCACCGCATGGTCTGCGCTCTGCCAGACTGTTTCTGACCCTGCGTACCTGCCTGTGTACACAAACATATACAAACACATGGGGTTTTCTATTTATTTTGTTTTTAAATAGTTTTATGCCAGACACACTTTTCTGCCTCGTGCTTTTTTTTCCCCCCACTTAACCATGTATCTTGAAGATCATTCTACATCAGCATAAGAAAACCCACCTCTTCCCTTTTTTTTTTAATTCAGTGAAGATTGGGAGGCAGAGACAGACTCCCGCATTCACCCTGACCAGGATCCACTCAGCATGCCCACTAGGGGGCGATGCTCTGCCCAGCTGGGTCATTTGCTCCATTGCAACTGGAGCCATTTTTTTAGCACCTGAGGCAGAGGCCTTGGAGCCATCCTCAGTACCCAGGGCTATCTCGCTCTAATTGAGCCATGGCTGCAGAAGAGGAGGAGGAGAGAGAGAAATGAGAAGGGGAGGGGTGGCGAAGCAGATGGGTGCTTCTCCTGTGTGCCCTGACTGGGAATCAAACCCAGGACATCTACATGCCAGGCCGATACTCTACGACTGAGCGACCCAGCCAGGGCCCCACCCCTTCCCTTTTTAATGGCTTTAGAATACTCTCTTGTATGAATGTGTCCTGAACAGGAACACTCATACATACACATCTTTGCATACCTGGTGGAAGGTCATGGTAGGATCAATTCTTAGAAGAAAATGCCACACTACAAGGCATGCTCATTTTCATTTCTGCACATGGGTTCAAATTACCCTCCAAAAAGGCAGTCCCAGCAGCAGTTAATGTTCCCCACAGCCCTGCTAGCACTGGGGATAACTGCCTTAAATTTTATTTAAATGGATGGATGTAAAATACTATATTGTTTTAATGTACACATTTCCATGAATGGTTGAGAGGTTAAGAACAGGTTACATGCTTATAAAAAATTATTGTGCAAGTAATATTCACTAAAGAAAACTTAGAAAACACAAATCTAAGGAAGAAAATAAAAATTACCCAATTAAAACCCTGTTGCCAGCCTGAGCTGGTGGTGGCGCAGTGGGTAGAGGGTTGGACTGGGACATGGAGGACTCAGGTTCGAGACCCTGAGGTCACCAGCTTGAGCACAGGCTCATCTGGTTTGAGCAAGGCTCACCAGCTTGGACCCAAGGTCGCTGGCTCAAGCAAGGGGTTACTCGGTCTGCTGTAGCCCCCCGGTCAAGGCACATATGAGAAAGCAATCAATGAATGACCAAGGAGTACAATGAAGAATCGATGCTTCTCATCTCTTTCCCTTCCTGTCTGTCTGTCCCTGTGTGTGTCTCTGTCACTAAATATAAATATATAAATATATATATAAAAATATATATATATATACACCCTGTTGCCATTTTTAATACATTTGATACGTACAGACACTTTGATACATACTTTATAAACTTGTTGCCTTTTTTTTATATACTTTTTTAATTGATTTTATAGAGGAAGGGAGAGACAGGAACACTGATCTGTTCCTGTATGTGCCCTGACCAGGGATCGAACCAGCAACCTCTGAACTTCGCGTTGACACTCTAAGCAACCAGTTATCCCACCCCGGGAGTGACCCTGTTGCTATTTTTTATACATATATACATTTATGTTTTTGATGCATATATTTGCAGATGTCTGCCTTATTTTTTAACTGTATTTTATTCACTAAATCTACTTAGCATTTGCTTTTTCTGTTGTTTATTTTATTGATTTGAGAGAGAGAGAGACAGGAACATCAGTTTGCTCTTGTCTGTGCCCTGACTGGCAGTCGAACTGGCAACCTCTGTGCTTCCAGAGGGTGCTCTAACCAACTGAGCCATCCTGCAAGGACACTTTTTTTTTTAAATGAAATGGCTCACACTCTGTGTGACCTGCTTTTCCCCAAAACATCTTTCCATCAAGAGACATGCATGCTAGTCCTGGTCCTGCCCTTGGCTTGCTGGGACCAGTCGATCCCATTAGGTCTTGGTCTCCTGATGTGTGGAATAGGGACCATACACCTGGCAGCGCACACCTTTGTATGCTGTACCCACAGAAGTGGTTTAAGTGACAATGGTAATTGTGTGTGGGGGGTGTGCCTGCAGAATCATGGGTGGGTTGATTAACCAGGCTTCTCTCTCCCTCTGCTCTACAGCTGGTGGGCGCTGGTCAGTTACGGAGTCCTCTTAGTCACTCTGGGAGCCTTCATCTTCGGCCAGACCACAGCCAACGCCATCTTTGTGGATCTGCTGGCATAAGCACTGCCTCCCAGGGAACACGTGGCCTTTGCCCTAGACCCACAAACCCATCTCAGAGCTGCAGGGCCACCCTGACTGCAGCATCACACCCCTCTACTGGCGGGATGGCACCAGGACATCCTTTCCCAGGGGCGGACCTCTGAGCAGCTCTCAGCTAGCTCCCTTCCTGCGCCCTTGTCCTGGCAGTGCCAGGGATGGTGGCAGGCGTCACAGAGGACCCTCCCCACTCCCACAGTTCTCAGCTTCTCCTTGCCAGGAAGCCATGGGTGAAGAGGGGCAGTGGGTCTCAGGAAGGACCCAGCCGGACTTGCACCTGCAGCAGGAGTGCGGGCAGAGGGCTGCCACCCTCTGTGGAGCAGCCTGTTCGGAACGGGCTGTGCTCATTACCCCAGCACTCAACACCGGCTCTGGTCTGTCAGCAGACAGCCAGCAGTGGCTCCCTCTGGGGTCTGGCAAGTTCCAAAGGTAGCGCTGAAGTCACACAGATGCCCGGAGGCGGATAAAGTCCATGCCTTGTCCACTCCTTCCTGGGCCCACAAAGAGCCTCCAGCCCTCTTTCCCATGGATAACTGGCATTCCTCAAGGCTTTGGGGCCTCACCCCGTGGCTTTCCCCAAAACTGAGGGTCCAGGCATCCCTCTTCTCCACCCACAGACATCACCAAGTCTTATGTTTACAAACAGTGCCAGCCGGCCGTGCCACAGTGCTGTGAGTCCTCTGTTAGTTCTCCCATGCGGGGAGTCTGTTTCTCTCTCAGATCCCAGATGGGCCCTTCTTTCCAGAGGCACAAAAGCGTGTGATGGAGAAGGCTAGGAACCTTTCAGACCTGTGCAGCTGGGCTGGGCAGGACCAAGGTCACCTGTCTGATACCCTCTCCTTCCAGGTGTGCCTCTCTCTGCCGTGCCCTGCCCCCCTAGCATGGCACCCAGGGACAAGCAATGCAGCTGAGTCCTTACTGGGCAGCACTGAAGGGCAGCTGTGCCAGCCTGGAAGCTTTCCTTTCAGTCTGGACCTCGTCTGCCCCTGCCCCCACATCCCCTCTTCACCCCCGTCCCATTTTCCTACGTGGCTCAATCTGCTCACACAATACTGGGGGGGGGGGGGGGGGCGCCAAGCCCTCTCCGTCAGCTTCCTCGGCTCCATGCACCCACTGGCCTTGCCTCGGGGGCCTGTTGGTCACATTGAGGTCACATCTGGACTGTGGCCCAGGCAGCATAAGGAAGGACACTATTCTCCTATTCTTTAGTTCCCTTTTGAACTCCTTGGCCACTCACTTTGGCCAACACCAGGCACCAAGTCAGGCTTCCTCTGCCTAGAACACCCAGCATTTCCCTGGCCCTCCTTCCCCAAACCTCTGTACCGCACTGTGCAGGGGGTCGGGGGTGCTGCCAGCTACCCACCACTCAGGGCAGTCAGAGCCGAGAAGCAGAGGCTGGCTGGAGGCTGGAGAAGCTTCTGCTCAGTCCCAGACGGGGTGGCCTGCCTCTCTGCACACCCTGCCCCCGGGGCCATTCCCACCCCTGCAGGCCTGCTGCACCCACCAGGCCCTGCCAGCACCCACCCCGGCAAGATAAGCAGGACCACCTGGTCAGCATAGCTGCCCAGCCTCCTGAGACTGGGATTCGGGGGTGGAAGGAGGTAAGGGCAGTCGACCTGTCAGGAGAAGGGGCTGGAAACCAGCCTCTCAGCCCAAACTCAGGAGCCCCTACCCTCCCCGCCAGGGCATTTTACTGTTTCTTTTCTACTCGGGCACATTCAGACCAGGGGAGAAGGCTCATAAAAAGGGGCTTGTGCCCTGGCTGGGTAGCTCAGTTGGTTCAAGTGTCACACCAAGGTTGCAGGTTCAATCCCCTGTCAGGGCACATATAAGAATCAACCAATGAATGCATAAATAAGTGGAACAACAAATCGATGTTTCTCTTTTACCCTTCCTCTCTAAAATCAATCAATAAAAAACAATGATTTTAAAAAGAGGGACTTTGTGCTGCTGAGCTGTGTGGCCTGGGGCGGGGGCTGGTGACAGTCCAGGCCACTGCTGACAGGAGGAAGACAGAGTAGGGTAGGGTGTGGGGGACGGTGGGGTGAGACCTTGTAGCTTTACTGTCTGTAACCCTGTCTCCGGAATGGGCACCACCATGTTCCCTTTACCAAGCTAGAGACCTGCAAGAGGTTCCTGACACCTCCATTTTTCCTCCACATCCCATGGCCCTTCCCCAACCGCTGGGGAGTCTGCATCAAGCCCGTCCTGGTGCCTCTGCCCATGCCCTCCCCTCGTCTTCGCTCCAGTGCTGTGCCCGGGCTCTGCTTACGGGACCCACCTCCAGTAGCAGGGGACGAGGGCAGAGCAAAGGCTTCACCTCAGAGAGCTGGGATGGATCTCCGCACAGCCTCCTACACTGTACAAACTCAGGGAACCGGTTCACTTCTCTGAGTCCCACTTCCTCAACTACAAAGTGGGAATGAGGGTTTCCACCTTGTACATATAGATATTATAAACCCAAGAACAGACAGAGTAATGATCTACATGTGAAGTGCCTAGAACAGGGGTCTCAAACAACTCAGCATGTGGGCCGCAGAGCAAGATCACAGCCGTTCGGCGGGCCGCACTAGGTCTACAAAAGGCAACTGTTACGCAACACTTTTCTCACTGCAGTTGAAAACAAAAAAAAATCAGTAAAACAAACACAATCGTACATGCAGTTTACTCAGTGTCACAAAACAACCAGAAACTGTAGTTCGCATCACAACTGCTGTTAACTAAGCTAATATCTAGCTAGGATGCTAGAGAAATGAAAAATACAAGTAGGCCCCTAGGCCTACTTAATTTTATCCAAAATATTTTGAACTTCGTGGATTAGTCTGCAGGCCGCACAAAATTGTTCGGCGGGCCGTGAGTTTGAGACCCCTGGCCTAGAAGGAAAACGGATCATGTCAGTCAGTTCTCTACTGGGAGGAGTGTGCCACTGCAGTTTCTTCCTTCAGTCACTAGAGGTCGCTGCTGTATACCCTCTGCTTAGGGAAGGGAGGCGCCTGAGCCTCAGAGGTGACCAGTCCTCTGAGTCACTAGGGCTCTGGGTGATTCAGCTCCAGTTTGGATTTGGGAGTTATACTGGGGCAAGACCACTCCAGATCATGACCTCCAGTCTAGTGGGGGAATATGACCAATCAAATAATCATAGACACTAATAGTGTAGGTACACGTGCTAAATGTAGAGTAGCTAGTGTAAATCCAGATTTGGTGATAATTCAAATAAACTGCTATGATATAATGAAAAATATTAAGAGAGGTAGGAAGGGGGGAGCCCCCTTCCAAGTTGCTAGACTTAGATTCACAACCACTCAATAAAGCCAATCAGATCTTCAACAAAATAAAAATTTCAGTAGGCCTGACCAGGTGGTGGTGCAGTGGATAGAGCATTGGACTGGGATGTGGAAGGATCCAGGTTCGAGACTCCGAAGTCACCAGCTTGAGCGCGGGCTCATCTGACTCGAGCAAGGGGTTACTCGGTCTGCTGAAGGCCCGCGTTCAAGGCACATATGAGAAAGCAATCAATGAACAACTAAGGTGTCGCAACAAAAAACTGATGGTTGATGCTTCTCATTTCTCTCCATTCCTGTCTGTCTGTCCCTGTCTATACCTCTCTCTGACTCTCTCTGTCAATGTAAAAAAAAAAAAAAGCCTGACCGGGTGGTGGCGCAGTGAATGGAGCGTCAGACTGGGATGCAGAAGACCCAGGTTCGAGACCCCGAGGTTGCCAGCTTGAGTGCAGGTTCATTTGGTTTGAGCAAAGCTCACCAGCTTGGACCCAAGGTCACTGGCTCCAGCAAGGGGTTACTCCATCTGCTGAAGGCCCCATGGTCAAGGCATATATGAGAAAGCAATCAATGAACAACTAAGGTGTCGCAACAAAAAACTGATGGCTTCCCCACTGCGGAGACCTTGGCAGCCGCACCTTCTGGGTGGTGTAGCTACAGGATGAAGGAGGTCCACCAGCTCACAACAACCGGCGGAGATGTGTAAAGAAACTGGACCTGCAGGGTGTAAATGGACAGTGTTGTCACATCCAACCATTGTATTGCTTGACCTGGATGCGTGAGCAGCTCACAGGTCTCACATCTCCAGCCAGAACACCACCTGCTAGTGTGGGTGAGTCACTCCAGCTGGTGGCCTGATGGCCATCTCCCCAGCAGCTGAGCATATCGCCCCGGCCAGAGCTCCAGGCACAGACTGAAAGCCCATAAACAGCACAGAACTCTGCAGTGGCCACGCCCACTTCCTCAGGAGGTTTTGACATCTAATCTGCCAATATTTCTGAATAGGATAATAGCTGGCCATGCCTTGCCGATTTGGCCAGAGTTGGAGCAAAATTCTCAATCATTTATGTGTAATCTTTCACAAATATCACTGCTTGCACCTACAGGCAGAAGTGAGCAGTGTAAAGACTAAGAAGGCAAATACTACAGATTATCCCCCCCCTCAATTTTTAGAAGATTTTAAAGTTAATATCTAATAGTAGCAATCATTCAAGTGTCCCTTTAATTTAGAAAGTTCTTTTACATTCTCTCAATTGACCCTCACAAAAGCCCTATAAGGCATGAAGAAACTATTATTATTAATTTGACACATGAGTAACCTGCAAATCACAGAAGTTAGGTGATCTGCCTAAGGCCACACACATGCTGGACTAGAGACCAGATATATACCATGTTTCCCTATGTATAAGACGCACCTTTTCCCCAAAAATTTGGGGTCTAAGGGCTGGGTGTGTCTCATACAGTGGTTGTGGCATTCCAAATGTCACAGATAGAACTGAGGACAAGGCAATATATGTGATTCGTCATCAGACACAGATGAGGACAAACTAATGGATGGGAGTTTTGACACTGATGAGGAGTTGTATAAATTAAAAAAAAAAGCCTAACCTGTGGTGGCGCAGTGGATAAAGCGTCGACCTGGAAATGCTGAGGTCGCCGGTTCGAAACCCTGGGCTTGCCTGGCCAAGGCACATATGGGAGTTGATGCTTCCAGCTCCTCCCCCCTTCTCTCTCTCTGTCTCTCCTCTCTCTCTCTCTCTCTCTCTGTGTGTCTCTCCCTCTCCTCTCTAAAATGAATAAATAAAAATTAAAAAATATATATATCACCTGGGCAACAGCCTCCACGTGGGCAGCGCCATTTAAAAAAAAAACAAAAACAAAAAAAAAACTGATGATTGATGCTTCTCATCTCTCTCTGTTCTTGTCTGTCTGTCCCTATCTATCTCTCTCTCTCTCTCTGTAAAAAAATAAATAAATAAAAATATATAAAAATAAAAAGGAAAAAGTTTGTTTAAAAACATTTTTTTTTCAGTAGGTGTGGAGGAAGATCAGACAGTGGAGCCAGGAAGAAGGCAGACACCTGTCCTCCAAACACTGTTTCCTTGGGGGTGGGGGGTGCAGAAGAGGGCTGGCAAGCACTGGACCCATCCGTTTGGTCATTTTTCCATTAAAAATGAAATTGAGTCTGGCCTGTGGTGGATAGAGTGTCAACCATGAGCACTGAGGTTACCATTTAGAAACCCCGGGCTTGGCCAGTCAAGGCACCCATAACAAGCCATCAATCAATGAACAACTAAAGTAAAGCAACTATGAGTTGATACTTCTTGCTCCCTTTCCCTCTCCTCTCTGTAAAATCAATAAATAAAAATCTTTAAAATTGAATATATATATATATATATATATATATATATATATATATATATATATGAAATTGATGTGTCTCCACTCCATGTAAACACATGAAAATGCTCACTCCAGCCTAACACCAGGCTGGAAAGTCATCACCTCTTAGGTCTGTAAGATAAGTCAGATAACAGCCCCCAAAATTAGGAAGAGCGACAAAGAATAAAGCGGAAACTCCCGAGCGGAAACCTCCTTGGGAAGCAGTGGGTACAGGAAACCTGAACTGCAGTTGAATTGCTGCAGGGTCAGCGCCGAAATGTGGCAGAGATAAAAGCTGCAGGCACCCCCTTCATCGGCATTAGTAAGGTGAGCAATCGTCCTCCTTTAGGGAGGACAGTCCTTCTTTTGTAAGTTCCGTCCTCCCTCGGAAAGTGTCCTACATGTCCTCCTTTTTTGATATTGGAAGACTGATCTGTAAATATATCTGTATTCAATTGATGCAGAGTCGAGCCACTATGTGTGATGTGACGTATTTGTATTTTCTTACAATTATTATTAAAAATTAATAGGCATGTAAGCATAATTACAATATAAAATATTACAAATGTTTTTATTATGCATTTATCATATTATAGGGTATTACTGTTGCAATGAATAAAATATTTCTTTTATTTACAATATTGTTTTCTTCAATTTATTTTTGACCTCCTTTTCATTGTAAAAAAGTTGGTCACCTTAGCATTAGCCGCTGTCGTGCATCAGCTCCCGGAGCTCCATCAGGTGAACAGAATAATCCCCTACACGCTTCCAGTAGGGAGGATAAACGGAACCGCTCTGAAAAGTGCCAGAATTCTGTTCTTAACAAGCTCTGCCCTCAGGAGAACTCCAACTTTAACCAGAGCCTAACAAGCTTGGAGCACTATCAGAGCCTAACTGACCCAGGCAAGGGGAAATGCCCAACTCCAGCCAACCCTAGCCACCTGATGGGAGTGGAGGGGGATCTGAAAGCATCTGTGAAGTTCACAGCACAGAAGCACACCGGCTCGGAAAGACTGACCTGACCACAGGACTGTAGAACACTGCCCCACACCCTACACCTTGCCACCACATTGCTGAAGGCACAGCAGTTCCTTTTGCCCAATGCATTATGTCCAGGCATCAACAAAACATTGCAAGAGGCCCTGGCCAGTTGGCTCAGCAGTAGAGTGTCAGCCTGGCGTGTGGAAGTCTTGAGTTTGATTCCTAGTCAGGGCACACAGGAGAAGCAACCTTCCTCTCTACCACTCACTCCCCTTTCTCCTGCTCTCTCTCGCTCTTTCTTTCTCTCCCCCTCCTGCAACCATGGCTCATTTGAGCAAGCTGGCCCTGGGCACTGAGGATGGCACCATGGCTTCGCCTCAGGCGTTAAAATAGCTCGGTTGTCAAGCAACACAGCAACAGCCCCAGATGGGCAGAGCTTTGCCCCCTAGTGGGCTTGCCAGGTGGATCCTGGTTGAGTGCATGCGGGTGTCTGTCTCTCTGCCTCCCTGCCTCTCTCTCTTTTTTTTTCCCCCTGCCTCTCACTTAATAATACAAAAAAGAAAAAAATTAAAAGGGGTGAAATGAGAAGGGGGGGGAAAAAAGAAAAAAATTGCAAGATGTACTAAAAGGAAACTTTGCAGGAGTCCCCAAACTTTTTACACAGGGGGCCAGCTCACTGTCCCTCAGACCGTTGGAGGGCCGCCACACACAGTGCTCCTCTCACTGACCACCAATGAAAGAGGTACCCCTTCCAGAAGTGCGGTGGGGGCTGGATAAATGGCCTCAGGGGGCCGCATGCGGCCCGCGGGCCATAGTTTGGGGACGCCTGGTTTAGGGACAGAGCTAGACTTTTGGCAGAGATGTTGGAATTATCAGACCAGAAATTTAAAACACCTGCGGTCATGTAAAAACAGATGAGCAATGTAACCAGAGAGGGGGAAATTCTAAAAAAGAATTTTTTTAAAATGCTAGAGATTAAAACAAAGAATAAAAAACCAGCCTGACCTGTGATGGCAGTGGACAGAGCATTGACCCGGAATGCTGAGGTTTCCAGTTCAAAACCCTTGGCTTGCATGACCAGGCGGTGGCACAGTGGATAGAGCATCAGACTGAGATGCAGAGGACCCAGGTTGGAGGCCCCAAGGTCACCAGCTTGAGCGCGGGCTCATCTGGTTTGATCAAGGTTCTCCAGCTTGAGTACAAGATCACTGCCTTGAGCAAGGGGTCACTTGGTCTGCTGTAGCCCCCTGGTCAAGGCACATATGAAAAAGCAATCAATGAACAACTAAGGTGTCGCAACGAAGAATTGATGCTTTTCATCTCTCTTCCTTCCTGTCTGTCTGGCCCTATCTGTCCCTCTCTCTGTCTCTGTCACAAAAGACAAACAAACAAACAAAAAACCTTGGGCTTGCCTGGTCAAGGTACATGTGGGAGGTGATGCTTCCTGTTCCTCCCTCCCTTCTTTCTCTCTCTTTCTTTCTCTCCCTCTCTCTCTCTTCTCTCTAAAATGAATAAATAAAAATATCTTTAAAAAAAACAATAAACAAACCACTGTTAGATGAAAAATGCCTCTTTGATGGGTGTCCTGGGTGCAGCTAAGGCAAGGACCTGAGCTTCAGGGCGTCTCAACAGACACCTCCAAAACCAAAAGGCAAACAGAGAAAAAAGAAGAAAAAGAATTGAAAAGAGTCCAAGAACTGTGGGACAACTGCTAAAAGGGTAACATATGCATAGTGAGAATACCAGAAGAGAAAAAGGAAACAAAGTATATTTGAAACAATAATGAATGAAAATTTCCCCCAAATTAATGTCAGGCACCAGACTGCAAATTCAGGAAGCTCAGAGAAAACCAAGCAGTATAGCCTGACCAGGCTGTGGCACAGTGGATAGAGTGTCGGACTGGGATGCAGAAGACCCAGGTTTGAGACCCCGAGATTGCCACCTTGAGTGCGGGCTCATCTGGCTTGAGCAAAGCTCACCAGCTTGGACCCAAGGTTGCTGGCTCGAGCAAGGGGTTACTCGGTTTGGTGAAGGCCCACGGTCAAGGCACATATGAGAAAGCAATCAATGAACAACTAAGGTGTCGCAACGAAAAACTAATTATTGATGCTTCTCATCTCTCCATACCTGTCTGTCTGTCCCTGTCTATCTTTCTCTCTGATTCTCTGTAAAAAAAAAAAAAAAAAAATTTAATTATTTAAATAAAAATAAAAAAGTTCTTCAGCCCTGGCCAGATGGCTGTGTTGGTTAATGCATCGTCCCAAAGCACAGAGGTTGCCGGTTTGATCCCCAGTCAGGGTACATACAGTAACAGATTGATGTTCCTCTCTCTCTTTCTCTCTCTCTCTCTCTCTCTCTCTCTCTCTCTCTCCCTTCTTTGCTCTCTGAAAAAAATTAATAAAATAAAAATCTTAAAAATTGTTTAAGTTCTGCCTGACCAGGCAGTGGCGCAGTGGATAGAGCATCGGACTGGGATGCAGAGGACCCAGGTTCGAGACCCCGAGGTTGCCAGCTTGAGCGCGGGCTCATCTGGTTTGAGCAAAAGCTCACCAGCTTGGACCCAAGGTCACTGGCTCAAGCAAGGGGTCACTCGGTCTGCTGAGGGCCATGGTCAAGGCACATATGAGAAAGCAATCAATGAACAACTAAGGTGTTGCAACGCGCAACGAAAAACTAATGATTGATGCTTCTCATCTCTCCATTCCTGTCTGTCTGTCTCTGTCTATCCCTCTCTCTGACTCTCTCTCTGTCTCTGAAAAAAAAGAAAAGAAAAAAATTGTTTAAGTTCTTTAGAGAGAATAAAAATGAAACAAATAAGATACCACAATTATAAAACAAGAAAAGAATGCTTTGAAAATAAAATAAAAACTATAACCTAAATATTAAAAGTATGATAGCCAAATTAAAAATATATTTAAAGAAGAGTTGAGCCTGACCAGACAGTGGCGCGGTGGATACAGCATCGGAGTGGGATACAGAGGACCCAGGTTTGAAACCCTGAGGTTGCCAGCTTGAGCATGGGCTCACCCAGCTTGAGCACAGGCTCACCAGCTTGAGAGTGGGATCATAGACATGACTCCATGATCACTGGCTTGAGCCCAAGGTAACTGGCTTGAGCAAGGGGTCACTTGCTCTGCTGTAGCCTCCCCCACTGTCCCCCGGTCAAGGCACATATGAGAAAGCAAATCAATGAACGACCAAGGTGCTACAACAAAGAACTGATGCTTCTCAGCTCTCTCCCTTCCTGTCTGTCCTTATCTGTCCCTCTCTCTGTCTTGCTCTCTGTCTCTGTCACACACAAAAAGAGAAGACTTGAAAAGTTAAGAAGCTTTCCCAGAAAGCAGAACAAAAAGACTAAAGAGATGGACAAGAAGAGATAAGAAAATCAGAGTTTCAACTCAGGTCCAACATCTGTCTAACAGAAATTCTAGAAATAGAGAACAGAGAAAAAGGTGGGGTTGGTGTGCAGCGGAGGAGGAAAGAAAGGGGATCTTATCAAAGAAATAACTCAAGGAAAGTTCCCAGACTGAAAGAGATGAGTCTCTGTGGGAGACTGCAAGTTGGCAAAGCCCCTGCAGTTCGACACTTAGCAAAAGGCTAAGTTCTTCCCCTTACACCTCCATATTGGCTATGAAGCTGAGTATTTGTGCTCATCCCAACTCCCCACCTCACTTGCTTAGTGAAATTGCTAAAGACTAAGTTTTTCTCCACACCTCCATGTTAACTGTGATGCTGGATTGTCTCTACTCTTCCCATCGACCATGTCCCTTGGAAAGACTGGAGGCAATTTTCTTTCTATCCTTTTTTTTGTAAAGTTAAGATGTTATATATGGTGGGGGTTTTCTGTACTTGGGAGAATTCTTGGGTTGCCTTGGAAATGTGATTTTGTTTTAATGATTTCTTTGATTTGTTAATTACTTCACTTTGCCCTATATATAAAGCAGGTAGGGGGTGGAGACTCGCAAAGAGTCCTCCAGAGCCCATCCTTTTTTCCCTTTAAGCTTATTTTCTTAATTCCATACACCGTTCCCACTCAGGACCAGGAATTACTAGCTGAGCTGGTTCGCAGCAAGTCTCTATACTTGGGCCAGTAAATTGAATTTTAAGAGCTGCACACTGGGAAATAAAATCTTTAAGGTTTTCTGAAATGGCCTGGGTGGGCGGTGGCGCAGTGGATAGAGTGTCAGACTGGGATGCAGAGGACCCAGGTTCGAGACCCCGAGGTCGCCAGCTTGAGCACGGGCTCATCTGGTTTGAGCAAAAGCCCACCAGCTTGAACCCAAGGTCGCTGGCTCCAGCAAGGGGCTACTCAGTCTGCTGAAAACCCGCGGTCAAGGCACATATGAGAAAGCAATCAAAGAACAACTAAGGTGTTGCAACGCACAATGAAAAACTAATGATTGATGCTTCTCATCTCTCTCCGTTCCTGTCTGTCTGTCCCTGTCTATCCCTCTCTCTGACTCACTCTTTGTCTCTGTAAAAAAAAAAAAAAAAAGATTTTCTGAAATGGTGGGGGTGCAGGAAGGGCATACCTCTGAGCATCACTGCAAACTAGATGATAACAATGCCTTCATAATAGTAAGTGAAAATTTTCCACCTCAATTTCAGTATTCAACTAAACGGTCAATCAAGTGTGAGGCTAAAATAGAAATATTTCCAAGTAAGCAAGGGGTAAATAAATGTGTATCCTATGCAATCTTTCTTAGAAAGTCACTGAAGAATACATTTCAGTCTGACCCGGCAGTGGCACAGTGGATAGAACATTGGACTGGGATGCGGAGGACCCAGGTTCGAGACCCCGAGGTCGCCAGATTGAGCGCTGGCTCATCTGGTTTGAGCAAAGCTCACCAGCTTGGACCCAAGGTCACTGGCTTGAGCAAGGGTTTACTCAGTCTGCTGTAGCCCCACGGTCAAGGCACATATGAGAAATCAATCAATGAACAGCTAAAGTGCCGCAACGAAAAACTGATGATTGATGCTTCTCATCTCTCTCCATTCCTGTCTGTCTGTCCCTATCTATCCCTCTCTCTGTAAACAAAGAAAGAAAAGAATACACCTCAGTAAAACAGAGCCATAAAAGAAGAAAGCAAAAGGCAAAGCATCCAGGAAAAAAAGAATCAACCAATGAATGCATAAATAATCATGACCTGGGCAGACGGATCCAGATGGCGGGCAGCTGGGCAGCTGATCAGAAAGTGGCCATTCGTTTGGAGCATGAATCAGAGAGAGAGCTAAAGAAGAAAGTTCTCCAGAGGAAAAATGAAAGTAGGAGGTTATCTCATTTGTCTCTAAGCCATTGGAATCATTCCCTGTAGGAGCATTTGAATAAGTACAGATATAACAAAGCAAATAGGAAAATGTAGCCATTATTAATGACAGGAGAAAGAAAAAAAGTTCTACAGAAAAAGAAATGCCATCATAGCAAACTTAGCACAGCAGTGAACAATACTGACATACTTATAATAAAGTACATGATTATTTAACCCGAAAGTTTCTATTGGGACATAACCTCATTTTTAAAGGGAAGAAAGAACTTCAGATGCAAGTGTACAAAAGCTAAATCATTAGTCAATAATTACTGCATTTAAGTCAAGAAGTAGCATTATGAGCAAATTATTTGAAAATACTGACTTTTGAGAAGCAATCAATGGGTTCCCAACTAAGTGAAACAATGAGTTGATGCTTCTGTCTGTCTGTCTGTCTGTCTCAAATTAATAGAAAAAATTAATAAATAAAATAAAATACTGACTCTGACCAGGTAGCTCAGTTGATTAGAGCATCATCCCAAGATACGCCAAGATTGCAGGTTCCATCCCTAGTCACATACAAGAATCAACTAATGATCCTGACCAGATGGTGGTGCAGTGGATAGAGCATTGGACTGGGATGCAGAGGACCCAGGTTTGAAACCCCATCACTGGCTCAATTGGCTTGAGTGCAGTCTCATCAGCTTGAGTGCAGGGTCACTGGCTTAAGCATGGGATCATAGACATGACCCTATGGTTGCTGGCTTGAGCCCAAGGTCACTGCTTAAGCAAGAGTTCACTCACTCTGCTGTAGCGCCCTAGTCAAAGCACATATGAGAAAGCAATCAACGAACAACTGAGACTGAGGAGCTGCAACAAAGAACTGATGCTTCGCCTGACCTGTGGTGGCGCAGTGGGATAAAGCATCGACCTGGAACACTGAGGTTGCTGGTTTGAAACCTTGGGCTTGCCTGGTCAAGGCACATATGGGAGTTGATGCTTCCTGCTCCTCCCTCCTTCTCTCTCTCTAAAAAAAAATCCATAAATAAAATTTTAAAAAATCTTAAAAAAAAAAAAGAACTGATGCTTATCACCACTCTCCCTTTCTGTCTGTCTGTCCCTATCTGTACCTCTCTGTCTCTCTCTCTGTCACAAAAAAAAAAAGAATCAACTGCCTGACCTGTGGTGGCGCAGTGGATAAAGTGTCAACTTGGAAACGCTGAGGTTGCCGGTTCAAAACCCTGGGCTTGCCTGGTCAAGGCACATATGGGAGTTGATGTTTCCTGTTCCTCTCTCTCCCCCCCCCCTCTATAATGAATAAATAAAATCTTAAAAAAATAAAAAAGAATCAACCAATGAATGCATAAATAAGTAGAATAACAAATTGATGTTCCTCTCTCTCTCTCTCTCTCTCTCTCTAAAATCAGTACATAAAATAAATAAAAATTAAAAGAAAAAGATAAACTACTGAGATAAATACCAACATGTTGTTGTGAGTCAGGGGCGCAGAGAGAGAGATCAGCAGACGAAATCATCAAGGACTAGCAAAGGACCACCGCTCACTCAGGCAAATGGCCCCAAGTTCACACTGTGTCCTATTTTTATTCACAAAATTTCAAAAAGCCTGTTTACTGAGAAATTGGCATAACTTTTACTTAAAGATACATGGAGTACACCTGCATGATAGCTTAATAACAATATAATATCAAAAGGCATTAATTGCTATTGCTTCTATGGTTCCCACAACATTCCTCTCTTTATCTCAAGGGATAACCTTGAAAGGAACAGAATCTTATGAGAATGTTTTACTGAGAAAAGCCCAGCAACTGCCTTCAGTCACACAGACCTGTTTCAGTGACCCGCCTTCAAGTCACAAAACAATTCTCTTGGCAAAACATTCTTTTCTTGTTGGCTGTGTTCCCATCCAAGGCCATGCAGTGGGTTATTCCACTGCACCAACAGAAACAGCTTAGCAGACATGGAGGTGGGGACCAGGACCCGACAGAGGTGGGCAGAGTTGAGACAGAGGAAAGCTGACATTTGATATAAGCTTTTTAGTACCGCTGGATTTTTAGAACTATTAATATATGCATGACTACTTTGATTTTTAAAACTTACAATTATATTTATATATGAGAGGTTTAAACGGAATATCTACTATACACCATGTTTGAATTCTTGCTTTGCAGCTTATTATGCGGCCTTAGGCAGTTACTTACACTATTTGGGTCTTGATTTCCTGATCTGTATATTATGCTCACAAAACTCAGGGGATCAGGGACCTTGCCGATACCCTAGTACTTTCAATCTTTTGTACAGTGCATTTTCACCAATGAAATAAAAGTTGGTTTGGCATCTCATTTGCATAATCAAACAACTTTCTTTGACTTGTCATTTGTTTTTCTGATGTTCTTGTTTAATTTTAAAAAATCAAATGTTTCTTTTTTTTTATCATTTCATATTCATTTTGAAATATCCCCTAATTTTTGTGAGCAGTATACTATTTGCTGTAGCACAGACTGCGTGGTCCCCATCCCTGTTCTTTGATAACAACAGAACGTGTGAAAATACATACATCGTACTCTGCCACCAGTTCTGGAACAGAGCTCCTAAAACCCTTGTACTTTCCTAAGTGGTGAGAGAGTCTTTTGTGCTAAGGCAGCAACTCTCGGTGGACTCCCGGATGGCGGCTGGCCACGAGAGGACCAAGCCGTGATTAGAAGCTTGGGGCTTCCAGGCCCACCCTCCATCCTCTCGGGAACGGAGGGGGCCTGGAGACTGAGTTAATCATTGGTCGTGCCTATGTGACAAAGCCGCCATAAAAATCCTAAAGGTACCTGGTTGGGAGAGTGTCTGAGCTGATGAGCACACCCGCGTACCTGGAAGGCGATGCGCCCCAACTGCGTGGGGACAGAAGGTCCTGCCCTCGGGGCCCTTCTGTACTGCACTCTCTGTGCCCTTTCTCTGGCTGCTCATCTGTAGCCTCTATTATATCTTTTGTAATAATCCAGCAAACATAAATGTTTCCCTGAGTTCTGTGAGCCGTTCAGCAAATTAGTGACCCCTGAGGTGGGAGTCCTGGGAACCCCGGCTTATCACGGTCACCAGATTCGAGTGCAGGAGAGCTAGACACCCCGCTTCAAGAGAGGCAGGGGAAAGATTCCGTGGTCTCCTTTATCTACCACCTCCTCATCTGAAAAGTATACATAAATGTTTAGCCTAAAGGGTTGTTTTGAGAATTATATCGGATTTGTAAAGAGCCTTGTCAGTAGAAAGGGATAAATCCATAAATGTTTTGTTATTATTCTTTTAAATTTTTTTAAAGATTTTTTTATTTTTTCATTATAGAGAGGAGGGAGAGAGAGAAGAGAGAGAAGGGGGAAGGAGCAGGAAGCATCAACTCCCATATGTGCCTTGATCAGGCAAGCCCAGGGTTTTGAACCGGCGACCTCACCATTTCCAGGTTGATGCTTTATCCACTGCGCCACCACAGGTCAGGCCTGTTATTATTCTTTTAAAAGGTCACATTTGGTATCAGGGTTTACTTTCAATAAATTAGGACCTGGCCTGTGGTGGCGAAGTGGGTAAGGCATCGACCAGGAATACTTAAGTTGCCAGTTCGAGGCCCTAAGCTTCTTGGTCAAGATGCATATGATGGGCAATCAATGAACAGCTAAAGTGAAGCAACTATGAGTTTATACTTCTCGAGCCACCCCCTCTGTAAAATCAATAAATAAAATCTTTTTTTCTTTTTTTTGTACAGTGACAGAGAGAGTCAGAGAGAGGGATAGATAGGGACAGACAGACAAGAATGGAGAGAGGTGAGAAGCATCAATCATTAGTTTTTTGTTGCGACACCTTAGTTGTTCATTGATTGCTTTCTCATATGTGCCTTGACCGTGGGCCTTCAGCAGACCAGGTAACCCCTTGCTCGAGCCAGCGACCTTGGGTCCAAGCTGGTGAGCTTTGCTCAAACCAGATGAGCCCGCGCTCAAGCTGGTGACCTCGGGGTCTCGAACCTGGGTACTCTGCATCCCAGTCCAATGCTCTATCCACTCAGCCACTGCCCAGTCAGGCTCAATCAATAAAATAGGATGAAATTCTTTGCTTTAAAAGAGTTCAACTCAAGTCCCTCTACATAGCAAGTTCTTCCTGGAAAAGAGGGCCTGGGTTCCTGTGTCATGTCACCAACATCCCGCTCCCTAGAGCTATACCCTTCACACCTACTGAGGTCCCGTCCAGAAGCCCAACTTGGAGAAGGCACTGGCTGGGAACACAAGCAGCTCTGTCTCCGGGAGGGCCCGTGGTTGGAAACCAGGGACCTGATTCCCAGGTACTAGCTAAGACTGACATTGTCTCATGGGTTTGGTTCATTTTGTTTATTTGTTTTAATTTGTAATTCCAGTTGACATACAATATTATATTAGTTTCGGGTGTACAACACAGTGCTTAGACATTTATATAACTCATGAAGTGATCACCCTGATAGATCTAGTACCCACCTGACCTCAGATGTAGTTATTACAATATTACTGTCCATATCCTCTAAGCTGTTCTGTAACTACCAATCTGTGCTTCTCAATCCCTTCCCCCCTCAGGCATTCTGCCAACCCTCCCCCAATCTGACAACCTTCAAACTTTCCTCTGTATCTATGAGTCTGTTTTGTTTGTTCATTTATTTTGTCCTGTAGATTCCACAGATAAGTGGAGTCACATGGCTCTTGTCTTTCCCGGGCTGACTTATCTCATCAGCACAACACCCTCTGGGTCCATCTGTCGCTGCAGGTCCATGAGCTTGGTTATTTTTTATTTTTATTTTTTTATATAGGATTAAAAATTTTTTTTATTTATTAATTTTTAGAGAGAGGAGGAGAGAGAGAGAAGGGAGAAAGAAGCAGAAACAGCCTGACCAGGCGGTGGCGCAGTGGATAGAGCGTTGAACTGGGATGCAGAGGACCCAGGTTCAAGACCCCAAGGTTGTCAGCTTGAGCGCAGGCTCATCTGGTTTGAGCAAGGCTCACCAGCGTGGACCCAAGGTTACTGGCTCGAGCAAGGGGTTACTCGGTCTGCTGAAGGCCCACGGTCAAGGCACATACAAGAAAGCAATCAATGAACAACTAAGGTATAGCCTGACTGGGTGGTGGCGCAGTGGATAGAGCATCGAACAGGGATGCAGAAGACCCAGGTTTGAGACCCCGAGGTCGCCAGCTTGAGCGAGGGCTCATCTGGTTTGAGCAAAAGCTCACCAGCTTGAGCCCAAGGTCGCTGGCTCGAACAAGGGGTTACTCGGTCTGCTGAAGGCCCGTGGTCAAGGCACGTATGAGAAAGCAATCAATGAAAAATTAAGGTGTTGCAACATGCAACGAAAAACTAATGATTGATGCATCTCATCTCTTCGTTCCTGTCTGTCTGTCCCTGTCTATCCCTCTCTCTGACTCTCTCTCTCTGTCTCTGTTAAAAAAAAAAAAAAAAAAGAAGCAGGAAGCATTAACTCAGAGTAATTGCTCTCTGTATGTGCCTTGACCCACCAAGCCCAGGGTTTCGCACCGGTGACCTCAGCATCCCAGGTCGACACTTTACCCTGCGCCACCACAGGTCAGGCTCTTTTTCAATTTTTTAACTGAATTTACTGGGGTGACATTGGTTAATAAAATTATATAGGTTTTAATTGTACGATTCTGACACATCATCTGTAAAGTGCACTGTGTGTTTACCACCCCAAGTCCAGCCTCCTTCCCCTACCACTTACCCCCCAGGCCCCTTTGTAATTTTTTAAAACTACTTCAATTACATTTAATATTATTTTGTATTAGTTTCAAGTGTACAGCACAGTGGTTAGACAATGATAAACTTTACAAAATGTTCCCCCCAATACTTCCAGGACCCACCTGGCCCCTACGTGGTTATTACAGTTTAACTGACTCTATTCCCCGTGCTGTCACCATGGGCTCGGTTCTCACTGTTCAAAACCGAGAGTGGGGAGATGAAGTGGTGGGTCCAGGAAGCATCTGTTAGTTTATTCTTGGGGAGACTGACTCTGGCTCCTCCCAGCTCTGCAAGACCCTCTCCTCCTCAGCCTTCTCCTCCCTCGCTCCTTACCGCAGGGCTGTGATGGGAAGCCCTGGGTACTTACACAGGCGGCGCAAAAGGAGGCTGGCGGTTGTTCATATGGAAAATAATACAGTAGCTAATAAATAATAATACAAGAATGAACTCTTTTGTGTACACATCTGGACACCTACTTTTGCCCCACCCTGTATTTTATTTATTTTTTTAACTTTACTTATTGATTTTTAGAGAGAGAGGAAGGGAGAAAGAGAGAGAGAGAAAAATAGAAACATCTGTTCCTGCAGGTGTCCCAACAGGTGATCAAACCCACAACCCTTGTGTAGCAAGACGGTGTTCCAACCAACCAAGCTATTGGCCAGGGCTCTATTGTCAATAGAAGAGGAGAAGGAAAAAAAGGAAGAAGATAGGAAGAAAGGAAGAAAAAAAGGAAAGAAGGGAGAGAGGAAGGAAAGAAAAGAAGAAAGGGAGAAAAGGAGGAAGAAAAATTTCAAAGTAAGAGCTATTAGACAAAAATTGGGACAGCCAGCCTCTCTGAGAAACTGGCCTGTCTGGTAACACAGGCCCTCAATCCTGTGGGGAAAGCACCAGCTGCAGCCGACGGCCCCCTGCATTCAGTTCACTGCAGCAGCAACGTGGCACTTCCTCTCATGGATGTCCCCTGCTCGGCCCTGGGGACGTCTGGGGTTTGGAGCCCTGCGATGAACCTTAAACCAAATCAGTCACAACCTACAGCATGCTTCCCTGCGGCCTACTGTCTGCCCGGGGCTCTGGAATGCCAGTGAGGGGCAGGTAGCAGAGGTCCTGCCAGCCTTGGGGAACGAGCCTTGGGGAACGGGACTGGCCGGAACAGCAGCCAGGGCTGTGCGGGGAGTGAGGTGGGGCGCTGTAGCCTCCCAGCTCCACCAGGAACTTGAGGCATTCACGAACACCAGCACCCTCCCTGCTCGTCTGTCTGCTTGCGGTTAACAGAGGCGCTGACTCAGTCTTCTCCTGGGCCAGGCTCCTGGACACCAAGCATCTTAGCATACGGGGGGCTTCTGGGGGCTCTGCTGTTACAGCTGGACCCCAAGTGACAAGAACCAGTGACCAACCACTCTAACTAAAGTTCTGATTAACATGAGTTCATTCCCTAACTTATAGATCCTTTGATGTTTCAAATTAAAAATTCTAGGCCTGGGCCTGGCAGTTCAGTTAGAGCATCACCCTGATGCACCAAGGTTGTGGGTTCGATCCTCCGCCAGGGCACATACAACCACACAAGAAACAACCAGTGTACACATAAATAAATAGAACATAAAATTCTAAAGTGTGTTAAGAATCCTCCCTTCTTTAGCAAGGACTGTCTCGTAAATATACTGAATCTTTCCTTGCTGACTTGAGGTCTGGTAGAGAACTTCTTTCCTTCCTCCTTTCTTCCTTTCCCCCATGTTGGGCAGATAAAATATATGATGCGCAGTTTGTTAAAGATGATGCTGCCCACGTGGAAGCCTGTCGCCCAGGTGATAATATTAGTTGCCCTTCTTGCTTGGGATGGGCGTGATTGTATTAATGTGTGTTGGGGGAGGGCTTTTGTGCCAAAAGGTTTTAAAAGGAGAGATCACGTTGTTCCAGGGAAGACGGATTACGTTCTAGGAGGAGAACAGAGAAAGGCCACATGGAGGAGAGGAGAAGCAGCCAAGATGGTGGAGTGCTGAAATAGAAGCCAGTTTGTGCAGAGTTTGTGCAGAGAGAAGGAGATGGGGAACAGAGGTGAATAAGGCTGATGAGGTAGAAACCTTTAATTCTAGGAAACTCGGATAAGTCAGTGGCTTTGGGAGCCCTGAATGGAAAGGGAAGTGTTTTCCTACTGTGAGTATCTCTTGCTCGCCGGGTGCGAACTAGGATTAAAGCTAATGGCCCACCAGTTCTTGGCTCCGTTGTTTCATTACCGTCTGTCCGAATCAAATGCGAACCTGCACAGGACAGGCGGCTGTGATGGTGGCTGCGGCTACTGGCTTTATACCTCTCAAGTTGTTTTTAAGCATTTGTGATCACTCCCTTTCTAGGCTTGAGGACAGAGAAGGTGCTGGCAGTAGCAAGAGTGGAGACGAACTATAGAACATTCCTGGGAAACTGCCTTCCAGAACTAAATTCTGACTCCTAGCTTTTTTTTTTTAACTATTCTGTGTCAAAAAGCTGAGGGGAGGAAGTCAACCTTATTGTGAGCCCTAGGTAGCAGAATTTAAATCAACCAAGGTTTAACAGAACAGGACTCAGGCACATGAGGAGACCCCAGATAATAGGAATAGAGCATGGGGCTGGGAAAGGACAGGTCCGAGTTTTACCCTGGTTTTACGACATGCAGCAGGTGGGATCTCACACCCCTAACCCTCACTGAGCACTTACCACGCAGTTGGCCCTGTGCTCAGCATGCCCCATGCATTGTCTCCTCTGCTCAGTGAGCTCTGAGGGCGTTGCATAAGAAGTCCCAGGAAAGGCACTCCATCTCCCTGAGCCTGAATTTCCACATCTGCGAAGCGGGGACTGAAATAGCATCAGACAGGTTTCTGGGCGGATGAAGTAAGCTCATGCTGGAAAGCCCTCTGGGGAGCTGTGTGCACAGCAGGGTGGCGGCCAGGACAGCCACTCTCCCAAAAGCGTCCTGACGAGGTGCTCTGCTGGTTTTGGCTCTCTTTTAAAAATCATGTCCCCCTTCCTTTCAAAAATAAATCATTTGAAAGAGAGCTTATGCTTCGGTTTGGCTTCCAAGGCCGGCAGCCTGCTCCCAGCCTGCGAGGATCCTGCCTGCCAGGAGCTAAAACCTAACTTCACACAGTTTAATTAAGGTGGTAGAAGTCTTCCAAGGCCGAGTCCAGGGGTCAATGTGTGCTCCTGCTCTGCAGTGCTGGCCTGTCCCTAGCAGGGTACAAGCCATAGGAAAGAAGCGCTGTTAGTTCAGACACCTGCTTGCTGCAACTCACCCCAGGCTCTTCCTTCTTTGGGCCTCTGGCTCCCTTCCTCTATGGGGGAGGGTTTGCTGAGGTCCTTCTGACTTGGAGACCCCACGGTTCCCACTGGAATTCCCCACAGCTCTCCTCAGGGCCCTTTCCAGTCCCAGACCTCTTACAAATGGCAGATGGGGCTGAAGACACGCCAGGAAGCAGCTGCGAGAAGTAGGCAGCTTGAGTCTTCAGTGAGGACCCCCTAAAACAAAGGGAAGCCAACCCCCTTTGCCAATTCAGGCCTCCTGGGCATAGGGGAAAGGGAGGCCCCCAGGATCTGCTACATAATTTGTGGGGCCCTTGTTCAAAAGTTATTAAAAATTTCAAGGCAGTAACAGCAGAGTAGTAAGCCAACAGGGAGAACCTTCAGGCCCTTGGGTGAGCACACAGGTCACAGGGCCATGAAGCTGGCTCTGCACCCTGGGACATGGTGCCAGAGGGTCACTTTTCCTTGTTCCTGCAGGTCTGTGGAGACTTGGGGAACCCCTCACCAGACCCTCTGCATTCTGGCTGAATGTTGTTCCCAGCTGTAGCTCCATGGAGAGACCTCCAGATGAGAATGGGCCCCATGGGGTGAGGCAGGGCCTTCCTGGGAACGGTGTTGGGTGGGGCAGGAGGGACGAAAGCCAGCTGGCCTACTTTTCCCTTGATGATCCAAGCCAGAGCTGCAGTGAGGATCCCTAGAGGGATTCTGCTCAAACCAGTGCCAGGTGGTGAGGGCTAGGGAACTAGACTCGGGCCTTCAGGGTCAGGGACTCTGGGAAGGCACAGAAGAGCCAGAATATGGTGGAGCGAGTGCTGTGCTTAGGTTCAGGAAGCCGGGATTGTGGATAGTGTCCCCGTGGACCCCAGTATTGTCACTGAGCAGTTACGTTGTGGACCGTATAGGATCGGTGAGTGAAATTCCATGGAAAGCAGCCCCTCCTGAGCAGGACTAAGTGCCACAGAACCGGTTCACACGCTTGGCTAGGACGGTGGTGGTCCGAGCCCCACCCCCTACACCTCCCAGCTGCAGGACCTTGAACAAGGTACTCAAGCTCTGCAGGCCTTCGTTTCTTCATCTGTGAAATGGGCAACAATACTACTGGCATTGTGAGGCTTCCAAACTTTTTACACAGGAGGCCAGTTCACTGTCCCTCAGACCGTTGGAGGGCCGCCACATACAGTGCTCCTCTCACTGACCACCAATGAAAGAGGTGCCCCTTCCAGAACTACGGGGGGGGGATATATGGCTTCAGGGGGCCGCATGCAGCCCGCGGGCCATAGTTTGGGGGCGCCTGGAAGGTATACCCTGGAAGCAGATGATTAGTTCAGATGTGAGCTCTGCCATAGACTAGCTATGTGACGTTAGGCAGATAAACCTGTGTGAGCCTCAGTTTTCTCATCCGAGAAATGGGAATAACAGAACCCACTCAAAGATTTCTGTGAAGAACAAGGAGGTAATTCCCATATACATAGGGGACTTAGGGGAATTACCATAGGGGACTTAGGACCGCATCTGGCAGACAAGTTCTCTCCCACAACACAGGACAGAGAACAGAGCCAGTCAGGAGCAGCCTGGGGATAAGGTTCAAGAAACACCCTTGCCAAATCTGGCCTCAGATGGGACTATTCTCTGTTGCTTAAGAGGTACAAGGGTTCTCTCTAGAGAAGGTTTGGAGGGGCTGCAGGAAAGAGGGCTTGCTCGCCTCCTTTGTGGAATGCCAGCCCAGGGGGTGCCTTGGAGCCACCTGCTCCCTGTCGAGAGCACCCTTCTGCTCCCCCCGGCTGCCACCTTCTTACATTCAGCCCGGGGGGTGCCTTGGAGCCACCTGCTCCCTGTCTAGAGCACCCTTCTGCTCCCCCCTGGCTGCCACCTTCTTACATTCAGCCCAGGGGGGCCCTTGCCTGCTACAGCCCAGAGGACGGCTCAGCTCCCTCCTCCTTGCCTACAAAGGACAGGTGCCTGTACAGCAACCTGCACACCTGGAACCTGGCGGCCAACGTACTTTTTCTTACCTGGAGTCCCCATTGCTGTGGGTTACTCCTACTCTCTCTGCCAGAACTACCAGACCAATGACCAGCAGGTGGGTGGCTGGGCCACTCAAAGGGTGGCAGGAAGGAGGGGAGGAAAAGAAGAATAGCAAGAAAGCAAGATGAAAGTAGAGGGAAGACAGGGGAGCAGGAGCTGGAGGTGAAGGGAAATGCCTATGTCTCCAACCAGAGGCTGCAAACCAGGGACTTGTGCTCTGCGGCCATTCAGCCCAGAGTCGCCACCATTTACGCAACTGGAAGATTTCACTTAACCACCCAGATTTGTGGCTTCTGTGGGAAAAGTCACCTCTGAGCTTGCCTTTCCTCCTAGCAGCCCCTTCTGGAGCGGAGGATCAGCAAGGGCAGGTGGCTGTCCAAGGCCACGTGCTCTCCAGTCAGCCCTGTCCCCACCATGCCCTGCTGTCTGACACCCCGGGGTGCTTCATGTCCCATTCAGATTTCCTGCTTGGTTCCTGCAGGTGTTAGTTCTGTGGCCTCTGCTTTATCCTAGGGACCCTCCCCGAAATAAAAGATAATGATGCCTCCCTCCTGTACACTGAGCAAGCTGTACAGAGCAGTGGTTAAGAGTCAGTCTGCTGGGTTCAAATCCCTGTTCTCCCATCTCCCAGCTATATGACTTTGCTCAAGTTCCTTTAAATGCCCAATGCCTCAGTTTCCTCCTCTGTCACACAGGAGGCCAAGAATAGGACCCACCGCATAAGGTTGTGTAAAGGATCCAGGAAGTGAGTACACACTAGTGACTAGGATATGGGAAGCACTCAGTGTCCCATATCACGATCACCATTCCAGAGCCTGTGGTAGAGATCAGATTGTACAAGCCTGAGGCAGAATAACCCAGGTGGACAGAGGGCCACCGCAGCCGGGGCACCGTGAGCAGGGACGTGCCAGAGAGCGGGGGAGCGATGAGGGGGAGGGGGGGCTTGTTAGCCATGGTAAGGGTTCTGTGAAACCACTGGGGGGCTCTGAGCAGGAGAATGGGTTGTGGGGGGTGGGGCAGGGTAGGAGGGAGACCAGTAGGGCCTGTTGTGGTGGTCAAAGCAGAGATGGCAGTGACACAGGATTGGAATGAGAGAGCACTGGACATGGAGATTGATGGGAAAAACTGGGGTACACTTAGAGGGTAGAGCTGAATCTCTGGCCTCGGTCCGTATCCCCCTACCCGGTTTCCCTGTCTGTAAATAAGGCTTCTCTGAAAGGTGTCAACCTCTCTGAGATTCTGAGTATGGTTCCATGTTGATCCTGCAGGAGGTGGGACAGCCAGCGGCTTGGAGGGTAGGACAGGATGTGGCACCAACGTGGCTCTGCCACTGACGGGCTATGTGGCTTTGAGCAAGCTCTTTAAGCTCTCTGCGCCTCAGTGTCCTCATGTGGATAATGGGAATCACACAGTGGTCCCTGTTTCGCAGGTTAGGATGATAAAGAGACAATGAGTGTAAAGGGCTCGGAGCAGGGCCTGGCACAGTGAGCACGCCATCACTGCCATTACCGCTGTTCCCACAGGAGGGGGCTTCTCAGCACTAATCTGCCTCCCGGCTTTGGAGCTTTGCAGAGAGAACTGGAACGAGCACTGAGTGATGATGCCCTGATGGCGTTTGGTTCTGACCCTTTTTCTTTAGTAATTAGTTTATGAGTAAGTCCTGTCAATGAGTAAGTCCTGTCTCCGTCCTGTCCTTGCCACATCTACTTCTGAGGCAGGTGGCTCTCTGTCACCCTTACATCAGCAGCAGGTGATGCCACCAGGCACTCCAGTTTAGCTTGATCAGGGCTAACTAATACGGGCGGAAACAGGGTGACTGCCATGAGAATGGACGTGAGTTCAGGGGGCCCACGCCCTCACTACCTGACTCTCCGGCTCTCTGCCACAGCCGCTGTCATCACCTATGTCTGCTCAGAGGGCGCGGCGACTTCTTCAGCAACGCGGAGGACACTGCTTCAATGCGCGAGTCACCCCTCCTTGGGAAAGGCTGGAAAGCGGACACCTCTCTCCTCCCCGCTGGCGAGAGAGAAGGGAAATGTCGGGCTCAGAGCCCAGTGCACATTGCTGTACACACACATGCACACGCACACGCACACGCACGCACTACCAATTCAGTTTACAGCAGCCCTGTGAGGCAGAAAGATTGGTGGGGCCCCCACTGTTGCTTTAAAAAAGTCTTACTGCAGGGAGCATTTGAGATCCTGCTCCCCAGGCATGTCATCAATTTGGTTCAAATAAACTTACAAAAATTAAAACAAGCCTGACCAGGCGGTGGCGTAGTGGATAGAACGTCGGACTGGGATGCGGAAGGACCCAGGTTCGAGACCCGGAGGTCCCCAGCTTGAGTGCGGACTCAGCTGGTTTGAGCAAAAGCTCACCAACGTGGACCCAAGGTTGCGAGCTCGAGCAAGGGGTTACTTGGTCTGCTGAAGGCCCGTGGTCAAGATACATATGAGAAAGCAATCAATGAACAACTAAGGTGTCACAAAACTGATGATTGATGCTTCTCATCTCTCTTCGTTCCTGTCTGTCTGTCCCTATCTATCCCTCTCGCTGACTCTCTCTGTCCCTGAACTAAAAAAAAAAAAAAAAAAATTTTTTTTAGAGGGACAGATAGATAAGAAGCATCAATTCTTCATTGCAGCACCTTAGTTGTTCATTGATTGCTTTTTTTTTTTTTTTTTTTTTTTTTACAGAGACAGTGAGTCAGAGAGAGGGATAGACAGAGACAGACAGACAGGAACGGAGAGAGATGAGAGGATCAATCATTAGTTTTTCATTGCACGTTGCAACACCTTAGTTGTTCATTGATTGCTTTCTCATATGTGCCTTGACCGCGGGCCTTCAGCAGACCAAGTAACCCCTTGTTGGAGCCAGCAACCTTGGGTTCAAGTTGGTGAGCTTTTGCTCAAACCAGATGAGCTAGTGGTCTGGCGACCTCGGGGTCTTGAACCTGGGTCCTCTGCATCCCAGTCCCACGCTCTTTCCACTGCGCCACCGCCTAGTCAGGCTGATTGCTTTTTCATACATGCTTTGACCGGGATGGCGGGGGTGGGGGGGAAAGGGGGCGGTTTCCAGCCAAACCAGAGACCTTGGGCTGAAGTCAGCGACCATGGAGTCCAGTCTATGATCCCACACTCAAGCCAGCGACCCCTCACTCAAGCTGGTGAGCACGTGCTCAAGCCGGCAACCATGGGGTTTCAAGCTGGTGACCTCAGGGTCTCAAACCTGGGTCCTCGGCATCCCAGGCCAACGCTCTATCCACTGTACCACCACCTGGTCAGGCAAAACAAAAAATCTCATTGCAGCCCTAGCTGGTTATCTTAGTTGGTTAAGAGTGTTGTCCACATATATCACAGTGGTGGGTTTGGTCCCCAGTCAGGGCACATCTGAGAAGCACTCAATGAGTACACAATGAGATGAAACTAAGTGGGACAAGTTGATGCCTCTCTCTCTCTCTCTCAATGGGAAAAAAATATTTTTAAAGAATCTTATTTCTGGGGGAAATAGGTGAAAGTAGTTGTTGGGCAGAAAAGATATATTTTGCTCACTCTGTTAAAGATGGCTGCTGCCCACCTGGGGCGGCTGATTACCTTCTTGCTTGGGTAGGAGCGTGGTTATGCTAATGTGTGCTGGAGGAGGGCTTTCACGCCAAAAGGTTTTAAAAGGTGGAGCTAGGGCCCTGGCCGGTTGGCTCAGTGGTAGAGCGTTGGCCTGGTATGCAGGAGTCCTGGGTTCGATTCCCGGCCAGGGCACACAGGAGAAGCACCCATCTGCTTTTCCACCCTTCCCCCTCTCCTTTCTCTCTGTCTCTCTCTTCCCCTCCGCAGCCAAGGCTCCATTGGAGCAAAATTGGCCCGGGCGCTGGGGATGGCTCCATGGCCTCTGCCTCAGGCACTTAAATGGCTCCGGTTGCAACAGAGCAACGCCCCAGATGGGCAGAGCATCACCCCCTGGTGGTTGTGCCAGGTGGATCCTGATCGGGCGCATGCGGGAGTCTGTCTGACTGCCTCCCTGTTTCCAACTGCAGGGGAAAAAAAAAAAAAAAAAAGGTGGAGCTAGGAGGCCATTTTGGAGAGATCATGTTGTTCCAGGGGGAAGAGTGATTACGTTCTAGGAAGAGCCCATGGGGGGAGAGCAGAGAAAGGCCACGTGGAGGAAAGGAGAAGCAGCTAAGATGGTGGAGTGCTGAAGGAGAAGCCAGTTTGTCCAGAGTTTGTATAGAGAGAAGGAGATGGGGAACAGAGGTGAATAAGGCTGGTGAGGTAGAAACTTTTGATTCTAGGAAACTCAGATAAGTCAGTGGCTTTGGGAGCCCTGAATAGAAAGGGAAGTGTTTTCCCACTGTGTGTATTTCTTGCCCGCTGGGCACAAGCTAGGATTAAAGCTAATGGCCCACTAGTTCTTGGCTCTGTTGTCTCACTACCGTCTGTCCAAATCTAATGCGAACCTGAATGGGCCAGGTGGCTATGATGGTGGCCATGGCTACTGACTTTACAGTAATCAAAAGGCACAAACTTTCAGTTACAAGAGGAGTAAATTCTGGGGATATAATGTACAGCATGGTAAATATAGTTAACAATACTGTATGGTATATTTCAAAGGTGCAAGAGAGTTGCCTATCCAGGCTGTGGTGGTGGCCGTGGCTACTGGCTTTACAATAGACATGACCCCATGGTTGCTGGCTTGAGCCCAGAGGTCACTGGCTTGAGCCCAAGGTTGCTGGTTGAACCCAAGGTTGCTGGCTTGAGCAAGACACCCCCACCCCCATCAAGGCAGGTATGAGAAGCAATCAATGAACAACAAAAGTGCCATAACTATGAGTTGAGCTTCTCATCTCTCTCCCTTCCTGTCTGTCTGTCTCTGTCTGTACCTCTCTCTCTCCTTTGCTAAAAAACAAAAATAAAACAGAAAAAATAAATTAAAAGAACATTTCTTTTGCATATTAAATTTCAACTACAATATATTGTCCTTGTTAAAAATTCAAATTGGGCCTGACCTGTGGTGGCGCAGTGGGATAAAGCGTCGATCTGGAAAACTGAGGTCGCTGGTTTGAAACCCTGGGCTTGCCTGGTCAAGGCACATATGGGAGTTGATGCTTCCTGTTCCTCCCCCCACCTCTTTTTCTCTCTCCTTCTTTCCCCCTCTCTCACTCTCTCTCTCTCCTCTCTGAAAATTGAATAAAGTCTTAAAAAAAAATTCAAATTGGTGTACTCCAGACTTAATCTTATAAAAATGCCTATTCTGAAATAGGCATTATTATCCCCATCTTGCCGGAAAACAAATTTTATTCCGAGGCCTTTCAGCCAGTAAGAAGAGGCAGAGGGTGGACTGGAATTCAGGGTTTTTTATGACCCAGGGCAGGGTTCCTCCCCTGGGCTGTACAGTATCTCACAGAGCCCCGACCCTATCCCTACTCTGCCCTAATCAAGGAGAAACCGACAAAGCCCTTGGCGAAACACTAGGCAGATAGGCCCTGATCCACATCAGAGATAACATCCACTCTGCCTCCTGAGATAGGGCTGTCCTCAATTCCTCCCACAGCATTTGCTGTCACACCACCTGTCTCTTCCTCCCGAGAGGGTGTGAGTATCTGAATGCAAATGGCTGAGAGTTAGTCTAGGGCTCTGAATTGGCTCTGGTTTCACTGCAGAAGTGATCTGTGCAAACTTAAGCACTGTATGATCTTTTTTCGTTTATTAGCTTTAATAGGTGTGATTTGTTTTGTTTTTAAACAGTCAGGTATTACATGTTGGTTTTCTTTAAAGATTTTTATTTATTCATTTTTAGAGAGGGGCTACAGAGAGAGAGAGAGAGAGAGAGAGAGAGAGAGAGAGAAGGGGGAGGAGCAGGAAGCATCAACTCCCATATGTGCCTTGACCAGGCAAGCCCAGGGTTTAAAACCGGCGACCTCAGCATTCCAGGTCGACGCTTTATCCACTGTGCCACCACAGGCCAGGCTGTTTTGTTTTTTAATTAAATTTATTGAGACCTGTGGTGGCACAGTGGATAAAGCATCAGTGTAGAAGCCTGATAAGACTTCTACCTTCCCATAGGGCAGGGGTCCCCAAACTTTTTACACAGGGGGCCAGTTCACTGTCCCTCAGACTGTTGGAGGGCCGTACTATAAAAAAAACTATGAACAAATCCCTATGCACACTGCACATATCTTATTTTAAAGTAAAAAAACAAAACAGGAACAAATACAATATTTAAAATAAAGAACAAGTAAATTTAAATCAACAAACTGACCAGTATTTCAATGGGAACTATGCTCCTCTCACTGACCACCAATGAAAGAGGTGCCCCTTCCAGAAGTGCAGCGGGGCCGGATAAATGGCCTCAGGGGGCTGCATGCGGCTCCTGGGCCGTAGTTTGGGGACCCTTGCCATAGGGGAAGGTAACCTTGCCTCAAACAATCCTTTCTTTTCTTTTGCAAATAACTTTCCAGCCCTGCCCAGTGTCCCTATACAAGCCTTCCATGCCATCACATGGTACAGCTTCACCGGGGCCCTCTCCACTTGCAGGATGGGATGCTGCCTGACTCATGCTCAGTCAAGCCAATTTGCTCTCCAAGTTACTGGATTGCATTCTTGGTCTTTCTCTTTTTTTACAGAGACAGAGAGAGGGACAGACAGCAGATAGACAGGAAGGGAGAGAGATGAGAAGCAACAATCCTTTTTTGCGGTACCTTAGTTGTTCATTGATGGCACAGTGAGTGGCCCCTTGCTCAAGTCAGCAACCATGGGGTCATGTTTATGATGGGGTCATGACTGGCTCAAGCCAGTCAAAGTGACACCACACTCAAGGTAGTGACCCCGCACTCAAGCCGGCAACCTCAGGGTTTTGAACCTGGGTCCTCTATGTCCCACTCTGACGCTCTATCCAGTGCGCCACCACCTGGTCAGGCTGCATTTTTTTGTTACGTTGGGCAGATGACACTGCCCACATGGAAGCCTGTCGCCCAGGTGATTGGGATGGGCATGATTTTTTTTTTTTTAATTTTTTTTAATTTATTCATTTTTAGAGAGGAGAGAGAGAGGGAGAGAGAGACTTAGAGGGAGAGAGAGGAGAGAGAGACAGAGAGAGAGAAGAGGGGAGGAGCTGGAAGCATCAACTCCCATATGTGCCTTGACCAGGCAAGCCCAGGGTTCTGAACCAGCGACCTCAGCATTTCCAGGTCAACGCTTTATCCACTGCGCCACCACAGGTCAGGCTTAATTTTGTGTGTGTGTGTGTGTGTGTGTGTGTGTGTGTGTGTGTGTGTATTTTTCCGAAGCTGGAAACCGGGAGGCAGTCAGACAGACTCCCGCATGCGCCCGACCGGGATCCACCCGGCATGCCCACCAGGGGGCGATGCTCTGCCCATCTGGGGCATCGCTCTGTTGTATCCAGAGCCATTCTAGTGCCTGAGGCAGAGGCCACAGAGCCATCTTCAGCGCCCGGGCAAACTTTGCTCCAATGGAGCCTTGGCTGTGGGAGGGGAAGAGAGAGACAGAGGAAGGAGAAGGGGAAGGGTGGAGAAGCAGATGGGCGCTTCTCCTGTGTGCCCCGGCCGGGAATCGAACCTGGGACTCCTGCACACCAAGCCGATGCTCTACCTCTGAGCCAACCGGCCAGGGCCGGGATGGGCATGATTGTATTAATGTGTGTTGGGGGCGGGCTGTGGACAGGCAGGATCCTTGTAGCCTGGGGCTTGGTTTTAGGACTAGGCCTTTCCCACCCTTTTTGATGTAGGGTGGTGTACTCTCATGAGGAATCCCATTATGCCTCAGATAAGTGACTTTGTATCAGAGACTTCCTTGTTTGTATATTGGATTAAAGGTTTTGATTTCTATACTATAAAGTGGGGCAGACCAGGAGCTTTCTCTCTCTCAGTTTCTGAGATTAACATTAGAGGAGAGAGCAGAGAGGAGAGCAGAGAAAGGCCACGTGGAGGAGGCCAGGAGAAGCAGCCAAGATGGCAGAGTGTTGAAGGAGAAGCCAGTTTGTGCAGAGAGAAGATGGGGAACAGAGGTGAATGAGACTGGTGAGGTAGAAACCTTTGATTCTAGGAAACTTGGATAAGTCAGTAGCTTTGTGAGCACTGAAAGAGTGGGTATTGGAGCCCAGTGTGTGTTTTTACTTGCCCACCAGGTGCAAGCTAGGATTAAAGATGATGGCCCACCAGTTCTTGGCTCCGTTGTTTCATTACCGTCTGTCTGAATCCAATGCAAACCTGCATGGGGCGGGCGGCTATGATGGTGGCCCTGGCTATTGGCTTTACATTTGGCGTAGTCTGTGGCAGGATTCGATACAGATGAGTATGTGTAAAGCCAGTAGCCAGGGCCACCATCACAGCCACCTGGTCCATGCAGGTTCACATTGGATTTGGACAGTCGGTAAAGAAACAACGGAGCCAAAAACTGGTGGGCCATTGGCCCTGGCCGGTTGGCTCAGCGGTAGAGCGTCGGCCTGGCGTGAGGGGGACCCGGGTTCGATTCCTGGCCAGGGCACATAGGAGAAGCGCCCATTTGCTTCTCCACCCCCACCCCCCTCCTTCCTCTCTGTCTCTCTTCCCCTCCCGCAGCCAAGGCTCCATTGGAGCAAAGATGGCCCGGGCGCTGGGGATGGCTCCTTGGCCTCTGCCCCAGGCGCTAGAGTGGCTCTGGTCGTGGCAGAGCGACACCCCGGAGGGGCAGAGCATCGCCCCCTGGTGGGCAGAGCGTCGCCCCTGGTGGGCATGCCGGGTGGATCCCGGTCGGGCGCATGCGGGAGTCTGTCTGACTGTCTCTCCCCATTTCCAGCTTCAGAAAAATACAAAAAAAAACAACAAAAAAAAAACTGGTGGGCTATCATCTTTAATCCTAGCTTGCACCCGGTGGGCAAGTAAAAACACACTGCGCTCCAAAACCCACTCACATTCAGTGCTCACAAAGCTACTGACTTATGCGAGTTTCCTAGAATCAAAGGTTTCTAGCTCACCAGACTTATTCACCTCTGTTCCCCATCTCCTTCCTTCTCCCTGCACAAACTCTGCACAAACTAGCTTCTCACTCAACACTCCGCCATCTTGGCTACTTCTCCTGGCCTCCTCCACGTGGCCTTTCTTTGCTCTCTGCTGTCTCCTATAATGCTAATCTCAGGAACTAAGAGCAAGCTCCCATTCTGCCCCTATTTTATAATGTAGAAATCAAAACCTTTAATCCAATATACAAAATAGGGAAGTCTCTAATACAAAGTCACTTATCAGAGACATGATGGGATTGCACCACCCCACATCAAAAGGGTGGAAAAGGCTTAGTTCTAAAACCAAGCCCCAGGCTACAAGGATCCTGCCTGTCCACAGCCCGCCCCCAACACACATTAATATCACCTGGGTGATAGCTTCCATGTGGGCAGCGCCATCTTTAACAAAGTGAGCATAATATATTTTATCTGCCCAACAATCCACCCCTATGCTCACTTTACTACCCACAATCTATATCACAGGCATCCCTGTGCAAGGAAATTAGGCACATTACACAAATTACAACAACACATATGGGAGTTGATGCTTCCAGCTACTCCCCCCTGTCTCTCTCTCCTCTCTCTCTCTTTCTGTCTCTCTCTCCTCTCTAAAATGAATAAAAAAAAAAAAAATTAAAAAAAAATCCCCGGTCAGGACACATAAGGAATCAAGTAATGAATGCATAAATACATGGAAGAACAAATCAGTGTTTCTCTCTCTCTAAAATCAATAATAATGGCCTGACCTGTGGTGGCGCAGTGAATAAAGCGTCGACCTGGTAATGCTGAGGTCGCCGGTTCGAAACCCTGGGCTTGCCTGGTCAAGGCACATATGGGAGTTGATGCTTCCAGCTCCTCCCCCCTTCTCTCTCTCCTCTCTGTCTCTCTCTCTCCTTCTCTGTCTCCTCTCTAAAAATGAATAAATAAAATCAATAATAACAATAATGTATATATATTTTTAAACAGTTATTGCGTTTTATTTTATTTTATTTTATTTTTTTACAGAGACAGAGAGTGAGTCAGAGAGAGGGATAGACAGGGACAGACAGACAGGAACGGAGAGAGATGAGAAGCATCAATCATTAGTTTCTCATTGCGCATTGCGACGCCTTAGTTGTTCATTGATTGCTTTCTCATATGTGCCTTGACCGCGGGCCTTCACCAGACCGAGTAACCCCTTGCTTGAGCCAGTGACCTTGGGTCCAAGCTGGTGAGCTTTGCTCAAACCAGATGAGCCCGTGCTCAAGCTGGCGACCTCGGGGTCTAGAACCTGGGTTCTTCCGCATCCCAATCCGACGCTCTATCCACTGCGCCACCGCCTGGTCAGGCAACAATAATATATTTTAAAAACTAGGTCAGCTTGGCCTGACCTGTGGTGGCGCAGTGGATAAAGCGTTGACCTGGAATGCTGAGTGTAAGGTATTTTTCCCCGCTGAGAAGGAAGGAAGGGGCCGGAGCCGCAAAGTGTGGAATAACAAAAGGCTTTATTGAGTACAGAGCGCCATCCGGCCCGGCAAGGTTCCCTGGCCCTGAGGAAAGATGGAGACCAGGGAAGTCGCAAGGAGTGACCCGTGTAAGGGATATTTAAAGGGTTCCTAGGATGGTCGAGCTAATATGATGTGGTGAAATCTCACTGGCTGGCAGACGGTCGCTTTTTATTTATTTATTTATTTATTTATTTATTTATTTATTCATTTTAGAGGAGAGAGAGAGAAGTGGGGAGGAGCAGAAAGCATCAACTCCCATATGTGCCTTGACCAGGCAAGCCCAGGGTTTTGAACCGGTGACCTCAGCAGTCCAGGTCGACGCTTTATCCACTGTGCCACCACAGTCACTTTTTTCCAAAGGGTTCCTGGGAAGTTTCTTTTGGCGCGCTTGGTTGTGGGCGGTCCCAGCCAAAATTCGCGGGTCTGAGTTCCCCACGTGACCATCCCCCATTATCCACTGACCTTACACTGAGGTTGCCAGTTCAAAACCCTGGGCTTGCCTGGTCAAGGCACATATGGGAGTTGATGCTTCCTGCTCCTCCCCCTGTTCTCTCTATCTCTTTTCTCTCTCTCTCTCTCTCTCTCTCTCTCTCCCCAATAAAAATGGATAAATAAAATCTTTAAAAAAAAAACAACTAGGTCAGCTCATATCATCCTCAGCTCAAAATCTGCTATGGCTGCTCTTCTTACTAGAATAAAAACCACAGCCCTCACCATAGCCCACAGGGTCCCACAGTTCTGGCTCCTCCAACCTCATATTCTATCTTGCCTCTTCTTTTACTACTGCTCTGCTTCAGCCTCCCCTGCAGACCCCCCAAACTTCAGCCTCAGGGCCTTTGCATATTCTGGTCCCATGCCTGGGAGCCTCCAGATACCTGCCTGGCTTCTTCCCTCCCTTCATTTAGGTCTCTGCTTAGATCCTCTGCCAGACAGGTCTCCCTAACCTGAAATCGCTGCCCGCCTCCCCAGGCCTTCACAGCTTTGCCACTGGGGCAGCTTGTTCTGCTTCAGTCTTTTTCATACCACCTTTACTACTAGCATTATTTAGTTATTTATTATTGCTAATCCCCCCCATCCCGTGTAAATGCAAGATTGCTGAATGCAGAAACCTTGCTTTTCTTTTTGCTGCTATAATTCCAATACCTGGAGCATGAGAGGCATTTAAAAGCTGTTGAATAAAAAACAACTGTCAAATAAATGACTGACTATATGAAATTCCTCTATGCCGGGCACCGAGTACTCTACATAGTTCATCTCACTTAACCCTGTACAGCAGTGGTCCCCAATCCCCGGGCCGCGGATCAGTACCGGTCCATGGGCCATTTGATACTGGTCTGCAGAGAAAGAATAAATAACTTACATTGTTTCCGTTTCTTTATTATATGCAGCTTAAGTGTCTGTTTGTCGCCAATAGCTTATTGGTTGCTTGCGTAACTGTACTAGCCAATGGGGTGAAGTTGCCACGGCATTCAAATAGCCCCGCCTTCTGGCATGCCACCTCACAAATTGAGGTTAAAGATTGGAGCAATTATTATGCTGTTAAGAAGTCTTAACACCAGAAGGGGTCTTTGCAATGGTACAAGACTAGAGGTTCTCCAATTGAAAAATAATGTCATAATAGCTAAGTCTTTGACTGGCTCCTCTAAAGGTGAAATACATGTCATTCCAAGAATTGATTTGGCTCCATCTCAAACAGGGTTGCCGTTTCAATTGAGACGTAGACAATTTCCTGTAAAACTTGCCTTTGCTATGACCATCAATAAGTCTCAGGGCCAAACGCTTAAGCGTGTTGGCATTTTTTTACCTGAGCCTGCATTTGGACACGGTCAACTTTATGTTGCCTGTTCAAGAGTTCATGAAAGAATGGACGTAAAATTAAAAATAATTGATGGTCCTCTGCAAGGCGAGCTTAAAAATGATGGAAAGATCTACACAAGAAATGTTGTGTACAAAGAGATCTTTGACATGTGAATTAACATTTTATTATTTAAATCACCTTTATTTATTGAGCTAGCAGTGGCTCTTAAGAAATGTACCGCCAGTGGTTTCCTTCATTGCACTCTACTTTAAGCAATTAAGCAAGTAGAAGGGGGAAACCCTGTGGGGCAGTAAGCAAAGGGGCGTCCTCGCCGCCTGCCCTGGGTAATTCAGTTTGAATTAGCAGACACCTTTGCACAAATCATTTTAATTACAATTTATAATATCTATTGATAGAACAGCGGTCATTTCCTATGACCGCCAGGCTTTCTAGTTATTTATATTTAAGTCTGAACGATATTTTATTTTTAAAAAATGACCAGATTCCCTCTGTTACATCCGTCTAAGACTCACTCTTGACGCTTGTCTCGGTCACGTGATACATTTATTCGTCCCACCCTAAAGGCCGGTCCGTGAAAATATTTTCTGACATTAAACCGGTCTGTGGCCTAAAGAAGGTTGGGGACCACTGCTGTAGAGAACCTCCACAGTAGGCATTATCGTTACCCCCATTTCACAGATGAAGAAACGCAAGCTTAGAGAGGTGGTATCCCAGTGCAAGCTGAGCTTACCCAGGGCAGCGCTAGAACGGGAACCCGAGGAGTCTGAACCGGAACCTTCAGTGTGGCCAGCCCTGGACTGTGGAGGGCACGGTCCAAGCCTGAAACAGATCAGGACGGTGAGCTGCTCAAGATGGTGGGAGTTTTCCAGCTAAGCACCAGTAAAGCAATCTGTCACACGGGTCCCCTCTAGCCCCTACTGAAAGAAGAGGCACTCTGCATAGGAACCTTGCCTTTCTCTCCCCTAAAGATGTCCCTACAAATACCTTCCATTTTGTACAACCCCTCAGAGTGCCCTTTTAGTTGCAAGATGGGATGCTGCCCAATTTATGAATCACTTAATAAAGCCAATTAGGTCATCCCATTTTCTGGGTTAAATGTTGTGTTTTAACCTAGGAGTAAGCACTCACATACTTGATGAAAGAAGAAATGGATGCGGGAGAGGCACCTGGAAGCAAAGGGGATGGAGGTGGGGGTCCCAAGGTCCCGGAAGAGGGTGTGGGGAGGTAGTGACCCCGGAGGAGTGGGTGGGCTACGTCAAGGAGCAGCTTGCTGCTGGTTGGAAGGCAGCTAGAAGAGGGGCTCAGGCCGCAGCCAGGATAGTGGATTGGTTAGAGCGTTGTCCTAACACACAGATGACCTGACCGATCCTTGGTCAGGGCAAATACAGGAACAGATCGAGATTTCTGTCTCTCTTTCTGAAATCAATAAATAATAAGTTAAAAAGCTTGGGCCCTGGCTGGGTGGCTCAGCTGGTGAGAGTATCATCCTGATACACCAAGGTTGCAGGTTTGACCCCCAGTCAGGGCACATCCAAGAATCAACCAATGAATGCATCCATAAGTGGGACAGCAGAATGATTGCTCTCTCTAAAATCAATCAATAAATTAAAAAACAAAGAAAATCAATTAAAAAATTTTAAACAAAAGGGACCTGGGAAAGTGCTCGGGACACACCAGCCTGCTCGGACGTCCTCAGCCGCTTCTCCTGCAGGTCCTGGCTTAGTTCTGGGCTCCAGGGCCTCCTGCCACCGGGATGTGCCCTTGTCCTCCACAGGACACCGACCTGGCTTGAGACTTCTGTGTGGGAGAGGTTTGCGGAGGCCCCGGGGCAGCCAGTGCGGACCTGGTGCCCCGAGGGAGAACTCCGAGGCCCGGGGCGGGGTGCAGGATGACAGCCTTTCATCACCCAGAAGTCTGCAGGCTGGGAGGAGTGGTTCCAGCGTCCCTCCACAGGGGACTGTCACCGAGAGACAGTCCTGAGGAAGAGGAGGAGGAGGGCCGGAGAGATGATCGAAGCCCAAGAATTTTTTTTTTTTTAATGTTTCTTTATTGATTTTAGTGAGAGAGGAAGGGGGCAGGAACGTCTAGCTGTTTCTCTCTGTGCCCTGACCAGGGATGGCACCGGCAACCTCTGCACTCGGGCCTGATGCTCCCGCTGAGACCTGCAGCCAGGGCTTTAGGAAAACAAAGCAGACTTTGTCCCCTCTGACTCTCTAAAGCCAAGCTCCACCCAGATCACTTCACAGCACTGGGAGAAGAGATAACTTCTTTTCTTTCTTTTCTTCCTTTCCCTTACCCCTGAGATAACTTTTTTCAAAAGAACTTTATTAGCATTTAGAGGTGCGCCAATCACTCCATCTTAAAGAGAAGAAAAAGAAAACCTCTCCCATCCCCCCAGCTACAGCTTCCCTCTCAAAGCTCCGGGCCGGCCAACTCCAATCCGGCTCCTGCCCCTCTGTCCCCCGCTACGGCTCTCTCCTAGGTCACGCAGCTCTGTCACACAGCCCCAGGCCTTGTCTGTCCCCTCCTTGCTCAACTGCTCAAACACCCTGCGTCTCTCAGTGGACGGTATTCAGCCTCCACGCGTCCTCAGGCCTCCAGGGCTGGACTGTCCCAGTGAGCTAGGACTCTGCCTTCCTTAAGCAGGAGCTCAAGCGTAGCTCTTCTCAGGGCCCAGGGCTCCGGCTCTCCCAGGGCAACCTGCCTGATGGTGCGTCCACGCTCCGGCCACTCTGGTTCCCACAACTTCAGCCTGTGGGAGCCCTGGGCTTCATTTGTGTGAATCATAGGTACCTTCAACTCAAAACTGAATGCATCCAAGAAACCCAAATAACTGAACTCAGCATCTCTGCCCCCAAAACTGCTCCTCCAGCCTCCCTGCTCCCTGGGGGGAGGCACCCAGCGGCGGACCAGCTACTTTTCCTCCCTCACCTTTCACACTCCATCAGTGGCCAAAGCCCTACATTCTTACCTCCCACGTCTCGGGTTCTACTTCCCTCCATTCCTACTGCCACCGCCTCTCCTGGTCTCCAGTAGTAGCTGCTTGGTTAGTCTCCCGGCACCCCCCCCCCCCCCCCACACACACACCCAACCTGTCAAACGCTTCCCAGAGCCCTTAGGATAAAGGGCTGACCCTGGAGGACCAGGCAGGCCTCTGGATACCTCTCTGGGCTCTGGCCTTCCTGGTCTTTCAATTCCTCAAAGATGCCTGTAAAGCCAGTAGCCACGGCCACCATCACAGCTGCCTGGCCCATGCAGGGTTCGAATTTGATTCGGAAAGACAGTAATGAGACAACGGAGCCAAGAACTGGTGGGTCATTAGCTTTAATCCTAGCTTGCACCCAGTGGGCAAGAAATTCACACAGTGGGAAAACACTTCCCTTTCCTTTCAGGGCTCCCAAAACCACTGACTCATCTGAGTTCCCTAGAATCAAAGGGTTCTACCTCACCAGCCTTATTCACCTCCGTTCCCCATCTCCTTCTCTCTGCACAAACTGGCTTCTCCTTCAGCACTCTGCTATCTTGGCTGCTTCTCCTCTCCTCCATGTGGCCTTTCTCTGCTCTCCTCCAGTATGGGCTCCTCTGCCCCATTTTATAGTGTAGAAATCAAAACTTTTAATCCAATATACAAACAAGGAAATCTCTGATACAAAGTCACCTATCTGAGGCAAAATGGGATTCCTCATGAGAGTGTACCACCCCACATCATACAACAGTCAAGGGTGTGGGGAAAAGCTTAGTTTTTTTGTTTTGTTTTGTTTTGTTTTTTGCGGGGGAAAGATTAGTTTTGAAAAGATCTTAGTATTAAAAGGGTGGGAAAGGTTTAGTCTTTTTTTTATTTTATTCATTTTTAGAGAGGAGAGACAGAGAGAGAGAGAGGAGAGAGAGAGACAGAGAGAGAGAAGGGAGGAGGAGCTGGACGCATCAACTCCCATATGTGCCTTGACCAGGCAAGCCCAGGGCTTCGAACCGGCGATCTCAGCATTTCCAGGTCGATGCTTTATCCACTGCGCCACCACAGGTCAGGCTTTTTTTTTTTTTAATTATTTTTATTTATTTATTTTTTAGAGAGGAGAGAGAGAGAGAGAGAAGGGGGGAGGAGCAGGAAGCATCAACTCCCATATGTGCCTTGACCAGGCAAGCCCAGGGTTTTGAACCGCCAACCTCAGCATTCCAGATCGATGCTTTATCCATTGCGCCACCACAGGTCAGGCAGGTTTAGTCTTTAAACTAAGCCTTAGGCTATAATGACCCTGCCTGCTTACAGCCTGTCTCCCACACCCAATGCAAACTATAAGCGAGCAAACCTATGTATCATATTTACACACTTATTTGACCCACAGTGCCCAAAGATGTGGGGGCATCTCTGCAAGGCTTAGCCCTTCGCTGGCATGTACCCGTTCTGCCGCTCTGCCACGTTCCCAGATGTTGCTGCTGCTGCTGGTGGTCAGGGAGCTTGTTGGGCAGATAAAATATATTATGCTGGCCCTGGCTGGTTGGCTCAGTGGTGGAGCGTCAGCCTGGCGTGCAGGAGTCCTGGGTTCGATTTCCGGCCAGGGCACACAGGAGAGGTGCCCATCTGCTTCTCCACCTTCCCCCTCCTTCCTCTCTGTCTCTCTCTTCCCCTCCCGCAGCTAAGGCTCCATTGGAGCAAAGTTGGCCCGGGTGCTGAGGATGGCTCTATGGCCTCTGCTTCAGGCGCTAGAATGGCTCTGGATGCGACAGAGCGGCGCCCCGGATGGGCAGAGCATCGCCCCCTGGTGGGCATGCTGGGTGGATCCCGGTCGGGCGCATGCGGGAGTCTGTCTGACTGCCTCCCCGTTTCCAACTTCAGAAAAATACAAAAAATATATATATATTGTATATTAATGTGTGTTGGGGGCAGGCTGTGGGCAGGCAAGATCCTTGTAGCCTGGGGCTTGGTTTTAGGACTAAGCCTTTCTCACCTTTGTTGATGTGGGGTGGTACAATCTCATCATGCCCTAGATAAGTGACTTTGTATTAGAGACTTCCCTATTTTGTATATTGGATTAAAGGTTTTGATTTCTACACTATAAAATGGGGGCAGAACGGGAGCTTGCTATCTCGGTTCCTGAGATGAGCATTAGAGGAGACAGCAGAGAGCAGACAGAGGCCACTTGGAGGAGACCAGTAGCAGCAGCCAAGATGGCAGAGTGCTGAAGGAAAAGCCAGTTTGTGCAGAGTTTGTGCAGGGAGAAGGAAGGAGATGGGAACAGAGGTGAATAAGTCTGGTGAGCTAGAAACCTTTGATTCTAGGAAACTCGTAGTTTTGTGAGCACTGAATGAGTGGGTTTTGGAGCCCAGTGTGTGTTTTTACTTGCCCGCTGGGTGCAAGCTAGGATTAAAGATGATGGCCCATCAGTTTTGGCTCCATTGTTTCTTTACCGACTGTCCGAATCCAATGTGAACCTGCATGGGCCAGGCTGCTGTGATGGTGTCCCTGGCCACTGGCTTTACAGAACTACACTTGAAGAACCACTGCTCCACAGAAGCACATGCTGTCAGGACCACTAGCTCTATTCGGCCTATCTCTTTAACACATGAAGCTCAGGACCCACGGTACCCCAAATAGGACCTGCTCGGGCTCGTTAGGATCTTCCTCAGTTGCTGGTAGGGTTTCCCAGAGGCTGGAGTCACCCATCCTCCCTCCAGAACCTGCTTCTCTTGGGTGTATCCCCTTCCATGTACTCCAACTCTCCTTTTCCAGGAGAGAATGTAAGAACTCAAATGTAAACCCAACTGGAAACCACCGAACACACAGCAGCATTTTCAGAACCTGTCTCACTATAGCCTACCGTTGTGGTTTTACTTTTTCACTATAACCTATACTACCCTGTTACACTCTGCATCACACTTCCTGGTTTGGAAACTATCTGGTTACTCACGGGCTAGTGAACATTACAGCTGGGAGGCCCCCTAGGCAGGGGGTTTCCAAAGCACAGCTTAGAGTGTGGCGGCTGAAAATGTGAGGTCTGAAGTCAGGCAGTGGAACGCAGCAGGACCAGTCCCAGAAAATCGGTCAGGTGTTGTTGCGGGATCCCGAAGAAATCACAAGGCGGACCAGATGCAGCGGTTATAGCACCGAGGGCAGCAGGTTGGTGAAAGCTTGTGCAGCTCTTTGAGGGGGGCTGCAGTTTTCATAGCTAAGCCCTGGGCAATTACTGAAGTTAAACCCTTTGTTTATGGGCAAGCAGGTGCGCAGGTGGTAAGGGGTAGTGGGGAAGAGCAGGTGCCTGTTCTGTGTTCTGTTTCTCCATAACATCTGGTGACTCAGTTCCATTGCTCTTAGTAAAACCTTAGTTACAGCCCTGGCCGGTTGGCTCAGTGGTAGAGCATCGGCCTGGTGTGCAGGAGTCCTGGGTTCGATTCCCGGCCAGGGCACACAGGAGAGGCGCCCATCTGCTTCTCCACCCCTCCCCCTCTCCTTCTTCTGTCTCTCTCTTCCCCTCCCGCAGCCAAGGCTCCACTGGAGCAATGTTTGCCCGGGCGCTGAGGATGGCTCTGTGGCCTCTGCCTCAGGCGCTAGAATGGCTCTGATTGTGGCAGAGCGACGCCCCAAGATGGGCAGAGCATCGCCCCCTGGTGGGCATGCCGGGTGGATCCCGGTTGGGCGCATGCGGGAGTCTGACTGCCTCCTCATTTCCAGCTTCGGAAAATAATACAAAAAAAAAAAAAATCGATAAAAAAAACAAACAAACGCCTGACCTGTGGTGGCGCAGTGGATAAAGCATCGACCTGGAAATGCTGAGGTCACCGGTTCAAAACCCTGGGCTTGCCTGGGCACATTTGGGAGTTGATGCTTCCAGCTCCTCCCCCTTCTCTCTGTCTCTCCTCTCTCTCTCTCTCTCTCTCTCTCTCTCTGTCTCTCCCTCTCCTCTCTAAAGTGAATAAATAAAAATTTAAAAACAAACAAAAACAAACAAACAAACAAACAAAACCCTTAGTTACAGTCCTACCACCCTCTATCTCATGGCCACAGCACCAGGGATGAGGGAGGGGAAAGGGCTATGTCCAGCATCAACCCTACAGACAGCTTGTGTTCTAGCGTTTGCTCTGCCACTGACTTGGAGCAAATGACTCAACCTCTCTCAGCTTCAGTTTTGTTTTTTTTTAAAGATTTCTTTGAAAAAAAAAATTTTTTTAAAAATTCATTTTAGAGAGGAGAGAGAAAGGGAGAGAGAGACACAGAGAGGGAGAGAGAGAGGAGAGAGAGATAGAGAGAGGAGGAAGGAGGAGCAGGAAGCATCAACTCCCATATGTGCCTTGACCAGGCAAGCCCAGGGTTTCAAACCGGCGACCTCAGCATTTCCAGGCCGACACTTTATCCACTGCGCCACCACAGGTCAGGCTCTCAGCTTCAGTTTTATGATCCATAAAACTCAGTATATAACTCAGTCCCTAGATCACAGGGTCCTGAGTTGTGGGGTGAGAAAAAACATGTAAAATTGTCTTTTTTTCCACTATAATGGTTGATTTGGAAACAAAACCAAAAGTGGTAGAGCATCAGCCCGGTGTGTGGATGTCCTGGGTTTGATTCCCGGCCAGGGCACACAGGAGAGAGGCAGTGCATCTGCTCTCCTCTCTGCTCTCCTCTCTCATGCTAATCTCAGGAACCGAGTGCGAGAGCAAGCTCCCAGTCTGCCCCACTTTATAGTGTAGAAAACAAAACCTTTAATCCAATGGGTGCATCTGCTTCTCCACCATTCCCCTCTCCTTCCTTTCTATCTCTCTCTTCCCCTCCCACAGCCAAAGCTCCATTGGACCAAAGTTGGCCCAGGTGCTGAGGATGGCTCCATGGCCTCCGCCTCAGGTGCTAGAATGGCTCCAGTTGCAACAAAGCAATGGCTCAGATGAGTAGAGCATCGCCCCCTAGTGGGCATGCAGAGGGGATCCTGGTCGGGCAGTTGGTCAAATAAGTTTGTAAATATGAAATATATGTTTGCTCGCTTATAGTTTGTATTGGGTGTGGGGAACAGGCTGTAAGCAGGCCGGATAGTTATAGCCTAAGGCTTAGTTTTAAGACTAAGCTTTTCCCCACACCCTTGACTGATTGCATGATGTGGGGTGGTGTACTCTCATGAGAAATCTCATTATGCCTCAGATAAGTGACTTTGTATCAGGGACTTCCTTGTTTGTATATTGGATTAAAGGTTTTGTTTTCTACACTATAAAGTGGGGCAGACTGGGAGCTTGCTCTCGCTCTCGGTTCCTGAGATTAGCATGAGAGAGGAGAGCAGAGAAAGGCCACACGGAGGAGGCCAGGAGAAGCAGCCAAGATGGCAGAATGGTGAAGGAGAAGCCAGTTTGTGCAGAGTTTGTGCAGAGAGGAGATAGGGAACAGAGGTGAATAAGGCTAGTGAGCTAGAAACCTTTGATTCTAGGAAACTCGGATAAGTCAGTAGCTTTGTGATTGCTGAATGAGTGAGTTTTGGAGCCCAGTGTATGCTTTTACTTGCCCGCCAGGTGCAAGCTAGGATTAAAGGTAATGGCCCACCAGTTCTTGGCTCCATTGTTTCATTACCGTCTGTCCGAATCTAATGTGAACCTGCAAGGGCCAGGCGGCTGTGATGGTGGCTGCTGCTACTGGCTTTATAGGCACATGTGGGAGTCTGTTTCTCTGCCTCCCTGATTCTAACTTCAGAAAAATACAAATAAATAAATAAATAAATAAGTTAATTTTCAAAGGCAAAAAAAATATTAAAAGACCTCCCCGCCAAAACAACATACGCAGAAGAATCCCACAGTAAGCCCGTGGCTTCCTAGAGGTTCACAGCCCACAATCTGGGAGCCCCATAAAGCTTTTCCAATATCATCCAAATAGTGATGAGGGAAAAAGAGGTCCAAGGTGGGGAAGTGACTTTTCCAAGGTCACAGAAAAAGTTAGGGGCACAGCACACTTTAGGACTTGGGTTTCAGTATTTCTCAGTAGGTATTTTGCTGTGTGCATGCCTAGACATCCTCTCCTCAGCAGAGCCACTGAAGTCATACCAAAGCCTAGGCGCTGAGGGAGTCAGAAGCTTGGCAGTAGTAACAGGCTAGAACAGGGGTCCCCAAACTTTTTACACAGGGGGACAGTTCACTGTCCCGCAGATCGTTGGAGGGCCGGACTATGAAAAAAACTATGAACAAATCCCTATGTACACTGCACGTATTTTAAAGTAAAAAAACAAAACGGGAATACAATATTTAAAATAAAGAACAAGTAAATTTAAATCAACAAACTGACCAGTATTTCAATGGGAACTATGGGCCTGCTTTTGGCTAATGAGATGGTCAATGTCCGGTTCTATATTTGTCACTGCTAGCCGTAACAAGTGATATGACGCGCTTCCGGAGCCATGATGCGTGCATCCCGCGTCACCGGAAGTAGTACTGTATGTGAGCAATGTGTGGCGCCGCCACATACAGTACTCCAGGAGCAGAGGGTGACCTCTCACTGACCACCAATGAAAGAGGTGCCCCTTCCGGAAGTGCGGCGGGGGCCGGATAAATGGCCTCAGGGGGCCGCATGCGCCCACCAGCCTAGTTTGGGGACCCCCGGGCTAGAAGGAGATCAGAATTTAGAGTTAGGCTGTCAATGAGTGGCTTTGGGAAAGACGGAGAATCGTATGGTAGTCAGATGTATGGTAAGTGGGAATTACTAGAACACAGGAACACAGGAACATGGACTGACAAGGCCTTGTATATCTACCTGCTCAACCTTCTCCCCAGCACCTCCAAACACTTTAGAACATGATTTGCACAGATTTCCCAAGTCTCCAAGTCCTTTCTCTTCTAGGTATTTTTTGCCTCCACCCCAACCCAATTTACTAAAGTTTTTGTTTCCTAGTACCTCTCCAGGCTATTCTGGGAAACACTTAAAAGAGTCAAGTTATTCCAGACTCTTGTATGCATAATTAATTGGGGGGGATGGGTGGAGAACTGCTGGAAGAAGATCAGGGAGAGACCAGGTGACTAATTAACAGCTGGCTGAACTATCCTATTTCTAAAATACATTTGAACCTCAGGGCACATAATTGCTGAGTTAAAGGTGACTCAGTGAATCCTTTGTGAAGGTCTTTAGTTAAAGTACTAGTTTGTCTGGGCGTGATTTCTAACTGTGTCTTTCGGTAAAATGAGAAAAGGGCAACAGGTGATCTCCATACCCCTTTCGCTTTGTAAGCAGTCTCTGCTTTCTAGCAAGGGTACAAAGCACCACAAATCCATTTCTTTTCCTTTTTTTAATTGAATATATTAATAAAAGATATAGGTGTCAAGTGTACAATTCTATAATAAATCACCTGAATATTGTATTGTGTGTTTACCACCCCAAGCCACCACGAATTCATAACACACAGTTGAAGGACTTTGATCTCCAGGCTCTTGTGGAATCCTGTAAGTATTTGGTTAGGGCCCCAAGGCAGGTCAAATCCAGGGAGTGTTGATGGTAAAGCCAGGGGAGTGGGGGTGGGGGAAAGGGCTATCAGTTGGCTCTGGGGTCGCTGGGAGCAGCGTCAGTATAAAGCAGCATACCATTTTCTGGGCAAAGCCTGGCTGCCATGGGAAAAGGCAACTCAGCTTTATTTCAAATTTTAGATTTATGTTTGAAATCTGAACTAATTGTAGAATTACAGACATTCTGTGTCTTTTTTATTGCTTTTAGAGAGAGGAAAGAGAGAGAGAGAAAAGGGGGGGGGGAGCAGGAAGCATGAACTCATTGTCATAGTTACTTCTCCTATGTGCCTTGACTGGGCAAGCCCGGAGCTTTGAACTGGCGACCTCAGCATTCCAGGTAGACACCTTATCTACTGTCTCAACACAGGTCAGGCTGTGCCTTTTTTATTTTATTTTTAAATTTGTATTCTTCTTCTTTTTTTTAATTGATTTGAGAGAGAGAAGAAGGAGGAGAGAGAGAGAGAGACAGGGACATAGATCTTTTCCTGTGTGTGCCTTGACCGGGGATTGAACCAGCAACCTCTGTGCTTTGGGATGACGCTCTTAACCAACTGAGCCATCCAGCCACAGTATCCTTTAAAATATCTATCTATCTACCTATCTATCTATCTATCTATCTATCTATCTATCTATCTATATATATATATATATATTTTTTTTTTTTTTACAGTGACAGAGAGAGAGTCAGAGAGAGGGATAGATAGGGACAGACAGGAACGCAGAAAGATGAGAAGCATCAATCATTAGTTTTTCGTTGCGACACCTTAGTTGTTCATTGATTGCTTTCTCATATGTGCCTTGACCACGGGCCTTCAGCAGATCGAGTAACCCCTTGCTCAAGCCAGCGACCTTGGGTCCAAGCTGGTGAGCTTTGCTCAATCCAGATGAGCCCGCACTCAAGCTGGTGACCTCGGGGTCACGAACCTGGGTCCTCCACATCCCAGTCCGACGCTCTATCCGTTGCGCCACAGCCTAGTCAGGCTAAAAAAATATCCTAAATTACGTACACAAAACATGAATACATCCTCTTTACATTTATAAAAACGTCAAATAGGGTAGTAATATATGGACTAATAAACAACAGCTCCCTTTACCCTTCCACATTCTAGTGCCCTCCCCAGGATAACCACTGGTGTCAGTTGTGGGGTGTGTGTATTTTTCCAGACCTTTTCATGTATTTCATTCCATGTAAATATAGTTCTTTTCTCCTAAACAAATGGTAACATACTGATTATGCCATCTTTTAATCCTTGCCATCATTTCATATCAGTACATGTAGGTTAACCTCATTCTTTTAAAAAACTTCAGAGCATTCCACCGTAGGACAGTACCATACATTTATTTAATCTGTTCCCTGTTGTTTCTAATCTTTTGGGGCTCTGTGAACAATGCATCAGTGACTACCTTGATTCATTCATCTCTATACAAATTTGCGCTATTCACCCGTGGAATAAGTTTCTGCACAGGGAATTACTGAGTCAGTGGGTCTATGCATTTTTTTCTTTGGTTACGTATTTTTCTTTTACAGTGACAGAAAGAGAGAGTCAGAGAGAGGGACAGATAGGGACAGACAGACAAGAACGGAGAGAGATGACAAGTATCAATCATTAGTTTTTCGTTGTGACACCTTAGTTGTTCATTGATTGCTTTTTCATATGTGCCTTGACCTTGGGGCTACAGCAGACTGAGTAACCCCTTGCTTGAGCCAGTGACCTCGGGGTCTCGAACCTGGGTCCTCCGCATCCCAGTCCAATGCTCTATCCACTGCGCAACCGCCTGGTCAGGCTGGTTATGTATTTTGTTTTGATAAACTTGGCCAAAATCCTGCTATCTACAGAGGTTTTAGCAATTTCAAAGAGCAGCAAGGCCTTATTCCTCATCCTTGGTCTGTTTTAAGGGGCCTTTTACCACTAACATTATGGGGTTTTTTATTTTTTAATTTATTCATTTTTTTAGAAAGGGGGGTGAGAGAGAGGAGAGACAGAAGGAGGGGAGGAGCAGGAAGCATCAACTCCCATATGTGCCTTGACCAGGCAAGCTCAGGGTTTCGAACCGGCGACCTCAGCATTTCCAGGTCGACACTTTATCCACTGCGCCACCACAGGTCAGGCTAACATTATGTTTTTATGTCCGCTTTGCCTAACTTTTCAACATTTAATTGGCTCACATATCTACCATGTGCCAGGCACAGTGTAGGCGCTGGGAATACAGAGAGGAACAAGCCTGAAGCAATCCTTGCGCTCATTATCTTGGGTCTCATTAAGTTACCTGAGAACACAAGGCACTCAGTAAATGTTTGCTCAAAGAGTTGGTCTCCAACCAATAGGTGTCAAAAAGAATATTTAAGTGAAATAAGCCTACCACAAAAGACAACTAGTGCATGATTCTATTCACATGAGGTATCTGAAGTACTCACACTCCATTAGAAATAGAAGGTACAATGGTGGGTGTCAGGGACTGGAAGAGGACACGAGCTGTTTTATGAGTATAAAATTTTAGTTTTACAACATAAAAATGTTCAGTTGCACACTAACATGTTAACTAAACTAACATGTTAACTAAATTAGTTAACACTAATGTGTGGTATACTTAAAAATGGTTAAGATGGGCCTTACCAGGTGGTGACGCAGTGGATAGAGTGGACCTGTGATGCTGAGGTCCCAGGTTCAAAATCCCAAGGTCGCTAGCTTGACCACGGGGTCTCAGGCTCAAGCACGGGATCATAGACATGATCCCATGATCACTGCCTTGAGCAAAGAGTCACTGGCTCAGCTAGAGTCCCTGGTCAAGGCACACAAGAAGCAATCAATGAACTAAAATGTCACAACTATAAGTTGATGCTTCTCATCTCTTTCCCTTCCTGTCCTTCTTTCTCTCTCTAAAAAAAAAGAAAGAAAAGAAAAAGAAAAAGAAAGGAGAAAAAAAAGGTTAAGATGGTAAATTTTATGTTGTGTTTTTACCACAATTTATTTATTTACTTTTTTAGATTTTATTTATTCATTTTTATTAGAGAGAGAGGGGAGAGAGAGAGAGAGAGAGAGAGAGAGAGAACGAGAACAGGGGGAGGAGCAGGAAGCATCAACTCCCATATGTGCCTTGACCAGGCAAGCCCAGGGTTTTGAACCAGTGACCTCAGCATTCCAGGTCGTCGCTTTATCCACTGCGTCACCACAGGTCAGGCTGTTTTCACCACAATTTAAAATAAAAAGCAGGCCCTGGATGGTTGGCTCAGTGGTAGAGCGTCGGCCTGGTGTGCAGGAGTCCTGGGTTCGATTCCCGGCCAGGGCACACAGGAGAAGCGCCCATCTGCTTCTCCACCCCTCCCCCTCTCCTTCCTCTCTGACTCTCCATTTCCCACAGCCAAGGCTCCATGGGAGCAAAGTTGGCCCGGGCGCTGAGGATGGCTCTGTGGCCTCTGCCTCAGGTGCTAGAATGGCTCTGATTGTGGCAGAGCGACGCCACAAGATGGGCAGAGCATCGCCCCCTGGTGGGCATGCCAGGTGGATCCCGGTCAGGCACATGAGGGAGTCTGTCTGACTGCCTCCCCGTTTCTAGCTTTGGAAAAATACAAAAAAAAAAAAAAAAAAAAAAAAGCATTTTTTGCCTGACGTGTGGCAGTGCAGTGGATAGAGTGTGGACCCAGAACATTGAGGTGGCAGGTTGGAAACCCAGGGCTTGCCTTGTTGAGGCGGGTACAGAAGCAATCAATGAACAACTAAAGTGAACCTTCTCTCCCTCCCCCCCCCTCTAAAAATCAATAAGTAAAAACTTAAGAAAAAAAAATTTTTAAAGCATTTTTAGGCACAAAAGATAGTGCTTCTAAGCAGGGTGATGAAGAGGATAGGTTGTTGTTTTTTACAGAGACAGAGAGAGTCAGAGAGAGGGATAAACAGACAGGAATGGAGAGAGTTGAGAAGCATCAAATATCAGTTTTTCGTTGTGACACCTTAGTTGTTCATTGATTGCTTTCTCATATGTGCCTTGACCGCGGGCCTTCAGCAGACCGAGTAACCCCTTGCTCAAGCCAGTGACCTTGGGTCCAAGCTGGTGAACTTTTGCTCAAACCAGATGAACCTGCGCTCAAGCTGGTGATGTCGGGGTCTTGAATCTGGGTCCTTCCGCATCTCAATCCCAATCCGACCACTCTATCCACTGGCTACCTGCCTGGTCAGGCAGGATAGGTTTTATTCAAAAGTTAAAAGAGCTGTCAACACTTCATTCCCAGGGTTCCCTCCCCCCATTGTTTTCTTTTGTTTTTTAGTGATGGGGTGGGCAGTGGGAGACAGACAGGAAGGGAGAGCCATTAGATGCTTCATTGCAGTACCATAGTTGTTCCCTGATTGCTTTCTCATATGTTCCTTGACCAGGGGGCTAGAGCAGCACCTGTGATGGACCCCTTGCTCAAGCCAGCAACCATGGGCTTGAAGCCAGCAACCTTTGGGATCAAGCCTGCGACCATGAAGTCATATCTATGATCTCACACTCAAGGCAGTGACCTCCACGCTCAAACTGGATGAGCCCATGCTCAAGCAGGGGACCTCAGGGTTTCGAATGTGGGTCCACAGCATCCCAGGGTAGCGCTCTATGCGCCACCACCTGGTCAGGCGCCTCCCCTGTTCTTTTTTTTTTTTTTTTTTTTTTAAATTTTATTTATTCATTTTAGAAAGGAGAGAGAGAGAGAGAGAGAGAGAGAGAGGAGAGAGACAGAGAGAGAAGGGGGGAGGAGCAGGAAGCATCAACTCCCATATGTGCCTCGACCAGGCAAGCCCAGGGTTTTGAACCTGCGACCTCAGCATTTCCAGGTCGACGCTTTATCCACTACGCCACCACAGGTCAGGCTCCCCTGTTCTTTAGTGAACAGATGACCATAAAATCTTACCATTGAACAGATATGTTACAGCCAAAAAAAAAAAAAAAAAAAAGATTTTGTTGCTTTTGTTCTCCTGAGAGCAAAGGGCTTAGGTATCCTTTCTGATACCGCTTACAAATGGTAAGCCAAAAAGGGAACCTTAGCGTCCTACCTCTCTGTAAGGCACCCCTTCTTCAATAGGCACAACTTGAAGAGAAAGTTGTCTTGACGAAAATAGGGCCTAGGAAACTACATTTTCCAGCATGCACTGCTCCTCGTAACGCGCTGCAAATGCCGGAAAAAGGTTCATCACTTTTGCGACAGAAGTGGGGCGGGGGACCAGTTGAGCGGGTGGGATGGGGGAAACCAGTATATATCCCGGGATGCAGAGCGTTACCACTTTAGTTACAAGCTGGCTTGCTTCCTGGCTTGTGGTGCTCTACGCCAAGGGGACACGAGGGGAGGGGCATGTTTAAGCTGGAGAAGTCCGGCAGTCTAGAGGCTCTGACACTTCGAAAGGCGTCGCAGAGTGAAGGAAGGCTGTTTCACTCTTAAGTCAAAGTACTTCCCGCGCAGAGTGACGAGGGTTTGTGGGCCTCCTCCCTCACTGATTCTTTCTCAGCGGCAATGCCAAGCCCCCATTGGTGGAAGACCTCCAGGGCAGGTGCGAAGTCTGTGGAAGCCCTCAGTCGAAGTTCTGTGTGTCGCCCCATTGGCGCTCGCTGGGGCGCAGGCGCGAAGGCTCCGGTGTGGTCCCTAGGGACCGGTGAGCGGCAATTGGCCGAAACCCGCCAAGTAGGAGTCCGGATTGGTAGTTGCTAGCAGAAGCCTGGTTTCTTCCTTGACTTCTGCGAGTGATAGCGTGTGATTGGTTTAAATCCGCGGGCACCTGGCGGTGATTGGGTGGTGGCTGCGGGCGGGGTGCAGTCATTGGCTGGTGCTGGGGCCATGCCTCCTCAGGAGGGCAGCAAATGATGAAATGAGAACGGGGAGGGGAAAGGCCGCGACGTGAGCGCGCGACCTCCGGCGCCATTTTGTAGAGAAACAAGCGGAGTTAACCGAAGAGGGGGTCGAGAAGAGCCGGAGTCGGGGACTCAGGAGTTTCCTGTGTCCAGCGCCGCCGGAACCGCCTGAGGTGAGGTGGGCCGGCGTCGGGAGCTGGGGCCGGCTGGCGGGCTCGGGCTCGGCCAGGCGGGTGCTGGTGGGGGGCGCCCCGGGGGTGGTCCCGGGGCCATTGGGAGCGTTCCCCGGAGCTCCGCGGAGTGAGGGGTGGTCGGGCCGGCAAGTGGCGAGAGGGACGAGGGCGGACTCTCCGCACCGCCCGCGGTGTCTCCGGGCCCCGGGGAGGAGAGGCCCGGGCGGGGGCTGCACGACGCGGAGGGCAGCGCGCGGGGTGGGCGACCGGTGGCCCCCGGGCCGGGCCGGGCTGGGTCGGGTCCGGGGGCTCCGAGGGCGGCGGGGGCGGTCATCCGGACGACCGAGCTTCGCCCGCGCGGGCTGCATCCTGCTCCGGCTCCAGGGGCTCCGCAGCCGCGCTCTCCTCTCCTCTCCGGGCTCCGGACGGGGGCCGCGGCGGCAGCGCCCGGGGCCTAGCTGCCGGGGCGCGGGGAGCCGTGCCCGGAGTCGCCGCGGGCGCCAGGTCCTGTGCCCGCGCCCCGGGGCCGCCACCCCCTCCCGCGGCCCCAGCACGTTGTCAAGGCCCGGGTGTTTCGGGTGTCCGCCGGTGGGAGGGGCGGCGGGCGCCGGCACTTCCTCCTGACTTCTCGCCGCAGGTTTTGTTCCACTCGCGCGCGCGGGCGCTCACTTTCTCCGACGCCCCCCCCCCCCACCCCCACGCGCGGGCCCCGTGGCCGTGCAGGCGCGGCGGCCCTGCTCCCCGTGGGCAAGGTCCCCTTCGTGCATTGAGCCCCGCTTGGCTGCAGGGCTTGTGGGGCTTCCCGAAGGCCAAACACAGTATTGAACTTCCATAAACTCTTTCTCATTATCAGCCCCTTCTGCAGAATTCACCCACCCGGTCTCACACCGAGGGGGGGGGGCAGTTACCCCCCCCCCCCACACACACAATTAATTATCACATGTCCTAGGACGCTACTAAAAAACTCAAGTTTCCTTCCTGAAAGCGGAGGAACAAGTACTTAATCTCCACCCCACCTCTTATTTCTCTATAATTCGATTTCTTCGCGGAATTTATTTTAACAGTCAAAAAAATTAAGTGAATGTAATACGAATATTCTTTGCGGAAAAGAAGTTCTGAACATTTCCCGTATGACAGCACGTTTGATGGGAATAGAGGTAAATAGATAGAAAAATAGGACAGGGCTAGGAAGTAAGTCAGACAGTAAGAAGGACCTTGGTTTTGTAGAGGTATTTGGGTTTAATGTATTAGTGATCTGTGGCCCAGACTGACATTCCTATCCTTCCAAAGATTGGAAGCACAGTAATTTAGTTATTAGTAAGATAACATGGTAACACTTTAAATAATACTGGTTTAGGACTCTGTACATTGTTACCTTGTCTAAGGAGAAAGTGAACGGATGATACATAAAATTTTAGGCATCTAGTTCTATGACTAAATTGGTAGCTTGTTGATAAAATTATTTTGGAGAGTTTGTCACTTTTCTACAAGTGTGGGTCCCAAGTCCTGTAGTGGAAACTTAAGTTCAGAATCAAGGCACAAAGACTTGACCATTAATAACGGAAGTATTTCCCTATCTTGCCTATGATTGTAAATTTAGGGGTTTTGGAGCAGGGTTTTGCAGGATAGTGGAACAGAACTGAAGTACTCCTAAGTCTAGCTCATTCAGATGGATCCCTGGTGAGGTTTCTTTACTTCCAGTCTTTAAATTCTACTTGCAGTTTGAGTCTTGTCTCTTTAACATGGATCTTGTCAGGCTAAGTACTGCACCCTTCTAATTTTGAGTTAAGTTATTCAAAACAAAAAAACAAAAGCCCTGTGAGGACAGAAGAGGAAATGCTTGCATGTCTCTTCGAACATGCTTAAAGACTAATCTCAAATTATTCTCCTATATTCTCACTTTCCAGATACATCTTTGGTGAGATGTTGGTCTAGTTTATGAAAAGTTTTCTTTTTAACCAGCTTAAATTTATGATCTTGAGTCTTTAAAAAAAAAAAGTCTTTGATTGATTGATTTTAGAGAGGGAGGGAGAGAGCATCGATTTGTTCTGCTTAGTTGTGCATTCATTGGTTTTAGTTGTGCATTCATTGGTTGCTTCTCTGTTTGTGTCCTGACTGGGGATCGAATACAGAACCATGGTGCATTGAGATGACACTCTGAACTAACTGGCCATGGCATATGAACTTGAATCCTTATTTTATTTTATTCTGCAAGGTAACAAATCTTTGGCACTCAATACCAAAGATTTTTTTTTTTATGGAGGTTTGTCCATAATAATTCTAGTTGGACTCTCAAGTATTTTAAAACACTAATTCTTTTTTTTTTTTTTTTGGTATTTTTCTGAAGTTGGAAACGGGGAGGCAGTCAGACAGACAGACTCCCGCATGCGCCAGACGGGGATCCACCGGCACACCCACCTGTGGCGATGCTCCGCCCATCTGGGCCATTGCTCTGTTTCAACCAGAGCCATTCTAGCACCTGAGGCAGAGGCCATGGAGCCATCCCCAGCCCCCGGGCCATCTTTGCTCCAATGGAGCCTTAGCTGCTGGAGGGGAAGAGAGAGACAGAGAGGAAGGAGAGGGGGAGGGGTGGAGAAGCAGATGGGCGCTTCTCCTGTGTGCCCCAGCCGGAAATCGAACCCGGGACTTCCACACGCCAGGCCGACGCTCTACCACTGAGCCAACTGGCCAGGGCCTGTGCTTCTTGAATTAACAAAAGTTGTAAGTTATTGTGAAATGCTATATTTTACGAACATAGTATATTTTATTAAAAGAAAAACTAACTTTCAAGTCATTAAAAAATATTAGCCAAAGCATTTCTTTTTTTGTTTTTTAAATACAGAGAGAGAGTCAGAAAGAGGGACAGACAGACAGGAACGGAGAGAGATGAGAAGCATCAATCATTAGTTTTTCGTTGTGACACCTTAGTTGTTTATTGATTGCTTTCTCATATGTGCCTTGACCACTGGCCTTCAGCAGACCAAGTAATCCCTTGCTTGAGCCAGTGACCTTGGGTCCAAGCTGGTGAGTTTTGCTCAAACTAGATGAGCCCGCGTTCAAGCTGGCGACCTCGGGGTCTCAAACCTGGGTCCTTTGCATCCCAGTCCGACAGACACTCTATCCACTGCGCCACCGCCTAGTCAGGCTAGCCAAAGCATTTCTTTAAAAAAAATTTTTTTTTATTATTATTCATTTTTAGAAAGAGAAGAGAGAAAGAGGTGGGGAGGAGCAGGAAGCATCAACTCCCATATGTGCCTTGACCAGGCAAACCCAGGGTTTCAAAACGGCGACCTCAGCTTTTCCATTTCAATGCTTTGTCCGCTGTGCCACCACAGGTCAGGCCTAGCCAAAGCATTTCTTAAATGTCCGTTTGACCAGACTGAACTTATTGCTATGCAGTTTCAAAATGGCATCCCACTGAGTCTTATTTTAAGACTTTAAACTGTATATAGAGAAATCCTGCAGTTCCTTTTCTGTTTGCACAATTTTTAAGAACCATGTTTCAAAGCTCAAATGGGCTTAAAACCCTTTGTGCCTTGTGTGTACACAGTAGTTTATTTCAGTATAATTTTCACTCATACATTTGTAAGAATGTAGCGAAGTAAATAAAACAACATTGTTCATTGAAAAGCATTGTTTGAGAAGTTAGTAATTAGATTTGTAGACTTTTTCTGAAACACTGTGTTGAGAGGGAAGGAAATGTAGCCGTTGGGTGTGGAGAGTGTGGATTTAAGAAACATATTTCTGCCCTGGCCAGTTCAGTTGGTTCAAGTGTCACCCTGAAACTCCTAGGTTGCGGGTTCAATCCCTGGTCAAGGCACATTATGGGAAGCGCCCACAATTAAGTGAAACAAATGAATGCTATCTCTCCCCACCACCCCTTCTTCTCTGTGTCTCTGAAATTAATCAATCACGTTTAAAAAAGTTTTAAAGAAAGGCATTTATGTCTTTGTGTGTGTGTGTGACAGAGACAGATAGGGACAGACAGAGGGAGGGAGAAATTAGAAGCATCAAGTCTTCATTGAGGCACCTTAGTTGTTCATTAACTGCTTTCTCATATGTGTCTTGAAGGGGTGGGGACTACAGCAAAGCGAGTGACCCCTTGCTCAAGCCAGTGACCCCTGTGCTCAAGCTGGTGAGCCCACCCTCACTTGGGCAACCTTGGGGTTTCAAACCTGGGTCCTCTGTGTCCCAGTCCGACACTATCCACTGCGCCACCGCCTGGTCAGGCGGATTTCTGTTTTTAAGGTTGGAAAGGTTAGCATAAACCTTCAGAATAAAATTATTTGGTTAATTTTGTTACAGCTGTTAGAAGGAAATTCCTGAAATTTTGAATGAGGTTTTTCTTTTGAGACATTGGGCTAATTTTAGAAAATACAAAGTGGAATAAAAGCATATTTTGAAAGATACCATTGTATAGTTCTTCCGCTTTGTATTAAGAGCTCAATATTTTCTTTTTTAGATAATTTGTTTGAAAATTGGGCACCTTGATTGGTAGCTCCTACTTTGGAAATAGTATGACTTCTTAATTTTTTTTTTTTTTTTTTTTTTTACAGCGACAGAGAGAGAGTCAGAGAGAAGGATAGATAGGGACAGACAGACGGGAAAGGAGAGAGATGAGAAGCCCAATCATAAATTTTTCATTGCGACACCTTAGTTCATTGATTGCTTTCTCATATGTGCCTTGACCGTGGGCCTTCAGCAGACTGAGTAACCCCTTGCTCGAGCCAGCGACCTTGAGTCCAAGCTGGTGAGCTTTTGCTCAAATCAGATGAGCCTACGCTCAAGCAGGCGACCTCGGGGTCTCGAACCTGGGTGCTTCCGCATCCCAGTCCGATGCTCTTATCTACTGCGCCACCGCCTGGTCAGGCGACTTTTTAAATTTTTTGTAAACTCATCATAAGAATAGTTACCCCTTTGTTTCAGGCCCTTTGTCTTAAACGTTCTAACTAAACTTTCCTAACTCATTTTTAGTATGTTTTCCCCATTTGTTTATTGTTTATTTCTTTATCATAGAAGTTATATGTGAATGCATCCTAACTCTAAGTGATTCTAGGAATACAGTTACTTTTTACCCTAGTGCCAAATTGCCACCTAAATCATTGGTTTGAAAGTAGCCATCTCTGCTCAGAAGTCTTTCATGTACCTTGGCCTGGAGCTGTATAAGTGTTGATTCCTTTCTACCTGTGGCAGCATATTAACTATTTCATGCTGTAGTGAAAGGCTGTGACACAGTGGTTTTCAAGTATATCTTTCCTCTTTTATCTGGTGTGTCAGCATTTGTATCTACCAAAACATTATCCATCATATGTGTTCAGACTCAAATATGCTGTCTATAAATACTTTCTTTGATGTTTTTAAGCAAAATTGACTTTTTACACTCTTTTTGGCCAGTTTCACATAGCTGTACCACATTTTGCGTGGTAAGTTCTCTGTCTCATTTTATGGTGGGGAAGGAGTTACCCTTTCCCAAACTCATATACAGTTCTCCCGAATAGTAATTGAATAATGTTTCATTTGCTACACTGGATGGCATTCTTGGAAAAGAGTATACCCTGATTTTGTTCTTTGCAGACACAGACTTGGAGCTGTGTACTTAATAATTGTGTTGACGTCTTTAAATTATTAAATTTTGCTACACAGACTTGGAGCTGTATACTTGATAATTGTGTTGACATCTTTAAATTATTAAATTTTGAAAGCCAGTCTACAGGATGGTATCATCCTTTAGGACACTGAAGTCCAGGAAAGAGAGATAGCTTTTTTATTTTAAGGTCAGATCAGGTTTTTCTATTCTAGCCCTAATGTTCATTCTATTTATTGTATTGCTTGAATTCAATACACAAAAGGAAAGATCTATGAATTTGATTATTCATCCCAAAAAAAGGAATAATCTATGTGGTCAATCACTTTTTCTTAAAATTTTTTTTAATGTTTATTTTATTGATTTTAGAGAGGAAAGAAGAAAGAGAGAGAGAGACAGATAGACGATAGGAACATTGATCTGTTCCTGTATGTGCCCTGACTGGGGATCGAACTGACAACCTCTCTGCTTCAGCATGATGCTCTCCAGTGGTTGGCAAACTCATTAGTCAACAGAGCCAGATAGCAACAGTACAACAATTGAAATTTCTTTTGAGAACCAAATTTTTTTAAACAAACTATATAGGTAGGTACATTCCTTATTGAGGTAGCGCCCGCACGTGGTATTTTGTGGAAGAGCCACACTCAAGAGGCCCAAGAGCCTGACCAGGCAGTGGCGTAGCGGATAGAGCGTCGGACTGGGACGCAGAGGACCCAGGTTCGAGACCCCAAGGTCGCTGGCTTGAGCAAGGGGTCACTCAGTCTGCGGTAGCCCCCCCCCCCCACCCCGTCAAGCCACATATGAGAAATCAATCAGTGAACAACTAAGGAACCGCAACAAAGAATTGATGTTTCTCGTCTCTTTCCCTTCCTGTCTGTCCCTCTCTCTGACTCTCTCTGTCTCTGCCACCAAAAAAAAAAAAAAAAAAAAAAAAAGAGGCCAAAGAGCCGCACGTACCTCGCGAGCAGCAGTTTGCCGACCAGGGTTCTAGCCAACCGAGCTATCCGATGAGGGAGCTATCCGGTGAGGGCTGGTCAATCACTTTTTAAATTTTTTTTTTAATTTATTGATTTGAGAGAGAGAAAAAGAAACATTGATTTGTTGTTCCACTTATTTATGCATTTATTGGTTGATTTTTTTTTTTTTTTTTTTTGAGACAGAGTCAGAGAGAGGGATAGATAGGGACAGATAGGCAGGAACGGAGAGAGATGAGAAGAATCAATCATCAGTTTTTCATTGCGACACCTTAGTTGTTCATTGATTGCTTTCTCATATGTGCCTTGACCGTGGGCCTTCAGCAGACTGAGTAAGCCCTTGTTCAAGCCAGTGACCTTGGGTCCACGCTGGTGAGCTTTGCTCAAACCAGATGAGCCCACGCTCAAGCTGGCGACCTTGGGGTCTCGAACCTCGGTCCTCGGTCCTCCGCATCCCAGTCCAACGCTCTATCCACTGCGCCACCACCTGGTCAGGCTATTGGTTGATTCTTGTATGCTCCCTGACCCAGGACCAAACCCACAACCTTGGCATATCGGGATGATGCTCTAACCAGCTTGGCTACTGGCCAGGACTAACTCTGATATAATAATTTTAAATTGATATTATCTATCTATTTATTTATATATTTTAGTAAGCGAGAGACAGGACAGGAATGGAGAGAGATGAGAAGCATCACCTCGTAAAATAACCCTTAGTTGTTCATTTATTGCCTCTTATACCTGCATTGATGTGGCAGGGTAGGGGGCTCCAGTTGAGCTACCAACCTTGGGCTTCAAGCCAGTGACCATGCGGTCATGTCTTATGATCGTACTCTGAAGCCAATGAGCCTGAGTTCAAGTCGGCAACCTTGGGGTTTCAAACCTGGGTCTTCAGTGCCCTAAGTCTATACACTGTGTCACTACCTGGTAAGGCTAATATATAAATTTCTTTACAATGCCAACTATATGCCTGACCTGTGGTGTTGCAGTCAGTAAAGCATTGACCTGGAATGCTGAGGTCGCCGATTTGAAATCCCGGGCTTGTCTGGTCAAGGAACATACGAGAAGCAATTACTACAGGTTGATGCTTCCCAATCCACCATGTTCTTTCTTTCTCTCCTCTTTCTAAAGTTAATAAATAAAACCAAGGGAAAAAAACATTGCCAACTATATCTCTCCCCCATGATTTCCATAGACAGTGGACGTATTAGTTAGGAATTGCTGCTTAACATATTACTCCCAAATTTAGCCATTTAAAACTTTGTTGGTCTTTATTATTTCATAGGCACAGCTTGGCTGGGTGCTTCTGACTCAGTGTCTCTCAGTTATAATGCAGGTACCCCCAGGCTATAGTCATCTCAAGCCTGAAGGGTGAGAGGATCTTACATGCTCACCCAGGTGGCAGTTGGCTTCAAATCCTTGCTGGCTGTTGGTTGGGAGACATAAGTTTCTTTTCACATGTGCCCTCTCCACAGTTACAACATATCTTGCTTCTCAGTACAGGTTTAGAGAGGTAAACAAGACAGAAGTCAATCTTTTGTAACTTAACTTTGGAAGTGACTTTCTGTTGTCTTCCTTCAAAGCCACACTTAAGGGGAGGGGATTACATAAGGGTGTAAATATTAGGCTGAGATCTTTGGGGTTATTTTATTTTATTTTTATTTTTTTTAAGAAAGGAGAGAGAGAGGAAGAGAGAGACACACACACAGGGGGGAGGAGCTGGAAGCATCAACTCCCATATGTGCCTTGACCAGGCAAGCCTAGGGTTTCGAACCGGCGACCTCAGCATTTCCAGGTTGACGCTTTATCCACTGCGCCACCACAGGTCAGGCCTCTTTGGGGTTATTTTAGAGGCTGCCAACACATGGACATTTCCCAAAGATTTGTCTTTGGGTCTGTGTTAGGGATGCTATTCGTTCCTAGGCTTTACTTCTAAGTAGAAGATTCTTCTTGGTTTCTGATGTGTATACTATGCACTCTTAAGTTTCTTTTTCCTCTGGCCACTCTTTGTCATTGTTGTTTCTCTTTCTACCCACCTTTGAATACTGAGCTTCCTTAGGACTCTGTGCCAGGCATCCCCAAACTACGGTCCGCTGGCCGCATGTAGCCGCCTGAGGCCATTTATCCAGCCCCCTGCAGCACTTCCGGAAGGAGCACCTCTTTCATTGGTGGTCAGTGAGAGGAGCACTGTATGTGGCGGCCCTCCAACGGTCTGAGGGACAGTGAACTGGACCCCTGTGTAAAAAGTTTGGGGACCCCTGCGTGTAGGCCCTCTTATTCTCATTCTGCAGTTCTCCCATGCTATCTCATCTATATGTTGATGATGTCTGAGTCTGTTGCGGCTCACACTTGCTGTGCTCTAGACCAGTGGTCCCAACCCTTGGGCCGCGGACTGGTACCGGTCCGTGGGCCATTTGGTACCGGTCCGCAGAGAAAGAATAAATAACTTAAATTATTTCCTTTTTATTTATATTTAAGTCTGAACGATGTTTTATTTTTTTTAAATTTTATTTATTTTTTACAGAGACAGAGTCAGATAGGGACAGACAGACAGGAATGGAGAGAGATGAGAAGCATCAATCATCAGTTCTTTGTTGCGACACCTTAGTTGTTCATTGATTGCTTTCTCATATGTGTCTTGATCACGGGCCTTCAGCAGACCGAGTAACCCCTTGCTTGAACCAGTGACCTTGAGTCCAAGCTGGTGAGCTTTTGCTCAAACCAGATGAGCCCTCGCTCAAGCTGGTGACCTCAGGGTCTTGAACCTGGGTCCTCCGCATCCCAGTCTGATGCTCTATCCACTGCACCACCGCCTGGTCAGGCAGATGTTTTATTTTTTAAAAATGACCAGATTCCCTCTGTTACATTCGTCTAAGACTCACTCTTGACGCTTGTCTCGGTCACGTGATACATTTATCCGTCCCACCCTAAAGGCCGGTCCGTGAAAATATTTTCTGACATTAAACCGGTCCGTGGCCCAGAAAAGGTTGGGGACCACTGCTCTAGACTGTACATCTGTATGCCTCACTCCGGATAGGTCCCAAATAGAATTCCTTTTTCTCTTCTTACCCTTCCACTTTTCTCAGTTTCATGTTAGGAACAAGCAGAGCCCAGGTGCTTAGTCTGGAAATGTGAGTACATATTTGACGACTCTTTCACTTCCCTTTTTTATTCTTCACAGACCTTACAGTTCCTCTTGACTGCATTCACTTCTCCTTCCCTGTGATATTCTTTTTTTTTTTTTTTTTTTTTTTTTTTGAAAGAAAAGAGCAGACAGGAAGGAAGGGAGAGATGAGAAGTGTCAATTCCTCTTTGAGGCATCTTAGTTGATCATTGATTGCTTTCTCATGTGCCTTGACTGGGGAGCTCTAACGGAGCCAGTGACCCTGTGCTCAGGCTGGTAAGCCTGTGTACAAGCTGGCAACCTTGGGGTTTTGAACCTGGGTCCTCAGCGTCCCAGTCCTACACTCTGTCCACTGTGCCACCACGTGCTCAGGCTCCCTCTGATATTCTTTTTTTTTTTTTTAATAGATTTTTAAAATTTATTCATTTTAGAGGAGAGAAAGAGACATAGAGAGAGAAGGAGGGAAAGAGCTGGAAGCATCAACTCCCATATGTGCCTTGACCAGGTAAGTCCAGGGTTTTGAACTGGCGACCTCAGCATTCCAGGTCGACACTTTTATCCCCTGCACCACCACAGGTCAGGCCCCCTCTGATATTTTTAATTTCCCTCTGTCCTGCTCTTTTCTTCAGGCTTTCACATTGTCAACAGTAGCTTCTAAAAATTTCACCTTATCATATCCTCTGTTACTAGGCAAAGCAGGCTAGCACTGTAACAGACAACCCTAAGGTATCAGTGACTTAAAAGAGAGTAGGCATTTATACTCAGATAACTTTCCTCAGATAACTTTCATGGAAATGTTCAGTAGGTTGCCATCTATGCAGTAATTTAGGAACCCAGGTTTCTTCCATGTGGTGGTGCCACCCTACTTTGGAGACCTCATTCAGCTGGCATGGGGTGAAAGAACCAATCATGAGTTAGGAGGTTTCCTGGATTCGTTCTGGAAGTGGCTGGTTATCATTTTTGGTCTACATTTTACTGGTAAGAACTTAGTCTGTTGGCCAAACCCAGCCAAAAGAGGTTGAGAAATGGAGTCTAGTTATTTAGCCAGGAAGAAGAAACAGATTTGGTGATCTTATGGCTTGTCTCTGCCACTCCCTCATTCCCTAGAACATACCCAGACCAAGCCAGATACCTTCCAGGATTGTCTTTATGGTAAAAGTCCAGACTTCTGAAATGGATTCTGCACATACTAGAGAAGAAATTCACAAATTGGCCCCCAGTGACCTCCAGAAGACATTTCATCTTAACTCTACTGCTCACAAACATTAGGGGATATTTCAAAATGAATATGAAGCGATAAAATATCCCCTGTTTGTGAGCCGTGTAATAGCAGGTTTAGTGTGTTGGTAATCCCCCAAGACTCTACTACCCCCAGAGATCAGTAGTTCACTAGGACTCACAAGGCACAGCATATGGTTGTACTCAGTGCTGATATTAGAACAAAAATAAAACAAACAGCAAGGAGAAAAGGCAGATGGGTGAAGGAGGAAACTAGTGCTTTTTCCAGTGCAGTCATACAGGACACAATTTCTCCAGCAAGGAATTGTGAGAACACGTTTGTGAAGTGTTCGGCAGAGAGGCTCATTAGAGACTCAGTACCTAGGACTACTACTGGGGCATTCTGTCTACCTCATACCAAAATTGTAGGTTCCCAGAAGACAGGCAGGTGTTCATATACACCACATTTTTTTTTACGTTGCTATTGATTTGAGAGAGAGAAATACACATACAGAAACATGGACTCACTCCTGTGTGTGCCCTGACTGTGGATCGAGTCACCAACCTTCATGTTTTGGGGTGACATTCTAACTAATTGAGCTATTCTGCCAGGGCTCAGGCCTTTTATTTTAAATCTCTGCACAGTGAGTGAGCTGACTGGGGGTTTTGAATAGGGAATCTTGGAATGTGCAAAACTTTACTGACCTAATATTTTATTGTTTTTTCAAAATTTATTTATTTATTTATTTATTTATTTTTTTTTTTTAAGAGACAGAGAAAGAGAGGGAGGAAGGTGGCGGAGCAGGAAACATCAACTCATAGTAGGTGCTTCCTGTATGTGCCTTGACCAGGCCAGTCCAGGGTTTTGAACCAGCGACCTCAGCTTTGCAGGTTGATCCTTTATCCACTGCACCATACAAGTCAGGCAATATTTTGTTTTTGAAAGTTAATTTTTCTATTTCAGTGGGGGGTTGGGAGATCACTTCTCAGTTTCTTTAGTTAGATAACTTTTCAGATAGTTATTTGTATCCTAGATACTATGCATATAAGGTCAGATGTACACAGAATGCTTTTCTGTATCTTGCTATTTCCCCCCATAGAGAATGTTTAATTTTTCTAACCCCTTTTTAGTGATTGCATCAAGGTTCAATATGTTTTTCTTAAACATTTCCTAGAACTATTAGGTCATTGATTCTCAGACATTAAAGTGCACTAAGAATCACCTGCAGAGTGTATTCAAAGTATCATGTTCTATTCTCTTTTCCCAAGAATTTTGATTCTTTTGATGTAGTGTGGAGCTTAGGAATCATCATTTTAAATAGCTTTCCTCTTCTCCCCCCCCCCCCCCCTTCCTTCCAAGTGGGACCTATAAGGACAGAGACAGATAGGAAGGGAGAGAGATAAGAAGCATCAGTTCTTCGTTGCGGCACCTTAGTTGTTCACTGATTGCTTTCTTATGTGTACCCTTGACCAGGGGGCTACTGCAGAGTGAATGGCCCCTTGCTCAAGCCAACTACCTTTGGACTCAAGCTAGCGACCATGGGGTCATGTCTATGATCCCATGTTCAAGCCAGTGACCCCGTGCTCAAGCCGGCTGAACCTGCGCTCAAGCTGGTAACCTCGGGGTTTTTTTGTTTGTTAGTTTGTTTGTTTTTTGTGGCAGAGACAGAATCAGAGAGAGGGACAGATGGGGACAGACAGACAGGAAGGGAGAGAGACGAGAAACATCAATTCTTTGTTGTGTTTTTTTAGTTGTTCATTGATTGATTTCTCATATATTCCTTGACCAGGGGTTACAACAGACCAAGTGACCCCTTGCTTGAACCAGCGACCTTGGTTGGGCTCAAGCTAGTGAGCCTTGCTCAAACCAGATGAGCCTGTGCTCATGCTGGTGACTTCGGCGTCTCTAACCTGGGTCCTCCACATCCCAGTCTGATGCTCTATCCATTGCGCCACCGCCCGGTCAGGCGATCTTGGGGTTTTGAACCTGGGTCCTCTGTGTCCCAGTCTGACACTACTGCCTGATGAAGCTCCTTCCCATTTTTTTTTTTTGTGACAGAGACAGACAGACAGGAATGACAGAGATGAAAAGCATCAATTCTTCGTTGTGGCTCCTTAATCTCCTTAGTGGTTCAGTGATTGATCTCTCATATGTGCCTTAACTGGTGGGCTACAGCAGGACAAGTGACCCCTTGCTCAAGGCAGCGACCATGGGGTCATATCTATGATCCATGCTCAAGCGGTGACCTTGGGGTTTTGAACCTGGGTTCTCTGTGTCCCAGTCTGACGCTCTATCCACTGCGCCACCGCCTGTTCAGGTTCTCCTCCCAATTCTTAAACACAGATATTTTAGTTGTATAGTAGTATAGTGAGATCTATATTTATTCCACTAAGGCTCTTGAGATGAATGTTTTCTTTTGTGTTTTTTGTTTTAATTTTTTTCCATTAATTTGAGAAAGCATCAACTTGTTCCACTTAGTCGTGCACTCACTGGTTACTTCTCATGTGTTCTGACCAGGGATTGAACCTGCAACCTCAGTATGCTAGGATGATGCCCTGTCCACCGAGCCACCTGGCCAAGGGCCTGTGTGTATGTGTGCGCGAGTGCGCACGCTTTTTATAGCACCTAATGTATGGAGTTAGGTTCAAATGTTTGAACTAGCCCTGGCCGGTTTGCTCAGTGGTAGAGCGTCAGCCTGGCATGCAGGAGTCCTGGGTTCGATTCCCGGCCAGGGCACACAGGAGAAGCGCCCATCTGCTTCTCCACCCCTCCCCCTCTCCTTCCTCTCTGTCTCTCTCTTCCCCTCCCGCAGCCAAGGCTCTATTGGAGCAAAGTTTGCCCGGGCGCTGAGGATGGCTCTGTGGCCTCTGCCTCAGGAGCTAGAATGGCTCTGATTGCGGCAGAGCGACACCCCAAGATGGGCGTGCCAGGTGGATCCCAGTCGGGGGCATGTGGGAGTCTGTCTGACTGCCTCCCCGTTTCTGGCTTTGGAAAAATACAAAAAAAATAAAAAATAAAAAAATTAAAAAATTAAAAAAACACATAAATGTTTGAACTAATAGGAGGGCTACCTTTAGCAGCTGATGTTTATATGGTATGGTACCTGTAGTTAACTGGAAGGGGATTATTTGGGGCAGTTTATGTAATCCCTTTTTTATTTTTATTTATTTATTTTTTTTAATTTTTATTTATTTAATTTTTTACAGAGACAGAGAGTGAGTCAGAGAGAGGGATAGACAGGGACAGACAGACAGGAATGGAGAGAGATGAGAAGCATCAATCATTAGTTTTTCATTGCGCGTTGCAACACCTTAGTTGTTCATTGATTGCTTTCTCACATGTGCCTTGACCGCGGGCCTTCAGCAGACCGAGTAACCCCTTGCTTGAGCCAGCGACCCTGGGTCCAAGCTGTTGAGCTTTGCTCAAACCAGATGAGTCTGCACTCAAGCTGGCGACCTCAGGGTCTCGAACCTGGGTCCTTCCGCATCCCAGTCCGACGCTCTATCCACTGCGCCACCTCCTGGTCAGGCCCTTTTTTATTTTTAATTTATTCACTTTAGAGAGGAGAGAGAGAGAAAGAAGGGAGGAGGGGAGGAGAAGGAAACATCAACTCCCATATGTGTCTTGACCAGGCAAGCCCAGGGTTTTGAACTGGCGACCTCAGCTTTTCAGGTTGATGCTTTATCCGCTGTGCCACCACAGGTGAGGCTGTAATCCTAATTTTTTAAAAGGGATGATATTAGTAAATTTTCCAATTAAAATGTTTTCTATATTTTTTAGCAAGAAAGAGAGGGACAGATAGGCAGGAAGGGAGAGAGATGAGAAGCATCAGTTCTTCGTTGCGTCACCTTGGTTTATTGATTGCTTTCTCATATGTGCCTTGGCGGGGGGGTGGGGTTTGGGGTGGGGAGGAGGCTCTAGCCAAGCCAATGACCGCCAGCGATCTTTGGGCTCTAGCCAGTGATCATGGGATCTTGTCTATAATCCCACGCTCAAGCCAGCAACCCTGCACTCAAGCCGGTGAGCCCGCACTCAAGCTGGCAACCTTGAGGTTTCAAACCTGTGTCCTCTGCGTCCCATTTCAACATTCTGTCCACTGTGACCAATAAATAGCTTGGTCAGGCTGTTTATTTATATTATTATTTTCTTGAATTCATTTTAAAGAGAGGGAGGTGGGGGCTAAGAGAAGGAAGCATCAATTCCCATATGAACCTTTACTAGGCAAGCCTTGGGGTTTCGAACCAGCGACCTCAGCATTCCAGGTCGCTACTTTATCTACTGCGCCACCATAGGTCAGGTTTCTTAAGGTTAAACATTTTTTTTAATTTAAATTAAAATATTTTCAGGCCCTGGCCGGTTGGCTCAGCGATAGAGCGTCGGCCTGGCGTGCAGGAGTCCCAGGTTCGATTTCTGGCCAGGGCACACAGGAGAGGCGCCCATTTGCTTCTCCACCCCTCCCCCCTCCTTCCTCTCTGTCTCTCTCTTCCCCTCCCACAGCGAGGCTCCATTGGAGCAAAGATGGTCCGGGCGCTGGGGGGCTCTGTGGCCTCTGTGGCCTCTGCCTCAGGCGCTAGAATGGCTCTGGATGCAACAGAGCGACGCCCCAGAGGGGCAGAGCATCGCCCCCTGGTGGGCATGCCAGGTGGATCCCGGTCGGGCGCATGCGGGAGTCTGTCTGTCTGCCTCCCCGTTTCCAGCTTCGGAAAAATGAAAACAAAACAAAACAAAATTTTTCCAAGTTTAGTGATCTTGAGCTTGTTTCTGTTATCAGTTTTATGCTTTAAAAGGCTACGAATACTCTGCCCTGGCCAGATAGCTTGGTTGGTTAGGGCATTGTTCTGAAGCATAGAGGTTGTCATTCAACCCCTGGTCAGGGCACATACAGAAACAAAGCAGTGTTCTTGTTTCTCTCTCTATTCTTTTATCTTTCTCTAAAATCAATGATTTTAAAAAGGTATGAAAATTTAAAATTTTAAGTTATTGACTGAGAAGTTTCATTTGCATAAACATGATACTTTTTTAGAGCCATTTAAAAATTTAAATGTTTAAAGGGAAATGTTTTTTTGTTTGTTGTTGGTTTTTACAGAGACAGAGTCAGAGAGAGGGATAGACAGGGACAGACAGAGAGATGAGAAGCATCAATCATTAGTTTTTCGTTGCGCATTTCAACACCTTAGTTGTTCATTGATTGCTTTCTCATATGTGCCTTGACTGCGGGCCTTCAGCAGACTGAGTAACCCCTTGCTCGAGCCAGTGACCTTGGGTCCAGGCTGGTGAGCTTTTGCTCAAACCAGGTGAACCTGCGCTCAAGCTAGCGACCACAGAGTCTCGAACCTGGATCCTCTGCATCCCAGTCTGATGCTCTATCTAGTGTGCCACCACCTGGTCAGGCGGAAATGTTTTTATTAAAAAATATAATACTGACTTTTAAAAATATATGACTGTCAGAGACATGAGTCGGGCATCGAGGTGAACGCACAATGCATTGTACAGCGATGTGTTATAGAATTGCGCACCTAAAACCTATATAATTTTGTTGAATGGTGTCACTGTAGTAAATTCAAAGAAAAATAGAGAATACATGAATGTATTTTGAGCCTAACAGTAAAAAATATTATATAATTTTACAGTAATAAGGCTTTGTTTTGAGATATATTGGATACAGCTAAAACATGACTAGAGTTAAGAGTTTTAGTTACCCCTGTCAACAGTCTCTATTACTTAGTTTTTCCATGTCATTACTCTGAACCAGTTAGTCACATCTTGGTTGGCCTGGCTATAGTCCTGGCATGTGGTATGTAAAGTTCTTCATCAGCTCCACTGGAAGATTGGCAACTGCTTGCTTTTCAGCCAGCTTTCTTTTTCCTTTTTCTTTTTTATTTTGTGTGACAGAGAGAGGGACAGATAGGGATCTAGACAGTGAGAGAGATGAGAAGCATCAGTTCTTCATTGCATCTCCTAGGCTGTTGATTGATTGCTTTCTCATATATGCCTTGACGTGGGGGAGGGGGCTACACCAGAGCGAGTGACCCCTTGCTCAAGTTAGCCACCTCGGGCATCGAGCCAGAGACCTTTGGGCTAAAGCTGATGAGCCCGCTATCAGCTGATGACCTCGAGGGTTTTGAACCTGGGTCCTCTGCATCCCAGTCTGACTCTATCCGCTGTGTCACCACCTGATCAGACTCAGCCATCTGTTAAAGTAGATGTTGAGGGGATAGAACATCTCATCTATTGTGTTTTATTTTTTTCAGGTGAGAGGAGGGGATAGAGAGACAGACTCCCTCTTACACCCTGAATGGAATCCACCTAGCAACCCCAATCTTGGGCTGATGCTTTGCCCATCTAGGGCCATGCTCAAAACTGAGCTATTTTTAGCACCTGAGGCAGAGGCTCCACAAAGCCATTTTTAGCCCTTAGGGCAATACACTTGAACCAGTTGAGCCATGGCTGCAGGAGGGGGAGAGTGAAGGGAGGGGCAGGGGTGGAGAGCCAGATGGTTGTTTCTCCTGTGTGCCCTGACCAGAATTGAACCAAAAGCATCCACACACTGGGCCATTCATTGCTCTACAACTGAGGAGACCAACCAGGGCCACATTGTGCTTATAGTGGATTCCTTCTATTGGTCACCTAATGTTATCAGAGTGTTGACTGGTTTGAGCTGCTCTCCAGAGAATGTAAGAGACTGCCATGATGGCTTAAAAGATTCTTATCTGTTGCCGATTAAGGATAACTTTGATCTAGCTGAGAGAGATATAAGGGGAGGAGGAGGAGGAGGAATGGGAAGAATCAACTCAGAGAGAAAGAGAAGGGGAGGAGGAGGAGGAACAGGAAGTATCAGCTCAGTAGTTGCCTCCCATATGTGCCCTGACTGGGAAAGCCCAGGGTTTCAAACTGGCAATGTCATCATTCCAGCTCTAGCTCTATACTTTATCCACTGAGTCACTACAGGTCAGGCTGGTCCATTCTTGTATGAGTCCTACTCTGAATCGGACCCACAACCTTAGTGTATCCGGACGATGCCTTGACCAACTGAACTACCGGGCCAGGGTGTATTTTTCCTTAATACTTTATAAAAGCCAGATGTAAAAGATGCATCTTGTCCTTTCTCTTTAATTGTAATCATGGATTTATGGCTTTTTAGTCACTGTATTATAGTCATATTTGATTTTTTTTATATGGTGTGAATAGAAAGGACTTTTACCCATAGCATTTTACGGAAATTGTTGCATAAGTAATACATTGTCATGTCCTCTTTATGTCACAATGTTAAACTGTGTTTGGAATTTTCCTTTTTATCCATCTACGCATATGTGAAAAAATTTAGCATGTGTGGAAAGAAATTTGTGGCTGTAAATAATAAATTTGATTAGTGATAGGCATTCAGAAATGTTTGTGATAAGAATTTAGAGTATATGGTATTTATGATTGATAATGATAGTAAAATAACTAGAGTATTTCTACTTTTACTCCCTCCCTAAGCATTCTAAAGGATGATGCATTTGAGGCAAATTATCATATAAAATCATAGGTTGTAAGTTCCTTTTTGATGCCCAGATTTACTCATTAGTGAGAATCTCTTTTAATTGCTTCTTGTCAGTCTGACCTGTCCCTCTTGAGTGTTTTGAGAATTTCCTTTTGGCCTGACCAGGCAGTGGCTCAGTGGATGGAGCGTCGGACTGGGATGCGGAGGACCCAGGTTCAAGACCCCGAGGTCGCCAGCTTGAGTGTGGGCTCATCTGGTTTGAGTGAGGCTCACCAGCTTGGACCCAAGGTCGCTGGCTCAGGCGGGGGATTACTCGGTCTGCTGAAGGCCCACGGTAGGAAGGCAATCAATGAAAAACTAAGGTGCTGCAACGAAAAACTGATGATTGATGCTTCTTATCTCTCTCCGTTCCTGTCTGTTCCTGTCTATCCCTCTCTCTGACTCTTTTTATGAATTTAAATATATTAAAAAAAAGAATTTCCTTTCATTTTGTCACAGGATGACCCAAATTCACCTTTGTATTTTCCTTGTTCCTGCCTCTTAGAATGTCATTTCTCCAGAGACTCTTGGTTCTTCTTAGTATTTAGAAACAGATTCAGGAGTTAGATCGGGCTTATTGCCTGACCAGGCAGTGGTGCAGTGGGAAAAGTGTTGGCCAGGGATGCTGAGAACCCAGGATTGAAACCCTGAGGTTGCTGGCTTGAGCAAGGGGTCACTGGCTCGGCTGGAACTCCCCAGTCAAGACACTTATGAGAGAGTCCTGGCTGGTTTGTTCAGTGGTAGAGCATCGGCTTGGCATGTGGATATCCTGGGTTTGATTCCCAGTCAGGGCACACAGGAGAAGTGACCATCTGCTTCTTCATCCCTTCCCCTCTCACTTCTCTCCCTTCTTCCCTCCCTTCCTCCTGCAGTCATGGCTCTGTTGGAGCAAGTTGGTCTCAGGTGCTGAGCATGTGGCTGTATGGCCTTCGCCTCAGGTGCTTTAAAAAATTAAAAAAAAAAAAAGCTCGGTTGCCAAGCAATGGAGCAAAGCCCCAGATGGGCAGAGCATCACCCATCCACTTGCTGGGTGGATCCCAGTTGGGGTACATGCGGAAGTCTGTCTCTGCCTCCCCTCTTGTCACTTAAGGGGAAAAAAACCCCCACAATCAATGAATAACTAAGGTGCTGCAACTGTAAGTTGATGCTTCTCATCTCCCTTTCTGTCTGTCCCTTTATCTATCTCTCTCTCTCTCACTCTAAAAAAAATAGATGGAGCCTGATCATGCAGTGGATAGAGCTTTGGATTGGGATGCCGAGGACCCAGGTTCGAGACCCCGAGGTCGCCAGCTTGAGCGCGGGCTCATCTGGTTTGAGCAAAGCTCACCAGCTTGGACCCAAGGTCGCTGGCTCAAGCAAGGGATCACTCGTTCTGCTGTAGCCCCCCCAGTCAAGGCACATATGAGAAGGCAGTCAATGAACAACTAAGGTGTCGCAACAAAAAACTGATGATTGATGCTTCTCATTTCTCTCGGTTCCTGTCTGTTTGTCCCTATCTATCCCTCTCTCTGACTCTCTGTCTCTGTAAAAAAAAAAAAAAAAGATGGAGCTTATTGTTTTTTGGGGGAGTATCATTGTTTCTAGGGCATTTCTTATTTTTTAATTGAAATATTGTCATGTAATATTGTATAACTTTAAGGCATACAACATTAATTTGATAAATTTATACTACAAAATGATTGCTATTGTAACATTAGCTAACACCTAACATGTAATTATCACTTCTAGTGGTGGAAACAGTTCAGGTTTTTTTTTTTTTAAGATTTTATTTATTGATTTTGCAGAGATAGGAGAGAGAGGGACAGGAAGTTAGAAGTATGAACACATAATTGCTTTACTTTAATTGTTCATTGATTGATTGCTTGTCATATGTACAAGCCTAGGGTTTTAAACTGGTGACCTCACCATTACAGGTCAAAGCTTATCCACTGTGCCACCACAGGTCAGGCTTATTTATTGATTTTTAGAGGAAGAGAGAGAGAGAAAAACATTGATTTGTTGTTTCTTATTTATGCATTCACTGATTGGTTCTTTTTTCTTATTTTTTTAAGATTTTACTTATTGCCTGACCAGGCAGTGGCGCAGTGGATAGAGCATAGGACTGGGATGCGGAAGGACCCAGGTTCGAGACCCCGAGGTTGCCAGCTTGAACTCAGGCTCATCTGGTTTGAGCAGAAAGCTCACCAGCTTGGACTCAAGGTCGCTGGCTCGAGCACGGGATTACTCGGTCTGCTGAAGGCCTGTGGTCAAGGCACATAGAGAAAGCAGTCAATGAACAACTAAGGTGTTGCAACAAAAAAAACCTGATGATTGATGCTTCTCATCTCTTTCCGTTCCTGTCTGTCTCTATCTAACTCTTTCTCTGTCCCTGTTTAAAAAAAAAAAAAGATTTTTATTATTTTTTTTTAATTTTATTATTATTTTTTTACAGAGACAGAGAGTCAGAGAGAGGGATAGAAAGGGACAGACAGACAGGAACGGAGAGAGATGAGAAGCATCAATCATCAGTTTTTCGTTGTGGCACTTTAGTTGTTCATTGATTTCTTTCTCATCATTGTGCCTTGACCGTGGGGCTACAGCAGACCGAGTAACCCCTTGCTCAAGTCAGTGACCTTGGGTCCACGCTGGTGAGCTTTTTGCTCAAACCAGATGAGCCCTCGCTCAAGCTGGCAACCTCGAGGTCTTGAACGTGGGTCCTCTGCATCCCAGTCCGATGCTTTATCCACTGCGCCACCGCCTGGTCAGGCAAAAAAAAAAAAGAAAAGATTTTACTTATTTATTTTAGAGAAGGGCGAGAGAGAGGGGGGGGGGGGGGGGGGGGGGGAGGAGCAGAAAGCATCAAGTCCTGTATGTGCCTTGACCAGGCAAGCCCAGGGTTTCGAACTGGCAACTTCAGCATTCCAGGTTAAAGCTTATTCACTGTCCACCATAGGTCACAGTGTTTTTCACTGGGTCCCGTCAGAAATTTCATGCAGGTCCCTTAAAGAGTTAACCGCTCTGATATGTGAAGATTATAGACCTGGTCATCTTTTTGTATTTTTCTGAAGTGTGAGAAGCAGGAGGCAGAGACAGATTACCTCATGCTCCCAACCGGGATCCACCCGCATGCCCACCAGGGGGCGATGCTCTGCCCACCTGGAACGCTGCTCTGCTGCAACTGGAGCCATTCTAGTGCCTGAGGCAGAGGCCATGGAACCATCCCCAGCGCCTGGGCTAACTTTGCTCCAGGGGAAGAGAGAGACAGAGAGGAAGGAGAGGGGGAGGGGTGGAGAAACAAATGGGCATGTTGTCTGTGTGCCCTGGCCAGGAATTGAACCTGGGACTTCCATGCCCCAGGCTGATTGTCTACCGCTGATCTAGCCAGCCAGGGCTAATAGACCCAATCATCTTAATTCAAATTTGCTTACACTCGGTGATTTCTGACTTAGTGGTCCCTAAAATAATTTTAAATCACCAGTCCCCAAGTGTTGAAGGTTGAAAATCACTGCTCTAACCACTCGAGCTATCCAACTTGGGCAGTGATATTCTTTTATGTTAACACTCAACAGATTGTGAACCACAGTTTGATATTCCTTGTATTGGATGTATAAGAAACAATTTGTCATACTGGATAGTATTCTCCAGTTAAAATGTGAAGAATTTTTATAGAAGTTGGACTTTTACATACTACTTAATTTTTTAAAAATTTTATTTATTTATTTATTTTTTATTTATTCATTTTTAGAGAGGAGAGGGAGAGACAGAGAGAGGAGAGACAGAGAGAGAGAAGGGGGGGAGGAGCAGGAAGCATCAACTCCCATATGTGCCTTGACCAGGCAAGCCCAGGGTTTTGAACCGGCAACCTCAGCATTTCCAGGTCGACGCTTTATTCACTGCGCCACTACAGGTCAGGCTTAATTTTTTTTTAAGTGATAGGAGGGGAGATAGTGAAATAGACTCCTCCATGCACCCCAGCAACCCCTGTCTTGGGCTGATGCTTGGACCAACCAAGCTGTCCTCAATGCCTGGGGACAACGCCTGAACCAATTGAGTCACTGGCTGTGGGAAGAAAAGAGGAAGAGAAGGGAGAGAAGCAGATGGTCGCCTCTCATATGTCTTAAGAATCACACCTGGGACATCTATTTGCCGGCTGACACTATCCACTGAGACAACCGGCCAAGGCATTATCTACATGCCATTTTATAAGCTTTTTCCAATTCTGTAGTATATACTTAACGTTTATGGCAAAACTGCATTTTAAATATTTTTGTATGTTGGGTGGGATTCCATTGCATGTATATAAATGATCCTTGCACTGATGGATATTTAGATTGTTCCTAAAATTTTAATATTAGGAAAAATACTGAGAACATTCTTGTATAATCTTTGTCCCCTGTGATTGCTATTTTCCTTTTTATTAGAGTCATATTTGGCAACTTTTATTGTCACTGTGCAGGTAACAGTTGTCTTGTATATTGCTGTCAAATGTTACTGTCCTTTCATTTATACCAGTGGTCCCCAACCTTTTTTGGGCCACGAACCGGTTTAATGTCAAAAAATATTCTCATGGACTGGCTTTTAGGGTGGGACGGATAAATGTATCATGTGACCGAGAAAAGCGTCAAGAGTGAGTCTTAGATGGATGTAACAGAGGGAATCTGGTCGTCTTTTTTTTTTTTTTTAGCGAGAGAGAGGGAGAGAGGGGGGGTGGATAGACAGGAACGGAGAGATGAGAAGCATCAACCATTAGTTTTTTGTTGGGACACCTTAGTTCATTGGTTACTTTCTTTTTTTTTTCTTTCTTTTTTACAGAGAGAGAGTGAGTCAGAGAAAGGGATAGACAGGGACAGACAGACAGGAACGGAGAGATGAGAAGCATCAATCATTAGCTTTTCATTGCACATTGCGACACCTTAGTTGTTCATTGATTGCTTCCTCATATGTGCCTTGACCATGGGCCTTCAGTAGACCGAGTAACTCCTTGCTGGAGCCAGTGACCTTGGGTTCAAGCTGGTGAGCATTTTACTCAAACCAGATGAGCCCACGCTCAAGCTGGCGACCTTGGGGTCTCGAACCTGGGTCTTCTGCATCCCAGTCTGACGCTTTATCCACTGTGCCAACGCCTGGTCAGGCTCATTGATTGCTTTCTCATATGTGCCTTGACTGCGGGCCTTCAGTGAACTCAGTAACCCCTTGCTTGAGCCAGTGACCTTGGGCTCAAGCTGGAGAGCTTTTGCTCAAACCAGATGAGCCCGCGCTCAAGCTGCCGACCTTGGGGTCTCGAACTTGGGTCTTCCGCATCCCAGTCCAATGCTCTATCCACTGTGCCACCGCCTGTCAGGTGGAATCTGGTTCTTTTTAAAAAAATAAAACATTGTTCAGACTTAAATATAAATAAAATGGAAATAATGTAAGTTATTTATTTTTTCTCTGTGGACCGGTACCAGTCTGTGGCCCAGTGGTTGGGGACCACTGATTTATACTATACAACACTGTTAGTTGAGAAATGTTGGAGGGAAACAGATAGTAGAGTAACTGCTTGGAAGGATTTAGTATTTTCGTTGCAAGATTGCTATTACTGTTTCCATTGTTGAAATCCCAGTGGCACATAATGATAAAATCTTCTGGGGTCTTTGGAAGGGAATGCAGGTGTTATGTTTTTAGTAATGAAGATCGGTAGGCCTGTGGAAGTGGTAGCCATTTTTGGACTGCTTTTTAAGACTTTGATATAAAGTTAATACATAGTTTAAAAGGCAGACAGGAAGAGAGAGAGATGAGAAGCATCAACTTGCAGTTGCATCACTTTAGTTCATTGATTGCTTCTCATATGTGCCTTGATGGGGGGGGGGGGGGTCCAGCCAAGCCAGTGACCAGGTGATTATGTTTACAATCCCACGCTCAAGCCGGCAACCCGCTCTTTAAGCTGGTGACCTCAGGGTTTCGAACCTGGTTCCTTTGCATCCCAAATTGATTATCTACTATGCCACCACTGGTCAGTCTGGAATAATTATTTTTTGGTGTGGAGTTGTAGCTAGTTCTTTTAATCTGTCTTACCGTAAATATCCTCCTATTACTGTGGGAGTTACTTTCTTTTTTTTTTCTTTTTTTTTTTTACAGAGTCAGAGTGAGGGGTAGATAGGGACAGAGAGACAGGAACGGAGAGAGATGAGAAGCATCAATCATTAGTTTTTTGTTGCAACACCTTAGTTGTTCATTGATTGCTTTCTCATATGTGCCTTGACCACGGGCCTTCAGCAGACCAAGTAACCCCTTGCTCGAGCCAGCGACCTTTGGTCCAAGCTGGTGAGCTTTTGCTCAAACTTGATGAACCCGTGCTCAAGCTGGCAACCTTGGGGTTTCGAACCTGGGTCTTCCGCATCCTGGTTCGATGCTCTATCTACTGCACCACTGCCTGGTCAGGCACCCTCTTTCTTGTTTAAAAAATGAAGGTAGATGCCCTCGCCAGTGGCTCAGTGGATAGAGTGTTGTTCTGGACCGCTGAGGTCACCTTTTCAACCCCGGATGTCACCAGTTCAGGCACGTAAGGGTACATATGAGAAGGAATCAATGGCACAAATGGAAAATGAGTTAATGCTTCATTCATGCTCTCTGACTTTTGGTTCTCTCCCCCCTTCCTTTTTCTCTCCCCCCTTGCTTCCCTTCCTTTCCTTCCTTCCTCTCTCTGTCATTGAAAAAGAAAATGAAGGTGGAAAAATACATGAATAGTTGTGGAAAAACAACTTGAAAAGCTGAAGAAGGTGAAAAGGGAAAGCTTCCATATACTTTATATTCCTCATAGCTATATTATTTAAGTTCTTTAAAAAGTTCTATGATTTTTTTCTTAATGAGCATTTTTCCTGCGCAGTTTACTTTGTTCTTTTAAGTAACTGCCTTATTTGGTATTTCATAGTTAAATTAAGCAGTTACTTTTTACTGTTTACCTTTTTTTATTTTTGCTGTGATAAACACTTCAGTGAAAATCTCTATTTGAGTTCTTAAGGCAGTTTATATGGAGGAATGCACAATCTTAATAGTAGAATTTATAGGTTCAAGGATAGTTCAATAAATGCTTTTTACAATATTGTCAATTTGAGTTTCAAAAAAGGTACCAGTTAATACTGTTGTTAACAGTCTGGTATGTTCTGTTTGCCTGTATATATCCTCATTATGGTATGTTCTCAAACTTGGATTTTTGCTAATGTGGTACAGAAAATATGCTACCAGTATAACATAAAGGAAAAAGTTTGCTCTTAGAATTTACAGCAGGTGCCTGACTAAACAGTGGCACAGTGGGTTGACTGGGGCACAGAGGACCCAGGTTCGAAACCCCAAGGTCACGGGCTTGACATGAACAACTAAGGTGCCGCAAGGAAGAATTGATGTTTCTCCTCTTTCTCCCTTCCTGCCTGTCTGTCCCTATCTGTCCCTCTCTCTCTTTGTCACACACACAAAAATAAAATGTCAATGAGTGTTTCCACAAATCGTAATTTAAAGTAGTTTTCTGCTCCTTCTGATAAGGTATAGTATAAATTATCATTTTTTTTTTTAAACTTTTTTATTTTTTTAATTTTATTTATTCATTTTAGAAAGGAGAGAGAGAGGGAGAGAGAGAGAGAGAAACAGAGAGAGAGAAGGGGGGGAGCAGGAAGCATCAACTCCCATATGTGCCTTGACCAGGCAAGCCCAGGGTTTCGAACCGGCGACCTCAGCATTTCCAGGTCAACACTTTATCCACTGCGCCACCACAGGTCAGGCTAAATTATCATTTTTTAAAATGATGGGCGATTTTGTTTATTTTTAAAAATTATTATTTATTTATTTATTCATTTTAGAGAAGAGAGAGAGAGAAGGGGGGGGAGCAAGAAGCATCAACTCCCATATGTGCCTTGACTGGGTAAGCCCAGGGTTTTGAACCAGCGACCCAGCATTCCAGGTCGATGCTTGATCCACTGCGCCACCACAGGTCAGGCTAAATTATCATTTTGAAGTAGTTAAATATAATTACCAAATATGGATTGTATTGCTCAAATAGAGCTTTTTTAAAATTGTGTCCTCACCTACTTTTAAAACTTGGCATTTTAAAATCAGTAGTAGTTGATACATCTTAATTCTTTTTTAGTCCTTTGTGGTATTGCAGGTACTAAGATGTAGAGTTGAAGGTTATAGGTTATTTATTTCCTCCCTAATAAAAATTTAATTTTAAAATTTCTGTTTTTTTTTTTTTTTAAACAGGTGCCATGTTTCAGAACAGAGTAAGATCCCTGGTAAAGAAGCACTGAAGACACTGTACAGACACCAGATATAGGCTTATTATAGAGAAAGCATTAACCTGCCTCTGAGGTGACTAAAGGGGAATAATGGTGATTTTGCGCCGGGCTCGGCCGCCTGCTTCCGCCCCAACCAGCAATGAATCTTGACTCGCTCTCGCTGGCCTTGTCTCAAATCAGCTACCTGGTGGACAATTTAACCAAGAAAAACTACCGAGCCAGCCAGCAGGAAATACAGCATGTAAGTAAACAAGTGATAATACCATTAAAGAAATAAGTATGTAGTTGAAAGCGAGATGGGAATCTGTGTGGGTATGTGTCATGAAAGTATCTAACCTTTGACCCTTATTTCACCTTAATATATAATATAATCCTAGTTGTTTGTTTTTTGTTTGTTTGTTGTTGTTTGTATTTTTCTGAAGTTGGAAATGGGGAGGCAGACAGACTCCCGCATGCGCCCAACTGGGATCCACCCGGCACGCCCACCAGGGGGTGATGCTCTGCCCATCTGGGGCATTGCTCTGTTGCAACCAGAGCCATTCTAGCGCCTGAGGCAGAGACCACAGAGCCATCCTCAGTGCCCAGGCCAACCCCGCTCCAGTGGAGCCTTGGCTGTGGGTGGGGAAGAGAGAGACAGAGAGGAAGAAGAGGGCTGGGGTGGAGTAGCAGATGGGCGCTTCTCCTGTGTGCCCTGGCCGGGAATCGAACCCGGGACTCCTGCACACCAGGCCGACGCTCTACTGCTGAGCCAACCGGCCAGGGCCTGTTTGTTTTTTACAGAATTCATAGGCTGTTATTTTCTGTAAAAATTATTAAATATGTTTTGATCTAGCTCCATTTTTTATTTATTTTTTATTTTTTTTTATTTTTATTTTTTTACAGGGACAGAGAGAGAGTCAGGGGGATAGATAGGAACAGATAGACAGGAATGGAGAGAGATGAGAAGCATCAATCATCAGTTCTTTGTTGCGACACCTTAGTTCATTGATTGCTTTCTCATATGTGCCATGACCGCGAGCCTTCAGCAGACTGAGTAACCTCCCGCTCGAGCCAGTGACCTTGGGTCCAAGCTGGTGAGCTTTTTTGCTCAAGCCAGATGAGCCCGCGCTCAAGCTGGCAACCTCGGGGTCTCGAACCTGGGTCCTTTCACATCCCAGTCTGACACTCTATCCACTGCGCCACCGCCTGGTCAGGCTAGCTCCATTTTTTTTAAAGATTATATTTGCCCTTCCTGGCTGCCTTAATGGATAAAGTATCAGCCCGGTGTATGGACGGTCCTGGGTTCAATTTCTGTTCAGGGCACACAAGAGGAGCAACCATCTACTTCTCTTTCCCCTCCCTCTCCCCCTTCTCTTTATCTTCTCCTTCTGCAGCCAGTGGCTCAATTGGTCTGAGCGCCACTTCAGGGACTAAAAATAGCTTGATTGATTCAAACATCGGCCCCAGACAAGGGTTGCTAGGTGGATCCTGGTTGGGGAACATGCAGAGGTCTGTTTAGTTATCTTCCCTGTTTCATTATCTCCCCTCCTCTCACTTAAAGATTTTATTTATTGATTTTAGAGGGAGGAGAGATAGAAGAGGGGCTGGGAGAAATGGGAAAATATCAACTTGTATCAACTTTTAGTAGTTGTTTCTTGTATGTAACTTGACATGTGCCATGGCCAATGTTTTGAGAGAGTCAGAGGGATAGACAGCGACAGACAGACAGGAACGGAGAGATGAGAAGCATCAGTCATTAGTTTTTCGTTGTGGCACCTTAGTTGTTCATTGATTGCTTTCTTTTGTGCCTTGACCGAGGGCCTTCAGCCAGACCAAGTAGCCCCTTGCTTGAGCCAGCGACCTTGGGTCCAGGCTGGTGAGCTTTTGCTCAAATGAGATGAGCCCGTGCTCAAGCTGGCAACCTTGGGGTCTTGAACCTGGGTCCTCTGCACCCCAGTCCGACACTATCTACTGCACCACCGCCTGGTCAGGCTATGATTATCTTTTTTTTAAGATTTTTTTCCCCCAAGTATATACTTAAAGTTTGCTTTTATTTCCTTCTAATATCTTAGAACCAGGGTTACCCCTTTTTGAGGACTTGCTTCTAAAACAAAACAAAACAGTTCTATCATACTTTGAGAGTATGTAACACTGTTTGAACTCTTCTGTTTGTTTGGCTAAAGTTTTTGAATTTCTTTTTATTTATTTATTTATTTATTTATTTATTTATTTATTTTTTTGCGGAGTGAGAGAGAGGAAGGGAGTGTGATGAGAAGCATCAACTCATAGTTGTAGCACTTCAGTTCATTGATTGCTTCTTGTACTTGGCTTGACTGGGCATTCCAGCAAAGTCAGTGACCCCTTTCTTAAACTAGCGACCTTGGGCTTCAAGCTAGGGACCATGGGATCATGTTGGTGATCCCACACTCAAGCTGATAGACCAGAGGTCGGGAACCTATGGCTCGTGAGCCAGATGTGGCTTTTTTGATGGCTTCATCTGGCTTGCAGACAAATCTTCAATAAAAAAAATAATAACGTTAAAAATATAAAACATTCTCAAATATAATATATTACAATCCATTCATTAACTACCACTCATGTTCATGGTTGTGGGTTTTTCACTGATTGCTTCTCATACGTGCCTGGGGAGAGGGGCTTCAGCAGAGCCTGTGATCCCTTGCTCAAGCTTTGGGCTCAAGCCAGTTTCCATGGGGTCATGTCTATGATCTGTACTCAAGCAAGCAATTCCACGCTCAAGCTGGCAACCTCAGGGTTTTCAACCTGGGTCCACAACGTCCCAGGTAAACACTCTGTCCACTGTGCCACCACTAGTCCAGCAGTATTTTTCTTTATCTAAAATTTTTAAGCTTATGTGAAAATGCCCATATACATGCTCTTTTTAAACATTTTTGTATTTATTGATTAGAGAGAGAGAAACGTCAGTTTGTTGTTTCACATATTCATGTATTCATTGGTTGATTCCCGCATGTGGTGGTAAGTACTATGAAGAAAGACAAAGCAGGGTTAAGGAGTCATGTTGATATTTTAGGGAGGGTAGTCACTGATGAGATGACTTTAGAGCAGATACCTGAAGGAAGTGAGAGAACTAATCCTGTAGCTACCTGGAGCTTTCCAGTTAGAGGGAGTAGCAGAGTACAACTGGTAATTTGAGGAACAGCATGAAACTAATGGAGGGCAGGAGCAGCATCTGAGATACTGAGGTCAGATCAGTTCCTCCAGGGCGTTGCTTTGTAGATTATTGCAAAGAGTTACAGTTATGTTAGATGTCAGTTTACATTTTGAGGATACAGATAATGTATAGAAATAAGTGATAACTCTTATGAGTCCAGTTTGTTATAAAATTGTAGCCTTACAGCTTTAAAAGGATTCTTACCACGTGTCATTTATGCTACTTGGTGTTTTCAGTGTAGATGTTGACCAAAGCAGTTATATGGATTATTTATTACTACATTTTTTCTGTGCTTCCTGTCAGTGAATTGTAGAAAAAATTTTAGAAATGTTTATAAAAATCGGTATCTCCATCCCAATAATTTCTATAACTTATTTCAAAATGAACAATTAATATAATTTGGGCTTTTGGCCTAGAGCTAGTTTGTTTTTTTTTTTCCTTTTAACTCTTAATGCTGAGTACAAACTAATTTTTATCTTTTTAGATTGTGAATCGGCACGGTCCTGAGGCAGACAGGCATTTATTACGCTGCCTATTTTCGCATGTGGATTTTAGTGGCGATGGTAAAAGCAGTGGCAAAGATTTTCATCAGGTACTTGGGGCTTGCCAAATTTGTTGACTGAGATGTAATGAATTGCATTTGGGCATTGTGTACGTAGAAAACAACACATACAAAAAGTATTCAAAAGTAATCTTAGCTGAATGGTTAAAAGGTACTGGGAGCTCCCCCGCCAACACACCTTTTTGGCTTTCCCTTTTCCTGGCTGTCTACAGACCAAGACAGCTACCTAGTTCAGGCTTAGAGAGTTGGCCATTAGACTTGTCTAAAAGAATTAGGAGTGTGGGGAAGTCCTGCCTAATAAGTGAGTGAGATGGGAAGTCTCTTGTCCTAGATTGAGTTTTTTTGGCTTGATTCTCGTCTGGAAACAGTTTGTCATATTCCTTTTAGTTGTATTGTCAGTAGACTCTCTTCTGTAGAGGTTTTGGTTTGGTTTAACGCTAGCTATTATTAATACACGGCAAGTTGTTTAAAGGGATTTTTAAAGTGCTGCTTTTGATAATGTAGAGACAGTATATAATATTGGATCACACCTAAATATTTTCACTACTTCTGCTTTTATTTGCAAGGTGATGATTTAGTGCTAATGAAAATTCATTTTTTATATTTAAAGACTCAGTTTCTGATTCAGGAGTGTGCATCGCTGATTACAAAGCCAAATTTTATCTCCACGTTGTCCTATGCCATTGATAATCCATTGCACTATCAGAAGGTTGGTATTGTTTTTAATCTTTAATAGTCCTAAGAATGTGATCTCATGTTAGGCTTTCTAGAAAGACATTAAACCTTGATCTCATGTCATGTTTTAATTTTAAAGTTTTAAGTAGTTGCATTGGGGTTTTTGTAGCTTTTTAACAAAATCAAACAGTTAATTTGATAAACAGGAAATATTATTAAAACCAAGTCATGTGAAGGCTTAAGCTTGTTAGTCCACAGTTCTAGGACATAGTGTATTGTTTCTAGCTGCACTACAGAATTGTTAATCCCTGTAGTTCCATAATTGGATGAAGAGGTGGTTTCATAAACTTTATGAATATTATAAGTTCTTGTTTTAAAATAAAGTTTGGTTTGTTTCAGAGTTTAAAGCCTGCACCCCACTTATTTGCCCAGCTGAGTAAAGTTCTCAAATTAAGCAAAGTACAAGAGGTAAGCACTTGAAGAAAAGAGATACAGACAAACTTAAAATTAAAAACGGCTATTTGACTGATCAATCTAACCTTTCTTATTTCAGGTAATTTTTGGCCTTGCCCTCTTGAATTCTTCCAGCTCAGATCTCAGAGGTTTTGGTAAGTTCCCTTTTCTCTTAAAAATCCTATAGATTCTTTAAAGTCCATGGGTTATTTTTTATCTTGAGGCTCCATGATTGTAGATTTAGAGAATAAGGATAATTGAAGATAATTTGTTTGTTGCTTGTATGTACTATGTGTATGGCAAAATCTCATAATATAAAATTTGCCTTCATAACCATTTTTAAGTGTATATAGTTCAGTAATGTTAACTCTTTCCATTTTGGTATAGCACATGTCAGTAATTTCATCTTGCCAAATGGGAATATACCCTGTGGGACAACTCTTCAATTCCCCCACCCCTCAGTCCCTGGCAATTGGTTTCTTATTCTGTACCTACCTGTTAAAGCTATGAAAACATTAGAGGGTGAAGGGGGAGTTCGTGAATGAGAATAACGTCATCTGCATTTTGATGATATGTGGCTTCTTCTATATTGTGGTGCAGAAATAACTTGTGGATTTTGGTTTACTTGACTTCCAGCTGCTCAGTTTATCAAACAGAAGCTCCCAGATCTTCTGCGTTCTTACATTGACGCAGACGTCAGTGGAAATCAAGAAGGTGGCTTCCAAGATATAGCAATAGAGGTCCTACACCTCCTCCTCTCCCATCTCCTCTTTGGGCAGAAGGGAGCCTTTGGAGTTGGACAGGAGCAGATAGACGCTTTTCTTAAGACGCTGCGCAGAGGTAAAGGAGAGTGTCTTAGCCTGCAAAAATTAATTTCTTTGGATGAACATAGAGAAATGTTTAGAATATGAGGACAGTGATTCACCTTTCTGTTCTTAAGTTGGTAATCTTTTAAGGAAGTATTTTATAATTTAAAGTATGAAAGCAAGAAAAGCCTCATAGAAAAGGTATAAAATGAACCTAACTTCATCAATTATTTTGTTAGATAAATACAATCTCAGTTTTAAGAAGTAGTATATTTCCATGTAGTCTCTTTTTCTCACTTGAGACCAAGACTATATTATTGTGGTGTGCCCTTTTTAGTTTAAAAAATTTAGTCACTTTTGAGATATCCACTTAACTCCTTGGCTACTGGCATTGTTAGGCTAAGACTCCTGGTTCTATTGTTGCCGTTCTTTCTCTGATCCTTCTTTTAAAGAGAGCAAGTAGTCTTTTTAAGGCAAATCTTTCATAGTAGAACAGCCTCTATTCATTTCTACTGTCAGTTTTTGTTTATATAGTTTAATTTTGAAGTTTTTATTTAAATAGATTCTGATGGCCTGACCTGTGGTGGCGCAGTGGATAATGCGTCGACCTGGAAATGCTGAGGTCGCCGGTTCGAAACCCTGAGCTTGCCTGGTCAAGGCACATATGGGAGTTGATGCTTTCAGCTCCTCCCCCCTTCTCTCTCTGTCTCTCTCTCTCTCCCCCTCTCTCTCTCCTCTCTAAAAATGAATAAAGAAAAAAGAAAAAAAAATAGATTCTGATGTTTGAATGGTCTGTTTCTGATGCTATCCTCTTACTGGAATTGATAGCTGTATTGTAAAAATTTAAAGTTAATATGTAAGGTATGAATTGGTCAATGGATACTGGTATCCTAATAAACAAAATTGAAAAAACACTGATGAGCCATTGCTGTGCTATAAAAACAGGTTTTTGCATTAATGCTGCAATCTTAACTGAGGCTAGCTGTAGTGAAAAAACTGAATCAACTTACTTTGATTATGAACTTGTGGGAGAGTTGAATTTGAAGGGCTTTTAGAGAGTCAAAAAAGATAGATTGTTTAATCAGCATAGCACTTATAACCTTTTCTTTGCACCTTTTCCAGATTTTCCCCAAGAACGCTGTCCTGTGGTGCTTGCACCACTTTTATACCCTGAAAAACGGGACATTCTAATGGACAGGATCCTGCCTGATTCCGGAGGGGTAGCTAAAACCATGATGGAGAGCTCTTTGGCTGATTTCATGCAAGAAGTAGGCTATGGCTTTTGTGCAAGGTTGGTAGCAAGACATTAAACTAATTCCTCTTGTGTCAAGCGCAGTGTAATTCTTTAAAGCAAGCTCTTAAGATTTCTTAACGTGTTACCATCTTTCCCTCTCAAGAATTTACTTCTAAATTTAATCTTCTGCATATTAGTTCTGGAGGCAGCGTAACTATCCTGGTGGCTCCATTTCTATCTCTACCCCCTCCCCCACCTGTTTCTCAAATTCAGCCTAGTTGCCGGGATCAATATTTTGATCTTTTTTTTTTTGAGGGAAGAGAGGGCTGAGGCAAGTGTTTCTCCTTCCTGGCCCCACATGCAATTTTGTCCCTACACCTTAATCTTCTGTCCTCTGCCTTTTCTGTTATTTTTTTGTTTGTTTATTTGTCGTCTTTTTTTTTTATACCCGGCCTCTTGCACATTTTTCCTACGTTCTGGGGGCACCAAAGTAATTTAGTTGTACTTATGACTGTGATGTAATAGATTGTTAATATTTTTATAAAAGTAAATTAAAGGCATTACTGTGCTTTTCTTTAACTTGAAGTGTAATTTTAGCTTTTAAAACTCACATAAACCACATTCCCACTTATGTTTGAAAGTTTTTTTTGTTTTGTTTTTTACACAGAGACAGAGTCAGAAAGAGGGATAGATAGGGACAGACAGACAGGAACAGAGAGGGATGAGAAGCATCAATCATCAGTTTTTCGTTGCGACACCTTAGTTGTTCATCGATTGCTCTCTCATATGTGCCCTGACTGCGGGCCTTCAGCAGACCGAGTAACTCCTTGCACGAGCCAGCGACCTTGGGTCCAAGCTGGTGAGCCTTTGCTCAAACCAGATAAGCCCGCGCTCAAGGTGGCGACCTCAGGGTCTCGAACCTGGGTCCTCCGCATCCCAGTCCAACGCTCTATCCACTGCGCCACCGCCTGGTCCGGCTGAAAGTGTTTTTGTTGTGTGTGTGCAAAGTGAAAAGTTAGGATGCATTTTCAAGGCTCTGTACATGTCAGAATAACCAAACTGACCTTGAATATTAGTGTGGTTTTTTTGTTTTTTGTTTTTTTTTTTACAAAGAGAGTCAGAGAGGGATAGACAAGGACAGACAGACAGGAATGGAGAGATGAGAGTATCAATCATTAGTTTTTCGTTGTGCGTTGCAACACCTTAGTTCACTGATTGCTTTCTCATATGTGCCTTGACCGTGGGCCTTCAGCAGACCAAGTAACCCCTTGCTTGAGCCAGCTAACTTGGGCTTTTGTTCAAACCAGATGAGCCCGTGCCCAAGCTGGCGACCTCAGAATCTCGAACCTGGGTCCTCTGCATCCCAGTCCAATGCTCTATCCACTGCGCCAGGCAATATTAGTATTTTATGGAGTAACTTGAATTATACTGAAGATTGAGATTGTTTTATCTTCATGAAAGATTATTCTTGGCTCACATTTTCTTCATTGATCTCTTAAAGTTTTTCCATTCAGCTAAGTAGGTGGTGTTTTACATTCTTAGGTATATAAAAGTAACAAGAAATGAGGCTTTTTATTTTGCCTATATTAGTAAAACTAGGGATGTCACTCAAGGGCTCATTTTATGTTATCATTTCTTTACCTTGATGTGAGCGGTGGTAGTGTTTTTCTGAAGTAAAATTTCTGTTTCAGTATTGAAGAGTGTCGCAATATAATCATGCAGTTTGGTGTTCGGGAGGTTACAGCTGCCCAGGTTGCAAGAGTCTTAGGAATGATGGCTCGAACTCATTCAGGATTAACAGATGGAATTCCATTACAAGTAAGTGTAGAAATCAGCTATTTTACAACACAAATGAAACGCAGGTGCCCCATTGTTTATTAAATTACAGTATGATTGGTCTTTCTACCAGTCTTCCCTGACTAGATTAAGTAGTTGGGTTTATTTAATTCAAACTTTACTTGTACAGAGTATCTCTGCTCCTGGCAGTGGGATCTGGAGTGATGGAAAAGATAAAAGTGATGGAGCACAGGCGCACACATGGAATGTAGAAGTCTTGATTGATGTTCTCAAAGAACTGGTGAGTGCATGTAATCATGTGTGTACTTTCATAATGTTAGGGTGATTTAACCTACAGAAAGTTAATTTTTTATTTTATTTTATTATGTATTTTTCCGAAGTGAGAATGGGGGGAGGCAGGCAGACAGACTCCCGCATGCGCCCAACCAGGATCCACCAGGCATGCCCACCAGGGGGCGATGCTCATTGGAGGCCATGGAGCCATTCTCAGTGCCCAGGGCTAACTTTGCTCCAGTGGAGCCTTTGCTGTGGGAGAGGAACAGAGAGACAGAGAGAAAGAGATGAAGGGGTGGAGAAGCAGATGGGCACTTCTCCTGTGTGCCCTGTCCTGGAATCAAATCTGGGATTTCAACACGCTGGGGCCAACACTCTTCGCTGAGCCAACAGGCCAGGGCCCAGAAAGTAAATTTTAATGTATAAAATGACCAGCTGAATGAGAGTAGTAATTTTTTCTTGCCTTTATAATTATGTACATAATTCCAGTTTTATTCCTTTGGAGGGTTGCTGTGGAATTTTGAGTGGCACCGCTGAGGTGACTTGGTGGTTTGGGTTATAGGTGTGTGGGGTTTTGGAAGGACTAATTTCTTTTAAAGTAATGATTATGTGAGGAATCATTGAGGAGAAAGAAGATCTTCTGAACATTTTTGTAGGCAGGGAGTAGAAGACACTTTGAGATACACAATGGGTTTGTTTGTTTTGTTTTGATTGCATACCTACCAAGAATGGGAGGAGGAAACCAGCTGGGCAGCATGCCTGTGGATGTACCAAACTTGTCTTTACCTAGGATAATGCTGTTTAACAGTCCATTTATAGTTCTGTTCTTTCACAGTCCGTACTTGAGATAAATTTTAGAAAAATTCTGTTTCTAAATGTTATTACCTTAGAGGGTATGTTATTGATGACTTAGAGTCAGAATACCTCATTTGTAGTTCGCTTTTTGTACCATATACAAAGCAAGCATTAAGGTTTTCTTGGCTTAATAGGAGTCATTTTATGGCAAAACTAAACTGCGATGCTTTAATTGGAGATTTTAAATATACAATGTGCACATGCCTTTTTTTCTTTCAAGCACAAAATATACTTAGTACTTTGTGCAAAGTGTTTGGTACCATATTTCCCCATGTATAAGACGCACAGTTAAAAAAAATGGGTCTGAAAACTGGGTGCATTTTATTATTTTTTTTACAGAGACAGAGAGAGAGAAGGATAGACGGGGACAGACAGGAACGGAGAGATGAGAAGCATCAATCATCAGTTTTTCATTGCACATTGCAACACTTTAGTTGTTCATTGATTGCTTTCTCACATGTGCCTTGACCGTGGGCCTTCAGCAGACTGAGTAACCCTTTGCTGGAGCCAGTGACCTTGGGTTCAAGCTGGTGGGCTCCCCCCCCCCCCCCAAACCAGATGAGCCGGCGCTCAAGCTGGCGACCTCGCTGTCTCGAACCTGGGTCCTCTGCATCCCAGTCCGACGCTCTATCCACTGCACCACCGCCTGGTCAGGGCAAAACTGGGTGCATTTTATACAGTGGTTGTAGACGTATAGCATTTCAAATGCCATAGATCAGTGGTTGGCAAACTGTGGCTCGTGAGCCACATGTGGCTCTTTGGCCCCTTGAGTGTGGCTCTTCCACAAAATACCATGTGTGGGCACTACCTCAATAAGGCATGTACCTACCTATATAGTTTAAGTTTAAAAAATTTGGCTCTCAAAAGAAATTTCAATTGTACTGTTGATATTTGGCTCTGTTGACTATTGAGTTTGCTGACCACTGCCATAGATGGAACTGTGAGGACGAGGCAATATATGAAGACAGTGATTTGTCATCAGACACAGATGAGGACAAGTTAATGGATAGGAATTTTGACAGTTATGAGGAGTTATATGAATTTTTAAGATGAATAAAACTTGTTCAATAACTTGAGGTAATTTTTTTTCTCTTTTCAAATTTTGGGACCCAAATTTAAGGTATGTCTTATACATGGGGAGGGGAAATATGGTAAATTATTATTTTCTTTATGAATTTTTATTTATTCATTTTTATGAGAGGAGAGAAATAGAGAGAGAGAGAGGAAAGAGAGAGAGACAACGGGGAGGAACAGGAAGCATCAACTTCCATAGGTGCCTTGACCAGGCAAGCCCAGGGTTTCAAACCGGAGACCTCAGCATTCCAGTTCGATGCTCTATCCACTGCGCCACCACAGGCCAGGCGGTAAATTATTTTTTATAAACTTGTTTTCTTTGCTTTGTGTTTCTTTAAGGTGTCTCATGTGGTTTTTTTTTTTGTTTGTTTGTTTTTGATATACAGAATCTAGACTTTTCTTGATGCACATACTGCTGTGCTTTGATGAGATCTTATCATTGGTTTACTTCTGCAACTTTGTTCCAAGGTAGTAGAATCTTGGTATAAAGAGGAGGCCTGGCATGAAGAGTTACTTACTTGCCATGTTTGGGATGAGGGTGACATGGGACTTAGTAGAATATGAGAGAAGTCCCATTTGTGTACTCATGGGGTCAGAAGTATGTTGTGAAGAGTACCCTGCTAGTAGAGACAATTTAGTTTGAATGTTAAGAACTTACTTTTTGCCTGACCAGGTGGTGGCGCAGTGGATAGACCATCAAACTGGGATGCCGAGGACCCAGGTTTGAGACCCCAAGGTCACTAGGTTGAGCGTAAGCTCATCTGGCTTGAGGAAAAAACTCACCAGCTTGGACCCAAGGTCGCTGGCTCGAGCAAGGGGTTACTGGGTCTGCTGAAAGCCCACGGTCAAGGCACATATGAGAAAGCAATCAGTGAACAACTATGGTGTCGCAACGAAAAAACTAATGATTGATTCTTTTCATCTCTCTCTCTGTACCTGTAAAAAAATAAATAAATAAAAAAACTTACTTTTTGCTTGACCGGGTAGTGGCAAAGTGGATAGAGCGTCATACAGGGACGCAGAGGACACAGGTTCGAAACCCTCAGGTTGCCAGCTTGAGCTTGGGATCATAGACATGACCCCATGGTTGCTGACTTGAGCTCGAAGGTCACTGGTTTGAGCAAATGGTCACTTGCTCTGCTGTAGGCTCCTGGTCAAGGCACATATGATTAAGCAATCAATGAACAAACTAAGGTGTTGCAATGAAGAATTGATGTTTCTCATCTCTCTCCCTTCTCTCTCTCTCTCTCTTTCACTAAAAATAAAAAAGAAACAAACAAAAAAAAGAATTTACTATTCTAAAGTTTTTTGTAAGTGCCAGAAAGATTCAGATGATTTTGAGTTTATAATTAGAACATCTTGGTTGAACTTCAGATTTAATTTTGCTCTTTGGATGAAGCATCAAAATATGTATACTTTTAGTTCACTCAGCTTTGAAATTTTTTTCGTTTTAGAACCCGAGTTTGAATTTTAAGGAAGTAACTTATGAACTGGACCATCCTGGATTTCAAATTCGTGACAGTAAAGGACTTCGTAATGTGGTTTATGGCATTCAACGGGGTCTGGGTATGGAGGTGTTGTTCCCAGTAGACCTCATATATAGACCATGGAAACATGCAGAAGGCCAGGTAAATGCATGATGTTTAGCAATAGAAGGGGGAAAAACAATGATCTATTTCTTACCTAAGGCCATCTATCCATTGTTTGTTTGTTTGTTTTGGTTTTTTTTTCTGAAGCTGGAAACGGGGAGAGACAGTCAGACAGACTCCCGCATGCGCCTGACCGGGATCCACCCGGCACGCCCACCAGGGGCGATGCTCTGCCAACCAGGGGGCGTCGCTCTGCTGCGACCAGAGCCACTCTAGCGCCTGGGGCATAGGCCAAGGAGCCATCCCCAGCGCCCGGGCCATCTTTGCTCCAATGGAGCCTTGGCTGCGGGAGGGGAAGAGAGAGACAGAGAGGAAGGAGGGGGTGGGGTGGAGAAGCAAAAGGATGCTTCTCCTATGTGCCCTGGCCAGGAATCGAACCCAGGTCCCCCGCACGCCAGGCCGACACTCTACCGCTGAGCCAACCGGCCAGGGCCAAGGCCATCTATTCATTGATTTAAACAGTCTTTTAAAGTAGAATTTGTTTTGTATGGTTCAGAAAAGCAGAAATTCATAAATTTGAAGGAATGTTATCCTATATAGTTTAGTATTACGCAGATTCATTTGGAGTATAGCAATCAAACTGTTTAATGATGTTTGTCTCCAGGGCCATCACATCCTGCACCTTTCATCTGTCTGAATTGTCTGCGATTTTAAAAGAGAAAATAATTAAGATCTTTAAAGGGAAATTGTCGTTCTAATAACCTTATGATTGAGAATAGCCTAATGAAAATGTTCCTGGTTTTTATAGCTTTACTGTTGTATATGGTTGTAAGGACTTTCTCCTCTTGTTCCAGCTCTCCTTTATTCAGCATTCCCTTATAAACCCAGATATCTTCTGTTTTGCTGACTATCCCTGTCATACTGTTGCCACTGATATTCTGAAAGCACCCCCAGAGGATGACAATCGAGAAATTGCCACATGGTAAGCACTCATTTTGCTCTTGAAAGGGTCATTTTTACTTTCTTGAAAAAAAAAAGAAGAAATTAATAGTTAGCAGTTACAAAATTTAAATGAAACTTTGTTTTTTTGTTTTTGTATTTTTCTGAAGTGAGATGCAGGGAGGCAGAGAGACAGACTCCAGCATGTGCCCGACAGGGATCCACCCGGCATGCCCACCGGGGGGCAATGCTCGGCCCTTCTGGGGCATTGCTCTCTTGCAACCAGAGCCATTCTAAGGCCTGAAGCGGAGACCATGGAGCCATCCTCAGCGCCTGGGCCAACTTGCTCCAATGGAGCCTTGGCTGTGGAGAGGAGAGAGAGACAGAGAGAAAGGAGAGAGGGGGAAGGGTGGAGAAGCAGATGGGCACTTTTTCTGTGTGGCCTGGCCGGGAATTGAACCCAGGACTTCACACGCTGCTAGACCGACGCTCTACCACTGAGCCAACTGGCTAGGGCCACCTTAACTTTTTATAGAGTGATGATGGATAAAAATCTGTTTTTCATCCCATCACTAGATAGTTACATCTCACCTCTTGTAAGGTCTGCCATTAGATATTTTTTCAAACTTTAATTGTTGGAAGGAGGTTTATAAATATTCTTAGTATTCGATTCCTTTATTCTCTGTTGATTTGCTTTTTTAAAATAATAGCTCATTATGGCCAACCCATCAAATCTAAAACTTTCAGCAAAATTGCGTGGTTTCTCTGAGTTCTGGTTTCAAGTTTCTGAGGGAGAATCTGACTCTGGCCTTGTGGTTTCTCCTACAAGGAGATCACTTCTCTTTGGGGAGGTGAGGTGAGGCTGGTGGAAGTACCTCATTCCTGTTGAGACACACACATGGCTATAGGAAAGGGGCATGGCTTGGATTGGTCCCCAGGGCATCTGCTTTACAATGTTGTTGTTTTTCCTCCACCATACTCTACTGGAGCACTTTTCTGACATGTAGCAGATTATTTTTATTTTATTTTTGGCCATGGGAGGTAGTTTTAGGACAGTTTAAAGCCCTTGAGGTTGCCAGATCTTCTGAAAGTAGGGTTGGCAAAAATTTCTTGTAAAGGGTTAGTTAACATCTGGCTTTGCAGATCAAATGGTGTCTGTAGCAACTTAACTCTTTTTTTATAGCACAATAAAAGGAGTGTTTGTAATTATGGAAATGGCAAGTGGTGTCCCTTTTCCCTCATTTATTCTCTGTTAATTTGGACTGCCTTTGAAATAAGTTTTGTACACCTAGATTTTCACTGATGTATCTTACTCGCATTTTTGTTAGGAAGAGCTTGGATTTGATTGAATCTCTGCTGAGGCTCGCAGAGGTGGGGCAGTATGAGCAAGTCAAGCAGCTCTTCAGCTTCCCTATCAAACACTGTCCAGATATGCTGGTGTTGGCCTTACTGCAAATCAACACCTCCTGGCACACCTTGCGCCATGAACTCATCTCCACTCTGATGCCAATTTTCCTTGGGAACCATCCTAACTCTGCTATTATTTTGCACTATGCATGGCATGGGCAGGTAAGACATGATCATTTCTTTGTCAGAAGGTGTTCAGTGAGGGAAGTTGTCAGTCTTGGAATTATGACAGTCTGGAAAAGTCACACTTCTATAAAGATTATTATCTTTTTCTATCATGTGGCTATTGAGGTGTAAAAATTAAAGGACTAAAAAATTTAGTGCTATATTACGAAAGCTCTATGTTGCTAGGGCCACAGTATCCTTTTGATAACAGTAAGGAGCCTCATCATTGATCCAGGAAACAGAAGGTACTCATTTACTTTCTAACAGTAAATAGGGAGGGGTGTCACAAATCAATTTCGGTGGCAGTACTTTCTATTTTACCCCAGTCAAGCATTTATATTTTATTTTAGTTTCTGGTGAAATACTGTCAAGCTCCTGTGCTTTTCACACTCTTATTTTGTAAAACGTATTTGACAGAAATTCTTCTGTCCATCAATTTTTTAAAATTTAATTTTATATATTTGAAATCATTTATTGAATGAAAAATTTTTTTGAGAGAGAGAGACAGCAAAAGAGAGATGAGAAGCATGAACATGTAGTTGCTTCACTTTAGTTGTTCATTGATTGCTTCTCGTATAGGCCCTGATGGGGTGGCTCAAGCTGAGCCAGTGGGACCCCTTGCTCAGTCCAGCGACCTTGGGATCATGTCACTGATCCCGTGTTCAAGCCAAGAGCCTGTGCTCAAGCCTGGCAACCTCAGCGTTCTGGGTCGACACTCTAACCACTGCACCCATCACACAGGTCAGGCTTTTTTTTTTTTCCTTGTTAGTTTGTATTTTTAATGACAAATGCAAAAGGTTAAGAGAAAGCTGTCATCTTTTCCTTTACATCACATGCCCTTTGTGGCTACTGTTTTCTTTTAATTATTTTTATAGTAGTTTATCTTTGTATATCAGTACTTTCCAGTACTCTACTTGTAAATGAAGAATTTTAGCCTTTTGTTTCATGCCGTTCAATCAGGTCTCCTCCATTTGCAAAAACTAAGATTGTGCATGGTACACTTAATAGTTTAAAGAAATTAAAGAATGTTTAACAAACATTTAACCCAAAGTTTGCAGCCCAGACATTCTTTTTGTGTGTGTGTGTGTGTGTTTTTCTGAAGTTGGAAACGGGGAGGCAGTCAGACAGACTCCTGCATGTGCCCGACCGGGATCCACCCGGCACGCCCACCAGGGAGCGATGCTCTGCCCATCTGGGGCGTTGCTCTGTTGCAACCAGAGCTATTCTAGTGCCTGAGGCAGAGGTCGCAGAGCCGTCCTCGGGGCCCACGCCACTTTGCTCCAATGGAGCCTTGGCTGTGGGAGGGGAAGAGAGACAGAGAGGAAGGAGAGGGGGAGGAGTGGAGAAGCAGATGGGCGTTTCACCTGTGTGCCCTGGCCGGGAATCGAACCCGGGACTCCTGCACGTCAGTCTGACGCTCTACCACTGAGCCAACCGGCCAGGGCCAACCCAGACATTCTTAACATCTTTCTCACTGCTAGAACAGTTATTAAAGTGGTTTAGATAGAGTGATAGCAATTGCTTTGCCATCACTTCTTTGAGAAGTACTAAATTTCAACTATTTGGTTTTTTATCATTTAGCTGCAAGCCTTTATATTTTATATCACTTCTCATCCAGGCTGTATACTGGTAAAAAAAAAAAAAAATTTTTTTTTAAATAATTACAATGACATTCTCATTTGTGAAAATTGACTTATAACAAACACCACTCTCAGAAATGCTAGTACAACACTACTATGAAATGAGAAATAATGACCTTAACATGTTTCCTTTTTACTATATACTATTAACTTGTAATTTAACTTCAAGGAATTAATATATAATATATACTTGATGTATCCATGTGTTCATATCATAATCTAATTTTTTGTTTAAAAATGCGTAGGCAGCCCTGGACAGTTTGCTCAGGAGGTTAGAGCGTTGTCCTAATACTCAAAGGTTGTAGGTTTGGTCCCTGGTCAGGGCACATACAGGAACAGATTGGTGTTTTTCTCTCTCTCTCACCACATCCTCCCTCTCGCTCGCTCTCTCTCTCTCTGAAATCAATCAATATATTTTTTTTAATCAGAAAAGAAAATGCATAGGCAGATTTTATAAGAAATTTGTTTAGTGACAAGATAGCCCCAGGGTTTAGGGGCAGGCTTCATTTTCATGATGTGGAAATAACTGCTCTCCCCACAAAGAATGTCATTATGATCAGTACTTGAGGCTCATACTTCATGTCTGTACTGGTGACAGGCCTCATTTTTACATAAAAACAACAAGTAAAATTAGCTGGACATTTGCAGTAGTGCCTGTCAAGATGTTCTGCAGCTTTACTATTTAACCCTCCTTTTCTTTTCTTAGGGACAGTCTCCCTCAATCCGCCAACTTATCATGCATGCAATGGCAGAATGGTACATGCGAGGGGAGCAGTATGACCAGGCCAAATTGTCTCGAATACTTGATGTGGCCCAGGACTTGAAGGTGAGCTTGGAGGGACAGAATAACACATTTATATTTATTTATTTATTTAGTTAGTTAGTTATTTAATTCCCCTTTTTCCAAGTGAGAGGAGGGGAGATAAAGAGATTCCCCACATATGCCCCAACTAACAACTAAGATCCACCCTCCATTTGGGGCTGATGCTCTGCCCATCTGTGACCATGCTTGCAAACAAGCTATTTTCAGTTCCTGAGGCGGAGGCTCCACTGAGCCATTCTTCGTGCCCAGGGCCATGCTTGAACCAATGGAGCCATGGCTGTGGGAAGCATAAAGAAAGGGAGGGTGGGATGAGGTGTAGAAGCAAATGGTCAACTCTCCTGTGTGCCCTGACTGGGAATCAACACATGTTGAGCCAACGCTCGACCACTGAGTCAGGGCCAATTTTTATTTATTAATAATAAAAAACAACTCATTTTATGTAACATAGATGCCTTGGGAATAATTCGCATATAACAACTTTTAGCTAAAATGAGAGAGGAATTTTTTAACTAGAAAGGGATTGGAAGCAGAGTGGTTTTAGAGATGTAAAAATACGGCAAAATTCATTTTTATTGGACTGAATTTTGTTAGCTTTTTATCTAATATATATGTTATTTTAATGTGTATTGATTTTTAGAGAGGAAGGGAAAGAGAAAGACAGGAACATTAGTCTATTTCTGTATCTGCTTGACTGGATCGAACCAGCAACCTCTTGGGATGATGCTCTGACCAACTGAGCTAGCCAGCCAGGGCTGAATTATGTTAGTTTTTCAGTGATATTTGCAATGGCTATTTTATTTTAAAGTAAGTCATAATTGATCTCAGATGTAATCTGGGAGATAACAATTTTTGGAGAAGCTGCTTTTTTCAGCCCTTTTGCAAAATTCATTAGCATTAACCTGACCTTTTGAGAAATAGTGTGACTCTTGATGCCTTTGATAACTAGGGGCATATAGTACATATAGTACTAGTGTTATAGATTTATTCAGGTTAGAATAAGATGGAGTTTAGATTGTTAAAAATGAATCAGGATTATTTTTTATGTTTTGTATCTTGTTCTGCTTTAGTAGTAGTTACTTGAAAAAGTACAGGGTAAACTATTTAAAGGTAAAGTCAGTTTGAAATGTTTACCTTATTTTAAGTAGAGACTAATGTTACAATTGAAGGACTACGCTGCTTAAAAAATTGTGGCTACAAAAATATTAGCAGTATGTTTTATTTAGGCTTATTTATGAAAATAAAAGCCAGAAACGGAAAATAGGACAGAGAGATAGAAAATGATTTAATTGCTTGACTTGTAGTTTCTAATGTTCTTTTTCTAGGCCTTGTCAATGCTGCTAAATGGTACTCCATTTGCCTTTGTTATTGACCTTGCTGCACTTGCTTCACGTCGTGAATACCTCAAACTTGACAAGTGGCTCACAGATAAAATTCGAGAGCATGGAGTAAGCAGGATTTGTCCATTTATTACTGATTTTAAATATTAATGTCTAAAATAGTTGAAGAGAAAAATTACCTTTTAATTGTGTCAGTTAAGATGTTACTCTGGATTTTAGTCATGGTGCTTAGTCTTTAATCTATAATCAGTTAAAATCAATTTCAAATACACAGAGATGTTCTCTTTTTTCAGGAGCCTTTTATCCAGGCATGCATGACTTTTTTAAAGAGACGGTGCCCTTCTATCTTGGGTGGACTTGCCCCAGAGAAAGATCAGCCCAAAAGTGCACAACTTCCTCCAGAAACTCTGGCGACGATGTTGGCCTGTTTACAAGCTTGTGCAGGGTAAGAAGAGCATGCTTGAAAATGACCGTCTAATTTTGGAATTGAATTATATTGGTAATTGTTGATTTGGGGAAGAATGGATAAATAATTTTTAAATTTAAAGTACTGTATACTAAAAATACATACCAGCTTCACTTGAGTTTTTTTGTTTTTGTTTGTTTTTTTCTGTTTTTTTTTTTCTTTTTTTTCTGATGCTGGAAACGGGGAGGCAGTCAGACAGACTCCCGCATGCGCCCGACCGGTTTCCACCCGGCACGCCCACCAGGGGGCGATATTCTGCCCATCCGGTGCGTCGTTCAGTCGCAACCAGAGCCACTCTAGCGCCTGGGGCAGAGGCCAAGGAGCCATCCCCAGCGCCCGGGCCATCTTTTGCTCCAATGGAGCCTCGGCTGCGGGAGGGGAAGAGAGAGACAGAGAGGAAGGAGAGGGGGAGGGGTGGAGAAGCAGATGGGCGCCTCTCCTGTGTGCCCTGGCCGGGAATCGAACCGGGGACTTCCGCACGCCAGGCCGACGCTCTACCACTGAGCCAACCGGCCAGGGCCTGTTTTTTTTTTATATAAGGTGTATGATAGGGTTTCAGTTACATGTTTTGGGTGTGGATGTTTGTCCCAACACCATTTGTTGAAAAGGCTGGTCTTTCCCTTTTATATAAAATCAATCGCCCAGCCTGACCAGGTGGTGCAGTGGATAGAGTGTCAGACTAGGACATGGAGGACCCAGGTTTGAAACCCTGAGGTTGCCAGCGTGAGCATGGGCTCATCTGGTTTGAGCAAGGGCCACTCACTCAGCTGTAGCAACCCACCTTCAGTCAAGGCACATATGAGAAAGCAATCAATGAACAACTAAGGTGCCGCAAACGAAGAATTGATGCTTCTAATCTCTCTCCCTTCCTGTCTGTCCCTTTCTCTGTCACAAAAAAAAAAAAAAATCAACTGCTCATATGTCTATGTTTTATTTCTGGACACTTAATTTTATTCCATTGATCTATATGTCTATCCTTATATCAGTTCCACACTGTCTTGATTACTAGAACTTTTTATTAAGTTTTGAAGTTGGGATGTATGAATCTTTAAATTAGTTGCTCTTTTTCAAGATTGTTTTGGTTGTTCTGGGTCTCTTGTTTTTCCATATGAATTTTAGGACCAGCTTGTCAACTTTTGCAAAGAAATTGGAAAGTAGTCCACTGGTATTTTGATAAGGATTGTGTTGCAACTTTTGATCATTTTAGTGAATATGCCGCTCAACAAAGTTGAGTCTTCTAATCATGAATCTGAGATGTTTATCCATTTATTTCTGTAATTTTTTTTTTTTTTCCAGAGAGAGGGATAGACAGGGACAGACAGACAAGGAAAAGAGAGAGATGAGAAGCATCAATCATTAGTTTTTCTTTGCGCATTGTAACACCTTAGTTGTTCATTGATTGCTTTCTCATATATGCCTTGACCGCGGGCCTTCAGCAGACTGAGTAACCCCTTGCTGGAGCCAGCAACCTTGGGTTCAAGTGGGCTTTTTGCTCAAACCAGATGAGCCCACGCTCAATGTGGCGGCCTCGGGGTCTCGAACCTGGGTCCTCTGCATCCCAGTCCAATGCTCTATCCACTGTGCCACCGCCTGGTCAGGCTATTTCTGTAATATTTTTTTAGTGATGTTTTGTTGTTTTCATTGCACAAGTCTTGCACTTGTTGAGTATTTTATACAAGTCATATCATTGGTTATTGGAGATAGTTTTATTTTTTCTTTCCCACCTGGGTGCCTTTTCTTTTTCTTGCCAACTTTCTCTAGCATGAACCTTCAGTCTATTGTTGAATAAAAGTAGTGAGAGCAGACATCCCTGTCTTAAGATTTTTAGGAGGAAAGTCCCTATTTTCACTCTTAAGTGTGATTTATTTTATTTAGTGTGATGTATCTTAGATGCCCTTCAGGTTGAGTTTTTCTTACCTTCTAGTTATAGTTAGTTGGGTGCTTTATCATGAAAGCATTTTGACATATGCCTCTACCTGCATCCATTGAGATGATCATGCGTCTCAACGAAAAACTGATGATTGATGCTTCTCATCTCTCTCTGTTCCTGTATGTCTGTCCCTGTCTATCCCTCTCTTTGACTCTCTCTGTCTCCCTAAAGAAAAAATAAGGCAATTATTTGTTGTGGAACCTTAGTTGTTCATTGATTGCTTTCTTGTATGTGCCTTGACCCTGGGGGCTATAGCAGACCGAGTGATCCCTTGCTCAAACCAGATGAGCCCGCACTCAAGCTGGTGACCTTGGGGTTTCGAACCTGGGTCCTCCGCATCACAGTCTGACGCTCTATCCACTACGCCACCAACTGGTCAGGCATCTATTTTTCTTTTAATTATTTTGACAAGAGAGACAGGAAGAGAGAAGAGATGAGAAGCATAAATTTGTAATTGTGGCACTTTAGCTGTTCAATTATTTCTTCTCATACGTGCCTTAATGGAGGAAGAGGGTGCTTAGGCTGAGCCAGTGATCCCTTGCTCAATTCTACAACTCTGAGCTTAAGCCAGCGACCTCAGGGTTTTGAACCTGGGACCTCAGAATCCCAGGTTGACATTCCATCCACTGCACCACCACAGGCCAGAATTTTTTTTTTTTTTTTTTTTATACAGAGACAGCGAGAGAGTCAGAGAGAGGGATAAATAGGGACAGACAGACAGGAACGGAGACAGATGAGAAGCATCAATCATTAGTTTTTCATTGTGACACCTTAGTTGTTCATTGATTGCTTTCTCATATGTGCCTTGACCATGGGCCTTCAGCAGACTGAGTAACCCCTTGCTCGAGCCTGCGACCTTGGGTCCAAGCTGGTGAGCTTTGCTCAAACCAGATGAGTCCGCACTCAAGCTGGGGACCTCGGGGTCTCGAACCTGGGTCCTCTGCATCCCAGTCTGATGCTCTATCCACTGCGCCACCGCCTGGTCAGGCCAGAATTTTTTTTTTAATATGCCAATTTTTATTTCTCGATTACGGGAAATTAGAAGTTGGTTACATGATGGTTTTTTAAATCAAATTTATTGGTTTGACATTGGTTTGAGGTGTACAGTTGTATATAATACATCATTTATATATTGTGTGATCACCACCCAAAGTAAATTCTACTTCTGTTACCATTTATATACCCTTTCTCCTCTTCTACTTTTGTCCCAGTTTCCAGATATTTTTTTTCTTTATTGGGGTGTTTTTGAGTTTGAATTTCCACCTTTGAAATGCTTTAGGTTTGCTATTAAGTGTTTTCATTATTATATGAAAGTATTCTGTAATTTCCTTTGATATATTGTTTATAAAAGTATATTGTTTAAAAATATATTGTTTAATTTCCACATATTGTGAATTTGCTAGTTTTACTTTTGTTACTGCTTTTCAATTTTTTTTATATTGATTTGACAGGGAGAGAGGGAAAGAAAGCAGAGATGGAGAGAAAGACATCAGTTTGTAGTTCCACTTATTTATGCATTCATTGGTTACTCTTGTATGTGCCCTGACCTGGGATTGAACTCATAACCTTGGTGTATCAGGACAGTGTTCTAACCCAGGGGTCAGGGAACTTTTTTGCTGAGAGAGCCATAAACGCCACATATTTTAAAATGTAATTCCGTGAGAGCCATACAACGACCCGTGAACATTACGCATTATCCAATAAAAATTTGTTGTTGTCCCGAAGGACAGCTGTGATTGGCTCTAGCCACCCGCAACTATGAACATGAGCAGTAGGAAATGAATGGATTGTAAGACATGAGAATGTTTTATATTTTTAACATTATTATTATTATTTTTATTAAAGATTTGTCTGTTAGCCAGATGCAGCCATCAAAAGAGCCACATCTGGCTCGCGAGCCATAGGTTCCTGACCCATGTTCTAACCAATGGCCAGGGCCTTGTTACTGATTCTAATTTCATTGTGGTAGAAGAGTATACATACTTTATATGATTTTGGTCTCTTTAAAAAATTCATTGAGACCGGCCCTGCCCGGTTGGCTCAATGGTAGAGCGTCGGCCTGGCGTGCGGGGGACCCGGGTTCAATTCCCGGCCAGGGCACATAGGAGAAGCGCCCATTTGCTTCTCCACCCCCCCTCCTTCCTCTCTGTCTCTCTCTTCCTCTCCCTCAGCCAAGGCTCCATTGGAGCAAAGATGGCCCGGGCGCTAGGGATGGCTCCTTGGCCTCTGCCCCAGGCGCTAGAGTGGTTCTGGTCGCAGCAGAGCAACGCCCCCAGAGGGGCAGAGCATCGCCCTCTGGTGGGCAGAGCGTAGACCCTGGTGGGCGTGCCGGGTGGATCCCGGTCGGGCGCATGTGGGAGTCTGTCTGACTGTCTCCCCGTTTCCAGCTTCAGAAAAATTAAAATAATAATAATAATAATAATAATAATTCATTGAGACCATTGCCCTGGCTAAGTGGCTTGGTTGGTCAAAATACCATCTCAAAGCATATTAGTGTCCAGTTCCATTCTGGTCAGGGACAGGATCAACGTTCCTGTCTCTTTCTTGCATGCACCCCCTCCTTCATTTTCCCTTTTCCCTAAAACAAATAAAAATAAGCATTGAAAAAATAAATTCCTGGAGACTTGTAATATAGTCTATCCTAGAGAATTTTTCACATGTGCTTACAAAGGATGTGTAGTCTCTGTTGGGTAGGGTATGTTCTGTGTATGTCTGTTCGGTTAGAATCTTTACAGTGCTGCTGAAACCTTATATTCATGTCTGTTCTGTTTTGTCTGTGGGACTCCTTTTACTTATTAATGTCAATAGTAAGTTTCTGAACTTAGGAGGAAAGATCTAAGAATGTATCAAATTTGTCTAGAGTATGAGTACAAAGGGTTCCACAGTTGTATGAGGCATTAACTTCCTAAGATGAAAGATGGGTTCCTCTGTTAAAATATTTATTCTAGTACTTGACATTTTAGACGTCAGTCAGTTTTCCATATACTTGCCATATGTTGTTACTGATTATATGTATGGTCTTTTTACCTATACTTAAAGAAATGTCTTACCTTTCACTATGAAAAACTAGTATGAAAATTTCTTGTTTATTTTGATATGTCCTGATTTGGGCATAAGTTTTGACAGAGTGGTTGACAATATGGATTGTTTCTTAGAATATTTTAACATATATTGGTTGTACTGTACATACACAAGGTTTAGTTTCAGATGTATAAATTAGACTTGCAAGAGAAAGCCAATACTCAGAAAAATCCTAGTGATTAATGACAGAGGCAAAGACATAGGATATGGTGAAAAGTTAACCATATATTCCAGTAAATTTCCTTCATTAACAAGTCAGATTTGTTGAATTAGGTGGTCTGGGGAATAGCAAGTGATGTTTTCCACTTTTCTCTTTAGGAGTGTTTCTCAGGAGTTATCAGAAACCATCCTTACCATGGTAGCCAACTGCAGTAATGTTATGAATAAGGCCAGACAGCCGCCACCTGGTGTTATGCCGAAAGGACGCCCTCCTAGTGCTAGCAGCTTAGATGCCATTTCTCCTGTTCAGGTAAATGAACTCTACAGTTATTATATCTGCATTTGTTTGTAAACTTGGAACAGTATAAACTTCTACATCATTAACAATCTACTCAGTTTGTCTGAATTTATTACAGTTTAGATAACTGCATGTCTAGCATACATGACTACAGTTTAAAGGAGATTCATAAATAGGCATTGTAGTTGAGAATAGATTTTAATCATTAGAACATGACTCTGAGAGGAAAGATATAAAATAACTTATGTATGTTAATGGTAAAGGTTTCTTTTTAAAATAAGAATAACTTAGACTGGAGAAATAAGCACTGCCTTTGAACCTGATATGTCTTGTTTGTAGCTTCACGGGCCAAGCAACAGTGCTAGAGCATAAGGACTTGTTATAACTGGGGCTCTTCAGCTCTCAACTGAACTGCTCTTTTAAAAACAAGGTACATTTAAGTTACTCCCTGACACCAACCACCCCCTTCTCTCTGGGAGCAACATATTCCACTTCTCCTTTCAGCTGCATTGAATGGCAGATTGGGGTTTAAGAAAAGAAGGAGGATTTAGTGATTTTTCAGTGGCCACTTTGTGAAAGGCATTTGGTGTATCATTTTCTGTAGTCATGAAGATGTGAAGTAATGCCACAAACTTAAGAAGTTTATAAGCGTAGTTATTAAATATTTCTAAAACTCTTGTGAATAACATACCTTGTTTTTTGTTTGTTTTTAATTATTATTAAACTAGAGATAATCTCCAACCCCCAAGATTTTCAAATTTTGACTAGATTTGGTTGTTTGCAATGGATGGTTTCTGATTTCTAATGCTTTTATTGTGTTGAAGTTAAATGTTAGATTCTCTTTGATTTAAAGGGGCTTATTGGAAATTGTAATGACCTAACGTAATAGCTGTCTCATGTCAGTTTAAATGCTTAATATTACATCTGCAGGGCACTTCATGTTAAATGTTCTTGAAGTTTTATAGCCATCATCTTATGGCTCTGGTACTTTGGTGCAGGAGCTTACTCTTTAAATCAATTCCATCTATGACAACAGTAAAAAAAAAAGACAGGCACACTTGACTTGATTTTGGGATTTAAGTATCAACATGATTGTTTGGGGTTTTGCAGTTTACTTATTAAGCATACAGAGAGCTGTTGCTAAAAATTGCTTTACCTGTGTCATGTGTATATCTTTGCTTGAGGTATGTTTAATACATTTTTATAATGTTTTTCTTTAGATTGATCCTCTTGCTGGAATGGCATCTCTTAGTATAGGTGGTTCAGCTGCCCCTCACACCCAGAGTATGCAGGGTTTTCCTCCAAATTTGGGTTCTGCATTCAGTACCCCTCAATCACCAGCAAAAGCATTTCCACCCCTTTCTACCCCCAATCAAACAACTGCATTCAGTGGTATCGGAGGACTTTCATCACAGCTTCCAGGTAAGTAGGTAGGGGGGGATGCAAGTTTTTTGTAATATTCATTCATTATGCCTTAGTTTGTGGTAAGGATTTGAAGTGACTGTGATAAGGCAAGCTGCTTAAAGCCTGACCAGGCGGTGGCGCAGTGGAAAGAACATTAGCCTGGGATGCTGAGGACCCAGGTTCAGAACCCCAAGGTCGCTGGTTTGAGAGTAGGATCATAGACATGACCATGTGGTCACTGGTTTGAGCCCAAAGGTCACTGGCTGGAGCAAGGAGTCACTGGCCCAGCTGGAGCCCCACCCCCGTCAAGGCACATATGAGAAGCAGTCAGTGAACTAAAGAGCCGCAACTACAAGTTGAAGCTTCTAATCTCTCTCCCTATCTGTCTGTCTCTCATTCTCTTGCTTAAAAATAGAAAATACATATATATATATATATATATATATATATATATAATTTTTTTTTTTAAGAGCTGCTTAAACTAAATTGTAAAACTTGGCTTAACATCTATAGTTGGGAAGAGGAAAACATTACTGTAGTATTTACTTAAATTACAATTAGTATATTTTAGTTGTTGAATTCAGTAAGGATTCTGTATTTCCAAGTGACAGTATAAGCAGTAACAAGTGTGTTAATCACAAATTTTAAAGGTTTTGGCTTAGATCAAGAACTTACAGCTTTAGCCTGACAAGGCGGTTGCGCAGTGGAGTCGGACTGGGATACGGAAGACCCAGGTTCGAGACCCCAAGGTCGCCAGCTTGAGCGCGGGCTCATCTGGTTTGAGCAAAAGCTCACCAGCATGGACCCAAGGTCGCTGGCTCGAGCAAGGGGTTACTTGGTCTGCTGAAGGCCCACGGTCAAGGCACATATGAGAAAGCAATCAATGAACAACTAAGGTGTCCCAACAAAAAAAACTGATGATTGATGCTTCTCACAACTTTGTTCCTGTCTATCCCTCTCTCTGACTCTCTCTGTTTCTTTTTTAAAAAAAAAGAACTTACAGCTTTATGAATTACTCAAGGTTGGTTTAATAAAGGTTAAAAATATTTCACATATTAGATTTAGGTGTATATTCTGCTTCTTTGCACTTACCCTACCTTGAAAACTAGAGCAAATCCCTAAGATATTATAGTTTTGTAAATATTTGGCTTTTGAAGTAAAGGTTACTTTTTCCCCCTTTCTCTTGGACCCAGTTGTTTTTTCTGAGCTTTTTACTCCTTTTATTTTTCAGACTCTGTTTAGAGTATTAAGACGTAAGGACTGAAATGTTAGAATCGCTCTGTAACCTGATTAACACTGTTGCTATATGGTGCTAGCCCTGGTTGTTTATTCATTTAAAGCAAATTTACTCTATATGTAAGGCTTGAGCGATCTATTAGAAGAGCTCTGTTTGCTAGTTGGGGGAATAAGATGTCCTGGCTCACGTTAACTTAGAAGACAGTGGCGTGAAATCCTTCCGTTATAATCGTTAAGGAAAGCAAGTCAGTTTGTACTTGGACTACCTTGTATCACATATGAGAACCTACTATAGAGAAGCTAATAATGCTTATTTTTGGTTTTCTATTATTGAGAAACGAATAATTCTCAATGCTAAAGAAATTTTGGCCTTGTCTGTTTTCACCTACCCTTATTTAGAGTCTCTTTAAAATTAAATAGACATTATAAGAGAATTAACAAAGATCCTGAGTTTTTAAATAAGAACTTACGAGGAATGATAAGACATTTTTGGCTGCTTCGTTTTCTCTAGTAGGTGGTCTTGGCACAGGCAACCTGACTGGTGGTATAGGAACTGGGGCTCTTGGACTCCCTGCAGTGAATAACGATCCTTTTGTACAGAGGAAACTGGGCACCTCTGGACTGAACCAGCCTACATTCCAGCAGAGTAAGATGAAACCTTGTAAGTGGTAGTGTTGTCTGTGATTGTGAAGTGTGACTGATGCACATAGAACTTTATAAAATTTTTATGTCCGGTTATCTCTATAGTTGTATGGACAAAAACATTGACTTAATGTATTGTCTTTAGGGCCATATAAGTTGATGTGCCTCTTAGATCTGTGGGATCAAATTCACAAATTTGAATTACTAAACTTAAAATTTGCTGTATCACTCTACCTTTGATCCTGATTGCCTAAAGAAAGTTATGGTTACTAAGTTAACACCATTAGGGATGTCAGGTCTCCTTAAAGGAAGACATGTAATAAAGAGAAAAGAAAAATCTTTTTTTTTTTTTTTTTTTCATTTTTCCAAAGCTGCAAACGGGGAGGCAGTCAGACTCCTACATGCACCCGACCGGGATCCACCTGGCATGCCCACCAGGGGGTGATGCTCTGTTGCAACCAGAGCCATTCTAGTGCCTGAGGCAGAGGCCATAGAGCCATCCCCAGCACCCAGGCCAACTTTGCTCCAATGGAGCCTTGGCTGCGGGAGGGGAAGAGAGAGAGGAAGGAGAGGGGGAGGGGAGGGGAGGGGTGGAGAAGCAGATTGGCACTTCTCCTGTGTGCCCTGGTTGGGAATTGAACCTGGGACTCCTGCACGCCAGGCCAACGCTCTACTACTGAGCCAACCCACCAGGGCCAAGAAAAATCTTATACTTAAAAAATTTTTGGTGTTTTTTATATTTTTTTCTGAAGCTGGAAATCCCGCATGTGCCTGACCGGGATCCACCCAGCACGCCCACCAGGGGCAATGCTCTGTTGCGACCAGAGCCACTCTAGCGCCTGGGGCAGAGGCCAAGGAGCCATCCCCAGCGCCCGGGGCCATCTCTGCTCCAATGGAGCCTTGCCTGCGGGAGGGGAAGAGAGAGACAGAGAGGAAGGAGAGGGGGAGGGGTGGAGAAGCAGATGGGCGCTTCTCCTGTGTGCCCTGGCCGGGAATCGAATCCGGGACTTCTGCACATGAGGCCGACGCTCTACCACTGAGCCAACTGGCCAGGGCCTTTTTGGTGTTTTTTAACAAATCAAGAACAGACTGGAGGATTTCAGATTTCTGTTTTAGCTTAGCACAGGGGTCGGGAACCTTTTTGGCTGAGAGAGCCATGAACGCCACATATTTTAAAATGTAATTCCGTGAGAGCCATACAATGAACCGTGTACATTAGGCGTTATCCAATAAAAATTGGTGTTGTCCCGGAGGACAGCTGTGATTGGCTCCAGCCACCCGCAACTATGAACATGAGTGGTAGGAAATGAATGGATTGTAATACATGAGAATGTTTTATATTTTTAATGTTGTTTTTTTTTTTTATTAAAGATTTGTCTGCGTGCCAGATTCAGCCATCGAAAGAGCCACATCTGGCTTAAAAATATTTTAATTTACTTTAAAGTTAGAACTTTAGGATTGATATACAGCCTTATATGTTATAAATATTGCCATATAATATATAGATGTACCTTAAAAACAATTTTTAAATTTCACCTTCATAGTTATCCCACAGTTAGAGCAGTCCTCTTTATAAATACAGAGGTATTGCTGACTTATAAATGTCCTCTCTGTCATTGGGACTAAATTTTCATTATGCAGAATTTGGTAGTATACCAAATGACTTCAAAATGTTAGTGTGAAAGGCTTGTCTGAATGTCATGTTTTGTTAGCATGCTTTGTGTTTATATCAGTATGTCATGCACATGCATTGGTGACTCGTTTGTTAAATGTCATTTGTTATAAAGTAGTAAATACTTGGTAACCTCAAGTGAAGTTGTATTAAGGGTAAATCTGTTGAAAATTTGAACCTAGTGGACTTTCATGGTTTAATGACGGTCCTGGTGAAGAAAATATTAAGGTAGAACTACATTTGTAAGGTAGTTTTGTTCAAATCCTTTATGTGCACTTAGACCAGCTAAATATTAAAACTTGACCACTTAAAACTTTCTTCTGTTCATTTTTCCCCTTAATATTAAAACTGTTGGTCTCTTGCTCTGTGTGTATGTTTATGGGGGAGTAAAATAAGAGCCTAAATGCCCACTGGTTGCTTTTCTGTTTCTAACAGCGGACTTGTCTCAGGTGTGGCCAGAGGCAAATCAGCACTTTAGTAAAGAGATAGATGATGAAGCAAACAGCTATTTCCAGAGAATATATAATCACCCACCACACCCAACCATGTCTGTTGATGAGGTGAGTGTCCAGGAGGGTGGAAACCTGTACAGTCTATAAATCTTAAACGCCTCCTTCAAAGTTCAAAGTGTGTTGATATGTCTGTGCATCGTTTGAAACCTTTACATTTATCTCAAACTCAATTTATTGTGAAATATTCTGCTTCATAATTCTGTTAAGAGCATTCTAGGAAAGCTCTTAATTAAATAAAGCCTCCTTTATTTGTGTATTGTTTTTGTCTTGCTTTTTCCAGGTATTAGAAATGCTACAGAGGTTTAAAGACTCTACCATAAAGAGGGAACGAGAAGTATTTAATTGTATGCTAAGGAACTTGTTTGAAGAATATCGCTTTTTCCCCCAGTACCCTGATAAAGAGTTACATATAACAGCCTGCCTGTTTGGTGGGATAATTGAAAAAGGACTGGTCACTTACATGGCACTAGGCCTGGCCCTGCGATATGTTCTTGAAGCCTTACGCAAGCCTTTTGGATCCAAAATGTATTATTTCGGGATTGCTGCACTAGATAGATTTAAAAATAGGTGAGTGGATAGGTTTCCTATGAAATTTCACTTTTTTAATATAGGGAGAATTAATAACTATCATTTACCAACTTGTTCTTGCCATGGCTCATCATTATACAAATGTTAACTGATCTAAATGACTGAAGTAGAAGAGGAAGATGTGAAAACAATTTAGTTAATTAGAGTTATCAAATAAGTAGTAAAAACAATATTAAATGAAATCATAGGGGGAGTTTATTAAGTGTTATATATTTTACACAGTGTAAGTCACCATATTAGATGTACAGTTCTTTGAGTTTTGATAAATTTTTAGTTATGTAACTACCACAGTCACAATCAAGATACCGAATATATTCATCACCTCCAAGAAGTTCTCTTGTTTTCCCTTTGAGGTTCACCTTCTTCCACCCTTAGCCCCGGGCAAACATTGATCTGAGTTGGCTCTATTTCCAGATTGGTTCTTGCATTGAACCAAACCTAATGTGTATGAATCTGACTTTGCACTCAGCATGGTGCTTTTGAGATTCCTCCATGTTACTGCATGTTTTATTGCATGGAATAACTAAAAACTGTTTTTCCATTTACCTGTTTGGGGAATAGCAGTTTTAGTGGTACACTGTAATCAGTTTAAAATATGACATTTAAAAAAAAACAGTTTTCTTATGTAAAAGGAGGTGAAGTTCATATTTACCCTCCGCACTTCTGTATTCTTCCCTTTGGCATTCTCTTCAAGTAAGGTAGTTCATAGGTAGAATGGGAAAAATGACCTAGGCAAGCATCTGGAAGAAAATTTTTGTTGGTTGTGCTACCTGTTTCCTTAAATGAAATAAAGAATTACTGTTTTTGTTGGCAGATTGAAGGACTATCCCCAGTATTGTCAGCACTTGGCTTCTATCAGTCACTTTATGCAATTTCCACATCATTTACAGGAGGTAAGTGTCTTGTATGTGTGTGTGTGTGTGTGTGTGTGTGTGTGTGTGTGTGTGTGTGTGTGTGATGGAGAGAGTGAGAGGGACAGACAGGAAGGGAGAGAGATGAGAAGCGTCCATTATTTGTTGTGGCACCTTAGTTGTTTACTGATTGCTTTCTCATATGTGCTTTGACCCATGGGGGGGACTACAGCAGTGACCCCTTGCTCAAGCCAGCAACCTTTGGGCTCAAGCCAGCAACCATGGGGTCATGTCTGTGATCCCATGCTCAAGCAAATGAGCTCACGCTCAAGCTGGCAACCTTGGGGTTTCAAACCTGGATCTTCTGTGTCCCAGTCTGACTATCTACTGTACCACCGCATGATTAGGCTGTGGCTGCTTTTTTGGAAGTTATTTTGCTAGAGTGGTTCTTTCATAAATGCTGATATTTTATACACAAAGAGTCGGCAGTGTATCAACTTATGGTTTTTTGTTTATTTTTTAGTGAGTGAAAGTTGGGGAGGTAGACAGGATCCCAGCAAGTCCCCTACCAGGCAATGCTCTGCCCACCTGGGGCTGCTGCTCCGTTGCTCAGCAACCAAGCTATTTTAGTGCCTGAGGTGAGGCCATGGGGCCATTCTCAGCACCTGGGCCAGCGTGCTTGAACCATTCAAGCAGGAGTGGAAGAGAGAGACAGATGGGTTAGGAAAGCATATGATCGCTTTTCCTGTGTGCCCTCACTAGGAATTGAACTACGGACTTCCACACACTGCTGGTCCGATGCTCTACTGCTGAGCCAACCGGCCAGGGCCACTTATGTTTTATATATTGAAGAATATGAGCCAGGATGGGGCAAGGAGTAAGGGAGATAGATAATCCAAAAGAGTACTTTGTAATGACATCTAGGCCCTGAAGTGAGGGGAGTGTACGTATTTCAAATTTTTCAGTTTCTGTTAAGGACTCTTAATGTGTTTTTCTCTCCCTACCCGTACAGTATATCGAGTATGGACAGCAATCTAGAGATCCTCCTGTGAAAATGCAGGGTTCTATCACAACCCCTGGAAGTATTGCACTGGCTCAAGCCCAGGCTCAGGCCCAGGTCCCAGCAAAAGCGCCCCTTGCTGGTCAGGTTAGCACTATGGTAACCACCTCAACAACCACCACTGTTGCTAAAACAGTTACTGTCACCAGGCCTACCGGAGTCAGCTTTAAGAAAGATGTGCCAGTAAGTAGGTGTATCTTTTTTCTCTTCTTAATGCAGTAGTGAGCATGTATTTTGATTTTACTATAAACAACATTTCCAGTGCGCACCATGTATATTTTTTATACTAAAGGAATTTGTATACATTTGGGGTGGGGGTTGTCAACTAAGCATTTTAATTTGTTTATTTTATGTACTTTATTTCTTTAGCCTTCTATTAATACTACAAATATAGATACATTGCTTGTGGCCACAGATCAAACTGAAAGAATTGTGGAGCCCCCAGAAAATATCCAAGAGAAAATTGCCTTTATCTTCAACAACCTTTCACAGTCAAATATGACACAAAAGGTGAGCGTGATATAATAGTTTGTATTCTTATTCCTAACAGATTGGGAGATGTATATTTCACATTCTGCATCTATTTTAACAGTTCGTTTGAAAGGTGGAGGTAATAGAATCAAAACAAAGGTGGATATACACCTAGTGGTTAAATAGCACTAGTTTTAAATGTATTGTTTTGCAGTGAGTTACAGACATTTTAAAATAAATTTCATGATCTCTTGATGGTGGAAGGTTTCATTTGTATTCCTAGTCACAACTCATGTCCTTCTAGAGACCATTCAGAGCATTTAATAGGTGCCCAATAAATGCTCTGAATAAAAAGATAAGGAATGATGCTTCCCTTACAAGCTTATATGTGAAGATCATACTTAGAAATGCCTGTCTTAGCCAGTAAGATTAGCCTAAACAAATGGACTTGAGATAAAAGCAAGTACTATCCTTTCAAATCTCACCATAAATGATTGGTGGATGAAACCTTTTTGGAAAAGAAGTATCAAACTTTACAGAGGATTCCTGGAGATGAATTTAGAAAGTACATAGTTCTGGTATTAGATCTTTTACTGGTAGGTTGTAGATTACTAATTTATCCTCTTTTGGTCAAATGGAGTTTGGTAAGATGGAGGTGAGGGACTACCTGTCTTATAATTTTAAAGTTTCCATAGATATTTCAGTCCTAATCACCCACAATTTATGGAGTTGAACATAGTGTACTTCATAGCATCTGTTTGCTGAGGGAGAGAAATGTAGCTTGGTGATTTTTTGATTTAGCACCTAATTTTGCAAGGAGCCACGTGCTGTAGTACTGTTCTCAGAAACAAAACATGTAACAATATTATTGTTGTCTAGGTTGAAGAATTAAAGGAAACTGTCAAGGAAGAGTTCATGCCTTGGGTTTCGCAATACCTGGTTATGAAGAGAGTCAGTATTGAGCCAAATTTTCACAGTCTATATTCAAACTTCCTGGACACACTGAAGAATCCTGAATTTAATAAGATGGTTCTAAATGAGACCTACAGAAACATCAAAGTAAGTTAGTTCTTGTAGTGCTATTTTTTTTCTATTCTGAGAGTGGAAATAATTGATTGTACAGACAGATTTGGAGGGGTGAGAGTGTTTCTCTTTTTTGTGTATGTTATCTATGAAACTTGCTTGCTTTTTCAAAATTTTTTATTTTTTTTGTATTTTTCTGAAGTGAGAAGTGGGGAGGTAGAGAGAAAGACTACCGCATACACCCAACTGGGATCCACCCAGCAAACCTACTAGGGGGCCAGGCTCCATTCCAACCAGAGCCATTCTAGTGCCTGAGGTGGAGGCCATGGAGCCATCTTTAACACCCAGCCCATCTTTGCTCCGATGGAGCCTTGACTGTGGGAGGGGAAGAGAGAGAGGAAGGAGAGGAGAAAGGGTGGAGAGGCAGATGGGCACTTCTCCTGTGTGCCCTGGCCAGGAATCGAACCCGGGATTTCCACATACCAGGCCGACACTGTACCACTGAGCCAACTGGCCATGGCTAAAACTTCTTTTTTTTTTTTAGAAAGGTTCTTTTATTATTTTTTTTTAATTTATTTATTTTTTACAGAGACAGAGAGAGAGTCAGAGTGAGGGATAGACAGGGACAGACAGAAAGGAACAGAGAGATGAGAAGCATCAATCATTAGTTTTTTGTTGCGCATTGCGACACCTTAGTTGTTCATTGATTGCTTTCTCATATGTGCCTTGACCGTGGGGCTTCAGCAGATCGAATAACCCCTTGCTCCAGCCAGCGACCTTGGGTCCAAGCTGGCAAGCTTTTTTTTTTTTTTTTTTTTGCTCAAGCCAGATGAGCCCACGCTCAAACTGGCGACCTCGGGGTCTCGAACCTGGGTCTTCCGCATCCCAGTCTGACGCTCTATCCACTGCGCCACCGCCTGATCAGGAGCTTCTTTTTTTTTTTTTTTTTTTTTTTTTTTTTTAAGATTTTTATTTTTTAGAGAGGAGAGAGAGAAGGAGGGAGGAGCAGAAAGCATCAACTCCCATATGTGCCTTGACCAGGCAATCCCTGGATATCAAACCAGTGAACTCAATGTTTCAGATCGATGCTTTATCCACTGCGCTACCAGAGGTCAGGTCTGAAACTTGCTTTTAAGAAAGAGTGAGTGTCTGACCAGGCAGTGCTGCAGTGGATAGAGCGTCGGCTTGTGATGCTGAGGACACAATTTCGAAACCCCAAGGTTGTCAGCTTGAGCACGGGCTCATCTGGCTTCAGTGTGTGATCATAGTCGTGATCCTGTGGTCATTGGTTTTTTAGCCCAGAGGTTGCTGGCTTGAGCAAGGGAGTCACTGGCTTGGCTGGAGCCCCCAGTCAAGGCACACATGAGAAAGCAATCAATGAACAACTAAGGTGCTACAACTATTATTTGATGCTTCTCATCTCTCTCCTTCCTGTCTGCCTGTCCTATCTGCCCCTGTCTCTGTCTCTCTCGCTAAAGAAAAAAGCATTAAAGGAGAGAGAGGGAAGTCGAGAGATAAGCATCAATTTGTAGTTGCTTCAACGCTTTAGTTGTTCATTGATTGCTTCTCAAAGATATAGTCTTATACTCTGTGCTGTTTACTTTGATAGTAACTAGTATTCTAAATTTATCATTTATTGTATAATTTTTACCTTCTGCATATTTTTAACTTGCTTTCCTTCCCTCCACACATTATTTGTAATATGCTCTAGCTGTAGTCCCTTTGCTTGTTTTTAAGTCTTAATAGAAATGCAGTGTATGGCCTGACCAGGCTTGGCACACTGGATAGAGCATTGGACTGGGATGCAGAGGACCCAGGTTCGAGACCCTGAGGTCGCCAGCTTGAGCACGGGCTCATCTGGTTTGAGCAAAGCTCACCAGCTTGAACCCAAGGTCGCTGGCTCACCAAGGGGTTACTCAGTCTGCTAAAGGCCCACAGTCAAGGCACATATGAGAAAGCAATCAATGAACAACTAAGGTGTTGCAACGCGCAATGAAAAACTAATGATTGATGCTTATCTCTCTCTGTTCCTGTCTGTCTGTCCCTGTCTATCCCTCCGTCTGACTTACTCTCTTGTCTCTGTAAAAAATTTAAAAATAAATAAATAAATAAAAGAAATGCAGTGTATGGATCTATATTGCTAATGGATACCTAGGTAACTTTCACTATTACAGAAACTGTTGAAGCGCATGTTTTTCTTTTTGTCATAAGTGCCAGATCGTTTTCAACTCTGGCCCTGTTTCTGGACTAGCTGTTGTTTAGGATTCTCAGCAGTTTATTTTAGAGTCAGATTCTTTATAATGAGTGAATACTTATTTTACAAAATTAAAGTATTTTATTTCTTAGGAGGAGTAACTTCTAGTAGACAGTATGGGCCTGCACACACCTATGATAATTTTTCTGAATTACCTGGGGCTTTGGCTTAGGAGCCAGCACTATATTTAAACCTGTGGATGGGAGCTCTCCCCATTCTAGGTTACGCTGTAGTGCAAAAGAATTCCTGGCTCTTTCTGTTGCACAGCTGCCATTCTGCTGGTGCTGGATGGAGTGAGGAACATAATCATACTGAGCCTTTATTGTCTGATAATAAGGATGGTTGGGATATATGAACATTCTCACACACTCGGAAGCAAAAATCTCAAGATCCTTTCAAACAATAGTTTAAATCAATGGTAGACAACCTGGTCCCTACCGCTACTAGTCAGCTTTCATGGTGGGCGGTAGCGGAGCAACCAAAAAGATACATTTCTATAGTAAGTTGTTTTATAAAGATTTATTCTGCCAAACTTAGTGAAAATCCGACATAAAGTACTTGGTAAGTAGTTGTTATTATATGCTTTAACTTGCTGTAACTCTGCTTTATAAATTTTAAAAAAGTAAAGTTACTTCCCTACTTTATAAATCACCATTACTGTGGAACCGGTGGGCGGTTAGAAAATGTTGCTACTAACAGAGATACAAAAGTGGGCAGTAGGTATAAAAAGGTTGACTACCCCTGGTTTAAATTATAAATTTTAATTTATAGCCGTGAATTAAGAGGGTACCATGTGGTAAATGGGTGGTGATGTATGTGATGGTTTTGTCCCCTATACAAAAGAACTAGAAAATTAATGAAATGGCTTAGATTTTCTAGAATATTTGCAAAGAAGCGTATATGCAACATTATACTGTATTAGAAAGTTATCTTGTCTCCAGAGATGTACGTTGACATGGACAATGCTAAAGTTTGCAATGGATATTGTGATCTTGGTTAAAATCTCCATCTGCCTGCTCTCTTGAAGATCTGAAAGGCATGGATAGTGTCTTCATTTGAAAATAGATTTTCAGTTGGGTCTCTGCTTCAAACTAGCTAACATTTTCAGAGTTCTAAAATACTTTTCTGTGGGAACATACATGAGACTTTAAACCTTGTATACTTTGTATTTTGTATGATGTAATTATGCTGAGTATTGGAAAAGTAAAATGCAAGACATGTAAAGGTAAAAATAAAGGAAAGACTCAAAGGAATAACTTTTCAAGTAGACAGTGTGGGCCTGCACACAGCTATGGTCATTCTTTGCTGACTAACTTGGGACACTGGCTTAGGAGTAGCACTATCTTTAAACTTGTGGATGGGAATTTCCCCATTCTAGGTTACGCTGTGATGCAGAGGAATACCTGGCTCTGTCGTACAGCCAGGAATGTCATGGAACGATGATGTGATACTAGGGAGTAGATCTAGTTGGGGGGACATGTTCTCGTAATCGATGGCTTATTTTTAACATAGAACAATGGAATTCTCTTAGTTGAGGTATTTTTTGTTTAATCAGCTCATTTTCATACCTTTCTTAATCCTATTTTTTATAGGTGCTCCTGACCTCTGATAAAGCTGCAGCCAATTTCTCAGATCGTTCTCTGCTGAAGAACCTGGGACACTGGCTAGGAATGATAACGCTAGCTAAAAACAAACCCATCTTACACACTGTGAGTTCCAATGAAGGTCTATGTAAAACTTGAGAATGTTCACTTGGTATATTATGTCTTAAGTCCTGATATTATTTGGGGCTGGTTTAATGATTATTGGGTGTTTATAAGAGTTTGGCCCATGTTTTGAACCCCTACTTGCATGCTCATGGCCCCACAGCATTTAGCAGGGCAAACAAAGCCCGTAAGGTAGGATGGTCACTCCTTTTTGTAAGTAAAGAATCAAATACTGTATTATGTTGTTTCCTCTTCTGAGGATGAGTTTGGCAAGATGCCTTTCTTTGTTTACTTTGTGGAAGGTTTTGAAGTATATTTCCAGCTTTTAAAAATACTTTTCCCCCCCTAGGACTTGGATGTAAAATCTTTGCTGCTAGAGGCTTATGTTAAAGGACAGCAAGAATTGCTCTATGTTGTGCCCTTTGTTGCCAAAGTCTTAGAGTCTAGCATTCGTAGTGTGGTGAGTAGATTTTTAATATTTTTTTGATGGCTAAATTTGTGTTAATTTCAGCACAAGGTCAAGAAAGTATGTCCTTAGTTCTTATAACTAGCACTTTGTTTAACCATTTTTCCTCAGGTACAGTGGGACCTCCAGTATGAGAAACTATGTACAATTAAAGGACTAGCTTCTAATATGTAGCTTTGGGCTTTGGTGTTTTTCTGAAATAGTACATAGATGGAGGGCTGCAGATTTTGTAACGGCCACATAAGTGCTAACTAAAATAATATAACTCGAAGCGATTTGGAGGCCAACTTAACATAATAGGTTTTTTTTAGGTTTTTAGGCCACCCAACCCCTGGACAATGGCAATTATGAATGTATTAGCTGAGCTACATCAGGAACATGACTTAAAGGTAAATGTATTGCTTCTTTATCCTTTGGAACATGCTCTGTCTTCACATTATTAAAATTTACAGGAAAGGTAAAGACTATTTGGGAGGGCATTGTAACAGTTGGGTGGGAATAGTGTATATTATAAATATAGCTTAAACTGTTATTTTAAAAGTTCTAATTCTAATCAATTATTGGAATTATGCAGTTAAACTTGAAGTTTGAGATTGAGGTCCTCTGTAAGAACCTCGCCTTAGACATCAATGAGCTAAAACCAGGAAGCCTCCTCAAGGACAAAGATCGCCTGAAGAATTTAGACGAGCAGCTCTCTGCTCCAAAGAAAGATGTCAAGCAGCCAGAAGAACTCCCTCCCATCACAACCACAAGTAAGCCCTATACTTAATAGAACTTTCTCTTAACTAGTACGTTTCCAGCATGTAGCAAGTTATAATTGTTTGACATTATGTGGTGCTGAACTTTTGTATACTTTTTGGTGGGCCTTCTAAATTATTAAGGAAGCGTTAGCAGTGTCCAGGCATTGTAATACTGCATTTGAATACATCTGAGTAATTCAATTCATGTGGTGTTCTTAATTAAGGCGGGCTATTGTTTTTATTGCTAGAGGTCTCAGAATTCAGTGGCATGCAGCCTGTGTCATTCCTCAAATCTAGGGGTGGCCAGACCAGCTTGACCTGCCAGAAAGTGATTTCTTTTATCTGGGTCAAGAGGATTGGGAGTGTGGGGGTGATAGAGATGTTGAATAAACAACTTGAAGTTTGTGGTTAGTTAGGATAAATCAGTTTTTCATCCTCTCTTAGCTCTTGGTAGCCAAGAATCTCTAGGTGGAACCAGGGAATAGCCTAGGTTGAAAATGGACATGTAGAATAAGGAATAATCCAAGCTTTGCGCCTGCTAATTTTATATCATATGATTCCTCAGTTGATTTCTGTGGTATGGGTACTGCTACTGACATAGTTTTACATGCTTTGTTTAAATCTCTTAAAAATAATAATTTCCCCAACCTCCACCCACTAATCCAATTTGTGTAATGAAATAAAAACCACTTGGCATCCTGCTAATTTTGTTGTAAAGTCAAGCAATATGCGTTTCTAATTAGCTCTTATTTTCTCTCTTTGCTTTTAGCAACTTCTACCACACCAGCTACCAGCACCACATGTACCGCCACAGTCCCCCCACAACCGCAGTACAGCTACCACGACATCAATGTCTACTCCCTCGCGGGCCTGGCGCCGCACATCACTCTAAACCCAACAGTGAGTAACCCTCATCCCATTTCCCAGCTTCCACTTTGTGACTGGTTGCCTTCCTTACCCCTTCTCTGAATTCCGTTGTTGTAGATTTTTGTGCAGAGAGCAGATGTTGTTGTATAGCTGGGATACTTTAAGATAGCTGGCTCCGTATGCAAGCCAGAGAGGCATAACCGGGCCTATTAGCATGGTAAAAATGTGGAGCCCCCATGGTCCTCAAACCAATGTAGGAGCTTTTTTGACTAAAAAGAGACTGATGGAAAAGTGAGCAGCAGTGAGGGTCTGGCCTTTGGTATTTTTCTTCTGATATCTAGACTCTGAATGGAAATTATGAATGTTTGCAATGACTAAAGCTTGAACATGCTGAGTACGTATGAAATTATAAATGTACTTAGATGCTATTAAAACAGAGCTGGCAATACAGGGTGAGGCAAAGTAGGTTACATTGTATGTAAAACACAGTTCATTTTTGTTTATTATTTATTAACTGAGTTATTTTCCATATGAACAACTATAGGGTACTTTTGCCCCAACCTGTAATAATGACAGTTGCCAAGAATTACTTGCTCAGAGGGTCCTTAGTGCACCGCTCACAAAAATTAGGGGATCAGGGAGCGTGCAGATGTTCTAGTGTTTTCATCCTTTTGTATAGTGCATTTTCACCAATGAAATAAAAGTTGGTTTTGCATCTCATTTGCATAATCAAACAACTTTCTTTGACTTGTTTGCTTTTTTGATCTTGTTTAATAAAAAAAGTCAATTGCTTCTTTTTTTATTGCTTCATATTCACTTTAAAATATCCCCTAATTTTTATGAGCAGTATATATACTGTAGCTTTTTGCTCTTTGTTTTCATCATGATGTCACTTTACCCTGGCATTAAGCCCTTTCTTTAGGTAGATAGCCGAAACTGAGCTGATTAATATATATATATATATAAAATCTCCAGGTAAAGGTCTGGAAGTAACTTCATACTTTCTGTGGCCTGGTTCTGGGAAGCAGTCTAGTCTAGCATTATAAGGTAACTTCCCATCAATGCTTTGTATTTTACTGTCTATATTCAGAGTGATAGTTGATGATTTTGTCTTCTATTATCTATTATTTGTTTAGTTTAAAATCATATACTTGGAGTTTTCATGGTCTTTGCTTTATAAACCGAAAATGTTCACAAAGATAGGAGTAACATTATTAATCCATTGAACTTTCATATTTAAAGGACTTGAAAACATTCTAAAGAGATCGCTTTAATCTGGCCTCTCTCCCCACCCCCCATAGATGTGGCACTGAGTTTTTAAAAGAAAAACTGAGATCTACAAATTGTGATTCCCTTTTATCTTAACTCCTAGTAATTTGAACACTTTTGTGTTCTTCCTGAATATTTTAAAAATTGCATATAAAGTCAATAAATTAGAGAGTATTAGGGCATAGTTTCTACCAGAGAAAAGATTTAAAACAATCTTTCAAGTCAAGCAAGGTGTCAGTGTATGATAATGTTAAACGCTTGCTATTCTGAGGAGTTATTTGTAGCAATAAAAGTTTTTGTAGAAAGCATTTTCTCTATAAACTTGATTATTTTTCTTAAAAACACTTGAGTCACGTATTTTAACTAAGCATGTAGTGTGTCCTTAAGCAGCTGCTAATGCATCTTGTAATGAACAATAGAAGTTTTTAAAAATCAAAGATATATATGTATTTCCTTTCATCACAAGGTATACTGAATACTTCTGTCATTGTAGCCGGCTTCTGATTTCTGAGCTTTTTATTAATTTAAAGTAGGAATTGGTAGTTAACAGTCAACCTTGCAGTATTTCCAAAGTCATGGTTGTGATCACCTATAGAAATTGGTTTGTCTTAAACAGGCCATTGAAATGTCTTGTTCTTCCCCACCCAGATTCCCTTGTTTCAGGCCCATCCACAGTTGAAGCAGTGTGTGCGCCAAGCAATTGAACGGGCCGTCCAGGAGCTAGTCCATCCTGTGGTGGATCGATCAATTAAGATTGCCATGACTACTTGTGAGCAAATAGTCAGGAAAGATTTTGCCCTGGACTCTGAAGAATCTCGAATGCGTATAGCGGCTCATCACATGATGCGTAACTTGACAGCTGGAATGGCTATGATCACTTGCAGGGAACCTTTGCTCATGAGCATATCCACCAACCTGAAAAACAGTTTTGCCTCAGCTCTTCGTGTAAGTTGATAATTTTCATGCTGTAATTCAAAACTGATTGCTTCTTGTCTGAGTTTCTTTGCATTTCTACTTACTCTAATAGCCACCATAGTTGTTTGATATCTTCCTTCCTCTTAGATTGTAAATTCTTTAAGTGAAGCACCATGTTTTTTTGCTCACTGTTGTATCCTCAACAGTGTTTGGCAGATAGTCATTACTCAAATATTTATTGTTTTAAAGAAAAGACTATATATAGTCTCTGGCCACGTATCTCAGTTGTTTAGAGAGCATTTCCCCAATTCGTTAGGTTGCTGGTTCAATCCCTGGTCAGGGCACATACAAGAATCGACCAGTGGCCTGACCAGGGTGCGGCGCAGTGGATAGAGCATCGGACTGGGACACAGAGGACCCAGGTTTGAAACTCTGAGGTCGCTGGCTTGAGCAAGGGGATCACTAGCTCATCTGGGGGTCCGTCTCCCTCCCCCCCCCCCCGCCCCATGTCAAGGCACATATGAGAAAGTAATCAATGAACAACTAAGGAGCCACAACGAAGAACTGATACTTCTCATCTCTCTCCCTTCCTGTCTCTGTCCCTATCTGCCCCTTTCTCTGTCTCTGTCAAAAAAAAAAAAAAAAAAAAAAAAGGCCAGCCTGACCTGTGATGGCGCAGTGGATAAAGCATCAACCTGGAATGCTGAGCTTGCCTGGTCAAGGCACATACGGGAGTTGATGCTTCCTGCTCCTCCCCCTCCTCTCTCTAAAAATGAATAAATAAAATTAAAAGAAGAAAAGAATGAACCAATGAAAACATAAATAAGTGGAACAACAAAACCATGTTTCTCTGCCCCTTCTCTCCTTAAAATCAATAAAAATTTTAAAACAAAAAGAAATGAAAGACTTAAAAATCTATGTAAGTTAATATTATTTTTAAGTGAGAGGAGAAGAGATAGACTCTCACATGCTCCCTGACTGGGATCCACCTGGGAACCCCCTTCTAGGGCCGATGCTTGAATCAACCAAGTTATCCTCAGGGCCAGGGGCCAACACTTGAACCAATTAAGCCACTGGCTGTGAGAGAGAACGAAAGGGAAAGTAAGAGAAGCATATGGTTGATTCTCATGTGTGCCCAGACCGGGAATCAAAACCAGTATGTCCATAAGCTGGGCTGCCGCTCTATCTATTGAACCAGCTGGGCAGGGCTAGTTAGTAATCTTTTTTTAATTTAATTTTTTTTTTACAGAGATAGTCAGAGAGAGGGATAGATAGGGACAGACAGGAAAGGAGAGAGAGATGAGAAGCACCAAACATGAGTTTTTCATTGCGACACCTTAGTTCAGGGGTCCCCAAACTGCGGCCCGCATGCGGCCCCCCTTTCATTGGTGGTCAGTGAGAGGAGCATAGTTCCCATTGAAATACTGGTCAGTTTGTTGATTTAAATTTACTTGTTCTTTATTTTAAATATTGTATTTGTTCCCGTTTTGTTTCTTTTACTTTAAAATAAGATATGTGCAGTGTGCATAGGGATTTATTTGTTCATAGTTTTTTTATAGTCTGGCCCTCCCAACTTTCTGAAGGACAGTGAACTGGCCCCCTGTGTAAAAAGTTTGGGGACCCCTGCCTTAGTTCATTGATTGCTTTCTCATGTGTGCCTTGACCACGGGCCTTCAGCAGACTGAGTAACCCCTTGCTCAAGCCGGTGACCTTGGGTCCAAGCTAGTGAGCTTTTGCTCAAACCAGATGAGCCCGCGCTCAAGCTGGCGACCTCGGGGTCTCGAACCTGGGCCTTCTGTATCCCAGTCCGACACTCTATCCACTGCACCACCACCTGGTCAGGCACTGGTTAGTAATCTTGATTCAGTTTACCATGAAGAATTTAAATAAAAGCACTTGGGAATAGAACAGCGCAAAATATTTAAAGCAGCTTCATATGTACATACATACACAGCACAATCTTTTCAAGTAACTCCGTTATTAATTTTGGGTCTCAGGTGTCATGATTAATAATGTCTTTGTTCACTGCTTTTCTGTTTTTATATTTATCATCTTTATAACCATCTGGTAAGATGTTCTTGTGAGTAATATTTTTATCTTATAGATGAAGACCCATTACTATTAATGGGTCATAAGTAAAATCAGGACTTTTAAATTCATATGTGTGAGCGGTGCATTTTCTGTTACCCTGTCTTGTCTAGCCACAGAAAACTTGAGATCTTTTTATTTCTGTCTCTTCCCACTAGACTGCATCCCCACAACAAAGGGAAATGATGGATCAGGCAGCTGCTCAGCTAGCTCAGGACAATTGTGAATTAGCTTGCTGTTTTATTCAGAAGACTGCAGTAGAAAAAGCAGGCCCTGAGATGGACAAGAGATTAGCAACTGTAAGTGTTCAGCATTTGCCTTTTAAGTATTTTTCTTTTTTGTGTGTAAGAATGTGCCTCATAACAAGAACCTCAGTGACTTTTTTTATTTGCAGGAATTTGAGCTGAGAAAACATGCCAGGCAGGAAGGGCGCAGGTACTGTGATCCTGTTGTGTTAACATACCAAGCTGAGCGGATGCCAGAGCAGATCAGACTGAAAGTGAGAATTGGGGGCCCTGAATCTCCTCACCCCATCTTTGTTATCTTTCTGTTCTTTTGCTTAAACTCCTCACCAGAACTAGGGCAGTGGGAAAGTAGTATTCCACTTCAGGCAACCTGTGAGAAGACATAGCTTAAATGTGCTTCTCCAGCCCCCAATTGTTGAAAAACTACTATAAAGAGTTCATATGACTGTTCTCAAGTGTCCCAACTTGGATCTTCCCTTCTGGTATTTGTGTTTTTATTGCTAGTTGCTTATTGGTGACAAGAAGATGGTGCTGGAGATGTTTTCTCTGAACATATGTACCCTGATTTATCAATGTCACTGCATTAAAATTAATAAAAATAAGATTAAAAAAAAGAAGATGGTGAAAAATCCGATTATTTTTATGAGCTCCATTGAGAATTGTAGTCATATGGTCCTATTTGAAGCATTTTCTAGTGAAAAAACTTAATGAATTTCTAAGTGAGGGTGACTGGCAGTATTCAGAGCAGTGGGAAACCCCGTGTGAGCATGCTCAGCCATGCTGCTGCACACTGTAATGACTCCTGGGCCCCTTCTCAGAACGCCTGTGCTTGCTTCCATACAACCTTTCCACTTCCAAAATCAGTTTCTTTTGATTGTCAAAAGGATCCTATCAAAATAGATTTTCTTCTTCCCAAGGTTGGTGGTGTGGACCCAAAGCAACTTGCTGTTTATGAAGAATTTGCACGCAATGTGCCTGGCTTCTTGCCCACGAACGATTTAAGTCAACCCACGGGATTTTTAGCTCAACCCATGAAGGTAAATACTTGCCTTGGATTAAATTAAGTTTTTTACAGTTTATTTTGAATATTTTTGTCAATCTGGAATTTGCTTCCTGGGAGCTTAAATTAAAAGGGAAAAAAGTTACAGAGGTTTTAATGAGTATTCTGCATGTCAGATCAGCATGGTATATAGGGTTTTTCTGTTTGCTTGTTTTTTAAGTCCATGAGATTGGTTTAACTTTCATGTTGGCCTAATTAGAGGAGTTTGCACAACTTTCCTGGGCCTTTTTTTACTTGTTTTGTTAGATTTTTTAAAAACTTAACGCAGTTATTTACAGAAAAGTAGAAATTTTAGGTGAAACATTTTCCTCCTCAACTATTTTAACATGGGTGTCAACCTTGATTTCCTAATCACTCTTATAAAGATGTTCTCCCATGTGACCATAGTAAGATCATTAAACTCAGGTAATGCTAATACATTAATACTTATACCTTATTCAGGTTTTACATAGTGTCCCAATATTGGGTTTTTTTTAATATTTATAGGACCTGTTTCAGAACCTCACATCCATTTAGTTGTCATATTTTAAAATTTCCCCCAGCACCTTCGTACAGCGCTTCAGTTTTTGCTCATCTTGCTTGACCTTGACATCTTTGCAGATTATAGGCCAGTGATTTTATAGAACGTGCTGATTTGTGTTTGTTTGTTTTCATGAAAAGATTGGGCAGTGTCTCTGTGACTGGAATATCACAGAAATGATGCTGTGATCTTATTCTGTCCCGTCTGGCTCGGACACTCAGACTGGGCACTGTATTTCCCACGGGTTGGATTACTTGTGTAGCCTGCGAAGAGATTATTAGAGTCCACCAGTGATGGCTGCCCTCAGCCTGTTCCATTATTTATTATGCTCTCTTTGATCACTTGATGTGTTGTTGGTGTCTGCCAGGCTTTCCACTGTCAGGTGAAATGGCTCTCCCTAAGGCCTGCCTTGCGCTGTCCTGCCTAATGATGTTAAGGCCGAATAATTCGGAAAGGGGATGGAAGAGACCCTCCATGTTTTGTTGGAAAACATAAAACAAAAAAAAACTTGAATTTTGCTACATGCGCCAATGAAAAAATCTATATAATTTTTATTTTTTGGTTGTTTCCTTCTCCAAAACAGCAAGCTTGGGCAACAGATGATGTAGCTCAAATTTATGATAAGTGCATCACAGAACTAGAGCAACACCTACATGCCATTCCACCAACTCTGGCCATGAACCCTCAAGCTCAGGCTCTTAGAAGTCTTCTGGAGGTTGTAGTGCTATCTCGAAACTCTCGGGATGCCATCGCTGCTCTTGGATTGCTCCAGAAGGTTAGTTCTCATTATTACTTTCAGAAAAAACTAGGTTTGTAAACTATCCTGTGACCTGCACCATTATCTGCTTAAGCTACATTTAAGATTTTAAAAGGTAATGCAAAGCAAATTCTGTAATAAGCAGGTGATTTTCTCCAGAATAGAACATAACATAGTTGTGGCAATTAAAAATGGTAAAAAGTAGGAAATATTTTTCTCTTTTTTTTTTTAAGGCAAGAGTTTCTAGAAATACGATTATACAAGAAAATTTAAGAGATGGCTGTTTATATTTTGACAGACCATTGATTCAAGTATTTGGGTACTGGGGTACGGGTTAGGTGGGGAGCATTGGATTTTGACGATGAAAGGACAGTGTAGCCTTTTTTGACGGTGAAAAGAGTGAGCCTAAACCAGATAGAACTTAAGAGTGTGTCTTAGGTAAGTGAAAAGGACTTTGGTGAGTGGAGAGGTTGTTAACGCTGAACCCTAGAAGGTATCTTGTAGTTTGCATTAAGGTTTGGTTTTTGGCTTTGATAGTTCGGCTGAGTACTATATTTTCCATGGTTCCAAACACTTCTTTCCTTCCATAGGCTGTAGAGGGCTTACTAGATGCCACAAGTGGTGCTGATGCTGACCTACTGCTGCGCTACAGGGAATGTCACCTCCTGGTCTTAAAAGCTCTTCAAGATGGCCGGGCATATGGGTCTCCATGGTGTAACAAACAGATTACAAGGTCAGTAGTTAGCTTAGAAGAGTGAGTAGTATTTATTGGACTGCCTTCTGATATGCATGGCCCTGTTTAGGTCCAGAGGTTTCCCTTTAATATGGAAGGTAAATGGGACATTTGAATTTCTAATTCTAAGGAGTGAGAATTGTTGATGGTTCTTTTTCCATCTGGTGCCCATAATGGATACAGAAAACCAGTACCTTGCTATGGGGGGTAAATTGTAGATCATTGCTTTTTAAAGGTTTTATTGCTTTTAGAGCAGTGGTGTTCATATATAAATGTTTTAATGTGGAATGCTTTGTTTTTTATGCTTTGAGAGCAAAGCTTGAGTTTTAACACTGGGCTGGCTGTTCTGCTTCATCACTGTTTTAAATCTTGGATACTGTTTTGCAGTTGGTCCTCAAGTCTTTAGTTTGAAAAAAATTACCATTGAATAAAATGGGTTCTTTCTTTTACCTGCTACGGAATGGTTAAGCCTATCTGAATAAAGAAATACTTTTTCTAGGTGCCTAATTGAATGTCGGGATGAATATAAATACAATGTGGAGGCAGTGGAATTGCTGATTCGCAATCATTTGGTTAATATGCAGCAGTATGATCTCCACCTGGCTCAGGTATGGAAGGAGTGGACTCAAACAGGAGAAGGAACTCTAGTAGTTGGGGAGTGTGTTTGCTATAACTGTTGCCTTTCTTATATTTTGTCTTCTGTATTGCCAGTCAATGGAGAATGGTTTAAACTACATGGCTGTGGCATTTGCTATGCAGCTGGTAAAAATCCTGCTGGTGGATGAAAGAAGCGTTGCCCATATTACTGAGGCAGATCTGTTCCACACCATTGAAACCCTCATGAGAATCAATGCTCACTCCAGAGGCAATGCTCCGGAAGGGTGAGGATGGCACACTCGGGGCTCATGTGTGTTCAGCAGTCTGAGAAAGAGCTTTAGAAATGAATGTGCAGAATCACTAACATGACCTGTTATAACTGCTTTACCTACAACATATGGGAAACTTTAGAGAGGCCTAATATTTTCCCTTGAAGTACGGAAGCTTAACTAATTGGCATGCCTTGCTGTAGAGCAGCACATGCAGTATTAATATGAGACTTGGGAGTTAGAGTCGGATGGTTAAGCCCCAGCTCTGCCTCTTCAAGTCTGTCCAGTTTTAGGCAAGTTGGTTTACCCTTCCTAAGCCTGTTTGTTGTATGATATGGAAGTAATATTTCAAAGAGCTGTTGAGAATTAAGATAAATAACAGATCATGTCAAATAGTCGGTCCATAGTGAATACTTGTTGATGATAAACATCAGCTCCATTTCAAGTGGGCACCAGTTTTTGGTCAGGAAATGGCTTAACTAAGGTCGGTCATTTACATACTCTGTCCTCACAAGTAAACAGAGATGAAGAGACCAGGGATAGTTTTTTTTAAATATGGAAATGGTAAAGTGATCATCTCTTGTGGTTTCTACTAAAGAAGCAAGTTGTTCAACTGTGTGTCTATGAAATCACAACCATGAGTAGACTGATTTTTACTCTGGATTTATTGTACTAGATTGCCCCAGCTGATGGAAGTAGTGCGATCCAACTATGAAGCAATGATTGATCGTGCTCATGGAGGCCCTAACTTTATGATGCATTCTGGGATCTCTCAAGCCTCAGAGTACGATGACCCTCCAGGCCTGAGGGAGAAGGCAGAGTATCTTCTGAGGGAATGGGTGAATCTCTACCATTCAGCAGCAGCTGGCCGTGACAGTACCAAAGCTTTCTCTGCGTTTGTTGGACAGGTAGAGCTTTTGGAAAGAAAGGTGCTTTTTATTCAACATAAGTAGGGTGTAATACCTCCAATATTAAAGCTCAGTATTATGTACCTATGGTCAGATAGTTACCTCCATACTCATGTAAACCAAAAATGTCACCATTACCCTGTTAAATTGACACAGCTTATTTATTTCATCATTTCTCATAGAGCAGTCAAGTCAGCATTCCTCGTCCCCTTTAGTTCTGTTTATCCCGTTTCAGTTGTCACAGCTACAGAGTACAGTGGGTCAGAGAACAAATAATGAAACTGCAGGACGTATATATAGTAATTCTACCAGCTTGATCATCACCAGTGATGGGATTACGGGCTGATAAAAGTTCTTGTGAATAGCCCATGCTTAAATAGTAAAATAAAATAAAACACAAAACTTAAATATTTAAATGTTAAAGCTTTTTTATTGTTTTCTAAATTAAATAGCTTATCTAAAACTGATGAGCATGTTCTTTTTGGGAAATAGTTTCCAGTATTTTCATTCAATTTGCTCTAAATTGAATTTTGAGTTAAAGTGTTAGGAAACAAGTCTGTAGCTAAAAATGGGTTTGGCGGGAATATTTGTGGGCAGGATTAACAGGAAAGAATGTGTAGGACAAGAGCTGTAGTATCATTCAGCATTCTGTTTTTGATCCTCATGGGCTGCTTTCAGCCACTGTGGAGGGATTCAGATCCACCAGTCAGTGTGTCTGAATGATATTACTTGCCTGGCAAGAGGGGGACCTTTCCTGAACTGGCTGTAAATTCCTTATACAACTCTTGTAATGTTTGTTCAGGGAGATGTGCCTGCTTATTTCTTCAGATTTACTGTTAAATTTAGTCAAACAGACCAACACTGACATGTGCATCAGAGAAAGATTACAGATTAGATCTATTATCAAATAAATGACAATTGAATGTGGAAAAACGGATTTGAATTTTAGGAGATAGAAATTGGATTTTTCAAAACAGATGTTACTTAGTAAACCATACTAAGTAACTTTTTCCCATTAAAGAATTCAGGGAATTACAAAAAAATAACTATTGAAAAGCTGTTATTGCGTGTTTGTAGTTTGATTTCTGATTTGGTTGGAAGAATTTTGAATCAATTGGGTTTTGTGATCATTGGTATTTCATGGGTATGGATGTGGCATCTGTCTCAGTTCTTTCTGCTGGCCTATTTATTAGCTCTCATTTCTTCTCTCCATTTGATAAAGATAATGTATTATACTTTTCTGTATTCTCTTTTGCATCCTTTTGAGAATTCTTTCCTCCTTGTGTTCATCTTGATTATTAGCAGTCTGTCCTCATTTTCTCTCCTGTTAATCTTTCAGATTTCAATGTACAGAAATCCCTTTGCTGGTCTTCTGTCTTGGCTAGGATACATCATTGTCAGTTCAGCTGTTTTATTGTTTGTCAACAGACAGTTTCTAATAGAACAGTCAAGTGTTTATTTTCGGCATGGTTTGTTTTATAAGCACTGACCTCCTCCTGCTGCCTTAATGCTTGTTACACTGTCTTTTCTTCTTTCCTACTAGCCAAATAACTTCTGCTTCACTTCTAGATCATGTCATCAAATTTGTTTTTTATCCTTTTAAAAAAATTTAATTTGCCTTTTTTACTTGATCTTAATTTACATTGAAATGGATTAATTTATATGAAAATAACTATGCTCTGTGGGTATTTTCATTGGGTACCAGGCTTATACAAATTATTATATCATTTTCCTGGTGAAGCTACCTGGAATTTCAAAAAGCTTTGGTTAAGTCAGTCATCTTCAATTCTGTGAGAAAGTAAAATAATTTCTTAATATGTCTTTTAGTGAGTTAGTGAAAGTTGGTTTAATTTGCATAGTTAATTTCTCAAATTATTTGGCTATGGACTGCTATTTAGAACTGTTGTGTTATTACCTCCTTCTCAATTTCCATCTTCTTTGTTCCCCATTTAACTTAACTGGAGCAGTTCTGTCATGGGTCCTTAATGGGCAAGTCATGACAGGTTTTTTTCAAAGTAAAACTTAAAAATGTGACAGTAGGAATAAATGAATGAATAGTTATTTGTGTGTATTATCTCATTCTGTCTTTATATTTTTGTTCCCTTGGTAGATGCACCAACAAGGAATCCTGAAGACTGATGACCTCATAACAAGGTTCTTTCGTCTGTGTACTGAAATGTGTGTTGAAATTAGTTACCGAGCTCAGGCGGAACAGCAGCACAACCCTGCTGCTAACCCCACCATGATCCGAGCCAAGTGCTATCACAATCTGGACGCCTTTGTCCGACTCATCGCACTGCTAGTGAAGCACTCAGGGGAGGCCACCAACACTGTCACAAAGATTAACCTGCTGAACAAGGTCTGAACTCTTTTCTTGCCTGTCTCAGTCCACTTGAAACCTGCACCTGTAGCTCTAAAACCTAAGAGCCCAACTCTTTTCCAAAACATTTTTTCACATACTCTTTTCTGTGTTGAAGATTCAATTCATAGATGATATGTGAACATAACCATATTTCATTTGATTTTTTTTTTTAAGAGAGGAGTGGGGGAAGTGGAGGGTCAGTGTTGGGGGCAACAGGAAGCATCAACTCATAGTTGTTTCTTCTCATATGTGCTTTGACCAGGCTAGCCCAGTGTTTTAAACTGGCGACCTCAGCATTCCAGGCCGAAGCTTTACCTGTGCCACCACAGGTCAGGTATCACGTAACCATATTTTAAAACAAGAAGAGTAGGACGCTTTAACTGAAAGACCCTCAAGAAATTAAAGTGCGTTTTAGTATGTTAATGTTTGGTAATGATTAACTAAAAGGTATTTAGTTAGTATGAGGTTTGCCCTTATACACAGAGTCACTGGGAATGGGATGGCTAGATAAGTGCGCTGATAAACAGAATGGCAACTCAAATACCATGAGTAACATTGCAATCATTGTCTTGATTTTTCTGAAAAGGAACACAATATAGTTTTCTTTTGATTTATACAGTGTAGTTCTTAGAAATTTGAATAGTAGAAAAGTGCAAAAATGAAAGAGTTTGGTCTTAGGTAATTATAAATACCTACTCCTCACTGTTAAGTGGGAAAGTCAAATGGAGTACAGGGCAGTTCTTTGTATAAGAAATGCATGAAAGTCTGACCAGGCAGTGGCGCAGTGGATAGAGCATCAGCCTGGATTGCTGAGGATCCAGGTTCAAATTCGATGGCTTGAGCAGAGTGGGTTGCTGGCTTGAGCCCAAAGGTTACTGGTTTGAAGCCCGAGGTCGCTGGGTAGGCTGGGAACCCCCCCCACACACACAAGTCAAGGCACATATGAGAAAGCAATTGAACAACTGAGGTGCTGCAGACAAAAAAAAAAGAAAAGGAAAAGAAATGCAGGAAATAGCAGCAGCCTAAGAGCTTCCCTGGTCCCCATCCACTAACTGACAAGAGAACTATAAACCATTTGCCTGTTGTCAACTTCATGTCAGACCAGAAAAAATAGGTTGGTAGATTGCAATATGATAAAATTTGATGTATCATGTTAATTTTTAGAGCTTTATAAAAACTACCGGTCATCTGTGGAGAGTATACATGTCTGGTTGAAGGGTATTGAAATTCAAAGGAAACACAAAACTCTTCAGGCCAAATTAATATATGGCCCCTTTGGCTGTCAGCATATCATTCTGTATTCAGATGGTATCTGTCTGTTCCTCTAATGTGGGGGTTAAGAATGCCAGGTGAAATAGCATGATAGAGTGGTATGTGAATTATCTTCATGATTTAAAATTCTAATCTGTGTGCTTTGTAGGTCCTTGGCATAGTAGTGGGAGTTCTCCTACAGGACCATGATGTTCGGCAAAGTGAATTTCAACAGCTTCCCTACCATCGAATTTTTATCATGCTGCTCTTGGAACTCAATGCACCTGAGCATGTTTTGGAAACCATTAATTTCCAGACACTTACAGCTTTCTGGTAAATCCTGTTCAATTTAAGAGATTTCCTGGTAAAGACGGCTGTTTTAGAATAGTAAAATTTGAGAAGTAGAACCAAGTGTTCTGCTTGGGGTTTTTAGGCATGTTTATTCATAATAAACATAGCTTGTATATTTATATTTGTGTGTTCATCATATTTAAGTTAGACTGCCTCTGACAAATGTTTTCTTCTTTCAGCAATACATTCCACATCTTGAGGCCTACCAAAGCTCCTGGCTTTGTGTATGCCTGGCTCGAATTGATCTCCCATCGGATATTTATTGCAAGAATGCTGGCACATACGCCACAGCAGAAGGTGTGGCTGCAGTTTATCTCCTACAGACGAAGACTGTAACTACCTGGGGCTTACCAGCAGTATTAAAGTAGTGATTACACTTCTTCCGGGCTTAGTGGGAATTCTTTTTAATGAGGTGTCAAGTCAGAGAGAGGCTTAGCAAGTACTTGGCAAACTCTGCCTGAGCCATTCCTCAGTCAGTGATTATGGTGTATTGCAGCTCTTAAGTCTGTTGTGAACTACCCATGTCAGCTTCCTAAGGGCCTTTTTTTCTCCCTCCTAATTCTTGATTTATATTTATTGATTTTTAGACAGGAGAGAGAGAAAGGTTGTGTGTGTAGGGGGAGAAGGTGGAAGCATCAACTCATAGTAGTTGCTTCCTGTATGTGCCTTGACCAGGCAAACCCAGGGTTTTGAACCACCAACTTTAGTGTTCCAGGTCAATGCTTTATCCACTGCGCCACCACCAGTTAGGCTTTAAGGGCTTTTAAAGAAAAGTTGAAAGTCTGGACCACTTCTGTAGACAGCTATATATAAAACCTAGGTATTAGAGCTATGGAACTTCCAGTTTTACAGGTTTACAGTCAAAATGCAAAAGGCTCTCATTCAAGGTTGAGAACCTTACTATATTTAAGTTAACAGGAGAAGATTCTCTTCTATCTTACAGTAAATGAAAAATAACTAAAAATAACTAGTATAGAAAATACTTTTTTTTTTTTTTTTTTTAACAGAGACAGAGTCAGAGAGAGGGATAGATAGGGACAGACAGGAACGGAGAGAGACGAGAAGCATCAATCATTAGTTTTCCGTTATGACATCTTAGTTTTCATTGATTGCTTTCTCATATATGCCTTGACCGTGGGGCTACGGTCAAGCAGACCGAGTGATCCCTTGCTTGAGCCAGCGATCTTGGGTCCAAGCTGGTGAACCTTGCTCAAACCAGATGAGCTCACACTCAAGACCTCGGGGTCTCGAACCTGTGTCCTCCGCATCCCAGTCCGACACTATCTACTGCGCTACCGCCTGGTCAAGCTAGAAAATGTTCTTGATTGGCCTTTTAGATCAGAGGAAAATGTGACTACTTATATGTTCGGCAAAAAAGAGAGTGAAATGATCCTTTGATGGAGTTAGTTTTGTGTGCTTGAGAAGTGCCTTCCAGGAGGAGGAACACAATATATTGAATAAAACTACCCAGGAATGAACGTAATTGGGGCGTAGTGAGCAGGTCATGTCTGGCTGAAAATAGAGGATTTGTGTAAATTAGATGGGTTGTGTTTTTTTTGCCAGGAGTTCAGCTGGCTATGGGAAAAGAAAGGATTGAGACCCAGGACTTGAAGGAATTAAGGAAACAGACCCAGCTGTCAGTTTCTCCATTGGCTCCTCTCCATTCTTTACACTTTGCTACAGGCACAGGGACCTACATGTGTTGGAATTTCTGGAGTCAGTTTGTTCCCACTATCTCCATAATTATGCTTATTCCTTTTTAATGCCAGTCTTTGAGAGGTACTTATGTCAGTATTCCCAAGTTAAATTACTGTGATGAAGTCACAGTGTAGCTGATTCAGCACTATATTTTGCTGGCAGAATAGCAGCTAAGACTTATGTACATTTCTTTCTTTCAGGGATGGCCTATGTATGCACAGCTACTGATTGATTTATTCAAATATTTAGCTCCTTTCCTCAGAAATGTGGAACTCACCAAACCTATGCAAATCCTCTACAAGGTAATTAATTTGGAGTAATAGTTTGAAAATAATTAAAATGTAATGCTTAAAACATTTAAAAACCTAAACTTTCAACAGAGTACGGGGTGAATTATTACTTTTTTTTTTTTTTTTAACAAAGAGAGAGGGTAGATAGGGACAGATAGACAGGAATGGAGAGAGATGAGAAGCATCAATCATTAGTTTTTTGTTGTGGCACTTTAGTTGTTCATTGATTGCTTTCTCATATGTGCCTTGTGTGTGGCGGGGGGTGGGGGAGGGCTACAGCAGACCGAGTAACCCCTTGCTCAAGCCAGCAACCTTGGGCTCAAGGTGGTAAGCTTTGCTCAAACCAGATGAACTTGTGCTCAAGCTGGTGACCTCGGGGTTTCAAACCTGGGTTCTCTGCATCCCAGTCCAACGCTCCACCCACTGTGCCTCCGCCTGGTCAGGCTGGGGTGAATTCTTATATTGTGGATATAAGCCTTTTATTGATAAATGTCAAACATTTTTCTTTAATTTTTTTTTCTTTTCTTTCTCTCTCTCTCTCTCTCTCTTCTTTTCCAAGTGAGAGGAGGGAAGATAGACTCCTGCGTGCGCCCCAACTGGGGTCCACCTGGCAATGCTCATTTTCGGCCGTGTTCACAACCAAATCATTTTTAGTGCCTAAGGCAGAGGCTCTACAGGCCACCCTCAGCTCCTAGGGCCAGTGCACTCAAATCAGTCGAGCCATGGCTTTGGGAGAGGAACAGAGAGAGAGTCTGAGAGAAGGGAGAGGAAGAGGGTGGAGAAGCAGTTAGTCCCTTCTCCTGTGTGCCCTGACTGGGAATGGAACCCAAGACATCCTCATGCCGGGCCGATGCTCCACCACTGAGCCAACCAGTTAGGGCCCCACTTTACGTTCTTGTAGCTTGTATTTTCTTTCTGTATTTCATTGTTTTTTTATTTTTATATTTTTGTGGTGACAGAGAGAGGATAGGGACAGACACAGGAAGGGAGAGAGAGAGATGCATCAATTCTTCATTGCGGCTCTTTTGTCTCCTTAGTTATTGATTGCTTTCTCATATGTGCCTTCACTGGGGGGCTACAAGCGAGCGAGTGATCCCTTGCTCAAGCAAGCAACCTGTGAGCTCAAGCCATTGACCTTGGGGTTTTGAACCTGGGTCCTGTGCATCCCAGTCCATGCTCTATCCACTGTGCCACTACCTAGTCAGGCTCATTTCAGTACTCGTTAAAAAATGGTTTTCTGCTCTTTTCCCTCTACTTACTTTGGTTTTAATTAGCTGTTCTTTTGCCAACTTCTCAAGATGGAAGTTTACATCATTTTCTCTTTTTTTATGCAACTTCTTCTAGCATATTTAAGGTTATAAAACTCCTGACAGTTAGTTTTTCATTATTTTCAGACATAAATTTTTAAATAATTTGTGGTGTTATTATTACTGTTAGTTAAAAGCTGTTACATTGTCATTAAAGTATACTTCTGGCCTTTTTTGTTAAAAATCACAGTAGTAAAAAGATTACTCCCATTTTCCTAGTGTGGAATCAGCAAAAATGTTTTTTTTTAATAGGGCACTTTAAGAGTGCTGCTGGTTCTTCTGCATGATTTTCCCGAGTTCCTCTGTGATTATCATTATGGATTCTGTGATGTGATCCCACCTAATTGTATCCAGCTAAGAAATCTGATCCTGAGTGCCTTCCCAAGAAACATGAGGCTCCCAGACCCATTCACTCCTAACCTAAAGGTAAAGTTTCAAACAGTTCCAGGAATAGAAAACTGTCTTAATATTTTAGTCCTTTGGCTGGTAAGTAGGTGTCAGGCTAATGATTTGCTGGGTGGTCTGATTACACAGAATTGCAGAACATCCTTCTGTAATGCCCACATTTCACAAGTGTTATGTTTAAATTGTTGAAGCAAGTTAGAAAAAGGACTGCTGAAAATTATACCACAGGTACTATCATTTCTATGTGTTTTCTACTTTTTTATTTTACCTTTTACATGAATGATTTTTAAAGTTGTAAGTGTGATGTTTATTCTGCTGAGGTGTCTTTTCCCAAGACTAGAGTGTTTAGAGAAACAAGTCGACCACTTTCTGGCATAGAAACAATTTCTGTTAATTCTTACAAATGTTTTGGTTGTGATTCTTGTATTTATCTGTGGCAGGTGGATATGTTGAGTGAAATTAACATTGCACCCCGGATTCTCACCAATTTTACTGGAGTGATGCCACCTCAGTTCAAAAAGGATTTGGATTCCTATCTTAAAACCCGGTCACCAGTCACTTTTTTATCTGATCTGCGCAGCAACCTACAGGTTGGTTTGGTTTAAGTCTTAGCTGTCTTCCATAGAAAAGCACCTTCTATGCACAGGCTGTTTGTGTGGCCTGTATGGGAGTACTTTCCACTTGATAGAAATATTTTAATACATATGGTAACTTCTTTTTTAAATTATCTTTATTGCATTTATTGGTTAATAAAATTATGTAGGTTTCAGGTGTTCGATTTTATAACACATACTGTATGTTTTACCACTCTAAGTCATTTCTAATGGTTGCGGGAGAAGAACTAGATTTAACATTTTATTCATCTTATCAGAGGCAACCAGGGAATGGACTTTCTCTAAGAATATAGTCTGCTAGTAATTATTCCCACACTCCTGGCCATGATTTTTTTTTTTTTTTTTTAAGCAAGAGAGACAGCAGGACAGACAGACAAGAAGGTAGAGAGCTGAGAAGCATCAGTTCTTTGCTGTGGCACCATAGTTGTTCATTGACTGCGTTCTCATGTGTGTCTTGACCATGGGTGGGAGGGCTCCAGCCAAACGGTGACTCCTTGCTCAAGCCAGTGACCTTGGGGCTTTGAACCTGGGTCCTCTGCGTCCTACGCCAGCGCTCTCGGTGGCTCCACGATTTTTCTAAAGAAATGGTTTTTAATTTGTTGTTTGGGATATGGCTTAAAGTTGTATTATCTTTCCAGTGTCCGCACACCAAAGAAACACAACTTTCCTCTTCCAAATCTTTTTTATAATGGGGATAGTACATATTTTCACTTTACTTTTATGCCTGATACCTGTTAAAGCTTTGGTTTCCCAACGGGTAATGATGTTTGTAGTTGACACAAGCATCACCTATGTGTAGCTAGCTGTGTATTTGTTAAACAACTAGACATGAAATTATAGTGTTGAGAGCAGTTCAGCTTAAAAGGGTTTCGAGATATTAATGCCTGAGCCGGTCCTCGATGAGAGTAAGTCTGGAGCTTTGTTTTGCTCCTTTAGGTATCCAGTGAGCCCGGCAATCGCTATAACCTCCAGCTCATCAACGCACTGGTGCTCTACGTAGGGACTCAGGCCATCGCGCACATCCACAACAAGGGCAGCACACCTTCGATGAGCACCATCACCCACTCGGCTCACATGGACATATTCCAGAACCTGGCTGTGGACTTGGACACTGAGGGTGAGTGAAGCCAGCCAGTTCCCTGAGGCACCTTCTTTGCACTTGAGGCCACAGCAAAGAATTTTCTGTCGGTGGGTCTGCCTGGTTTTTAGTTTTAATTAGACAGTATTTGCTCAGTGCAGAAAAGCATAAAAAGGAAGGACTCACTCAAAACCCTTTCCACATCAGTTAATATTTCAGTATATATGAACTGTAGTATATTTTTAATGCTAAAAAATAAGTAAAAATAGGCCTGTTACATCGTTTTATTAGCCTGCCTATTTGGCAGGCAGCATGTTAACATTAGGTGTATAAACTTTCATGAATGGGACTTTCCCTGCTTGCTCTGCAAAAAGTTCAATTCCTGGTTGAATTTCATCTCTTGGGGTTCTGTATTATGTAATAGAGACCCCAATAGGTGCTAACTACAGTCACGCTCGTTTTAGCACAGACTTTAGAAGGGTGTCTGCCTACTTTTCACTTTGATCTTGAAAGGCTCATCTTCAGTATAGACTGCTGGCCTATTTCTTTTTTTTTTTTTTGTATTTTTCCGAAGCTAGAAACGGGGAGAGACAGTCAGACAGACTCCCGCATGCGCCCGACCGGGATCCACCCGGCATGCCCACCAGGGGGCGACGCTCTGCCCACCAGGGGGGTCGCTCTGCTGCGACCAGAGCCATTCTAGCGCCCGGGCCATCTTTGCTCCAATGGAGCCTCCACTGCGGGAGGGGAAGAGAGAGACAGAGAGGAAGGAGAGGGGGAGGGGTGGAGAAGCAGATGGGTGCCTCTCCTGTGTGCCCTGGCCGGGAATTGAGCCCGGGACTTCTGCACACCAGGCCGACGCTCTACCACTGAGCCAACCGGCCAGGGCCAACTGCTGGCCTATTTCTTGAAGAAGTTTGAGTCAGCTTAAAAATTAAGATTTAACAAAATTGAATATCATTGTGTCCAGAGCCCAGCAAAAAAAGAAGGGAGACTGATACTATCATGGCTTCTTACACACTCACTTTGTAACGAACCTGCGTGCAGTGCAGTACTAGAACAGATTGGACACAGGCAGAAACGAGAGTCCAGCTGTCTTCTATTAAGTGACATTGAGTAGACTGGCAAAATGTAAAACAGTGGCACACTTCACTAAGTTTTTTGGCGAAAAACTCTTGGGGGGGGGGGGGGCTAAGAACTGCAGGATTGTTTGAAAGCATATAGCGGAAATCCAAATCCTAGCCAGTCAGAATGACTTTTCTTACACTGGCCTTACAGTCGTCCTCCCTAAGCTGTTTTCTTAATTTCTAGGCCGGTATCTCTTCTTAAATGCAATTGCAAATCAGCTGCGGTACCCAAATAGCCACACTCACTACTTCAGCTGCACCATGCTGTACCTTTTTGCAGAGGCCAACACTGAAGCTATCCAAGAACAGATCACAAGGTAAGAGAACTTTGTTTCAGATGCTTTTAAGTCTTGCTGTGTCCCCTTTATTGAGGATTTTCTGAGTACTTTTTCTGTGCATTGAACATCCTTTACATGTGTTAAAAGTGGAGCATAGTTGTGAACAAAATGGACATGGTTCCTGCCCTCCTAATAAATTAATCTGAATCACAGACAATTATAGGTTATGGTCATTGCCTAAATAAGATGACACCAGCATTTTGACTGAAGGTCATTGGTGGTGGCAGCACAATTTTTAACCCAAGTCCTGAACTACACAGGCCTATTAAAGCCCACAGACCTCTTTATTACCTCCAGGTTAAAAGGTTATTTAAGCAGCAGAAATAATAGAATCATACTTGTGTTCTCCTGACAGTAAGATAGGAAACTCTTCACCAGGGGCCCCCAAACTACAGCCCGTGGGCCGCATGTGGCCCCCGCTGCACTTCCGGAAGGGGCACCTCTTTCATTGGTGGTCAGTGAGAGGAGCATAGTTCCCATTGAAATACTGGTCAGTTTGTTGATTTAAATTTACTTGTTCTTTATTTTAAATATTGTATTTGTTCCCATTTTGTTTTTTTACTTTAAAATATGTGCAGTGTGCATAGGGATTTGTTCATATTTTTTTGTTGTTGTTCATAGTTTTTTTTATAGTTTGGCCCTCCAACAGTCTGAGGGACAGTGAACTGGCCCTCTGTGTAAAAAGTTTGGGGATCCCTGCTCTTTTTTAAAATTTTTATTTTATTTTTTTTTAAAGGGACAGAGAGAGAGAGTCAGAGAGAAGGATAGATAGGGACAGACAGGAACGGAGAGAGATGAGAAGCATCAATCATCGGTTTTTCGTTGTGGCACTTTAGTTGTTCATTGATTGCTTTCTCATATGTGCCTTGACCGCGGGTCTTCAGCAGACCGAGTAACCCCTTGCTTGAGTCAGCGACCTTGGGTCCAAGCTGGTGAGCTTTGCTCAAACCAGATGAACCCGTGCTCAAGTTGGCGACCTCGGGGTCTAGAACCTGGGTCCTCCGCATCCCAGTCCAACGCTCTATCCACTGCACCACCGCCTGGTCACGCGGGGACCCCTGCTCTTGAAGATTGATTGGACTGTTCACAGCTTTGGAGATTGGGAACCAGATAGATTCTACTGAGAAGCATATACACATTTTAAAAACTGGGCCATACTTTTTATCTAGTGATAATGTCCTATCTTGTGATTATGAAGCTGTAGTAAACTTCTTTGTACTTAAATTTTTGTTCTTGCCCTTTATTATTTTCCCAGTAAATTTAGAATTAAGTTGGTTAGCTAAAGTCAGTATTAATTGCCATTCAGAAAAATTATGCACGTACCAGACTAGTAGAATTTATTTCCTTTCATTGAGCACATTCTTTGATTACTTTTTTGCACCATTTAATCTAATATTGTTCTTATATGACCTCAAGTCTTCTAGGCTTAGTAATGGCAAAAGGCGGGATTCAAACCCACATTTCTTAACTCCTGAATCCACCTGTTTTTAGTAAAGCTAACAACCTTTGCATGTAGTACAATCAATAGGGGGAAGAGTTAGGGGTAAAAGTAATGGAGAAGTCGTCCTGAGCTGGTATGTTCTCTGTGCATTAACTAACTTATTCTCCCCTTCTCCAGGGTTCTCTTGGAACGGTTGATTGTAAATAGGCCACATCCTTGGGGTCTTCTTATTACCTTCATTGAGCTGATTAAAAATCCAGCATTTAAGTTCTGGAACCATGAGTTTGTACACTGTGCCCCAGAAATTGAAAAGTAAGTTAAAAGTCATTTTTTAATTGTCTTAAGAATGAAATTAGAGAATGAGAATCATTTGATGGCTCCTGCCTGGGTGGGGAATTCAGAAAGCAACAGTGAGTGCCAGAGCGAATGGGACACAGTATTGTCAGGTCTGAACTTTTCTCACAGCTCGTAACTCTCCTCCCTCCCTCAGGTTATTCCAGTCGGTTGCACAGTGCTGCATGGGACAGAAGCAGGCTCAGCAAGTAATGGAAGGGACAGGTGCCAGTTAGACTGCAGCTCGGTCATACGCGTGTCAGCCTGGATGCCCCACAGCGCCCAGTCCATAAGCTGGCGAGGAACCCTCCAGCTCTTCCTGACTTTCCCAGCCCTTTGGTTCTCGGGTGTCTGCCCCAGTTACTGTTTGGGTCAGCTTCCTGTCTATGTGGGCACGTTCCAAAGTTTAAATGCATTTTTTTGACTCTTGGCCAAAATTTAGAAAATGCTGTGAATATCATTTTGAATTTATGTAAATATATGACAGAGAAAACTTTTGTCTGAAAGTTCTTGGTTTTGTGCAAAATGTGTCTGGTACATAAACTGGTACCTGCCCAGCTTGAAGAGGCTGCTGCTGCCATGCATTTGTCTGGGGACAGAACTCCACGTCTTCTGACATTTCTAGTGTCCCAAAGAAGTAGCAAAGCCAGTTTAAATATTATGTAATTTATTTTTTTTATGTGGACAGGGGACCTTGAAAATCACAAAGTTGTTTTTAGTGCGCCGGGCAGCTGGGAACAGCTCAGTGGCAATCCCCCAGACCTCAAGCTGTCTGCAGAACAGAATGGGTCCCTTCTGCAGAGGGAAACCGGGCCAGGCCTCACTGAGGACAGGGAACCAGATAGTATGAATTGCCCACCCCTTTGTCCCAGGCTAAGCTACAACAAATAAAAAGGACCAATACAGCCCCTTTTGTAAGGATTTTGAATGTTTTGTAAACGTCTTATTGGTCCAGTGCTGTATCCTAATTCCTGGGCTTTAGCTCCACTACTCCTTGTATGTGTATGCATACTGTCAGTGCAAACATTAAAGTCATGACACCCACGTGAGTCCCCTGTGCCTTTCCTTGGTAGCAGCAGCCAGTGCTGGTGGTGAGGAGCAAAGTGGACAGCCCAGCCCTGCAGAGCCTCCCGGGGCCTTTGGGAACCACCAGCTTCTTGCTGAATGGTAGTTCTCCCACTTCTGGACATGTCTGACATGTTCAAACAGGCAAAAAGTGACTTTTTACTATTAATATTATAGTGGTTCTTCCCTGTTCCTTTTCAGCAATAGAAAATTGTTAGAGCAAGTTTCTATGGTTAACAATTACAAAATGCCCTTTATTTTTAAAAGAGAGTAGAAATAAATTTAAAACTTATCCCACTTACAGTATACCTTCCACCTTTAAAGGCCGTCAGGTCCAAGATTAAGTAGTAGAAAATCTTACAGGAGGCGGGCTTGCACGCCATTGGTGTCTTAGAGTTTCTGCCCTGAGGGGGAGTTGTGCCATCTAAAGAAGCTTCAGGCTGCTGGGGAACTAAAACAAATGCTCTGCCTGCCACTGACACAGCTTATTAAACAGGAAACAGTCTTAAAAAAAAAAATCAAGCAACTTGCTGAAAATAGACATAGTTATTAAACACTATAAGACCTTTTTATTATCATAGTCACATTTCTGCTGATTCAAACAGAACAAAACAGCTATAAAGTGTATTAGTCTAAAAAACCCCACAAACTGGCTAACTGAAAACAAACGTATTGATCCTAGTGACAATCAGCAGATGTTCAAATCTTTAAACATGCCTGGCCTGTGGTGCTGCAGTGGATCAAGCATCAACCTAGAACACTGAGGTCGCTGGTTTGAAACCCTGGGCTTGCTGCTCCTCCCCTTTCTCTCCTCTAAAATGAATCAAGTCTTTAAAAGAAAAATCCTTAAACATGTCTCCTTACCTCAGAGTTCATCCTAGCACACCTTTCCTCCTGTTGGTATTTCATAAGAAAAGCAAAACAAAAGACCCACATTTTCCTCCTTTTCAAGCATCCGTGAATGGGAGCTTAGAATCCAGTTCCTGTCCAGGTCGCGTGTGAGCGACAGGCCCCGCCCCGCCCGTCAGCGCCAGCAGTCGGTGCAGGATCACCTTCTGACCATAGCGAACCTGCAGTGCCTGCTGCTCCCTCCAGCTGAGTCCGGCGTAGGCCTCCTCATTACCGAGCAACTCCTGCTCAGTTTTTAAGTCTGTGGCATAGGCTTGCAGGGTCAACAGAACACTGTCCCGAAGAAGCCTCCTCCACGATTCTTTGAGCTGGGGGATGTTTGTGATTGTCAGGCTGTCCTCTTCCCTCTCATCATCCCATCCATCTTGGTCCTTCAACTCTCTGAACTCCTCAGCAGGCATGCACAACACCTAGGACAGGGGTCCCCAAACTTTTTACACGGGGCCAGTTCACTGTCCCTCAGACCGCTGGAGGGCCGGACTATTAAAAAAACTATGAACAAATCCCTATGCACACTGCACATAATCTTATTTTAAAGTAAAAAAACAAAACAGGAACAAATCCAATATTTAAAGAACAAGTAAATTTAAATCAACAAACTGACCAGTATTTCAATGAGAACTATGCTCCTCTCACTGACCACCAATGAAAGAGGTGCCCCTTCCGGAAGTGTGGCGGGGCCGGATAAATGGCCTCAGGGGGCTGCATGCGGCCCGCTGGCTGTAGTTTGGGGACCCCTGACCTAGGAGCAACCATGGGGCCCTTTAATTCGGACATGCTACCTGTGGGTTTCTGAACCGGATGTAGAGAAGACAGCCTACGTTGGGTGCACTCGAGTCTCCTCTTCCCTCCAACCTTCCCCCACCTGGCTTTAGCTCAAAAAACGTAGGCTGCCTTCAGCAATAAACAGCCATTTCCAGCCCTTTACCTTGAGTGTGGCGGCCAGTTCCTCTCCGGTCAGCACCTCTTCCCTGCCAATCACAAAGGCTCCCTCTTCCCCCACCATCTCCAGTTTGCACAAGTAATGCCAGCGCTCGCACAGCTGCTGCCTCTCTGCCTCAGTTTGGGTCCCTGCAGATAAAGGAGCAGCGTGGAGTCTCAGTACACCCTAGAGCCCACTTAGGCTACCACCTCGTCTGCAGAAAGCATCTACTACTTAGCGGAGCACCGGGGGGGGGGGGGGGGGGGGGAGGGGGGCAGAGGCACATCCATGTGTCCGAGGTTGAGTTAATCACTCACCCTGTAGTGCTGCCTCACGAACTGTCACCATCTGGATGTCAGCTGTGTCATCTGTGTTGTCAGGGTATGGTTCAACAAAACCATACATGTGAATCAGTTGCCAATTAGCCATTTGCCCGTAAGTGTTGAAAATCTCATGGCCTTTAAGAATGGGCTGAGTAGCCACCATCCGAAGACAATTCTGGAGTGGGAAGGGAGAAGCTGGGACCAGGCCCTTCCCAGACCAGCCCCATGATTACTGCCCTCTTAGGAAGACCTTCCAGCAGGTATAGTCCAGCCCTGGGACTGAGGCTATGCCCACCAACAGTAAACCTGCCACATAGTAAATAACATATTATCAGCCCTGGTATCATCTCACATGGCTGACCTGCTGTCCACACTGGTTCCCTGGCACTGTGCAGACCTTCTAGCACCAAATAAATGATGGTAGTCAAGTTCATGAGACTTAACCACAACTGAGAGCTTTGAGATATTTCACTGGAATATGTAAACAAATACATACAGGAGCTAATTTCATCTCTTTTTCAGGATGAGGAAAGTGGAGCCCATTTAGCCCAATGACCAGGCTGCCACAAATGACAGGCACTGGTTTGAATTATGCAAATAGGAACAAGAACTGGGAGGGGTCCACTCACTGGAGAGTATTCTAGATTGGCATTGTGATTGGCTATGTGGTTTAGTATGTCTGCAGCAGGCACCATCAAAGGGGGATTGGGCTCCTTTTCATCCTCCTCTTCCTCCAGTGGTTCCTGAAAGCTACCAGAGAGAACCTGGCTAAAGCTCAGTGTAGGGTGGGAGGCTAGGGGTGGTCCACTGCTCTTTTCCCTCTTGTCCCTCAGCCCTGTTCCGAAGAACATCCTGGCCCTGGACACATGGCTCAGTGGATAAGGCATCATCCCAAGGCACCAAGGTCAGGGGTTCCATCCCCAGTCTGGGCACATAGGAGAAGCAACCAATGAGTGCACAATTAAGTGGAACAAAGAACTGATGCTTTTCTCTCTCCCCAACTCTCTCAAATTGGGGGGGGGGGGGGGAGTCCTTCAAGGCTCTGCTCACTAACCTGTAGGCCATCACAAGAGCCACTAGCTGGTGGTAGAGTTCCAGGGAGCGAACCTTGGGGTTGAAAAGGTCAGGGTGGGCTTCCATGAAGGGCAGCACGATGGAACAGTACTCGCTGCGGATGTTGGCCAAATCCTTCTCCACCGCCTCGGGTACCCCCGTGCCCTGCAGCAGCCGCCGGCGCTCCTCCTGGGGCCTGAGTGAGACCGCACCCAGGTTCCCTCCACAGCCTACCGGGACTCGTGCTAGGAGGTAACCTGTCCCAGGCCAGGGCGGTTCCAGCCCCTCCCATGGCTCTCACCAGAACATGGGGTGCTCCAAGCGGCCCAGCTCGGGCCACAGCGCAAAGTAGGGGCTCCAGCGTGAGGACGGGGCCTGCAGCTCGTGCAGCAGCGCCAGCAAAAGTGGCACCCAGCCCGAAGGGCTCTGCAGCGCGCCTCGCTCTAAGGGAGACACGGGTGAGCGGCCGGCGGGCCGGCCCCGGTGTCCCCCTGTCCCCCGCCGCGTGCCCACCTCGCTCCAGCAGGCCGCTGATCGAGCAGGTGTACTGCGACAGGAGCGCGGCCCGCGGCACCGCGAACAGCAGCTCCCCAGGCTGCACGCTCTCCCGGGCCACCATGCCGTAGCCGGCCACCGTGCCCCGCCGGCTCACCGCCACCTAAGCGGGGGGAGCAGCGCATCAGAGCTGGCCGCGCCCACCTCCGTCTCCCGCCCCACTCCCACTCACCTTGGGACTCAGCTCCAGCCCCACGCGCCGGCACCAGCTCAGGAAGCCCGCCACCGGATCCGCGTCGTCGCCACCGCCCACAGGCCGAGTCACCTAAGGCAACCGAGCACACTGGCGAGGCCCCGCCCCCGAAGCCCGCTGGGGGCGGGGTGACAGCGACGCGCACGCAGGAAGGGCTCGGGGTGGGGGAGGGGACTGAGAGCCGCAGGGGGTCTGCGGGACCGAGGAAATGGAAGGGACCCCCGCGTCGACGGACTACGGGCCGAGCAGCGAGGCGCGGTGGGGGGTAACGGGCCCCACGGGTGGGCCCACACCGGTCGCCCGCGACTTACCCGCCGGCGCTTCTCCCGAGTCGCCATGGTCCGCAGAGCGGCACGGCGCTTCCGGCGTCCCTGGCCACGCCCCCAGGCGGAGCCATGGGGGCGGGGCTTACACCCCGACCCCCCACGCGGACCACGTGAGGTGAGGATCCGGTCAGAGTACACACCGAAGATGAGTAGGGCTTTGTACCTAGTCCAATCAGAACACCTAAGAACGTCCTTCTGTGAGTCCTGGTGTCCCCAGCTGGGTATAGAAATGTGAGGTCGGGTGCAGGCAAGACCTGTCCGGGTGCTACCTCCAGCTTTGTTTTGAGTCAAGCACAATCCTCCCCTTTGGTCTCCGACAGCAGAGACCTCCCGGTGAAGGACAAAAATCCGTTTTCTGAATGCGAAGCGGAGGGCCTCGCGGCTGCAGCTGTGAACACACCAGATGGCCGTCGGCCTGCTTTCTTCATCCCGAATACTCGTTACTTACAGCCACCGTTTTCATTTGCTCAGTGTCTGTGTGTGTGTGGGGGGGGGGGGCACGCACACAGGGCTCACAGAACTAGAATAGACCCCCTGCCATACTCGCTAGTATATCCCTGTTTTCATTTTCTGCATAGTGGGTGTTTATTTTTGCTTGCTTTATTAGCTGACACAGAGCAGGAACTCAGTATCTATTGGGTAAATGGCTGACTGAATCAGAAGTGGTTCAACATGAGGAAGAAATTGCCATGCTCTTACAATTAATAAAATGATGCTGCAAATGCAGAGGTTACATTAGAGCAGGGGTCCCGAAACTACGGCCCCCTGAGGCCATTTATCCGTCCCCCCCACCCCGCACTTCTGGAAGGGGCACCTCTTTCATTGGTGGTCAGTGAGATGAGCACTGTATGTGGCTGGGCTACAAAGTGCAGCGTGGCTCATGTACAGTACTACTTCCAGTGACGCGGGAGGCAGGCATCATGGCTCCGGAAGCGCGTCATATCACTTGTTATGGCTAGCAGTGACAAATATGGAACTGAACACTGACCATCTCATTAGCCAAAAGTAGGCCCATAGTTCCCATTGAAATACTGGTCAGTTTGTTGATTTAAATTTACTTGTTCTTTATTTTAAATATTGTATTCCCGTTTTTTTTTACTTTAAAATAAGATATGTACAGGCCCTGGCCGGTTGGCTCAGTGGTAGAGCGGCGGCCTGGCATGCAGAAGTCCTGGGTTCGATTCCCGGCCAGGGCACACAGGAGAGGCGCCCTTTTGCTTCTCCACCCCTCCCCCTCTCCTTCCTCTCTGTCTCTCTCTTCCCCTCCCGCAGCGAGGCTTCATTGGAGCAAAGATGGCCCGGATGCTGGGGATGGCTCCTGGGCCTCTACCCCAGGCGCTAGAGTGGCTCTGGTCGCAACAGCGACGCCCTGGAGGGGCAGAGCATCGCCCCCTGGTGGGCAGAGCGTCGCCCCCTGGTGGGCGTGCCAGGTGGATCCCGGTCCGGCACATGCGGGAGTCTGTCTGACTGTCTCTCCCCGTTTCCAGCTTCAGAAAAATACAAAAATAAATAAATAAGATATGTACACTGTGCATAGGGATTTGTTCATAGTTTTTTTTATAGTCCGGCCCTCCCAACAGTCTGAGGGACAGTGAACTGGCCCCCTGTGTAAAAAGTTTGGAGACCCCTGCATTAGAGGCTTGTATTCTTAAGTCAAGTAATGCCAAGGTGTGGGGCAGCTGTGTTAGGCTTGCTCATGGGGTTACCAGCTCCAAGCACTTTGCCTGATTGGTACATGAGTGCGTGGCTGCACCATGTGTATATGGCCTATATAACGCTATGAGTGCTTGTGCTTGAGAGAGATGGGCGATGATGGGGGATTATGGATGTCGGATTGCCTGCCTGCCACTGAGAGACGGGCCATTCTTGCCATTTGTTTGCCTGAGAGGCAGTTTCCCCTGCCTGTGTGCTTGTCTGCCTTTATGAGACTTTAGCAAACAGAATGACCCAACCTTTTCCGGCTCCACAGTTTTTCTCCTGTCTGCCAGAATTCAATGTGAACCTGCCTGAACTCGGGCACCTGCATTACACAAGGCCAACTCCCCATTTGGCTTTATTGGGGCTAAATCCCTTATCCTGAGGCTGTTTCCTCAGCTGTGAAACTAGCATAATGAATATGATCCTGTAGAATTAATGGAAGGATCGGTAGGATACTGTGCAGCACAAGTGGAAGCGTGGAAATGGATGGAGACGCCTGTCCTCACCCTGCACGCTCAACCCCACCAAGACCCAAGAGGCACCAGCCTAAACATTGTCTCTTCAAAGGCTTCCCACAGTGGGCATGACACCACCATACTTGAATTCTTCTTAGTTTCTTTATTAGTTTTTCAACACAATTAAGTCTACGTTGACAAGGGTTTTTATTTGTTTTACATTTTGTCATTTCCGAGTCTCATGACATTAGCCACTAGAAGACACAAAATTAGGTTCCTCACTCTGTACAGAGAAGGAAATAATAAACTCCATTAAAAGTTCACTTGGACCAAAGAAGATACAACCTCAATGGAAAAAACACACATAGGAGGACCCAATATACATACATATATATATAATGTATAGATATTTATAGATATCTCATCTGAAAGAACACAGCAAAAAAAAAAAAAAAAATCCACTTGCAGTGCTATCTACAGTAAGATGAATTCTACCAGCTTTTCAAACAGTCACATTCGATAGTCAAAGGAAGCACGTGAGTGAATAGAACTGGGACAGACTAACACTCCACCAGGCTCTAGAGCAGTCTAGCAATGGCTTAAGATTATAGGAGGTGGGTGTATGTGCAGAGGAAATGTGGATGCAGGTGTCCTCCCGGCCTCAGAGCACCCCCCACACACACATGCACCCCAACCCTTAATTTTTCATAGCTCTCTCCCTTCTCTTTTTGTTTTGGGGCTTTGTGGCATTTGATTGAGGCTCCGAGACAAATGGCTTCCGTTTTCCGGGCCTGGAGAGTCTACCTGATAAGGTGGGGGATGGGAACTATATGGCACAGTCCTGGGCATTAGGTAGCAGGAGGGGCTGGGGTCTGTGGGCAGCTTTTCTCTTCTGCCTGGCCCTGTGCACTTCAGGAACATTCCCCTACCGCCCCAGGACCCAACAAACCCCAGCCCAAGCCACTAAAACAGGCTGAGACGGTGCCGAGGCCTGGGGAAGTCTTGCTACCCTGGACCAGTACTAAATAAACTCTCTTCCTAGTGATGCCCAGGTGAAACACTGGCTTAACTTTACCAGAACCCTCCCTAGATACACCATATTTCTGGCAGCCTTGGCCATACTGTCCTCCATGGAACCTGGGGGCAAAAAAGGGATCTATTGGGACTCTCAGCCACTGCTCCCTGTGGCCACATGCTGGCTCCCAAAGGCAGACAACACGAAGTTCTCAGGGAGACACCCGATCCTCACTGGCTTTCCCAGCCTTTCACCTCAGCCCCCCATCAGGTCCCTATGGAGATGGAAGACCAGGAGACTTTCTGCTTCAGGGCCTTGGCTCAGAAATGGGACAGGGCCAGGAGGTGGCAGAGTGTATGTGCTGGAAGACAAGACACAGTCTGTAGGGCTCCTGCCTTCAAGGTACTCTTCCTTAAACAGAGAAACCCCACTTCGGCCCCTGCCTGCCTGGCCCTACAGCACCAGCAAACCAGCCGCCTGGTCGGAGCGCCCCCTTGTGGCTACCGTTCAGATGATTGTCACATGTGCTACCCAGACAAACATGTGCTTGGTGAAGGGGATGGAGAGGAAGGGGGCCTGCAGAGATCCAGAAAGGGTTCAACTGCCACAGCTTCCCGCTGCCATCTCCTGGTTCTCACGCCAGGTCCTGAGCTGGACCCCGCATGCTTGCTGTCTCAGCACGCATCAGCTCACAACCCCAGCCCACCTGCAAACCTGCCTGCCCAAGAGGGCCCTCCCATGCTTTCTTTAACCCAGGACGTTATCCTGGATCCTGGATCAGTCTTTTCTTAGCTGATCCCCTTCCTGCCCAGGCGGTGGGGAGTTGGAAGAGAGGGGCCCGAGTTAGCCAAGTCAACAAGGTTAGTGGGATGGGGCTGGGGCTGGGGGTGGGGAACCATCCGGAGACTGTCCTGCTGTAGCATCTGAGAGATGTAACCCCATTGTCTCCCCTTCACCCTCACAGAAATAAACAAAACAGAAAAGGAGCTGGCGCAAGGATGGCAGTGGGACGTCGAGGCGGGCGGGGACACGTGGGCGTCTTCAGGGAACCTAGGGCTTCAACAGGACACCTCCATGGTGTGGTTGACCTGGCCCAGCCCTTCGCTGCTCTCTGAGTGGGTGCAGGCCTGTGGGCGGCTGCCATCCACTGAGCTGGCACTGGTGAGGGACGCGGTCCGAGAGCGGGCGAGACGGGTCATGCTGGCCGAGGGCACTGTGGACAGAGGCAGGACCGGGCGTGAGGGCCAGGCGCCAGCAGGCTGGAGAGGTATTCACGCAAGCAAAGCGGCCAGGGAGACCTGTTCTTCCAACAGCACAGGGCCCGTCCCAAGCCAGGGCTCTGACGTCCTGCTCTGTCAAGCCCGAGGCATGCAATGCCCGCGACAGTGAGTGAGCCAAAGGGACGGGGGGGGGGGGGCAGTCCGCAGGTGCCCGCAGGACCCTCTCACAACAGCTAGCCAGAGAGATGCGGCCAACGGGGTGGGAGCGGATCAGACACACCAGAGCTGGTGTGAGGATGGGACATGGTTTCAATGCTGCCTGCCATGGAGGAGGGTGGAGCCAGGGAGCAGAGCGACTTTTGCACAGGACAAGCTGTGGCCACCTCACACTGCCCTAAATCTTGTTTCTGCCCTCTTACGAGTTTCACAAGCCAGACTCGGCCTTCCCAAACTCAACCGGCCACCTGTTCAGTTAGGACAGACGTGCAGGCCGCCCCTGCCCCCAGGGCAGAGCCTGGGCTCCACCTCTGAGCCAGTCGGTTCCACCCGCCTGAGCTCTGGAAGCCACACAGTCCAAGGCAGCCTAAAAGCGAGACCGCTGTCCAGCCCAGCCGATCTAGAGCCCTAAACAGACAAAGCCCACGCGGCCCGGGCTCCGTGGACAAGCAAGAGTCTTTGGGCTTTGGAGGGTAGCAGGGCACAAGAAGGTTCCAAACCACAGCAAGACGTGGCCAGCTCCGCACAGCGCAGAGGAAGGAGCAGGGGGAGTCTGGGGGGCGGGGTCCATGCATCGGGGGCGGGGCTACAAGGCTACCTGCTCCTCCACTCAGCCTTCGGTCCTTCAAGTACGCAACTAAGAGAGAAGATAGAGCCAGAGAGGGGCGGGGGTGAGGGGAGACAGAACTCGGGTGAGAAGCGGCAGGGGCGTTGAGATGGCCCAGAGGGGAGATAGAAGAACAGGCACGGAGGGCTGGGGGCGGGGCAAGAGCCCAGGAAGCCCACTTCTGCCCACCCACCAAGCAACAGCCACAGAAGGAACCACACACACAGCACGGACTGATGGCAGCCTGGCTCTGGGACCCCCGACAACAGATGGGGGCACTTATCTCACCCCGTGCCTCTCTAGCCTGGGTTGTGGCACTGAGCGGCTCCTGTCGACATGGCCTTCCGGGCCATATCCTAGTCTCAGTGCCCTGGCCATTCTGCTAGGTCTTGGGGCCCCAGGGCCGGAGGGAGAGCTACTCCTGAATGGGCCTCCCTGCCTTCCCCCGCAGGCCTGTCCTCCCACCAAGGCCCAAGCTCCTGAGGCCGAAGTCTGAGGGGAACAAAAATTCAGGGGCAGGGAGCTTGCTTCCAGATATGTGTGTGAGTGTGCGAGCGCACGCACGTGCGTGTGATGGGGTGCTCACAAGCACAGTCTGGATCTGAGCGCAAGGGGAAGTGTGGAGATGGGAGGGGTGGGAGGCGGCCAGTTCACCCACAGCCCTCAGGGCCCCAGATCTTCGGAATGCCGCGCCCACGTTCAGTTGCTATCTGCTCCCCTAATGCCCAGTGGTCCCATGTGCCTTCCCTGGTCCCTGGACACCAAGCCCACTCTTCTGATGCACCACCTACCACCTGTGACAAAAGCCCATCTCCTGTGCTGCAGGCTGGCAGGGGGTGGGTGGGGTACAGGACAACTTCGGGCAGGCTTCCCCACCAGGCTCCAGCCTGGGTCCTGGTCCCCCAGACATCGGAGAAGAACCCCCACCCCCATAGGCCTAGCTATGCCCTGGTGCCCCAAAGCCTCCACAGGGCTCAGGATAGCTGGGCATGGCCTGGGCTGATGGATGCACAAGGTAGGTAGGGTGCCCTGGCAGGTCTTGTGTGTCCCTGACTGCAGGGGAGCGCATGGTAAGAGTAACCCAGCATCCAGGGCCCGGAACATGGAGCTGGTCAGCACCACTGCCAGAGGCCAGCCCCGCTCTGCTGCCCACAGCTAGGCTCCGGGGCAGGCAGGTGGGCTGGGGTGGGGTGTACTTACTGTAGCCCATGCCTTGCAGGAAGTACTTGAAGGCTTCAGTCAGCTTCCCAGGCTGCAGGAAGGGGGGACAGGCACATGCTTTCACGGGCTGTACAGGATTGGGGAGAGGAGGGAGGCTTCCCCCACCCCCGGCTAGGGAGGGCTAAGAGTCTCACCTGGGTGACCTGGGGGAGCCCCCCGGAATCTGCCATCTACAGGGAAGAGAGGGGTGTGAGCAGAGCAGGGCCCACCCCACGCCTTGCTGGCCCTCACACCAGGACAGGCTCTGCCGACCAGACATACTGACCACGGCAAGGACGCCAAGCAGGCCCCTCCCTGGGGCCGGGCCCACCCACGGTTGGGGGCACTAGCCCAAGGCTGGGGAGGAGGGTCTCACCTTCAGGAAGGTCGTGGTGGTTGGGTCCAGCTTGGAGTTGCATTCAACCTGAGGACAAGGAGCCAGTTTCAGCAGAGTGGGGCAGCCCCAGCCCGGGGCTCCAGATGAGGCCCCTGCCCCATCTGTTAATGCAAGTTCCAGCCCAGGGCCGAGGCTCCACTGGTGAGGGCGGTGAACCGCGGTCGGGGCCCCAGACCCTGGAACTCGTTACAACCGCTGTGGGCTTGGTAACATCCCCACAGGGAGCGAGGGCCACTTTCAGGAGTGCTGGGAAGGCACCAGGGGCCACAGCAGCTGGCAGTGAGGCGTGGGAGGGCCAAGGGTCAGCTGCGGACTCTGAGGCCTCCGCTGGAGTTAAGGTGGCCCAGGGAGACAGCAGCTCCCAGCCAGTCTCTGCACACTGAGGCTGAGCAGGACCCTCTGTGCAAAGGCGGACCCGAGACCCCCAGATGTACTGGGAGCAGCTACTGGTCACAGGGCTACCACTGTTGTGCTCAAGAATTACTTATTTAATGAGTGACTCCGATGTTAGAGACAGGCGAGGTCTTAGTGTCTGAGCCCGAGTGGGTGGAGACAGAGGTGGGGCTGCACGGCTGGGGGCGTGGCCTGGCCCTGGCCCAGCCCCCTTATGTCTCCGGGCCTCCCGCACCGGAAGGATGGGGGTTGTGAACAGCAGTGAGGCCTGGCAAGGTAGTGGGGAGGTGGATGAGGAGCCCACCATCCTGTCCTCTGGGTTTCCCTGAGCTGGGTCAAGGACTGGCTGCTGGCCTGAGGCCTGTGACCCCCCTCACTCCTGTCTCCACCCCCGGGCACAGCACAGCCTCTCACTCACCACCCCATCCTCTGCAGGCGCATTGTCCCCGACCACCAGCATCACCGGGCAGCTGCAGACACAGGAAAAGGGTTGTCTGACCTGCGCAGGGGGGCAGGGGGGGTGGGGAGAGGTGGGGGGAAAGCGGGGACAGGCTGGAGATTGAGGGGACACTCACCGGAGTGTCTTGGCATTTGGCACCGTTCCAGGACGGTTAATGTCCAGGTCTCTGCGGCTACAGGGAGAGGCAGGGGTGGTCATCCCAGGACAGGACAGGGGTGTCTGTCCCCAACCCCCCACACGGTTGTATTTCAGCCACCCCCATCCCATTCCCTACAGCGACATCCCTGGAGGCCAGGGCTGGTGAAACAGGGAGACTGGGACCTTCTCTGCATAGATATTGGCCTTCAGGGCTCCCCATGCCAGGTGAGCCCTCAAATTCGGCTCTCCCTCCTCCACAAAGCGTTGCCCCGAGGAGCAGCACCTGCGTGGTGCGGTCCCGCCTCTCTCAGTCCTGTTTCCCCAGCGCCCTGCACACCCGGTGCTCAGTAAGCAGGTGTAGGAGAAAGGCAGGGAAGGTAGGCCGGTAGGGGCCTGGCCCATTCTCTGCAGAGCAACCCCCGAACGGGCTCCAAGGAGCACAGCTTGAAAACCACTGGCTTTAGCCAACCTCCTCCCATGGGCACAGGTCAGGTGCAGGGTTGTGGGGTGGAGGACGTCCCTCACCCCCACCGCTCCCATCGCCAGCGCCCCAGGCAGGAGGAGAGGGGAGGAGCCCAGGGATCACAGTCTGAAGCCCATTCCCTTTCTGCCCTTCCCGGCGCGGGGGCGTGATCCCGGGCTAGCAGTGACTCTTCTCGGAAGCTCACCTATCTGCTCACCTACAACCGGGGGCCAGTGTGGGGACAATGTCCCCGTGTGCCTGACCCCGCGGGGGAGCCCAGCCCGCCCACCTGTTGTACATGTTCCAGAAGAGCTGCAGGTTGGCCTGGTTGACCACGTTGGCGATCTGCTGCCGGTAGCTCTGCACCAGCTCCGAGTTGTTCACCAGCTCCTCCTGTGCCGGGAGGGGGGGAGGGGCCAGGTGGGGACGTGGGCCCAGAGGGGGTCGCGCACATGTCACAGCCACATGTCACAGCCAGACCAGCCTCCGACTACTCCTGGCAGGCCGGGGCGGGGCCCCCCAAATGTGGGAGACAGGACCCAAGGAGGGAAGGAGGGCTGTAAGACGAAGTGCACCCCGTATCCTTCAGATGTCCTTCAGGCTGAGACAGGTCAGATGCCACACAGCCCCCTCCTTCCTTCTCTTGCCCAAGTGGGCGGGGGCAGAAGCCGCTGGCATCCCTCAGAGTGGGCAGCCCCTGAGCAGCCCTTCAGGCTTCCCGACACCCCCAGCCCAGCCAGCCCTGCCCCTGTGAGGGAGGTCCCACACCCTTACCTGGCTGAAGAGGTGGGATAGCACCGTGTCAGGTAAAGTGCTGGTCAGGCCAGAGAGCTGCGGGCCAACGTGGGGGTCAGAGTGAGAGCTGCCCCGCCCCTGCCGCTCCTGCCCCCACCCTAGCGCGGCCCCAGCCAGGTGGGCCGCACTGACCTTGGTGGCGGCCCAGTCGATCCAGCCTTTGCCATTGGGGTCGATGTTCATCAGCACCAGCCCCTCCACCAGGTCGGGGAAGATAAGCTGCGGAGGAAAGGAAGATGGGGCTTGGGGGGCGAGGCAGGGCGCAGGGAGCCCCAAACCCCCCACCTACCAAACAGGCTGTGAGGATCCGGCCCTGCCCAGCTCACAGGTGGTGGGAGGGTCCCAGGAGGAGGACACACTCTGCAAGGGCTTCACGGTGCCACTAAGGACCCAACTGAGGACAGCTGGGAACCTGTGTGGCTCCATTTCTAGCTGTCCCTGCCAATCCTGCCCCCAGCTGGAACCTTTCAGAATTCTTCGAATTATTTTGATCCTATGCCTATATCACTGTGTTTTGCCCCTTTTAATGTATCTTTGGAGATACTGCCGTTGTAAAACTGAGGATTAAACATCTTCAATAAAGCATTTTGTTTCTTGACTTTTTATCAACAAGGAAGCCCTAGGAACGGTCATTATGTGAGAACCAAAGCCTGTTTTGTTAGCCGTGGTGAAGGGACCCACCTTTTCTGTGGTACCCTTTGCCTGCGATATACACACATACTCATGGGATGTGGGTTCGGGGTGGCGGGGAATGGCCCACAGCAAACAAAACGGCCAAGTGTTAAACTTGAAACTAGAGCTGGAAATTCCTGGTCATTTCTTCTGAGGAAAGAAAGAATTTCCATCCTGAAAATTAACTTTTTAATTTTAGGGAGGAAAAGCTTGCGGCTCCCACCTGACACGATGTGTTCTTTCAAATGTGACTTTCATCACAAGCTCGCCAACTGAACATAGATGTCGTTTTTGCTAAAAACACAACTCGTTTAAATATTACCCTAACTAGTGAATGAGTGATCAGGATCATCCTTATTTTGTGGCTAGCTAGAGCAATTAGTTGTATAGTTTGTGGCTAATAGAAATTTTTATTTAGATAATAGTTAAGCAAGTTATCGTCTTTTGAGGAAATGTATGGAAAAAGTAATTTTTTTAAAAGTGAATTTCCTTAGAGGCAAGAAAGAAAAACAGGCTTTTTTAAGTGAAGAGGAAGTGTGGGGAGGAAGAGAAGGAAGAAAGAGTAGGAAGGTTCCCGTGACTGAAGGGTGGCCCCAGGAAGACCAGTCGTGGGGCTGGGGGACACAGGGGGGCACTCACTGCAAACTTGGCCAACACATAGGCCCCGGCTCCCACTCCGATGCCAATCACGTACTTGAACCTGCAGGAAGCATGGCTGGTCACTCTAGGGCCAGATGTGCCATTCAAACATCACCCAAGCAGTCCCCACCCGCAGCGTTCAGACCTCAGCCAGAGCCTGGCGGTGCTGCGGTGGTGGGGGCCCCCCCCGGCCCCCAGCACAAGGACAGGGTCTGGGCGGGGACTCACCCAAAGTGCTGCACCACGCTGGGAAGCATGGCTGGTCACTCTAGGGCCAGATGTGCCATTAAATGTCACCCAAGCAGTCCCCACCCGCAGCGCTCAGACCTCAGCCAGAGCCTGGCGGTGCTGCGGTGGTGGGGGCAGGGTCTGGGCGGGGACTCACCCAAAGTGCTGCACCACGCTGGGAAGCATGGCGGCCAGCTGCTCCATGGAGGGGTACTGGTACCTGCAGACGGAGCAGGAGGTCAGGCCCAGGTGTGGTCTGGGGCGCGCAGCTGGGGAGGGCCAGAGGGGACTCCGGGGTACCTACCCCTGAGGAAACTGCGACGCCCCCACCTGCTGACCGGGGGCGTCCACGTGGCACACCACGAAGTGCTTGGTGATCTCCTGCATGTCCTCGAAGTTGAAGAAGGTGTTGAAGCACAGCTTGTCTGCAAAGACACACCTGTGGCTGAGCAGAGGGGTGGGAGGCCCGTGGCCCTGAGAGGGTGGGCGAGGCAGAGGTGATCGGCCTCCCAATCTCGCGGGCCAGTGTGGAAACCAACGCTCAAGTGGCTAAGGGCACAGAGCTGAGTGTGGCCGGGGACCGACAGGCCCTGTGTGGAGGAAGGGGGCGCTCACTGCTCTGGCAGACACGAGGCAGGGACAGGCCAGATGAGGCTGGGATGGACTTACGATTGAGGCCCACGTCATGGTAGGTGAGGATGGCCGGGCGGTTCCCCTTTGGGGAGCCCCGGATCACCACGTGCAGAAGGCCGTAAGGCGTCTCAATGTCGTGTTCCTAGAGGGGAGACACAGCGCTGGGTGCTTCGGGAAGCCCCCACTCCTGACTCTTGCAGGGAAAGAGGATGTGGGCCAGTCTGGATCTCCCGGGCCTGTGGCGTGGCCTCCGTGCCCCGTGGGGGCGGGACATCCCACTCGATTCACTCCAAGTAGCCCGCAGAGAAGATGTGACAGATGGAGCACCCCTTCCCAGAGGTGTTCGGCACAGGGACATGTGCACTGATACACATAGGAAAGTTTTGGTCCCCTTTGCAAACTAGCCAGTGGGGTGAGCTGCCACAGCCCAGGCTCTGCTGCACGCAGCCCGCCAGCGTTCAGCAAGGCCTGTTTCCCCAGCTCTCTAGGACAGCTCTGCCACCCCAGCCTGAGTCCCACCCTCATCTGTCCCTCCCCTATTTGGATCCTTCGAGGGCTGCTACTGCTCCTGAATTTAGCCTCAATCCTCGGTAACCACGCCCATGCCAATAGGCCCCGCCTCCAATGTCCACACTTGTCCTGGTCCCACCTCCAGGCCCTGGCTCCGCCTCTCCTCCCACCGAGGATGCCCCTCCAGGTGAGCGAGCGCCAAGGCCGCCTTTCGGTTAGACACCTCCTCGTCCAGGCTCCTGTGTTTACACCCTTGGTTCTGCTGCTTAGGGTCATCAGTCTCTCAGGAAGCAGGGCCTGGGAGCTGCAGGTTCAAGTCCTGTTCTGTCCCCTACTGTGTGACTGGGAGCCAGCCACACCCTTTTTCTGCCTCAATCACCTCTTCCCAAGCCCTCTCAGAGGGACACTGTGAGCAATAAAGAAGCTGATGTCTGCGGGTGTTTACTTGGAGAGAGCCCCAGAGAGGGGCTGTTGTGCTGGGGCGTACTGAGTCTGGAGAGAAGCCCCTGCTGGCTGGTCCCGCTGCAAACCGGTCCCCTGACCCACCCAGCCCTCAGTGGGGAGAATCCACGCAGGCCTGTCTGAGCTGAGTCAACAGCCTGCCCCGCACCACAGGAGCCCTGGGCGTTGGCCCATTGAGTTGGAGGTGGGGTGAGGGTCAAGGACAGGAAGAAAACAGCACGTGACTGAACACCTACTTTGTGCCAGGTGTGTGCACGTGACTGAACACCTACTATGTGCCAGGTGTGTGCACGTGACTGAACACCTACTTTGTGCCAGGTGTGTGCACGTGACTGAACACCTACTATGTGCCAGGTGTCTGCAAGAAAGCAGGAGCTCTTTCCCCCATCTCGCAGGTGGTGGACACTTCAGGGTCAAAGAGAACCAAAGTCTCTTTCCCCGACAGGAGAGGGAAAGACTCAGGAGGTAGGAGACAGCTTCTTGGGGACTGGTCTTTTGGGTCTGGGCCTAGAGGACCACTGTCCAGGCCTGTGTCTCCAGCGGGTAGTGACAAGGTGGTGCCAACCCCACGGCCAAAGGCCACACACCCTGGGGCCACACTGCTGCTGCGAGGTCCTGTTAGATACACTTTGTCACCCTCTAGGCAGGCCTAGGGCCACCGCAGCCTCCCCAAGTCCCAGGCCTGTCCTCCCTCAGGGCCACCAGGACAAGGAACACTTTCTGCTCACTACCACTGACTAGATACTTTTCATGTGTCTTCGCATTTACTCCCTACAGGGATGCAAGCCACAAAGGAGCAAACTAAGGGTGGGAAAGGAGACATGACTTGCCCAAGGTCAAGCCCAGAGAGGGCAGGGCAGGCCTTGCCAGGTGCAGACCTCGGGGTATACGCTGAAGGCTGCCTGTTCTGAGAGCGAGCTTCACCCCAGAGACCTCCCAGCAGGCAGCCTCTCCAGAGGGTGGGGCCGGGGCAGGAGGGATGCCCATTGAATAAGAGCAGATATGTACTTCCTGCGGCGGGGAGGGCAGTCCCCCGGTGGCACGGGGTCACCTTTCGCTCTTCCAGGCACAAGTCGGGGTGCAAGACGGCAGTCTTCTACACCCAGACAGTACGTAGGTGTAAGTAAACAGGCGTCTGTCCCCTCCCATCCCTGCTGTGACCGCCCAATCAATATACCCCTGGGCGGTGGGACCCAGCCACAGTGCCTGCCCCACTAAGGCTCAGCTCCCAGGGACAGAACAGAGTCGGGGGCATTGCCCGGGTGCCCCTCCCGCGCGGCCCAGTAACCTTGGCTGAACCCTTCTGCCGCAGGAGCTCAGGTCCAGCTCAGCTGATAAGGAGCAGGGCGTCCCCAACTCTTGGGGGGCTGCACACAGGAGCGGCCCCGCCCCAAGGGTGGCAGTGGGATGCGCTGGGAGACCCCAACCCCAGGACTGAGCGTTCCCATTGGCTCCCGGTGACGTCACCAGGCGCTGCCCGGTGGGCGCCGGCCCTAGGCACTGCCGGAGCCCGTCCCCCTCCGCCTGTGAATCTCCCCTCGCCCTTGACCTTGAAGGCTGCGGGCCTTCAGCGCGCGCGCAGGCGCGCGGTGGTGGGATGGGAGGGCTCCTGCAATTCTCCAGGTCACCCGCATCAATAATTCAGCAGACCCGGGCCGCTCCGCCGGGAGGCGCTGACGTCGTTGCCTGGGTTCAGGGGACCCGTGTCCCACGGACCTGCCAAAGCAAGCCCGGGTCGGGGGTGGAGGAGTAGGTGCGCCCCTGTCACTCCCTCACTGAGGAAGATCAGTGTCCCTGGGCACTGGGGCTGGAGCAGGAGGAGACGCCCTGGAGCCCCCTGGGGGCCCCTCCGCAGGGTCACGGCTCCAACGTTGCCTTCCCCTACCCACAAAATAAGGCATTACGACCCTTTGGCGTCCCCTCCACTGCAAGGACCCCAGCCTGAAGGCCCGGTTAACACCCCGCCCCAGACCTCCCCGCAGAGCCCTGGGGACCACGGAGGAGCTGCAAGCACCTCCTAAGAAAGCAAGAGGCTGTCCTGTTTGCACTGCGGGGCGGCCACCCAAACAAACAAGACCACCCGCACAGTCAGGAGCGCAGACACCTGCACGCACAGACACCCAGACACGCCGGGAAGACAGGCTTCCCCGGGGCGAAGGTGGTCACGGGGGCGAGGCAGCCAGCAGCCGGCGCGTGCCGGGCGAAGGGCACCGTCCGTGGGATGTGCACACGCTGGCACAGGTCCGCATAGGCTTACAGCCGAGTCACAGCCCCGTCTGTTCCGCAGCCTCCAGCCCTCCCGCGCAGGCCCCGACTGGCAGCTAACCCCGATCCCTCCCGCAGGCCAGGGTCACCGGGAGACTAGAACTAACGGTCTTGCCTCAGTTCTCCGCAAGGTGCGACTCCTGAAGGCAGATCTGATCCCAGACGTAGGCAGAGGGGTGCCCCTGGCTCCCCGACAGCCTCCCTGCCCTCACTCACCCCATCCCAGCACTCGGGCATCTTGCCGAGGGAGGCAACGCGCAAGGGCCTTAATCACTGGACTCCAGAGGCAGGGGCAGCTCCAGCAGCACGGGTAGCTCCCGCGGGAAGGCAGCGGCTCTGTGATAAGGTGCCGCTCCCGGGGCCATTTATATGCGGAGTCTGCCCGCCCTAGGCCCGTCCCTCCCCCCTGCGGGGCTTCTGAGCAGCCACTCGCTGGCCCGGAGTCCCGGCTTCCAGATTGGCTGTCGGGAGACAAACTTGGCTCCAATTGGCTTCTGAGATTCTCGCTCACTCAGCCCCTGCTCCTGTTCCCCTTCCCTCCCCAGCAACATATCATCCTTGATGGTCCTCAGCCCCTGCCTGCATCCTGCACACCCCCCAGAACACAGGCACACCCCGACAGCTGCACCAGGCTGCACACCGGGTCCTGGGAGGTGGGACACTGAACCACATGCACAGGTGCATCCTGTGTCAGGAACACAGGAGCCTCTCACAGAAACCCACGCCGATGAGGGCATGGTGGCCACACAGGCGAGCCCTAGACAGCACAGTCCTCGGCCGACAGCCTGGGGAGCCGGGAGGGCCTGAGAGGGCCTGAGAGGGCCCCGAGCCCAGCCTCTGCATCAGGATGGCCTGGATCACAACCTTGAGGGAATGTGGGGAGTCACTCCTGTCGGGGGCGACCTGGGTGGTGACCCTGCTCCAGGAGACTGGCTCTTCTCCACCCCCAGGGTCTCCCGTAGGGCAGTCCCCACCCTGCTCGCATGCACGCGCAGTGCCTGTCCACACCCCTGAAAGCAGGGTTCCGGGCCCAGGGGCCTGGGCAGAATGCAAGACCAGGAGTGTGTGGGGCACAGCCCAGCTCGCCCGCCCCATTCCCATCCTGCAGCAAGGACTGGAGTCCACCAAGAACAAAGGAGGGACATGCCTGCCTCCCGCAGACCAACCCAGCGTGGGGCCTGGCTCCCAGATCTCCGGGGAGCAGGACACCTGAGCCACCTCGGGCCCCATGCCCTGTCCTCCCAAGCAGCAAGGCTGTGCGTGGGAAGCTGCCCGACAAGCAGGCAGAGAAAACAGAGAAGGGGGAGCAAAGGAGAGCAGAGGAGAGGAAACAGGCCAGGGAGGGGCAGAGGAGGGAGCCCAAGGACGGAGGGAAGGAGAGACGGGGGGGAGGGGTGCTGGGCGCCTGTGTCCCCATTCTGTCTCTTTGGTGAAGGCCCGTGCCACTCTCCCCAGTCTGTGCCGATAGCCCTCCACACCGGCGGGCTGCTCTGGGGAAGGCAGTCACCGCCCGTCTCTGGGTGCCTAGTGACCTGGTCCACACCTGTCATATATGCTACCCTAGCCAGCCCACACCTGTCATATATGCTACCGCAGCCAGCCACAGCCTGTGCCTGGGGGCACCGAGACCTTGCCTGGCCCACCTCTGACCTCTCGCTCTGGAGGAGAGTACAGAGTGCTGGGTCCTGCACATCCCAGGGCAGCAAGGGTGTGGGATGGGGTATCCCCCGGCCCCCACAGGCCATTCTCTTTGTCCCCTGAAGCCACTTGGGCACAGGAAGAGACTTCAGCCACTGGAACTGGCTGCAAAGGCACAGCCCACAAAAGTCTCCCATATGCTTCTCCAAGTGGAGGACAGACGGCCTTCCATCCTTCCTGCCACCAAATCGCTGTTTCTCCATGCTGCCCATGCAATCTTGCGCCCACTCCAACCTCTGACCTCCGAGTGACCTTCCCACCCTTGGACTCAGGTGAGAAGCTGACCTTGGGCACTGCCCACTCCAAGCCACGGCCCCATTTTTGCTCAGCTCACCGCCCCCCCCCCCCAAGAGCTGGATGACCTCGGGCACGGTTGAACTTTCCTGTGCCCCAGGCTCCTCAATGGTAAAATAGGAACTGTGCCTTCCACACAGAGTTGCTATGAGAATGAGAAAAAGTTGCATAAATCACTCCAGACCTGACCACACGCCTGCCCAAGCCCTGCCTGGGTCTGGAAGAAATGGGACAATCAATGGGCCTTTCCATTCCGCTGGCCCCTTCCCTGGAGGCTGCGCAGTTGTGGCTGAACAAGGCAGGCTCTGGTCCTCCTATCTGAACCCAGTCACAGCTCTGCCATGTCTTTGCTGTGTGACCTTGGGCAGGTCAGTCAACTTCTCTGAGCCTCCACATCTGTAAATGGGAAAACAGCAGTGCCTACTGCACAGGCAGCCGCACGGATAACACACTGTGCTCACAAACCTATGAGAAAGGACAGGGAAACTGAAGCTTACCAGCACCTTAGCGCTCTGGGCCCGAATGCACCTCATTAAGAGCAGCAAATGCATGTTAGAATACCTCCCACGTGCCAGGATCCAGTCAAATGCTTTACACATGTCACCTCATTTTATCTTCTATCCCCTCCCCCCCACAGATGAGGAAAATGAGGCAGGCGATGTCTGCTCTGGGATTTTATGTCACTAGCCCCTCCTGGGGAGGAGGTCCTGTTTTTGCACACACTCCCGTCCTCTTTGGGAGCAGGGAGGACAAAGAGGACTCCCTGGCGTGCCCGCAGTGATCTCCGGCTGGCCCTCCGCTGTCTCATGGCCACAGCCCTCCCTGGCCTCTCCCTGCGCTCCTGTTTGCTCCCTCCTTCCCGGGCCCTGTCCTGTCCTGTCCTGTCCTTCCCGGCTCCGAAGCCCTCTGTATTCGGAGCTGGAACTCCTGGGGGACCGGAGCACGAGCACACTGTGGCGTCCTTGAAGGGGCTCGTGACTGTGACCCGGGGCCGGGCTCATAGATCCGGATCCTTACCGCAGAGCTGCGTGTCCGGGGAGGAGCGCGCAGGCCGCCCCACCTCCCACGTCACCCTGGCGTGCACCCCGCGCGAGGCCGGAGCTGTCACAGACACTGACCCGAACTGAAGTCAGGCCCAGGCCAGAGCACTGAGGGGCCAGTTCCATCGAGCCAGGAGGAGGGTCCCGGAAGGATCTGAGTTTGTTCAGGGTGACTTGGTGGCCAGCAGGGCCCTGGAACTGGCAAGGCTCCCACTGTGTCTGCTGCCAGACATTGGCCGAGACCCGGAAATAAATGGCCACTACTCAGAGGGGAGAGGTGGCTGGCCGTGTGAGTGAAATCATCGTGAGGAGGAACAAAAACAAAGAATGAGTTCAGTTTTCACAGAGAATCTGGCATCAAACTAAAGAGGACATGGTTGTCCAGGCAACAGCTGCCATGGAAACAGCTATTTTGGAGCATCAGCTTGGCTTTCATTGGAGGAAAATGCTGATTCAGATGACAGCATCCCTCCCTCCTGTCTCCATCCTCACTCTCCCAGGCCTCCCTTCCCCCCTCCTATTCAAGGAGGGAGGGGCCATCTTCCCAGTGGGCAGGGGGCAGGGAGAGCCACTGTAAGCAGCGAGGGTGGTCCTGGAGGTGGTGAGACCCTCCTCTGGGACCAAGCCGGGTGGGTGAGGGGCTGGCCAGCTGTCGGTGCCCCGTCTCAGGAGCTGAGCTGAGACCTACCGTCCAGTCTGTGTCCACAGCCGAGAGGAAGGTGTCGGAGTTCTCCTGAGGGAGCAGAGAGGGTGGGCGTTAGACCCTGACTGGCCAGGGCCCCCCAGGACTTGGCCTTGAGCTTGCTTGCTGTTCCCCATTCATCTTAATGTCAACAAAAGTGACCAGCGCTTCCCAAGTGCCAGGCATCGGGTTAGTAAGCGCCTGACAGAGGAGCCTAGGAACAGATACTTGCATCAATTGTCCCTCTTCCTGTAAAACGTGAAGATTTCCATTGGCCGGAGAGTAGGGTGAGGCTCAGAGAGGCTGAGTCACAGGGCCACAGAGTGACAGAATCTCTGACTCCAAGTCCTTGCTGTTGGTCACTTTGTCCTGCTGTCCCCACAGTTGGTTTTTAAGGTCTGATTATCAGGGCACAAGGACAGAGGCTGAGGAAGGAGGGCAGAGGTGGCCACGACCGCCACACCACCTCAGGGGTGGGGAGGCTGAGGCCCAGGCAGCGAGGGAGAACGCCAGACTCTCTGGGCCGCACGGAGGAGCCACCTGGGCCACGGTGGCAGCTGCTCCCGTCTTTCCAGACCCGCCTACTTTGCTCTCTCAAAGCACCAGGTCCCGGGCTGTGGGCTCACTCACACCGACCAGTGTGAGACTGTGACTGGCGCCTGTCTGTCCCACTGTACTGCAGGCGCCACGTCTGGCTCTGCGGTCAGCACGGAGCGTGGCGTGGAATGGGTTCCCCAAAGAGATCTGGATGAACAAGTCTGAGCTCGAGAGTGTGGGCACTGTGGCGCACAAGGACCCCCTCTCCGCAAGGTGGCAGGGATACAGAGCAGAGGGGCGGGGACTCCATCCCTCGCTCTCAGACGCTGCACCTCAGCCACTTGGCCTCTGAGCCTCGAGGTCCGCGAGGATGCACGGAGAAGCGTGGTATTGGCCCCTGGTCTGCCCCTGGTCCTGGACTGTCCTGCCCGGGACTCTATGCCACAGATGCTCCACAAGCCTCTGCTGAATAAGCATGTGCAACAAGCAAGAAAATCACCAAAAGTCACAGGAGTGGGAAAGAAAAAACAACAACAACCAGCGATTCCGCCTGCAGCAGGCAGCTGGGGTGGAGGGGGTGGTGGAGAGAGTCAGAGGACACTAGAGGGTCTCACACCCAAACAGGAGAGCTGGTGATAGGGTCCCGCTGTCCCATAAACAATGGCTGTCCTCTGGCCACCTCCTGGTTCCTCCGAGACCTGAGGGCTCCGCATGGCCACTCCGGGAACTTCCCAGGAAGGGGATGGGCTGGAGGAAGGAGATGGGGGTCTCAAGGCAGGGGACAAGGCTGGTTAGTGACGAGTCCTCTCACTGGAAGACCAGGCACAAGAGGGAGGACAAGAAAAGAGATGTGGGAGATTTTTACCCTCAAGACCCCAGGGGTTCAGTTATCTCAGAGAAGGAGGGAGTAGGCGGGTTTGTTAAGAACAAAATCAACAAAACAGGATGAGGCTGATTGTGGCAGGGTGCACTGCGTGCTCTCAGGGCGGGGGGGGGGGGGGGTACCCAGGAGCAGGGGAAGCTGTGGGAGGGACAGGACCACAGGAATATACAAGATGGCCAGAGACTGGCCCCAGGGCAAGGAGGGACTGCGCTGGGGGCTGGGGGGGTGCAGGAATGGGGGTGGGGGTGGCAGGCATACCTGCAGAAGTAGTCACTCCCCACTGGACTCAGTGTTTTTTAATTTTTTATTTTATTTATTCATTTTTAGAAAGGAGAGGGAGAGAGAGAGAGACAGAGAGGGAGAGAGAGACAGAGAGAGAGAAGGGGGGAGGAGCTGAAAGCATCAACTCCCATATGTGCCTTGACCAGGCAAGCCCAGGGTTTCGAACCGGCGACCTCAGCATTTCCAGGTCGACGCTTTATCCACTGCGCCACCACAGGTCAGCCCCACTGGGCTCAAAGCACTTGCACCTAGCAGGCTGTGGAAGGTGTAAAAAGTGAAAGGGACAGACACTCACTAGAAAAGGAAACTCTGGCCTGACCAGACGGTGGCACAGTGGATAGAGCGCCGGACTGGGATGCAGAAAACCCAAGTTCAAGACCCCGAGGTCGCCAGCTTGAGTGTGGGCTCATCTGGTTTGAGCAAAGCTCACCAGCTTGAACCCAAGGTCGCTGGCTCGAGCAAGGGGTTACTCGGTCTGCTGTAGCCCCATGGTCAAGGCACATATGAGAAAGCTGTCAATGAACAACTAAGGTGTTGCAACAAAAAACTGATGATTGATGCTTCTCATCTCTCTCCGTTCCTGTCTGTCTGTCCCTATCTAATCCTCTCTCTGACTTTATCTCTGTTTCTGTAAAAATAAATAAATAAATAAATAAAAATTATAAAAATGATAAATAAATAAATAAAAAGAAAAGGAAACTGTCTCTGAGGTGAGTGAGGAAGGGACAGCCGGACCACTCTGGCAGGCAGAGTGAGGCCAGACAGCACCAGGTGTCCCTGACATCTGGAAAGGGCACGCTCAGAACATCTAGGATGTTTGGGGAGCTGGGGACAGGGCAGATGTGACCAGGGCCCCGGCACGGGGCTTGTGCTGAGCAGAGAGAGCAGAGAAGCTGAGAACGGAGTCAAGGCCCCGGTCACTGAAACGCAGACCCTGGGGGCCCCCTCGGGTCAGGGACTGGGCTCCTGGCTTCCCCATCTGTAAACCGGGAAGGGGGTGTGGGGACTGGAACAGCATAACCTGCATAGACACCCCCCCAGCCCCGAGGCCTAGAACCCTCTGAGCACAGGCCCGCAGCTTCCCCTCAGAGAGGAAGGGCACCAGGAGGCAGCGCGACAAGCAGGCGCGGGGAAGGAATCACGGGGCAGGAATCACTCTGGAATCGAACCCCAGAGCCCCGATAGGGGCCCTTCGGGACAAAATAGCATCTCCAGTGCCTCTGCCCCACTGCTCCTGGAGGCGCACTGCTGGTGACACGTGCCTCGAACCTCAGAGCTTGTGGGGACAGGACAGATGCTGCAGACTAGGAAAGGCGGGTGGGGAAGCACCGTGCTAGAACCAGGGGTTAAGTTCAGCCTCATTCCCTGATTGCTGTGTGAGCTTGGCCAAGCAAAGTTACTTCTCTGTGCCTCAGTTTTCTCATTATTGAAATGGAAGTAACTTTGCTAAAGAACCTCCCAGCCTCAAAGACAGCCAAAGCCACAGAGAGGATGGCTGGGAGTTAGTTGCATGGGCACTCAACTTGGGCGGGACCGTTTCTAAGGCCGGGACTAGGCTTCTCACGGTGGCCTGATATTCTGGCGTTGCCCCCCCCCCCCCCCCCCACAGAGGTTCAGCTGCGCAAGAATGGAGTGAAGACACGCGGTTCCCTTCTTGGCCACCAGGGGGTGCCCTCCGCCCCAGGACCGCGAAGGAGCGACTCACCAGCTCGGCGACATCCTGGCCCCGGAGCAGCGGCTTCTCCTCGGGGAATCGCAGCTCCTGCAGCCCGGCCATAGTCACGTCGTGGAGCAGGAGCCCTGGGGAGGGAAGGCGAGGACGAGGGTTGGGACCTGCAGTGGCCGGGACGCCCGGTTCCTGCTCTGACTCTCCCAGCCGGGCTGGGGGCAGGGGCCAGGACACCACACTGATCGCTCATTCCCGGGGTCCCCGGGGCGCAGGGTCATCGCAGCCCTTCAGCGGACAGCAAGGCTCGTCCCGCAGGGATCCCCTGCTTGGCTCAGTGATGTAGTTGTATCATTTGTTCTTAAAAGTTAAAACATGTTTCAAAAAAGAAAGAAGAAAGGAAAGCAATACAGGATGACCTCTGAAACAATTTCAAGTAAATCTCTGCATTTATTGAAAAGCATAGGGGCCAATCTGCAGAAGCCAAACACAGGGTCAGAAACCGATGGAAGCTGGTTACAGAGGGAACAGAGCTGAGGGGTGTTCAGAGGGCCTAGCAGAGCCTGGATGAGGGTGGCTTTGGTGGTGGTGGGGTGTCTGGCAGTGTGGCAGGCAGAACAATGTTGAAGGAGGGGATGCCTGTCATGACATTAGCATCCACTGGGAGGGATGACATACTGTGACCACTCAACTCACAGCCACCGGCAGGTAGGTCCAGGGGCCTGGTGGGTGTTCCTGGGAGACCCTGGGCCCCTGAACCTCAGGAGAGGAAATGATCATATGTGCACATGTACGTATGCATGCATGCCTGTGTGTGTGCTTGGAGGAGCCAGTGGTGGTCGGAAGGGGTCAGACAGAGAGGGTCCTAGGATCCCACAATCCATCTAGCTGCCTGGCACCGCCACCCGTCACTTGGACTTCAGGATGGCTTAGATCAGAATGCACCAAGAGCAAAGCTAGCCAAAGACACAAACTGGAAATTCATAAAAGAATTAACATTGGCCAATCAATACACTAGAATGTATTAAAGCTCACTAGATGTCAAAAAAATTCAGATTAAAACAAGACACCCCCCCCCCTTTTTTTTTTGCCCAATGCACTGGCCAGCTTTGCGGCGCTGGCAAAGATGTGAAACTGGCACTTTTCTTATATTGCTTGTGGGTGTATAGAGTGACAGATCTTTCTGGTGAGCGGTTTTGCAGAATGAATTAAAACTGCTTGAAAGATTCATACTCTTGGACTCAGCAATCCTCTCCCTGCAAGAATTTCGTAAGGAATTCAGAGAGGGCTTCTGATGATGTCTCTGTAAGAACGGTCACCACAGTGCCATTTATAATATTCAAGAAAAACTGAAAATGCTAGGTGTCAACGAATAGGGCATTGGACACATCAACTATGGCTCAGTAACTTATAAGAGATATTTAATAACATGGGCAAAGGCAATTATAAAACTTACAGTATTATCCAAATTATGAAAAATACAGACAGCCCCACAAACAAGCCAGGAAGGATGTATACCCTAAAATTCGCAGGCATTATCCCCAGTGGAAGACTGAAAACTACAGCCTGTTGTCTGAAATCAGGAAAAAACAACATTAAAATAATAATAATAATAATAACAATAATAATAAAAAGACCATCTGGTGTCAGAGCAGTGACAATACTCTTGCCCACAGCACTTCATAGTTCCCCAGGGGCTTTCTTGTGCTAGGTGATTGCACCTCGACAGGCAGTGAGGCCAGGAAACCAAGGCTAAGAAAGGTTCACGGGCAGGTCTCCATGGGGCCAGGCCTGGAAATGGGGTCTCAGACCCCTAGTCCAGCCCAGTGTGTGTCCTGTAACATTACAGCCGGCTGGCCTGATGGGTTCCTTCCTTCTTTCCCTCCTCTCTCCCCTTTCTCCCTCCCTCCCTCCCTCCATCCTTTCTTCCTTCCTAACTCTATTTTTAGCCCTTCTTAAGGATGAAGGCCTCAGACTTTCTCTTCTGCCCTGACAGGCTGCCAGTACCATTAGCTGGTCGGTCCAAGGATGTACCCCACGCCCCCGCCGGCCGCATCCCACCCCTGCCAGTCCCTGCTGCTTTGGCGTCTCCCTGCGGAAGGCCAGCGGTTGCCTGGGACCCAGGGGCACCGGGCGTTGGTTGGGACCCACTTCTGTGTCAGGGCTGTCACGAGGCCAGGCTGCAGCTCCAGAAGCGCGAAGCATCAGCTCTCCAGAGCGCTACAGCGATGGCACCCCAATGCACAGGAGTCCCCACGGGAGTCTAGTTTGGGGTTGAGATGTGCTGAGCCTGGGCTGCGAGCTGCTGGTCACCCAGTCCTCGTGGAAGGCTAATCGAGACCCGTGGAGCTCACAGGGAGAGCCCTGTCCTCAGAGGCCAGGCAGGGAGGCCTGTGCCACCCAGGCCCCTAGGTCCCCGCACCTCGGTGCCAAGCTGGTGCGCTTGGCTCGCAGGGGTTTCCGGGGAAACCAGCTAACACAATACTGATGGGCTGTATTTTGAGCAAGGCGTCCTCTCCCCTCACCCCCACCCCTTTCTCTTCCATCCTTTCTGACAGCTGCACACTCACCCATCCATCTGGACGGGGAGCTAACAGAAGGGCCCCAGCCTGTCAACTCTTCCCCCATTAGGGCTGTTTTAGCCGCCAGCCTGCCTGAGCACCCAATTCGATGAACCGATTAGCCACCATGGCATCACTGGGGTGCCCGCCCTCACCCAGGCCTGTTCTGGAACCTCCCAGGAGACCATCTTCCCCAAGGCTGGTGCTATTAAAGGGCCAAGAGTGGGCCGTGCAGGGACAGATGGCCCGCGATGGAGGGGGTGGAGGGGAAGAGGGCTGGAGAGAAACCTCGGGATCCAGAGAACTGGGAACGTCTCAGCCCGCGGAAAACAGAGACGGCTCGAGGCCCAGCAGGCCGTGATGTGGGGCCCCGATACAGGGGAGCTCTGGGTATGTGGGGCGCTGGAAAACGGGCCAGGGCGGACATTCCACGGCAGGGAGGGGCAGAGAAGTTTCTTCCTAAGATCGTTATGATTTTAAAAAGAGTCACTACACAGAACAGAAACAGACTCATAGATACCGAGAACACTCTGACAGCCGCCAGGCAGGAGGGGGCTCGGGGGCTGGATAAAAAGGTGAAGGGACAGAGAAGTGCAGAGTGGTAGTCACAGAATAGCCATGGGAATGTCAGGTACAGAATAGGAGACAGAGTCAATAATATTGTAATAACTGCGCACGGTGTCAGGTGGGTGCTCGATGGATCAGGGCGATCACTCTGTAAGCTCTATAAAGTGTCTGATCACAGGTTTGTACACCTACAACTAATAGAATATTTCTATCAACTGCTATTAAAAAATAAAAAATGTTACTTTAAAAATAAAAATGAGCCTGACCAGGCGGTGGCGCAGTGGATGGAGCATCAGACTTGGATGCGGAAGGACCCAGGTTCGAGACCCCGAGGTCGCCAGCTTGAGTGCGGGCTTATCTGGCTTGAGCAAAGCTCACCAGCTTGGACCCAAGGTCGCTGGCTCGAGCAAGGGGTTGCTCGGTCTGCTGTAGCCCCACAGTCAAGGCACATACGAGAGAGCAATCAGTGAACAACTAAGGTGTCGCAACGAAGGGCTGATGATTGATGCTTCTCATCTCTCTCCGTTCCTTCTGTCTGTCCCTATCTATCCCTCTCTCTGACTCTCTCTCTGTCCCTGTAATAAATAAATAAATAAATAAATAAGTCACTAGCTAAGTTATAAGAAAAAGATTACTTACCGAATCATCACATGTGCACTTTACATGTACACGTTATATGTCAATTCTATCTCAATCAAGATGACAAGAATAAAAAAAAGAAAGGAAATGAGATTCCTCTCCATGTCCCACAAGGAAGCCGGCCAGCTCTGCAAGGGCTTAGGGAGCACGGGGCAGGGAGGGTCTGAGAGCAGCGGGGAGGGCACTTTGACTCTGCCCCTTTCTCCCCCCGGAACCCCTGATGAGAACCAAAGGGCCTGACCAGGCGGTGGCACAGTGGATAGAGCATCAGACTGGGACGCAGAGGACCCAGGTTCGAGACCCGAGGTCGCTAGCTTGAGCAAGGGGTTACTCGGTCTGCTGAAGGCTCACGCCACGGTCAAGGCACATATGAGAAAGCAATCAATGAACAACTAAGGTGTCGCAATGAAAAACTAATGATTGATGCTTCTCATCTCTCTCCCTTCCGGCTGCCTGTCTGTCTCTGTCTCTCTCTCTGACTCTCTCTGTCTCTGCCAGAAAGAAAAGAAAAGAACCCAGGGGCCAGCGATGAAGTCCAACCCTCCGATATCGGCGGTTGGGCCTCGAGTCACTGGAACCCTCGCCAATATTTCTTCTACATTACTCACCATCTAACTTTATTTTGAGCAGATCACTAAAAGGATTGCTTCCCTGCAAAATGGGAGTGTTAGCCTTCCTCTCCTCAGAAAGCTTTGAGGTGCAAGAAACAATGGGTAGAAAATGCCGTTTAAGTGGGAGATTTTTGTATCCATTTCGATGGGACAAAAAAAGAACGTAATTTAGCATAGGTGGCCAGGGTCCTCCTTACCGTCCTCTACCTACTTAAGACAACCCTGGAATTCTTCTCCCCCTGTCCTTGGTGGGAGGAAGGGTTCAGTCCTGCTGGGAGGGAGGCTACGCTGATGTTCCCAGTGAAAGGGACGGCAAAGGGACAGGGGAGAGGAGACGGGGCTTCTTCAGATGACAGAGACAGGGGAGAGGCCCCTGGTGAAGGGGCGACTCAGCCACCTAAGTGTGGGTGGATTCTTTGACAGGAATTGCATTTCTTTTGAGTGATTACATGGTCATTCCCAAAACTGTTCCATAAACGTTTCAATTGCATTGATCAAGAGTAGTTGCATATCCTACGAAATGCAGCCATTGTCTGAATGGGAAATGTTGCTCAGACAGGGGCAGGGGAGGTTTGGAAATACATTGTGGAGATTTTCAATTGTTTCAACAACTGGGGGGCTCCTACCAGCATTCAGTGGCCAGGGGCCAGGGGTGAGCAGGGGCGGGCAAGGCAGGGCCACGCTGTGCAGTGAAGACTCGCTCCCCACCCTCAAACATCTACAGCGTTCTCACTGAGAACGGAAGGAGAGGAAAGCTAAGAATGTGGCAGAGTAAAGCTAGTGTATGTGAGAACCAGACAGGTGAGCCAGGGAGGCAGGAGAAAGCACCTGGAGGGGAAAAGAGGCCGGACTGTGGAATGGCTGTCTTGTTTTCGACCACACGAGTGAAGGGCCCTCAGGCAGGTCAGGGTCAGGTACTCTGTGGATGCTGCACTCCCTAACATCCTGGTTGGAAGGCCCCATTATTGAAAGAAAAGGCACAAAGAAATGAACTCAGCCTCACCATGGACCAGAGTCAATCTGGCCCGCTCCTCCCCGGGGGAGGGGTCTGAGCCACAGGCAAGAATGACATCGCATAGGGTGAGCACCTGACACCTGTGCGCACCTGTGCATCCAAACACCCTCTACCCACACCGGGCCAACGCCATGGTTTGAAAAGAAGCCCCAGAAACCAGTGACCCCAGAAAACAGGAACTCAACTTCTAACCACCATATAGGCAGTTGGGAACCCTACCTGTAAATGGCAATCATAACACTCTCGGTGTCCCCATCTTGACCACTGGGGAGGGAGCTGGGACAGGAACTAGACTTCCTTTCAGTGTCCCCATTCGCAGATGAGAAAAGAGAGGCTCCAGGAGGGAGCGGCCGGCCCCCTGCAGCAGATCCGGGAAGGGAACCTGGAGTCCATGCCTGGAAACCCCACTCCATTCTGTCTCCCTGCGTAGATGGCAGGACAGGAGGGTTCGGGGGACACGGTTTTTCTTTCTGTCCCAGCCTCCATCTCCTCTCTCTAGTTACAGCCCCTCGGCTTATGCCCAGCACGAATGAGACCTGTTCTCCTGCTTTACCCTTGAGGTGGGCCTGTGAATCCCTCTCTTTTCACAACACACACACACACACACACACTCACACACTCTCTCTCTCTCTCTCTCTCTCTCTCTCTCTCTCTCTCTCTCTCTCACACACACACACACACACACACAAACTTGTTCTTCCAGCACATTCTCACTGTGCTTAAGCCCTCTTTGGATTCTGACACTCACAACTTAAGACCCCAGCTGACCCAGTAGGCACATTCTGCCCACAGGAAGCACGATCATGCTGTTCCCTCTGCCCGGAATGCCTTTCCCCATCCTACCCCTACAATAATACCAAGAACAAAAACAATCCTTCCTCTTTTCTGCTGACGCTTGACATGTGTGGTTGAATGAGAGAAAATGAACGAATGAAGAAGTGATTCCCCACGGAGACTCCACGCTGTTCAAAGATTGATACTCTTCAGTGTTGGCGAGACTGTGGGGGACACAGCACCTACTCTCCGAGGCTGTTGGCTGGATTGCAGTGGGTTCAGCTGTCTTTGGAGGGCACCTTGCTAGTTGAGGAAAATGCAGATATCTGTCAATTCTGCAATTCTGTCCTTAGGTATATATTTATGCTAAAGGCAAGAGCCCACGTGTGCGCTCAGAGTCAGTACAGAGGACGCTGGCTGCAGCTCCGTCTGGAGTGGTGGCAAAGTGGAAACAACCCAAATGAACATCAGGAGACTGATTCAGTAAGCGATGGAACACCTACACCCCAGAGCACCACGCAGCTATTTAAAAAACGAGGAAGCTCCGCGCAAACAGACAGGGGAAGCAGTCTAAAATACGCAGTTCAGAGAAAAGGCATGGCATAGACCAGCAAGTATAAATAAGCTCATTTTTGCAAAAAATATAGGTCCACATATTTGCAAATTTAAAAAAGAAAGGTGGGCCCTGGCCGGTTGGCTCAGTGGTAGAGCGTCGGCCTAGCGTGCGGAGGACCCGGGTTCGATTCCCGGCCAGGGCACACAGGAGAAGTGCCCATTTGCTTCTCCACCCCTCCGCCGCACTTTCCTCTCTGTCTCTCTCTTCCCCTCCCGCAGCCAAGGCTCCATTGGAGCAAAGATGGCCCGGGCGCTGGGGATGGCTCTGTGGCCTCTGCCTCAGGCGCTAGAGTGGCTCTGGTCGCAACATGGCGACGCCCAGGATGGGCAGAGCATCGCCCCCTGGTGGGCAGAGCATCGCCCCTGGTGGGCGTGCCGGGTGGATCCCGGTCGGGCGCATGCGGGAGTCTGTCTGACTGTCTCTCCCTGTTTCCAGCTTCAGAAAAATGAAAGAAAGGAAAAAAATAAAATAAAATAAAATAAAATAAAAAAAATAAAAAAGAAAGGTCCTCAAATGACTCAGGGTAATTTGCCAATACTTGTCTCTAGGGAAGGGCATTGGCTTAGAAGGGTATAAAAGGAGATCTTTATTCTATGTAGCAGATTCATCAAATCTAAGGTATCGATTATTATAATTCAACTCATATTTTATGTACCAATAGAAAAGAAAAAAAAAGGCTTTGGCTGGTGGCTCAGTGGATAGAGCATTGGCCCAGCATATGGACATCCTGGATTCAATTGCTAGTCGGGGCACACAGGAGAAGCGACTATCTGCTTCTCCCTCCCTCCCTCTCCCCCTTATCTTCCTCTTCCCCTCCTGCAGACAGTGGCTCAACTGAGTGTGACCCCGGGTGCTGAGGATAGCTCTGTTGGAGCACATCAGCCTCAGGAACTAAAAATAGCTTGGTACTTGAGCATCGGCTCCAGACTGGGTTGTTGGGTGGATCCCAGTCAGGGCACATGTGGGAGTCTGCCTCACTATTTCTCTTCCTCTCACAAAGAAGAAGAAAAGATGAAGGAGAAGAAGAAGGAGGAGGAGGAGGAGGTGGAGGAGGAGGGGGAAGAGGAGGAGGAGAAGGAGAAGAAGAAGGAGAAGGAGGAGGAGGAGGAAGAGGAGGAGGAGAAGAGAAGAAGGAGAAGAAGGAGCAGGAGGAGGAGGAGGAGGAGGAAGAAGAGAAAACATTGCCAAAATTAAGACATGATACTTCCCCCATCTTTTAACCTTTTATTTTGAAATAAGTTTAGACTTATGGAAAAACTGAAGGGAAGACAGAACACAGGAATTTCCCACATACCCATCACCCAGCTTCCCCTCCTGTTAGCCTGTCCCAGAACCATAATACAACTCGAGAAACTAGGAAATAAAACATGATGCAATATTTCGTATGAATTTCACCGGTTTCCCCAATAATGCCCCAATCCAGGATGCCACATGGCATTTGGTTGTCACATCGTTTCCCCCAACCAGGGACAATTCCTCAGTCTGTCTTTGTCTTTCGTGATATTGACACTTCTGAGGAATGCTCATCTATTCAACCTGTAGAACGTCCCTCAAGTAGAGTTTGTCTGTGGTTTGCTTCTGATTAGACACAGGAAAGAACACAGCAGTGATGTGTCCTTCTCACTGCATCCCACCGGGGTAAGTGCTGTCAATGTGTTCTATTACTGGGATGTTGACCTTACACTTGATTAAGGTGATGCCTGCAGGTTTCTCCAGCGCCGAGTCACTAGATTTCCTTTCGTAATTACAAGTATCTTGTGGGAAGATACTCTGAGACTATGTACACGTCCTGTTTCTCATCATACTTCCACTAATTTTAGCAACCGTCGACGGTTGCTAAAATTCTTGCCTATAATTATTATTGTGGCATTTGCTTAATGATAGTTTTCCATTTCCGTCATCCCTTCTACGCTTATTAATTAGAATTATCCCGTAAGAAAGAGCTGCCCTTTCTCCTCCAATATATTCATTTACATCAGTTGGAACTCACTGGTATTTATTTCATTCTAAGGATAGTCTTCTCACAGGATACCCTTACTCCTCTGAAATGCCTAATGTATTACTGTTTGGAGGAACAACATTCACCTGGCAAAGCACACACCCCAAGAACTCCTAGGATCTTCCTGCCTCAAATACAATGTCTGCAGAAGGGTGCCCCGTGTCAGGCCCCACTCAACATCCAGGGCCCTTCTTCTCAGAACAGCACCTGGTTTCCCTTTGGAAAAGGTCACCCTTCCCCCACTCTCAGTCCATGTGGTTCAGGCAGGGATGGCCACACCCCTATCGGCGCCCCAGTGGCCCAGGCCTAAGTCATTCATTCATTCATTCACCAGATTTTGATTGAGCACCTAGTATATGCCAGGCACTGTTCTAGGCACAGGAGACAACATACTGACCCTTACAGACAACAGGTCCTACCTTTGTGGAACTTTCTAGGTGGGGAGGCAAACCATCAACAAATCTAACTCAATACAGGTGTCTCAAAGGTGCTGCGTGCACAGAGGAAGTGATGTCAGAGAGGGAGACGGGGAGTGGGCCTGGGAGCTGTGATCTGAAACAGGGTGTAAGAAGAGGGGTCTCACTGCCCTGGCCGGGTGGTTCAGTGGATAAACCATTATCCTGACACACCTAGGTCAAAGTTCAATCCCCAGCAGAGCAGGTAGGAGAAGCAATCAATGAGTATACAACTAGATGGAACAACTAAGTGGAATGATCGGAGGGGGTTGATTCTTCTCTCTCTCTCTCTCCTTTCCTCCTCCTTCTCTCCAATCAATGGAATGATTTAAAAAAACATAGAAGGGTGTCTCACTGGGGAGGCAACATGAGCAAGGCCGAGAGGGAGGGGAGGGAGGGAAGAGAGGGCCTGCGTTCCCCGGGAAGAGCGCTCAGGGCAGAGGGAACAGCCAGTGCAAAGGCTGTGGGGGTTTGAGCAGAGGGGTGATGGGATAGGACCTCCATTTTATTTATTTATTTATTTTTGTATTTTTCTGAAGCTGGAAACGGGGAGAGACAGTCAGACAGACTCCCACATGTGCCCGACCGGGATCCACCCGGCCCGCCCACCAGGGGCGAAGCTCTGCTCACCAGGGGGCAATGCTCTGCCCCTCCGGGGCGTCGCTCTGCCGAGACCAGAGCCACTCTAGCGCCTGGGGCAGAGGCCAAGGAGCCATCCCCAGCGCCCGGGCCATCTTTGCTCCAATGGAGCCTTGGCTGCGGGAGGGGAAGAGAGAGACAGAGAGGAAGGAGGGGGAGGTGGAGAAGCAAATGGGCGCTTCTCCTATGTGCCCTGGCCGGGAATCGAACCCGGGTCCCCCGCACGCCAGGCCGACGCTCTACCGCTGAGCCAACCGACCAGGGCCAGGACCTCCATTTTAAAAGCTCCCTCCTCCTGCTCCGTGTGGAACAGACCTGGGGCGCGGATGCCAGCCAGGAAGCCAGGGACTGCAACTATTCAGAAGACAGCAGCTTGTGTCACGATGGCTGGAGGGACAGAGTTGTCATTCATGAGCTGGGCAGACCTTGCACATACCAGGCACCGTTCTTGGGGACAGCTCAGGCTGAGCCAGGTGACACTACAAGTGGCAGGTGGGTTTAAGAGTCTGCACCTCAGGGCAGAGGCTGGGGCTGGTGATATCAGCATCCTGATAGTGTCTGAACGCATGAGACTAGGTGAGATCCGCTAGGGAGGGAGTCGGAACAGAGAAGATGTCCCAGGACTGAGTCCTAGAGAGAGGAGGCGAGGAGAGAACAGCACAGTCCAATGAGAGGGAACAGCCCATTGGGCAGGGGCCTCCGAGATGGTTCAGGAAGGGCCCAGGCTCCAATCAGAACCAGCCCTTTGCTGGAATCCTTGGGGAAGAGAAGCTCTTTGCTGGGTTACCAGGTAGATGGTCTGTGAGCCAGCAGCCAGCTTGCCACCACAAGGAAGGGCCAGATTTAGAACCAACCCAACCCAAAGAACCGGTAGCGACGTCCTTTTCCCTGTTCTTAGGGAATGGCGGAGGTCAATACCCACCTGAATGACCCCTCCTCCCTGGGGTTTTCTGAGAACACGCCCTCTGCACAACACCTTGGATTGGGTTTATCAGAACCCCAGCACCTCCCACTTCCTCCTACACATTTGTTAACTTTTAGTTTTAAAAAATAAAAGTTGAATTTCACACGATACGCATTCACTGAGAAAAGTCAGAAAAACAGAAGAGCAAAAGGGTGTGAAAATCACATAGAATCCTATTCACCAGAGAAAACCACCATTAACAGTTTTATCTCCTTTCCTTCCTATTTCAGAGCTGCTCTCGACACTGCAAAACAAAACAGAACACCAAGAATGCTGTTTGGAAGCATCTTTTGGACCCTGGAGCCAGATATCCTGGTTCAAATTCCAGCCGGCCAGTTACCATCTGGTGACTTTTGGCAAATTACCTAACTTCTCTGTGCCTTCTTTTCCTTGCCTGTCAAAAGGGCGAAATGATAGCTCCTACCTCACAGGTTGCTATGACGATGAGTTAATGTATAGAAGGCACTTAGGACTACGCCTGGCACGTGGCAAATGCCATCTAAGTGTGAGCTGTCATCACTGTTATTATTACATTAGTATTACATAAGGGGACATCTGTTCAGGTGGATAGACAACTTTGGCAGCACGATTCACAGCTGCCTGGGTCCCTTGGTATGAACGCCTTCCCATGCATTTAACCCCCTCTACCTGTTAGGCATTTAGGTTATGATTTCCAGCCTCTATTTTTCTTCTACGAACAACTACAGGATAAGCATCCTTGTTCAAGCCCCTCTGCACACATCTTTATTTGTTCCTGAAAACTCAACTGCTGAGTCACAGACCACATATATTATTCAGCTTTTGAGACATCATTGCCAACTTGCCCTTCATAAAAGTCACAATCGCTGACCATCGTATGTTCAGTGGAACGGCTTGCTGGACACCCGCCCCGCCTCACCCGTGGCCCTGGGCACAGCCGGCGGTCCACACGCCTCTCCTCTCCTCAGGCAGACCGCGCCTCCCTGCTCACCTGTGCAGCCCCCATGCCCACAGCCCCACGGCCCAGGGAAGCAGTCAGGTTTACGGAGACGGGTGGACCTGACGTGGGGACTCGGGGTCGGATGTTCCGCCTCCTGGGGTCAATCTGTGCTTCACTTTCCCTCACGTGTAAAATGTGGGTCAACACACCTGCCAACGATCAGGTCCTATGTCAATGTCATTGGTGAAATTGTGAGAGAGACAAAGTCCATGCATTAAAATAACACCAAAAGCCCAGACAGAAAAGTTTTGCTTTTAAATCACACATCAGTAAAAAAGTGTATTTTTAAAAATTTCCAACATCCAATACTGAGACTCCCAGGGGAGCATTTCAGAGCCCAGACCTGCCATTTAGAAGCTCTCTCTGAACCACTGTGAGGACATATTGTTTGAGTGCAAATGCACAAAAACTGTCACCTTTCTACTTGCAGTGGGACTAATGCCCCACTTTCCCACATCACGCTGGGAAATAAAAAAGCACCAATCCAGAGGCACTGAGAGTGTGCCCTCTGGAGACAGCAGCAAGCCTGCGTGGGGCTGCCAGGACACTGGGCTCCTTCTCATGATGCTAATGACGTAGGGCCATTATTCCCATTTCACTGATGAGCAGAACTCGGTCTAGAGAAGTTAAGAATTTGCTCAAAAACTGAGAAGAAGGGACGAGACCCTGAAATTCACATTCTCTGATTCCCAAATCCCGGCCCTCCCTGAGCCTGCAGACACTGTGAGGACATCTGGGAAATGCATCAGTCACCCCCACAGCCTGCGGGGACAACCCCTACCGCCTCCCCGCCTCTCTCCGGAACGGAAAGACGCCCAGGCTAGGCATGACAACTCACGGGCACCCTGCCAGCCCCGGGCGTGAGGGGCACCTGGCTTTTCCCACCTGGTGTCAGAGCTGCGGAAGGCCAACCAGGGGCCAGGTCCCTAGTGTCATGCCCACCTTGTCCCATTTGGCGGGAACCTAAGGCCTAAGCAGGGTTCCCTCGGAGGCACATCTCAGGGAGGCCCGGATGGTGTTGAGAACCCAGAGAAGGAACTGGAACATCCAGGGGGAAAGGCATCAGGTGACTGGAGCGCAGGGGGGAGGGGGCGGCCCCAGGACACTGAGGTGGCAGCCTGGGGACAAGAGCACAACTGCTGTTTGCGGACCGCCCGCCTGCCTGACACTGCACTCAACACCTAACTCACCCTCTCCCTTCTGCTGCTGAAGAGCATGTCCTGGTGGGTACCACGATGAACCCATTTTACAGATGAGGAAAGTGAGGTGCAGAGCAACTGCGAGAATGGCCCACAGCCATGTAACTGGAACACACAGGACAACCCAGAGCTCAGGATGGAGGTGTGAAATCCAGCTCCACCTCTTCTCAGCGCTGTGAGGTGAGGAAGCGGCTGGCCTTTCGGTAAAACGGCACGATAATAACATTGAGGGATGTGAAAACTATAGAGAGCTAAATAAATATGAGTTTAACCAAAAGGTCCGGTGAAACGATTTTCTAATGCTGACATGGGGATCTCTAAGAAATTGTCCCGGAGACACAGGTTATGGGTGGGCTATGTGAGCCTGGACTCAGTCAACACTTAATGCCCACTTGCTGTGTGCCACCCCAATGAACCGGCCAGTGCCCTGACTGTGACCTGTTCTCATCCAATGGGAACATGGGTGATAAAGTAGGGCAAGCAGGGTAGGGAAAGAGCTTAACTTCCTAGTGGCCACCCACCCAGGGTAGGTGGAGTCCTCCACTACAGGGACAGCCAAGATCAAGGAACCAGAGGGGAGATGGAGCCGAGAGGTGCCCAGCAGGGCTCGCCCCCAACCAGGGGTGTCATCTGTGCTATCTCAGTGAGCCACTCCAACTCTCAGAGGGCGGGGTCAGTAATTCAACCTCTAAGATGAGAAAACTGAGGTCAGAGAGGTTAAGTAACCTGTCTGAAATCACACAGGTGGCCAGCAGTGGCCACCTTTCCCTTTCCTTGAATCTGTGGGACAGGGAAGAGGACAAGAGGGAGCTGAAGAGAAGAGGGAGGCTGCAAAGACCACAAGACAGCTACTGAGGAGATGCACTGTCTCCCAGGGTGACAGTGATCAATGACATTCACCAAGGGGGGTCCTGATTCAGCCTGAACAAGGCCTCAGGCAGTCTGTCAGAACCGTGCAAGCCTGTCTGATGAGGGAGGAAGGGAACTCACTGTACCTGTCCCTAGAAGATGAGGGTCCCAACACTGAATGGGGACCCCAAAGCCTGGACCCCCACTGGAGCCTTGCACATGCTCCCTGAGAGCATTCCTGCTCCAGGCCCTCCGTGGCTGGACAGCTGGACCTGCATGCAAGGCTCTAAGAGCCCCTGGGGTTGGAAAAACTTCCCCTCGGGGGATTTAACAAGTTCAGCCACCAGTGCGGTTCCCTTTGAAGTCAGGTAGACAGGCTGGCCTCAAGTGAGCTCTACAAGGAAAAGCTGGCAAGAGACTGGAGGAGGGGCCCGCCCTGTGATAACTGGGCTCAGATCTGGCACTTCTGAGGACCTGGCCAGAGTTTCCAGCGCTCTGGGGACAGGCCCCCACGCCCCACTGGGTGTGAGCCTGCCACGGAGCCAAGGAGCAGCCAGCACTGCTGCTCTAACAGGCACTCACAGCCTGAAACCTCACTCAACCTACCCCCACAAACTCTCTCCCTCCCTCCTTCCCTCCCTCTCTCTCCTTCCAGGCTCCACTTCAACCCACTCCCAGTTCAAGCTTCTCACACCCCAGGGCCTCAGCAATATGCTGTTCCTCCATCCGCCAGCCTGTAATGCTACCGCCCTCTCCATTAATAGAAATCCTGCCTTTTAGAGTCCAGTTCAAACACTGCCCCCAGCTCAAAGCGCTCTGCTTCGTCCCCACTCAGATCCCAACCCGTCCCCTGAGGGAACCCCCACACTGCTGCCCTTTTCCCATCTCCTAACAGGGTTCCTGTGCTCTGTTCTCCTTCACCAGACAGTAGGGTCCTCAGGTTAGGGACCAAACTGCCCAGGTGCCAGAGGACACTCACTGGAATCCACATGTCCATCCAGGATGCACTGATTGAGCCCCTCCCGGGCCCAGGGCCCGGTGGGATCCGGACTGTTTCCCTTTCCTAGCCTCCCTTCCTCCTGCCCAGTTTCCCCACAGCGGAGACCCCCGAGGCCGCCTGTGCCTGGGAGAGTGGATCCTGCCCTTCAGCACCCTGGCCCCAGTCCTTGCTCCTTCCGCCTCCTCCTCTGGGCACACCAAGTCACAGCTCCCTGCATGTGGCTTCCAGCGCCGTGTCTGGCCACTTCTCCACAGGGGCTCCGAGGCTGCGGGTCCCCAGTCATCGGGGTCCAATCTAACTTCCCACTTCCCAGGCCTCTTGGCCTCTGCATCCAGCGGGAAACTTCTCCTGGGAGACTAGCTCAGACTGTCACCGGGAGCAGGAATAAGAGCTATGGTCTGGAGCTCCTTTCTTGAGGGGACCGAGCGGCACTGATTGGAGGGCAGGGATTCTAAGCTCCCTTTCTCCTTAGGGAACCGGACCGGAGCTCGGCCACTCCGAGACTGCAGGAGGCCGCTCCCCTGGCCCGCGCTCCGGGACGCTGGGGACCTGGGGAGACGAGCCGGGCGGGGCCGGGCGGCCACAGGGACTGGCGCGCACGGGCTGGGAACCAGCTGGCATCTCCTCCAGCCCCAGCCGGAGCCGCCCAGACCCGGCCGCCGCGCCCCGCGCCAACTCGGACAGCAGCGGGCGGCGCGGGCGGCCGAGGGGGGCGAAGGGGCGCGGTACCTGTCAGCAGCCCGAGCTTGTGTCCCAGCACCTTCATCGCGGCGCCCGGCGCTGTCCCGCGCTGCCCGGCGTGGGGGAGAGGAGCGGGAGGCGAGAAGCGAAGTAGCCCGAGAGCCGAGAGCAGTGCGGGAGCAGCTGCCGGAGCCGGAGCTCTCTCGCCGTCCCCCGCCCCCCGCGCCGCGCTCCCCCCTCCAAAACGCTTTTAAAAATCCACCAATTGGACGACCGCGCACCCCTAAAAGGCGTCCGCCGCCACCTGGTCGGGGTGAACCACGGGAGGGGAGGGAGCGCGCGGGGTGGGTGCGGTGACACTCGGGAGGCGACCAGAGGGGGCCCGTGCGCCCCGCGCCGGAACAAAGAGGCCCCGCCACACGGGCGTCGTGCTGGGGGAGGCGCGGGCGGCGGCTGGGTCGTGGTCCCTGGGGTCCCCGCGTCCGGCTGGAAGGCGAGGAGGGAGAGCTCGGGTGGGTGGGGGTGGGGGTGGGGAGGGGAGGGTGCCTCCCTCGCGTGGGCGCAAGGTGGCCCCGGCGACAGGGCGCCCAGCTCGCTGAGTCTGGGGTCGTGCGCAGCGGCTGCACCGCAGCCACAATGACAGGGGGACAAGGGAGCAGGGCGGAGGGCGGCGCCAACTCACCGAGGGCGATGCGAGCGAGACAGACAGACAGACAGACGCGCAGGCGGGAGCAGGGCCTCGCCGCGGCCGCCGCCGACGCGCGGGTGCGGGTGCGGGTGCGGGTGCGGGTGTCGGCGGCCCCGGGCCCCTTAGCGCGCGGCTGCCAGGGGCGGAGGCCGGGCGAGGGCGGTGCGCCTCGGGGGCGTGCCCACGTGGGTGTGGCTGGTCCCGGGAGGCCTTCCCGGGCTCAGCTTCTGCCTCCTACCGCGGTGGGAGTGCCCGTGGGTGGAGGGGCAGGCGGGCGAGGGGAACACCGCGACGCCAGGTCCCGGTGGACTCCCGCCGCTCCCCTCCCACTCCTCACTTCCCGCGGGCGCCGGGGGGAAGGGTCCCCGCTGCTCGGACTCCGCCAGGTGCGGAGGGATGCCCCGCCTGCCCCTCCGATCCCCTTGCAGCTGAGGGGCGTCCGGTTCCCGAGGGAGGGGGCAGCCTCCGCCTCAGTCTTTGTTTAGATTACTGAGGGGAACCCCAGCCCGGAGGAGGCAGCACCTCTCCCTCCCTCTCCTCCACCTCTGCCGTCTTGTGGAAACCGCTGGGGATAAGCCCTGGGGGAGGGGGGGTGGTCAGGAAGAACCGGGTGTCCAGGGGTCCTTGGGTCGTCTTTCCTCCCACCTTCAGGGTTTCCTTGGGGAACTCCCGTGGGAGTGACAATCTCCAGGCAGAGATGTTCTAGGCCCTCAGCCCCCTGGCAGGTGAAAAGGTCCTTGCTCCCCTCAATTGACCTCCACTAAGGGAAAAGCTCGTTCTGGTCTGGCCCAGGGGGCGTCGCTCCCCTCACCTGTCACCCCAAAGGAGGGAGCGCCAAAGCCCCTGGCTAGGGAGAGTGGAAATCTGATGACCTGAAACGTTGACTTGGGCGAGACAGCTCAAGAGGAGGGGTCCCGGACCGGGTTCTATTCAGGCTGTGCCAGTGACCTTGGGCGGGGCCCTGCCTTCCCGGATTCCAGCTTTTTGGTGTAGAGTGAATGTGTTGGACCAGGTCGTCTGGGAAGTTGGGGGAGGCAGTGGAGTGGGAGGTCAGGTGCATTCTGCAGTGCCTCCCTTGAGCCCCTGTATTTGGGCTGGTTTGTGGAGAGGCCATGGAAGCTGCTATGGCCCTGAATGAACAGAATCACTAGCCTGAGGAAGCTGGTCAGACTTGGTAGCCCCAGACGGAGTGTGCATTCTTGCTCGAGGTGCAGTATATAAACGGTATGGGAGGCAGCGAGCTCGGGTTCTCCTTACAGCCCTGGGGCTCACCTTGGGGATATCCTTGCCTCTCAACCGCCTCTTCTGTAAAAGGGGGTGGGAGGAGGTCAGTGCGGACAGAGTGAACTTCGATGTCCAAAACATCCAGGAGACCGTGGTTCTATTTATACGAGTCCGGAGCCAGTCCTTAAGAACACAAGCAGGTTCTACAACTTGCTGGCTGAGTGATGTCCAGTAAGTTACTTAGTCTCTCTGAGCCTCCATGTCACACTGGGTGAAACTGGGATGATGTGGACCTCAGAGGGTTCTGCTAAAAATTAAATGACGAACATAAAGTGCTCAGTGTAGTGCCAGGCACATGGTTGAAGTGCTCAGTAAACAGTTGCCTTTATTCTTGATGATGAAATTGTTATTATTGCATTAGAGATTCAGGCAATCCTGAGTTCTACCCTTTTCAATAATTTCAGACCTAGTCATTAAACAGAATGAATTGCTGATGTTCCAGTGACATAATTCACGAGACCCAGCCTGTCCTGAACTCAGAGGAATACGGCCCAGGAGGGTGTATAAGGCTGCCTCGGAAGAGCTTTGCAACTATGACCCATCTGTCCATGCGTGGAATGGGGTCTGCATGGCCTTGAACTAATGTAGACAATCCACTTGGTTCAGATAACTCATGAACCCCAGGGGAGCATTCAGATGGGTTAGGTTGTGGATTTGAGCCCTAAGAGTAGAGACAATAGATGATGAAGAAATGTGGTTGTAAGAACATCCCCCTTCCTGTATGGGTGTGACGGCAGCAAAGGCAGGTAGGTGCTCAGGAAGAGGGCAGGTAGAAGGACCCTGGCCCCTCTGGAGGAGTCAGTCAAGCGAGGTAATGAGGAGTCCTCTAGGAGCCAGTGGAAGGCCAGCTCTCAGTCCCTCCTGCACTGGGCTCTTCATCCCTGCGAGGCCGGCATGGTGTTCGGGGGCAGGCTGGATGGCAGGGGTTTTGGCAGCGGAAAGTAGAGCGTGGCCGGGGGCCAAGCTGTTGGCTGGGACGGGGGCCTCTAGGACGTGTTCTCCAGCCTTGCTCTCAATGACCTGACAGATGCTGCCTAAGCCGCTGCCTTCTCTATACTCCCCTTTGCCCGTCTGTAAAATGGGCAGGAGATTGGCCTGTCCCTCAGCTGCAGAGGAGACATAGCCTCCCTGAAGATCTCTCTGAGCCTCCATTTCCCCATCGGGAAACTCAGGCCAGTCTATCCGACTGCAGAGTTGCAGGAAATAGTAGACCTCCTCTGGCTAGTTTAAGGAGAAAGGCCTTTGTTAAAAGGAGGGCGGGCAACTCTCAGGATCTCAGGAGTCACGCCCAACACTGCAGCGTTGCTCTGCTGTCAGAACCACCACTGCGATCCCTGAGCACAGACGCTGCAGCCAGCACCACCCCTGGGCAAGGACACAGGACACTGCCGTGGGGACCAGGGCTGCTCTGACACCCGAGGGTGTTGCTGCCGCTGCCACATCCTTGTCAGGGCGGATTTTGTGTGGTCTTGGTGTCCTCATGTCACCAGTTCCCAATTCACAGTCAAGAAGGGGTGTGTCTGCATTTGTGACAACTTGGGTGGATCTTGAGAGTATTATGCTACATGAAATAAGTCAGATGGAAAAGGACAAAAGCCACATGATTTCACTCATATGTAGGCTATAAAACAAAAAGACACAAAAAACGAACGACAAACTCAGAGACAGACAACAGAATAGTGGTTACTGGAGGAGAAGGTGGTGAGGGGAGGAAGAAGAGGCTAAAGGGGGTCAAATACACGGGGACAGAAGGAGACGGCTTCGGGTGGTGGGCACACAGCGAGAGTACAGAGATGTCGTATTAGGAAGTTGCACACCTGAAATTTCTATAATGTGATTAACTAATGTTACCCCAATAAATTCCGTTTTTTAAAAAGAGTGGGTGTGTCTGGTTGAAGATGCCTAGATCAGGCACTCTGCCCAAGCTGCAAGGGAGGCTGGGCACAGCTGTCCTCAGTTCCTCGTGGGAGGTGGGCTCGGCCCTGCAGGAAGGGCACGGCCAGTGCTGGTGGCCAAAAGAGTGACCAGTACCCGCTTCATATACCAATGGACTTGTGAAACTGCTATAAGATGAGGCAAACGGGCACTCGACTCGGAGCCGGCACCCCCCCCCCCCCCCCGAGGGAGCACGCGACGCCTGGTTTCTGACGTTCGTTCGCGCCACACTGCAAACCTGTGTCAACCGGCTGCGCTCCTTCACGCTTCAGTCTGGGTTTCTTCAGCAGGTGAAAGACAAAAGGACCTTGAAAACAGTACGGCAGGCTGCCCTTCCAGATGCAGAGAGCTCGGTCCCAGTGCCAGGAGGACAGGTGACTGGGTTTTTCCATTGTGATGATGAATTGGGCTGAGTCACCATCCCTCTCCAGTCCCCTCGTGACCATGACTGAGAGCAAATAAAAAATAATAAAAAAGAACTTGCAGGTGGGGTCGAGATGCAGATGAGCCTGGGGTTGTGGAACTTCCTCTCTTAGCAGGGGGTGGGAGGACCAGTACTGTTCCCGTCCCTAGTCACCTTCCCCCACTCAGGAACCACGAGTCACATGGCCCCCGGGGAGAGAAGGGTGGATCCTTTCTCTTCTTTCATGGGGTTGGTTGAGTGCCTCTTTGGTGCCAAGCCCTGTGCTGTGGGCTGCCCTGGAGAACCAGAGCTGACCAGGGCGTTGACCTTGCCTTCAGGATTTATGCTCGGATCAAGGAAACCAGCTAGAGTCCTATAATATAGGTAGGCACTGAGCAGACTCGGCTACAATGGGTAACTGAGCTTCCGGTGGGGGCCTGGAGGGGTCAGCAAGGTCTTCCTGGAGGAAGAGCCCGCAGAGAGGTTGAAAGTCGGTAGACAGAGATGGGAAAGGGGGTGACGGGGGAGAGTACCATTTATCCATCCATCCACCCATCCATCCATCCATCCATCTGTCCATCCATCCGGCTCTGCTAAGCTCGGGGAGGCGCAGAGCTGAGCGTGCTGCAAGCCTGCCCCCCTGCCAACAGCTCCTGGGGCGTGGTGGGGACCGCTGAGCCTGCGTGAGCAGATGGCCAGGCAGCTGGAGCGAGGAAGTGAGCAGGGCAGCGTGCCTGGCCTCAGCCTTGCCCTGGAATTTCACCACTCGCCAGATCACCTGCCCCCTGCCCCTGGGACATCCTGGACCACTCGCAGGCCGTGCTCCACCCCGTTTCTCTGCCCCTGGGACACCCTGGACCACTCGCAGGCCGTGCTCCACCCCCTTTCTCTGCCCCTGGGACACCCTGGACCACTCGCAGGCCGTGCTCCACCCCCTTTCTCTGCCCCTGGGACACCCTGGACCACTCGCAGGCCGTGCTCCACCCCCTTTCTCTGCCCCTGGGACACCCTGGACCACTCGCAGGCCTTGCTCCACCCCCTTTCTCTGCCCCTGGGACACCCTGGACCACTCGCAGGCCGTGCTCCACCCCCTTTCTCTGCCCCTGGGACACCCTGGACCACTCGCAGGCCGTGCTCCACCCCCTTTCTCTGCCCCTGGGACACCCTGGACCACTCTCAGGCCGTGCTCCACCCCCTTTCTCTGCCCCTGGGACACCCTGGACCACTCGCAGGCCATGCTCCACCCCCTTTCTCTGCCCCTGGGACACCCTGGACCACTCGCAGGCCGTGCTCCACCCCCTTTCTCTGCCCCTGGGACACCCTGGACCACTCGCAGGCCGTGCTCCACCCCCTTTCTCTGCCCCTGGGACACCCTGGACCACTCTCAGGCCGTGCTCCACCCCCTTTCTCTGCCCCTGGGACACCCTGGACCACTCTCAGGCCGTGCTCCACCCCCTTTCTCTGCCCCTGGGACACCCTGGACCACTCTCAGGCCGTGCTCCACCCCCTTTCTCTGCCCCTGGGACACCCTGGACCACTCTCAGGCCGTGCTCCACCCCCTTTCTCTGCCCCTGGGACACCCTGGACCACTCTCAGGCCGTGCTCCACCCCCTTTCTCTGCCCCTGGGACACCCTGGACCACTCTCAGGCCGTGCTCCACCCCCCTTTCTCTGCCCCTGGGACACCCTGGACCACTCTCAGGCCGTGCTCCACCCCCTTTCTCTGCCCCTGGGACACCCTGGACCACTCGCAGGCCGTGCTCCACCCCCTTTCTCTGCCCCTGGGACACCCTGGACCACTCGCAGGCCGTGCTCCACCCCCTTTCTCTGCCCCTGGGACACCCTGGACCACTCGCAGGCCGTGCTCCACTCCCTTTCTCTGCCCCTGGGACACCCTGGACCACTCTCAGGCCGTGCTCCACCCCCTTTCTCTGCCCCTGGGACACCCTGGACCACTCGCAGGCCGTGCTCCACCCCCTTTCTCTGCCCCTGGGACACCCTGGACCACTCGCAGGCCGTGCTCCACCCCCTTTCTCTGCCCCCGGGACACCCTGGACCACTCGCAGGCCGCGCTCCACCCCCTTTCTCTGCCCCCGGGACACCCTGGACCACTCGCAGGCCGCGCTCCACCCCCTTTCTCTGCCCCCGGGACACCCTGGACCACTCGCAGGCCGCGCTCCACCCCCTTTCTCTGCCCCCGGGACACCCTGGACCACTCTCAGGTCGCGCTCCACTCCCTTTCTCTGCCCCCGGGACACCCTGGACCACTCTCAGGCCGTGCTCCACCCCGTTTCTCTGCCCCTGGGATACCCTGGACCACTCTCAGGCCGTGCTCCACCCCGTTTCTCTGCCCCTGGGACACCCTGGACCACTCTCAGGCCGTGCTCCACCCCCTTTCTCTGCCCCTGGGACACCCTGGACCACTCGCAGGCTGTGCTCCACCCCCTTTCTCTGCCCCTGGGACACCCTGGACCACTCGCAGGCCGTGCTCCACCCCGTTTCTCTGCCCCTGGGACACCCTGGACCACTCGCAGGCCGTGCTCCACTCCCTTTCTCTGCCCCTGGGACACCCTGGACCACTCGCAGGCCGTGCTCCACCCCCTTTCTCTGCCCCTGGGACACCCTGGACCACTCTCAGGCCGTGCTCCACCCCCTTTCTCTGCCCTGGGACACCCTGGACCACTCGCAGGCCGTGCTCCAATCCCTTTCTCTGCCCCTGGGACACCCTGGACCACTCTCAGGCCGTGCTCCACCCCCTTTCTCTGCCCCTGGGACACCCTGGACCACTCGCAGGCCGTGCTCCACCCCCTTTCTCTGCCCCTGGGACACCCTGGACCACTCGCAGGCCGTGCTCCACCCCCTTTCTCTGCCCCTGGGACACCCTGGACCACTCGCAGGCCGTGCTCCACCCCCTTTCTCTGCCCCTGGGACACCCTGGACCACTCTCAGGCCGTGCTCCACCCCCTTTCTCTGCCCCTGGGACACCCTGGACCACTCGCAGGCCGTGCTCCAATCCCTTTCTCTGCCCCTGGGACACCCTGGACCACTCGCAGGCCGTGCTCCACCCCCTTTCTCTGCCCCTGGGACACCCTGGACCACTCGCAGGCCGTGCTCCACCCCCTTTCTCTGCCCCTGGGACACCCTGGACCACTCTCAGGCCGTGCTCCACTCCCTTTCTCTGCCCCTGGGACACCCTGGACCACTCTCAGGCCGTGCTCCACCCCGTTTCTCTGCCCCTGGGACACCCTGGACCACTCTCAGGCCGTGCTCCACCCCCTTTCTCTGCCCCTGGGACACCCTGGACCACTCGCAGGCCGTGCTCCACCCCCTTTCTCTGCCCCTGGGACACCCTGGACCACTCGCAGGCCGTGCTCCACTCCCTTTCTCTGCCCCTGGGACACCCTGGACCACTCGCAGGCCGTGCTCCAATCCCTTTCTCTGCCCCCGGGACACCCTGGACCACTCGCAGGCCGCGCTCCAATCCCTTTCTCTGCCCCCGGGACACCCTGGACCACTCGCAGGCCGTGCTCCACCCCCTTTCTCTGCCCCTGGGACACCCTGGACCACTCGCAGGCCGTGCTCCACCCCCTTTCTCTGCCCCCGGGACACGCTGAACCACTCGCAGGCCGTGCTCCACTCCCTTTCTCTGCCCCTGGGACACCCTGGACCACTCGCAGGCCGTGCTCCACCCCCTTTCTCTGCCCCTGGGACACCCTGGACCACTCGCAGGCCATGCTCCACCCCCTTTCTCTGCCCCTGGGACATCCTGGACCACTCGCAGGCCGCGCTCCACCCCCTTTCTCTGCCCCCGGGACACCCTGGACCACTCGCAGGCCGTGCTCCACCCCCTTTCTCTGCCCCTGGGATACCCTGGACCACTCGCAGGCCGTGCTCCACCCCCTTTCTCTGCCCCCGGGACACCCTGGACCACTCGCAGGCCGTGCTCCACCCCCTTTCTCTGCCCCCGGGACACCCTGGACCACTCGCAGGCCGTGCTCCACCCCCTTTCTCCCGTCACGTGTAAGACCTCCTCCCGCAGGGCCAGCCCTGTGCTCTCCGGGTGACTCAGACACCCCCCTGTCTGCTCCTCGTCTCAGAGGACAGCAGAACCGCCTCCGGTCCCCTCTGGAAAGGCCCGGGGAGCTCCACCAGACACACGGAGCCCCAGTTCGTGCTGAGTCCACGCAGCAGGTGGATCTGACAATATATTTATATATATACTCAGTGCGGAAAACTTGTCAGATGCGGAGGGAAAAATAAAAACCTCTCCTAATTCCATTACCTAAAGGTAACCGGTGTTAACACGTTAACATCTGGAGGGTTAAGCCATTTAGTACTATATATACATACTTGTTTCGCCCAAAGGAATCATACCGCACATATTTTTTGGTGCTTTATCTTTGCCGATACATCATGAACATTTACCCTGATAAAAATTTTCTCCTAGACGTAATTATAATAGCTGAGCTGTCTTTATCATGTGGGTGTTTCATCATTTTCTTGGCCAATCCCATATTGCTCGGCATTTAGCGCGTGTCTAATTGCTCATTAGCGGAAGCAATGTTGCGGGCAATCCTCCCAATAAAGCTGAATCACCCGCATCTCTTGGAGGACCCCCTAAGGCCGCTCTGCAGCCCCCAGTTGCTCGGCCACTTGGTCCCTGACCTCTGCTGACGCCAGCTCATCCAAGCCTCGGCAGGAGGCCAGCACGTAGGGGGAGACCCTGGGGGAGGAGTAGCGTGGCTACCAGGCCCCCCCCCCCCCCATTTCCGACAGTGCCCATTGCCTTGTCCAGGCCGCGGTCTCCATCTTGGGCTTGCACTTGTAAGCTGTTACCACCGGGGACACTGAGTGAAGAGCACAAAGGATCTCTCTGTTCTTTTATGCAACGTCCTGCAACTCGATCATTATTTCAAATAAAAGGTTAAAAGAAAAAACAACAACAGAGGCAGGTCTGGAGTTGAACTATTTGGCTCCAGTCTCAGGAACGAATGTTTTTAAAGTCTGTACTTCGTCACAGGGACCAGAGCTAAGAGTTAGCTGCCTCAGTTTCCCCTGCGGTGTGGGAATTGTTCTATGGAAAGGCAGCCCTCCTGTTGGGTGGTGGGCAGCCCTCCAGGGTTTCCTCTATTCTAACACTCCTACCAGCCCAAGCGCTGGAGGGGGCTGACCGACCCTTCCCTCTGGGGAACAGAGACCCAGCGGGGCTGGGACGGGGCACGGCCTCCCTTGTGTGCCCCAAGCGCTGGAGGGGGCTGACCGGCCTTTCCCTCTGGGGAACAGAGACCCAGCGGGGCTGGGACGGGCACGGCCTCCCTTGTGTGCCCCAGGGAGCTCCCAGGTAGACGGGAATCTGGCAGAAAGCAGATGAAATGCTAAGATTCGCTCCTTGGAGGAGAGTTAAGCCAGTCTCCTTCCAAAGAGGACACATGTGTCCTGAAGTTCTAGGGAGAACCAGTGCCCTTTCTGCACTGTGATTGTCCCAGCCCCACCCCGGCCTGAGCTAGAGTCACACACAGAGCTGGGCATGGGCCAGTTCCCGGGCCCGGGGGGGCTTGGCCCTACGCCGAGATGCCAAGGGACACTCTCCCCTCTTGGGGGCCAAAGTGTCCCTGCAGAATCCTCAGCACCATGACAACAGGGCTGGGTTGAATCACAGGTCCCAACCCGGTTTCCAGATAATAGGTACTGAGCAACTGGCTTAGGATGCCATGTTGAGAGTCCTCCAGGTCACCCTCATGCTCAGTTTGCCAGAAGGACTCCGAGAACTCAGAAAACCCATTCCCCTCGTGGTTACTGTTTATCGCAACAAAAGGTCACAGGTCAAAATCGGTAAAGAGAAGAGGTGCCTGGCCAGAATCAAGGAGGCACCTGGCATGAGCTCCCTCCCAGGAGCAGCTGCATGGGGCCTCAACTCTCCCAGCACCGACAAGTGGCAACCAGGGCCGCTCACCCGAGCCTTGGGGTGCAGGGTTTATACTGGGAGGTGGTCACAACAGCACGCCATCCCTGGGAGCCTGACCTCAGCTTCTCAGGCTCCAGGCTCCCAGAAGTAGGGCTGATACAGCATGGCCAGGGTCTCAGGTATTCAAAACAGGCATCCTGCACGAGTCACATTGTTAAACTATCTGGTGCAACCGATACTGTGTGGCTCAAGGCCTCAGACACACAAAACCACTCTTTGTAGGCCGGGTATTCCAAGGGCTCAGAAGTTGCCTCCCAGGAGTCACAGGCTGGTCCTTTCTTTGCAATGTGCAAGATTTGAGTGACCGACGCCCACTGAGCTAACCCCTGACGGCCCGGGTGTCAATCATTTATTCTGCTATGTGCACAGACAAACCATCATCAGTTGTCAACATGAGTCCAGAAGAGGCAGGAGGTTTACCTCCCAGAAGGTAGGCTAGACCTCAGGATGTGAAATGGGTCAGCGTTCCCCAAGAGAAAACGGTCGGCACAACGTCGCTAGCTTTGAAGATGCGCAAAGGGGCCAGGAGCCATCAGAATACCCCAGAAACCAGAAATTTGCTTTTTCTTTTCTTTTCTTTTCTTTTTTTTTTTATTGTTCACACAGGTTTTCCCCCAGTCAAGGAACAAATGAGCTGAGAAGCTCCCTCCGGTTCTTGCACTAAAGCTCTGGGCCACATGTCCCCCCTCTTGGAAAGGACCAGGCCCTACTGAGGGTGTGAGGACTCAGTCCGGGAGGCTCATGTCCAAGCCAGCTTGTCCTGTAGTTTCTTGGGCCTGGCTGCTGTTGCGACTTATCTTGAGAAAGAAAAGAGTCTGTTCTTTTTAACAAACACCCTGGTCCACGCCCTGGGCCCAGCCTGGGCCCTGACCCCAGGCTCCAGGCCCCTGCAGCATCGAGTCTGGGGCTAACCAGCTATTCTTCCAAGGCCCCGCCTCTTCCTGTTTTCCCCACTGTTCAGGCTCCATGTGGAGCTGAGTTATCAGAGGCCGGGTTGCTGGCCCAGTGTGGGCCTCACGACAGGGAGTCAGGCAGCCCAGGGTTCCACCATCTACAACCTGGGTGACCTTGGCCAAGTCTCCCAACCTGCAGAATTTTTTTCATCTCTCAAGAGGGTCTAGTGACAAAGGTGGGGGGAGTTAGTGAGTTGATAACTGAAGTACCCCAGCCCAGGGCCTGGCACCCAGTTGGGGCCCATGGATTAGTGGTTTGTTGGGACTGTGGACCAAAAAATACAGGAGTTCTGTGGAAAGTTACCTCACCAGGTGATCTGATCATAAATTCCTAACTGGGCAGGTCACACTGGGTAGTCATGCCCCAGGCCTACAACTTCTTCAGTGGAAGGTTTTAAGTCCGCCCTGTCCCTTGTTCCTGCGGAGGTAGGTTAACCCACCTTTGAAATGTCAGAAGTAATAGCCGTTGGTGGCGGGGTATTTTTAAATTTCGAGAGAGCACATAATCTTGTGAATTATCCCGTCATACAACCCTAGGCTTGCTTTCTCTAATCTTAGTTAATTTCAAATGCATAAAAGGAGCTGTAAACTACTTACTCTCAGGAGCATTTGAGATCTTTCTCTCCAGCATATGTCAGTGTGGCTCAAATAAACTCATAAAAAAAATTCTCAACTGCTTTGGGCATTTCTCATGTCGACAGGATGATGAATTTTGTGGTTCCAAGTGTGGGGGCAGAGGGACCCTTGTGATGAGGGCACTGACATATCAAGTCACCTTGGAGTGGGTGCTGAGAAGTCTGGGGGCCCTAGAGCTTCTGGATCTTAGGGGAGGGAGCGTAGTTCATGTACAGAGCAGGAGGATACCTAGTGGGGTATCAGTATAGCATGAGGTTTCAGGGGCCTGTTCACCACAGTGCCTTTGCACATGCATTCTCTCTGCCTGGGGACCCGTCCTTCCACTTCCTACATATCCCCTAGCTAATCCTGCTTATCCCTGCAGTGTCAATTTAGACCTTACCTGACTCCCTGGCTCCCTGGCTCCCTGGCTCCCCTCCTCTGTGCTCTCACTGTGCACATGCTTACTAATAATAACACCAATGCAAAGAACCTGCTCTTTAGTACGCCCTGTCCATGTGCCAGGCCCAGTGCTAAGAGCATTGCCTACATACGCTGTCTTATTTGATTCTCCCAACATTTGGTGGGAGACCTGTCGCTTTGTTTTTTTCTGATTTTAGGTGAAGAAACAGGTTCAGAGAAGTGAAGTACACGGCTCAGCTCCCCTCTCTTGACCTTGTGCAGTGGGGGTCTGTGCGCCAGCCCATTTCCATCCCAGCCCACAGGCTCCCTGAGGGCCGGGGTTGTGTCTTGTTGGCTGCAGAACCTCGCACCTGGCACCAGGCCTGGCACTTCAGATGGGCTTCATACATGGGAGCCCCCACCAATTTTTTTGTTGTTTTTGTTTTTCCTTTTTTTTTTCCCGTGACAGAGACAGAAAGAGGGACAGACAGACAGAAAGGGAGAGAGATGAGAAGTATCAGTTCTTCATTGTGGCTCCTTAGTTGTTCATTGATTGCTTTCTCACATGTGCCTTGACCAGGGGGCTACAGCAGACCGACTGGCCCCTTGATCAAGCCAGCGACCTTGGGCTCAAGCTAGTAGTGAGCCTTGCTCAAACCAGATGAACTTGCGCTCAAGCTGGCAAGCTCAGGGTCTTGAACCTGAGTCCTCTGCATCCCAGTCTGATGCTCTATCCACTGTGCCACCTCCTGGACAGGCCAATGTTTGTTGAAGAAATGAATGAATGAGTGAGTGCTTGGCTCCCTGCAGACAAGCAACACACACTGGTGCCATGGTGGGCAGAACAATGCCTCCCCTCAGAGACGTCCCTGTCCTAATCCCAGGAACCTGTGAATATGGTACATTAGCAGACAAGAATCCAGGTAGCAAAAAAAAAAAAAAAAGAATCCAGGTAGCAAAAGATTGCTAATCAGCCTACTTTAAAATAGGGAAGACATCCTGGATGATCTGGGTGGTTCCACATCATCACAATGATCCTTAAAAGTGAATAGGGCAGCCCTGGCTGGTTGGCTCAGTGGTAGAGCATCGGCCTGGTGTGCAGGAGTCCCGGGTTCAATTCCTGGCCAGGGCACACAGGAGGGGCACCCATTTGCTTCTCCACCCCTCCCCCTCTCCTTCCTCTCTGTCTCTCTCTTCCCCTCCTGCAGCCAAGGCTCCATTGGAGCAAAGATGGCCCGGGCACTGAGGATGGCTCTGTGGCTTCTGCCTCAGGCGCTGGAATGGCTCTGGACGCAACAGAGCGACGCCCCAGAGGGGCAAAGCATCGCCCCCTGGTGGGCGTGCCGGGTGGATCCCAGTCGGGCGCATGCGGGAGTCTGTCTGACTGTCTCTCCCCGTTTCCAGCTTCGGAAAAATGAAAAAAAAAAAAGTGAATAGGGCAGCAGGAGAGAACCAGAGATGGTGGCAGGAGGAGGGCGTGGCTTGACTGCGTGGCTGGCTCCGAGGACGAGAACGGAAGAAAGGGCCGCGAGCCAAGGACAGCAGACGGTCTGTCCAAGCTGGAAAAAGCTTTCCCTGCAGCCTCCAGGGGGAGGGCAGCCCCACCAGCGTCTTGCTGTGATCCCAGGGAGAGCCATTCCAGACTGCGGGCCTCCAGACCCATGTGAAAACGAACTCGTGCGGTTTTAAGCCGCTAATGCAGTAACTTTCCACAGTGGCCATTGAAACCGAATACAGTGCCTCGTCTTTGTTGGCAAGGATCATACTTAGTGGTCACTTGTTAAATGATTGTTGAATTGGATTATTACTGTAAGCACCGCACATGCTATCAGGAAAGATGCATAAGAAAAAAGCCTTTTTTGGATATTTTGGATGTGTTGTATCAAAGGCCTAATTGGGAGGTCTCAAGTCTCAAGCTGATTTAGGGGTCCTGACACTAAGCCATGGGCTTGGCAGGCTGGGCTGGGTGAGGTCACAGAGAGGGACACAAGGAGCCTTCTCGGGGAAGGGAGCTGGAGTCAGCACCCTGGAGCACTCATGGCCTCAGGCCTGAGGGGGTCACCTCCAGGTGCCACACCTGCCGCCTTCAGAATCATTAAGGACAACATGCATGAGTCTATACCTCTGCAAATTCTAAGCACCCTACACAGTCAGCCCAATAGCTCTGTCTTAGCCACCTAGGGCTGCTATGAACAAATGCCATAAACCAGGCAGCTTGAAGTCTGAGATGGGGGGGGGGGTCCTCATAGGACCCTCTTCGTGATTGCAGACAGCTGTTTAATCACTGAATCCTCAGATGGTGGAGTGCAGAGAGAGCTCTCTGGGGCCTTTGTCATAAGGGCACTAATCCCATTTGAGGGCCCCATCCTTATCACCTCTAAAGGTCTCACTTCCTAAAATAATCGCATCAGGGGGTAGGATTTCAAAATCCAAATTTTGGGTGGGGTGGGGGGGACACAAACATTTAGTCCCTAACAAGCCCTACTGTGTCAGCACCAGCAGGATGCCAATCTGCCAGAGGAGGGACTAGCCAGCTCTTGGGTATGTCTCCACTGTGCTAAGATAAGCATGCTTAACCCATTCCGTCCCCATAACAGCACTATGCGACGGACATTATCATTACGCCCATTTTACAGATTAGGAAACTGAAGCCTAGAAAGTTAAAGTCACCCAGACAGCCAGTTACTGGGACCAAACAAAACCAGGGGAGCTCCAAGACCTCTGCTCTTACCCGTTCCCTCTACAGCCTGTCTAGACCGCGTTGTGATTACAATGGCAATAACACCGTCTATTCACACTCACTCTCATCCTGTTTTCTCTTGTCATCCTCACGGTAGCTGGTCATTATGATTAGTGCCCCTGACCCACATGTTGGGAAACAGAGCTCATGACAGGGAGGCGCCCTGTCACTCACGCAAAGGTGGGATTCCTTCCAAGGGCGCAAGTCCAGAGTCTCTCTCTGCCACCAGCTGCCCCCTGCATGGCCTGCTGCTGCATTATTTATGGCCCATTACTCACCTCCCACAGACGCCCAGATGCTGCCTGCCAGAGCTGTGACCTTGCTGTGTCCCCTGGAGAGGACCAAGGGCACCTCCTTCCCCCTCATCTTCTCGCTCTCCTCCCTCCTCCCACTCACGCTTCTTTTTGATCTCCGCAGACTCCTAGTCTGTGGCACAGCCTGTCCCCTCTCCCCACCCACAGGGACCACCTTGCGAGTGCTTTCTTCTTTGCCACGCCAGCGCCAGCCGACACACTTGGCCTGCTCCCAGCTTCTCCTGCAAAGTGGCGGCGGCAGCAGGGTCCAGCAGGGTCACCGTGGGCTTGAGTAGCCAGGGTGTGTGCACGGGGCGGGGAGGGGGAGGGTGGGTGGGCGGGTACATGTGTCCTGTGTCCTGTGTCCTGAGAGGAGGACACGCGTGTGGATGTTACATTCGGGGAGGGACTTGAGGTGCCTGTTCCAGGTCTGGTCGCACAGAGCACAATGGGGAAAGATCACGTTCTTTCTTCTCGGCGTGGGAACTGAGGTGAAGCCCTCAGGTCTAGGGTTAAGGTTGGGAGCAGGAGCCCCAGGCCCCCTGGAGCCCACAGCTCTGGAGCTGTGTGACACTGAGCACGTCGCTTCATCACAGAGTCCTTCGGGAGGATTCAATGAGACGGTGCATGTGAGGCCATCAGCACAGGGCCAGAGGGACACTGGATGCTGATAAACATCTTTTGACAACGCCCCTCATGCTGCCTCCCTCTAGGCAACGACCTATGGACGTGGACTTCGGGGAGGAAGAGCACCCGAGGGGAGAAGCCAAGGGCCCGGCAGGCCGATCCGTTGGCATCGAGGCAGCAGCTGCGGCACCTCATGCCTCATGTCAGTTGCCATGGCTACAAAGTGAGCAATAGCTGAACTTACCAGTTGTTTCACTTCACGGCTAGCACCGTGGGCTTCTGGAAAACGGAAGTGAAAACTCCAGGTAATTACGGAAATTAAACTGGAATTTAAGGCACTTGGCCCACACTAGCGCCTAAAAGCAGAAGGCCGGCATTTCAGCATTTCAGTTTTAAACTCAGAATGTTCAGGTCCTGAGGGAGTGGTTGAGGTTCTCACAAACCATCTGGAGACCCATTAACCCATGCAGCCCCTGAGCCCTGACCCTGCGACCCTGGTTAAAAGGCGCTGGAGACACCCAAGAATCTGTGTTTTCATAAGCTTCCCCAGTGATTCCAAAGCAGATGGCCCACTGCGAGGAATGAGACCGAGCACTCTGCTGCTGGGCACTGCTCCAGATTGCCCCCGCACAGTCCTGCACTGCCAGGGCCCTTCTCCTCCACCCCGAGACCCTGAACGTGGAAGGCATGGGCTCCCCCCCATCCTCTCCCATTTCCTCCATACAGCATCGATGGCTTCTGTATCTTGATCAATTTCCAGTCACCATCCCTGTCGGTGGACGCAGGGACAACAGACATTCTCTCTGCAGAGGCTCCTCCCTGGTGGCCCAGGCAGTGAGCGAAGCTGGGTCTACAGCAAAGTCTTCCCAGATCTGGGAACGTGAAGAGCCCGCTCTGCTGGCAATGAGACAGCTGAGGCGTCTGTGTGATCAAAGCCCAGCGAGCCCCGAGAGCCAGCGTCCTCAGTACCTCCAGTACCCGCTCCAGCCAGGGTGCTTGGTAGATGCTGGGTGCCAGGAAGGGGCTGGGTGAATGCGCCTAGAAACTGCTACTGATTCCAGGTGTGAGAGACGGGAGTCTTGCTTGCTGTTTGAGCAAGAGCAGACAGGTTTTCTGGACACCTCTGACAACACTATTCTGTGTGGTCACCACCCCAAGTCTCCTTCCATCACCATGTACCGCCCTCTACCCTCTTCTACCCCCCCCCGCTTTCCCTCTGATAATCACCACACTGTTGTCTGTGTGACAAAACTTGATGGTGAGTAAGGGCCTCGCCCCTTGGGGGTCCACAAACTGCCTGGGACACACCCTAAAAAGAGAAGGGACAAGATCAGGTGTCATCTGGAATCCACAAAGCCACTTAGATGAGAAGCTCTTCTGCCTACCTCACTTTCCGACACAGATCACAAACCGGCCCCTCACCCGTGACCCCTCACCGACCCCCGGCAGCCATGTGCATCCGAAGATAACTGCTGTTTTGTTCACGCTCCAGCTTTAGAGAACTGTGATTTCTAGCTTAATGTGAGATTCCCAAACACGCCGATCAAATCTGGCTTTAATATTCAGAATATACAGAGAACGTCTAAAACTCAACAACAAAGCCTGACTTAAAAATGGGTGAAGGACTTGAACAGACATTTCTCCAAAGATGACATACATACGCCCCCTTCCAAATGCTCAGCATCACTAATCATCAGGAAAATCCAAACATATATGACAATGAGATACCACCTCACTCCCATTGGCATGGCTACTGTCAAAAAAACAAAGAACAACCAGTGTTGACAAGGGTGTGGAGAAATCGGAAGCCTTGTGCACTGTTTTATTTTTTTGTTGTTGTTGTTTTTTGTATTTTTCTGAAGCTGGAAATGGGGAGAGACAGTCTGACAGACTCCCGCGTGCGCCCGACCGGGATCCACCCGGCACGCCCACCAGGGGCGATGCTCTGCCCACCAGGGGGCTATGCTCTGCCCCTCCGGGGCGTTGCTCTGACGCGACCAGAGCCACTCTAGCGCCTGGGGCAGAGGCCAAGGAGCCATCCCCAGCGCCTGGGCCATCTTTGCTCCAATGGAGCCTCGGCTGCGGGAGGGGAAGAGAGAGACAGAGAGGAAGGAGAGGGGCAGGGGTGGAGAAGCAGATGGGCGCTTCTCCTGTGTGCCCTGGCCGGGAATCGAACCCAGGACTCCTGCACGCCAGGCCGACGCTCTACCACTGAGCTAACCGGCCAGGGCTATTGTGCACTGTTGATGAGAATTAAAATGGTACAGGCATTACTGAAAACAGTATGAAGGTTCCTCCAAAAATTTAAAATAGAATTATGATATGACTTAGCGATTCCACGTTTGGGCACATACCCAAAAGAATTGAAAGCGGCGTCTTAAAAGAGATATTTGCACACCCATGTTCATAGCAGTATTATTCACAATAGCCAAAACACAGAAGCAACCCAAGTATCGGTGGACTGATGAATGGGTAAGGAAAACTTTCAGTTAAAATTATTTTCAGAGCACATCAATGACAAGAATCCATAACTACCAAAGTCTGCAAATGTCTTAGCCCATTTATACATTTTTTTTTAAATAGAAAAAAAACTAAAAACAGACTTCATTTCCTTCTGAAATATGTTACATAAACTTTTCTGTTAAATTTAAACATCACAAGTTCGAAAAAGGGTCCCGGCTGAACGGCTGTGCAGACGTTCTGTGGAATACTACGCAGCCGTCAAAAGCATGCGGCCAAGGACATTCACGAGGGGCCACGGCGTATGTCTGAATGACAGACACGAGTTTCAGAAATCCATAATGCACTGGATCAACAAATATCTTCAATGTCTCTCGTGTACCAGGAGCTGGGAACCCGACAGTGAATTAGGCAGGAGTTATAGTCCCTTTCCGTATAAAACCTCCATACAGAAACGCCTGCCTGCTTAAAAAACTGTCTTCTCTGGAAAGTAGACGGACCCAAGCATGAGCATCCTGGGAGAGGATGAGTGGACGGTGAAAGGGATGAAGATCTATCTGCCCTTTTCCCTTTGGGTGTTTTCATCTTGTTTTCTCTCTTTCAACAAGTATTTCTTATTTCTACTCAAAAATGAAGTAAGTAAGGCACAGCTCTCAGGACAAGTATTTCTTATTTCTACTCAAAAATGAAGTAAGTAAGGCACAGCTCTCAGGACAAACTGTCTGGTATGTCTACTCCCATCTCCTAACGATGAATCCACATCATCCACAAGACAGAAAGAAGGGAGGAAAGAAAGAGGAAGGAGAGAACGAGGGGGAAAAAGAAAGGAGGGAGGGAAAGGGGGAGAAAAAGAAAGAACAAGCTGCTGCATGTTAAGTTGGAGAAGCGTAGGCGTGGGGGGGGGGGCGCGTAGGCGTGGGGGGCACGCAGCCAAGCCTCCCGTGGAGAAAAGTGTCCCTCCCGCCCCGGTGGGAGCGGAGCGGGCACGTGCTGGTGATACAGATCTTTATATCCTCTCCCTTGGCACCCAGCCCTGTGCCTAAGCACACCAGGTGACGAGGGACTTTTTGTTCACGAGCCAAGTCACAAGTGGGCGCGCCCGGAAAGGTAGACGGGGCCTGATCAAGAGAAGCGAGCCCCGGGCCAGGGTTCTCAGACTCCGCAAGGCAACAGGCACACCTGCCCGCCTCAATTCTACATCCGGAGCTGTCTCCTTCATGTATAACCATGCTGGCGCAAAGTCTGGTCCTGCCCAAGCCCCTGGAACTTTCTAGTTTATTTGTCTGCAGTTTGAAGAGGTGGTAGAGTTTCCAGGTCACCTATTTCTGCCATGTTGGTCCCCCCGGTGAACTTGTGGATGGATACTTCTTTGCCCTGAATTGCTACGTCCAAGCTGGTCTTTCCGCCCTCTGCGTGTGACTCTGGGGCTGATGCTTTGTGGCTGTGGGGTCCAGGGGTCCTCGACCCTGGGAACTGTCTTCTCAACCTCATGGACTAAATTCCCCTGGAAAACACTGCCTCAGAATCACAAAGCTGGCAGGCAGGCTGTCCAGGAACACGGCCTGGAAACAAACAGCCCAAGCTGTGACGTCTCATCTTACCCCTGCTTCTTACTGTTCTAGGAAAAACAAACAACTGGGCTTGAGTATCCAAAACAGTTGGGTGTTTTACTCAGAAAACAAGGGACCTTTGATTCTCTTACTGGGACACAGTAGGGGCTGTCACTTCCCTGCAGGGCACTTGAGCATAGATTGATACAAGGAAAACCTAATTTGTTTTAATTGTCTCCTTGAAAACTTACTTCATCCTTCCTAGACCTTTAGTTGGACAAAGTTTAAACTGCTCCCAGAGCATAGTTTCAGGGGACATGTCCCAGCTCCCCTCACGGCTCTGTCCTCCTCTCCTCCCAGTTCCCCCTCATGTATACTCTGGTCTGTTTCTGCCCCAGGCCCTTTGAACTTGCTATTCCCTCTGCCTGGAACACTCCTCCCCCAGGTGTCCTCATGCCTTTTCCCTCTACCAGGTCTCTTCTACAAGGTCACTTCCTTATTTTGTTCGCTGTCCACCTCCTTCCTAACGTAAACCCCACAAGGGCAGGGATTTATGTAATAATTGTTGAATCTGCATTTTTATAGAGGAGCTTGGCATTATGTAGCCACAATCTTATAAACATGCTAATGATTCCACCCAGCTATTCCACGCCTAGGAATTTATCCCTGGGCAGTCATCCCAGATGTGCGCAAAGATACAGTGAGAAATGTTCGAAAAGCGAAACATTGGGAATAGGGGCTAACAATTGGCACCTACCATGTGCCAGGCTCTGTTCTAAACATTTTACACACACGAACTCTTTTAACCTCACAACAACCGCACAACCCATCTATTGTCCGGATTTTATAAGCAAGGACACTGGCAGAGGGACTGAAGGGTGTGTAATCCAGCCAGGCTCTGACGTGGAGCCCGTATTCTGAGCCACCCATTGGGTTAAATGAGCTGTGCTCCAACCATTAAAACTAATGATGTAGGCCAGGGAGTTTTTAGCAGGGAGCAATGGGTCACGGATCCCTAAATTATATGCAAATTGTGTTACCATACACATTGCTGGGAGGAAGCTGGCTTTATCAGATTCTCAAAGAACCAGCGTGGTGGAATAATTCTTCTACATAACTAAAGTCATGAGAACATACCCCACCCATGGGCTGCCAATGTTGCTTTTAGCACAGTCTTTTTTTTTTTTAGAGACAAGGACAGACAGACAGGAAGGGAGATGAGAAACATCGACTTGTAATTGCAGCACTTTTAGCTATTCATTGATTGCTTCTCATACGTGTCTTGACTGGGGGGCTCCAGCCTAGCCAATGACCCCTTGCTTAAGTCAGAGACCTTGGGCTCAAGTCAGCAACTTTGGGCTTCAAGCTAGTGACCTTTGGACTCAAGCCAGCGACCATGGGGTCATGTCGAAGATCCTGTGCTCAAATTGGTGAGCCTGCGCTTGAGCCGGCGACCTTGGGGTTTCGAAACTCGGACCTCAGCATCTCAAGTCGACGCTCTATCCACTGCGCACCACCAGTCAAGCTAGCAGTCTTTAAAAAAATTATTTTTAGCTTCCCCCTTTTCTAAATAAGCTTTCTCTTCTTGCCCCTGGACCATATTAACAACCTAGAATGTCAGCATGGAAGAAACTTTAAGGACTTGGAACAATCTTTGTGACAGAGAGTTAACTACAAAAGGAAGGTTTCTAAAAAGAACATACATTATGACCACATTTAAAAAAAAATTCATATTTACGTATATGCAATGATCAAAGGACTAAAATAAATATTTAGATTCTATGAGAACAGCTGTATTTCCAGGTGATGAACTTGTAAGTGGTTTTAAATTTTCTTTTCTGGTCTTGTTTATATTTTTACATTTTTGCCAGAACATGAATAACTTTTGCAATTAAAGAAACATTTCCTTTAAAGGAAAAGGCAGCTGTGGGGAAGATAATTTGGTAGCTATCAGAATGTGAAATGTACGTACCCTCTGACCCTGCAGTTCATTTCCAGGGATGTATTCTCCAGACATCCTCGCATGGAGCCCCAGCCAAAGTTCACTGACATTCTCTGCAGCATCTTGGAAATTTGTCAACAACCCAACCCTTCCGAGAAGGCGAGTGGTCACATAAAAGGTATCTCCATAGTAGAAGAGCAATGCATCTGTTAAAAAACAACAAGCAAACCAAGGTAGGTAGCTCTCTAACAAGATGTATCATTCTGTAAAAGGAAAGGAAGCTACAGATGAGAATGTATGCTAAGGACCCACCTACATAAAGGTCCTGAGTAGTGTGTACAGGCAAGGAGAAGGGACCGGAAGGAAGCCACCTGTGTGGTGGGGTCACCTTCAGGGAGGCACTGGGGCCCGGGTTGGGGCGTGGGAGGTGAGGGTGAAGGGATGTTCTCTTTTGTTCTGTGCGACGTGAAGCTTTTACAGGTCTGTACATACATGAGCACATATTACTTATACAATCAATTTAAAGTACGTAGTAAAGATAGGGAAGAGTTTTTAAGACGCTTCCAAACTCTGAAATGACCCTCTCCCTCTCCTCCACTGAGCTAACAGGACAGCTTAGGCAGAGCCATGGATCTTGGTGACTGTCAGGATTGGAACCAGGCTCAGTCACCAGCAAGGGGCGCGTGGCTATGTAAACGGTGATGCAGCCTCCAAGCCAGGACGGTGATGGTGAGGACCTCGCAGCAGTGTGGAAGGTGACGCAAGTCTCATGGGCGACTGCATAGCCAGGTGGGCTGTGCGCATGCCCAGGAGAAAGGCTGGGGGCGGGGGGCGGGGGCCGCAGCCAGGCTGCAGTGAATCATGTTGGCCCAAACCTGGTTCTCCCTGGGGCTTTCTCATCGCAGTTCTGAAACCACAAACCTGCAGTGTCTTCCAAGACACCACCCCCCCCTAGACTGTTCCTGCACAGCAGGCCAGGATAGTCTGTCTGTCACCTTTTAAAAAGGTAACTCAGATCTTGTCACCTCCCCACTGCCCACATGTCCTGGATGTCCTCGTTCTGGTCACCAAGCCCTTGTGTGATCTGGCCCTAGCCCTCCTCTACAACCACTTCTCACTTCCTCTTTTCCCCTTGTCCTTCTGTCTGCTGCCCCAGGGACTTTGCACTTCCTGTCACCCCCCCTGTGTCTGGCTGCTCCTTAGGCTCCCTGAGGGGTTTGTCTGAAGCACCCCACCCCTGTCACCCCCATATCACATACGCCCATTTATCTTCTTCACTATTCTTTGCTTACTGAAATCTTCATTTCCACATGTGTTCTCCTAATCTTCCCCACTAGCCAGCATTATTTGGGGGCTTACCCTGTGCTTGGTGCTCCTCGAAGCGCTTTACATACAGCCCGTGAAGTGCTCCTCGACGCCCTACAAGACAACCACCATTATGACCCCATTTCAGAGATGAGGAAAGTGAAGCCCAGAGATGAGCCACTTGTCCCAAGTCGGGCCACTCCACAGTGGCAAAGCTGGGACGCGAACCCAGGTGCCCTCAGCGCACAGCCTGGGCCCTTCCTCACCACACCGTCCGCTCTAAAACCACTCGTGGGATAAAAACCGACCCCTCGTTCACTTTTTGAAGATTGGAGGAGCAACCAATGGACTCTGCTGGTCACCCTGGAGCTGGACAGCAAACTCTACAGGACACCCCCATCTCCAAGCTTCCACGGCCCGGGGTGACTTGGGGCACATGATTTGACCTGTTTTCTCCCAGAGCTGTGATAGAACAGGCCAGAGTTGAGAGTGTTCCACTGCTCTGTGCTCCCTTTCAAAATACTGCTTCCGTGAGCTGGTCCCCCTTCTGTCCCTCTCAGCGGGATCCCGGGGTCCCAGTCCCGCTGCAGCAGGGGACCGGCCTGACACCTGTGGACCTGAAACTCTGGTAGCAGCTCTGGTTACAAAAACACAGAGGACTCAAATGCCTATTTGGGTTCTATTTTTATTAAAGCCCCATTAACTTGTTTCTGTGAGAGCAATTACCCTGTCGAGGAGCCTGGCTGTGTGGAGGAGTAGGGTTTTTGTTTTTATTTTTGTTTTGAAGTGAAAGGCTGTTCAGCTGTTTGCAAAAGGAGAACTTTCTTTTCAAAAGGACTCCCCTCCCCCCACCGGGGGTTGCAGTCTCTGGCTTGTTCTCAGCCCCAAGGTGGGTTTTCTCAGCAGATAATTTGCTAACCTCCCCTGCAGAGGGTCTTGATTTAACTGAGGTGGAAGATAACATAACTTCCTGGCTCCTTTTTCTTTCCCTTTATGTTTGTCTGATTTATTTTTAACTCCAAACGAGTTTAAAGGCTTACAACCTGGGGTTGCGGTTAATTCCTTTCACACCTTGTAAAAAACCTAAGCACTCCCCCAGGTGGGGGCACCGGGAGGCCACGTGTGAAGTTTCCCGGGGCAGAGCTGTAGAGACGCCTCTGGGTCTCTGCCTTTGCACCTTGAAGTCAGCGGAAGCCCCGGGCACGGGCCCTGTCAGTCCTCATTCCAGGCGGGGAGTGGACACGCTCCGCTGGCTACGGTGTGCCCAGCCACGGGACTCTGCATTTTAACACTGGGCGCATTCTGGAGCCCCGCAGCTTGCAATTCAACGTCCAGTAGAACAGCACCTACTTGGTCCCAGCTTGGTGCTCCGTGCTCAGTGGGATGCAGTAGGTCTGGGGTGCGGTCCGAGACTTTGCATTTCTAACAAATGTACAGGTGCTGCTGATGCTGTCGTCTGGGGATCACACTTTGAGAACCAATGCTGTAGATTTTGCGTAAATGTCACTCCCCTTGCAGGCCCACATGTGCGAGCTCACACACGCACACACGCACGCACGCACACACACATCACACACCCCTGACTTGGGAAGAAGCCCCAGCCAGCTGCTCGGGCTACCTGCATGGCCCCTCCCAGGCTCCTGCTTGTGGCAATCTGGCCCCTGCTCCCTTCCCCCACCCTACTGAGTGACTGAAAAGTCACTCTCACCCTTGCCCATCACGCTCCTGTCACCGGGGCCAGCCTGCTTTCCTTCCGCAGGACAGGCCAAGCCACAGGCCTTGCCCCTTCCTGCCCCGGGGCCCTGGTACTCGCTGCATCGGAACTCAGACAGGCCTGCCATAAACACACGGTTCAAAGAAGGTCCCTCCAGCTGTTCCCCTTCACACGCCCTTTAATTCACATCACAGGTCTTACTGCGATCAGGTCTAACGCCCCTTGAGAATGTCAACTCCACCGGGGTGGGGAGGAGTGTCCGTTCCCCTCCCCACTGTGGACCCCGTGCCCAGCACTGGCACAGACTGGGCCATCGTTAGAGATGTGAATGAATGGGATTAGTTACTGTTGTCAGTGAAAACCACCTTGAAAGAGACTGGACGCCGGCCAACCTCGTCCTGTGGGCTCTCTTTCTGAAACTCCCTTCCAGCAGGCCACCAGCAGCCACAGAGCCCTTTGTTTGGAGCAAGGGGTGGGGTGGGGACAAAGGGAGGCAGGGGAGTTTTGGGAACAGCCAACGTTGTAGATTAGACACTCTAATCAAATCCAGAGGGCTGCACTGCGTTCTGCCAACTGAGACGCCCAGGATTAAGCAGGCCAAGGGCTCCTGGGGCAAGATGCCATGAGAAATAACTGTTCTAAAATAGCAACTTGCAATCTCAGGAATGAGCATGAATTGTCAATGACATGAGCAGTGTTTTGAAACAGAAGAGAGCCTATTTTTATTGTGGATAACGGTTACATGACATAGGCACAGGGTGAGCCAACTTTCCCAAAGGGGACATTTAGGGGTGACGGTGTGGCAATGGCTATAGAAACTGCATTGGGAGGACCAACACAGCAACACCTAAGAAAGGGATGCCGGTGCTGTGGTGGGAAGTGGGTCGCCCAGTGGCTCTGCCGCCCACTGATCTCTTACCATTATATCCTTATGGTTCATCCACGTTGTAGCAGGTGTCAGAACTTCCTGTTTTCAACGGCCGAATAATACTCCATTGGATGTGTGCACCACATCTTCTTTATCCATTCTGCCACTGATGGACACTTGGGTTGCTTCCACCTCTTGGCTTTTGTGAATAATGCTGCTATGGACATGGGTAGGCAAATAAATATCTCTTTGAAATCCTGCTTTTGATTCTCTTGGAGACATACCCAGCAGTGGGATTGCTGGATCTATATGGTCATTCTATTTTTCATGTTTTGAGGACCCTTCATGCTGTTTCCCATAATGGCTGCACCATTTTACATTCCCACCAATAGTGCATGAGTCTTGCAATTTCTCCACATCCTCGCTGACGCTTGTCTTTTTAAAAAAATAAAAAAAATAATGGTCATCCTAATGGGTGTGAGGTAAAAACTTCCTTGTGTTGTTTTTCTCCTTGTGGTTTTGATTTGCATTCCCCTAACGATGAGTGACATTGAGCACCTTTTCCTGTGTGCGTTGGCCACCTGTATGCCCTCCTTAGAGAAGTGTCTATTCAGGTCCTTTGCTCATTTTAAAAATTAGATTATTGTTATTATTTGGTGTTGAGCAGCAGGAGTTCTTTATTCTGAATTTGAATCCCTTATCAGAAATTCGATTTGCAAACACATCCTCCCATTCCATAGTGTGCTTTCTCACTGTTACTGCCTTGGATTTGCAGTTATTGTATTTGACAAAGTCCCCTTTGTCTGTTATCCTTTTGTTGCCTTCCCATTTAATGTCATATCTAACAAATTATTACCAAATCCAATGTCATGAAGCTTTTCCTCTACACTCTCCTCCCCCCAGGAGGTTTAATTTATATATATCCTACGTGTAGGTTTTTTTGGGTTTTTTTCTGAAGTTGGAAACGGGGAGGCAGACAGATTCCCGCATGCACCCGACCGGGATCCACCCAGCATGCCCACCAGGGGGTGATGCTCTGCCCATCTGGGGCATTGCTTTGTTGCAACCAGAGCCATTCTAGCGCCTGAGGCAGAGCCCATACATAGAGCCATCCCCAGTGCCCGGGCCAACTTTGCTCCAATGGAGCCTTGGTTGCAGGAGGGGAAGAGAGAGACAGAGAGGAAGGAGAGGGGGAAGGGTGGAGAAGCAGATGGGCGCTTCTCTTGTATGCCCTGGCCTGGAATCGAACCCGGGACTCTTGCACGCCAGGCCGATGCTCTACCACTGAGCCAACTGGCCAGGGCCTCCTATGTGTAGGTTTTTAATCCATTTGAGTTCATTTTTGTAGATGGTGTTAGGTAAGGGTCCAATTTCCTCCTCCTGTAGTAACACATTTATAGAAAATAATTCATATGACCTCTTTCTGCCTGTTTTCTCTTCTGTTTAGAAAGAAAATGTAGGTTAAGAACTTTTCTATTCAGCCAAAGAGACTACAAAGAAAATGAAAAGACAAGCCACAACTGGGAGATTTTTTGCAACACAGATAACGGACAAAGGATTAGAATCCAGAATGCTCCTAGGGATCAGTCAGAACAAGACAAACGACCCACAGAAAAAATGGGCACAAGCCACATAAAAACGCCTTTCACAGGAGGGGAAGCCTGAATGGCCAGGGCACATATAAAAAAGTAATCACCCTCCTGAGGGCTCAGGAAAACGCAAATCAGCATCACAGTGAAGTATCCTTATACCCATTAGATGGGCAGAAGGTAAGGAATCTAATCATGGGGACTCTTCTAGGTAGCTGATGGGAGTAAATCGGCCCATTCTGGCTCTGCCTTGGGAAACTGAGAACTTACAGACCCTCCGAGCCAGCAATTTTACTCATAGACACTCTTAAATATGTGATTCAGACGCGTAGAAGAAGGAGCACAGTGACAATGTTTACATAAAACTGGAGGAGAGAAAAAAAGACTGGAAACCTACCAAATGTCCGATGGGGCTGTTCCCACAATAGCAGATCCATCCTTCAGCCGTGAAAACGACCTGAAATAGCGCGGCTGAGAGGCAAAACATAAGACCAAGTGGAAGACGCACTAATGCAAATCGAAAGCATATCTTCTTTGGATGCGTAAAGCAGGGGGCTCATAAACACAGACTCTAGGACAGGGGGACTGGGCAGAGGGAACACAGAGCATCGATTTTACTCTAGAACTTGAATGAATGGAAGTTCACGGGTCATGTTATGACCACACTTTGTAAGCTAACGAGGTGTTACACATTGTCTTTTACAGGTACTACATACAACGTGATAAAAAGGTTTTTAAAACAGGCCGGGCCCCTTCAGCTCTGAGCTACTGCATAGCAGCTACCAGCTTAGGGAGCTCTGATAAAAATAAAAAAAACAAACCCTCCTGGACTCCGTCATCTACTTATTTGGGAAAGATTTGGAAGGAGCAGGCGTGTCACTACCCTTGAGGCCTCCAAACAAATTCTGGGCACACAACCGGAGTGGAGGCTGGAGGTGGGTGAGAGGAGGCACGAAGAAAGGTCCCGTGGACAGGAGGAAACTCAGTGGGTGGCCTGTGGCTGACCCAGCTCCCGGGACGGGGTAAGTAGCTGGCCTGCACCTTCCTGCACTTTGGCCCAAGTCAGGCAGGGAGTGAGTGGGCCTCCACGGAGACCACGGCCATCCACTGCATTTCCAGAAGGAAACAGAGGTGGTGCCGCTAGGTAAAGCAGTCCCATGGAGAATACTATCAAGCAGTCACCCCAAAATCAGTTCTCTTGCTTTGCCTTCCAGAGTGAATGTCCCTCTCTGGGGCCTGAAGACATCATCTCTTTCCTGAGAGATTATTTCAGCAACATGAGTCCCCCAAGAGATCTAGTCACAACATCCCGAAGGTGGTATGTTTGCGTTCTAATTAGACAAGGCAACGCATTCACCTCCGTATAACTCAGCTCAGCACTGACCCAAGGAACATCTGCTCCCTCTGACTTTTGTTTTATCTGCAGCAGCAGAAAAGCTTTTTTTTTTTTTTTCTGAAGTGAGAAGCAGGGAGGCAGAGAGACCGGCTCCCACATGCGCCCAACCAGGATCCACCTGGCAAACCCACCAGGGGGCGATGCTCTGCCCATCTGGGTCGTTGCTCTGTTGCAACGGGAGCCATTTAAGCACCTGAGGCAGAGGCCACAGAGCCATCCTCAGCGCCCGGGCCAACTTTGCTCCACTGGAGCCTTGGCTGCGGGAGGGGAAGAGAGAGACAGAGAGAAAGGAGAGGGGGAAGGGTGGAGAAGCAGATGAGCACGTCTTCTGTGTGCCCTGGTCGGGAATTGAACCCAGGACTTCCACACGCCGGGTCGACACTCTACCACTGAGCAAACCGGCCAGGGCCAGAAAAATGCCTTTTAAAGCCACATTTGTTTGTGGAAATAACAGTCTTTCAAAACAGAGTGAGGTTTTCTATTTTTAAAAAAATCTTTTAAAAATGCCTTAACTGTCCTGTACAGGCAGCTCAATGGTTAGAGCTATGTCCAACTATGCCAACGTTGCAGGTTCGATCCCTGGTCAGGGCACATACAAGAACCAACCAATGAATGCACGACTAAGTGGAACAACAAATCAATGTTTCTCTCTCTATCAATCAATCAGTCATTTGTTTTTTTTTAAATAAAATAAAAATGCCTTAAAAATTAGAAACTTGATCTTCACTGCCAACCAGCCATGAACATGACACCTTGTGGTCTCTGGTGTATAACTCCTAAAAATCTTTGCAATAATCTAGAAAGTCAGCTAGTAGCGTCCTCTGAAATGTTGCTCAAGGCCTGAGCTTACTCAAAACCTGGGAAAATACTTCCTGGGCTGCTCAATTAATTATTTGAAAAGAAGCACATGCCTTCTATTTATCTGGATCCTTGGGTAAAGCAGTGAGTGGATGAGCAGAAAATGCTAAATTAGAAAATGACAGTGTCTCTCGAGAAGGTTTTAAAATGTTTTGCTCCTGAACCTAAGAGATAGCCAAGCGCCAAGTCCTCTTGTTCCCATTAAGATAAGGCCACTCTCTGGGAACAACTATTGTTATCTCTGCCCTCCCAGGAACACGGCCATGCTGGTTTTAACGCTGGTTTCTGTCTCCAGTCTTTCCTCGGTGTCAAAATGCATTCCGGCCACACTGTCCCTTCAGTAAGTCACACCATTCTCCTGTCACCCGCCTCACTTGTTGCACGGGAATCTATACTCCTTAGCTGTTCACTTGCTTTTCTGTGTCCAAAGAAGAAATGCTGTTCTCGGAAGAATTTTAGTTGCGAGAAGGAAGCCCTGAAAATCCTGTGGGAGTCAAATACACTTCCTTCTCGGGGGCGATCCAGGAGCAGAAAATGTCACAAAGACCTAAAACGCTGGGCTTTTCTGTGTTGTTTTACTTGGCCTGAGGTGAAGGATGTTTGCAAGGTTTATCTGGTTCTGTGTGTTCCTGTTAGCATCTCCCAGCCACTATTTTCGGAGCTGTGCTGACACTTGTTAATAACGTTGGTGTACAAAGCGGTGCTCATTTGAGACTCATTTAGACACAAAGAGAATTAGCTGGTATGTGCCAGATGGGAAAGGGGAGAAAATCAAGTCACTGTGAGGGGAGAGAGAGAGAGAGAGAGAGAGAGAGAGAGAGAGAGAGAGAGAGAGAATGCTGCAAGTTTTAAGGCAAATCAAAGAGGCCTTTTTCCATCAGATGCAAGTACTGGAGGAGAGGTTTGATTTTCAGGGGGCCCTCCTTGAGCTCACCAGCAGGTCGCTCGTGGGCAAGGCCTGGAGGCCCCTAGTCGGCCCCCATGAAAGGATGCCTTTCCAATAAGCTTCACTTCTGGCATGACAGTAGGGAAGAGTCTGAGGCTCTGCTTTGCTTTAAAAAATTATTTGTCCCCTAAATGCAACACAGGATGAACCTGAAGTGTTTGCAACTCGCACCATGATTGTGTAAGGCAGGGGTCCCCAAACTACGGCCCGCGGGCCACATGCGGCCCCCTGAGGCCATCTATCCGGTCCCCGCCGCACTTCCGGAAGGGGCACCTCTTTCATTGGTGGTCAGTGAGAGGAGCCTAGTTCCTATTGAAATACTGGTCAGTTTGTTGATTTAAATTTACTTGGTCTTTATTTTAAATATTGTATTTGTTCCCATTTTGTTTTTGTTTTGTTTTTTTTTACTTTAAAATAAGATACGTGCAGTGTGCATAGGGATTTAGTCATAGTTTTTTTTTATAGTCCGGCCCTCCAACGGTCTGAGGGACAGTGAACTGGCCCCCTGTGTAAAAAGTTTGGGGACCCCTGGTGTAAGGTGTCAGGGAAAGCCAGGGGCAGGGGACATGGGAACACTCTGTCCTACCTTTCCAACTGTTCTAGAAATCTCAAAATTATTTCCAAATAACAAGTTTCATGAAATGAGGCCCCTTTTAGTGGACTTGACTTTGATCTCCGCAAAGCAGACAGACGGGAGACTCCTGGCTCCTACGGCCATGGCCTCATCTGCACCTTCCTTCTGACCACATCACAGGTAACGGGAAGAACGCCTGTGTCCCAGGGGAAGGCTGCTTGGCAAGTGAGCTGTGTCTGGCGACACCACGTCTCCTTTGATTGGCTAGGCTGAAATGCCGGAGCCTAGAAAAATCAAAAGGAGCTCAGAAAGCAGTGCTAATCCACTTGTGTTAAGCCTCCGTTCTCAGTAAGAGAGTGACCGGACATCTTCTCAGACTGGCCCTGGATGCTAGACATTTATTCGCTGCACATCAAGGATAAAAGATTATTGTTCATTCAAAATAGCGATATCAAGAGTTGGCAACAAAATTCCAAGCTTTGGAGACTTCTCTTTAGGTTTAAGGCATCTGTCTTTTGAGAATTGTTTCTATGGTGCATTCAATATTAAAATGTTTTGTTTACCTATACCAGATAAGGATTGTTGAAATCTAGGTTCTTAGAGTCAAGCATCTGTCCTGCATTTTGTTCACCAAGTTCCTTCAAGTGCCCACGGTTTTCTCTTGGACACAAAGAGATCTACTTTCAGAAACACGCAGGGGGCCTCTGCGGTTATTTTCTTTTGCCAAGATCAGTGTAAAATGTATTTCAACTTAAACACTGAGACTCCCTCCAGCTTCCCCTACCTTCTCACACAACCATGGAGCGGGCATCAACCCCTTCACTAAAGCCACGGGCCGTATTCAGATTGCAGCAAGCATCAAGAGGAAAAACTCTCCTGCAGTTTCTTGACAGATGATGGAACAGAAGAGAACAGATAGATTCCGAGTAGACTGAACATCTGTGCAAACTCCAGTGAGTTACTCAGTGCTTCCCAGGTCCGGGCGGCTGAGAGGTCAATGAGAAGCTCTGTATGATGCTCAGAAATCTCTCAGGCAGAAGGTAAAATTTTTACTCAAAATAAGAAACATGACTTCTGCTACAGAAGCAGTAAGAAAATTCAACACCAAATCACTGGGGTGAGGAGGGACTTCTCAACAAATGGTGCTGAGATGGTAGCCTTTTTGAGACGAGAGGGTTTTTGGGTTTGTTTGTGGGGGTTTTTTTGTATTTTTCCGAAGTAAGAAGCGCTGACGCAGTCAGACAGACTCCTGCATGTGCCTGACTGACCGGGATCCACCCGGCATGCACACCAGGGGACGATGCTCTCTGCCCCTCTGGGGCGTTGCTCCGCTGCAACTGGAGCCACTCTAGTGCCTCAGGTGGAGGCCATGCAGCCATCCTCAGCGCTGGGGCCAATTTTGCTCCAATGGAGCCTTGGCTGTGGGAGGGGAAGAGAGAGATAGAAAGGAGAGGGGGAAGGATGGAGAAGCAGATGGGCGCTTCTCCTGTGTGCCCTGGCCGGGAATTGAACCTGAGACTTCTTCTACACGCCGGGCCAACACTCTACCGCTGAGCCAACCTGCCAGGGCCAGGACAGAAGGGTTTTGAGCAGAGAATGATTAAGATCCAATTTATTGTGGAACAAAATGACTCCAGCTGCCACGGTGACACACGTCTGAAGGCCGGGTGGAGGGTGAATACAGGGAGACAGGTGGAAGGTGACAGCACCCATCCAGCCGGCCGAGCTCCAAAGTCCAGAGGTCAGAAAGCAGAAGGAACTGACCCAGGAGATCAAGCCTGGCCCCACTCCCCTCCGCAGCCCCAATCGTTCCCGGGAAAAACCGGAATACAGGGAGGCCTTTCATATATGATATAAGTAAGGCCAGCTACCTGGGAACCGAGCCTTTCAGGGGAGAGGGCATCATTTCTCCCCTTGATATGAGTGATTTGGTATCTGAGTCAATTTATTGACTCATTTGGAAAAACTCACCTCTTTGAAGGGACCAAACAACAATCCAAGACTGATTTGGGGTGCGTTGTGGGGGGGAAGCGGTAGTCAACAGGCTTGACGGCAAACTTGTCATTGGAAAAGGGGGTTTCAAAAGCTACTGTTATGGACCGAATGCGAGCAATTATTGATCGGAGCCCAAATTGATTATAAATTTAAAGAGCCTTTATTAGCCGGCCGGCGACTGCTAGCTGAGAAACGGCTAACAGCCCCGAGCCTAGGGAGAGAGTAGTATTTAAGGGGATAAAACCACAAAGTCATGGCTATTACAACATATGTACAACATTCTTGACATTTCTGCAGAAAGCATTCTTTGTTCTAAAGCTGATTACAGTTCTTCCTGTAATTGCTGCAAGGCTAAAGCATAAAACTACATCCTGCTTCTGTAGGCAAGATTTAAGTCAAGATATCTAACTAGTTGGGCTTGTAAAAATTTTTCACTCTAAGCTACCGCCACAGGTAAGCTCCGATTAATGCTCAACTTCCTTGTACAGACTATTGGGGATTTTCTACTCTAAGCAGCTACCAAAAGCAAGTTTAAAGTTCCTCTTTATGTCCAACTCTCTATATCAGGGCTCGGGAACCCACGGCTCACGAGCCAGATGTGGCTCTTTTGATGGCTAAATCTGGCTTGCAGACAAATCTTTAATAAAAAATAGTAATGTTAAAAATATAAAACATTCTCATGTATTACAATCCATTCATTTCCTACTGCTCATGTTCATGGTTGCGGGTGGCTGGAGCCAATCACAGCTGTCCTCCAGGACAACACCAAATTTTTATTGGATAATGCGAAACATACACAGGTTGTTGTATGGCTCTCATGGAATTACATTTTAAAATATGTGGCATTCATGGCTCTCAGCCAAAAAGCTCCCGACCCCTGTTCTATACACTATACTGAGGTCCCATACACAACACTAGGCCCCTATCACACTACTTGTTACATAATCTGTCCAGAATTTGAAACAGGGTCTACATTCTGCCCCTGCATACCCACATATTCCTGGTATGTGGTCCCTGAGCAAAAATAATAATTTTAAAGAGAAAACAATGGCAGCAGCCTTAGGCTTGAATTTAAATACAAAGCTATCCATGAAAACAATGACTCCAGAAATTAAATAACATGCTTTTTCACCCTACGTGTTGTATCTGGAGGTACCGTCTGGATGTCAGTGCTGTGGTTGCCATGGAAGCCCTACCTTTGTGGGACACAGCATGTTCCTACAGAGACTGTCACTCCTACTTATGAATCTCGTGCAAACAAAAGAGCAGTTGCTAAAACATGGATCTATTTGGGCATTGTTGTCAAATATGATCAAACACAAAACTGATAGCTCTATGTGATCACCACGATACTCTATCAGCGACAAAAATAGTACTAGCACAGAACACATTCCAGTGCAAAGCGATCGTTTATTTAGCACCAAGATCAAAAGAGTAAAAACATCGATTCCATCTTCAAAGGGGCACATTAAAAGCATTTCTGACTTTCTAAGTTGGCACTGAGACATCTGCACAGTCTGGATACCCATATCCCTGTACAGTTTCCAGGAACAAAGGCCATTTTCCCTAGTTGTGAGGGTGCAGTGGTGGGGAGGCCACTGGCCTTCAAAAGGTCTGGTGGCCCCAGGAATGCCGCCTCCTACTCAGCTGGAGGGTTCTTCCTGGATCCCCAGGGAGACTTCTGGGTTTGCTTAAACCGATTCTTGGTGAACGGTCAGGAGTCCTCCATGTGAAAATGTTGCAAAATGGACTGAAGAAAAGGAAAAACATTAAGCATGGCCTCCTGCCCACTTACATTTGCCATGTTAAACTTTCCACACAGGGTTCTTCATAACCTACAGCCCTGCAGTCCCGACTGCGATGGAATAAGGGCTGGTTAACACCCCTTAATAACTATTCTGCAATTCAGCTGCCTGACAGCTTGTCGAGGGAGGGAGGGTGTAGGATAACTGAGGTGCTACAAAGACCTCCAGACAAACACAAGCTCAGTGTGAGCATCTCCCTTCCAGCTTGACTGCAGTCATGCGAACTCCCGATTACAGAGGAAAGGAACGTCTCCTCCCGAGGAAAAGCCATGCCCTTCGTCTGCCTGCCCCCTTTCCTTCCTTATTCTTCCAGACTGGTTTTGGAAACTGGGGTAACTCCCCACAGGCAGGTGGCAGGAGATACTGACAAGACCGGCGTCATGGAGGTGCTGTCCTTTGCGCAACCAGGAAGACGAGGCAATTCAGCTCAAGAGAACATTTTATGCAAAGGACTAAGATGGCCCAAGTTGTCCTTTGGAGCTAGTGAAACTGGACATCTAAGGCTGTCCAAATCCCAGGCACGAGGAATTCTAGGTCCAACTCTATTGCAATGTATGTGTTAAGAATCTTTATTGATAAAAGGCTTTGATGTCTCTTCAGTTGTGGCTTCCTGGGTGAAGTAGGCCTGGGCTGGGGGTCCGCCAGGTGGGATAGTCCTGGGAGACTGATAGGGCCAGAGACATCCTCCAGCACGTCCTTCCCCAGCCAGGTGACATCCCTCCTGAGACAGCTGCAGAAAATAAGCCACGAGAAGAGCTATGACTCTGGCCCTTGACAGGGCCCACCACGCTCTTACCAAGGACACAGAGGCATAAGTCTACAAGGAGCAACTGATTCTGTGTTCCTCCGGCCTTCAGTTTTCCGTGTCGGTGAGTCTTCTCTTCTTGTAGTTCTGAACAAGGTTAGAAGCCGTGATCTGAGCCGCCTGCCCCTTCTCCCAGCACTGGAAGTCGTTCAGCCCTTTCTGCCCCGTTTGAAACAAGCCCCTCTCCAGCTCATCCAGCCTGGCCACCAGTGCCGTGGTGTCCTCGTTGTAAGCATTCTGGGAGGAGTCCATGATGCGGCGGAAACGTCCGATAAATGTCTGGGGAAGAAAGAAGGGAGAGAAATCAGATCCACTTTTATCCCCGGATACTGCAACGGCACGAAAGGGAAGAGTCTGGCCTCAGGACTCAGTCAGAAGACATCTGAGGAAGTTATTGCACAATGCCAAGCCTCGATTTCCTTGCCTGTGAAATGGGCTGTTGAGGAAATCCAAGGAAGTGATACATGTAGAGCACCTAGCAAATGGCTGGCAAGCGTAAGCTCCTTGACAAACATTACCCATTGTTGTTATAGTAACACAGGCCATGATACTGCACTGTGGTCACACACAAATGGCCTTCCACCAGGACAGATTCCTGATGTAACCGAGTATAGTTTCTATCGTTTTCGGTCTGACAGAAAGATGGAGGCACATGTGATCTAGCCATGTCTGTCCCGGGCCCTGAGCCCACGCCACAAGTCCCGCTTCGGCTCTGCAACTGTCTCGCGACACCCTCACCTTACATAGGAGCAACTCCAGGCTACGTGCAGCGCTGGAAAGCACTGACGGAAAAAGACAACGCATAACCCGTTTAGAAAGGGCAGTGTTCCGATTTAAGACCATGTCCTGGCGACATGAGAAGATGAAGGGATTTTTACTCAGAGAAGTTTCATAAGCTAGAAACGTCTACAGTCCGCGGATTGATGCGAGGTCAGACACCCTTGAAGCCTAATGGAGGATGTCAGCACAGTCCAGGGGACAGACGGGCCTTGAGCTAACAGTCTTATAAAGCTAGAAATGAGGACGTAAAACAAGAGGGAGAAAGAAAGGTTTTTTTCCCCGGTCTGAACAGAATAAAAAATAATTACGAACGTTAAAGGAAGGTTATACCATCAAGGGTGGTAACGTACGCATAACACTGTGTTGTCCATGGGCGATAGATAACAATAGCGACGGCTTCTCGCATGGCACTACCTGATCTCACTACGACTCTACAATCCCGCCACCATCATTATCTCCTTTCCCAGGTGAAGGCTTGCTGCCTAGAGAAGTCAAGTCATCCAGCTAGAAGGCAGCAGAGCCAGGTCTTACCCCCAGAGCCAGGGGAGGGAGTACATAGCCACACACCGCATGTATTTCTAACAGGAACCCTCTGACCAGTCCCAGGGCTTGGCTGCGACTGTGTGTGACACCTGTAATCAACCATCACCCCTTTGTTATTTCCAGGACTCCTGTTGGTCCCAACTCCTCCCAAGCAAACATGAAGAGCAGTAGACAAGTCCTATTTAAATATTTATATAATTGGAAAATACAGTCTAATCACAGGCTGACCTGGAATAATAATACACTAACTGTGTGTGTTATAAACTTCCCTGGGTAAGAGTAACGACAGCGGCGGCCACAGCCGGCTCGAGACACGCGCAGAGCTGGAGGTTTTCACGCCCGTTACTTGCCTGCAGGAGAGACTGGGAAATGTCGGCGTTCTCGGGACTGTCAAAATGCAGGAGCTGGGAGCCGAAGCCGTAGAAGTGGGGCCCGATTTTGTGGAGGTCTACCACATTGGCGTCGGCGCTGAACACGGTCCTCCAGCCCTCTCGGTAGATCTTGGGGAGGTCCACAGACAGGATCCGCCGCTTGTTGTCAAAAAGGCCCTTTGCCAGCCACAAGGGGAGTTCCAGCTTTGAGCCCTGCCATCAGACAAGAATGCAGATCTCAAGAGCAATGACAAATGTGTGTGTGAGAGAGAGACAGAAAGGAGACACCTATTGCACAAGCAAGGTTGCCTGTTCTCTTTGGGACACGCTTGTGTGCGAAGTCATAGAGCCCTGGGTTCGAATCTCTTCTCAGACGAATCTATTCTCTGGTTGTGACTTGAAGAAATGAACCGTGTGGGCTGAAGTTTTCTGTCATGACGGAGTGGAGGGAGAAAATGGATTGATACAATAAAAACACAGCAGAGAACAAAAAGGGGTAAAAAAGCGTAAGTAACAACCGTCGTATTCTAGGCCCCTGGATGCTGGGGGAACAGAAAGAAAAAGAGGACCAGCCCCTCCCTTCCCACAGCACGTCCCAGCTTCAGAGCTGACAGAAGAATGTGTCGCTACCTTTTTAAAGGCTCACCAGAATTGGAAAATATGAGGACATGGCCATGATGGGCTAGAAACTGAGAGAAATATTAAAAAAAAAAAAAAAAAGGCAAACATAACTGGCTTGAAGGAAGCTAAAGACTCCACAAAACTGCCCTGGTCATTAAAAAAAACAGGTAAAGTCTGATAAACTGTCACAGCCAGCAGGAAGGAGCCTAAGGAGACATGGCTACTGAATGCCACGTGGTATCCTAGATGGGACCCTGGGATCGAAAGGACACTTGGTCAAAGAGAGGGAAGTACGAACCATGTGTGGGCAGCTCGGCTCTGTTTACCAGTGTGGGAGAACTAAATCCTCAATAATGGAAAGTCAAGACGTAATGTCTAAATCGCTTACAAATCACGGTACGTTTAAGGCCGTTATTTAGAGACATCGAGGTGAATCTTGAAGAAATTCCTACAGAGCGTAGAGCCTGTGGAGCTGGACAGGGAAGTCCGGGAAAGCAAGGCAGGGTCAGGTTATTTCCTATCCTTCAGCACTATTTGACGTTTTCAATTCTGTATATGTATCCTGTTGATAAAATATGAACTCAGGCCAAACAAAAACACTTTCTAAACAAAACTTAAGTTAAACAGGAAATCAAAAATAACCATGATGAGCCATGTTCCTGGGGCACACTTGTATGTGAAGTCATCATACAACTCCAGGTTCAAATCCTAGCTCAGCACCTACAGCGGGACCCTGGCCACCCTACCCAAGTTTCCTGGGCTTCAGTGTCCTTGTATGTAACAATACCTAGTTGCAGAGTGGTTGAAGAATGAAAGGGGTGATAAATGGAAAAGTTCCCTCGCCCCATCCCATCCATGCTGGCACCAAAGCCCTCAGCCAATGGTTGCGGATACCGTCATCATTATGCAGGGATGAATCTAGCAATTTCTGCGTCCCAGACTTGGCACGTCCTTTTCCAGAACCCAAAGCTGTTGTTTTGTGTTAAGGCAAACGTGATCAGAACCCTGATCTTGAAGTGTATTCAGTAGAAGCCAAGTCTAAGGCACGTGGTGGTGGTAGTGGTGGTGGTGGTGGTGGTGGTGGTGGTAGACGAGAGGAGAAACACTGCTGAATCAAGAACGAAATCAGTGTTGGAGGGAGCCTGGCGACTTGTGATATATTTAGTTTCCACAATGGAAGCCCAGGATGGGTGGGGAGACCGCTGTAGTGCGCCGCGACAGGTGGATGGAATTCGTAGGTGAGTACGACAGCCCCCTCTCCTCCAAAAACTACAAATCCCAGAAAGCAGCGCGCCAGGCGATGCAGCGCCACAGGGCCGCGAGGCCATTCGGAGTTGTACGTAGTCTTTCCACGCAGGACCGAGCCAGAAGGCTTACCTGAGGGATCGTGTTGTCCGTGTCCGCCCCTCCACTCCGCTCCTGGAAGAACGCGCCGAGCCGTGGGATGGGGATCTCCGTGCGCACAGGGAGCTTCTCTTGGGACATCAGGATGTCGTCCAAGGAAAGAAAGTTCTCTTCGGGTCCCAGCGCACCGGACTCCACCTGGAAATAAGCCTCGGACATGGCGGCGGCTTGAGCTTCTCTGCTTCCACTTGTGGGATTCAGGAGACCTCGGGGAGTCGGAGATGCAAAAGTAGGAGGAAGCACAGGCTGGTCAGGATTGTGGGTGTTGAATGGGTTGCTGTGGCCGCCCAGCCGGATCCAAACTCTTTTTCCCGCGCCCGGGGCTGGCCAGACAGGAACAATCGATCTAGGCAGGTCAGCCTAGGCAGGAGCAATCGATAAGGGCTTAGTCCAGTGCGACCCAGGGCGGGAACCCGGGAGCAGTGAGTGGGGTCCTCTGGAAGTTTTCTTCTCGCAGCGTGTAACCCAGTTAAAAAAAAAAAGGTGGAAATACCTAGTAAAGGTGCAGGATACTTTAGCATTGGATTGTATTGACATGGTCCTTTGAATGTTTATATGAAATCAAAAACACACTTGACACGTTTAGGGGCTTAAAGAAAGGCATCATTGAACCCTCCATCCCAGGCCTGATCCGATCAGACCTAGTTACCAATTTTGTCACTGCGCATCTCTGTTAGCTGTTTTAAAAAAACAAACCAACCAGGTTTGTTCTTTGTTTTTAAAGATTTTACTCATTTTTAGAGAGAAGGGCGGGGGAGGAGCAGGAAGCATCAACTCCCATATGTGCCTTGACCAGGCAAGCCCAGAGTTTCGAACCGGTGACCTCAGCGTTCCAGATTGATACCCACTGTGCCACCACAGGTCAGGCCAGCGATGCTGGTTATTTACTAACAAGATAGAAAGCTGTTTTTCTATGTTGAAACAAGTAAGGTGGATGCTTAATGATGTATCCAAAAAAAAAAAAGGGGGGGGGCACTGCTTTTGACAGGAACCAGAACATTAGCTCTAAACTTAAATACCACTGTTACTTTAATACTAAAGTAACAGGCTCGTGTGTAAGATAAAATCAGAGTGCCTTGTTTTTCTTATTTACTGTCTTGGCTCACCAAAAAGCTATTAGTCACTGCTAGTTTATTTTTACTCTATTTATCTGTCCTTTCCTTGAACTAAGAACTGAAGAAACCAGAAAAAGTAAAATTAGGGCAAGTTTGAGCTTATGATTTAAATAATTGTTGGCTCTACCTTCAGAATTTCTCGTCACTCTGGTCCAGGCCACCATGATCTCTTGCCTGGAGATCATGTAATAGCTTCCTACCTCATTTTGCTTCTGCCGGTGACTTCGGTGTTGTTCCTGGAACACCCCAGGCTCACTTGTTCCTCAGGGCTTTGCACTCTCTGTTCCCACTACCTAGATTGCCTTTCTCTTGAATTTCCACATGGTTGGACCGTTTCAGGTCTTGACTCAAATGTCGCCTTCTCAATGAGGTCTTCTCTAGCCACCCTATCTAAAATGTTAACATCCCCCAACACTGATACCTGGTATGCCCCTCCCTGTTTCACCTCAACACTGACCACTGTCTAATGTATTATACATTTTACTTATTTATTGTCTGTTGCCCCAATTAGAACATTAGCTCTAGGGGGTGGAGCGTGTATTTTTCACTGCTGTATCCCCACTGCCTAGTGCATGTCAGGCACTTTGTCAATATTTGTCCAATGAATTAGTCTTCTTTAGCTATAATAGTGATATTATTTTCTTTTCAAACATTGCGTAAAAACAATGAGTCAATGTTAAGGAAATGATAGTACAAGTGGTGCACAGATATTGTAACAGTCACAGTGAAACACCAAAAACACTGAATTGGAGTGGTAAAAAACAGTTTGCCAAGAAACAGGTTAAGTCACATATAGCCTGCTAGGTCCACGGGCTTAAGTCAGTACTGATGCCTTAATGAAAGCTCACTGATCAGGCTTGGCTAATTTAGATTTGATAAAGTTTTGGTAGAACTGTACTGAATTTCACCTTTACACCAACTGTAAAAGTGGAATGCTTAAAGCAAAAGAGTGAACAAGAATATTTTTCAGTGAGACTGACAGACAGAGACAGGAAGGGAGAGATATTAGAAGCATCAACTCATAGTTACGGCATTTTAGTTTTTCATTGATTTCTTCTCATACACACCTTGCCGGGGGCGGGGTGGTTACAGCCAAGCCGATGACCCCTTGCTCAAGCTAGTGACCTTGAGCTCAAGCCAGTGACCTTGGGCTTCAAGCCAGTGACCTTTGGGCTCAAGCCAGTGACCTTGGGCTTCAAGCCAGTGACCTCTGAGCTCAAGCCAGTGACCTTGGGCTTCAAGCCAGCGACCTTTGGGCTCAAGCCAGCAACCATGGGATCATGTCAATGATCCCACGCCCAAGCTGGTAACCTTGGAGTTTTCAACCTGGAACTTCAGCGTCCCATGTCAATGTTCTATCCACTGTGCCACCACAGGTGACAACAGTGAACAAGACTAACGTGGCTTAGTACTCTGCCCTTGAGACATTTCCAGCAGCCATTTATATACAATGGTTGTGTGATGTCTGGAATATAGCAGTCCTGGGGGTGGAAGCTGACTCCCATCACTTTTTTTTTTGTTATATTTATTTTTTATTGAGGTAACATTAGTGAATAACATTACATAAATTCCCGGTGTACAACATTATAATTAGACTTCTGTGAACCCTGCAGTCAAATAAATAGTACAATACTACCAAGTGACTGTCTCAATGTCATGGGAAACAAATGACATTACTTAGCTCTGCATGGATTTGTGATCTACAAAATTGTGAGCTGTAATATGAAGTCAGTAAATTATGGAGTCTTTTAAAATTTCTTCACATAGACAACCAGAACAGAATTTGACTCTTCAAAAAGTCAGCGTCATAGGGATTAAGGGGAAAGCTGGTGGGTCTGTTTAAAGGGCTATAGCAACCAAATGCAAAGAGCACCCTTCATTGACTCCTGTAAGATTTGCCAGATGACACATACTTGCCCTGGCCGGGTAGCTTTGTTGGTTAGAGCTTCATCCTGAAGCACAGTGGTTGTGGGTTCGATCCCTGGTCAGGGCACATACAGGAATGGATTGATGTTCCTGTCTCTCTCTCTTCTTCTCTCTCTTTCTAATACCAATCAATCAATCAAAACCAAATATTTGGGGGACAACTGTGGAGATGTGAACACAGACTATTAATAACGCTTTTAGGAAATTATTATTACAGTATTTAGTTGGCAGACAGACTGGTCTGGAGGGTCCCCGATGGCGTCACTGACGTGCCTGGCACCATTGGGAGTAACTGGGTAACGGGTACATGGAACTCTGTACCATTCAAAAATTTTTTAATTTGTTGATTTTAGCGAGAGAGGATGGGAGACAGAGAGAGACAGGAACATCAATCTATTCCTGTATGTGCCCTGACCAGGGATCGAACCCGCAACCTCTGCATTTCAGGTCGACACTAACCAACCAAGCTATGTGCTACTTTTTATAATTATATGTAAACCTACAATTTTCTAAAAAAGTTTAATTGGCAAAAGCAAGGTACACAACAATGTGTGTAGCTACCGTTTTTGTAAAAATGAGGGCTGTCTATTTATAGACATCTTTGTCTTTGCATAGAATATTTCTAGAAAGACATTAGTAAAATGGCAGCTTGTTTCCTCTAGGGAGGACTAGGAGACTGAGGGTCAGGGGAGGAGGTCACTGTACAACCTTTTGCACGGTTTGACATTTTCAACCTGTGTGTGTATTACTTTTACGTTTTATAAAAACACTAAGGAATTTAAAAAAATAAAACAAGTGTGACATTTAAATAAATATATATTTTTGTAGTAAAAGCAAAGGTGAGTCCTTACAACCATCGTATTATATGCCATCAGGGTTTTATGCCCCTTTGAATGGGGGAAATCAGGACTTTGATTGGGAGGAGGGGAATGAATCTGGGCAGGCACCAGCAGCAGCAGGCAGCCCTGTCACAAGGCCACCTGTGTCTCCTCATTTATAAGTTCAAGGTGGGAGGGGTGTCGCAGCAGCCCACAGACTGACGTAGGTACCCACCATTTGCCAGCATGCTGCTGCTGGCTATATAGACAGCCCTGTGACTTTGCTTCAGGTCACCGTGGTTCAGTCCCAGGGGAAGTTTTTATCTTCTGAACTATCATTATACATAATTTAAAATTTTAAATCAGTCGTCAGTGCCAGCCATGTGAGTGTGCTTATGTGTTAACATGTTGAGTTGGTGGGTGTGCTGGAGGTAACAGAAGCCCACTCTTCCGGCAGAAGCCAGGAACACCCTCTGCCGATTCTGATCCTTGCAGTGAAGTTATTTATGGCTGTTGGATTTTAAGAAATAGATCCAGGCTCTGGCCATGTAGCTCAGTCGGTTGTCCCCGATACACCAAGGTTGTGGGTTCGATTCCCCATCAGGGTGCATACAAGAATCAACCAATGAATGCATAAATAAGTGGAACAGCGAATGGATGTTTCTCTCTCCCTTTCTCTTTCTCTCTAAAAATCAATAACTAAATTTAAAAAAAAATTTTTTTAAATGCACTCCATTGCTTGTTTACTCATTTTACAATGATGAGTATCATGTCATCCTTACTGAATTCTCTTCACTTCTTTACAGGTAATATTTGTTGGTTAAACCTCCTTTTGAGGCCAGGCCTCGAGGAGGAGGCAGCGGCTCAGGTGAGGTAGCAGCTGAGCAGGGAAAAGAGGGAGTGAGGGAGGGTGTGCGGGCAGGGGAACCTGCATGGAGAAAGGTCTAGCGAGGGGAGGGGCGCGCTCTCGGTGCATTGACCAATGACAAGTGAGAGGAAGCTAATGCCCACCAGCAGGGAGGGGTCCAGGCCTCCAGGTCTCCACGAGGTGGGGCGGGGCCTGCACACCTCAGTGATACGGCTCTGAGTTTACACACCTCAGAGCACACACACCTCTAAGCCATCTACCTTTCTACCACCCACCTCCAAGAGCACTGAAACTCCAACTCTGGTGCTAGTGACTGAGGGCTGCCACCAGAGGTGGCTCGTCCCCTGGCCCGTGGCCTACATGGGGTGGGAGGAGGGTTTTGTGCTTGCAGAGAAATGTGGCGCTGCCTGGGGCGGGGTGGTGAGACCCGGCATGTGAAGGGGACGAGGTGTGGGCAAGCCCCACCCGTACCCGCCGGAGCTCTCATTTCTCCTCTACATGGATGCAAAATTGGCATAGATTCCATAATACACCCAGGTTTTAATAAAAAAAATACTGTACAGTGTGTCCGTAAAGTCATGGTGTACTTTTGACAGGTCACAGGAAAGCAACAAAAGACGATAGAAATGTGAAATCTGCACCAAATAAAAGGAAAACCCTCCCAGTTTCTGTAGGATGATGTGGCAGCATGTGTGCATGCGCAGATGATGACATAACACCGTGTATTCAGCGGAGCACCCCACGGCCATGCCAGTCGAGATGTGGACGGTACAGAGGAAAGTTCAGTGTGTTCTGTGGCTCGGTAAATTCGAATCCGTGACCAAAGTGCAACATGAATGTTGGCGCGTTTATAACAAAGCGCCACCACATAGGAATAACATTACTGGGTGGGATAAGCAGTTGAAGGAAACCGGCAGTTTGGTGGAGAAACCCCATTCTGGTAGGCCATCAGTCAGTGACGAGTCTGTAGAGGCTATACGGGATAGCTACCTAAGGAGCCCTAAAAAATCTGTGCATGAGCCCACATCGAACTGCACTGAATAGGTATGAAACTGGGAGAGTTTTCCTTTATTTCCTTTACAGACACACTGTATATTGGATAAATGAATACATAAATAAGTAAATACTGGGTCTCAAAAAAAAAACAAACCTCCTTTTAGGAGATAAACATTTTTATTAAAAAAATTAGAAGCATATCATTAGTTATTAGAGAAATGCAAATCAAAACTACAATGAGATACCACCTCACCCCTGTTAGATTAGCTATTATCAACAAGTCGGGTAATAACAAATGTTGGAGAGGCTGTGGAGAAAAAGGAACCCTCATACACTGTTGGTGGGAATGTAAAGTGGTACAACCACTATGGAGGAAAGTATGGTGGTTCCTCAAAAAACTGCAAATAGAACTACCTTATGACCCAGCAATCCCTCTACTGGGTATATACCCCAAAACCTCAGAATCATTGATACGTAAAGACACATGTAGCCCCATGTTCATAGCAGCATTGTTCACAGTGGCCAAGACATGGAAACAACCAAAAAGCCCTTCAATAGAAGACTGGATAAAGAAGATGTGGCACATATACACTATGGAATACTACTCAGCCATAAGAAATGATGACATTAGATCATTTATAGCAAAATGGTGGGATCTTGATAACATTATACGGAGTGAAATAAGTAAATCAGAAAAAAACAAGAACTACATGATTCCATACATTGGTGGAACATAAAAACGAGACTAAGAGACATGGACAAGAGTGTGGTGGTTACCAGGGGTGGGGGGAGGGAGGACGCAGGAGGGAGGGAGGGAGAGATTTAGGGGGAGGGGGAGGGGCACAGAGAAAACTAGATAGAGGGTGACGGAGGACAATCTGACTCTGGGCGAGGGGTATGCAACATAATTTAATGACAAGATAACTTGGACATGTTTTTCTTTGAATATATGTACCCTGAATTATTAATGTCATCCCATTAACATTAATAAAAATTTATAAAAAAAATAAAAATAAATAAATAAATAAATAAATTAAAATCAAAAAAAAAAAAAAATTAGAAGCATAAACTGAACAGTCTATAAAAATACACTTTTCAAATACCCTGCACCATCCCACACTACCAGGAAACAAAAGGCTTTATCACATGTTGGACATTTAAAATGTGAGGTTTAAAATACAAAAAAGTATGATTTGATGCCATGATGAGCTGGTCAAGTACTTTTTTTTCCGTTATTTTTCCCTTCCCCCATATCCAACATCACTACAGATCTAAAACATTTCATATCTGAAAGTTGCTCAAATCTGTGAGCGCTTAGCAGTTGGGAAACCAATGCAGATAGAACATTACACCTCCCCAAAACCTCCTGTTCTTTTCCTTATCACACAAGCAGCCATGCTACAGACTGTGAAAAACAAGCTTTGTTTTTCATGCTGACAGGAAAACCAGAAAAACATGTTTAATGCCAGAAACTGAGCATCACTTTTCCTGCAAGCAATGCAGTGTGAAAAAAAAGTAGAGAAAAGTGATACCTCTGGCAGCTAGCACATTTAGAAATAATACCCAAAAACACTAGGGAAGAAATAAATCTCAGGTTTACTGAAAATGCATAATTTTTAATAAAGTTCTTTGTTAAGTAGGAGTTAGAGCTTTTTTTCTTTTCTTTTAGGAGTTAAATCTTTGGTGCACTTTGAAATTTACAAATAAGGCCAGGATTAGGCAAAACCAAATCCTGTGGAGTGTGAGCGTGTGTAAGAGTTCGTTACCTTCACTGTCCCCTTTGGGCATGGATTCGGTCACTGGAAATTGAACATTCCATGGGGACCTCTGAGAACCACCTGTCTTCAGCCTTCTCATTCCTCAGAGGCTACATGAGAAGGACCACCGTTCCTGGAACGCCCAAATTATAACATCGTTATGTGCAGAGATTTAAAAAAATATATATCAAAGTTTGGAGAGTCCTATTCAGTGTTACAGAATCAAACACTGTCAAGTGAACGGAGCTTCCCTGAGGGAGTCAGACCCATTACAGCGGGTGCTTCCTGGCCGCTGGAGTCCCGGCCATGACTCAGAAACGCTGACGCGGCCACATGGTGCTGTATATTATGAAGAACCGCCTATGCATTGTCAAACAGTCCTTTGAAAGCTTGCATAGAGGCAGACAGCTGGCAGACCAGCCCAGAGCTGTGGAAGTTACATTTCTTTCTTGTGAAAACTTTGGAAACCTGCATTTCATTAGAAAATGCCTTGACATTATGAAAGCCAATCTTAGATACACAAAAACTGCAGCTTTACGCATGTCTAAGCCTCTGTAGGGAAAAAATGACTCAGGAATGTATTGATCGGATTCCACTGAATTTGTTTTTTCTGGCTAAGGTAATTAATCTTTCTTTAACAATAGATGACAGTGTGGTATCATGGTTAAGAACACAGACAATGGAGCCCAACTGACTTGGGTTTGAATCTCAGGCTAACCTCTCTGTAACATGTGAGATGAGAAATTCCTAATTAGTAAAATGAGAAAAATAATAGTACTTAAAACCCACGGTCCTCCAGCCCTTAGCAATCACCGTTCTGCCTTCTGTGTGTATAAATCTGACTACTCTAGGCACCCATACCCATGCCTCACCTTTATTTACAGAAGACAAATCATACATATTTAAGGTATATATTTTAAAGAGTTTGGACAGATGCTTACATCCATGATACCATCACCACCATTATCAACGAAATAAACAAATCCATCACCTCCAAAAGTGTCCTTATGTCCCTTAGCTTTTGTGGATGTGTGTATGTGGTAAGAACATTTAACCTGAGATCTACCCGCTTGAGTTTTTAAGTGGTCAACACTATTGCTAACCATAGGAACTGTGCTCTCTAGAACGTATTCATCTTGTATAACTGCAACTTCATACCCAATGAGCAACAATTCCCTTTATCCCCATCCCCTGGAGACCACCATTCCATTTTCTACTTCTATAATAAGTTTGCAGCCCGTATCAGTATTTGTCCTTCTGTGACCAACTTACTCACTTAGCGACATATCTTTCAGGTCTATCCACGTTGTCGTGAATGGTAGAATTTCCTTCCCTTTTCAAAGCTGGGTAATATTCGTTGCATGTATACAATGCACTTTCTTTGTCCATTCAGCTGTCAGTGGACATTTGGGTTGTATTGCTTTGCCTTTGCCCCACTAACTTGCCTGCATCTGTGTGTTTCCAAAGCCTGCCTGAAATGGATGCTCCACATTGTCACGTGGGTTAATTTTCACAGGAACGTGGAGGCTCCCAGGGGTGAAGCGACCCCACCCCGCAACCCTCACCCCTAAGTGGTGGAGCTGGGCTGTGAACTCAGACTCATAGACTCCATGGTACTGCCGCTCCATCAGGGGCAGTCTAATGTCTAACGCCTCAGTTGATAAGGCAGTGATTAAAGTTAACTGTCAACTTCAGTCTCTTCCCAGACTATGCACTGCAAGCCCTTATTTGACACAGGCTTATTTTTTATGTCATGTTTCCCTTTGCAGAAGCCTGCAACTCTTCATTAATCTTTATAATGACTTTGCCAGGTGGCATCCTAAGCCCTGTAAGTAGGTAACCAGCTCAGTTTCAACTTGCTGACAGTGATAACAGGAGGGAACGAGGAAAGAAAATGCCAGATCATAATTATGGTGGTTGAATATTGGACTATTCAGTTATGGTTTTGTTTGCCTTAAACCTCCTTCCCCACCTTTTTCTGGACTTGCTTCTCTGCCCACTCCAGCTATGTGGCTTGGATGAAAACTGGCCGTTATAGATTTCACACCCCTCGCTAGAGTTAACCGTAATTGGGTCAGATGGGTATCTGATTACTTTCCTCTCCTGCAGCCTGGGAAAATCATGTTGCCTCCATCTTGTCCTCCTTTGATTGGTCCACACATGGGCATATCCAAAGCCAGGCCAATCAGAGCCCTTCTCTGGATTCAGAAACTGGGCTAAACTAAGGGGATGTTCAAATACCTGAGGAATGTGTACTCTCTCCACTACAGATGAAGTGGACTTATTCATTGTTTTTGTGATAAACTACACATAACATAAAATGTAACATCTTGACCATTTTAAGTGTACATGGTTCAGTGGTGTGTGAAGTCCATTCACGTCATTGTTTAACTAATCTCCAGAACTCTTCTCATCTTGCAAAACAGAAACTCCATACCCATTAAACACCAATTCCCATTTCTTCTCTCCCCCGGCCCCCGGCAACCACCCTTCCTACTTTCTGTCTTTGTAGTTTGACTACTTTTGCTCCCTCACAGAAGTGGAATCTATAAACCCCGTAGTTTTGCAATCGTTGACACTAAAACAGTGAATTAAAGATGAGAAACTTTACTGAACTGAAATTGCTTATGCTTTATAATCAGTCTACCTACATTACAGCCTAAATGTTTAACCACTGTAAGATTATCAGCCCTTGTTTTACTTCTTGAAGTTTTCCACATGAGTAGTGGTAGGCAGTTTCTTCATTAACCTTCATAATGACTGAACCAGATGGTATCCCAAGCCTTGCAGGTATGTAATCAGCTTAGTTTCAACTCAGTGACAGTGGCTGAACCTGTGGTCCTTCACCAGGGACAGATTTCCCCCCTAGCGACATTAGGCAATGTCTGGAGACATTTTTGGTTGTCACAACCAGAAGGACAGATACCTCCGGTATCTGGTGGGTGGAGGCCAGGGATGCTATTAGACAATCTACAATGCACAGGACAGCCTCTACAACAAGCAACAGTCTGGCCCAAAATGTTTGTTGCACTGGAGTTCAGAAATCCTGATCTATACAGGGCTCTGCATTGACCACAAGTTTCCAATCAAGTAATCATAGCAAACATAATGGAGCTGAAAAGTGCCTCCGATCCTGGAAAAGAGACCAAGAGTGGTTCTAACAGCATCGGTCCACTACCAACGAAAATAGCATACCAGTAAGTTATGTTAAAAAAAGTTTCCTGTTTGGTGATTCCAAAATGTGACCTTACGTGATGCTTTCATAACCTCTTCCTACATTGTACTTGATATTTGTGGCATTTTACAGTGGAAACCAAAAGTGTCCCGGTGTTCCAGTGTTTTGGAACGGTGATGGTCAGGATTCCTTCTCTTAGTTATTATGCAAGAGCACTTTCAAACTCCTGGCTTGCAAGGGGTCTGGAAAATGCATGTCATGCACAACTTTTTCTTTGCAGCAAATAATTCTATATTAGTGCCACCACATAGCAATTAATCTGAAATGTACAGGACCCACATAATGCTCTCTGATTAGCAGCCAACGTCCTGTGATAGAAATTCTCAGAATTCCAAACAATGGTGAGAACATGGTGGTTCATTGTACATACTTGTCTCTCTACCTTTGTGTATGCTTGACATTTTCCAAACTAAAATGTTTAAATATTTTAACAAAAAGATTGTTTCTAACAATTTCCCTTTAATAAAGATGATGCTGATAGAAATATTGCCACCTATAGATGGAAAATATATTGCACTTGTTTTTCTTTGACTTGGATAGTTTGCAAGATCAAAAATATAGGAAAATTGGGCCTTTGCCAGTTGGCTCAGCGGTAGAGTGTGGGCCCTGTGTGTGGAAGTCCCGGGTTCGATTCCCAGTCAGGGCACACAGGAAAAGCACCCATCTGCTCCTCCACCCTTCCCCTTCTCCTTCCTCTCTATTTCTCTCTTCCCCTCCCACAGCCAAGGCTCCATTGGAGCAAAATTGGCCCAGGCACTGAGGATGGCTCCATAGCCTCTGCCTCAGGCGCTAGAATGGCTCCAGTTGCAACGGATCAACAGCCCAGATGGGCAGAGCATAACCCCCCTGGTGGGCATGCCAGGTGGATCCCGGTCAGGTGCATGCGTGAGTCTGTCTGACTACCTCCCCGCTTCTGACTTTGGAAAAATACAAAAACAAACAAACAAACAAAAAAGATAGGAAAATTGGACGGAGATTTGACTTGGGGTGGTGGCCACACAATACAATGTACAGATGATGTGTTGTAGAACTGTGCACCTGAAACCTGTATAATTTTGTTAACCAGTGTCACCCCAATAAATTCAATAAAAAGGAAAAAAATAAGAAATTTTTATTATAATCTTAATCTCCAATTTAGAAAGTACTAACTCTAAAATGTTATTGATTTTTTTTCAGAACTTTCCATTAATATAAATTTCTAGGTACAACTCACATAAATTGTATTATGGTCTCTTCTATATATCAGTAAAACTAATGTGTGAAAAAGTTAACTTGGCCTAGCCTGTTGGCTCAGTGGTAGAGTGTCAGCCCAGTATGTGGAGCTCCTAGGTTCAATTCCTGGCTATGGCACATAGGAGAAGTGACCATCTGCTTCTTCACCCCTCCTTCTCCTCCCCTTTTCTCTCTCTTTCCGTCTCACAGCCATGGCTTGATTGGTTCAAGCATATTGGTCCTTGGCACTGAGGAGGGCTCCATGGCCTAATAAAATTCAAAGAGTACCATGGCTGGATAACTAGTTGGTTAGAGTATTGTCCTGCTACACCAAAGCTGTAGATTTGATCCCCAGTCAGGGCACAAAGAAGAATCAACTAGTGAACATACAAATAAGTGAAACAAATCAATCTCTCTCTCTTTTTTCCTCCCTCCCTCTTGCTTTCTAAATCGATAAATCGAAAATTAAAAATTCAAAAACTCCAAGAGCAACGATTTCTTCTGGGATGACCTTGCCTGGCATATTTTTCTTCTTCATTAATTGTTTCCATAGACAAATAGATAAACAAAATGTAGTATATCCCTACAATGGAATAATATAGTCAACCTTAAAAAGGAGGGAAATTCTGAAATGTGCTACAACATCAATAAAACTTGGAGACATGATGCTAAGTAAAATAAGTCAGTCTCAAACACACAAATACTGCATGATTTCACTAACATAAGGTACCGAGAGCAACTTTACAGAGACACAAAAAGTGGGATGATGGTTCCCAGGAGTAGGGGACAGGGAAAATAGAGTTATTGTTTAATGTGTACGAAGTTTTAGTTTTGCAAGACGAGAAATGTTCTGGAGATAGACAATTGTGATGTTTGCACAAAGTAAGTACACTAACAGCATTAAATTCTATACTTACAGCCAGGGCACATAGGAGAAGCACCCATTTGCTTCTCCACCCCCCCCCCCTCCTTCCTCTCTGTCTCTCTCTTCCCCTCCCACAGCCGAGGCTCCATTGGAGCAAAGATGGCCCGGGCGCTGGGGATGGCTCCTTGGCCTCTGCCCCAGGCGCTAGAGTGGCTCTGGTTGCGGCAGAGCGATGCCCCGGAGGGGCAGAGCATCGCCCCCTGGTGGGCAGAGCATCGCCCCCTGGTGGGCAGAGCGTCGCCCCTGGTGGGCGTGCCGGGTGGATCCCGGTCAGGTGCATGCGGGAGTCTGTCTGACTGACTCTCCCCGTTTCCAGCTTCAGGAAAAAAAAAAAAAAATCTATATTTACAAATGGCTAACACAGTATACTTTGTTATATAAATTTTACCATAATTAAGGTAAATAACAAAACTAATTTGAAGAAAATTTGCAAATTAAAAAATTGTTCGGTTTATGAAAAGAAATAATTTTTGAGAGCTAGAACTTTAAAAATAAAATGCGATTAAAAAGCATCACGTCAGTTCTTTGCCAGTTCTGAAACTGTTCTTTGCAATCGCATTTTCAGAATGTCTCTGAGGGCCTAGCCCTGCACCAGGCACCGACTAGGATAGTGTAGGTACATAAAACAGCCTCTGAGAGGAGGGCAACCTTGGTGGGAAAATTAAGGTGTTGAGTTTGAAACAAGTAGCAGAAACAGGCTGCAGAAGAGTCAACTTTAAATGAGTGTTACAGAGAATAAGTGCTAGGAGTCTGTCCCAGGAGAAAGGTCTCAGTGGAACAAGAGGATGCTTCGTTCAGGTGTTTCCTCTTGCCCGGTGCTTTCCCCTAACTTCAGGGAGGTTACAGCCCCATTGCCAGGTGTGCTGCTGTAGATACTACCCGTGCCCTCAGAAGGGATGTCCATTTACATCTTCCCAGACAAAGAACTTGGAATACTTCTAACCTGCGCAAATCTGGAAGGGGTAGGTGTTGGTCATCCTTTAAAAAACTAATTTTGATTATAGTTTTCCAAAGTTTGAACTTCTTGAACTTTCATGCACAAGTCATGCTCACAAACACTACTATTTGAGAATCTATTCAAATCGACCATAACAAGGTTTAACTACCCTTTCTGTAAAGGGCTTTGTCTTTTGCCAGCCTCACTGAAACCTGGAGTCAAGAGGCTTGAAGTATAATCTCCAGCTGCCATGTGACACCCCTGGGCCTTTGTGAAATAGTGGGGTTTTTTTTTAATTGCTTTTAGAGAGAAAGAGAGGGAGAGAGAGGCATTCCTTTGTTAGTCACCTCGTTGTGCATTCATTGGTTGCTTCCTGTATGTTGCCTGACTGGACACCCAACCTGCTACCTTGTCATTTGGAAGGACGCTCTAACTCAGGGGTCGGGAACCTATGGCTCGCGAGCCAGATGTGGCTCTTTTGATGGCTGCATCTGGCTCACAGACAAATCTTTAATAAAAAAAATACTAATGTTAAAAATATAAAACATTCTCATGTATTACAATCCATTCATTTCCTACCGCTCATGTTCATGGTTGCAGGTGGCTGGAGCCAATCACAGCTGTCCTCCGGGACAACACCAAATTTTTATTGGATAATGCATAACATGCACAGGTTGTTGTATGGCTCTCACAGAATTACATTTTAAAATATGTGGCGTTCATGGCTCTCTCAGCCAAAAAGTTTCTCGACCCCTGCTCTAACTGAACTGACTGACCTAACTAGCGAGGGACAATAAGAGGCTTTTGAGGGTGTTTTGTTTTCACTGCGACAGAATTTCTATCAAACAGAATCTTACCTTCCATCTGCACGGCAGCAACAGGCACTGAGGTCCCTGCTCGGTCTTCCGGGCTCATGGCCCGTCCATAAGATGCTGCAAGGGAAACCGAAGGGCAGCTGGGACCCCAGATTGCAGTGATACAGGAGTAATGGCCCCATGCTGTCACCCAGGGCAGGTGACACTGCAGACAGATACTATCCTGTAGGGCCAGCCAGGCTGTGGTGCCTCTGCTTTGAGGGTTCATTTAAAAGACAGTCCAGGTGCTAAATCGCCTTGGAAAATGAGGCAAATGAAAAAGCCACCTGACACTTAATGAAGAAAAGAGAAAACACCAAAACTGTTATTTGAGTTTTAACATTTTCAATAAGTTGACAAAAGCAAGACTTTATAAATATATCTGTATACAAGCAGTTCTTTCGAAAAACAGTGATCAGAAATCAGGGAAAGTACGTTTGCCTTTGAGCAATTTTTTTCTTGCTGTTTGCAGATTCTCTGCCAAAGAATCCTCAGCGTAGAAACCTTTTTGAAGTTAATTTTCTGGAGAGCCCCAGGCTGGCTGCCCGCCCTTTGCAGGAACCGTGACTATAGAATGTCGCAAGCAAGAGCGCCCCTTACCGGCAGAAATGATCATCGCGCACCAATGCCAAGGTGGCATTTGATTGGCGGGGCGGCTGGGGATGGAAATCTTTAATTTTTCACTGGCTGGACTTTCTTGGACAATGGATGGGTGATAATGTGCATGCGGTCACCTCAGGAAATGAAGGAGCGCCCACAATTTACCCACTTGAGGGAAAAATGTTCCCATGTCTGTTGCAACTCTCCTGGAGTTTTCTCAGCCTCTGGAACAACTTGTGTTGCCCAAAATGAATAATGTTTCACAAACTCATCATGTGAGGAGGAGCCCTAAAAAGATGGCATGTTATTGATTCATGAGTCATTACGTGTTAAATATCTATATAACTCATGACTTCTTCCACAAAAACGTTGCTTTGGAGGGGCCATAGGGATAAGAAAACCCCTCATTATAAGGAAGGGAGATGGCACCAGTGACTAGTTTAGACCCAGCGTATGCCCGGTACCAGGCTAGGTGTCATTCTGTACCCCACGTCTACCAGCTGCCTCCCCTCAAAGACCTCACAGTCTACCTGTGAGCTTACATCATATTTAATTTTAAAACACGCCCAGCCAGCCCTGGCCGGTTGGCTTGGTGGTAGAGCGTCGGCCTGGCGTGCAGGGGACCCGGGTTCGATTCCCGGCCAGGGCACACAGGAGAAGCGCCCATCTGCTTCTCCACTCCTCCCCCTCTCCTTCCTCTCTGTCTCTCTCCTCCCCTCCTACAGCCGAGGCTCCATTGGAGCAGGGTTGGCCCGGGCGCTGGGGATGGCTCCTTGGCCTCTGCCCCAGGCGCTAGAGTGGCTCTGGTCGCAACAGAGCGACCCCCAGAGGGGCAGAGCATTGACCCCTGGTGGGCAGAGCGTCGCCCCCTGGCGGGCGTGCCGGGTGGATCCCCGTCGGGCGCATGAGGGAGTCTGTCTGACTGTCTCTCCCCGGTTCCAGCTTCAGAAAAATACAAAAAAAAAAAAAAAAAAATTAAAAAAAAAAAAAAAAAACACGCCCAGCCAGCGAATATTCTTTTTAGATCCTTCTTAAAACTCTGTGTGGGTGCAGCATCTGTGCAGAACAGCAGCTCATTCCTCTCCTGACATGTATTTGTCAAGAGACTATTGGTAATTCTGAGCACACACTTTGAGGTCAGACCGATCTGGGTTTGCATCCCGGCTCCTCTACTGATTAGCTGTGTGACCTTGGGCAAGTTGTTTAACCTCTCTGGGCCTGAGTCTCCTCACCTTTAAAATGTGGATAGTAAACTCTATGTCACATGGTCGCTGTGAGGATTAAATGAGATGGTATGGGTTTACACGCTGGGCGGAGAGTTTGGCCCAAAAGTAAGAATACATTTGTGTTATAAGTATTTCTGTATGGATGTACTTAAGTGTATTAAACTGGCTTTGCTCCTCAACTGGTGGAGACAAGAGTGTTTCTAAAAGTTTTGCATTTTATTGCTCACACGTTCTAGAACCACTGGAATCCATCATACTGAGGCAAAACCTCTGTTTCCCTGGCTTGCCAGTTCTCGAGAGAGGGGACTGGCTTCTCCACCCCTGCCACAGGTCACACTGGTAAGTTTGTGAGCATGTCTACTGACCCCATGAATTTGACACAGGTGCCAGAATCCGTACACAGCCTGTACAAGTTTGGTTTACGTCAACAACCAGGGCTGGAGAAAGGCCGTGTGAAGGTTTTGGTAGCTGTCTCGGGGGGGGGGGGGGAGCACTTCTGGAGTGCTTCCTCTGCTTGAGGAAAATTGCCAGGATGGGCTTGTCAATCCCACAAATGTACAAGGTTCTTGGTGGCAACTGTGTGGTCTCTTGTAGCCAGAATCCCAACGCTTCAGACCTCTTCATGGTCAAGCTCCCCGAGCCCCTACACCAGCCCACCGGGATCACCCGTGAGCCTTGCTGTGCTGCTGGTACCCCCGCCCCACGCCCAGCATCGGATCCAACGTGTCTGGGGTGGGACCAGGGCACGGAGGGTTGTTAAAGCCCCCGGATGATTCCAATGTTGCAGCCAATATCACCACCCACCGTACGGATGCCTGGTTGCAGTATTAGGGAATACTTTTCTTTCTGAAAGTCCCAGACCATTCAGAAACCGGCTGTCACGCTCCCTCGCGTGGAAACTGGGGATGTTTGTTTAGCACACCTATGGTCTGCGCCTTCAGTTTGCTCTAGAGTTTGATGCGTTTCTTCGGATGCTGTCACTGTCAAGATCAGACAGCCTCTGGGGGAGAGGAATTTCCCTGGCCCGGGGCTGAACCAGGCAGTCCCTAGGGCCGAGGGGTGAGGAAGGAGACGGGGCAGCAGCCACCAAAGCAAGAGTTTGCTCTGTTGATGTAGCTTAATGCTGCCGGCATGAAAAACCAGTGGGGACTTGACCAAACTGGAACTTACCTTTTTCTTCCCCATCGGTAAATAAGGACAGAGAGCAAGGTGAAGCCAGCCTCCCAACCTGCCAGCCAGTGCCTCGCGTATTAACTCGGATAGCAGAGTCGAGTAAAAGGCAACAATAGCACGTTGCATCTTTACAGCTAAAAAATTTTCACCTCCATATGTTTGTTTTGTCTAAATTATTATACCTTGCTGTTGAAGAAACAAAATGCATAAACTCCTTGTCTTCATTAAATAAGCTTAAATATTTGTTGTTTCGGGCGATATTTCGCTGGTAACGTTTGTGGCTTCTCTTCATACAATATGACAAAAATAATTCATTTAAATCATTACGACTAATTCGTAAATTAGATACGATCTTGCGTCCAATGACTTCATAAATACCAGTTTCCCTTAGTTTGGGGCTTTTAAAAATTATTATAGTAAAAAGTCCACATATCACAATAGTGACCATTTGGACCATTTCAGTCATTTAAAAGTATACAGTCCAGTTGTGTTCAATAGATTCACCCTGTTGTGCAACCAGCGAGTTCCAGAACTTTCCATCAGCCCCAACTCCACTTAAGCAGCTACTCTCCATTCCTTGTCTCTATGGCATTCCATCATCACACCTGTTTTGTTGTTTTCTCATAGGAGTGTCAAAAGAATGTGCAATAATTTTTTAATCTGGTCTCTATCAAAAACGAGGAAATGGAAGATTGGAAGATGAACGGACGAGGTTGCGTGCTTCGTGAAAAGCGTGAGGGTGTGTTTGTGGGAGCAAAGGGTATTCCTTTCGGTTTACTAAGTAAGTAAACTGTGTCCACCTGAGAAAAATGCAACCTGAGATTTCACTACAAAAGAAACCACAATGAAAACTGTAACCAATATCTATAAAAGATGAGTGACGAATTTGTGAAAATAAAAAGGATGAAACTTCCAAAAAGGTTTGATTTTGAACGTGTGTAGGTGACGCTGTTGTATAACGTATGTCAATCAGTTTCGGGTTTAAGTGGGATAATACCGCTGCCTCTCTCATTAAAGAGACATTAGAAGGCAATAGTCATTTATCAGACATGTGATAAAAATCCTTAGGCAAGGAAAGATACTCCAACCGTGAGAGCAGTGGACCAATCATGTTTTCTTTGGCCAGAAGCAACAGAAACTGTCTCTAACTCTTACTCAGGAAGGAAGTGTGCTGGTGGGATCTGAGCTAGTTCACAGAAGAGCCGGGTCTCAGGGAGGTTGACACAGGGAGGGACCCTCAATGTGGCAGCAGAGCCAGAGAGCCTGTGGTCAGCCAGGCTCTGCTGTTCCAACTGTTTTGTTCTTTCTTCCCTTTGGCTCAAGACTCAAATTCCAGGAATGGGAGCATCGATGGGCCTGGCTTGGGTCACAGGTCCACCCCCAGGGGGAATATCAGGCCTGGGTGGTGTTATTTGCTCTAGTTCACAAATATGAGGTGATGGCTCAAAGAAGGTCCATGAAGGATAAAAATAGTGATGGAAAACAGAAGCATGTCAGGGAGAGCGTGGCCAGGGCTCCCGTGTGGTGCACTTTCACTGGGGTGAGTGAGTCTGACAGTCTGATGAATGTAAGCAGCCAAAATTCTATGTGAATAAAACCAAACAATAGCAACCACCACCACCACAACAAATCCAAACATGAAAGAAGAACTCCAATACTGACTACCTGGAAATGAACATTTTCCTCCCCCTGAAAATTCATTCATCCAGTGTCTAGTGTGTGGTCCGTTATCAAGCTCCAGTCTCTCTCAGCTTTGAGCATTGCTGCAAACTAGGTGGTCTCAAAAGCCTTCTCATTGCAAAAACAGTGCAGGGGATACGCTCTTTGAGTCACCTTTGCCCACACAAACTTTAGGAGAAGACTCCAAGAGCTGAGGCCTGAGCTGTCATCAGCTGAGGGAGGGAAGGTGTCTTAGGGCAGGTGCTGTCAGCTGCGGAGCTGTTGGAATACTTCCCCCTGGAGAGGGTGGGAAGCCAAGCCACAGTCTCTGGTAGTGGCACCCTCTGGTGACCAGGGACAGCTGCAAACTGTCGGGAAGAAAGTATGCCCAGCTTAAATCCTTAGGATACCCATAGATTAAGAATAAGAAACTAACGATCATTACAAAGGCATATAGAAAGGCAAGCCACTTTGTTTAAGAGTTAGAAGATAAAGTATAACAACAAAAAAACGTATTTAGAGTACCACACCTCCCAAATAGCAGGTGTTGGAATTGCCAGGTACCAAATATAGAACAGATTCATAGTCAATGGTCAAAGAAATAAAGGATACAATGACAAAGATGAAGACCAATAAGATATAATCAGAAACAAACAAGAAGACTTTAAAAATGGACCTTCTAGAAATTAAAAATATATATATATTTCTTCAAATATTTTTAAAAACCTAGAAAGGATGGGTGAACAGCTGATTAGATGTAGACGAAGAGAGAATTAGTGAACTGGAAGGTAAACACACAGTAATCACCCAGAAAACAGCACAGAGTGACAACAAAGATAAAAATATGAAAGGCTAATAAGATAAATAAAGGATATAATTAGAAATTTTATAATAGATGTCTCTTTTGAGTCCCAAAAGTAAAAAATAGAGAGCCTGAAGAAAAGGCAGTATTCAATAATGGCTGAGATAGTTCCAGCATCTGTAAGAAAATATAAATACACAGAGCCAGAAGCATAACACATCCTAAACTGAATAAATAAAAAAGAATTTATGATCCAACCCATCTTAGTGAAAACAAAGCACATTAAAAAAAAAAAAAAAAAGGCCTGAAATAGGACGAGAGAGAAAGGATGGTGCGGGTTGGGTTCCAGACCACCACAAAGACCGAGCATCACAATACAGTGAGTGGCAATCATTTTGCTGGTGGGGGGTCTTGCTTTCAATTTGTTAAAAAAATGCAATACCCGTGAAGACCAATAAAATGGAGCTCAAGAAAATGAGTTATGCTTGTATCTGAAAATGAAATTGCCAAATTATGGCATGAAACCATTAAAGCCATTTTGTCACTTCCAAACAAGTGCAATGACCTCCTTGGTAAATGAATTAGAGTCCCCCCCCCCCCCAGAATGAGGGCCTTATAAAGCTTTACAAGAAATTCTTGAATTTTGTTTTTTTGCTAAGCAGAGAATAGATAGATCTAAATAAATGCAAAACCTCATTCAAAGTTAAGCTCCTTATAGCAGACGTCATACCATGGCTGGCAAGCTTTTCATGAATGAGAACGTTGATATTAATGAAAAATAATGCAAAGAGAAGGCAGCCTGACCTATTAACAAAGTGCCTGTTCCGAAGACTCTAGGACGTGATAGCAATATCAACCTCAGACCATGCAGGTGAGCAATAACTATGCCGTATTTGAACTAGCAGAGATTTTGCTTAACTATTCAAAAAACCAATGATGACTAGCAAGCGATGCTTAGAAAATGTGTGGTACGTAAATGAAGAGGTCCTTGATTATTTTTTTGTTTGTTTTGGTAATTTCACAAGAGAATTTTAAACATAGTAAAGCTCTTACTGACTTTTTTTTAATTATTCATTGATTTTAGAGAGAGGAAGTGGGAGAGAGAGAGAGAGAGAGAAACATCCTGTTTATGTCCTGACCAGGGATTGAACTAGCAACCTTGCATATCCAGACCATGCTCTAACCAGCCGAGCTAGCCAGCCAGCATTCTTATTGGCATATTAGAAAACCATTTCCCAAATATGCCATGCAATGTGAAGAAATATTTTCCGGAGGAAAAGCAACCAAGTGGACTAGAAATGTACCCATCGCTATCTCCCAGGATGAAACTTCCAGCGTCCCAGAAGAAATTTTCAACTCCCCATGTTTTGAGCATGGTGGGCGGGCTCAGGGGCAGCCGGGAGCAGTCATCAGTGAAAAAAAAATGGCTCTGAGATTTTGGAGTCCACATCCAATCTGAAAATCCAGGACTCTCCGACAAAGCTGCCATAACTTGCTGCACTTTCAGATTTCCTGTGACTGAGAGTGGGATTTCCTAACCTGGCAGAGATATGGAGTAAAAACAGAAAGTGACAGGTTGAGACACTACATGTTTCTTGCTGTCACAATCCTGGATATGGAGCCCTTGCAGTAAGGTTGCAAACAAATTTCCTCTCAAAGATAGAAAACTAGTATGGCTGTTATTTTACCTGTAAAGAGTTAAATAGTAATTTTAGAAATTTTGATGAATCTTTAAAAGTTTTACCTAAATGCCCTGGCTGGTTGGCTCAGCGGTAGAGCATCAGCCGGGCGTGTGGAAGTCCTGGGTTCTATTCCCGGTCAGGGCACACAGAAGAAGTGCCCATCTGCTTGCCCACCCTTCCCCCTCTCCTTCCTCTCTATCTCTCTCTTCCCCTCCTGCAGCCAAGGCTCCACTGGAGCAAAGTTGACCGGAACGCTGAGGATGGTGGCTCCATGGCCTCCACCTCAGGTGCTGGAATGGCTCCTGCCACTATGGAGCAACAGCCCCAGATGGGCCAAGCATCGCCCCCTGGTGGGCATGCTGGTGGATTCCGGTCCGGCACGTGCGGGAGTCTGTATGACTGCCTCCCCGCTTCTAACTCTGGAAAAATACCAAAAAAAAAAAAAATTTTTTTTACCTAGAGTGGATGGCCTGCATTGAGCAGCCCAGAGAAGGTGACAATTTAAGGCCTACTGTTCATGAGGTCTGCTGAGGAGACAGAGTGTTTCTGGCGGCCTGCACGCACGTGGCTTTTCATGCAGGAATTAAGAGGAATTCGGAGGCAGTTGGGGTCTCATGCACCAGCCTCAGCATCCGACTCCTAAAGAGCAGCCCCGTGTCTTTTGGCTCAGTCATCAATTCTGCTTCCGCCCCCTGTAAAGACAGCACAAGGTCCAGGCTGAGAAACACATACGTGGAGATGGTTCATCACCCTGGAGCTGGAAGTTCTGCCCCTGCCCTTTGTAGGTGTGTGGTGTTAGGCAAGTGACCTTCCTGCCCTGAGCTGCCAGGATACCATCCGGAAATCTCAGGTCATTCCTCCATCTTGGTAGGGTGACTGTCAATCATAAACAAGAAAATGGGCAAGCTCGTTGAGACCTGCCGTGCAGAACATACTGAAGGATTAAGTTCCACTTCTCCCACTGCCAGCAAGCTTTCCCAGTCTGTTCTCTAAGCAGAAGCCACGCCCTGCTCGCTCTGCTCAGTGTTAAAGGTGATGGAGAGTGTGGGGGGTGGCTCAGGGTATCCGGGGACCCTGGGGGGGGGGGAGGAGCAGCAGCTCCTTTCTGAGTAAGGCTTCACTCTCCATCCAGCCCTCCTTCCTTCCGTCAGCCATTCTTCCACGGGTCCAATAACTATTTCTGGAGCGCCTGCACCCGCAGCCTGCAAGCCCTCTGATCCCACGGAGGAACATCTTACCACCACACTGTCAACACTTCCCTCAATCCTGGCATCCGGGCTGAAACCAAAGCTTCTCGCAGTGGCCGGAGAGCAGCTCCCATGCGGCCCCACGATGTGACTGCCTGTGGGGTAGCTTGGTTTGGAGCCACTAAGGACAACTGGGCTGAGCCTCCGGGAAACCACCCTGGGAGTATGAGAATGCTCACAGGGACTGGAAAAACCAAACCCACCCTAGTCGCTGGCTTCCTCTGTCCAGTCTGACACACTTGTGTGGACACAGGGTGGGTGCTGAGGAGGTAGACAGACCAGGGCCACAACTGGCCAGGACTTTGTGATCTGGCAAAAGGGATGTCTTCTTGGTCAGGCCTGGGGACAGCCAGGCTTCCAGAATAGCCCTGCCAAGTTCAGAAAACAGGCAGGCTTTTCATCCTGGCTCCTCCTAAGTCTCCATGTCCAGACGTTTGCTTGGTGGTACCATGGTAACCATGATGCCATAATGGAACATTCTTCCCAAGGTGGTAGAAGGAACCCCTCTGTTGGGCTCTGCTGTGTAAGGTGAGAGAGAGTTCATTTCTCCATTAGCAGGAGCAGTTCACAGAGGAACTCTGAGAACCATCCTGGCGATAAGCGACATCCGGTGTGGAGAGTGGAACATGGTGACTGAGAATGGCAGCCACGGGTTCCTCAGACTCCTGAGCATGGCTTGAGGCAAGGGCAGGCCTGGAGGTATGGCAGACGGTGAAGAGCCACGGGCTTTGGCTTTAGACCAGGGGTCCCCAAATTTTTTACACAGGAGGCCAGTTCACCGTCCCTCAGACCGTTGGAGGGCCGGACTATAAAAAAACTATGAACAAATCCCTATGCACACTGCACATATCTTATTTTAAAGTAAAAAAACAAAACAGGAAGAAATACAATATTTAAAATAACAAACAAATAAATTTAAATCAACAAACTGACCAGTATTTCAATGGGAACTATGCTCCTCCACTGACCACCTATGAAAGAGGTGCCCCTTCCAGAAGTGCGGCGGGGCGGGATAAATGGCCTCAGGGGGCCGCATGTGGCCTGCAGGCTGTAGTTTGGGGACCCCTGCTTTAGACAGACCTGAACTTGGATTCCAGCCTCTCCATTCGGCAGCTGTGTGCCCTTAGGCAGGCTTCTCAGTGACTCGAAGTGTCAGTTTCTGAATCTGTAAAATGGGGCTAAGGGTAGTGTCTAATTCACAGGGTTCTTGTGAGAATTAACTAAGCAAAACGCCGGGGCTGGCACCATGTAAAAGCAGGAGCGGTCCCTAGCCGAAAGAAATCGAGCATGCTTTTAGTTGGCGGAGTAGGAGGGTCCAAACCAGCATGGGCACTAAACCCCTGCTTTTTGCTTTCAGGAGCATTTTATAGCTACAGAGTTAGGGCGAGGGTTGAAGTCCACGGGTCAAAAGACAACACCCTTCTGAGACCCAACTCTATGGGAATCCGAGGACCCTGGCTGGATTGACAGGCGTGGGCTGCCTCCTCCCCTTGGGTCATCTCAGGAATCCTCGCCGATCTCGGTGCCGGACAGCTGGTCCCTGCCTCTTTACCGCACGGAAGCGAGCCATAGGGACGTGACAGGTCTGTGCCTCACGTGTTGGAGGCTTTGTCGGTGGGAAGGCAGGAGGCTGGGCCTCCGACCCTGGCGGGGCAGTTCACCCCTTTGGGGAGGAGAGAAGAAGCCTGTGCGCTGTTGGGCTGTTGTTTCCGCAGCTGCCCATGGTGTCTGCTGCGCCTCTCCTTGGGGATGGCCGAGATGACAGGGATGCTCTTGGCGCTGCTGTACGTCTCCCACGCTTCTGCCAGTGAGTGCGGGCTGTCTTCCGCCGTGACATAGCTGATCCTGTATCACGTGGCAGGGGGAATCTTCCCGGGGAAGTAAATGGTCCCTAATGTCCAAGAGGGCCTCGGTGGGGAAGATGACTCCCCGCACTTTGGGCCGGCAGCATGCGTTATTGGCGGAAGCCAGGCAAAGGCACGGAACGTGGGGCGTGGATGTAGGAAACCGTGGCTTCAGCTGCCTGTTGTCAGCGCTGATCCTCCGGAGAGAGTGCAGTTAGGAAAATAAACCTCAGGCTGAGGGGGTAGGGGGGCGCTGGACAGCGGGGGTCGGTGGGAGGCTGCTTTCCCACTCACAGCCCCTTCTTGGTCTTCCTGGGGACATGCCCCAGCACCTTGCAGGTGGAGGTGTCCTCCGGGAGCCTGCCGCCTGTGGCAACCAGGCCCTGCACACAAGTGACCCAGGGCAAACATTTCATTTCTGAGTAGCCTAACATTGTTTTTAGATTCCAAGATGCCACCAAGAGCCCTTTATAGGGAAGGGGACCCCTAGGAAAAGAAGCGGGGGGTGGGAGAGTTAGTGGTGACCAGGATGGAGAGCCAGACGGAGTGGGAACCCAGCAGGAGGGGGAGGGGGAGTTCCTGCGGTCTCGCCCCCGCAGTGAGACCCCACCCTCAACCCGTCTCCAGGTTGTGGCATGCAGGAAGCCAGCGTTGTAGAAGCTTCCGAGGAGGGTTTGGTCAGCGCAGAGGAGTTCCCGTGGGTGGTGTCCCTGCAGGACTCCCACCACAGCCACCTGGCTTTCGGCAGCATCCTCAGTGAGTTCTGGATCCTCAGCATCGCCTCCGCCTTCGAGAACAGGCCAGTACCCCCGGCTCTGGGGCCTACAAGCCGAGCCCCACCCCCGGGGCAGGATAGGGGGGCTCTGTTTCCTGTTCAGCTTGGGGAGGTCTGGAAGGTGAATTCTGGGTGACAGGGTGACAGGGCTTTTTACCGGCCCAGCACCTGCTCTGTCCTGAGTCTTGGAGTCCTCAAGACACCAGATGCCAAAGTTGGAGCAGTCGGGTGCCATGCTCGGCGGGAAGGATGTTCCTTCCCATTTTACTGGGATCACAGAGGCACTGCGGTTGATGGGAGCCCTAATCTTAAAACACTCGCCTCAGGCCTTAACAATGTGACTGCCACACACACACACACACACACACACACACACACACACTCCATAGGGAAAGGGCTCAAAGGAAACATGCAAATACCTAGGAGTGCTTATCTCTGGATGCTCAAAGCACTTTTATTATTTTCTTCTTTGAAGTTTGCTGTGTTTTCCAAATTTTTTACAATAATGTGTATTCTTTTTTTTTTTTTTTTTTTGTCTTTTTCTGAAGCTGGAAACGGGGAGAGACAGTCAGACAGACTCCCGCATGCGCCCTACCGGGATCCACCCGGCACGCCCACCAGGGGCAACGCTCTGCCCACCAGGGGGCGATGCTCTGCCCCTCCGGGGCGTCGCTCTGTTGCGACCAGAGCCACTCTAGCGCCTGGGGCAGAGGCCAAGGAGCCATCCCCAGCGCCCGGGCCATCTCTGCTCCAATGGAGCCTTGGCTGCGGGAGGGGAAGAGAGAGACAGAGAGGAAGGAGGGGGGGGGTGTGGAGAAGCAAATGGGCGCTTCTCCTATGTGCCCTGGCCAGGAATCGAACCCGGGTCCCTCGCACGCCAGGCCGACGCTCTACCGCTGAGCCAACCGGCCAGGGCCAATGTGTATTCTTTTAAAGCAGAAAAAAAACCCCTACAAATGTTATTAAAGGAAGCCTGACCTGTGGTGGTGCAGTGGATAAAGCGTTGACCTTGAACACTGAGGTCGCCAGTTCAAAACCCCAGGCCTGCCTGGTCAAAACCCCAGGCCTGCCTGGTCAAGGCACATATGGGAGTTGATGCTTCCTGCTCCTCCCCCTTCTCTCTCTCTCTCTCTCTCCTCGCCTCTCTAAAATCAATAAATAAATTTTTAAAAATGTTATTAAAGGAATAACATTTTATGTAAAACATCTTACTTTTTGATCCAATCGGTTTGCTTTTGGGAGTCAACATTAAGGAAATAATTTCAACCACTGGAAAAAGGTTGTGCATAAGGTTGTTCATAGGATGGTTAATAAACAAAACTCTGGAACATAATGTACAATTATCATGGAGAAATAATAGTATATTATTCTTTTATGTATAGTATATTACATATAATGTATAATGTATGAATAGTATATACAATACACTTTGTATATGGTATATATTATACAATAGTGTATAAATAGTATACATACTATATACTATATTGTATAATATAGAAATACTATTTATGCACTATATTTTATATATATACATAGAGAAGATAATGACTACAATTGGCAAAACAAATTATAGTATATATATTCAATGGAATATTGTGCAGCTGCTGAATTTTTTAATGTGTGATTTATATATATTTTTTAATTTTTAGATTTTATTTATTCATTTTTAGAGAACGAGGAGAGAGAGAGAAAGAGAGAGATAGAGAGAGAGAGAGAAGGGAGAGGAGCAGGAAGCGTCAACTCCCATATGTGCCTTGACCAGGCAAGCCCAGGGTTTTGAACTGGTGACCTCAGCGTTCCAGGTCGACGCTTTATCCACTGTGCCACCACAAGTCAGGCTGATTTATATTTTTAAATTGAAAATACATGGATTTAAGTGAAATCCATGTATAAAGTATAATGTTCATGAGAAACCAAAGGCTATACAAAGAAGGGCAGTCCTTCCCTCTCCGGAACTTCAGTTACTAGTATCCCTCCCTTGAGCCCTGTCACCAGTTTCTAGGGTATTCTTCCTTAAATGCTCAGTACATTTATGGATATCTATATAGCTACAGGTCTGTGTATATTGTTTCTTACGTCTGTTGACGGAGGGAGAATTTTCCTTCCCCCCAGTATTAGTGTGCTAGGGCTGCTGTAACACAATGCCACAGACCAGGTGGCTGACACAGCAGAAACTTATTTCTTACTGCTCTGGAGGCTGCACGTCCAAGATCAAGGTGCTGGCAGCATTGGTTTCCCCTGAGGACTCTCTCCTTGACTTGCAGAGGGCCGGCTTCTCACTGTGTCCTCACACAGTTCTCCTCTGCGTATGCACCCTCCTGGTGTTTCTATACCAGTTTTATTGGATTGGAATTCTACCCCTACTATCTGAATTAAACTTAAGGGGGTCAGACAGACCCCCTTAGAGGCCCTGTCTGAAAATTCAGTCATATTTGGGGTTAGAGTTTCACAAATAAATTTTAGGGGGACCACAATTCAGTCTATAACATCCCCCCCCAATACAACTGGTATTTCACTCTCTGCTGTTTTCACTCTATCATGAATGTTGGGGAGGTCTTTTCTTATCGACACAGAGAGGGAGAGAGAGCGACCACATTCTTTTTCCTCAGCTGCACAGTATCCCAGGATGGATGAACCACAGTTACAGTCCTCTCACAATGGGAACTGACATTGTTTTCCATCTTTTACCAGTACCAGAAATGCTGCAGTAGATATACCAGCACATACGTCATTTCAACACACATGCCGGTATATTGTTGCATGAGTAACTGAGGAATGGGAAGCCCGGGCTGAGTCTTTTTTTTTTAATAAATTTTTATTAATGTTAATTTGATGACATTAATAATTCAGGGTACATATATTCAAAGAAAACATGTCTAGGTTATCTTGTCATTAAATTATGTTGCATACCCCTCACCCAGAGTCAGATTGTCCTCTATCTAGTTTTCTCTGTGCCCCTCCCCTTCCCCCTAACTCTCTCCCTCCCTCCCTCCTGCATCCTCCCTCCCCCCACCCCTGGTAACCACCACACTCTTGTCCATGTCTCTTAGTCTCGTTTTTTATGTTCCACCAATGTATGGAATCATGTAGTTCTTGTTTTTTTCTGATTTACTTATTTCACTCCGTATAATGTTATCAAGATCCCACCATTTTGCTGTAAATGATCTGATGTCATCATTTCTTATGGCTGAGTAGTATTCCATAGTGTATATGTGCCACATCTTCTTTATCCAGTCTTCTATTGAAGGGCTTTTTGGTTGTTTCCATGTCTTGGCCACTGTGAACAGTGCTGCAATGAACATGGGGCTACATGTGTCTTTACGTGTCAATGATTCTGAGGTTTTAGGGTATATACCCAGTAGAGGGATTGCTGGGTCATAAGGTAGTTTTATTTGCAGTTTTTTGAGGAACCACCATACTTTCCTCCATAATGGTTGTACTACTTTACAGTCCCACCAACAGTGGATGAGAGTTCCCTTTTCTCCGCAGCCAGGCTGAGTCTTAATGGCCACTACCAGCTAGCCCTTCCGAGCGCTTCTGCTTTGTGTGGTCGTTTTTCGTTACTACTCTTTTCTGTTTAGTCTGCTGTTTTGATTGGATTTTCTGTTTGACTCAGGGTGGTAGGTGTTTGTTTTATTTTCTGGCATCATTTAATTTAGAATTATTCCGTGTGGTGACTTAGGAATTTCTTAAGGCTGTCCTTGTGGTCTGCTGTATGTGGTCTACATGAATATTTTCCACAGGTAAATTCAAAAGTTCATTCTCTGTCTTTGGTGTACAATTTAGTATATAAACTGGGGGAGGGAGTGTCCCTGATCTGTCCTGGGCTGACAGAGGTGAATTAAGATCCCTTATCACGAACAAGCTCCCGGCTCTTTCTCCGCGTTTCCTGGATGTTTCCTTTGTAGACATTGTGTTACTTGCTGCTGAATGTTTATAACTGCGAGGTTGTCACTATAGACTGAGTTCTTTCTCATCGTTAAGAGCCTTTCTTTGTCTCTTGCTGATGTTCAGATGGAAACTCCCGCTTCTTGTTTTTATTTTACGTGACATTTACTGGATTTACTGCTTCTTTCTTTTGCTTTCACTACATGGACTTTGCTTTGCATGTCTCTTCTGACGCATTTGGAAAGTGTGAATTTTTGCTCTGGCGCTCACTTTAGAGTTAAAGTTTCATGGGAAGTTTCTAAATCCTCTGGTTCTTTCTGAATGGTCCTCTCTAGACTCTACCGTGGCCAACACCACAATTCCTTTTCTCACTCCTCCCTTTCTCCTCCGTCACCCAATTTTAATAGAGTATACGTGCTATCATGTTTACCTTGATTCATGTGTGTATTTGCACATCCTTGTTACACCCTAGAGTAGCCATGTATAAACCATATGTGTAGACTCCTATAGAAGATGAGGGAAAAACCTCTGACCTCCTTTTCAGCTTTAGTCAAACCGTTTGATTATTGCCAAGGTTTACATTCTCACTCCAGTCTAAAATTTAGTAAATTTTCATTTTAATTCAGTCTAAGATTATAAGGAACTCCACACTTACTGGCAGCCCTTTTTGCCGGGTTTTCTCCATTCAGCCCCAGAATTGGCTAAATTTGTCTCCAAGTCGTATCTTACCGGGCTCCCAAGGACTTCATAGCCTTGGTTTCGGCGTATTCAGAAATGTGCTGCTCTTAAACTTGAATGACCACTTAAGGATAGAAGTCATAGATCACAGCTCACTTCTTTTGAGGGCTCAAAAGAAAGGTTATTATCCCCTGGCTTCTGGTATTAAATCTTGCTGCAGGGAAGTCTGAAGCCAGTCTGAACTTTCCCTCCGTAGGCGGGTGACCACACAGCCTAGCGTGTCTGGGAGATGCCTGGTTTACAACCACTGTCCCAGTGTCCTGATGTTAGCATCCCCCTTCCCTGGGTTAGACAACGAATTTGATGGCCACATTTTTTTAATGTTTTTTAAAATTTATTTATTCATTTTAGAGAAGAGAGACGGGGGGGGGGGGGGCAGGAAGCATCAACTCCCATATGTGTCTTGACCGGGCAAGCCCAGGGTTTTGAACTGGCGACCTCAGCATTCCAGGTCGACACTTGATCCACTCACTGCGCCACCACAGGTCAGGCTTAGATGGCCACATTTAGGATGACACTCTTATTTGGTCTGAATGCCCAGGGATTCCTTTCCAAGTCCAGCAGCTCTACTAGGTATGCTGGCTCTTTCTCATTTACCCCTCCAGACGCACTCTTTATTCTCTGCTACACTCTGGGGGCCAGGGGCCGGCCTGTGTGGGTTATGACAATGGGCACACTTGCCTCCTGGGTTCCAGTTGGGTTTGGGTAAGGGGAGCACTAGCAAGAGATCACAGGGAGTGGTGTGAGGTCAAGGTCCTTATTCCCCTGAGGAGTACTGCAGTCTGGCTGCCTCCTGCAGCCAAGTGACCCACTCCCCAGCGCTCTGACGGCTCCCTTTCCCTTGTCTCGCCTAGAGCCTAGGGACACCAGTACCTTGTTGTTACTTCAGCAGGAAGCTGTAATGCACTATTCCCTATGATTTCCTTGCGTTCTGCTAAGGCCTTTGTAAAAAGTCCCTTCATTAAACTTTCCTCACCTGACCTTATTTAAGTATGCCAGCTGTTTCCCACTAGGAGCTGACAAGGATATGTCTCTGTGGTGATCATTCTGTACCATTTCCCCCCCCCAGAGTATGGAGGCCCCATCCTAACTATAGGTTCAAGTCTCATTTCTGGAAATTTTTCTTACATTGTATCTTGAAATGTTTTTTTTTCTTTCGGTCTCCTAGTTACCGCCTTCGTGGTCTGCGGACCCTCTGCTGACTGCCACTCTCCTCTCCGGCCTTTCAAAGTCTTTGTTCGTGTCCATTTCATTTTGGTCACTTTCCTCAGTCCTACCTTCTGTGTCCCTTACTGTGTTTTCTGTGGTCTCTATTCTTTATGCCGCTTCCAATTTGGCCTTGGTTCCGGTCATGGCTTATTTCTTTTCTTTCTGCTTCTTTGTGGAGAAGCCTGTGTGACCAGCTTCCCCGATTCTGTGGCAGTAAGTGTCATCTATGACCCCCTCACACACACACTTGCTGCCTCTCCCTGCTTTTATCAGTGCTTCCTCTGATTCCCAGGTTTGGATTCTCTAGCGTCTCTCGGTTTTATGGTGTTTGCATTTGTTTTTCATGCTCATAGTTCCTCGGGCGATTCCCGAGAGGTAAAGGGGAAAAGACCCACTGAACTCTGCCATCATTAACACCGGCATTAATCTGAAGTGTTTTTACCGAGTATATATTATGGAAGGATGCTTGTATTAAAATGTTATGTACTAAAATTGAGTCAAGAGAATGCCTTTGATATGATGACAACTATGTTAAAAAAAAAAAAAGCTATGCATAGAAGAAAAAAAGGTAATTGGCCATAACGTAACCAATTGTCTTGAGGCGCTGGAACGAAGGATGTTAAGATAGAAGAACCCCCAAGGGTCTATGGGCTCCCATAGGAGAGCACAAGCCGAGGGGTTCAGTAAAGATTTCCTGCGACTGGATCCAAAGGGTGAGTAGCACTTAAGGCCCAGGAAAGATGAGTTGAATGTGTTCCAGGCTGAGAAAAACAGTAAATGTGAAAACGGGGACATCTCAAGCTGCCTCGGAACCTTGGTTTCTCAAGACGCCCTTGCTCTCTCTCTCTCTAGGAGGAGTGCCGTCGCTGTCGTGGGGATAGCTGAGATGGACGCCACGGTGATCTCTCATGAAGAGTATCCAGTCAACACCATCATCCTCCACAAGGGCTTTGACAACAAAACGATGACCCATAACTTAGCCCTCCTGAAGACAGACACGGCGATGCAGTTCAACAGCCTGGTCCAGTCCATCTGCTTCCTCACCAGAAAGCTGCAAATGCAACTCACCTTGAAGAACTGCTGGGTGGCCGGATGGATTCCCACGTCTGCAGTTAATGCCTGCCTTCCCCTAGAGGAGGCTGTGGGTGTGCTAACGGGGGGGGGGGGGGGGGGATGGGGAGTGGTGACATGGATGAACCGTTCTGGGGCTTATCTGAATAATGCATGTGGCTCGAGGTTCTAGAGCTGGGCTGGAACCCTCACCTAAATCAGTCATGATTCCCGGGGCTTGTCCCTTCTGTGGTCACTCTTATACTACGTCCTTTTTATTCTAGTTCTGCATCAAAATTGGAAGTACGTAGGCAGCTGACAACCTGAAATTAGTGCAAGATTATAGAGGGACTGGGGACATTATGCCCTGAATTAGAGCAAATCGTGCTCTTTGCCTAAGCCATCCTTGTTTCCTTTTTATTCTTGGGAAATAACCGGGAAGTGTATTCTCTATAGATGTTGAGAAAGTGAATATGTTCTCTGCCTATATTCACATTCAAGTTCAAAGCAAGAGTGGTATTCAGTAAAATCTCAGACACAGGTTCTGATTTCTGTGAGGAAAGGGGTTTATCAGAACAGTTTCCACCCACTCCCATCTGGACATGTGAGTCATAGTTGAGTTGACTTTGGGGATGCCTTCTTGTTAATAATTCCTGGGCTCTCTGTTGTATGGTCCAGACAGGAAATCACATGACGATGAGTATCCTGAGGAAAATCTTCGTGAAAGAGATCAACCTGTGTCCCCTAATAAAACCCAAGGAAATGGGATGTGGCAATCACGTAGAGGAGGAGACCAATACTGTCTGCTTGGTAAGGACATGATGGGGTAGAAGCTCAATGCTGACAGTAAGCAGCGGTCACTTCAAGGGATGGTGAACTCGTGGGGGCAGGGACTGTCACTTGAGACTCATGGCTATCTCTATGGTAGAGAGCACTTGGCAGAGGGCAAGTGCTCAATCAAAACCCTACTGAGGTCCTGGCCAGTTGGCTCAGTGGTAGAGCGTCGGCCTGGTGTGTAGGAGTCCCAGGTTTGATCCCTGGCCAGGGCACACAGGTAAAGCGCCCATCAGCTTCTCCACCCCTCCCCCTCTCCTTCCTCTCTGTCTCTCTCTTCCTCTCCCGCAGCCAAGGCTCCATTGGAGCAAAGTTGGCCCAGGTGCTGAGGAGGGCTCTATGGCCTCTGCTTCAGGCGCTAGAATGGCTCTGGTTGCAACAGAGCGATGCCCCAGATGGGCAGAGCATCGCCCCCTGGTGGGCATGCCGGGTGGATCCCGGTCGGGCACATGCGGGAGTCTGTCTGACTGCCTCCCTATTTCCAACTTCAGAAAAATACCCCCCCCCCCCAAAAAAATTAAAACAAAACAAAACACCCTACTGAATGGACCACCCAGTCACCATCTGCAGGGTCACATGACTAAGCCACCCTACTTTCAAAATAAGCAACTTGCCAGGGTCACATATACAGCTAAGTGTCCCAAGCTTCTACCCACTCTGTGTGGCAGAATTCCTGAGTCCCCAGGGACAGCTCCCACAGGAGCAGAGGATGCTGGGAGCTTGTGCAGTGACAGACAGCTGCTCAGGTGAAAAGCTGTGGCCCTAGTCCAGTGCGTGCTCCCGCGGAAATGTGACTCTGACCCTAACAAGACTGTCCGTGGGATCGAGCAGCTTAAATGAAGTATGGAAACGAGAGAGGAGTGGGGGAAATGTGACCATTTCAGGCCAGAAGAGAGAGTAGTATCAACATTTGAGGAATGAGAAACCAAAAGAGGGAGGGGATTTAGTCCTGGAAGGGGCAAGAAAATGAATTAGGAACCAGGAAGCTACTGGCAAACTGCAGGAGTCTACGAATAATTTGTATAACAAAAGAAAAAGCCACCTTATTGGAATGTGTGGTGGTGTCTGCCTAGGTTGAAAGGAGTGTCCGATCATCTGCCCCAGTGGTTTTCTTTTTTTATTTTTTTATTTTATTTTTTTGTATTTTTCTGAAGTTGGAAACGGGGAGGCAGTCAGACAGACTCCCGCATGCGCCTGACAGGGATCCACCCGGCACACCCACCAGGGGGCGATGCTCTGCCCATCTGGGTGTTGTTCTGTTGCCACCAGAGCCACTCTAGCGCCTGAGGCAGAGGCCATGGAGCCATCCCCAGCTCCTGGGCTATCTTTGCTCCAATGGAGCCTTGGCTGCGGGAGGGGAAGAGAGAGACAGAGAGGAAGGAGAGGGGGAGGGGTGGAGAAGCAGATGGGCGCTGCTCCTGTGTGCCCTGGCCGGGAATCGAACCCGGGACTCCTGCACGCCAGGCCGACGCTCTTCCACTGAGCCAACCGGCCAGGGCCCCCAGTGGTTTTCAACCGCTGGTCTGCAGACCGGAGCCAGTCCACCAGAAAGTTTGTACTGGTCCGTGAAAGAGCAGACCGGCCCCGCTCTGTGGACTGCTGGTTGAAAACCACTGAATTCACCCCATTTTCAATGGGAACCAGTGTAAAATATTTCTAGAACAAACAGTAAATTGCACAGGGATATATTAAAAAAACATTTTTTTAGACTGGAAGCCTTCTGTCCTTTGTCACAGGGGGACCCAGGAAACCCGATGATGTGTCAGCTGCACCAGATGAACCTGTGGGTGCTGAGAGGAATCCTGTCCCCAGGTGGTGAGAGGTGCCCTGGTCTGTTTCTGTACATCAAGGTGGAAGACTACAGCGACTGGATCATGTCCAAGACTAAGACGACCAGTCTCCCCCTGTCTGCCTTCCGCCACTGGGAAAACTCGGTTCCCCTCCATGGGGACTCGGCTCGCGGCGCTGTGACGCGGGAAAAATATTCTGAGCTGGGCCATGCTGCGTGGACCCAAGCCCCGGTCCAAGACCAAAGCAACACCAAACCTTCGTGGTCAGAGAACAGCTCGAGAGAGGGTGTAGGCATTAGGGAGTTTGACAGCTCTCTTGACATGGCCACCCCTGCGGATGTCTCAAAACCCTTATACTATGACTATTACGATGAGCAGGCTGGGAAGGGTAAGGCTGTTTCAGGTCAGAACAGGTTACGTCAGCACCAAGAAATGCTCTTGTGTTCCTCTGTGCTTGTTTTCACGTGTAACAGTATCCAGTCTAGGAGTTAGCCCTCCAAACTGAAGGGTAAGCTTAGGGTGCCCGGTGCCAGGCATTTACCACGCTGTCTCAGGGTCTAGTTTTGATCATTGCACATCCGGGCTGCACGGACAGGCCCGTGGCTCTCCCTCCCCCGTCCCACCCCCACGTGCGGGAAGGTCACTTTCATTTGTGCTTGTGAACTAAACGTGGGCTACCAAGTCAAACCGTCAGTGTGCCCTGTGGTTCTTTCGGAGTTAAGGGTTCCAGGGGCCAGGCTGTGAAAACACCCGCCACAGGGAGATGTGGCCTGGGAGGTGACCGTTGGCCTGCATAGAGAGTCGGGGACACCAGCCAGCCCAGGGAATAGTAAGAGGACCCCCATGATGAGAAAGGAGCTGAGTATTTTAATGGGTCGCTTTCCGGTCTGCAGCTGCGACCTCCTTTTGTCTATTTCCCAGGAGGGCAAATTGCAGCAACTGCTCATGGGCTGTTTTCATTTTATTCCATTCCTTGCGGTAGCTTTTTAAGGACATCTGCAAATGGAAAGAGGGGGAGAGAGGGGAGATGGTCATTTGGGGAAAACCGCTTGGGACTCTTCAGCACGCGACCCGCCCCAGCCCTGCAGTGGCGCCTTGCATGCTGCGCCGCGTGGCTGCAGGGGCGTCTGGAAGATTCTTCCGAAGGACTTGTTTCTGTCCAGTGAGGTGAGGAGCTGCGGCTCCCACTGTGATTCCCTGCTACTTCTCAGCCTTCCATCTGCTGGGCCCCAGTTTGGATCCCAATTCTCGCGTCCTACTGCGCGCCACGGAACCAGGGTCTAGAGGTGCAAACGTAGTGCTCCTCCAGTGAGGTCTGGGGGTAGGGGGTGCTCGGCGTGTGCCCCGGCCTGGGGACGTCTGTGCTTCCCTTTTTTCTGACGCCAGCACAGTTTTGCATATTTCCCGTTTCTCTTCACGGCTCACAAGGGCTACGGTGCTTCTGCGCACACGGAGTCACAGGAAACGGCTGCCAGGTGAGTCAAAAATGAAAAGGCCCATGGCAACCATGTAAGCACGTGGACGTGGGGTCTGAGTCTATTCAAACTTCATTACTATCTCATTTTTTTAAAAAAACTGGCTTCATGTATAAAGTAGCAATCATTAAATTAACAATGGTGGGGCAGGGATTTAGAAGCTTCCAGAATTCATTATGAAAACAACTCAAAACACTCTATTACTACGGAGCCTCTTCCTGATAGCCTGAAAAGACCCTGTCCTTAACGCTGAAACAGAAGCTTTAAAATTCCTAATGACATTTTTTAGAAATTGTTTTAATACACGACTCCTTTTTTTTCTAATCTTAAAAAAAAAAAAAAAAGGCCCTGGCCGGTTGGCTCAGCGGTAGAGTGTCGGCCTGGCGTGCGGGGGACCCGGGTTCGATTCCCGGCCAGGGCACATAGGAGAGGTGCCCATTTGCTTCTCCACCCCCACCCCCTCCTTCCTCTCTGTCTCTCTCTTCCCCTCCGCAGCCAAGGCTCCATTGGAGCAAAGATGGCCCGGGCGCTGGGGATGGCTCCTTGGCCTCTGCCCCAGGCACTAGAGTGGCTCTGGTTGCAACAGAGCGACGCCCCCTGGTGGGCAGAGCATCGCCCCTGGTGGGCGTGCCCGGTGGATCCCGGTCAGGCGCATGCGGGAGTCTGTCTGACTGTCTCTCCCCGTTTCCAGCTTCAGAAAAATAAAAAAATAAAAAAATAAAGTCAACCTTCATTTCGGTGTAAGAGTTGAAGCAACTGCAGACATTACACGTCCAAACATCTGTATCCTCAGCTCGATAAACAAAATCCCAAACGAAAATGCAAAGGGTGTGGAAGGTCGGGGGCTTCCCTGTGACCCACCTCTGCGATCTCCACCTTCCTCTCCCACGTCTTGATGGTCTTCTCCAGGTCCCCGCTCCGGGCCTTCTCCCGGACGTACACCATCACGGGCGGCGCCCGGAACTCGGCCAGCTGCCTCCGCAGCTTCTTGTTCACCCCCTCGGCCTTGGCCCGGTCCTGCGCCGGGAAGGAGCAGTTAGACCGGGGCATCCCCGGCGCTTCTGGCCCCCAGGGACCAGCCAGTACTCCTTTCCTCAGTCAGTTTCAGAGTGCTTCTGAAAATGATGTGCAAATTTTCAAAGGAGTGAGGGGAACCACAAAATTCTGACATTTTGCAGACTGAAATGTTTTCCTCCAGCTCAGAAACACTAAGCACAGCCTAAGAGTCTCTTTCCCTCCCTTCCTCCCTCCCTCCCTTTCTTCCCTCCCTTCCTTCCTTCCTTCCTCCCTCCCTCCCTCCCTCCCTCCCTCCCTCCCTCCCTCCCTCCTTCCTTCCTTCCTTCCTTCCTTCCTTCCTTCCTTCCTTCCTTCCTTCCTTCCTCCCTCCCTCCCTCCCTCCCTCCCTCCCTCCCTCCCTCCCTCCTTCCTTCCTTCCTTCCTTCCTTCCTTCCTTCCTTCCTTCCTCCCTCCCTCCCTCCCTCCCTCCCTCCCTCTCTCCCTTCCTTCCTCCCTTCCTTCTTTTATTAAGAAATATATATATAAAACCCACAATCCTACTTTTAGTTATCTGTTCATGAGAAAAGAAAACAAAACCTACATTTACACAAAAACTTATATGCAAACGTTCACAGCAGTGTTAATAATTACCAGAAAGTGGAAACAACCCAAATGTCTATCAACTGATGAATGGATAAAATGTCATCTACCTACTCAAGGAAATATTATTCAGGCATAAAGAGAAATGAAGTACTGATACATGCTACAATATGAATATTGAACATGTTTATTAAAATCAAATAAGCGAGTCACAAAAGACCACATATAGTATGATTCCTTTTAGATGAAATGACAGGATAAGGCAGAGTCACTGAGACAGACAATGGATTAATGGTCGCCTAGGGCTGGAGGGTTGGGGTGAGGTGAGCGGGGAATGGAGAAGGGTTTCTAATGGGCACAAGGTCTCTTTCTGGGGTGACAAAAATGTTCTCAAATTACTGTTCTGACAGTTATGCAACTCTGCAGATGTACTATAAACCAGTGGTCCCCAACCCCCAGGCCGCGGACTGGGACCGGTCCGTGGGCCATTTGGTACTGGTCCACAGAGGAAGATTAAATAACTTACACTATTTCCATTTTATTTATATTTAAGTCTGAACGATGTTTTATTTTTTTATTATTATCATTTTTTTTGTATTTTTCTGAAGTTGGAAACAGGGAGGCAGTCAGACAGACTCCCGCATGCGCCTGACCAGGATCCACCCAGCATGCCCACCAGGGGGCGATGCTCTGCCCATCTGGGGCATTGCTCTGTTGCAACCAGAGCCATTCTAGTGCCTGGGGCAGAGGCCATAGAGCCATCCTCAGCGCCCGGGCCAACTTTGCTCCAATGGAGCCTTGCTGTGGGAGGGGAAGAGAGAGACAGAAAGGAAGGAGAGGGGGAGGGGTGGAGAAGCAGATGGGCACTTCTCCTGTGTGCCCTGGCTGGGAATCGAACCTGGGACTCCTGCACGCCAGGCCGACGCTCTACCACTGAACCAACTGGCCAGGGCCTGATGTTTTATTTTTAAAAAATGACCAGATTCCCTCTGTTACATCCATCTAAGACTCACTCTTGACACTTGTCTTGGTCATGTGATACATTTATCCATTCCACCCTAAAGGCCGGTCCGTGAAAATATTTTCTGATATTAAACCAGTCCGTGGCCCAGAAAAGGTTGGAGACCACTGCTATAAACCACTAAAATGTACATTGTGAATGGGTGAATGATATAGTATGTGAATTGTGTCCCAATAGAGCTGTTGAAAAAGTTCACGAGAAAAATAAAATATACTAAGCAATGAATGTCAGGCTTTTAAAAAATGAATTTCGTGTTCCACTTGTGGTTTTTGTTTTTTGTTTTTGTGACAGAGACAGAGAGAAGGACAGATAGGGACAGACAGGAATGGAGAGAGATGAGAAGCATCAATTCTTTGTTGTGGCTCCTTAGTTGTTCATGGATTGCTTTCTCATATGTGTCTTGAAGGGGGGGGGGAACTACAGCAAAGCAAGTGACCCCTTGCTCGAGCCAGCAATCTTGGGTTCAAGCCAGCGACCATGGGGTCATGTCTGTGATCCCACACTCAAGCCAGCGATCCCGTGCTCAAGCTGGATGAGCCCATGCTCAAGCCGGGATCTTGCGGTTTCTAACCTAGGTCCTCTGCATCCCAGTCCAACGTTCTATCCACTGTGCAACCTCCTGGTCAGGCTCATGTTTCACTTGTAATATGATAAATGTCAACCCCAATAAATAAGCACCACAGACATTCTGCATGGAAAGAGCACACAGACTTTTGCTCTAACTTTGTTACCTGCTGCTCTGAACCCAGCGCGGCTCTTGAGAAGAGCATGTTGGTTCTCCATCAAGGATATGATACGGCAGCCGTGGCAAAACTGAGTCAGACGTCATAACCCCGTGGGGTTTTGGTCACTGTAGACAGGTTTGAGGCCACACACATTGCCGGGGACACTTCAGTCCCATTCTAGACAATGACACTAATAATTTTACTCATGGCTTTAGAGGTTGACGAAGCCTTGCTATACATTCCTATCTGATCACTACATGGATTGTGACGGCTATTTTATAGATGTGGAAACTGAGGCTTGTCTGATTCAAAGGCTAGAAAGTGGCAACACCAACCCCGATGCCAAGCCTTCTGACTACACGTCCAGCGCTCTTCATCCCCAACTTTCTGCAAAACTTCCTCTTTGAGTTACATCCTATGTGCATTTAACTTGCAGAAATTCAACACCAGGTGCTCAGCAAAACAATGAGAACGCTAAATCACAACGCAGGTGATGATACACATCTTTTCACACCAAGTAACCGTGGGGCCCAGGCAGAGGGCAAGGTCTACCATCCAACCATCCACCGTTCCACATAAGAGTTGCATGTCTGAAGAGCTCTCTCCTTGACATAGAACACTGTGTTTTGGTATGTGTACTTTTTCTCTTGTCAGTTTATTATGACATGCGTTATACATTTTTTGCAAGTTTGTATATATGACACTTTAAATATTTTACTTCATGGGACATTTAAGGGATTCTCACAGATTTTTTTTTTTTTTTTACACAGAGACAGAGAGAGAGTCAGAGAGAGGGATAGATAGGGACAGACAGGAACAGAGAGAGATGAGAAGCATCAATCATCAGATTTTTATTGTGACACCTTAGTTGTTCATTGATTGCTTTCTTATATGTGCCTTGACCGTGGGGCTACAGAGGAAGGGGTAAAGAGTGAGAGAGAGAGAGAGAAGCATCAACTTATTGTTCCACTTAGTTGTGCACCCATTGATTGCTTCTCATATATGCCCTGACCAGAGCTCAAACTAGCGACCTCAGAGTCAAACCAGTGCCCTTGGGATTGAGCTGACGGCCTCGGCGCTCCAGGGGGGGGGGGGGGGGGCCTCGAGGAGTATTTGGACTTGACATGATTGCTACCGTATGAGCTGACTCTACACCTAACCCAGCGTGAAATGCAACACTACTAGGTCCGTCTCCAGGCACCCCTCTCTTCACTGATAGCCAGAGATATGTTGATTTTTATGGTCGAGGCTTTAACAGACAAACATCAAGGTGGCTTGGATCTTAAAGGACACCGACTCAAGGCCTTGCAGACAAGCACCACACGCAGCCCATTTAACCCTCTCTTACCTCCTCTACCTGTAGGGTTTCTCTTTCAATTTTCTCAAGTAACTCGTTTCTCAGCAAGATCTCCTTCTCCAGATTGATGGCCATTTCCATTGCTCGCTGTAGCCTGGTCTGAAACAGAACAACGCAGCAAGCCATGAGCGAAGACCGTCGCTGCGAGCTACGCAGAGAATAGACGGCTCTTCGATAAGCAGGAGAAAAGCAGGCTGTGCAGGGACTTGGGCCTGCTCTCCCCACAGCCGCGCGATTTTCAGAGTCCTGGTGTCCAGGTGGCAGGGGAGGAGCCAGTCCTCGGAGGCTGGTCCTCACCTGCAGATGGCCAGACACCGGGACCGAATCCCGCCCCACCACTTACTGAGAGACGCTTCGGGCTAGTTCCTGAACCTCTCTAAATGTGGTCCCCTCACTTCATAGGGCTGTGGAGAGGTTCAAGCGAGATAACCCTGATAAGGTGCTAAGCACAGTCCCTGAGGCGTGGAGAATGCAGGGGAGGGGACTGACTCTTCGGCAGGTGAAACAATCTGCCCCAGGTCATAGAGAAGAAAGACTTGAACCTGGATAGCATAACCCACTACCACTGTCTGCAGTGTGTATCTGGGCTTGGCCAACTGGGGTTGGAGAAATCCTGCAGAAGCTGCCCCCCCAAGCCTCCTGAGGCAGCATGTGCATTCCCCCCACCCCCGGGCCCAAGCTCCTTAGGTTTCCCCCCTTTGAACCACCATTCCTCGGTGGCAGAGGTATCCTGGAGGAGTCGAGATACACTCTGCTTGGATGAGAAGTGGGCCCGTGACTTCAAGGGGATCGCTCTACAAACCCTGGGAGTCCGCACCCCCTGCACCAGGCGCTGGTCATGGAGACCGTGTAGGCCCTCCCACCAAGAGTCTAGACCAGGGGTCCCCAAACTTTTTACACAGGGGGCCAGTTCACTGTCCCTCAGACCGTTGGAGGGCCAGACTATAAAAAAAACTATGAACAAATACCTATGCACACTGCACATTATCTTATTTTAAAGTAAAAAAACAAAACAGGAACAAATACAATATTTAAAATAAAGAACAAGTAAATTTAAATCAACAAACTGACTAATATTTCAATGGGAACTATGCTCCTCTCACTGACCACCAATGAAAGAGGTGCCCCTTCCAGAAGTGCGGCGGGGGCCGGATAAATGGCCTCAGGGGGTCGCATGTGGCCCGCGGGTCGTAGTTTGGGGACCCCTGGTCTAGACAGAGGGGCAAGAAGAGATGTAAAACCCCGCAGTGTCAAGCACTAAGCACGCAGGAACAGCAGTCACGAAGGTTGCTCTGGGGGGAGGGACGCTGGAACAAGCGGAAAGGTCGAGTCCAGTATGTCCAGGTAAGACGGAAGCGGGTCCAAGCTGAGGAGAGAGGCTGGCTGAGGAGGATCTGAAAGGCGCTGGGAGGGAGGCGGGTGCCGGAGCAGGGCAACGCCCCAGGGTTGTGGGGAGAGGGAGGCCAGGCAGGGCTTCCGTGTGAACCAACAGCTCAGGGGAGAAGAAAGGAGATCAGAGGGAAGACATTCTCCCGCCACTTATAGAGCTAGGGCAGGACAGCAGGGAACGGCAAGGAGTCGCTGGCTCTGGTGGGCAGGGCCTTCGAGAAGATGTGATGGGAGCTACTTGTGATTCTGAGCAGGGTGTCGGTGTGGCATCTCGGCACAGTGTGACTGGATTCTCTGCCCAGGGTGGGGGGTCCCCTGAGGCTGCAGTCAAGGTACTGGCCAGGGCAGTGGGTCTCGTTTGGGGTTGGGGTCCTCTTCCAAGCTCACAAGGTGTTGGGAGAATGCATTTCCTTGAAATTGCAAGTCTTAGGCCCCTGTTTTCTTTTTGGCTGTCAGCAGGGGTAACCCTCCGTTCCTCAAGGCCACCCTCAGATCCCTGCCACATGGCCCCCTCTGTCTCCAAGGCAGCAATGGGGAACTTATCACCCAGCAAATCTCCTTCATGCTTCCAATCTGTGACTTCCTCGGCCAGGGAAAACCTTCTGCTTCCCTGTGATTAGTTCAGGCCCGCCCAGGTAACGCCCTACTGTAAGAGCAACTGTACTGTATAATATAACCTAATGATAAAGCAGAGCCTAATAACAGAACCCATTCTATCCACTGTCCCGGGGACTGGGCGGGGTGCACACATCTGGGAGGCAGGGAGTCTTGGGGAACTTCTTAGAATTCTCCCTACCACAAGCCACCACCTGTTTACAGTCAGTTAAGAGTGACGTAGGAGGGTGAAGTGGGTAAAAGGGGTCAAATATAGGGCGATGAAAAATGCTAGACTTCAGAGTATACAGATGTTGAATTATAATGTACACCTGAAACTGATATCATGATATTAACCAATGTTATTCCAATAAGTTTAATGTAAAAAAACCCAGTTGCCCTGGCCAGATAGCTCCGTTGGTTGGAGCATCAGCCTGAAGCACAGAGGTTGCCGGTTTGATCCCCGGTCAGGGCACATTCAGGGCACATACAGGAATAGATCGATGTTCCTGTCTCTCTGTTTCTCTGTCTCTCTCCCCTCGTCTCTGGCTAAAATCAATCAATAAATTTTAAAAACAACCAGTTAATTAATAGCTACTAAACACTCTCAAATAACTAAACATATAAATTTTAAAGAGTGACACATCGCAGCCATGGTCAAACGATTATAACATCCCAGCCTCAGCCACTCAGGACTAGCAGGCATCAAGCAGGAGAGAAAGGCAGCCTCTTGGCAGAGGCTCACTCAGGGAACTCACAGAAAAAGGGACCGTGTCTGTCTCCTGCACGGTTTGTACCCTCAGCCCTTAAACCCTGTATCTGGCGTGCCATAGGTCCTCAGTGCCATAGGTCCTCGGTGCCATAGGTCCTCAGTGCCATAGGTCCTCAGTGCATTTGGTAATGGAGGAAAGTTATTCTGCATGTTTTTCGCGAGATCTCACACTTGGGAGTTTGATACTTATGTGATATAGCCCCCCCCCCCCCCGCCACTCTCCCGTCCCCTAAACACATACCTAAGTCACTAGCAGTTCATTCGACAAAAGTAGCTGAGCACCTGCTTTGGCCAGGCACTCTCCTTGGTGCTGGGGACACAGGACAGACCCGCTCAAGTCCTGAGGCACAAAGCCCACCTCCAAAGGTGAAGCGTTTTGTCTGGGGTTCCCAGTGGCACCCTCGGTTCAAACCCAGGCTTGACTGCACAATGCACAGCTGTTCTGTCTCCCTCTCCCCGGGGGGCCTGAGACTCGAGACACGGAGGAAATGGGCCTGCTTCTCCCTCAGTCCCCACTGTGTCCACTTCAGGACTCCCGTGAGCATCTCCATCACCTCCTTACTACAGTGTGTCCGTAAAGTCATAGTGCACTTTTGATCAGCCACAGGAAAGCAACAAAAGACAATAGAAATGTGAAATCTGCACCAAATAAAAGGAAAACCCTCCAGTTTCTGTAGGATGATGTGGCAGCATGTGCGCGTGCGCAGATGATGACGTAACACCATGTATACAGTGGAGCAGCCCACGGCCATGCCAGTCAAGATGTGGATGGTACAGAGGAAAGTTCAGTGTGTTCTGTGGCTCGCTAAATTCGAATCTGTGATCAAAGTGCAACGTGAATATCAGCGCATTTATAACGAAGCGCCACCACATAGGAATAACATTACTTGGTGGGATAAGCAGTTGAAGGAAACCGGCAGTTTGGTGGAGAAACCCCGTTCTGGTAGGCCATCAGTCAGTGACGAGTCTGTAGAGGCTATACGGGATAGCTACCTAAGGAGCCCTAAAAAATCTGTGCGTGTGCCCACATCGAACTGCACTGAATAGGTATGAAACTGGGAGAGTTTTCCTTTTATTTGGTGCAGATTTCACATTTCTATCGTCTTTTGTTGCTTTCCTGTGACCGGTCAAAAGTGCACCATGACTTTACGGACACACTGTATTATTTGCGACCGGCCTAAAGCCCCTGAGATCGGGACTGAAATGGCTCCCGGTTTGCCCAGCGCAGCCCACGTCCCTGCTGCTCAGGGATCGCAATCAACCTGCACTGTGTGTTTAGACCCATCCTGAGGAGCTCAGGCCCTGTGACCTGATGGCTTCATTTTATAAACCAGTAGCTCCACGCCAAACCCCTGGCTTTTCCGCACAAGATCAGACAGGCCCTGTGTCAGTCAATTGATTTTGCAGGATAAGATCCAGGTCCAGTGTGATGTAACCTCGTGCTGCCCGGCTCTCCAGCGCACGAGGGCCTGGGAGTCACGAGGATGGCTTCATCTGGATGTAACAGCGCCAGATAAGCCAACTGCTGACGAGACGGGCTCCAAGTGACGATCTGCTGGACATTTACGACGCCTGAATTTCAGGATGCCAGCACAATTCTTATGCCCAGGGAAGACAACTGGGTGAGGGGGGACACGCGCTGTACTGGGACTTGTGGTTTTTCATTTGTAAAAGGAAAATACGGGATGAACATTAGCCTACTCTAAATACATTCAAATTCACGTTTGAAAATGACACCATGTGGGCCAAATTAAGCGCATCTGTAAGCCACCGACACGCATAGCCACTGCTGCCACCTGCGTCCCTTGCTCTGTAGAAGTCCTGACAGAGAGTAAAGAGCTTAAGTAAGCTTTGCAGGCCAAGGGGATATTATGTAGTTACTTACATGAACAAGAGAAAAATCACCTTTCCACAGATGTTTTATCAATAAAATTTCAAATAGAATAATAAAGTATAATTTTGGACTACAGGTCTACTAAGGAGAAAAATAGAATTTCTGTGGAAGAAACCATTTCTGCTTAATTGAGTTTCCTTTTTTATCTTTTTAATTTTTTTTGTTTTTCTTAAGTGAGAAGCAGGGAGGCAGAGAGAGACTCCTGCATGAACCCTGACCAGGATCCACCTGGCAAGCCCCCTACTGGGTGATGCTCTGCCCATCTGGAGCTGTTGCTCTGTTGCTTGGCAACTGAGCCTATTTTAGCACCTGAGGCGAGACCATGGAGCCATCCTCAGCCCCTGGGGCCAACTTGCTCCAACCAAGTCATGGCTGTATGAGAGGAAGAGAGAGATAAGAGAGAAAGGAGAGAGGGAAGAATGGAGAAGTAGATGGTCTGTTTTCCTGTGTGCTCTGACTGAAAATCGAACCCAGGACGTCTATACACCAGGCCAACGTTCTACCACTGAGCCAACCAGCCAGAGCCTAATCGGGTTTCAAAAGAAGTATTCTCTGTCAAATAGTTTGCAAACATTCTGTATAAAGGCATTCTTTTTTTTTTTTTTTTTTTTTTTTTTTTTTGACAGAGACAGAGAGAGAGAGTCAGAGAGAGGGACAGATAAGGACAGACAGACAGGAAGGGAGAGAGATGAGAAGCATCAATTCTTTGTTGTGGCACCTTAGTTGTTCGTTGATTGCTTGTTTATTGATTGCTTTTTCATATGTGCCTTGATGGGGGCGGGGGGGCACTATAGCAGAGTGAGTGACCCTTTGCTCAAGTCAGCGACCTTGGGCTCAAGCCAAAGACCCTGCAGTCAAGCTGGTGAGCCCACACTCAAGCCAGATGGGCCCACGTTCAAGCCGGCGACCTCGAGGTTTCGAACCTCGGTCTTCTGCGTACCAGTCTGATGCTTTACTGCGCTACCGCCTGATCAGGCATTTAAGGCATTCTTAGCTCACCAGCCAGTGGGCAGGAGACACTGGCCCACCGTTAGCGGAACACTGCATGAGCCGGTTGCTGACAGTGTGACTGAACAGCCGGTCTGCTGGAGAGAGGCCCCGTTCGTGCCTATGGTCCTGCTTAATTATTAGGAGTGCTTCTTATCTCCAAAAAGAGTTCTGTGCAGATGAATTATTTAACAGTTTTCTGATTTGTAGCTAAGATGGTTTTTCTTTGTAGGGTTTCATGCAGGGAAGTGCTTATTGTATGTCTAAATAAAACAGGGCTCTGAATGTGGTTGGTCTCAAAACTCACTGTGCATAAAAATCATCTGAGGTGTTAAGAAAACAAAACACCGGGACCTCACGCTCCTTGTTCAACTGGTCAGAGTGAGGCTGGGGTGTCCCTATATCTTTTTAAAAAGAAAAGCTCCCTAGGTGGTTCTAATGCACAGCCAGGGTCGTGGGAACCTTCAAAGTATTATAGGAGACGTGGTTTTTTCCCAGGGGACTCGGGGAACAGTGGGCCAGTGAAGGACACCTCAGCCCCGTAGGAAACCACAGTGGTGCATGGACGCCTTGCCATGGTTGGAAAGGTGGAGACGGGAAGACCAGGGGACCTGGGCATCGGGCTGGACCTTACTTTGAACGTGTTCAGGGTCTGCAGGGTGGTTCCAGATGCCATCTTTAGCTGGATCAGATCTTTATTCCTTGCTTCAATCGTCGCTAGAAACTGGGCATTCTTAATTTCCAGCTGCTGAAAATCAACATCGTGGAGGGCCTCACCCACCTCTTCCTTCTACAGCTCAGAAATAAGAAAGAAATGATTATGAGGTTGCTACTTCTCACACCCTGCAACTCCGGGGCAGATTGTGGAAGTCAGGCATCATTCAGTCATTCAACAAACACAGATTGCATATCTGCTTGGTGCCAGGCACGACGCTAGGCCCTGGGAGCAGAGATTTGGATAAATGGGAGGAGCACATACTCTGATGAGGGTTACAGACAGGTCACAGTGTGCCGTGGTGGGATGTGGCAGGGGCATAGGGCACTCGGAAGCCCCTAGGCCAGGTCAGGGGAGAATGGAAGGCTGGGTCAGGGAAGGCTGTGAAGGAAGAGTAGGAAGGCAGCCATTTAAAAGTGGTTTTTAACCTGAAAAAGCCAAGACAAGCAGTGTACTGGGTTCCCTCCCTGACCCGCCCCCACCTCAGCTGCCCACCAGGTCTGTGCCATCTTCCCTCGTGTGGTAGGCACTGGCCAAACTCAGAACTGTCCTCCTCCGCCTCCGCGACGCCATGCGTGCACCGGGCCGCCTCCTAGGAGGCGCCTTCTTCTCACAACAGTTTCCTCGGGCCCCAGTGGGACCCATCCTGCAGCTCAAACGCTCCCCGCCTGTCTTTGACAGCGCAGGGCACGCCTTCCTGCACTGAGCCTCAGGAGGCTGTGGCTCCCTGGTCCTCCTGCTGCCACCTCTGCACAGCAGTTACCCATCCTGCCTTTTCTCCCCGCCCTGCTCCCCTCTAGTCTGAGTCCACGCGCGCAGAGCCACAGCCATTGCTGTGCAGTGGTGGCTTTTCGGGTAAAGGCCACCCGTTGACTCCCCATCTCCCATTTAAACGCCCTCTTCAGGATGCCTGGGCTCACCTGCTGCCCACAGGACCAGGAACTCACTGGAGACAGCGCTGCTGGGGCCGTGTTCTCTCCTCCACTGAGCCCGAATCTCCTTCGCTGACACCCCCCCCCACTAGCTCCGCCCCCAGGGCTCTCTCAGGGGGTGTGTCCTCTCCTCCGGGCAGTGCCCAGATACTTGGAGACATCCGCCATGGCCCCATGCACCCTCTCACTGCAACCCACCCCCGTGCTTTCTGCTCCCCTTTCTCTCCAGTTCCCTCCCCGGCATGAGCTCTAGCTGCCGAGACGCAGTGCTCCGGGTGGGGCTACCCCGAGCAGACTGGAGCAAGGCCGCCCCTTTCTCGGCGGGGCGCTGGGGTGCTCTGAGTGCGGTCCAGCCCCAGCACCGTCTCCAGCAGAGCTGACTTGACCAGGTACACCAGGGCTAAGCCAGCGGGTAACTTGTGCAGATCTGTTGGGGATCAAAGCCGGGGATCTTACATGTGTCCTTAGTCACTTTTTGTTTTTAAAGCTGTCCCGGCTGTTGAGGCTTCTGAGATCCCAATCAAGCAATGGTTCCTGGACGTGCTAATTCTCCCGCCCGGTGCCATGTCATTGTCAGTGGCCGCCTCTGATGTGCATGCCATCAGTGCCCACATTCAAGCTAGTAATAAACATATTGAGCTAGGAGAGGATGGTGACATGTAAATACATTCTGGACACCCTCTGCCAAGTCTGCCTTACTGCCAGGCAGCTTTTAAGGTCCACTGTTCAAAGACTCACCGTAGAACATTACACTCGTGCCACCCCAGCCCCATCCCCTAAAACGATCGACGAGTACGACATGAGGGTCTTTAAAATTCAAGGCAACCTGGGCCCTGGCCAGTTGGCTCAGTAGTGGAGCGTCAGCCTGGCATGCAGGAGTCCCGGGTTTGATTCCCGGCCAGGGCACACAGGAGAGGCACCCATCTGCTTCTCCACCCCTCCCCCTCTCCTTCCTCTCTGTCTCTCTCTTCCCCTCCTGCAGCCAAGGCTCCATTGGAGCAAAAAGTTGGATCAGGCGCTGAGGATGGCTCCATGGCCTCTGCCTCAGGCGCTAGAATGGCTCTGGTTGCAACAGAGCAACGCCCCAGATAGGCAGAGCATCGCCCCCTGGTGGGCATGCCGGGTGGATCCTGGTCGAGCGCATGCGGGAGTCTGTCTGACTGCCTCCCCGTTTCCAACTTCAGAAAAATACAAAAAAAAAAAAAAAAAAAAAAAAATTCAAGGCAACCTGCCTGACCTGTGGTGATGGCACAGTGGATGGAGCATCAGCCTGGAGCACTGAGGTCGCCTGGTTCAAAACCCGGGGCTTGCCCAGTCGAGGCAGGAATGAGAAGCACCTACTGTGAGTTGATGCTTCCCACTCCTCCCCCCCTTTCTCTCTCTCCTCTCTCTAAAACCAATCAATAAGATCTTTTTTAAAAGGTCAAGGCAACACCGTCTGCAGATTTACCAGCACAGGAACTGTACGTGCTCCTGCAGCTGTTGTCACAAGTTAGCCCCAACCCAGTGGCTGAGAAACAGCCCAGATCTATTGTCTTAACGCTCAGGAGGTCAGAGCCCGAGAGGGTTCTTCGGGCTAACGTCAGGACACGGTGTCGGCAGGGGCTGCGTTCTCCCTGGAGGCTCTGAAGGAGCCTGTTTCCTCATCATTTCCAGCTTCTAGAGGCCGCCTGCCCTCCTCCGTTCATGGCTCCATCCTCTGTTCACGAGCACATCGCTGGGATCTCTGCTCCTGTTCGCTTGCTATCACACGGTCTCTCTCGGCCCCTGCCCCCCTCCTGAGGACTCCCGTGATTACGTTGAACCTGTTCAGATAATCCGAGATAATCTCTCCATCTCGAGATCCTTGGTTTAATCACGTCTGCAAAATCCTTTCTCCATGCGAGGTGACATATTCCGATTCTGGGAATCGGGACAGAGACATCTATGGGTGGACCTTGCTCTACTTAACTACAGTAACCTTTAAAGAACGAAAAAGCCGCATACCTGCCGCAATTGTAAAAGCAACTTCTTCCTCTGGACTTTGAGAGAGACATTTTTCAAACGTAATTTATCCCTTATATGGTCCTAAAAAATAAAAGCAGGTTTTAATGCATTTCTCTCCTTCTTCCCTGTTGGTTTGAAATGTTGGTGAGTCTGCGGCGACAAACCGAACCTTGAGCCCTAACAATCCGTCAGTTATTTTAAGGTCTTTGTACATCTACCCAAGCTGTTGTTACTATCGCATTCCATTCACGACCAAGAAGCAGAGGACGCTGGCGTGTGCCATGCAAATCCTCTATTGCTTTAAAATTCAAGATCTTTTGGGTAGAGGGGCCTTTCTTGACAAAATGACCTTATGATTCTTTGGTCTTTTGTTCTCTTGGTAGTTTGCAGAATTTTTAGCACTTATATTAGAATTAGTAAACCTACCTAGCTCCTGGATCCACAGCTTGATATACTATAAAATCTTTAGATGTGAAGGAGCATTTAATGCCTCATTTTTACAATAAAGAAACTCAAAGAGCTTCAGCTGTACCTGTTCCACTCCACACAGTTACCTGACTAGAGAGCCTCACACCCTTCTCAGAAAACCATATCAGATGTAGCCTGACCAGGTGGTGGCCCAGTGGATAGAGCACTGGTCTGGGAAGAGGAAGACCCAGGTTCGAAACCCCAAGGTCGCTGGCTTGAGTGTGGGCTCACCAGCTTGAGCATGGGGGTCACTGGTTTGAGCGTAGGATCAGAGATATGACCCCATAGTTGCTGGCTTGAAGCCCAAGGTTGCTGGCCTGTGCTCAAGGTTGCTGGCTTGAGCAAGAGGTCACTTGCTCTGCTGTAGCCCCCGATCAAGGCACATATGAGAAAGCAATCAATGAATAACTAAAGTGCCGCAATAAAAAATGAATGCTTCTCGCCTGACCAGGCGGTGGTGCAGTGGATAGAGCGTTGGACTGGGATGTGGAAGGACCCAGGTGCGAGACCCCGAGGTCGCCAGCTTGAGCGCGGGCTCATCTGGCTTGAACAACAAAAAAAAAAAGCTTACCAGCTTGGACCCAGGGTCGCTGGCTCCAGCAAGGGGTTACTCAGTCTGCTGAAGGCCCGCGGTCAAGGCACATATGAGAAAGCAATCAAGGAACAACTAAGGAGTCGCAACGCGCAACGAAAAACTAATGATTGATGCTTCTCATCTCTCCGTTCCTGTCTGTCTATCCCTCTCTCTCTGATTCTCTCTGTCTCTGTAAAAAAAAAAAAAAAGAATGGATGCTTCTCACCTCCCTCCCTTCCTCTCTGTCTGTCCCTATCTGTCCCTCTCTCTGACTCTCTCTCTGTCTCTGTTTAAAAAAAAAAAAGAAAAGAAAACATATCAGATCTTAAAATAAATGGTAACAATAAAAAAAAAAAGAAGCTATTGATCTGAGATACTGTTGATATTCATCCTGCCGGACCGATCTTAGCCTTGATACACTTGCAATTTAAGACACACCCCTTTGGGAGAGGTCAAGACAATCTGCATACGTGAAGGAATATTGATGGACGGAATGGAGCGCGGCAGCCCCGCGGAGCCTTTCTCTGTCATCAGGCTCCGAGTCGCTCAAGCTCTAACCCTCTGCCCACTCACCCTCTGCTGGTTCATGTCCTCGATGTACTTCATCACTTTCTGAGTGGCCAAAATGCTCCCTTTCTTCTTGGATATGGTTTTTAGAATATCTCTTTCAAACTCGTACACCGCTTTCTGAATTTCCGCCCCTCGGATTTCAGCTTCCTCAATGATAGCCTGGGGGAGTCCGCACACAGAGAGAACAGAGTTTCCAAAAGTTCTCGAGACTAGATCCCGCAAAGCAAACCTCTGCTCTCATGCCTGCCTGGGTCCCAATACGAAATGTTTCTTCTTAGTCTTAGAAAGACAGCTTTAAGATACAAATTTGACTACATAAGTGTCATTATTTAAAAGGCTGCCTCAGAAAAGTTTATAGTGTCCATAAAAGGGGGGCAGATTTACAAAAACAGAGCCTTGGGTATCTTTGTAAATATGTATTTTCATGTCTGAAATATTATTTATCCATTAAAAGTTATAACATTAATATAATGTGACATAATATAAAAATATCTGGAATGATATACACTAAAACATTAACCACAGTCACATCAGGAGAGATGGATTAGTAGGGGACAAAGAAGCATTCATACTATATACTTTTGTCATTTGAAAAAAGATGGTGTAAATGAATATATGTATTGACACGGAAAGACATTGTTAAATGAAAACATGGTTGATCAGATCCTATATTTTTTATAAAGAAATTCATATTTGCATATAACTATGTTTTCAAATGTGCTTCTTTTAGCTTACCTGTATGTTTAGACTTTGCTACAACAAATAGAGATTGTCTTTAAGTAAGAAAACACTGAAACACACATATGATTCTAAAGAATAAAACGAGAAGTTATCTGTAGCTGCAGAGGAAGTCATTCTGGTGCAGGCATTTTCACTGGGTACCAAGAAGCAAAGAGTCTTCCTTCACTGGCTCCTTCCTCTGGCCCCGGCCTCTCCCCTCCCCTCGTCCTTGCATGCTAGCATATCAATCCACCTTAAAAGCCATTTTTAACATGTCGACCTCCTGCTCAGTTATCTTCATTGGGGTCTTGCTCTCCAAGACATCAAGAAAACCTCTGCCTGGCTTTCTAGGTCTCACAGCCCTACTCAACACGACTTCCTTAACAGAGCCCTCCAAAACACCCTCTTCTCTCGTCACACCAGCCCCTCAATGTCAAGGACCTGCCATGTTCATTCCCCACCTCCACTTCCTCGCTCGTGACATTTACCTTACTGAGGAAGTCCTTCTTTTCCTACTCCTCAAACTAATGCTGTCATTCTTCAAGGCCATGCCAAGTCCTAGGTCCAGCCCCGCCTCCTCAACAAAGTCTTCTCTGACCACGCTAGCCCACACCGTGATGTCTACACCACACAGTCTAGCATGTGAGGACAACTTCACCACATCCTGAGCTCCTTTAACATACTAGAATTCAACATGCCCACTTGAAAAGAGAGAGAAGGACGTGGGGGGGGGGGTTGGAGGGAAGTTGGGGCACAAGGGAGGGAGAGAGGGAAGGAGGGGATAGGTTTGTGCACTACAGATGGTTCCATGGATAGAGACATGAACCTGCTGATCTGTCCCGTGAGAGACAATGGGTGTGATTCTGTGTGTGCCCACATTTAGAAATAGAACAGAAATATCTATTTTTCACACAATATGGCCAACAACTTCATCCCCTGGGCAATCTCATTAACAGTAATGTTTCTTCCCTGGAGGAAAACTGACCGCGTTGGCCTCCAACAAGGCATGGACCATAGTTGTGCGTGTGGCACATGGGAGGGTCACCAAGGGATTTCTCAACAAACTCACCGACTTAAACCTCAAACTCCTTGTATTATTAAGAAAGCATTATACATTTTAAGGATATTTATGATTATTATGGTTAGTGTTGTTTTTTTTTTAAAGAATCTGTATCTTAGAGGCATATACTGAAATATTTACAGATAAATACTTTATCTAAGATTTACTTCATAACTGCCCACTGGACAACGAGGAGGGGAAGTTGGTAGAGATATGGAGGAAAATGAGAATGGCCATGTGTTCATGACTGTTGCCTGTGGGTGTAAACACACAGGAGTTCACCGTGCTGGCCTCTCCACATTTGTATATTTTTTAAACTTTCCATTTAAAAGAAGTTTAAGGCCCTGGCCAGTTGGCTCAGTGGTGGAGTGTCGGCCTGGCGTGCAGGGGACCCGGGTTCGATTCCCGGCCAGGGCACATGGGAGGGGCACTCATTTGCTTCTCCACCCCCACCCCCCTTCCTCTCTGTCTCTCTCTTCCCCTCCCGCAGCCAAGGCTCCATTGGAGCAAAGATGGCCCGGGCGCTGGGGATGGCTTCTTGGCCGCTGCCCCAGGCGCTGGAGTGGCTCTGGTCGCAGAGGAGCGACGCCCCGGAGGGGCAGGGCGTCGCCCCCTGGTGGGCGTGCCGGGTGGATCCCGGTCGGGCGCATGCGAGAGTCTGTCTGACTGTCTCTCCCCGTTTCCAGCTTCAGAAAAAATACAAAAAAAGAAAAAGAAAAAAAATTTAAAAAAAAATTAAAAGAAGTTTAAAATTTCTTGTCTCCTCAAGCAGTTGGTAAGTTCCTTAAAGGCAGACCCCGCAATTTGTCTTAGTCTATCTGTACTTGTATTTCCTCCGAGGTACCAGCAATCATGTGAACGTTCCATAGGAGCGTCTCTCGCGGCAGGGCAGAGGCGGAGGCAGCCCAGGCAGGACGGCCTGCGGGAAGGGTTACCTCGTGATACTGCAGGTCCCGTTCGGCGTTGGCCCGCAGGTGCCTTATCTCATCTTTTGTGTCTTCCAGCTCCCTCTGTACAAGCTCGTATTTCTGGTCAATGCTGAGGGTCGTCAAGTTGTCCCGACCGGAGCGGGATTTGGATCTGTACCTCCCTCGCATCTACACCTCAAGAGAGACAAAGCCACGGTCAAGTAGGATTGATGATAAAGCAGCCCAAGGTGGGCACCAAGATGACCTCTTAGGTCTGCTAGAAACTACCTGAATGACAGCCAGAGAGGACAAACTCAGCGTGAAAGTACTCTGGATATTAGGCCTGCGTTGACACCTATTTCACTAGTCAACCTAGGGCCCTGAGCTATATATCTATATATCTATATATCTATATATCCATTATATCTATTATAGATATAGATATATAGATCTATAGATCTATAGATATATAGACATATCAAAGGCCCATGCTTGACTGTGAATGAAAAATAAATAAGGGAAGGTGTCCCAAGAATGAAGAGACTGAACCTGCTGTAGACGAGCATTGAAGTCAGTGACGGGGAAAGCCCCGACTCGGTGCTTCCTGAGCTGAGCAGAGAGGAGAAATTGTACCCTGGGGGTGGGCTGGAGTGTGGGCTGGGGAGGGACAGCGTTTGGCAAAAACAAAGAGAAAAAAAGTTTAGATTTCCTATGCATTTGAGCCATAGGTCACAAGCAGGTAGCTTAGGAAATATGTGGACCTCAAGATGAGATTGGCCCTCAGATTACAGGCTTACACATAGTTTTAAGTTTAAAAAAATTAATTACCCACGTTTGAAAAATCAGGAAATTCTACCAAAATAATTCAGATTTCCAGCTTTTCTTGAAAAATCAACTACTCTGGCAACATTAGGCCACCTGGCTGACCCTTTTGGATAAGGAAGGAACTTCCCAGTGTCCACACCAGGCTCACTTCACTTTTTTTTTTTAAAGATTTTATTTATTGATTTTAGGGGACGGGGAAAAGGAGTGGGAAGCATCAACTCAGTTGTTTCTCTCATGTGCCTTGACAGGGCCAGCCTAGGTTTCAAACCAGTGACCTCGGAGCTCCAGGTTGATGCTTTATCCACTGCGCCACCACAGGCCAGGCCCGTTTCACCTCTTTATGTGGCTGGCTGGGAGGACTTGGCAAACATTTTGAGGGAATTATTTCAAACAAACTAAGATACTATGGAAGATTCTACCTACTATTAATTGAACTTGATTCCCTTCACACTTGAAAGAGAAACATTGAAGGAGAACAAAGAATCAAAATAAGAACAGGGACAAAGTCATAGGACACTTGGCCAAAGAGGGACACCAAAGGCAGATACACAAATGCCACATACATGTAAAGGGACAGACAGAATAAAACAATTCTTAAATCTCCACTGTGTACCTGCGCAAAATCTATTCCTGATTTAATTTCAGATAGTCTCAGAGGTCGCTGATCCCTGGATTCCAGTTTATTGTAATATTTCTCAAACATTTCTGTCTCCGTTTTGAGAGCAGAGTTTCCATAGCTGCAAGCCAGAGCATACTCGAATTAGTTCTATTAATAGGAGTTTAAACACCAAATAGTAGTGTTTAGCACTTACTAGCTATGTATGATCTTCTGCAAGATATTTAACCTCTTGGTACCTCAGTTTCCTCATCTGTAAAACGGGAATAATAACAGCACCTATCTTTTAGGGTTGCAATAAGGAATGCAAAGCCTTCGTGATAGTGCTTGGCACATAGTGAGTGCTATTTAAGTATTACACACACACACACACACACACACACACATGCTGGGCCAATGCTTTACCACTGAGCCAACCAGCCAGGGCCTGATATAGTGATATTTTTTAGTCCATCTAATGAGCCACAGAATCCAAACCACGGGTATTACATTGAAAATTGTGACTGAGATGATGCTGCAAGTTTCATCTTTACGTATCTTCTAACCCATTGTGAAATTCCTTCTGAATTACTACATTCTTGAAGTTACACACATCCATCACATCCATAATCTTTGGTTTACGTTTCTCAGGTTTTTTAATTTCCTGTAACCAATAAACTAAGTATCCACTGGAAGTTTAGGATACATGGTAGAAAAGCTTTGAACAGATGGTTTTAATAAAACTTGAGGTGACAAATTAGTTTATCCTGTCTATATATGCCAAGATTTTGACTCTTTAACTTAACTTTATCTATACATATGTAACATATGTACATGTAACACATGTATGTATATGTTTATATAAGAAAGAGAACAGCTTTGATATTTTCATATTTTATTAATTCCTTTTTAGCTGAATTTTAAAAATTATTTATTGATTTTAGAGGTAGAGAGTAAGGGAAAGAGAGAGAGAGAGAGAGACATCGATTTGTTGTTCTACTCATTCATGTACCAGGGATTGAACCCACAACCTTGGCACATCGGAACAACACTTCAACCAACTGACCTACCAGGCCAGGGCTATCTAGCTGAATTTTAAGATTAGTGGAAAGGGCTCAATGGAAAGCCCAAAAATCAAAGCATCTTTCTTTTTCAGCATGTGTCACGTTCCCACTGTCAGTTGTGGCATTGTAAATAAGTCTGAATCTCAGTCCTATCACTGACTAGCTGTGTGACCTTAGGAAAGTGACTTAATCTCTGTGTCCTTGTTTCCTTACCCATTTCCTAGAGTTACCGTGCCATTATATGAGATTACATATGCAAAATACTTGGCACACAATAAGCACTCAAAAATCAGTAGCTGTTAGTAATCCTACCTCAGTTCTGACCTATAGATGCGTAGCAGGGCATCTATTCAGCCAGAGCCAGGATGTTCTGTGTGAGACCAATAAGTTGTACAATTACCTCAACTACATCATGGGATCTTGCTTTCCAATTGACCTTCTATAGTAGATATGAAACAGACTGCTAAAAATACAGAATACTGGGTCAGTCATTCTTTGCTGTTCATCTCCATGCTTATCCATTGGTTCAGCAGTAAGTTGCCTCATACTAAAACTATCTCAGCTGCCATCTTGATTTTATCATAGATTCTTAGCAGTGGAAAGAAGCGTAAAGGGCACCTGGTCCAACCTGCCTGCTGCTTCAGAGCAGAGGAACGGCTAAGCACGCAGTCTGGCACCAGACAGACCCACCAGGCTGGAACTGTGGCTTCAGTTCCCCTCTGGGCTTCCAACCCCCGTCCTCACACCTCCACCCTGACTGGCTCCATCCATGGCTTGGTAGCGAGCTCAATGGCTGTGGGTACACAGGGATAAAGGGCAAAGGCAAGCGCTTCCCCAACTTTGTGGGGGTCTCAGTTTCCTCAGGGTTCAACGAGGACTTGATCGTCTCCGTGCTGGATCAAGGTCCGAGCTCACACGGTGAGTAGGAGCCGCCCGCAGAAGCCAGCCGGAGGGTACCTGAGTTCTTCTACCAGCCCGCACAGCTGGATAACAGGTAGCTCCTCCTCCGAGACCTGCAACTCGCTGCTAGACGTCTCGGTGTCATCCTCACTCATTCTAACGACGCTGTCCTTGCCAATGCCGAGTGCTCAGAGCGTCGGGTGCTAGCAGCCACGCGTCACTTGTGCTGCGACCAAGCAGTGTGTTACCTAGCGACCGGACGCTTTGGTGGAGGGGCGGGGCCTCCAGAGACCCCGCCCAGCGCCCCATGCCCTAGGCCGCGCTGACCAGAGCGAGGAGGCCTTTGTCTTTGAACAGAAACCTTTAAGCGCGTTCGCTTTTACTTCTAAAACAATACTTCTTTTAAAAAAATTTTTTATTTAATTATTTTAGAGAGAAGAGGAGAAAAAGAGAGAGAGAGAAGGGGGGAGGGGAGGAGCAGGAAGCATCAACTCCCGTATGTGCCTTGACCAAGCAAGCCCAGGGTTTTGAACCAGCGACCTCAGCCTTCCAGGTTGACACTTTATCCACTGCACTACCATAGGTCAGGTTAAAACAATAATTCTTAAAATGATAATGATAGCAGTGACTGTTTATTCAGCACTTACTATGCCCTTGGCACCGTGTCAAGCATAGTTAATGAAGATTCTTGCAACAGCCTTGTAATAACATCCATTACTCTCTTTATTCTCCAAATGCAGAAAGTGAATTCTATATATTTGCCAGAGTGTCTCTTCCTTTTCCTACCTCATTGTGAGGCCTCTATTCTGTCCACCACTTGGTGCTTCATACATGCTAACTGCACTTTCTCTTAGGGACCAATATCCTGCATTCCTGAAAGGAAAAAACCTGGTCCATTATTCAGTGGGTATACATTCAAGAGACGTCCCTAAATAGGCGTCCCTAAATAGGCGCTGAATGTGTCCTGAGTATCTTGGCGGACTGTATGGAGCAGACCATTTCCGCCCTCCACGAGTTTCCAGTTCCGTGAGGGGAAACAGCCCCTAAATCAGCTGTTGCAACCTGGAGTGATTGACAGTAAAGAGGTTGTGCCTCACACGGTTTTGTCGTTATCATCTCATTTCATCCTCAAAAGTCTTATGAAATTGGTATTACTGTCTTCATCTTACAGATCTGGAAACGGAGGCATAGAATAGCCTAGATGAGTTCCCTATGGCCATACAAGAATGGAATTGAGCTCCACCAGGATCCAAAGTCCATGCTGTTTACCTCCAGGCTGATGTGCGTCACAGCTGGGACGGGTGAGGCAGCAGGGTCCACAAGGAACATGTAGTCATTAAATTCCAAAGGACTTTGTTCTGCTGCTTAGGGGGCACGAGTTTGGGGCCAGAGTGGATTCCTGGAGATGATAGCAGAGAGCCTGAACCCTCTACCCCCTTCTTCTCTCTGCTGGTGGGCCTCCTTGGGCCCTGGGAGCAATGCAGACCACCTTTAGCAACACTTAATATGCTCATAGACCAGGTGATACAAATAGATGCCAGTCCCAAGAGGGTTGGGGAACAATAGTGCCCTGCCGCACGTCTGGACTCTGATGCAAACAGCCCTGTCACTTGGGCTGTGTGATACAGCAGACGCAATGGAGTTGGAGGTATCAGCAGATGCGGCATGAATCTCCCAGAAAGACCCAGTGGGGAATCACAATGCAATACCTGGAATTCTGGGAAAAGGTGCCCACAGCAAGAATGTCCTGCCCTTTGAGAACGAGCTCCTGGCCCGTCGGTTTGGCGGCAGTCCCTCTTAGATTAGTACGTGAAAACCTGACTTGGCTTGCAAGCTTTAAATATATATTAATAATGACAGTTGTCATTGTTATTTCTTAATATATTTATTACCAGTTAGGTAATATTGTTGCTTAATAAAAACACGTATGACAATTATTGTTTCAGTTACTATTTATTGAGTGCCAGCTATGTGCCAGACGCTGTGCTAAGCACGTTCCACATATTATCTCATTGCATCAGGAGGATGGTTCTGTAGAGATGCAGGTACCTTCTCAACCCCATTTTACTCAAGAGGAGACTGAGCTTCAGAGGAGTTTAGCAACTTTCTCAAGGTCACATAGCTATTCGGGGTGGGGCTGAATTCAAACCCAGGTTCATCTACTCTGGCCTTTTTTTTTTTTTTTTAATTTATTCATTTTAGAGAGAAGAGAGAGTAAGAGAGAGAATGCGGGGAAGAGAAGGAAGCTTCAACTCCCATATGTGTCTTGCCCAGACAAGTGCAGGGTTTTGAACCGGCAACCTCAGTGTTCCAGGTCGACACTTTATCCACTGCGCCATCACAGGTCAGGCCCCACTCTGGTCTTTCTTCTCATTCTATCTACCCCATTAGAGCAGTGACCGAGGATGGGGGAGGGGGGTAAGTGAAAGACAATTTTGCCCTTCCAGGGGACATTTGAAAATATCTGGAGCCATTTTTGTTTGTTATATCTGGGGGTGAGGGGGGGCAGGGCTATTGTCATTCAAGAGGATAGAAGTCAGAGATGACACTTGTATTAGTTTCCCATTGCTGCTATAACAAATAACCACAAACAGTGTGGCTTAAAACCACAAAAACTGTATCATCTCACAATCCTGGAGGCTAGAAGTCCAAAGTCAAGGTGTGGCGGGGCCACATTCACTCTGAAGTCTCTAGGAAAGAATCCTGTCCAGCCTCGGTGGCTTCCGGCAAACCTGGGCATTTCCTGACTTGTAGCTCTATCGCTCCATCTTCACTTGGCCTTCCTCCTTGTGCTTTCCTGTGTCCTCTGCTCTTCTCATGAGGACAGAAGTCAGTTGATTCAAGGCCAATCTTAAATCCAAGATGATTTCATCTCAAGATCTTGAACTACCAGTAATGACATCTGTAAAGATCCTTATTTCCAACAAGGTCGCACTGTGAGGTTCCAGGTGAATGTGAATTTGGGGGAGGACACTGTTCAACCCACTGCACTGTTAAACACCCTTCCTTGAGCAGGACAGCCCCCTGCGAGGAGGGATGAACTGGCCCCACGTGTCAACGGTGCTGAGGTGGGGAAACTGCTTTAGAGGAAGGCATCTCTTCTCTGGGAAGCAACGAGAGCGTGCCTGTGCTATTCCAGACAGCTACCAACAGAAGGAGTCTCAGAGCAGCCGCAAGTCTAGAGGCCTCCCTCACCTCCACTTCCCTGGGACCACGTCTCCTGACAGCCTCAGACTCTCCGTGTGGTTACTGCCCCCTGCCTAGCATGTTTGTAGCGCTCTGCATTTTGACTTAAGAATGATACGGTCACCGGACCTGTGGTGGCACAGTGGATAGAGCAAACGGCCTGGAATGCTGAGGTCACAGGTTTGAAATCCTGGGCTTGCCCAGTCAATGCACACACGAATGCTTCTCGCTCCCTCTCTCTTTCTCTCTCACCCTCTCTAATATCAATAAATAAAATCTAAAAAAGAAGAATACAGTCAGAACCACCCAAACTATTAAGCTTCAACCATAAATAAGAAGTGCTCAGCCTGACCAGGCAGTGGTGTAGTGGATAGAGCATCAGACTGGGATGCAGAGGACCCAGGTTCAAGACCCCAAGGTCACTGGCTTGAGCGCGGGCTCATCTGGTTTGAGCACAGTTCACCAGCTTGAGCCCAAGGTCGCTGGCTTGAGCAAGAGGTCACTTGGTCTGCTGTAGTCCCCCCCCCCCCCAATCAGGGCACATATGAGAGAGCAATCAGTGAATAACAAAGATGCCGCAACAAAGAATTAATGCTTCTCATCTCTCTCCCTTCCTGTCTGTCTGTCTTTATCTGTTCCCCTCTCTGTCTCTCTCTCTGTATCTGTCACACACACACACACACACACACACACACACACACACACACACACACACAGAAGTGCTCAGCCTCTTCTTCCACTAAAGGAAAGATGTTAACAAGTCAGAGAAAGGAACTCAGGCTTATGGGCAAGTGACTATTTGCATGTTATAGAAAAGAGACCAGCCCTGTGGCTGGTCACCTAATGGCTGCCAGAGCACTTTCCTCTAGTATTTCAATAAATATGTTGAGTACCTGCTGTGTGCTCAGCCCTGGGGATGGAGCAGTGAGCAGCAAGGCTGGTGTGCCAGCTCTCAAGCCTGGATAGGATCCAAATCCCAGTGAGCCAGGCTCATTTGTCCAGTCTCAACCACAAGCTTAGCCCACAAGCAAAGACCAAGGGAAGAGTAGGATTGGGAGAGGAGCTTGTGCAAAGGCCCAGTGGGCAGTGCAAGCACATTTGCAGAATTAAAGGAAGGTCAGTCCATGCTTCACCCCAAAGCAGAGAAGGTCATTATTAATGTCCACTTGGTTTTCCTCCCTTCCTCCTAGGCTCCCTTTGACTTCCTATCTAACGTGAGTACCCCAAACAGGGTACTTTCTCTTAGTGTTCACGTTCAACCCAGTTTCCTTCTTTCAGTTTCACGGGACCAAAGTCCTCAGATGCTCAAGTCCCTCATATAAAACGATGTATTATTTGCATATAACTTACACACTTCCTCCCATATGCTTTAAAATCACCTCTAGATTACTAATAATACCTGATACAATGCACATGCTACGTAAACAGTCGTTACACCGTATTGTCGAGGGGATAACGACAAGAAGAAAAGTCTGTGTGTGTTCAGTGTGGAGGTAACTCTCCTAGGCCTAAGTGCATATAGTACATGTCAGGAACAACTTAACTTTTTTTTCCCCCAGATATTTTTGATCCGCGGTTGAATGAGCCCGGAGACGCAGAACCAACAGACACAGAGAGCCAACTGTATTTCACTGCGTTTATTCATTGCTTTTTGATGAGCTTCTGGGGCGTTTCCAGTATGAGGCTATCGTAATAAGTGCTGCTAAGAACATTCTAGTAAACGTGTCTTCTGGTGAACATATGTACACATTTCTGTTAAGTAGACACATAGGGGTGCAACCGCTAGGTCATAGTATGTTCAACTTTAGTAGACACTGCCCTACAGTTCCTATACCAGGCTTTCGCTCTTTTTAAATGACGAACGACACGGGGCACTGTGCCCTCTTCCCCAGCAGTTGCTCAGGCACTGGATGAGCTATTAGAATGCCAAGGTGAGGAAGCCATGGGCCTGCCCTGGCCCAGTGTGTTCTGAGATCTATTCCTTCTGCTCCCCTGTGAGGGAGAAGGGGCGGGTGGCATTGAGCCCCTTCGGCTGCGTTTCCCAGGCTCCTGGGTCAGCTGGAGGGCAGGAGGAAAGAAGAAACCTGGAGGGCAGCTTCCCCCCTTCCTGTATTGGGCAATGCCTCCGGATGTGGCCGCGTCTCTTCCATGGCTCCAGCTCCCAGAGCACAACCCCTGGGCTCCCGGGACATCACATGCACCCTTGCCCCTCTGGCTGCCGTTAGCGTGGCTCCTGAACTTCCCTACTCTTCCACCACTTGTATATCCAGTTCCCCACAAACAAAAGGTCATTGATGAAGCTTCAAAGGATGATGAAAACCTTTCACTATCCCAAACTACGACCCTTCCCCCAGGCCCAAGTCTCCCCCGAACCCCCCAAGTCCCACCCCTCGGCTGACCCCAAGAGAGCTCTGTGCAGGACTGGAACGGTCTCTTGTTTCTGTTGGTTTTGGAAAGGATGCTTCTTTTAGGGTTGCTGGAACGAGGCGCTCTGTAGGCTCCGGCCTCGCCGGCCTCTCACCTGGAAGGAGACGAGGGAGCTCTCTCCACCCCTCCCGAACAGTGAGTCACTCTGTCAACACGTCCTTCTGAGGTCACAGCTGGTTCTACCAGATCCCCCTGGAGCTGGGCCATGTCCTTGCCAAGCCAGAACCTTCTCCCTCCTCCCTTGTCAAAAGCAGGAGACGGATGCCAGCCAGAGTCACCGGGAACCCCATTCCATTCCAAAGTCTTTCGGACTCTCGCGGTCTCTGTAAGACAAGTATTATTAAATGACATAAAGGAAAAAGAAACATTTCCCTCCCTCCTTGCCTTTTGTCTCAATCCACACCCCAAAGGAAACCATTATTAACAACAGCTAGTTATGAAACATTCTAAAATTCTGTATCATGCCCATTCAATTTTCTTTATTAAGATTTTTTTAGAGCTGTTTTAGGTTCAAAGAAAAATTGAGGGGAAGGTACGGGGTTTCCCGTACACTCCCTGCCGCCGCAACACGCATAGCTTCCCCCACGGCCAACATCCTCCCCCAGAATGGTACATTTGCTACAACTGACACCTCATTATCACCCAGAGTCGATAGTTTACATTGTAATTTACTCTTGGTGTCCTTCATTCTATGGGTTTAGACAAAATGCATAATGATACGTAGTCACCATTACGGTATCATATTTTCGCTGTCCTAAAATCCTCTGTGCTCTCTGCCTGTTCATCCCTCTGCCACCCCCAACCCGGCAACCACTGGTCTATTTATTGTCTTCATAGTTTCACCTTCTCCTGAATATCATATAATTGGAACCATCCAGTGTGTAGCCTTTTCAGACCGGCTTCTTTCACTTAGTCTTACGCAGTTAAGGTTCTTCCATATCTTTTCATGGCTTCATAGCTCATTTCTTTTTAGTGCTGAGTAATATTCTGGATATGTAATGTCTGGAAGTATCCCAGTTTATTTATCTGTTCACCTACTGGAAGACATCTTGGTTGCTTACAAGTTTTGGCAATCATGAATAAAGGTGCTATAAACATTCACGTGCAGGTTTTGTTGTGGAGTGGCATTGCTGGAGTTTATGGAAAGAGTATTCCTAGTTCAGGAAGAAACCGCCAAACCGTCTCCCAGAGTGGCTGCACCCTTTGCGTTCCCACCAGCAGTGAATGAGTGTTCCCGCTGCTCCACATCTTTGTCAGCATTAAGTGTTGCCAGTGTTCAGAATTTTGGCCATTCTGATAGGTGTGTGGTGGTATCTCATAGTCGTTGTTTTAATTAGCATTTCCTTGATGACATGTGATGAGTAACATCTTTTCATATGCTTATTTTTAATTAATTATGTTGCTTATTTTCTTATTGTTTTATGAGTTTTAAGAGATTTTTTTCTATATTTTGAATAACAGCATTTTACCCAAAATGATGTATTGTAGAATTATGCACTTGAAAAAATTCTACAATGATGTATTGTAGAATTGTGCAAAAGATATATCTTTCCAAATATTTTCTCCCACTCTGTGGCTTGTGTTCTCATTCTCTTGATGCATGTTCAATTTTTAAAGTTTAATTTAATTTTATAAGTAATACCAAATTTACCTTTTTGGGGAATAAAATGAAACAAAACAAAATTCACTTTGACTTTTACCCCCCCCCCATCTGCTTCTACCTTTCTCTATGTTTTTATTTGTGAGTATTTCTATTTCTATGGGAAATATAAGCTCTGTTGTGTGCACGTGATTTATAGAAATGCTGATATATCATAACTATTATTTGCCAGTCACAATCATACTGAGTCTTGAAGATCCATCCATGTTGGGACACACCCAGCCACCTCATTTTAAGAATAGGGTTATATTCTATTAAATAAATACAGTATATCACAACGTATTTTGCCTTTCCCATGATAACATTATCATTTTTAAATTTTGATCAAATTCATGCCTGTTTATGGTGTTTAAGAAATCAAATAATATTACAATGTTTATAGCGAAAATCAGCAGCGCGTCCCGCCACACAGACACACACTCATACGTCCTCTCTGAGAAAATGACTTATCACTCTTCGGCTGTGTCTTCTCACGTTTACCTCCAAATTTCAGAATGCGACATTTATATGCTATTTTTAAATTTTTTTATCTTGAATTGACTTTAGAGAAAGAGAGGAAGGGACAAGGGGGGGAGAGAGAGAGAGAGAGAAACATGGATTTGTAGTTCCACTTATTTATGCATTCATTGGTTGATTCTTGCATGCGCCCTGACTGGGGATGGAACTCACAATGTTGGTATATGGGGACAACACTCTAACCAACTGACCAGGGCTTCTGTGCTACTTTTTCTTTCTCTTTTTTGTTTAACCTTTTTATTTTTAAAATTTCTTAATGATCGCCCTGGCCGGCTAGCTCAGTGGTAAAGCGTCGGCCTGGTGTGTGAAAGTCCCAGGTTCAATTCCCAGCCAGGGTACACAGGAGAAGCACCCATCTGCTTTGCGACCCTTCCTTCTCTCCTTTCTCTCTGCCTCTCTCTTCACTTCCTGCAGCCAAGGCTCCACTGGAGCAAAGTTGGCCTGGGCGCTGAGGACAGCTCCATAGCCTCTGCCTCAGGCACTAGAATGGCTCTCGTTGCAATGGAGCAACAGCCAGATGGGCTGAGTATCGCCCCCTGGTGGGCATGCCAGGTGGATCCCGGTCGGGTGCATGCGGCAGTCTGTCTTTTTGCCTCCCTGCTTCTCACTTCAGAAAAATACAAAAAAAAAATTCTTATTGAATTTATTGGGGTGGTATTGGTTAATAAAATTATACAGAGTTTTCCCCAGGCCAGATAGCTCTGTTGGTTAAAGCACGGGCCTCATACGCAAAGGTGGTGTGTTCAATCTCCAGTCAGGGCACATACAGGAACAGATCAATGTTCTTCTCTCTCTCTCTCTCAAACCAATAAATTTGATTTTAAAACAACAAAATTATACAGGTGCACATTTCTACAATACATTGTTTCAGGCGCACCATTCTACAATACATCATCTATATATTGCATTTTGTGTTCACCATCCTAAGTCAAGTCTCCTTCCATTAGCATCAGTTTTCCTCTCTACCCTCCTCTGCCTTCCTATATACTATTTCTTGATGTATCAACCTGTGGTGGGTGAATTGAATGCTTCATACTCACCACCGACACCCACTTGGTTCCTCTCTCTCCATTCTTTCCATACAGATACGTGATGAATTTCTGGTTAGATAGTATCCTCTGTTTATATGATTGTGACCTGGAAGAATTATTTTCCTGTCAAGTAGTGGCTCTCAACTTTAACTACACCCAGGGAGTTTTAAACAATCCTGAGTCCAGCCTGCACCCCAGATCGACTAAGTCAAATTACCTTCAACATTTCCCTTCTCACCCTTCCTTGAATGGTTTATTTTTGTTCTCACATCTAACTGTTCTCACATCTATTTATTTACAAGACTCTTTTCTATTTCTGATTGCTTCTTGTAGCAGCAGACACTGTTGGCATTAGCCCTTGGCATTCACCCCCGCCTATGTGCTGCCCAAGGCTGTTTACTGCAAATATCTGCAGAGCTCTGCCCAGGGACTGGTCTCTTCCAAGTAACCTTTGCAGCCTGAGTGCAGGACAAGCTGGACGTAATGAAGGTCACTTCCCTTGGAAGCAGTTGTGGGTCCTTGCGCAATGGATGGGATACCTCTGAGGCTGTTCTATACTGTCTCCTGGGGTTCCCAGCAAGGTCAAGCTCTGGGCACCCACGGTAGGAACTGGCTAGAGTAACAGGCCTTTTGTTGGCTTCTTTCCCTTCTCCGTCTCACTTTTCAACTCCTCAACCAGTGTATTCTGGGATCTGCTGCCCACAGTCACTCGCATTGGAACTGTTGTCTCAGAGTCTGCTTTGGGGGAAACCCAAACAAGACATCTTTTATTTTATTTTATTTTTTTCAATTATGGTTTACATTCAATATTCTACGTTAGTTTCAGGTGTGCAGCAGAGTGGTTAGACAATCCTATACTTTACAAAGTGTTCTCCTGAATATTTCAAGTACCACCTGGCCCCATACATAACTTAGCACAATGTTACTGACTCTATCCCCTGTGCTGTAATTTACATCCCTGTGACTACTCTGTAACTACCAATTTGTACATCTTAATCCCTTCACTTTTTCACCCAGCCCTTCAATATCCCGCCCATCTGTCAACTGTCAGTCTGTTTTCTGTATCCGTGAGTCTGTCTCTATTTTGCAAACAAGACACTTAAAAAAAACAACCAACAGCATCTCATTTTTGTTTCATGGATACAATGCCTTTTCTCTCTGAGGATATTAATTACAGTGAGATTTAATATCTGTTTTAAAAGCCTCACTCGAGGCTTTGCTGCTACGTGGAGACTTAGCTTGGCTCGTGATGTCTGCAGGTCAGTTTTCTGGGGTTCCTCCAGAGGTAACTCTCCGGTCTTCCACTGCAGTGGGCACGTGTGCCCGGCCGGCAGCACCCTGTGTCCTTTCTTCTCCAGAACGAACTTCTGCCGAGGTCAGGAAGGGTAGTTGTCTGGATGCGCCAGACCTGAAAGGGACCCTAGGTGGTTATTCCAGTTATAATTGCTAAAGAAAAAAAATTACCTGAAACTAGTCTAAACAACATCTATTTCACTATCTCTCATCGTTTCTGTGGCTGAAGTATTTGGGAAAGGGTCAGCTAGGTGCTTCTGGCATGGGGTCTCTCATGAGGTTGCAGCCAGAACGTAGTTGAAACTGATAGAGCAGGAGTCCAGGCATCCATCTCTCTCTCTCTCTCTCCCTCTATCCTTCTTTCTCCCTCCTTTGTCTCAAGTCCACTCCGTGGGGTTTTCCATACGGGCTATTTTGAGCCTGCTCACAACATGGTGGTTTCGGGACAGACACACTGCCCACATGGAGGCTAAGGATTCCAGCACGAGTTCCAACCTCAGAAATGACATCATTGCCACTGCATTCCAATGTTGCAAGCGAACCACAAACCTCCCCTAGTTCAAGGGGAGGGGACATCAACTCCATCTCCCAAACAGAGGGCATGCCACAATTATTGTACATTGAGGAACAGCATGTGGAACGGGATACACTGCTCTGGCCATTTTTGGAAAATACAATCTGTCACGATGGTTTTGTTGCTTCTTTTATAGGGTTCTAAGCCATGCCTCTGTTGGCGATCGCTCTTCACCTCTGACACGTCATTCCCACTCCATTCCTAGCATACTCGTGTGTTAGTCCATGGCTGTTCCTGCTGCTTATGGGAGCTTCCATGTACAGATGTGCAAACCACAGGTTTTGAACCAGTGACCTCAGCGTTCCCGGTCGACGCTTTATCCACTGTGCCACCACAGGCCAAGCTTTGGGGTTATTATTTCTACCAGACAAAAATCATTTGCATTTCCACTAAATAAAACGCTATAAATTAGTGCATAACTTTACAGAATCTGGGCCATTATCAGCAGAAAAGTTCATGTCAAAGGTATATCCCGTAGATAACAAAATAATCTGTGGTCTGTTAACAATGTTCCAGCATTAGCTTAATGGACAGGTAGCCCCAAGCAAATTCTGTTCAATATTTCCATAAGGGAAAGGGGTCGTGTCTCATGCCTTCTGTGGTCCCCTCGGCACCTCTCACCTGTGTTCCGTCTACCCACATTCTAGAAAGGTGGGATCAGTTCCCACAGACTTGGGTGTTTCCAATTAGTCTGTACCAGACCCTGTTTTGCCCCTCCCCCTTCCTCCTTCTCTCCTTCCCTTCCTTCCCTTCCTTCCTTCCTTCCTTCCTTCCTTCCTTCCTTCCTTCCTTCCTTCCTTCCTTCCTTCCTCCCTCCCTCCCTCCCTCCCTTCCTTCCTTCCTCCCTCCCTCCTTTCTTTTTTTTTAAATTAATTTATTTATTTTTTACAGAGACAGAGAGTGAGTCAGAGAGAGGGATAGACAAGGACAAACAGACAGGAACGGAGAGAGATGAGAAGCATCAATCATCAGTTTTTCATTGCACATTGCAACACCTTAGTTGTTCATTGATTGCTCTCTCACATGTGCCTTCACCACGGGCCCTCAGCAAACCTAGCAACCCCTCGCTGGAGCCAGCGACCCTGGGTCCAAGCTGGTGGGATCTTGCTCAAACCAGATGAGCCCGCGCCCAAGCTGGCGACCTCGAGGTCTCGAACCTGGGTCCTCTGCATCCCAGTCCGACGCTCCATCCACTGCGCCACCACCTGGTCAGGCCCTCCCTCCTTTCCTTCCCTCCCTCCTTTTCTTCCTTCCTTCCTTCCTCTCTCCTTCCCTCCCTCCCTCCCTCCCTCCCTCCTTCCTTTCTTCCTTCCTTCCTCTCTTTTCTTTTTTTCAAATATATAACCATTTTATTGAAATATAACTCACAAACCATACCCCCATTTAAAGTGTACGGGTCCACGGCTGTGTATGTTCTCAGAGTTGTGCAAGCAGTTTTAGAAGATTTTCATCACTCCTCCCCCAAAAATATCCTCCACCCATTAGCAGTCACTCCCCATTTTCTCTCAGCGCCTGGCAACTGGTAACCTACAATTGTCTCTATGTATTTGTTTACACTGGACATTTTCTGTACGTGGAATTGTATAACATATTTTTGCATCTGGTTTCCTCCGTTTAGCATAATGTTTTCAAGGTCCACCCATGTTGTAGCACATACCAGTATTTCATTCCTTTTTATTGATAGATAATATCCTGTTGGCTAGATAGACCACATTTTAATCAGTTGATGCGTATATGAGCTGTTTCCACTTTTTGGCTATTAAGAAAAATGCTTTTAAAAACATGAATTACAAGCTTTTTGTGTGGCTGTATGTTTTCATTTCTCTTGGGTATATACCTAGGAGTGGAATTTCTGGATCAGATGGTAACTTTGTATTTAACCCTTTTAGGGGCTGCCAGGCTGTTTGCCAAAGGGGCTGCAGCAACGGACATTCCCACCGGCAGTGGAAGAAGGTTTCCGTTTCTCCATACCTTGTCAACTCTTGTTGTTATCTGTATTTTCTATTACAACCATCCTGGGGCTGTGAAGCAATATCTCATTGTGTTTTCAGAGACCTTGCTTCTTAAACCTGTCGTACACAGAAACCAGTTTTGCTCACAATCCAGACAGAGAGTGCAGTGGACTCAAGTTCCTAAGTCTCTATTAGGTGGGCGGAGTCTGCTGGATGAGTCAAGACTGCCCTGCTGAGCCGTCCCACAAATGGGTCTCCCAAAGTCGGAAGGATGGCTAAGCCCTGCCCTGCTCACCTTGAAAAAGCATCCATGATTAGGATGCTGATTAGGATGCGCGATCTTCTGGCCAAACTGGGACCACATTCTGGCGGTAAATAAAGACAGGAAATGCCCTGTGGTTGCTGTGCGAGGCAGGGGAGAGGAGGAATGCAGCCTAGGCCCCTTCAAGGAGGTCCCCAACCTATGGTAGGTGTCATGTGAGCGCTGCCCGGAATCAAATGGCCTCCTCCACGTTCTACCACAGTGTCTGAGATTCCACATTCCCATTGCGAAGTAAATAAGTTGCCGCCTTTTGAAAAATGTGAATACCTCTGGGAGGGGTAGACCTCTTTTGCAAGAAGTCATTGACTTACTGCGATGAGCTTATCAGATGCCGACCCACACCCTGCAGAGACAGGGCTCAGCGGAAGTGGGAGTTTTGACTCACTGGGAGGGGTGGGGAAGGGGTGGGAGGGAGCTCTGGTTGGCAAGGGGGGTAGCTCTGCTCAAGGGGTATTGTTCCAGCGTGCCGGGACAGCCGGAATTGAATAGGTGGGGAAAAGGAACCTGCTGGGAACGTTTTCACCTTCACTCACCAATTGATTTGTTTGTTAGCGCTGCTTGTGCTGAGCGCTCTGCACACAATTTTCCCGTTTTATTTATTCAACAAACACTTATACAGAACCATGGGCCGCCACCTCCCCCTCACACTCTATATGCTACATCTACTTGATCACGGATCCCAAGTCCGACCATTTCTCACCACCTGCCCAGCCATGCTCCCCTCTCACTGGCTTGCCGCACATCTCCCTGAGGGTCTTGAGTTTCCGTATTTGTAGCCAGAGCAATCAATCCTTTCTAAAACGACGTCTCCCCTGCATTTGAAATGCTCCAGTGGCTTTCTGTTTTTGTCACTAGAAGAACCCAATTCTTTACAACGGTCAGTGAGCTGCTACCTGAACTCTCCCCTTACCTGGCTGCCATCACCAACCCCCTGGCTCTACCACAGGCTTCCGGCCACCCTGTCACATGCGTCAGCCTGCTGCTCAGGCCGCTGTGGGGACTGCAGTGTTCTGCCCAGAACATTCTTCTCCCAGGACCTGCGTGGCTTATGCTCTCGTTTCCTTCATGTCTCAGGGAATATGTCACCTCCTCACAGTGGCCTTTTTTTTTTTAACACTCTGCCCTCCACCTAAAAAGGTCCTGTCATGGGCAGATCATGCTCACTGTCCCAAAAAGATGGTTACAAATATAAAAAGGGGGGAAACTAACCTGGATTCTATGGTGTTAGACTGGAATTGGGGATATGAAATGAATTTATGGTTTCCAAAAGACACAGATATATATATATAGAAATGAAGAACAGATGGAACTGTGTGTGTGTGTGTGTGTGTGTGTGTGTGTACGTACGTTCAGATATTTCCGTATTTCTCTAGTTAGTCCACTGTTAAAATCCTGGGAGCAGCAATAGCACAGTAACAGTGAGCACAGCTCGTGCCCACATCTTGGCTTCTAAAGACTATCCTCCAGTAAAAGGAATCAGAACCCCTTTAGAGGAGTGGTTGGTTCCAGGCCTGGGCGGGAAAATGACAAGGTAAGTCTGGAACACCTTTGGGGCCAAAAAATAAGGAAGTGCCCAAAGCATGATGGAACACATCAAAAGGATACAGGTGCCGCTAGAAAAGCCCAAGAAGGGACTATTTGAACATCAAAATAACTAATGACAATAATTGATTATAGCTCATTGAATAAAATAGGAATCCTTGGGTCCATACCAAGGTTAATAAATAAATAAAAAGTTTGACCATGATCAGGATAATTACACAATTTTCAAAATACCTCTCCATAAAATACATATTCCTTTAAAAAGCAAAAAAAAAGTGACTTTATGATGAAGAAACTTGGCAGAGGTTACCTTGATAGTCAAGTGATTGAAGTTCATACCTCAAGTGTAATGGGACAAATAGAAATCGCGCTTATCTGAGAAGGTGTGAGGAGAACACAGCATAATTTCTGTAATATTTCTGCCAAAGACACATGATCTGAATCAAATCATGCAGAAACATCGTGCCTGGCCTGTGGTGGCGCAAGGGATAGAGCATTGACCTGGAATGCTGAGATCTCTGGTTCAAAACCCTGGGCTTGCTCACTCAAGGCACATACAACAAGCAAGCAATGAATAACTAAAGTGAAGCAATTCCGAGTTGATACTTCTTGTTCCCCCCCTCTGTAAAATCAATAAACAAAATTTTAAAAAAAGAAAAAAGAGGAAAGGAAGGAAGAAAGGAAAGAAGGAAGAAAAGAAGGAAGGGAGGAAGGAAGGGAGGGAGGGAGGGAGGGAGGGAGGGAGGGAGGAAGAAGGAAGGTAAGAAAGAGAAAGAAAGAAAGAAAGAAAGGGAAGGAAGGAAGGAAGGAAGGAAGGAAGGAAGGAAGGAAGGAAGGAAGGAAGGAAGGAAGGAAGGAAGGAAGGAAGGAAGGAAGGAAGGAAAGAAGGAAGGAAAAAATGAAAGAATCAGAAACGCCGAATAGAGGAATGCATTGCAAAACAGCGGACCTGTCATCTTTGACAAAAAACTGAGAAATTGTTCTAAACTGAAAGAGACTGAACTTTCAGTTAAGGCAGCTATAACTTTGAGTGTCCGTGGATGTTAACTAGACTTACTGTGGTCATCATTTCACAACATATACACATATCGAATCATTATGTTGTACACCTGAAATTAACATCATGTTATATGGCAGTTACTGTATATCTCAATTACAAAAGGAAAGAAGCATGACAACTAAATGCCACATGTGGTTCTGGAAGAGAATCTTTTGCTCGAAAGGGCATTATTGGGGCAAATGGGGTCTGAGGCTTACAGTTTTGGCAGAGTGACACAATCCTTGTGACCCTTAGGACATGGTTCCACCAACGCTATGTCTATTGTGCTTGCAACCAGGGTCATCTTCTCCCAAACATCTCTCACTGTCTGTGTCTCCTCTTCCACTTGCTCTATGAAAGGATTGGTCCCCACCTTAGGGGCTTTGATTTTCTTCTTGAACTTGGATTTGGCTTTCCAGGGCTGGCAGCTTCTCCCCGGGACCCTCTGCTGTGCTCTGTGCTCTCATGGGCTGCAGAGCTGTCAGGCTCCCACATCCACGGGACCCATCGCTAGCATCTGGGCTCTCCGTGCCATCTTCCAGTCTAACAGGAAGACCTGCAAGCGTCCAGAAATGGTGCATTTCCTACAGCAAAAAGCAGGGCTTCCGGGTGCAGCATCCTTTAGGTCTGTTTGAGGGGTTTTGTGTATGTGTATTTTCTTAATCCTCAAGGTAGAGCTGCTGGTATCTATTGGGGGAATAAAAAGCTATCAAAGCTCAGTTTCAAAGTCTGCCAAACAGATTCTCTAAGGCAAGGAAAAGTGGGGGCGGGGACACAGGGGGAAGCCCAAGGTCAGGAGGATTCCTCCATATTCATTTGCTTCTAACAATCACAGCAGCTGGTCATTCTGAAGAGCAAACTCTCCTGTTCTAAAATAACATCAACTGTACAGGGACAAGCCAATACCTGTGATTTGTACTGGTGACAAACTCACAGGTACCCCTAATGCTACCGTGTTTCATTTTTGTCTTCATCTTACATTCCTAATGGAATGAAATGCTACATATAATATAGAGGTTAGTGACTAAAGATGGAATCTTTTCCACCCTGTATTGTGAACCTGCAGAGTTCTAGGCACCGACCCAGGTTAAGACCCCTGGGTTAGCACCTGGGAAGTCTGGCAGCCCAGATATCCCTGCAGGAAAGGACCCACAGAAAGCCTATGATGCAGGCTGATATCGGAGCAAAGGTCCCAGCGAGTCAAGACAGAAGGGTGGCAGGGAGGTGCCATCTGGAGAGAAAGCCAGATGGACTTGGTGATGGCTGGGACGTGGGAGTTGATGGTGATTTTGAACAGTTCGAAAGAGCAGTTTGTCGGGAAGAGGATGAATGTTTGTAAAGTGCAATGGCTTTGCCAGTGTGTGTGTGTGTGTGTGTGTGTGTGTGTGTGTGTGTGTGTGTGCACGCGCGCGCACGTGCACGTGTGCTACTGTAGATTTCAACTCACTCACACCTCTCCCAACGCCCACTGAAATTTCCCAGTGGGTGTGGCCCCCAGGGAAGTACGTTCTGCCCTCCTAAATACCCCCTCCACCGCCATATCCCTTATAACTCCAGGATTCAGGACCCACTCTGCAAGACTTCCTGGTCCTGACTCTCCTTAAAATGCAAATCCCTTTTAAAGAGCTTTCCTTTACGTTTTGGTCTGAATGAGTTTTATCCACCCTTCCCAGAGAGCACCAGCCTCCATTCCCCAACACCCTCACCTCTTCCCAAAATCTCACTAAGCTTAAATAATCTCTTTCAGTCAGGAGAAGCTAAATAATAATAATAATAATAATAATAATAATAATAAAGAGGGGGACCCACCAGAAGAAAAGTTCTGCTTCTCTTGCTTCAAGCGTGGATATAGGCTGTGCTTCATTCTTTCCTGCCCTCCTTGAGAGCACTTTCTGGGTGGGTCACACTTTAAGGATGATTAGGGGGGCAAACCAGTGATGGTCCTAAACCAGTTGTGTGCCAACATCGCCAGGTAGCATGCGGCCTCACAGACAGAGGCAGATTTAACGGCGCGCCCTGGGCCCCGGCTTCTGCAGGGCCCTGCAAAACCCCAACTTTATGCTTCTTTCTAATGACACCAAGTTTGGTTTCATATGTGCAATTTTAATGTTAATAGTACATAATATTTTTTATTTATTTTAAAATATGGTTAACATGTATTTTTATTTTCCGTGTCTCTCTCTCTTTTTTTTTTTCTTTTTTTTGTATTTTTCTGTAGCTGGAAACGGGGAGAGACAGTCAGACAGACTCCCGCATGCGCCCGACCGGGATCCACCCTGCATGCCCACCAGGGGGCGATGCTCTGCCCCTCGGGGCGTCACTCTGCCACGACCAGAGCCACTCTAGCGCCTGGGGCAGAGGCCAAGAAGCCATCCCCAGCGCCCGGGCCATCTTTGCTCCAATGGAGCCTCGGCTGCGGGAGGGGAAGAGAGAGACAGAGAGGAAGGAGGGGGGTGTGGAGAAGCAAATGGGCGCTTCTCCTATGTGCCCTGGCCGGGAATCGAACCCGGGTCCCCCGCACACCAGGCCAACGCTCTACCGCTGAGCCAACCGGCCAGGGCCTCTCTCTCTTTTTTTAAGGGGCCCAATATTTGTTTTGTGCCTGGGCTTCAACCAACCTTAATCTGCCTCTGTTTATGGACACATTTTATTGACCTGTCTGCAGCATCGGCACCAGAGTGAGAGTGCAGCAGCCCCTGGGGACTCCTGGCATTGCAGAGAGAACAGAAGACCCTCCTGCCTGACTTGCTGTTGAGGGAAGGGTCAGGATAGTGAACAACTTGTAAACATTGGTTATTTTTTTCTAACTATCAAAGTAAGACCAAATGATTTCAAGACCCAAAGGTAATTAATCTATTCCCTTCCATGCTTCCACGCATTTGTTCCAGGCCTGAGAGCTTACCTACTAATGGAGTATACAGGCACCTTGGTTTCATGCTTTGAAACAAAGCAAAACAAGGCCAAAAAACATAGATGGTATTATACGTTCTATTGCGTAGAAAGCCCTAGGAAGGTGACATTATTCTCCTTACCACAATTACTGTGTAACCTATAAAAACACTTATTTAAAAATCTTATGGCCTGACCAAGTGGTGGTGCAGTGGATAGAGCATTGGACTGGGAAGTGGAAGGACTCAGGTTCAAGACCCCCAAGGTCGCCAGCTTGAGCGCGGGCTCATCTGGCTTGAGCAAAAAGCTCACCAGCTTTGACCTAGGGTCGCTGGCTCCAGCAAGGGGTTACTCAGTCTGCTGAAGGCCCGTGGTCAAGGCACATATGAGAAAGCAATCAATGAACAACTAAGGAGTCGCAACGCGCAACGAAAAACTAATGATTGATGCTTCTCATCTCTCCGTTCCTGTCTGTTTATCCCTCTCTCTGACTCTCTCTGTCTTTGTAAAAAAAAAATTTTTAAATCTTATGTAGTAAAATTTTTTTCAACACTCAAAATTCCTGATAATTATAACTTTTAGCGATGCCTAACACTTCACTGTAGGGACATACCACATAATTCACCCATTCAAAGTATAAATTCAATGATATTTTAGTCTCAAAATTTTTGCAGGATTCAATGATATTAAACACACAAATTGTCACCACTGTAATAATTCTTTGATTATAATTTACATTCTTTTCTTAGGCTAGGTCCCTGGTCGGCAAACTGTGGCTTGCGAGCCACATGCAGCTCTTTGGCCCCTTGAGTGTGGCTCTTCCACAAAATACCACGTGCAGGCGCTACCTTGATAAGGAATGTACCTACCTGTGTAGTTTAAGTTTTAAAAATTTGGCTCTCAAAAGAAATTTCAATATTTGTACTGTTGATATTTGGCTCTGTGGACTACTGAGTTTGCCGACCCCTGGGCTAGAATCGGCAATACCATACAGGATAAAAGCCTAGAATCCTTTTAAAGGTTTTGGAAATAGGCCTTGTGAAGATAGGAGGGGTTCTGCCAAGGGTTTAAATTTTTGTTTGTTTTGGTTTTGGTTGGCTTTTTCGGAGGGATGTTGGTATACAATTTGGGGTCATAGGAAGAGCTGGTATAACTTTGTTGGCCTATTTGACTCATAACGCCTTCTTTCACTCTCCCCTGTGTAACCTTGAATTATACCCACCCCAAACCCATACACTCAGAGTAATTAGGGGAAATTGATTCTGGGTCACTGAGTCACCTTGCCCAGACACACACACGCACACACGCACACACGCGCACGCGCGCACACACACACCCTGTCCCAGCAGAGCCACCCAAGACTTACTCCTTCAATGAAGGCTGCATGGGTACCGTCTATTCACACCAAGCACACTGATGGCAGGCTGGCAGGAAGGCTAGGTGGCGAGTCTCCGCCAATTCCACAGGGTGCCCAATCTACCTACTCCATTTGGCCGTGGGAGGACCGACTGCAGGTTTCAGGGCTGAGTTAGCATCGTGTCAGCCAAATCCAGGAGCGTGTTGCAGCAGAGTGGTGTGTGGGTGAATCCTCAGGCATCGCTGCAGGTGTGGGAGCTGGTTACGTGAGCTGGGTGTGGGTTCGGCGGTGAGGATGAGAGGAAGGTGCAGGGAGGGTAGATGGAGCCAGAGGTGGGTGAGGGTGGAGGTGAGGAATAGGGCCCTAGCTGGGGTTGGACCTGGTCGTTAGGCCAGTGGTCTGGAACCATTTTTGGGTCACAGCTTCCTTTGAGGACTTCATGGATGCTAAGGAAAGAAAAGAATACACACGCACACACACTGACCCACAAATTTTGCACATGGTGTTGGGGGTTTTTAGAACCCAGAAAGAAGCGTCTACGGCCATACCACCCTGAATGCACCTGATCTAGAACCCAGAAAGTCCATACAAGGGTTCAGGGTTAAGAACCTCTGGTCTTGACTAGTTTGCAGGGACTTCTCAGGAAGAAATCCTAAGGCTGCATTAAGAGATTGAGAATGTTTGTGTTACTGTTTGTGACAGAGACTTACAGAGGTTTGCAGGTTTGGGAATGAAATTCCCAAGTCCACTTATTTCACAAATGCTTTGTTTTTTGGAAACATTTTCCAATCTGTCAAAATGTTGCCAGCTCACTTTCTAATTGTCAAGTTTCTCCAGGCTGCTCCCCTGTGCCTGGGTATACTTGTGTATGCAGGCACCCACGTTTTTTCTGGAGAACCATTGGAGGAAAAACTGTAGATACTAAGAGACTTCTTCCCTAAACACTTGGCATGGACTCAAGAGATTCCCCTGCACAACCACAGTGTAATCCTCACACTTACAACACTGACCAGTACGCAATGTATATCCCTTATTCAAATCTCTCCAGCAGTCCCAATAGTGGGTTTTTTTAATGTAGTCTTTTCTAAAAAATTTTTTTATTTATTAATTTTAGGCAGAGAGGAAGGGAGAAAGAGGGAGAGAGACAGAAATATCAATCCATTCCTGTATTTGCCCTGATCAGGAATCGAACCTGCAACCTCTGCTCTTCAGGCCATGCTCCAATCAACAGAGCTATCTGACCAGGGCCCAATAGTGTTCTTTTAACTGTATTTTTTTTCCTTCCCTTCTTTCCTCCCTCCCTCCTTTCCTTCCTGCCTTTGTCATCCATGATCAAATCCAGAGTTATACACTTCATTTAGTTTAATTTTGTAGGCTCCTTTAATCAAGGACTCTACTTTTGAATTGTTTCCTCTTGTGACATTGACTTTTTTTGAGAGAGAGAGACAGAGACAGAGACAGGAACGGAGAGAGATGAGATGCATCAAGTTATGATAGCATCACTTTCATTGATTGCTTCTCATATATGCCTTGACCAGGGGCTCAAGCCAAGCCAATGACCCCTTGCTCAAGCCAGTGACCATGGGATCATGTCTATGATCCTACACTTAAGCCGGGGACCCTGTGCTCAAGCTGGTGAGCCTGCAATCAAGCCAGCAATCTCGGGTTTCAAACCTGGGACCTCAGTGTCCCAGGTCGATGCTCTATCCTCTGCACCACCACCAATCAGGTGTGACATTGACATTTTTGAAGAGTTCAGACTAGCTGTTTTGTATCATGTTCCCCAGTTTGTATTTGTCTGATTCTGTCCTTGTTACTAGATTCAAGTTCAGCATTTTTGGCAGATATCATATCCCTTCTTGGTGCATCACGTCAGAGGGCCAGTTGGTCTCTTACTGAAGACAAGTTTGACTTATGGTTAAAGTGATGACCTCTGGGTTTCTCTTTGGAAGGAATGTGAGTTGAGTGTTACCCTGTGTTCATTGAAAGCCTCCAACTGTGGTGAATGCTGGGTGAGCCAGGGATGAGCATTCAGACTCAGTCCTTGCTCTCATGCTGTTTTTGTAGTGGAGGAGACATACCATAACCTAGGAGATATATAATTACAAAATATGACGTTTTCTGAAGGATGTGGATAGGGTGCCGAGGTAGAGAACTATCAACTCTAACATTGGAAGTGAACAGAAAGGTGAGACTTGAAGAGGAATAAAGAGTCAGGTATGGGAAGGTGAAGGTGGAAGAGGTGGAGTTGGCCAAGCTTGCAGGTTGCAAGGAGCTGAAAGATGGGCGGGCATATGGTGGTTTCATGGAGGGAAAGTGATAGGAGAAAAGCCCTGGGTCTGGTAATAATAATATTGAGCACTTAATATCTGCTAGACAGTGTTCTAAGTGTTTTACATGGTTTACCTTATCTAATTCTCCCCACAGGCACCGAAATAGGTGCCATTACTGTTTTTATGCTGTAAAATCTGCAGCACAGAGAGGCTAAGTTATTGGCCCAAGGTCACACAGCTTGTAAGTAGTAGAGCTGGGATTTAAACCTGTATGGATCTGGCGCCACAGTCTGTGCTCTTAACTGTATCAAGAAAGAGAAAGCAGGGTTTCACCTAGAAAACAGAATGTGGAAAAGGATGGGGGTCAGAGCATCCTGGGCTGAGGAAGGAAGTTCTCTTAATAAAGAATGCAGGATAGGCCCTGGCTGGTTGGCTCAGTGGTAGAGCGTCGGCCTGGCGTGTAGAGGTCCTGGGTTCGATTCCCGGCCCAGGCACACAGGAGAAGCGCCCATCTGCTTCTCCACCCCTCCCCCTCTCCTTCCTCTCTGTCTCTCTCTTCCCCTCCCGCAGCCGAGGCTCCATTGGAGCAAAGATGGCCCGGGCGCTGGGGATGGCTCCTTGGCCTCTGCCCCAGGCACTAGAGTGGCTCTGGTCGCAACAGAGCGACGCCCCGGAGGGGCAGAGCACCGCCCCCTGGTGGGCAGAGCTTCGCCCCTGGTGGGCGTGCCGGGTGGATCCCGGTCGGGCGCATGCGGGAATCTGTCTGACTGACTGTCTCTCCGTTTCCAGCTTCAGAAAAATACAAAAAAAAAAAAAAAAAAAAAAAAAGAATGCAGGATAAAGACAAAAGAAAGGCGCAGAAAATCACAGAGAGAACAGCGTTAAGGGCTAAAGACAACATACTAACAATACAGGCCGAAGTTTGATCACCTTGTACTCTAACGACACCCAACCCCTGGCCTGTCCCTTCCAATAGGACTTTCACAATTCTCTTGCTTTCTATTCTCCCAAACAAAACCGGGGTATTTATTTATCTAGTCAATAAGTGTCTCCCACAAGTTGGTTTTTAACTGCAAAGGGAAAAATAGGAATTTCCGTGAGCAACCTGGCCGACTCCAGCTAACTAAGCAACGGAAATGAAGAGTAAGAGGGTTCTTAGGCGAGAATAGGTCTGGAAGGAAGTTTTCCGGCCTGGAAGAGAGGGTTTTATGAGGAAGGCTCTGGAAGGAGAAAGAAGAAGGAGTCTCGTGATGTCCATCTGTCCATCGCGGAAGAGGAGTGTCTCTACGAGGGATGGAGAAACCTTCAGGTGGGGGAGGTCCTGAGTGACAAGATTGAGTCACTGATGTGGCGCAGTGGATAGTTTTGACCTGGAACGCTGAGGTCGCCTGTTCAAAACCCTGGGCTTGCCCGGTCAAGGCACATATGGAAGTTGATGCTTCCTGCTCCTCCCCCCTCCACTCTCTCTCTCTCTTTCTTACTTTCCTCTCTCTATAAAAATGAATAACTAAAATCTAAAAAAAGATTGAGTCACTGGAGAGAGACTTGATGGGAACAGTTTGGGTGACAGGAGGTCAGAATAGGGTCCTTATAGGAGGTCTGGTGGGGAAACTCTGGATGATTTGGCGTAGGGATCTCCAGGACAGTCCCGAAGGAAGGGTACACGACCGGCAGGGCTCTGCCGTAGGGGAGGCCGGGTGAGCGCGTCGGACCGAGCGGAGGCTGAGAGCTCGGGCAGCGGGGGTCCCGGCGGCAGGAGCAGGGGGCGGGGCCGGCGCCGCCCGCGGTCCCCCCGCGCTGCAGGGGGCGCTGTGAGCCGGGGCGGGCCCGGGCCGGCGGCGGCCGCTCCTAGCGAGAGCGGCCCTTTTTCCGGGTTTCCTCCTCCTTCTCCTCCTCCTCCTCCTCCTTCTTCGCCGCCGCCGCCGCCGCCGCCGCCGCCGCCGCTGCCCCTTTCCCGGCCGGCGGCCGCCGCTGCCGGTGCCGCCGCCGCCGCCGCCGCCTCGGGGCCGCGAGCCGAGCGCAGGCCGCCGCGGAGCGCGAGCGCCGGCCGCCCCACCGCCCCGCCGGCCGCTCCAGGGCCCGGCCGGTTCGGCCGGCGCCCCCCGCGCCCCCAGCCCGCCCCCGCGGGCCCGGCCTGGCGTGGCCGCCCGCCGCCGCGCTCCTCCTCCTCCTCCGGCGGCCCGCGGCCCGCCGGCTCCTCCGCCCGCCGGCCCGCGCCCCCCGCCGCGCCGCCGCCGCCGGCGCCCCGCGGCGCCCCCCGGCCGCGCCCGCCATGCCCGGCCCGGCCGCGGGCAGCAGGGCCCGGGTCTACGCCGAGGTGAACAGCCTGAGGAGCCGCGACTACTGGGACTACGAGGCGCACGTCCCGAGCTGGGGGTAAAGCCGCCGCCCCCCGCCGGCCTCGCCGGCCGCCGGGCCGCCCCGCGGCGCCCCGGGGCCCGTCCTCGGCGCCCTCGCCCCGCCGCGCGCCCCCTGTCCGTCCCGAGCCCCGAGGATGCTTCCTGTCTGCGGGGAGGAGCGGGGCCCGGGCCGGCGGCCGGGAGGGAGCGGCCCTCTCCGCACACTTCTGGGTTTCTGTTGGGATGGGAAGTCAGCCTCTGTCCTCGGGAGTTAACATTCTTCGCCTTTTTGGTTTTGGAAATGAGGCTGGGAGGGAGGAAATTTGAAAGAGACGCCCCGATTCTCAAAGCGGCCGCGGTGTGCTCCAGGGTGTGGAGTGCGAGGCAGGTGCTGGGGCGCCCGGCAGAGGGGCCCCCTCGGAGCCTCCGCGCCGGGGTCTCTGCTCAGCCTTCCTCCCCGCTCTCCCCACGTTAGGGGGCACCGGTTAGACCAGGGCAGCCAGGTCTGTGTTGTGGCCTTCATGTAGGGGATGAGGTGTGGCCTGATGGGTCGAAAACTTCCAAAGTGCTCCAGTAATGGCCGAGGCTGGGGGCGTGGGGGGCGGTGTATATAGTGGCCTAGGCTTGGTTGCCCCCGAGCCCTGGCATTTATATTTCCCTCTTGCTTTTTCACAGTAATCAAGATGATTACCAACTGGTCCGAAAACTTGGTCGGGGAAAGTATAGTGAAGTATTTGAGGCCATTAACATCACCAACAATGAGAGAGTGGTTGTAAAAATTCTCAAGGTGAGTGTCCTAAGGGTGGCATCACCCCGCGCTCCCCCCCCCCCCCAGCTCAGGAGACAAACTGCCCCAGCCACATTCTAGAGCAAGTGGTCCAGTGCATCCTGTCTGCCTGGCGCCCCCACCCCACCCCATTTTCCTGTGAACTTTCAAAAAAAAAACAACCATGCAGCCTGTATCAATTGTAAGCATGATAGCTCAGGAACATTCTTGTTTTGAAATGGAATTACAGACTCCCAAAGTTGGAGATTCCTGATTTTGAAATGTGACTATGGATTCCCAAATTTGAAAATTCCAAAGAGGCTCCATTTGTTACAAGATAAATAGGTACTCAGAAGGAGGAAAAACCAGTGCATGAAGATCCCATCGTCCCAAGGGCTCCTTGAGTTTGTGCCTCTTGGTGCTCTTAAGTTATTTCAGGGAGAGAGTTGGGAAACCTGGAAGCAGCTTCAGAAATGAGTTTGCTGCCAAAATGGAGGGAAACATCTCAGTGGGTGGTCACTTGTTTCTTCTTTGGTGATAAAAGTTTCTGGTGGGGTGGATGTGGTGAGCCAGTTGAGCGAAGGTTCATGGTTGCTTATCAGCCAGTAAGTGAAGTTGGGAACAATAGATGAGTATACTCATAACCACTAAAATAATAATTGGAACAAAACAGTCTTAGAGTTTGGTTGAGCCACCTAAGTTTGATCGTTCGTCATCTCTTGGATGAAGACATGATCTCCCGGAGCATGAAGAGTTGGCTAAATTCTCCTTTAGGTAACTGGTTGTATAGCTTTAACAGTGAATTGTTTTAATGTACCAAAAAGTAATGCTTAGAGTCTGTGAAGTCCTCATCAGTGCCAGATCACTTAATGTGTGTGCATGTAATTTAGTGAGCTACTGAGAAGACCAAAGAGTGATTAATCGAGGCACTTTTACAGATGCAAGGTGTCCAGTGTGGCCATTTTGCAGAGGCTCTGTGAATAAGAATGTGGAGTTGCAAAACCATTTCTATACCCGAACAACAGAGTTAGGGTATGTGTGTCCTTGTTTAATTGTGAGGGGTCAGGCTTACACTGTCTGAAAATCACCTTTCAGGAGAGTGGTCAGCTCTTAGCATCACCCTAGCCTAGTGATGAGGAGGCAGCATTAGAGGTATTTGTGTTGTCAGAAACACTGGGAGGAGAAGGGAGAAACTGATGTTGAAGATGTGGAATTCGACTACCCTCTTCCCTAAGTAGGAATTGCACCTACAAAGACATGTGGTCCTTTTTTTCTTTTTCTTCACAAGCATAAACATTTAAAGAAAGTTCCCTTTCAGAGAAGTCACCTGGGGAAGCCGTACAATTTTCTTCTGTATACATGAGCATAAATGTTTTTAGTGTAAGCTGCATACAATTTTTAGGAAGTAAACAAAGCATACATTGGAGTTAGGGATGCTCATATTTCGCTGCAGTACATTCAGAAGAATGAACTGCTTACTCTAAAGCAAATCTAGCCCTCATCATCCTGAAGTGCAGAGGTGATTGGTTCGATCCCCGGTTAGGGCACATATAGGAGCAGATCAGTGTTCCTGTCTCTCTTCCTTTCTCCCTTACTCTCTGTCTAGAATCAATACAATAAACTTTTAAAAAAAAATCTAGAAAACTGTCTGAACTTTTGAATAATGTCAGCACTTTTCGAATAAGTGCAACTTCCAGTGGTGACTTTGAAAGGAAGGTGTTCAGGTAGACACATAAGTATCTACACTTATTTAGGGAAGCATCGCACTGCTCTTTGGTCATCCTTCTAGAGAACTTTATAGCACCGGTTGCTGGATAATTATCCCATATTGTATAGATTTGCAGGATACATTGTTTAGGGAACCCAATATGGAAGCCAAAAGTTATTTTATTGACGAGAAACAAACAAAGACACACAAATAATTTAACCTCACTATGTTGAAATGCTCCTTAGCCAGAACTCCCGTTTCTTATTTCTTGTCTCTTACTGCTCATTTTAGCATCATAACGTTGACTGCAGAGTCAGTTTCAGTGTTCTGGATTAAGACTTGGGGGACCCCTTTGATGTTTTAGTTAACGAAGTGTTGTTGTTTCTTGTTTTTTTTCTTTTTTTTTTTTTTTTACAAAGAGAGAGGGATAGACAGACAGGAACGGAGAAAGATAAGAAGCATCAATCATCAGTTTTTCATTGCGACACCTTAGTTGTTCATTGATTGCTTTCTCATATGTGCCTTGACTGCGGGCCTTCAGCAGACCGAGTAACCCCTTGCTCAAGCCAGCAACCTTGGGTTCAAGCTGGTGAGCCTTGCTCAAACCAGATGAGCCCGTGCTCAAGCTGGTGACCTCGGGGTCTCGAACCTAGGTCCTCTGCATCCCAGTCTGATGCTCTATCCACTGCACCACTACCTGGTCAGGCTCTTGTTTTTTTTTCAATGCAAGTTTTTTCAGGGTGCAGCCTGAACCAACTTGCTTCCACTGGTGCAAACTACATTCACTTCTTTGTTTTTCAAAGCCCTGTAGCGTTTCTGTCTAGCTTTTGTTCTACCTGAAGGATGGGGTAAAAAACTACTAATGGTATTATTGTGGTTTCTCACTGTTCTGACAGTTTGGATTAAAGTAGGTTTAAAAATTTTTTTTTTTAAAGGATAGGATCTTTATCCAAAGTTGTGCTTCCCTATTCATAGAAATCGAAGTTGTGACTAATAACTGCTATTGTGTTTAGTTATAGGGTCCTTAGCCAACTACCAGCTGCTCATAATCTGAGGGAATCTAGAAAAAGCTTCCTCTTTATGGAGGCCTACAGTGTTTCACTGCAGGAAGAAGTTGACTGTATTAATGTATGCACAGCAACCCAGATAGAAGGTCCAGTCCTTGAGGACAGGAGTGTCTTCCTCTCCAGTCAGGAACCTTGCCAGTCCAGTGTATGAGAATGGCTGGATGATGAATGACCACAGAGGAATTGCATATCATTTCATTTGCATCAGTAGTAGATTTCTAAGTATTTTATTGATCAAAACATACTGGTTATTAAGAGGCTTTAGGAGTTTAGATGTTAGTGAGCACAATTTTACTGTCTATCCTGAAGTGAAATTATGAGGCCAAAATCTTAAAACTTTCCAGTCGATAGGATGGTTATATATATATTTTTGACAAATTGTTTTGAGGAGAAAAGAGAGATATGAGGAAAGGGGATGGTAAGGGTCGATATAGAGCAGAAAGCCAATTTAATGCCTAAAGTTGCTATTTTTGATTCTGAAAAATCAATTTTTCAGTTCCATTGTAGTATCTCTTAGGAGGGTGTTCACAAAGATAAAAGTATTTGGCTATTTTGGCCAACTTTTAACATTTTGCAAGCACCACTTGTCATTTTAGCCCTTCTTGGGATCCTTTAAACTATTTCCAAAAGAGAAGTTAAGAAGAATGAACTGCTTACTCTAAAGCAAATCCAGCCCAGGCTACTAAGCCTGGTTGGCTTAGTAGATAGAGTGTTGGCCCAGCATGTGAGCGTCCAGGGTTCGATTCCCAGTCAGGGCACACAGGAGAAGCGACCGTCTGCTTCTCTTCCCCTCCTTTCCCCCTTCTCTCTCTCTTCCCCTTTCGCAGTCAGTGGCTCAGTTGGTTTGAGCATCGGCCCCAGATGGGGGTTGCCAGGTGGATCGCAGTCAGGGTGCATGGGGGAAGTCTGTCTCCCCTCTTCCCTCTTAAAAAAAAAGCAATACCATATTTCAGAAAGCAAGACCCCGAGAGCACATGGTTTGCTCAGGGTTGCATGGTCAGGGTGCATTAGGTTAAGGAGTATTTCTTTTGGAGATATGAGGAGCGCAGTTAGGACATTGCAGGATATTTGACCTTTTTTTTTTTAAGTGAGAAGTGGGGAGGCAGAGAGACAGACTCTCGCATGCACCCCTGCCGGGTATCCACCCAGTAAGCTCCCTATGTGGTGATTCTCTGCCCATCGGGGGCCCTTGCTCTGTTGCTTGGCAACTGAGTTATTTTAGCACCCGAGGTGAGGCCATGGAGCCATCCTCAGCACCGGGGCCCAGCTTGCTCCAAGAAGGAGCCATGCTGTAGGAGGGGAAGAAAGGAAGGGGGGGGTGGGTGAAGAAACATGGTCGTTTGGCCTGTGTGCCCTGGCTGGGAATAGAACCCAGGACATCCACACACCGGGCCGACGCTCTACCACTGAGCAACCAGCCAGGGCCGATATTTGACTTCTTGATGTACTGGAAGGATTGACAAGCACTCACTAGATAGAAGTCAAATTGTTGCTAGTGATTTTCAGTTACTCTTGTAAGGAGCAGCTTGACTTTTGTGGGTGGCTGGGTGGTGTGGAATAGATGGTCCTCCGAGAGCTCCATGGATGCAGGCCCGGTTTCCGATTTGTATCCACAGCAGCATGGTTGATCCATAAATGAAATGTTACTTTACTTTCTTGGTGTGAAGCCTCGGTAACTAGTGTTTTTACATTTTTTTTAACCCATACAGTTCCTCCAAGTCTCATCATGAACACTTGCCAGATGTTTCAGTTAATGGTTTTATCCCTTTAGGAGAGTTTTTTGGAGAGTGTGAAAAGACTGTCTTGATATGGAGTACCCATTTTTATGAATAGCATAGCTGCAGATAATTTCTAGAGCCTCATTTTAGGATCTGCCACCTCAAAGTCAGGGCAGTGTGTAGTGTGAGCAGTGCTGTAAATGGAGGGCAGAGACTTGCGTTCTAGAAACAGCCTAGTTTATGCCCACTTGACTGTCTTAATCTATAAAATGGGTGTGCCTTGTTTAACTCCCAAGGTTGTTGAGAGAAATGAGATACAGATGGGTAGGTAGGTATGGGAATTTACAAGATAGTTTTCTTTCCTGAGAGAGAGAGGCCTGGGAAATGGACTGCCTGGATTCAGACATTAATTCTGAAACTTAGAAGCTCTATGATTTTGAGCAGTTATTTAAACTCTGCCTCAGTGTCCTGTAACACTGTTAAAAATACTCATCTCAGCACTCTTAAGTGTTGATTAAGGCCTGACCTGTGGTGGCGCAGTGGATAAAGCGTCGACCTGGAATGCTGAGGTCACTAGTTGGAAACCCCGGGCTTGCCTGGTCAAGGCCCACATGGGAGTTGATGCTTCCTGCTTCTCCTCACTTTCCCTCTCTTTCACTCCTCCTCTTCTCTCCCCCCCCAAAATGAATTTAAAATATTTTAAAGATAAATGTTGATTAAAATGTGCTTAAAACACCATCTGACACTTATAAACCAATAAAAATAATAAATGACGTATCATTTGGGCCAAGTAAACGGTTTTAGGGGACAGAACCAATAGGAGAAAGGACTGCCATTCTCTTGATGAGATTCAGAAGGCCTGTTGTGTGTCTTGCCTTTTTAAATTAAAAAGTGTTTAAATCCCAGAGTAAACAGTTATTCAGGAGTTGATGATGAAATGGGGGAGAAGAGACTTGAACTATTAGGGAAAGTGGCTATGAAGAAATACTGCTGCTCAGATCATGTTTATGCTTAGGTCAGTTCCGGGGGGTTTGGGAGATGCTACCAGGATAAAGTAAACGCCATCATCCAGTCCAAATTTTCTTCCTCACTGTATCCCACACTCCTGGCAACCAGTGGTCTTTGTACTAGTTTATTGCAGGTGATGAAATTTATATCTTAGTGGGCAATCATTACTTTGGTAGTGGAAGAAAGTAAATCCAGATTTGGAAGTTCTGAGCTATAGTCCTGTCTGTCTTTATCAATTAATTTGAAATGCAGAGAAGTTAAAATAGAACCTTGCCTGTTAATATTTGCCGGGATTTATTCTTATACCTTTGGTAGATGTTAATTTACATATTCAATCATAATTAAGTGCTAGTAGTTGAAATTCTCAGATCTAGCATTTTAAGAAGCAGCTCTGAGGAAATAAATTGGAGAGACTATTGAGATCAACTTTTGTGTTTCCAAGCATGCCATAACTAAATTTGACTTTTTAAAAAAAAATTGGGAACATTGGTAAATAGGGAAAGAAAAAAAAAAGTATTTTAGTCTTGAATTACATTGAAGAAGGTTCTTCTAAATAGCTGAAACCTTCTGAAAAGGCCCTTCCTTCCATCCTTCCTGCCTTCTCCAAGCTTATACACAGAAAATTTTAAATGTTTTTTCCTTTAAATCGTCTCTCTAGGTGTGTGCCAAAATTCATTTACTTTGAAACTTGATTTAATACTTTCTTTTTTAAAGCTATTTGACATTTTCTCCACTGGACTTTGAGGGGGAAAAAAATTGGGGGGGGGGGGTGGAAAACAGCTAAACTGATTCAGTTAGAATCTTTTACACAGATAAGATCTGAATTGAAATCAATGAACCCTAGTTGAGAGAGACTTTCTCTGGCATGCAAGGTGAAATGATGTGATGGAAGTGTAGTTTATGTGCTGTCTATTACTGGAATGAGTGCCAGCACAGGGCTAGGGAGTCAGCGTCCTTGCTTCTGTAAAATTCATGGTCTGCTTTCCTTAGGGTGCGGGGGTCCTCCCTTGTAAATCCTGACTTTTTCTCCAGTTGCATCTGTCGAGTTGAAGTGGTCACTTTTGCTGCCTGGGAGCTCATTGGTTTTGTGCCCTGGGGCGTTGCCAAGGGTTAGAGGAATAAGCTGAGGCTAACGAGTCACCTGGGGGCATGTCCTGGGCTGGAGGTCACTTTCCTTTTTTACAGTCTCTAGGTCTTTTGTGCTAGGACTCCAGCTGCTGTGTGACTCCATTGTGCTACTTCAGTTGCCCTGCTGTCCCTAGTCTCTGTTTGCAAAGGAAGTTGTTGGACAGGTGACAGTTGAGTAGCAAAATATGGTCACTTGTTCTATAAGTTACCTTTAGACATAATGAAAGATATCTTCATCTTAACTGGGCTTTCCAGAAACAGGGTGCCTGTCTGACCTGTTGCTGAGTAACAGGAGAGGAGAGCAAAGCTTTATATGTGGCATCGTCATAAAAGCCACTTATTGAATGGGTTACCCCTATACTAATTCACTGTTAGGAGGAGAGGAGGTCTTTAGGCTTCTGGTTGTGGAGTTTTGTGTGTGTGTGTGTGTGTGTGTGTGTGTGTGTGTGTGTGTGTGTTTCTGTTACCACTCCCACAGATCTGTAACTGCTTTCCTGTAATGGAGGACAAGTCTAGAATTTTCTTACATTGACTATACCAGTAGCATTGGCTGAATGTATAGGTATGATAGCTTTTATTTTTCTTTCAACTTTTTGACATAATTTTAGACTTACAGAAGAGTTGTAAGAATTCCTAAATAGCTTTTCCTCAGATTTTTCAACTCTTAACATTTATCTGTCTCTCTTGTTCTTTTTCATTTATCTACGTATGTGTATATATATATATATATAAACATATACATACTTATTTTACAACGTTTTGAAGTGCTTGAGAGTAAATTGCAGTCATCCTGACTTTAGTGTGTATTTCCTAAAAGCAAGGACAATTTCTTACATAACCTACAGTGCCAGGATCAAAATCAGAAATTAACATTGATATGGTACGCTGAGCTAATCTGTAGTCCCCATTCACACTTACCAATTGTCCTCATAATGTTCTTTATATAAGGAAGTCCCAGACCATGTGTTACATTCAGTTGTCTTACTTTTTAAATCTGAAACAGTTGCTCAGTCTGTGTATTTCATGACGTTGACATTTTTGGAGCTTATTAGGCTACTTATTTTGTAGTACCCTTCTCTGGCGTCATGTTTGAAAGCTTCATTTTCCCAAAGTATTGAGCCTCCTTAGTGAAGAAGAAGGGAATACGGAATGAGACTGCTAAGGGGAGATGGAAGGGACACACCAGCCAGGTCTGCTCTGCGGGGAACCCTGGCAGAGAGGAGTGGGCACGATCCTTGGCAGTGGGCAGAGCAGAGTGCAGACAGATTCCAGTCTCGACTGAGCACTCCATTTGTAAGTGATGCAGATGCTCTGTGTCTCAGAATCTTCGTCCCGTTTTGTTGTGTGTTCAGAGCTGTAGCTTAGTGACCAGCAGCAGGAGGGGTCTTTGGCACGTGTATGTGTTATATCAACACACACAGGTTTATTGAATCTTGTTTCATGGCAGAGCCACTGGCCTCTGTCCCCTGTGCTACAGCGGTGTCTGTGGTGGACAGCTTTTTCCCTTGGCTGTGTTAGTGACACAGCCACCCTTGGGAAATGAAAGCGCACGGGCTCCCAGTGACCTGCAGAGTCAGACTGTCTAGATTTGATTCCTGCTCCCTCTCATTACCATTAGCTGTGTGACTCTTGGACAGATAGCTCAACATGGCTGAATTGATTACCTAGGAGTTTTGTGGAGATGAAATATGATTTATTACTAACTACAAATTTGAAAAATAGTAAAGCTAACATTTGTTGGTTACTTACTATATGCCAGTACTGTGCTAAGTGCTTTATAAAACATTGTCATATGCTAATTTGTCATCCTCAAGCTCATTAGCCCGCTAAGAAATAGCATGTATAATGCTGGTATTTCTGATTAAGGCCTTTAATGTTGCTATTGAGCAGATGGAAAGGTTAGCAGGTAGCAGGTATCCATCACCCCTTTCTTTGGGAATGGGATCTGTTGGGAAATTTGACTGGTTCTGTGCTGATTTCAGATTCTAGATGTTGAGGAAATGGGAGTGGCGACAGGAAATGGGAGTCAGCAGCTGGGAAACTAGTTTGTAACTTGATGTCAGTGAACTGTTCTTCACTCCTGGAAGACAAAATTACATGTAACTCATTGGGACAGCAGGCATCTCACCATTTTGTTGATGTTTTTCCATTTGTTGGGTGCATGATGTACAGCTGTTCAGAGCTATAACATTTTCCACTTGGCAGTTACCCAGTAAGCATTTTATTTTTAAAGTGTGACATGGGTGTTCAAAATGTTTAAGTGCCCTACTTAAAGATCTGATATGTAAGCTATAAGTCTAAATTATTTAACTTAATCTTATTTAAGTTCTTATGGGCAGGCCCATTTTATCTGGGGTTTTTCTCTTCTAATTTAGACATGCTCGTCAGCGTAACACAGTATACAAGATAGTGCGGTATCCATTTGATTCACTAACATTGTTTTCAAGTTTTATTTATTAATTTCAAAGGGAGTCTTACTTCTTATTACTCTTGTGTATTTAAGCCAGTGAAGAAAAAGAAGATAAAACGAGAGGTTAAGATTCTGGAGAACCTTCGTGGTGGGACAAATATCATTAAGCTGATTGACACTGTGAAGGACCCTGTGGTAGGTGCCTGATGGTGGAGGGTTGGTGTGTGTATGTATGTATGTGAGAGAGAGACACACACACACACAGAACCTAAAATAATGAGAACTGTTAGGTCGTGAGGGTGATTGTGTTTGTCTTTACTACTGAATGGTTTTGAAAACCAGAGAAAATCATGGAGGCTCAATGAGAAAATAGCCACCACCACTTCTGTAGAACCTAGAAACGTATGTTATGTATCAAACTCCTGTCCCAGGTTTATTACCTCATTAGTTTGATTCAGCCACAAATGTTTGCTGTGCATCTCCTTTAAGGCCCTGCTTTTCTCCCAGTTTGAAAGTTCATTGCTACCAATTAGCGTTTTCTTGCCTCACATTGAAAATCTGGGTTTCAGAAGGAAGTACCGAATATTGCCGTGTGGACACCTGACACAGAGCTGAGCAGGTCACAGGCCCAGGGACCTTGGAGGGACTGAGCTTGCTGTTTCTCAGACTGGTCTTTCATTCAGCATCCAGCTTTAGAGTTCACATTGTGTATGCCGAACTGTTGGAGCTATTTTTGCTAAAATGCTTAATTTTTAGCCATTGTAGTAGTGCTGTATAATTTTTTTCCTCTTCCCAGTAGTAACTTGACCCTAAGTGTTTATGATTACTAAGGCTTTTTTGGTACCATGTTTTTACCACGTCCCATCCCATTTCTGTCCTTCACCTGCTATACCTCAGATGTTTCCCTGTTCTCTGGAGTAGCTTTTTTTAATTTAGGAAGGTCTATGCTTCTGTCTGCCAAAGACATCCTCATAATATGGTGACTAAAATGCATTGGGCACTTACTGTGTGCCCGGCACTAGTCTGAGTGTTTAACTGGATCGCATCATTTAATCCTCACCACAGGCATTGTCTGCATTGGCACATTGTACAGGTAGGAAAACTGAAGTCGACGAGCGTTAAGTGATTTGCCCAGCATTACACAGGGTTGTTGAACTGAAGAATAAGCAAAGTTTTTTATTTTGGTCTCTGAAAAGACTGAGAAGGATGGTTATATTCTACATTCTATCTGATTGCCATTAAACATGCCCTAACTTCTAGGGGATTTTCCTCCCAGCCTGCTGGGAGATCTGGCAGTCTCCACGAAGCGCTTCCCCTTTGCGCTGGGAGGAACCCTTTGCCCAGGACTGCTGCTGCTCCTGGCAGAGCTGTGTGGCGCCCTGTGGCCGGTCTCCTAGGTCATTTCAGCCTGCTCCTTCAGCAAGTCTTCCCAGCCAGGAAGATTTCCAAGATGATTTTTGTTTTCTTTCTATAATGCTAATGCTTTTAAGCCCCTGCTTTGTTCCCAGTTTTGAAAGCTTATTACTGCCGATTAGCATTATTTTACCTCACTTGTGTAAACTTGACATTTGAAAATCTGTATTTTCAAAGGAAGTAATGACTTTATACACATTGCATTAAAGATTATAGTGCTTTCAAAGTACTTGATTGTATGATTTTGGGGGAACACATCTACTTTGTAAGGTGATACAGTATTTAAGGGTCTCTAGCCAGAGAAGTAGTTTAGCATATGGCTTACTGATAATCACGGGCATCTTCCTTTTGGATCCTGAGAAGACTCATGCTGGATTCCTAAGCCCTGTGTTAATTCTATGAAACGCGTCTGGCTGGCTGCACCAGGACAAAGACTTGTCGCCCCTTCCGTAGTTGGCACACTGCAGAGTGCGCCTCTTCTCACACTGGGCCAGGCCCGCCGGGCAGGACGGGCAGAGGACGCATCTTTAAAAAACAACAGTAAAACTTCATTATGAAAAATGTTAGCCATTTACAAAAGTAAAGTGAATAATATGAACCTCCCTGCATTCAGTACTTAATTTTAGCAGTTAGTCAGCCCATGGCCAACTTTGTTTCATCTGTATCCCACCCACTTCCCCGCCCCTGTTGCTCACCATCCCCTTATTTTGAAGCAAATTCTAGACATAAACTTTCAAGGATACTTTCTTACTAGTCTTGCCCTGGTGGGTGAATCTTTTTCATCTAAGTGGGATTTAAGGATGGGCTAGTGCAGAGAAGCACGTTATGTCTGTTGTCTGAATACTTAATAAGCATTCCTATTCTCTTTTGCAGTCAAAGACGCCAGCTTTGGTATTTGAATATATCAATAATACAGACTTTAAGGTGCGTATGTACTTTCTCTTTCTGGTAGGGGGTTCATAGGGGATGGGATGGTGGCCACAAGAACTGTGATACTCTGGAACACCAGGGAGGGGCGGAAAGGTCATTGACGACAGTAGGAAGTAACAGACTGGATTCCTTCTAGCCATGAGTACAGGATACAGAAAGTGGTCAGGGTTCTTGCCTTAAGTAATTACTCATCACCCTTTGCCCTGCTTACTCTCGGAGTAGCTGCAGGGCTGAGTCTAAGCTGATGGCTCATCTCTAGTACTCCTGTTTGAGACAACATAAGTCTGTTGTAGATGTTAACTTTGATTTTCTTAGGAATCTTACATCGCTGATAGGAAGTGATAAACAGATACAGGGCTCGCCTGAAAGGAAGCAGTACATGGGATTCAGACTCTCACATGGTGTGTGTTCATCACTCCACAGAGCAAATGACATAGAAAAGCCCCATCCTGGGTTGTTTATATTTCTTTTGTTTATAATGCATGCTAATTTAGACTGACATGTTCTTCTAAAAACATGTTGGTTTTTCATGAATTTGTTTGTATTGTTTTTCAAACACTGCAACCTTTACTTGAGAAGATTTTGGGGCCAGGTATTCTGGACACAGTGGACCACAAAGTGAAAACCAATAAAGGAGAAAACTTTTTTTTTTTTAATCAAAAGTGGTTTTGATTTTTAGGGGCATTTAGAGAACCTTTAGGTGATTACAACTGTGTTGTTGACTAAAAGGCTTGTGATTATGTTGTGATAGAAGTTGGGGACAAACCAGATCAGCAGTGGAAGTATGGTGTCAGGAGAGATGTTTTTGGGTGAAAATGAAAGAACCTCATCCTCACAGTTAATTTTTCTTCAGTAATCACTATAAAATGTCTCTAAGGTTAATTAGTAAAAAAAAAAAAAAAAAAAAGCCAAAGAGGGCATTACGACCTAAAACAATCAGCAAGTGTTGTGTGTAGTGTAGCATTCCCATAATGTAACAATCTTCCTTGTTAATATAGTAAACTCTAAAAAGAGTATAAATTTTTTCATTAAGGAGCATAGCACACTTCACTGGTACTGTTCTGTGCTGATATATGCGTTGACCTCACTTTTGCTACGAATGGCCCAGGTTTATCAAGGTGTATATGTATATGTGTGTGTATGTTTCTTAAGAAATAGGTTTTCAGGAAATCAAAATTTTTAACTAATGCAAAAATTTCAAAGCCAGTCTTCATGGAATTTCTTAGTGAAAACCTTCAGTTTTAAATGCCTTTGCTTCCTATCAAGTCTTTACCCTTGTCCAGCCACACATGTAAAATTTCACTTCTGCATTTTGTGTTTGTGTGGGGTGTTGGTGTTTTTCTGAAGTGAAAAGCAGGGAGGCAGAGAGACAGACTCCCGCATGCGCCCGACGGGATCCACCCGGCATGCCCACCAGGGGGTGGTGCTCTGCCCATCTGGGGCGTTGCTCTGTTGTGGCTGGAGCCATTCTAGCGCCTGAGGTGGAGGCCATGGAGCTGTCCTCAGTGCCCAGGCCAACTTTGCTCCAATGGAGCCTTGGCTGTGGGAGGGGAAGAGAGAGACAGAGAAAGGAGAGGGGGAGGAGTGAAGAAGCAGAGGGCGTCTCTCCTGTGTGCCCTGGCCAGGAATCTAACCCAGGACTTCACACCCCTGGTCGATACTCAACTGATGAGCCAACTGGCCAGGGCCCTGCATTTTGTGTTTCTTAAATTGGCGGTTTGATTTAACAACATGCAGATCAGTTTGTAATTCCCTGAAGAAATCTGACTTATTATAAAGAGACTGTTTTGATGGCATACATTCTATATGAGAGTTCTTTAAAAGGGTCATAGGAATTTAATGTGTTTAGAGGCTTGTGTAACTGAAAACATCTTTACTTAATCTTCCTAATTAATAATATATTTGCTGTAGTATAGAATTCTAATTTGTAATTAATAATTTGCTCAGGATTTTTAAGAGATTGTTCTACTCTTACCACTGAAGCCATTCTGGTTTTGCCTTGTGTGGTCTGTCTGTTGTTTTTCTTCTGAGAGCTTGTAGGATCTTTTCCTGCTTGGGCTCAGAAATTTCCCAGGGACATACTTTCCTGCGGGTAGCTTTCATCTCTAGTTCTGAATACTTACGGGCTTTTTCCGTCTAGAGACTCATGTCCTTCTGTTTTGGAAAAATATTTTTAATGTTCTTTGATTTTCTTCCCTTTCTTCTTTGTTCTCACTTTCTCAAACTCAGATGTGTTAGACTTCCTATTTTAGGGCTCTATTTTGTTCTCTGAACCTTTTAAAATAGTATCCAGTTCTTTTATGTTTTATGTAATATCTTCTGTTTCCTCACTGAGAGGTTTTTTTTCTCATTATGTTTTCTTTCTTCTTCATGCCTTTTCTGTTTTTTTTCCAAATTCCTTTTTTGGAGTGTTTCTGGTTTTGATCTCTATTACCTTTATCTAAAATGTCACGGTTTTTGAATGTCTGTCCAGATTTTAGAGGAGCGGAGCTGCTGGTTCCTGATCGTCAGCTCCCGTCTCCAGCACACAGGCCTGGCTGCCGCGTGTTAGCAGCCCCGGGTTGGGGAGGAGGGCTGTGGGGACTGTCCTGTGTGCTTTCCTTGAGACCCCTTTCCATTGTGCTGTTTTAAACTCACTTTTCTGTTTTCAGTTCAGTCGGTCCTCTTTAGCGATAGTGGGCGTCTCGGATTCCTGAGCCTTGCTGTAGTTCTGTGGTTTGAAGGTGTTTGCTTCTGCTCGGTCAGCTGGACATCTGTTCCAGCTTCAAAACGTCCTCTCTCCTTCTCTCAGCTATTGTGAGTTCATCCCCCTGCTCCTTTTACTGTCACTTGAGAGGCATCTGGGGGATAACGGGGTGGGATGTGTCTCATCTGCCAAGGGGACCTGGAGGTGTCCCCTCTGCGTGTTCAGGTCTCTTAACAGATCGTTAAATGTCAGGCAGCAGATGTGTGTTTTGGAAGAGCAAACCATGGCAGGAAAGTCACTTGCTTTTCCAGGCAGCACAACAGGTGACAAACCCATTGGTTTCAAGTCTCAGTGTCCTTCAGGCTTTTGATTTGGTCCTGGGTCCATCTTATTAGGAAAGCTTGTCTTAATCTTCATTTTATTGTTAAGTATATTAATAACTGTTAGTGGTTTTTTAAAGATTTTATTTGTTGATTTTACAAAGAGATGAGAGGGGAGGGCAGAGTAAGAAGTATCAACTCATAGTTAGTGGCTTCACTTTTTGTACATTGTTTGCTTATTGTATGTGCCTTGACCAGACAAGCCCAGGGTTTCGAACCGGTGATCTCAGCGTTCCAGGTCAACACTATCCGCTGCCACCACAGGCCAGGCGATAGCTGGTTTTTAGGTGTTGCCCAGGAAAGGTTTGTTTCTGATTTAGTATCAGGAGTGAGTCAACAGTGATAAATCCTGCAGTCCATTCTTTCCAGTATTTTTTATTGATACTAAATTTTAATATATAATTTCCTTTTAATGTCAAGTCCTGACTTTCGTATCAGGGTTATACTAACTTCACAAAATAAGTCAGGTAGCTCTTTCTATTTTCTGAAAATTTTTATATAAAATAGGGATTTTCTTGGTGGGTGTGTTTTTTGAGGAGAGGGGAGACTTTGGATTGCACTTTGCTTTTTTATTGAATTGATTGGGTGACATTGGTTAATAAAATGATACAGGATCAGGTGTCCAGTTCTGCGATACCTCATCTGTGTATTGTATTATGTGCTCCCTATCCAAAGTCAAGTCTCCTCTCATCACCATTTATCCCTCAGGAGGTTTTTTGTTTGTTTTTGCTTAATCCCTTCACCTTTTCTGCCTTAGACTTTCCTTTCTAACCCCCGTTAGACTTTCCTTTCTAACACACGGTAGGTTAAAGGGTAACTTCAGTTTTCTATCTTTTCTTGAGTCTATTTGGCTAATACCTATTTTTAAAGTTTTCTATTTTAATATAATTTATTTTAATCCTATCAAAATTATTGATAGTTATTGATAGGATTCTCTTAGGACTTAAAAACTTTACTGTGTTTGTAATTATGCTTTTCTTTACTTTGAACATTACACCCTTTGTCTCTTTTTTTTTTGTAAGAGAGAGATAGGAAGGGGGGGGGAGAGAGGGAGAGAAGCATCAGCTTATTGCTTTCCCTTTAGTTGTGCATTGAGCTTCTCGTACTTGACCTGGGCTGTGCTGTTCCAGTGTCCCCTTGGCTCATGCCACCAACCTTGGGCTTTTCATATCAGCACCTTTTGGGCTCAAGCTAGAGAGCTTTGGCATCATGGAGACAATTCCCCTGCTCAAGCCAGCGACCTCAGCATTCCAGGTCAACACTTGATCCACTGCACCATTACCAGTTAGACCAGGGGTTGGGAACCTTTTTTGGCTGAGAAAGCCATGAATGCCACCTTTTTTTTCTTTTTCTTTTTTTTTTACAGAGACAGAGAGAGGGCTAAACAGGGACATTCAGACAGGATACAGACAGGAATGGAGAGATGAGAAGCATCAATCATTAGTTTTTCATTGCGTATTACAACACCTTAGTTGTTCATTGATTGCTTTCTCATATGTGCCTTGACCGCGGGCCTTCAGCAGACCGAGTAACCCCTTGCTTGAGCCATTGACCTTGGGTCCAAGCTGGTCAGCTTTTGCTCAAGCCAAATGAGTCCACACTCAAGCTGGTGACCTTGGGGTCTCGAACCTGGGTCCTCCGCATCCCAGTCCGACGCTCTATCCACTGTGCCACCGCCCAGTCAGGCTCTTTTATTATCTGTGATTTTCTTTCTTCCTTAATTTGTTTCTTTCTTGTGTTTTCATTGTTTTTCTCTCTAACTTCTTGAGTTGAAGTCCACTGATTTGTCTCTTTCTTGACTGGCAGTAAGTCCATAGACCCCAAGCACCAGTTTAGCTGTAGTCCATAGTTATGGACTCACTTTTGTATTATGTTCAAAGTAGAAATACAAATTTCAAACTTGTAGATTTGTTTTTCCCCCAAAACATTTTACTTTGAAAATTTGTAGACCTAAAAATTGGAAAGAGCAGCACAGTCCTTAATTACCCTTATGTTATTCATCTAGATTTACCAGTTAATGTTTTGCCACATTTGCAGTTATTTCTCCCCATACCCACACGATCCCCTTTATCTCGAGCTGTCTTTTTGCTGAAGCCATCTTAAAGTAAGTTGCAGACACCATGATGCTGCTCTTCTAAATATGCTAGCACTGTAACTAGGTAGGATATTTTCCTACATAATCACAATATTAGTACACTTAAGAAATTTAATATTTATACAATAATCATCTAATAGACAGTATTGGGTCCACATTAAAAAGTTTCCCAGTAATCGTCCTGGAATGTCCTTCATAGCTGTATGATTTTGAATATATGATCCAGGATCCACTTCGTTTTTTAAAAAAATAATAAGTATTGATTCCTAATTTGACTGCACTGTGTTCAGAGAACATGATCAATATAATGTTTATTATCTGGAATTTGTTGATGATTGAAGCTTGTGACTTTAGTACATGGTCAATTTTTATATCAAGCTTGTTAATTTAGTTCAGATCTTTTATGGCCTTATTTTTTTCCTTGATATTTCATCTTATGGTAGAAGTGCTGTTTTAGTCAATTTCTGCTTTAAATCATCAGTTGTAATATTTTATAGATGTCAAAGCAATAATAAAAGATGTGTGGTAATACTTAGGGCAAAAGGCAAAACTTCGGAATGAATGAATAGGAAAAGCCAGTCTCTAAAAGTTGGAGTGGCCTGACCAGGCGGTGGCGCAGTGGATAGAGCATTGGACTGGGATGCAGAAGGACCCAGGTTCGAGACCCCGAGGTCGCCAGCTTGAGGGTGGACTCATCTGGTTTGAGCAAAAGCAAGGGGTTACTTGGTCTGCTGAAGGCCCGTGGTCAAGGCACATATGAGAAAGCAATCAAGGAACAACTAAGGTGTCGCAACAAAAAACTGATGATTGGTGCTTCTCATCTCTCTTTGTTCCTGTCTGTCTGTCCCTCTCTCTGACTCTCTCTCTTTGTCCCTGTAAAAAAAAAAAAGAAGAAGAAAGTTGTTCTAAAAGTTGGAGTGAATATTTATAGAAAACTCCCAAACTGAAAATTATCTTAAAGAAAGTAAGGTACCTTATTTTTGTATTTTTCTGAAGTGAGATGCGGGGAGGCAGAGAGACAGACTCCCGCGTGTGCTTGACTGGAATCCACCCGGCACACCCACTGGGGGACGATGCAACAGGAGCCATTCTAGTGCCTGAGGCAGAGGCCATGGAGCCATCCTCTGCACCCGGGCCAACTTTGCTCCAATGGAGCCTTGGTTGCGGGAGGGGAAGAGAAAGAGAGGAGAGGGTGAAGGGTGGAGAAGCAAATGGATGCTTCTCCTGTGTGCCCTGGCCGGGAATTGAACCCGAGACTTCCACATGCCAGGCTGACGCTCTACCACTGAGCCAACCGGCCAGGGCCAAGGTACCTTTTTGGTGTAGAAATAATTTCTGTTGAGACTTGTTTCTCAATTTTCTATGCCTTTGGAAGAGTATAAATAAAAATGAATATACATTTTAAGTATGTCATTTGGACATTTTGAAGACTACTAAGACATTCTAAATGGTCTCCGTTGTGAGAAGATGGCATTTATCTCAAGAGAATTTCTAAATCACTGAATAGAGGTGCGCCCTGACTAGTGGATATCTTAGTCCTTGTTAATGCTCTTAGAATTTGATGTGGGAAGGATGGTTCACAGACTAAATCAATTGAGTTTCCTTAATTGAATGGATGGTGACTTTTTATAGGTCGTTGACATTATTTTGTCATTTCTTTATAAGATGTTTTCAGGGAGGTTTACAGTAACTTTGATTGCTTGACTAATGATTTGTTCTGCTTCTTTTTTTTTTTTTCTTTTTTTTTTTTTCATTTTTCTGAAGCTGGAAACGGAGAGACAGTCAGACAGACTCCCGCATGTGCCCGACCGGGATCCACCCGGCACGCCCACCAGGGGGCGATGCTCTGTCCATCCTGGGCGTCGCCATGTTGCGACCAGAGCCACTCTAGCGCCTGGGACAGAGGCCAGGCCAAGGAGCCATCCCCAGCGCCCGGGCCATCTTTGCTCCAATGGAGCCTTGGCTGCGGGAGGGGAAGAGAGAGAGAGAGAGAGGAAAGAGCGGCGGAGGGGTGGAGAAGCAAATGGGCACTTCTCCTGTGTGCCCTGGCCGGGAATCGAACCCGGGTCCTCTGCACGCTAGGCCGACGCTCTACCGCTGAGCCAACCGGCCAGGGCTGTTCTGCTTCTTTAATTTCTAAAAATGTTGACCTTGGTTTTATTCTGGATCTTGGTGTTAGGTATTAACAGTGCCCCAAACTGGGGACTACTGCATTGAACATTTCCCGCTTTCCCGCCCCCCCCCCCCCGGCCCCACTTTTTCTTGACCCTATGTGGGCGCCACTGGAATTTCTGGACAGAGACTGAGCTGAGTGTGTCAGGGAATGTGCAGGCCCGCGTGCAGGGTGAGTTTGCTGTGTTGGTCATTCCACACCTGGCTGGGACCCTTCTGACAGTGGGAAGCCCTGAGCGACCACCAGTGGGGGGGCGGCTTTGGAATCCAGCAGAACATGATGCAGCTGGACTGGAACTGGAGCCTGGAGACCTGTCCGTGGGGAACAGCAGGAGTGAGGCCCGCTTGTGTCCGTTCCTTTCTGGGGTTTGGTTTTAGATGAAGGAGGCTCTGATCTGTTGATGAAATGGCATTTTCCCCCATTCTCCCCTCAGACTTTCTGAGATTAATTAAAAGTCCCAGGATATTTCCACCTCAGGCCCTGGGGTGAGGCCTGGAATAGAACTCATTTCTAGGGAGAAGCCAGTGTGCTTGCGGCTTTGGAACCAAACTAGGGCTGATGAGTGGTTTCTTCCTTAACACCTTCAAGATCTTCCGGGAAGCACCAGCTTGTTTTGTTTTGATAATCACTCACTTTAGGAAAATGTAAGCAAAGTTAACTTCCTGCCAGCAGTTTGCAGTTGTTTGGTTAGTGATGTTCTCTATATAGCTGGCTAAAAACAGTGGAGAAAAAGTGTGGTTCTTGTGTAGTTTACCTTTCTTATTTGTCAGGGATGCTTAAACTTAGTACTTTGGGTTTTTGGAAGGTTTTAATTTTATTCTATTGACTAGACTAGAACATCATCAAAGATAACTGTCCTCGGTGTGCAGGCGGGTACTTGGCATGAGGTATACAGGGATATAAAGCATGTGCTGTTCTCTGTGTGAGGACCCGGCTGTATGGTGGACCCTTGACATAGTTGGGGGAGGGAAAGTTGAAAGATTCTTGAGCGACCAAATTGCCGGCTGCTTCTACCGTCCTGAGCCCTGTGTGTGCTACAGCATGCGGGGACGCCTGCAGCGCAGGGCTCCTGGGCTGAGAGAGGGCGGGGCAGCATCTTGTTCACACAGAGCAGTCACCTTGTCCTTGGGAACTTAGGTCGCTGCCAGTGCCTGAGTGAGGAGTGAGCTCAGGCTCTGCCGCTGTCAGTGCTGCGAAAGCGAACACGAACAGGCAGAGGACGTCAGCAGGGGCTGGGGAGGGAAGAGACCGCTGTAGGCTCTCTGGGGTCCCCAGGGGAGTGGTTGTCAATTAATGGGCAAGGGGAAGGGGGGAGGGTGTTCCAGATTTGGGGTTGAGGCAGGGACACTGGAGAGGGCACACCCAGGTTTGTTTGGTCAGAGTGGAGGACCCTGGGGCTGCCGTGGAGATGGCCTCCACAGTTGGAGGAAGCCGGACTGTGGCCCCTGGCCAGTCCTGAGTTTAGCCCGGGTGGTGAAAGGGTATAGCTGTAGTGTGGTCTCCTGCCGAGACAGAGCTCCTGAGAAGGCAGTGAAGGGCAGCCTGACGTTCAGGACTTGGGAATGTTGTAGGCCTAAACACTAATATTCGACAAGTGCTTCTTGTACTACATAAAATTGGTACCGGTTGGAGTAGCTGGAAGTCCTGTGTTGGCAGTCCAAGGACAATTTATTTTTATGTCTTAGGCCATTTACACAGATGCTTGGTATAGATAACACAGGATATGAGAGCAGAACCTTCCACAGATGAAAGTCCAGATAGTAAAAGAGTCCATATTCGTTTTCTGGAAATAAATGTCCCAGCCCTCTGAGGGTTAGAAAATTCTTTTTTCACTTTGATGGTCTATTTTATTGACTTGAAGTTCAAGTTGGCAGTGTCTGGGAATGACCGCCTCAGCTCTCCGAGGAGGAGCTGATCTGGCACCGAGCGCTGCTGTCTCCAGTCTGGTCTGTGTGGACAGGTTGGGGGGTGCTGGGAGAACACAGCCTGGGTGTTGGGCTGGTGTGCGCTTGACTCTGCCGAGCAGAAGTGGTGGCAGGTTTGGGCCCTTGGGCCTGAGTGCAGTGCAGGCCCTCCCAGTCGGCCTCTAGGGGGCAGCTCTAAGGCCCCACCGGTACTGGTACCGGGTCCTGGAACGCCTTCTTTCACTCCGTGTGCGTGGAGCTGGCTGCTGCTTCTGGTTGATGAAATCAGATAGCCTTCCTAAGCTGGAGGGAAAATCACTCGAATTTAAAAGGGACATTTCAGAAAGAAGTCCTGGTGTTCTTAGAAAATGTTAAATTAGATTTCTAGCAAGTTAGAAAGACTTGTGTGAACAGGGGATATGTTTACACAGATCTCAGATATGAAATGATATGCAATGAAAGTCTTTATTCCCCTGTGCCCAGCTGTCGTCCCCCCATATGAAACCACTTTTTATTAATCTCATGTCCTTGCAGATCAAAGTAGGAATGTAGAGTTTTACTTCCCCAGTTTTACCCGGACACTGTTTTCTGCTTGGCGAGTGTCTATATATATTGCTTGGAGTTTTCCACCAGAGAGAAACAAAATATATTTCATGAAAGTGTGCTGGTTCATTTTAGAGAAAGTGCTGCTGGCACTGTTGGGGAAAGAGATTTACTTGGAGTTGATTATCAAAAGTAGTAATATATTTTCTGACAAGGGTTAGTGGCTTTAATGAACTTGGATTCATAAATGCTACTCTGCCTCTTGGAAATCTGAAAAAGTTTTAAATCTCCCAGCAGGTGAGTGTTTGGAATTTCAATAAGGGAAACTTACTTGTGGGTCAGTTCTTTCACATTGCATTCCGCCTCTCCTTTTTCTTCTCCTTAAAACTTTTGATTTTTCTAGTTCCCATCAGTCTGTCTGTGAAGTGTCTTTTTTCCCAGCCAGGGTTTGGTTTGGGGAGAGGGGAGGATATAGAGAGTTTTTTAAGTTTCTTGCCATTTCCAAGTGCTGTAGCAGCTCGTTTCCCTCGTGGTTCTTTCATTAACAGACTGGCTGTGTGGCCACTGGTTCACCACGTGGGCCAGTGAGGTTCTCCGGGTTCTCGCCGCACACAGAACGCCGTTCTCGACAGTGCGGCGCTGCTGCAGCGGGCGGGTCTGTGCGCGTGCGGTCGGCCAGCTGGGACTTGTCTCCGAACAGTGCAGTTGTGGGCGGTGAAATTACGGAGCATTCAACAAGTTTTTAAAAGATGCAAGTTGGAATAAATGTTCTTCTTCCCTGGAATTTCTTTCTTTCGAAGACTGAAGTATTAGCTCCTCATCTTTAGTCTTTGCAGTCCAGGTAGTAAGAGGGTCTGGGACTCGAGAGTTACTCAGGCATGAGCTTTTCAGAGAATGATGACCAACCTTTGGGATGACCAGATGCAATGACACTAAATTAACTTTGTTTTCTGAACTCTGTTTCAGCAACTTTACCAGATCCTGACAGACTTTGATATCCGGTTTTATATGTATGAACTACTTAAAGTAAGTGGCATTCATCAACAGTGATTTTTTCCAGCTTATTCATTAAAGAAGTTTATAAGAGAAGAAAGAACTTGAGCAGGATAGTTCTTGATATCCTGAGTATTTAGTGAGGTTTTTGTTTGTTTTTTCTTATCTTGAGGCCTCCATTATGGGCTCTTTTTTTTTTTTTTTTAAGTTTGCTTATTGATTTTACAGAGGGACAAGGAGTGAGAAGTATCAACTCATAGTTGCCTCACTCCTGTTGTTCACTGATTGATGGCTTGTTTCAGCAACTTTACCAGATTGTGTGTGCCCTGACCGGGCAGGCCCGGGGTTTCGAACTGGTGACCTCAGCGTTCCAGGTTGACGCTCTGTCCACTGTGCCACCACAGGTCAGGCCCGTTATGAGTTCTTTACATAGAAACTTGCAGTGGAACTGAGAAAGATGGCGAAGTCAAGGGGTACCAAAGATGTTACACCAGAGGCTAGAACCTCCTTCAGAGCTCTTGTGCCCCTTGGGTTTTCCTTCTGCTGCTTAATGAGTGTTTACTGTTCGTTTTCATGCGTAACAAATTACCCACACTTAAAGACTTTTTTCTTTTTTTTTTTTTTGTGGCAGAGACAGAGTCAGAGAGAGGGACAGATAGGGACAGACAGACAGGAAGGGAGCTCCCCACTGTGGCCCCCTAGCTATTCATTGATTGATTTCTCACACGTGCTCAGATCGGGGGCCCACAGCAGACTGAGCGACCCCCGTCTCAAGCTGGTGAGCCCCGCCCAAACCAGACGAGCCTGCACCCAAGCCAGCGACCCCGGGGTCCCGAACCTGGGTCCCCCACATCCCAGCCCGACGCTCAATCCACTGCGCCACCGCCCGGTCAGGCCACACTTAAAGACTTTTGAAAAATAATTTTCATCTTTCTGTCAGTTAGCTGGGTGACTTTTGGTCTGGGAAAACTTAACGGGGGCTGGTTGGTCAAGATGGTCCAGGAAGTTCTTCTTCACATGTCTGGGGTGCCCGTGGGAAGAACTGAGGTCTCGTCCTCCTAGCAGCAAGAGAGGGCAAATCTTGATGTATAAGTGCTTTGTGAGCCTCTGCTATGTTTGCTAATTGTTGGCCAGAGCAAATCATGTGGCCAAGCCTAGACTGAGGGTGAAAAGTAGACCCCGCCTCTTGATGGGCATAGCATTGAAGTCATACTGTGACAGGACATGCATACCGGAATGGCAGGCGTTCCTGGCCATATTTTTCTTGCCATTTCGTGTAATCCCCTTCGTTATAATTTTTTAAATTGATTTTTAGAGAGAAAGGGGCAGGGGAGAGACTGAAACATCAATTTGTTTCGTATGTGCCCTGACTGGGGATTGAACTGGCAACCTCTATGCATTGGGACAATGCTCGAAGCAGCTGAGCCTTCCAGTCAGGTCTTGATCCCTGTCTTATATGAGACAGCCTGACCTCAAGCCTGCCCCTCTAGCCCTGGCTAGTTAACCTGGACATGCAGGGAGAGGTGATGGGTGGACTTTCTAGGTGAGTTACTAATCCCAAAACTTAATTTAAATTTTCAAATGTTACCCATTGGTGATGAAATGATCTCTTAATTTGTCTAAGTAAACACTTGGGTAAAGAATTCTAAAAAAGGTTTGTAGAATGGAATAGACCAGTATTCTTAAGTTTTTTAGTGTTGCAGATCACTAAGAATCTAAAGAAATCAATGAACTAACTCCCAAAGTGAATGTGTAAATATACACTATTATTTAAAGTTCTGGAGAAAGTGTGAATTCAAATTAAGAGCTGCAAAAAGAATGTGAAAGTGATTCGAGTGTTGGAATTATTGAAGAAATTTGCCAGGGTGGAGTTTTGATGGGATTGTGAATAGTTGCTTGAACAAAATACCAAGTTAAATTAAGGCTGAGCTTTAGGGAATGGGATTTTGAAGATCTAGCTCTGATGTGAAGGTGTTTGTTTTTTTTAAATTATTTTTATTCATTTTTTTAGAGAGGAGAGACAGAGAAAGAGACAGAGAGAGAAGGGGGGAGGAGCAGGAAGCATCAACTCCCATATGTGTCTTGACTAGGCAAGCTCAGGGTTTCGAACTGGTGACTTCGGCATTTGAAGTTGACACTTTATCCACTGCGCCACCACAGTCCAGGCGTGAATGTGTTTTCTTACAAGCACTTGTACAAACCATTTGTCATTAGAGCCAAGGTGGTGACATTAAGGTTTTAATCTTAGGTCTAATGGGTCTTTTCTTTTGCCAGTAAGAGCAGAAAGATGGCAAAGGTAGAGCTCGATGTGTCCGTCCTCGTGTCTTCCCAAGTGGGAATGGGGGCCAGTGGGGGACGAGTGCAGTGCCAGGTCCTGCGGACGGTCGGGCGGCCCAGGCCCTGCGGGTATCTCAGAGCCATCTGTGCCTTCGCCCCGGGGATCTGCAATCCAGGTCCCACAGGTGATTTTTTTTTGAAAAGTAATATACTAAGATTTTGTGGCAGGCTAGCACACTGAAAGTAAGGGTTAAAAGTTTAGCACAGGTGTCCTTAGATCAGGTCAAGACATCCCAGTGATACCGATGTTCACAGGCTGGTCATTCCGGTGGCACTCTGCGTCTGATGTCCTGTGTTTCATTTATTTATTTTAAATTTTGAGAGTATGTTTATTAAATCTGGGACAGTGAAACAAGGAAGGGCTTAGGATAGAAGAAGCAACAGGAGGGAGCCTAGGTGAGGGTGCTCTGACTCACTGAAAAATACAAGTCACAGTGACAGAAGTGACCCAAGGCAGGGCTGCTGTTGGCACTCTGAAAAGTCAGAGTAAAGGGGCCTTGGAGACACGTTCAGAGGGTGAGCCCAGGACGAGCTGCTGCTGCCCCGATCCTCGATTGCAGTCTCGTGGGGGCCCTTAGAGTTTAGGAGATGCAGGGCTGAGAGGGGAAAGGGTGTGGGCGTGGTGTGGGAGAGCGAGTCTGTCCTCTCTGTTTTCTAGAGGTAGCAGCTAGGCCCTGTGGCATACTTCCTTTCCTGCTAATGAGGCATGCCATCTTTCGTGCTTAGTGGTCAGAAACGACCAGGTTTTAAAACTGAAAGAATTCCCCAAGGAATGTAAAAGCATGCCAGTAGCTCAACAGGGAGTCTGACCAGTAAACTGACCAGAATTCTTTTACTGAACTTCCTTTTATTAGGTGTTTTTCACATCCCAGGTCTTGTGGTCCTGATTCATATGGGCAGAAACTAGGCAAAATAATCAACACTTCCCAGACTTTCTCTTGGGGGGGGGGGGATATAAACAGGGATGGAGAAGAGCAAACATTTAACTTCACTGAAAATGTAGAAACTGAGGTTGCGGGCTGCAGCGTAACTGCCCAGCGACTCAGTGAGCTGTGCAGTCTGATGTGGCTCGGGCTCCGCCGGGTGTCCCAGGAGCCCTGGTGTCAGACCACTGCCACGAAGCCGCTGTGGGGTCTCGCTGCAACTTCGTTGTAATGCAAAACAAAGAGGAAAGTAAATTGAAGTAGAACCTACATAAGTGAAGTGAATGAATCTTAAGTGTACAGATTTTTGGATTTTACCTATGGAAAACTTTCCCCTAAATCTACACAGAACTATGCTGTCTGCAGGTAGGTATTTAAATTAAGTAAACTTAAAAATTCGGTTCTTTCGCTGTGCTATTCACATTCAAGTACCCATTGGCCTCCTGTGGCTAGTGGCTCCCATATTGGACAGTGCAGATAGAGAATATTCCTGGTGTTGCAGGAAGTTCCGTTGGAGAATGTTATGAATACCCCAAAAGACTTTCTTGTACCCCATCTATTTGGTATCCCGTCCTCTGAAGATTATGTTCTCACCTCTGCCACTAGTTTAGTTTTGCCTGTTCTTGGCCATCATATAAAAAGCACCAGACACTGTATACTCTCATGTATAGGGAAAGCAAAATTTGCTTATTCTGGAATCTGATGCTGGGGACAGTTCTCTAGCTCACGTCTTCCTGCCCACATGAAGTGCCTAGACTGCCCTTGCTAGTCTAGTCCAGTGGTTCTCAATCAGGTCAGCTTGTCCCCCAGAGGACATTTGGCAGTCTGGAGCTATTTTTGGTTGTCACAGTTGGCAGGGTGTTACTGTAATCTGGCCCGTAGTGGCGGGGTGCTGCTGAACACTACAGTGTGCGGGGCAGCTCCCGCAGTGAAGAGTTCCTGATCCAAGGTGCAGGGTGCTGCTGAACACCTACAGTGTGCGGGACAGCTCCCGCAGTGAAGAGTTCCTGATCCAAGGTGCAGGGTGCTGCTGAACACCTACAGTGTGCGGGACAGCTCCCCGCAGTGAAGAGTTCCTGATCCAAGGTGCAGGGTGCTGCTGAACACCTACAGTGTGCGGGACAGCTCCCGCAGTGAAGAGTTCCTGATCCAAGGTGCAGGGTGCTGCTGAACACCTACAGTGTGCGGGACAGCTCCCCGCAGTGAAGAGTTCTTGATCCAAGGTGCAGGGTGCTGCTGAACACCTACAGTGTGCGGGACAGCTCCCGCAGTGAAGAGTTCCTGATCCAAGGTGCAGGGTGCTGCTGAACACCTACAGTGTGCGGGACAGCCCCCGCAGTGAAGAGTTCCTGATCCAAGGTGCAGGGTGCTGCTGAACACCTACAGTGTGCGGGGCAGCTCCCCGCAGTGAAGAGTTCTTGATCCAAGGTGCAGGGTGCTGCTGAACACCTACAGTGTGCGGGGCAGCTCCCCGCAGTGAAGAGTTCTGGATCCAAGGTGCAGGGTGCTGCTGAACACCTACAGTGTGCGGGACAGCCCCCGCAGTGAAGAGTTCCTGATCCAAGGTGCAGGGTGCTGCTGAACACCTACAGTGTGCGGGGCAGCTCCCCGCAGTGAAGAGTTCTTGATCCAAGGTGCAGGGTGCTGCTGAACACCTACAGTGTGCGGGACAGCTCCCCGCAGTGAAGAGTTCTTGATCCAAGGTGCAGGGTGCTGCTGAACACCTACAGTGTGCGGGACAGCTCCCGCAGTGAAGAGTTCTTGATCCAAGGTGCAGGGTGCTGCTGAACACCTACAGTGTGCGGGACAGCCCCCGCAGTGAAGAGTTCTTGATCCAAGGTGCAGGGTGCTGCTGAACACCTACAGTGTGCGGGACAGCCCCCGCAGTGAAGAGTTCTTGATCCAAGGTGCAGGGTGCTGCTGAACACCTACAGTGTGCGGGGCAGCTCCCCGCAGTGAAGAGTTCTGGATCCAAGGTGCAGGGTGCTGCTGAACACCTACAGTGTGCGGGACAGCTCCCCGCAGTGAAGAGTTCCTGATCCAAGGTGCAGGGTGCTGCTGAACACCTACAGTGTGCGGGACAGCTCCCGCAGTGAAGAGTTCTTGATCCAAGGTGCAGGGTGCTGCTGAACACCTACAGTGTGCGGGGCAGCTCCCCGCAGTGAAGAGTTCCGGATCCAAGGTGCAGGGTGCTGCTGAACACCTACAGTGTGCGGGACAGCTCCCCGCAGTGAAGAGTTCCTGATCCAAGGTGCAGGGTGCTGCTGAACACCTACAGTGTGCGGGACAGCTCCCGCAGTGAAGAGTTCTTGATCCAAGGTGCAGGGTGCTGCTGAACACCTACAGTGTGCGGGACAGCTCCCGCAGTGAAGAGTTCTTGATCCAAGGTGCAGGGTGCTGCTGAACACCTACAGTGTGCGGGACAGCTCCCCGCAGTGAAGAGTTCTTGATCCAAGGTGCAGCAGCACCAGGGCTGAGAAACCCTAATCTTGCCTCATGGCAAACCACCAAGATCACTCAGCGCCGAGCACATGAGTATGGGTTGCTATCATTATTAACACGGAGTACACTATGGGACTCGGGTGGCTTCCGGTGCTTTTCAAGACCAGTCAGGGGCTTTACGTTGAAACTTATGAAAACAGTTATTTGTATAAGAAAAGGGAGCTTTAAGAGCAAACTTTTATTTGTTTGTTTACTATTTCAAACAATACAAGCCTCCTCTTCTTGGCGGGGTTGGGCGTGTGGTCCCAGTCCCTGTAATGTACGGAGGCAGAGCAGTGGGCTCCGGCCCCTCGGGGTCATGTCTTCGGTGCCTATGGTTTCCATCTGCCGGTTCTATCCTCAGGCGCCGGGACACGGGGGAAATAACTAAGTCAATAAAAACAAAAACAAAATACAAAATGGGTGAAAGACTTGAATTAACATTTGTCCAAAGAAGATACAGGATGATGAATAAGCACAAGATGTTCAACTTGATCACTCATTAGGGAAGTACAAATCAAAACCGCAGTGAGCTACCACTTAAACCCGTGGAACAGCTGTCATCAGAAGGGTGAACAATGGCAAGTGTTAGTGAGGATGTAGAGCAGGGGTCCCCAAACTACGGCCTGTGGGCTGCATGCAGACCCTGAGGCCATTTATCCGGCCCCGCTGCACTTCCGGAAGGGGCACCTCTTTCATTGGTGGTCAGTGAGAGGAGCATAGTTCCCATTGAAACACTGGTCAGTTTGCTGATTTAAATTTACTTGTTCTTGATTTTAAATATTGTATTTGTTCCCGTTTTGTTTTTTTACTTTAAAATAAGATATGTGCAGTGTGCATAGGGATTTGTTCATAGTTTTTTTTATAGTCCGGCCCTCCAATGGTCTGAGGGACAGTGACCTGGCCCCCTTGTAAAAAGTTTGGGGACCCCTGATGTAGAGAAATGGGAGCCTTAGATGTTGCTGGTGGGAATGTACCATGTTGTGGCTACTTTGGAAAACAACTAGGTAGACTTTTTAAAAAAGTTTAAAGTAAACATACGTGCAATCCAGCACTTCCACTTTAGACTCTACCCAAGAGAAATGAAAGCACATGTCATCTCAGAGACTTGGACCTGCACATTAGCAGCAGATTTGTAATAGCCAGAAAGGGAAGCCCAAATATCCCCCAACCAGTACGCTCGCTTGTGCAGTGCAGGCCCACTCAGCGAGGGGTAGGGTAGGCAGGTGCCGGAGGAGGGAGACAGCCCTGGGTTTTGTATTTCCTTCTGTGCAGGTCAGTGGTTGGGGGAGAGGGAAGGGGGGAGGAGGGGCAGAGGGCAGAGGGGCTGGGGAGTGAGTGCAGGCCAGTTTATGGGGAGTTCTTGGGGTGATGGGAAAATCCTGAAACTGGATTGTGGTGGTGGTTGCACAACTATCAAGTTACTGAAAAATCTACTATGTCCTTAAAAGTCTTATTTGCTTATCAACTATCTTATAGGAAGTAATTTGCTCCCTTAGAGTAATAATAATTATAATTGTTAAAGACCAGTGGGCTTAAGGATGGTTTTTTAAAGAAAATACTAATATTAGAATGTGTGTTAATCTAGAAAAAATCCACATGGGACGCTTATTTAAAAAACAAGCCCTGTTGAAAGATATATTTAGATGTCATTCTTCATGTCCACATGGACTCGCGCATGTCATTTGAACCACTATGAGAGGTGGTTCCAGTGAGGTTCCCAGATCTGGTTTTAAGTTGTCAAACTAGAACAACAGATTAAATGTATGAATTCTAAATCCTGGTGGCTGGTCAGTTGCTACCAGCTGCAAGTAGGAGAGAAGTGTATCATTTCCCCTTAGACACCTCCGTCACAGCCTTGCCATCCCCTCCACAGCCCCCTCTACCGGCTGCCAGCACGGTGCACAGAGAGCAAGGGGTGCCTTCTGAAGCATCTTTTTCCTCTTGTTACAGACAGTAAGCTGCCCCTGGGAGACTACCAGTCAAGTTATCACAAACAAGAATATGATTTGCATTGGGGGGCGGTAGAGGGTTTGCTTACTTTTCTCTGTGCTTTCTTACCTAATAGGCTCTGGATTACTGCCACAGCAAGGGAATCATGCACAGGGATGTGAAACCTCACAATGTCATGATAGATCACCAACAGAAAAAGGTACCATTACAGCCAGGCAGCAGCAAGCCTTTCATTGCGAGGCTTAGACCAACACGCTGGCCAGTGCCTAGGCGGTGGCTGGTGACCCGTGCTGCATTCTCTGGCAGGCTGGAGATACAGTTGTTCTCCAGTCTCCGCTGTTGGTGTCCACTGCGCATAAGCACAGTACACAAGGGAAGTGGACAGCTGAGCCTATGGTCACTGGTTAATTGTGGTCATGGTTTTCTGGGGGGCCTCAAGAAAGAAACTACAGCTGATGGTTTTTACTGACCCCTCAGACCAGTCTGCCTGGCCTTAAAGTATGCGTGGGTCCCTCCCATTTTCCATGTCCAATTCTGGTTGTCTCTGATTGGTGAGTAAATGAATCAACTAGTAGTAGGTTAATGGGAAGTTAGAGCAGTGTCTCAATTCTGGAGTTGGGCATATGTCCCCATTCTTGCTGTTATGACCACAGCTTATAATGATGGGAGAATGTGTTACACATCCAAGTGGTATGAAGCCAGGAAAAAAGCTTTAAGCTCTATTGATCTCAAGAGAGTAAGCCAGGCTAATTTAAATTTAAAACAAGAAAAAGCAGATAAGATTCTGACTGCCTGCTCTAGAAATGACTTCTTACCCAGCTGCTGAAAGTATAATTTTTTTAGCCAGTGCATTTGGTAACGTTTTTCATGTGACCAAATAATTATCTAATGTGATGCAACCTTGTTCTAAGGTACAGGCATCTAGAAACACTACTTCCACATGTTTTATTTCTGTCATATTTGTAGCTGCGACTGATAGACTGGGGTCTCGCAGAGTTCTACCATCCTGCTCAGGAGTACAATGTCCGTGTGGCGTCCAGGTACTTCAAGGGACCAGAGCTCCTTGTGGACTACCAGGTAAGTGTTTGTAAAGTGCCTCTGTGCTCTTGTCACGTTTCCTTATGGCTTCTCCTGGGGTTTCCTGGTTTCATCTAGCCAATTTGGATACTCTGAAAACTTAGTCTTTATTCCACCCCAAAATAATAATTTCAGGTTTTTCTCAGCTACCCCTCTCGCTTGCTGTCTTTTATTTTGACTCAGGAAAATTAATACCCTTGACTGACTGTCCTTCTTTCCTCAGATGTATGATTATAGCTTGGACATGTGGAGTTTGGGCTGTATGTTAGCAAGCATGATCTTCAGAAAGGAACCCTTCTTCCACGGACAGGACAACTATGATCAGGTGAGCAGACACCGCCTGGCTTGTACTCACTGCAGGGCAGATGCCAGGAAAGGGGCATCCCCGGAGAGGGTGCTATCCTTGAGCCATTAACTGTCACCCCGTGTCTGCATACAAACTTTTCTTCAGGGTGAAGAACATCACAGTACTCTGCCTGCTGTTACCAGGTCCCCAAAGAGAGCTATTGCCATCTTAAGCCCATCTGCAGAGTGAGCCTGTGAAATCAGGCCTCTCCCTGTCTAATAAACTAGGTTCTCGTCATTAGATTGTGATGTCCCCTTAATCGTTAGAAGATGATTGTTATAAGTTGCATTGTTTTAAAGACAGTTGGGAAAGCAGCATTCCTGTGAAGTCCGTGTCCATGGCCCTAGAGGTGTAGTCGTGGGGAAGCCCCGATTCCTCGCCACAGCGTCCTCACGGGCGTGCAGTGAGCTCTGTGCTCAGTGATTTGGTCAGTTTGCTTTGTGTTTCAGCTTGTCCGCATTGCCAAGGTTCTGGGTACAGACGAGCTGTACGGGTACCTGAAGAAGTATCACATAGACCTAGACCCGCACTTCAACGATATTCTGGGACAGTAAGTAAGAGAATGGGGGTGGGACAGTGACTCACCCTGCTGCAGAAGGGGAGTAGTTAGCCAGAGTCACTTTCTAGGGCTCTTTTTCCTCTCTCATCGTATCAGACCTGAAATAGCCATCTTCTTCCCTCTGTACAGTTCTGATTTTGAGACATTTGGGAATTGTTTACATATGTCTTCTAATAACTTGACTTCTCTAAGAGATAGCCTATTTATCAATAGAAAATGTAAGACAAAAATTTAATGTTATAGGAAAAAGTTCTCTGGTATAACGTATACTTATCTTAATGGAAAATCTTAGTTGTGATTCTTTGAATAAGAGACAGTTTCTTGTTCTGTATAATGTATTTTCTGTAAAGTAGCTGATTTTTTATTATTATTTTGACAGAGAGAGAGTCAGAGGGACAGATAGGGACAGACACAGAGGAAGAGAGAGAGATGAGAAGCATCCATTCTTCATTGCGTCACCCTAGTTGTTCATCGATTGCTTTCTCATATGTGCCTTGACCAGAGGGGGGTGGGCTACAGCAGAGTGAGTGACCCCTTGCTCAAGCCAGTGACCTTGGGCTCAAATCAGCAATGTTGGGCTTCAAGCCAGCGACCTTTGGGCTCAAGCAAGCGACCATGGGGTCATGTCTATGATCCTACGCTCAAGCCAGCGACCCTTTGCTCAAGCTGGTGAACTGCGCTCAAGCCGCATGAGCCCATGCTTAGGCCGGTGACCGTGGGGGTTTGAACCTGGGTCTTTTGTGTCCCAGTCCGATGCTCTATCCACTGTGCCACCACTTGGTCAAGCTAAAGTAGCTCATGTTAAAGCATATTTTCAGGCAGTGTTGAAAGTTAATGTGTTGAAAATTTTCAAAGAGTATTTTACAGTATTTTATGAAACTTTCATGTTTCTAAGGCAGCAGCTTTCTAAATATAGCTGCTGAGTAATAAAAGTTACTCAGTCACTCCGGGCCTCACTCAGAATTGACAAAAAGCCATCTAAAACGTTTACATCCAAATCAGATTTTTTTTCCCTGAAGATAGAAGTGGGGAGGCAGACAGATTCTCACATGTGCCTGACTGGGATCCACCCAGCATGCCCACCAGGGGGTGATGCTCTGGAGTGTTGCTCTGTTTCAGCCGGAGCCATTCTAGCGCCTGAGGCAGAGGCCATGGAGCCATCCTCAGCGCCCAGGCCAACTTTGCTCCAATGGAGCCTTGGCTGTGGGAGGAGAAGAGAGAAATAGAGAAGAAGGAGAGAGGGAAAGGGTGGAGAAGCAGATAGGCGCTTCTTTTGTGTGCCCTGGCTGGGAATTGAACCCGGGACTTCCACACGCCAGGCCGATGCTCTACTGCTGAGCCAGCTGGCCAGAGCCAAATCAGATGCTTTGTTTATCAGACACCGAGCACGGTTTGAGGATGCTGTGACTTTAACTATGGGTGTGGGCCGGAGCAGCAAGAATGAGATTTTATGGGCAGGAAATCAGTGCAGCATTCCAAGATTTTGTTGGTTTTAGCCCTACTATGTAAGGATTCTTGCTGAATTTAATCTCAAAATATGAACTCTTCCCTTTTCTTCTCAGACATTCACGGAAACGTTGGGAAAACTTTATCCATAGTGAAAACAGACACCTCGTTAGCCCGGAGGCCCTAGATCTTCTGGACAAACTTCTGCGATACGACCATCAACAGAGACTGACTGCCAAAGAGGCCATGGAGCACCCATACTTCTGTGAGTCTCTGGGGCGCTTTTTGGGGGACCTGTTTATTAAAGGAAAACTTCTCCCCTTTGTCTTTGAGGCCAGTTCAGAGAATTCTAGGTATTCGGATTGAATGCCGTTGGAATTTGGCCTCATTAGTTCTAGACTATTGAGACAAGTTGGCAGATCTGTTTCTTGATCTCCAAAGGTATTTGCTTGTTCACTGCTGTAGCTCCCTTGAGTCTAGGCTGATAGACCATTTCCCATGGCCCTGAGTCCATAGATCACAAATACCTAAAATTTATTTTCAAGTATATGCATTTATGTGGAAACCTAATCAAAGATCCCTGCCCTCGCCCCATAAAAAATAAGTGATTAGTTGAAAATAATGTAGCCTAATAGTATATTTTTAAAGAAGAAATAAGTTAAATAAGTAAGAGGAATTTGAGGAAAGGAAAGCAGGTATGGAAAGACCTCACTAAAATTCTGTCTGAATTACTTCTTAAGCCTCACTTTAGAGGATGTTTATAAATTCCATTTACATGGTTGCTTCTTCCTGCGTGGAGTTCTCCCCACTGATAACGCACGTCTCACACTTCTATTACTCACGGAGTGAGATAATTAAGTCCAGCCAGGGAAGACTGAGAATAAGGCAGTTACGAGACTCGCCTCAGTTCACTAGCTGAAGCGAGATAAAAACTTGCACCCTCCCTGTTGCTGGACAAAAGTGCCCTCTTTCCTCCTTTTTCCTTCTCTGGAGATGAACTGAAGCTTGCCTGAGGATGACATCGCAGTGTGGTCTTGAACATGCTGGCCCACAAGCATTAGTAGACAGCAAATTGAAAAGGTCTGAGCTTGTCTGTCCTCCTTCCAATTGCTGGCACAGAAAGCTGTTCCCGCCCTTTGAGTTATGATAAATTAAGATCACTGATGTTTACAATAGGTAATTCTTGATATGTTTACTTTTCTGAATATACATCATACTTCTATTTCAAAAGAAATTAACTGCTATTGCTTAAAATGGCTAGGCCTTTTAATGGCTCTTTCTATTCACCCTTTCCTCTGAAGGGCTTATTATTGCACGTGCTTTGAAGAAATTAGAGTTTGAGTATAATGTTAGTATTTGAGGGAAATAACACGTAAGAAAATTAGTAGAGCCTGACCTGTGGTGGCGCAGTGGATAGAACGTTGACCTGGGACACTGAGGTCACTAGTTCGAAACCCTGAGCTTGCCCGGCTAAGGCACACGCGACGAGCAGTCTGTGAACAAGTGGGGTGAAGCAACTATGAGTTGATACTTCTCATTCCCCCCACCTCTCTTCTCTCTCTGTAAAACCAATAGATAAAAGAAAGAAAATGAGGAGAAGTTTTGAGCAGCGGGAAATGGGTACCTGCTGCTCTTTCCCGGGAGTCTCATGCGATGAGCTGTGTGCCCCGCCCGTGACCGTCGTGTGGTGTCTGGTGTTTCTGTCCCCTCACCTCTCACTGCCGCTGCCCGCGGCGCTGACCCCGCCCCGTTGTCTTGCAGACCCCGTGGTGAAGGAGCAGTCGCAGCCCTGTGCGGATAATGCTGTACTTTCCAGTGGCCTCACGGCAGCCCGATGAAGACTGGAAGGCGACGGGTAATGCGGCATTGATGCTTGCCAATAAAACCAACCAACCAAACACAAATCTTGAAGGAAAACTGCAGTGTGATAAAAAGAAATTCTAGTCATTCCTTCTAAACGCAAAGAAGAGTAAAGACCTAAAAGTCTGTCAAAAAGAAAGAAACTCCCCAGCCCTAGTCTGCAGGGAGCTGCCGCCGCGGCAGCGAGCCAGATGGTGCACCTAGTTCAGGGTCCGAGGGGCCTCTCCCTGTGGAATGCATGGGGGCCGCGAGACTCGGAGCTGTCGCACAGCGGCCTGTATTTACCAGGAGACCACTGTCCAGTTAGCCCGGGCGCTCAGCACGCTCGGCAGGTCTGACGTCCTGTCTATTCCACGTGGTCTGGGTTTCCTCGGCCGACACGCAGGCTCCTGTTTTAGCACCACGTCAGCAGTCTGCTCTGACACCAGCCTCACCAGACGGAGACATTTAAACAGCGACAGTATTTTTTCTTTCAACTGTTTTACAAATCCATGTTTTATGTATTTTTTTATGACCTGAGCTCTCTAGGAAATGTACCTCATCCCTGCAGTTTCCTTCTAAGTGTATTCATTTGGAAACAAACTGCAGTCCCTTTCATGAGTCCCCTTTGATGTCAGCAGACGTCACTTTAAACCTTGTGATGCCATGAACACAGGTGCACCTGTCTCATCAAAAGTTAGATGCTAAGTGCATAACTTGGAGCTCACTGTAACCTATGTTGATTTGCCTAACATAAAATCTTGTTGCTATTTTTTTGTGTAGCTTTTTGTTTTTTTGCAGCCTTGTAAGGAAACCTCACCTTTCCCAGCATATCCCTGTGTGTGCACCTATTTTAATGCATCTCTTTGAAACAAAGACTTTTTGTTCACAACCGTGACTAAAGCTGGAAGGTCAGTCTTTAGGCAGGTCAGGGAGGGAGAGGGAGGAAAAGGTTCTATGAGAATTTATTCAGGAATGACTTACCGGGTGAAGAAAATACACTTCCCCATCCCCACCCACTTTTTGCCTCTTTTTTTCCCCATGAGAAAGAATTTCCTGCTGTAATCAGGGTGATTGCATTGTTAAGCTCTGATGGGTGACACATGAAGGTGATGACGAGGCCGAGTCCCTCTTGCGTGCAGGGACTGGAGGTGTCTGCGCCCCGTAACCCCCGCGACGGAGGAGAGCGCCACGAGGGGCTGGGGCAGGAGTGGGCCTCCCGCAGCAAGTGTCGGTGCCTGGGACCCCTCGGGCTAGCCTCCACGTGAGCAAGGGAAGCCAGGTTTTGTTTGAAAAGGTCAAAAATAGAGCTGATTTCATTTGGGGGACGTGTCACCAACGTGGTTTGCAAGCAGTCCCCTCTCCCCAGCCGCAGAGCCACACCTCAGCTGTGGAGACTTCCACACCTAGGCTAGAGCTAGAGGTGTGTGCCGCCCGGCACGTTTAGGATTTATTAACTATTTAATAATGCCATACGTTTTTATAAGGTTAGATTGTTTGTTTGAAAGCATCTGTTTACATTCCATATTCCAATAAAATCATATTGGTATTGGTAGCAGGTCCTATCTGTAAATGTAGATTCTATTTTTGTCATTTGGTTGGTGGGAACTGAAAGTACAAATAACTCTTATTATAGAGTTGAACTTACAGTTTAAAAAATAAAAAGATGCCCAAACCAGGAAATGCATTCAGCTAAGGTTCTCACACCAATACTACCTGCCTGCATTGCACCTTCTGTATATTAATGTGTACATTTACTCTACCTGAAAATCAAAGACAGGACATGAGCTGTTGGCTGAACCTGTATCGCTGTGTCAAAAACTCGGTGTTTTGGATTATCTGAAGCCTTCTTGTGCCCTTTTAGGCAACACCGAACTGTTGGTCATTATCAGGGAGATGTGCCACTGTGTCTTTCCTGCCCCAGCCTCTCCTCTCCTGCTTTGTCCCCCACGCCCCCTCCGATACCTTGAAGTTGCGTGTCTGGGTCAGGCAGGGCAGCCCGCAGGAGGGTCTCGGTGAAGTAGTAACCCCGTTTCTTTCCCGTGGGTCCCCAGAGGCAATACAAGCATCCGGAGAAGAGTCGGGTGGTTTGCGTGTGCCTGCCTCTCCTTCGGTCACGAGGTAGCAGGTGCCGGACAGTTCACGTGCCTGTCTGCAGGTTCTGTAACTGCAGCTTTGACACAGGAGTAATGCCTGCTTTTATGCATAGTTTACTTTTCTACCACCTATACTTTTACCTCTCTTCATGCCTTAGAGACAGAGAACTGAGCTTAAAATGCTCACTCCTTTCTGTCTGGTCTTGGCACCCAGTTTGCTGGCTGACTGTGACTGTAGGTTCTTTCCCCAAACTGAAGCGAGTCCAGTCCAGACCTTTTCTCTTACCTGTCCCCAAAACCATTTTGTGTCCAGATGGACCTAGCTTCCCTGAGATTTTAGAGCATTCACCTGGGTTAGGAGATGGTCTTGGAGAGTTCCAAGAGAGAGAAAAAGAGAGTATGTGTGAAATAATTAGACTAAGCTATCGTAGATTTACCCACCCAGTATCCATTTCAGTTAGCATATTTCTTAAATTCATCTCAGTAGTTTTCATTAGATATTTTGTTTGCTCCATTACCTTATAACAGGTTAAAAGTGCCTATGATAAGGACTTACCATTTCCTAAAGAAAAGCAAAAAAAAAAAAAAAATGGGGACAGGGTAGTGGTACATTATCATCTCAGGTACTGCCTGTGTTGAAGTACATAGACCCGGTGTGGTGAGACCAGAAGGTTCCTATGCCAAATGCAGATGGTGTGTCGTAGTCTACTGACCACAGCGCCCAGAACTGCAGGGATGGATCTGCTCCAGCCCGGGGGCCTGTGGGGAGAGCAGAACTGTTGATCTTTTCACCTGTGGTTTACTTGCAGTTCCCTCTCCCCTGGATCATATCCGCTGGCCTGCTCCAGTCCTGCCTGTGGCAGGTGACTGGGCGGGAGGAGCCATCAAATGTATAACGCAAACCAAGCATTCCTGGGCCTTCTCACCAGTTCGAGGAGTGACCGTTAAGTTCTGTGGGGCACTTAACATCAGTCACTCCGCTGGGTCTCCTAACAGACGTCCTCCAGCACATCAGTACTCAAGGCGCAAAGCAGATGTCTTCCCTTGCAGAGAAGGAAGGTACTGTCAGACTGATGGGAGGAGCCAGGAGCTCGTGATCCTCGGGCCGGGGAGAGAGGCCAGGGCATTGGGCTGTTAAGAGGAGAAAGGGAATCAAGCAGACGAACGGTCAAAAGGTAGATCTTGAAGAGGGAGCGTGCCTTCCTGAGGAGAGAACCTGGAGGGCAGAGGTCATGAGCCCTGAGATGGACACTGCCCCCCCGGGACTGGTTCCCCTCTCGAGGCAGACCGAGTCCCAAAGAGCTGGCGGCCGGCCATGGGGCTCCGTCTGGGTCCACTCAGGGAAATGACAGGTTCTCCCAGGTGCTGCATTGCTGAGGATAGAAGCAAAACTTTTGTGACACAAGCAACAGTTGGAAGAATTTTTATATATGCATTGAAATGGATCTAAGAGCCCAGTTAATGGTTTCCTTTAATGCCAGTTCAGATGAAATAATTTGTTCAGAGCACCCACAAGACAAAGCAAACTTCGCTCCTACGAAGGAATAGGAGTAGGTAATAACTGCTCACAGTCAAGGTCATTTCATATGAACCCTTTTGAAAGCAAAAGCAGGGTCGACATCAGCACACAAGAAGCCAAAGTTTGTCAGTGAGCTTAAATCTCGGACTGAATGCTGCCTTCATAAACTGACCCCAGGGTGGGACTTGGGGAGGGGGTGACGGGAAACGTCAGCCAAGGAAACCGGCAATAACGCGCTTTTGAGCTCCATGGATGTGTTGATGAAAACGACCCCACGCAGGTATCGTCGAAGCTGGGGAAGTGATGCGGTGGGTTGTACAGACGGGGCGTACTTTTGTGTAGAGACTCAACAATGTGCTACAAATGTGATACTCCTGAACTACATGTATTGAGGATTGTTTTAAAAAAAACTTTCACTGAATCAATAAATTAACAGTTTTTCACTTGCTGGCTTTTCTTGCTGTAAATGGTGACTAAGAGGTTGGGGCAAAATCCAAATCTTCAAGCACCGTGGAGCCGACTTTCCATCTATTTGCAGAAAAGCAACACTGCCTGGTTGGTGATCCTTTACAAGTGACTACTCCAGACACGGGGCCACCCCTGTATATCACTGGGCGACTGGTGTATGATTTCTGTGCTGCTCCCCTTAGAGGAAAGAAAAGTGCCATGTTAAATCCTGCTTGCATAAATAAAATTGTCGGTCATCACCAGCCTTCCCAAGAGGTGACAAGCCGTTGCTCTGAGGACCTGAAGCTTGTGTTTCCTGTCTCGGGGGAGAGGAGGGCTAACCCTTGAGCTGCAGAGCTGTGTGTGGTGGTTACAGTTAGTCGCATTGGTGCGAAGACGTGGCTGGAGAGGTGGGACGAGTGCCACGGGGATTGCTGCTTCTCGGTACCGGCTTCTGAAGTGCCCCCCTTGGACACTGTCTTGGGACCAACCTGTTTTATTGCATGACCTCAGTGGCAGTGTTCTGCATTTATCAAAGTCCCTCCATGCTGTTCCTGGCAGCACATGCTATTGTTTGGCAGATGGTGGTGTCTTTAATTAATGTTCTCTCCAACTGATCCCACTGTGGAGTTGGACGCTTTGGAAGTTAGTTTCTGAAATGCTTGAAGGCGAACAGCCATTTCTTAACCTTACACCTGTCTCATACACTAAGCAGCAGAGCCTTTCCTTTACCCCAGGAAGGTTCCTGGGACAAGGTTTTGTGGGGCAGCCGCCCAGGTGCACAGCCCTGCCCGCGATGCTACAGCATCATCTGAGACTTCTGGAGTCCTGCTGCTGGTTTTGCCGCCCGCCACTCCACGGCATGACGTGGCAGGAGAAGCGGCTCTCAGGCCATGCCAGACAGCTGCTTGCAGGGAAGAGTTAAAGATCCAGGAGAGGGCAAAAGTAGGTTTACAGTTGTGGCTCCACTGCCACTGCGGTGTTTTGCATTCATAAAGCTATTGTAACATAACCTGAGTCTTTCCATGCAAACCACTGTCCGCCGACTTCTCTCCAGCCCTGTGTATGAGCTGCTTTATCAGTGGACGTGGCCCTTCCCCTGTCCTCTTCGTCCCGAGCTGTCCTCAGTACACTGGGTCAGGTCTGATGGGGATCCAGAGGTGGACTGCTGAGCTTGTAGCAAGGGTACATAGAATGGTCAGCGTCCAGGACCAGAGAAGGGGGAGAGACTTGGTCACCCACGTGGTGTCCAGAACTTTCCTCCTGCTCTCACGGAAGGCCACGCAAAGACTGCCTCTGTTAATGGAGAGAAACTTGGAAAAGGTCACTGGATGAACCCAAAGTCTGGTTCTCACTAGGTTTTCCACATAATGGCATGGGCAAGTCCAGCTTGCATACTGTTCGCAGCCCTCTTCAGGAGGAAGCCGCCACGAGTGGAGGCCTGTCCTTGCTCCCGGTCAGATCGATTAATTGCGTCTTTCCCCTCCTCCCATCTCTCCCCAGGTCTGTTGCGGTTCCTCTCACTTTTCCATAAGCAGGACAAGAACCAAATCAAACGTCTTAACGTGTGTAGAGAGATCCCGTTCCGTGAGCAGACACAAAACGGTGGCAGGTTTGGCGAGCACGAACTAGACCAACCGAAGGGCAGCCCTCCACCGTTTATCAAACCTCACTTCCGAATGTAAAAGGTTCACACGCCTTTGGCTTCCTGTTGACTTCCTCCTGACCCAGAAAGCATGGGAAATGTGAAGGGTATGCAGAATGGCTGTTGGTTTCTGTTGCTCCCCGTGCCCCGTGCCAGGTTCCGTGGCCGCCGGTTTTCCAGCAGGCCACAGACCCCACCGCAGAGGGCACGGGGGCATATATGGCATGATGAGCAGTTACATATTATAATTTTAAAAGTATATATTACTGCTGAATAAAACGTTTTAAAAGAAATGTATGGAGAGTTTTCAGTATGGAAGGGGCCATTAACCAAGACCGGTGGCCACAGACAACTGAGTGAACCAGAAGAGCATTGGTGGCAGGTTCTAGCAGGACAGAGGGGACGCTCCAGAGGGTGGTTTTAAGGACATTTTTTTTTCTTTTTTTACAGAGACAGAGTCAGAGAGAGGGATAGACAGGGACAGACAGACAGGAACGGAGAGATGAGAAGCATCAATCATTAGTTTTTCGTTGCAACACCTTAGTTGTTCATTGATTGCTTTCTCATATGTGCCTTGACTGCGGGCCTTCAGCAGACCGAGTAACCCCTTGCTCGAGCTAGCAACATTGGGTTGAAGCTGGTGAGCTTTTTGCTCAAACCAGATGAGCCCGCGCTCAAGCTGGTGACCTCGGGGCCTCGAACCTGGGTCCTCTGCATCCCAGTCTGACGCTCTATCCACTGCGCCACCACCTGGTCAGGCATCAGGACACTCTAGAGACGAGAAGTTGCGGAGGGATGGTGAGCTCATTCTGGGAAAAGAGCAGGTGATGCAAGGAGACAGCCAGGAAAGCCCGGCTTTGCCTCGAACACGTCTTTGTCCTCTCTTGACCCATCCTAAAGCAGGTGAGTCACCATGATGTAGGTGGTAGGTGTCACTTAACAGGGAACTCAGGAAGATGCCTTAGCCCCTTTGCTTTTCCTTTGTGCCTGTCTCCATATCCACTCCACGCCTCAATCCTGCCCCGCTCCCAAGCCCCTTCTAAAAGTGCATCTTCCTTTAGAGGATGGTTGAACATGTGGTCCTGAGGCAGGGCTGGGGCCCGGGATCTCGGGTTCCAATCTGCGGGCTGCTTCAGATCACGCTGAAAGAGTGGAGGGGAGGCACCGGCTGAATTTGTCAAGTGAACAAACTCAACCTGTTTCCCAAGGGAGCCTTTCCTGGCTCCCATTTCTCCCACCTGGGACAGCTGTGCCGCAGGGAAGCGAAAGCAGAGACAGCCTGGTCACCGTGCAGCCTAGTGTCTGGCGGTGGCCTGCGTCCTCCCACCTGGGACAGCTGTGCTGCAGGGAAGCGAAAGCAGAGACAGCCCGGTCACCATGCAGCCTAGTGTCTGATGGTGGCCTGCGTCCTCCCACTGCCTGTAGAGAGCAGAAACCACAGGCAGACCCAAGTGCCCAGGTGGCTGGATGGAGCCCCTGCTCGTTCACCACAAAAGCCACGTGGTCCACACAACATTCTGTCTTCTCTGCTGCTTGTCTGGAACAGGGGCCATGGCAATCCAGAGGTGGACACTCACAGTTTTTGAAGTAATTATGGAGAGAAAGCAAAAAGGCTCCTCAGCCACCAGGGTGTCACATTGTCTCTTGGACCAGCTTCTGTCATATCCAAGCAACTGCTCAGGAGTGAGAGCTCGGGACCGTGCACGCCCCTGGACACCAGCAAGTGAGGTTCTGCAGGCCTACCACCAGCAGACTGTGTAAGGCCAACGGGGCACCGAATGGACGGACTCGGTACTCTTAGCTCCATCACTGGCCTAGTGTCTTCAAGCAGGCTCTCTCACGAGGCCCTGCAAATTCCTGTTGGTCTCCCGGACCTCTGAGACAGCAGCTCAATACCTCAGTGTAAGGAGCATGTCTCCGAGATGCCTGTGGACATGGTGCTTTGTGTGTGCATGTTGACCTACCTGGCGTGGTGACGCCGTGTTGACCTGCCGGTGTACGAGGGCCTGCAGACAGGAAGGCTCTCTCCGGAGCGGGTACATGGTCATTGGCTTGGGAGGTCTTCAGAAGCCATGCAGAACTTGAACTCTAGCCTCGTCCTCCAATTTCCCTTCTCAACCAAGTCCCTCTTTATCTTCTCAATGTGAAAGTCTTGTTTTCCAGAAACTCTCAACTAAGACAACGGTGGTTTTTGTGGGTGATTATTGCTCTATGGGAGATCGGTTGTAGGACTCCTCTTTCTCCTCCTCAAGAAAAGAGGAGTTGTTTTTAGGTGGTTTGACCTTGGGAGAAAGGGACGAGGGACCTGCTAACCCAAGGCAGTCTGACACTTATCCACAGGGCACTTGGGAATTCAGAACATCCAAGTCACATCTTGTGTTTGGGTCGTCTAAAGTAATGCTGAATTTTCTTGATTATCAAAGTAATAACTGCTCATGGCAAGAATATCATGTTACATAAAGTAACTGATGAAAGCCTCCCCCAATCACATATACACACACACAGAAACTCTTTCCTCCCTTGGGGGTAACCATGGTTAAACTTGGTATATACCTTCAATTCATTTCCCATGCATTTACTAACATTTTTATTTTTTTAATTATTATTATTTTTTTGTATTTTTCTGAAGTTGGAAACGGGGAGGCAGACAGACTCCCGCATGCACCCGACCGGGATCCACCCGGCATGCCCACCAGGGGGCGATGCTCTGCCCATCTGGGGCGTCGCTCTGCCGCAATCAGAGCCATTCTAGTGCCTGAGGCAGAGGCCATGGAGCCGTCCTCAGCGCCTGGGCCAACTTTGCTCCAATGGAGCCTTGGCTGCGGGAGGGGAAGAGAGAGACAGAGAGGAAGGAGAGGGGGAGGGGTGGAGAAGCAGATGGGCGCTGCTCCTGTGTGCCCTGGCCGGGAATCGAACCCGGGACTCCTGCACACCAGGCCGACGCTCTACCACTGAGCCAACCAGCCAGGGCCTATTGACTAACATTTTTAAACCATAATAACTTACACTTTTATAGGAAGCTAATCAGACTCTACATTCCTTTTCTGCAACTTGTGTTTTCACTTAATTGTGAAAATCTTAACTGTGTTTGCATGTACAGATCTACCTCACCCCTCCTTCATGTCTGCAGAGTATCCCATTGTGTGATGTACCACAGCGGAAGCAATCCCTTATTTATAGACTCTTATCAGTACTGTGACCAGTATTGCTGCAGTGAACAAATCTGCACACTTTTTCACACATATGTCTGTTTGTGAGATAAACTCTTTACTAATTTGAACTACTGTGCCATTTGATTTTTTAAGAAGGGGCATTGTTATGATTCAGAGAAAGCAGTCTTCCATCTCCTCCTCTCACTGGTGTAGGTTGGAGCCAAGATGCCTTCAGTCATGGGATTGTTGTGAGGCTCTGTCCGGCACTTGGGGCATGGTGCCCGGGGCCTTTGACTTTCCAGGGGCCTACAGCAACATTTGAGACCTGAACAAATAGTGTTGGAAAATACCAAAAGTGGCAAGTTGCAAAATAAAAATAAATGTGATTTGGTGTGTTTCCAATCCTGTGAACTTCATTGATAAATTCAATAAGTGCTTTTTAATTTTTTTTTTCTCTTGATAATTAGTGGAGCCAGGGACAAGCACAAAATCAATTTCAAAAGCAAAGTCTAAAGATCTTCAAAATGACAAGAAAAAAGTTATCTTGTAGTAAGATACCAAAAAGCTACAGAATTAATATTACTATTTTAGGAAGCTTAAAGAACATTTTATTAATTTGGGCTAGGCGTGCAGAGAGATTCTGTAATGTGATTTCTGTATTTATGAGATTAGCACCAACTCAGGATGGCCGATAGCATTGTATTGTAAATGAAGAGGGGAAGGAGATTTAAATTCCTGTCCCCCCCCCCCCCCCACACACACCTGTAAAGAAGCAGGTAAATAGCTAGCTAGGTGCAGGAAGAAAAAGATTAAAATAAACCTTTTCTTATATTGATGGACCATTTACAGGCGCCATGGAAACTCCCCCTCCCCTCCTGAAAGCGTGTAATTATCTCTAAACAAGGGAATGGCAACTGAACACTAGAAAATATAGAAATATCTTTTAATACGTAGAATGACATTTTTACTGTTGTGTTACCTTATAAGTTTTAATGTGTAAAAATGTTTTTTATGAATCCTATAGACAAATGTTGTAAAATTGCTAATGAATTTTGTCCCATCCCCCTTCATCCTTTTCCCCAAACTTGTATAGGTAAAAAGAAAGGTTGTAAGCTTATGCCAGGGGTTGGGAACCTTTTTGGCTGAGAGAGCCATGAATGCCACATATTTTAAAATGTAATTCCGTGAGAGCCATACAACGACCCATGTACCTTACGCATTATCCAATAAAAATTTGGTGTTGTCCCAGAGGACAGCTGTGATTGGCTCCAGCCACCCGCAACCAGGACATGAGCGGTAGGAAATGAATGGATTATAATACATGAGAATGTTTTATATTTTTAATATTATTTTTTTTATTAAAGGTTTGTCTGCGAGCCAGATGCAGCCATCAAAAGAGCCACATCTGGCTCGCGAGCCATGGGTTCGCGACCCCTGGCTTATGCCATGATGTCATGCTCTCCCTCGCCCATGTGTGCAATCAAGGGTATATAAACAGCCCCTTCGTAAAATACTTTATGAAGATGCATGATTTGGGCCTTCCAGATTGCCCCATGTAAGCTATATGCGGCCAGCATATTTAAGAAATCTCCTTTAATAAAACTTCAAAATTCATCTGGATTTGGTGTCTCTACATAAACCTATGGAATTAAGGTGCAGGTACTTTACAACAATCTCAAATATGAAAAAATGGCTGCTTTTTAATATGTTTGAAATGCTGTGGAGAAGCCTTCAAAAGCAAGCATGCAAAGGGCTGGCAAATGTTTTACAACATCCCAGGCAGGGTGGGCAGAGCGGCAGGATGGATGAGCCTGGTGTGACTGAGGCGTTGAGGTGGGGGCGTCGTGGAATATTCCACAAACTCTGGAAATAATGTACATCTCAAACACATAGTGCTAAGTAAGAAGCCAGACTCAAAACCTTACCTACTGAATGATTCCATCTGTATTACATTCTGGTAAAGGCAAAACGGTAGGGGTCGAGACCAGATCTGTGGTTACTGGGGGTGAGGGAGGCATGGGGGGGGGGGATAGATCTGACTACAAAGGGAGAGCATGAGGGGACTTGGGGGGTGATGGAACTGTTCTGTATCCAAAACGTGGCACCAGTTACACGACTCGGTGCCTTTGTCAAAACTGGACACCAAAAAGAGTGCATTTTACTGTGTGTTAAATTTAAAATTTTAAAATAACAATAGTGTGCAAGCGCCCAACAGAGTCCCATTTGAACTTCACTCCCAGAGTAGAAGGATCCTCATCTACTCACCACTAGCTCTTTCTTCTACTTGGTGCCGTCAGGGCTGATGGGCTTGGGACATAACCACTGGACTTGGTGGTCCTCCCTCTGCCAGCTGAACGCCCCAGCCATTGCTGTTCCTCCACCCCCATCAGCAAAGAGGAGAGAAGAATAAACTGTGCCTTACAGTGTGTATCAAGTCCTGCGTCTCATGGAGGCCGGAAACTCTCTGAATTTTGGGGCTTGGATGGACGTGAACAGATGCTGTCCACTGGATTTTAGCATCTTCCCAGGACTTTTGTGCACTGAAAAGGATTCTTCTAGTTCCTGGTATTTTAAATATTATCTTGGTTTATTAAAGCTGTACATTTTTAAAAAATCTAATTTGTCTTGTGTCTTTAAGATCAATTTACGAGTTTTGTTATATAACGACAAACTGGTTGGTTTTGTATATAAATATGAACACATTGGCTTAATATTTGATCAGTGCTGAATTAAAAATTTAATTTGTTAACCATAAAACATTGCTCACACACAGTCTAGTTTCCTTCGACATTTCGAAGTTACATATTTCATCTGTTTGGTTTGTACAAACACTTCTAAGAGCTAACAGGAAAGACCAAAAATCTGTTGAAATCTTCCTAAGTATTCAGATACTAACAGGTCTAAGTCTTCAACTCATAGATGTAATAGATCAAAAATTTGAAATAGTCATTGTTTACAAACTTAAACCTTCTTAGACATTTTAAAATTAAAAATCACAGAACTAATTTTAAATTCCTCGAAACATTTCAAATTTAGAGCGTCAGCTCTTCCAACACATTGTTATCTTAAGTATTTCAAATATCTTAAATGCCAAAATGTCATAATAATCAGGAACTCATCCCTCATCTTGACATGGATTACTGATACGGGTTTGATTTCCTTGCTGTAATCCCTCTGTGTGTTCTAACACCTCACCAAGTTGACATATTCCATCTAAATGCAGGACTGTGATTTGTTCATGGTCAGAGATTCTGGCCTGGACACAGACTGGTTCTACTTCTGTGATGGTTCCACCCAAACTTCGGGTTAACCAACAAAGCCCCTTGTAGTCATGGAATTCTCCAGACAACCCTTATCTTGAACTTCAAGCAGTTAATTAACTTTTCTGCAACTTTTTTTTTAAATTATTTTTTTATTTATTCATTTTTAGAGAGGAGAGAGAGAGGTAGAAAGACAGAGAGAGAGAGAGAGAGAAGGGGGGAGGAGCTGGAAGCATCAACTCCCATATGTGCCTTGACCAGGCAAGCCCAGGGTTTTGAACCGGCGACCTCAGCATTTCCAGGTCGACACTTTATCCACTGCGCCACCACAGGTCAGGCTTTTCTGCAACTTTTAATGGCCTGATGTGTATCAGTTGAGCTTCTATACTTACTGCCCAAATTGTAGTTTTACTGCCTCATTCCATTCTCTCTTTTCATTTATTACTTTTTAAAACTGACTCATCTACCCCATTCTATAATCACTAAAAGAAGCAACTTATTAGTAAGATTCTTCTTGTGTTTTGTCCTTATACACCTTCTCATTGATGAAGAGAAAATGATCTTGAAAAAGTACAATGTTTAATGCGTTCCTGTGAGTGGCATCTGTAGTTTTAGGTTAATTCGGTCTACATTATCTTTGAAATGAGAGTAAATGTCAGAGGTGATCATTTGGCCATACTTCATTCATTCATTCATTCATTCATTCATTCATTGTGTGCCTGTCATAATGGTACTATGCTGGGTAGTGTGACTCATTCACAGAAGATAGTCTGTGTCTGAAAGAAACATGGAACTGAATAAAAAATTCTGCAACAGACTCAGTACACAAAAAAACCTAATGTATAATAATTGTGTTCTCCCCTAAGATAGTCTGAAAAATTTAACCACCAAAGGATAAATTGTTCACTGGCCTAAAACAGAGTCCCTAGAAATCATTAAAAATTAAGTTTCATAAAAAAAGATCTTTCTACTGTCATACAATCCATATTCCCCCCACCTCCCGCATGTCTGGAAATTCTGGTTCAATTGTTCATGGGGTTTCTGAGAGGAATAAATAGTTTAATAAAGACTAAGGCACTTGAATAGAGCCTGACACATAATAAATTCTCAATTAATGTTAACTATTATTAGCTGTTATGAGGATGAACTTAGCTGTAAACTCCCTTTATGTCAGCCACAATGTCCAGCACAGGTTTGGGCACGGAGTATAAATATACTGCTCACAAAAATTAGGGGATATTTCAAAATGAATATGAACCACCTCACCTCTCCACTTTTCTTTTGCGCTTATAATTCCGCCTCACCTCTCAGGGGGGCGGGGCCTGGTCTCAGGCCTCCTGACGTCCCCGCCCCGTCCTGGCGCCAGGTTCCCATGACATCAGGCAAGGGCCAACAACACAATCTATAATCCAGTCTCCTTCCGCTTCTACTAAAAGCCGCTCTGAGACGATGATGGAGAAAAATAGTCCTTTGGCAAAGGGGTTCTTTTCACGAGGAGGCGGGACCAGGGCGGGGCTTAAGGGCGGAAGGAACAGGAAGCCCGTGATTCCCGTGATGAGATTGGACCCCGTGCTCTCAGGGGGCGGGCTCAAGTGGGCGGAGGAATCCATCTTGAGCTGCGGGTGGCTCGCCGCCTCCATTTAAGGCGGGCATTGTGGCGCGGGCGGCAGTTGCTGTGGTTTCCAGCTTGGGCTGAGTTAGTTTTTCTGGGAGCAGAAACTCACGGACATACTGTCCCTCGTCCCAGCCCATGTGTTGGTGGCGGCCCATCTAAAGGCCAGCAGCACAGCGTCCCTAGTCGGCCCAGGGCGGCCCCATTCTTTTCCTTTCGCCGCTCGGTGTCCATATTTATCTAGGTCGCCCCGGCGCGGCCGAGGAGAAGGCCGCGTCCGAGATGTTCAAGAACACGTTCCAGAGCGGCTTCCTGTCCATCCTCTACAGCATCGGCAGCAAACCCCTGCAGATCTGGGACAAAAAGGCAAGAGGCTCGGGGGGCGCGGGCCGCGGCCTCTCCTCGCTCCCGGGCTGCGGACGGGCTGGTGCGCAGTGGTGTCCGGTTGGGACCTAGGGGATGCCGGGCGGTTGCTGCTGCGCCCTGTCCCCAGCCTGGTGTGACGGAGGCGCGAGGTGGGGCGTCGCGGGAGCGGCGGGAGTGCACGTGGGGTGGGTGTGGCCGGGTTGAAGTGTCCAGGGGCCGCGGTGTGGTCAGGCCAGGGGCCCCTGGGTCAGTCGATTGCTCAGCGCTTTGGTTTCCCCATCCACGTGGTGGAGTTGCTAGTGCTTCACTCACAGCGTGAAACGCATAGACTCGTTCGGGGTTGTTTTGGAGACATATTTGGAGACTTTGTTTTGGGGTTGTTTTGGAAAGCAGCTGCTGTTCTCCGATGTCACAAACATTTGCAGTGCCCGACACCGGACACAGAGCCTCCTTTGTTCCGGGAACCCTGGTCCAGGCCAGGCAGCACCGCTCGTGTTGGAGTTTTAATTCGTTCGCTCTCTTCCTTTTACTGATTCCGAACAGGTCAGACTTTGGTGGCCTTGGGCACCTGTTCCACTCGCCCTGTGACTGGGGGTCTGCACGGTGCCTTCCTCTACTGTCTGATTTCTTCATCAGGAAAATTGCAAAATGGTGATAAAGTTTTGTCTGGATTATTAAGCTCACAGCCGAATATAAACCTCATTGTCTTTATTCAGGTGTCCACAGGATGATACTGACCCCGGGAGACGATGACCCTGTCCATGTTTTGGAGACGTTGAGTAAGGGGATGTGTGCCTAGCAGCCTGTGATTTGGTCCACATCCTATTTCATACTCTGATAGTTCATTTCTCATGCAGCTCCCCTGACGGTTAGCTGTACCCTTTTTTGAATGTAAGTTAAGGTTGGCTCTACTGTGGAAGGCTGGTAATTGAGGGTGTAACAGTGCTGTTCTCCTCCAGGGAGACTGAAGGGAGGTTGTGTGTCGAATGGTGTTCTCAGAGAGATGAATGTGGACAGCTCAATAAGCACTTTGTTGTTGGTAATGATGCCAAAACTTTGGATTTCATCTCAGAACAACTTTCTGCCTTCCCTTACCCACAGACGAGAAGGCCTCACAGAGCTTGGGGCAAACATGGACAGCCTTCTGCCCGTTACCACTAGGGACTTCTCCATTCCGGAAGCAGCTTCGAGGGGGGCGTGTTCATAATGTCATATCTATAAGATAGTTGAAGGCTTTGAATATGACGAGTTTGGGACATATGCATAAGTAAAAAGTCTGACCACCTCTGCTCTTTTGCAAGGATTCTGTCCACAGTCTAGAGCTAATGCCCAGAGTATTACATAGGAAAGTGGTTCCTTAGTTTTTTCCCTATTTACTGCATTGGAATAAAACATTGTAGATACTGAAATTGCACCTCTACAAAGACAGTCTGTAGTGAGTGTAGCAGGAAACTGTGTGAACTCTGTAAGGCTTCTCAGCTGTGGCTTGACTTAGTGCTGGGCTGTCAGAAGGCATGGAGAGAGTGGCCTTGTGTGCCAGTTGAACTTGGAATTGTAACTGTCAATATAAGGCAACTAAAATAGAGAAGGAGACTTGATCCGGGAGGAGAGGTTTTCAGAGCAAGTCAGAGGACTTATACTGAGAATTCAGGGCTCAGGAAGCCTCAGCATTTTGATTAGGTGAAACTTTTATCAGAGTTGCCCATTTTATATAGAGTTGTACACCTGGAACCTGTATAATTTTATTAACCAATGTTATCCCAATAAATTCAATAAAATTTTTAAAAGAAATAAAATAGTTTAAAAAAAGACTTGCCCATTTTAACCCTTCTGGGCTTGATCTTCTGTAGTTCTTTTTCAAATGCAGCTTTTTGACTGTCAACATGTTTACACATGAAATATAAAAGCAGAGTAACCATGGTGCACTGCGTCCCTTAACATAAACACATGTGAAAACATTGTTCCATCTGCTGGCAGGTTGCATGGAATAAATTTTGGTAATGAAAACACAAATCTCAAACATGATTTCATTGAGAGCTTAAGTGAAGTACCTTCCACTTAGGACCACAGTTCCTTAAAGGGAAGAAGAGTCTCTGCTTGAAGCCCCCCACTTGCACCTTGGATTTGTGCCCTGGCTCTGTCTCAGGGCCTCTGCTATGGAATAGTTTTCTCATCTTGTAGGAATGCCACCTCCTTCTCATGGTTATGGATATGTATATAAAGTGCTTAGCAACAGCAGTATGGCATACAGTGTTAAATAGGACAGAAAACTAAGCAATTTGCTCAAGAGTAAAAAAAAAAAAAGTATACAGTGGTACCTTGAGATACGAACAGACCAACATATGAATTTTTAAGATACGAGCTCTGGCTCGGTCCGTGTTTTGTTTGAGATCCGAGTGAAATTCCAAGATACGAGTCGTGATTCGGGAAGCTGCTGCTAATTGGTGCGTTGGCGCACGGGTCCAGTATCGGCAGTTTGATATACGAGTTGACTGACTTATGAGCTCAGTTACAGAACGAATTAAATTCATATCTCAAGGTACCACTCACTGTATTTGAGCCCAGTATTCAGATGCTGAGGAATAGGAAGTACAATAAAACTAGACTTCTGAAATGAGAATAATTTAGTCATTTTATCATGACTTTTCCAGTCCCAAGCCCTAACGTGGTATAGTGCCTGCTTACCAATTCTCCAGGCTGGCCTCTCCTAGGGCCTGTCTACTGCACTGAAAGGCGTCCTATCCTCTCTCACCTTCGGGCTGTTGAACTTGCCAGTGCCTCTGCTGGGACCCTCACCACCTCCACCTCTATATTAGTCTCTAGGTCAGAGCTTACAGGCACTTCCTTGGGTTAATGTCTATCCAGTTGCAAGGTCTACTTACTTTTCATCATAGTCTCACTTGAAATTAGCCTCTTAAGATCTTTATTCCTAGCTAGACTAAGCTTTCTTTCTTTTTTATTTGTTTTGTATTTTTCCAAAGTTAGAAGTGGGGAGGCAGACTCCTGCATGCTCTGGACTGGGATCCACCCGGCATGCCGACCAGGGGGCGATGCTCGGCCCATCTGGGGCTTTGCTCCGTTGCGGCAGGAGCCATTCTAGCGCCTGAGGTGGAGGCCATGGAGCCGACCTCAGCACCCAGGCTGACTTTGCTCCAATGGAGCCCTGGCTGCGGGAGGGGAAGAGAGAGAAAGGAGAGGGGGAAAGGTGGAGAAGCAGATGGGCACTTCTGTGTGCCCTTACCGGGAATCAAACCCGGGTCTTCCACTCGCTGGGCTGACGTTCTACTGCTGAGCCAACTGGCCAGACTAAGCTTTCTGATAGAGATCTTTGTCTTTTTCAAACCAAAAGCTTAGGACAAATAAGGGTGTTTTTTATTTTAATGTTCTCTTAATTTCTCTTGGACCCAGCATGTATTACATTTATTAAAAGACTCTTCTGTGTAATGTAAACATTACTTCTGGTGTGTAAAGAAAATACCAGGCGAGTCTGTTCTCACTGCCTGCCTGCGTAAAGGATCATTTTCGGTCTTTACTGGTAATATCCCAAGTTTATTAGCTGAACGTTAATTCATACCAGCTTCTCTTTCTTTCCTCTCACCTTGTCTTGCTCACAGCCGCAGCTGATCCTCCCCTAGTCCCAAGCTAAATATTAGAACCAGAGTTTTTGTGGTGGTTGCTGGATGGGATTAGATTCCCATTTCCTGTTCCTAATTTAAAAAATGAACAAAGACTCCAGGAAAAAGCTCCTACGCCCTAACTTCTAATTAGTAAACCTTGTTGGTCCTTGTTAAACTGATACAAGTTCCAGTTGTAGAATTGAGAGTATTTGGATACAGAGGTAGTGAAATTATTTTTTCAGATTTTCCCTGAGTTGGTCTAGTGATATTCTTCATTTTTCTAAGTAACAGCTTTTATAATAATTGGGCAAAGCCAGAGTTTTAGTTATGCTGCCCTTCCAAGGCGCTGTTAGGAAGAGACTGGCTAGCAATGCGCTTTAACTGGGGCTTGTGGGTCAGCCCAGAGCCGCCTGTCCGCCGCCTAGTCCCTGGTGAGTGCGACAAAGGGAGAGGAGCCCTGGTCTATTGGAGCCCGCTAGACCAAGGCCATAGTCCACGCTATGCCCAGTCCTCCCCACAGAGGTCCCCCTCTGCCTGTTTCCTAACAGCCAGCCCGTAGCAGAACCGTTTTTGCTGAAACGGACAGCTCTAATGGTTTAGTGTAAATGGGAACATGTGTCATTAAGACTAGGATACCAGATGGCTAGGGGCTCAGCTGTCTGCCAGGGTAAGTGGGTGGAGCCAGGGAAAGAAGCGAAAGGTGGGGCCAGGGAATGGATACAACTCCTGTTATTTTTAAAGCACCTGTAGCAATAGAGCGCACTGGCCAGCTTCCTCCCTCCTAGTATTTTTTCCCCTTAGCTTGACCCTCTTCCCTGGGGCTTAAATCAATGTTCTTTATTAGTTGCCCGGGCAACCATGGAAAGCCTGGAGAGATTGCAGGAAGGGCTTGATGGTTCTCTTGGTGTCTGCAGAGGCCGAGAACCGTCCCAACTTGTCATGATTTGTGAATGTCCGTGGTGTGGGTTCTGAAGCTCCTCACGCACCTCCAGCTCCTGGCTTGGGGGCGGGGTGCCCATGAAATTTGAAAAAGTAAGATTGGCATTGCTTATTTATTTACTTTGGAGGAACAAAACACTTGTGGGCCACATTTTGATAGTGGGAATGTGTTATGAAATCAAAAGTGGTAAGAAGTAATCGGCACTTTCTAATTTAGAGAGGGAAGTAAAATAAAACTGCTTCCACCATGAGCAATAAATGCTGACCGGTTCATTTTCTCATTTCAAAGCCAGGCCTGCGTGGTGACCTCTGAACTGGAAGGAGCTAAGGAAAGGAAGTCGATGCTCTCTGAGGCCATGTGTCTTGTTACACGTTTGTCGGAAGCTCGGCTGAGGGGGGGCTTGCTTCCTGGAAGACCTTGCAGTCTACATGAGCCAGATTGCCAGGGTGCTTAGGAAGCCTTGCCCCAAATTGTCCATAACCCTTTCCCCTTTCATCCTAGATGTAGAGCCTGGAGAAGAGGTTTAGGGCACTGCACCCCCCCACTCCACTCTTTTTTCCCCCCATGAGGTTATATTTGCAGCCCTTTGAACTTAAAGGAGAAAAATCATAATTCACTACCAAATCAACTTAATCTGATTTCAAAGCACTGGCAGCTTGTGATGTGAGAATACATGCGTGTGTCTTCCTTGAGGACTGAACTTCTTAGGCGGAGCTCTGCTCATCTCATCACCAGCTAGGTTAAAACCCTAGAGACTGATGCAAATTCCTTTGAAAAGGCTGTCTTGGTTCCTCTGCGTTCTCTGGTTTGAGGACTACATTAATTAATTTTGTAAGAATTAAGTTTGTAAATGTGGTTGTTGCTGTGTGGCTGGAAGGAAATTCTCTTAGGAAGTCACTGAAAGTCCTTTTAAAAGTGTGTGTATAGGCAGGAGCATAGGGATGCACAGTCCGCCTTGGCTTCCAGCCTGTTGTTGGCTTCTGCATGCAGTGTAAGGCATTGTTTTCTTCTGTAAAGACCCGAACAGTCAGCCTGACTGGTGGTGCTGCAGTGGACGCTGAGGTTCCAATTTTGAAACCCCGAGGTCGCCAGCTTGAGCTTGGGCTCAAGAGCACAGGGTCACCAGCTTGAGCATGGGATCATAGCTGCTGGCTTGAGCCCAAAGGTTGCTGGCTTGAAGCCCAGGGTCGCTGTCTTGAGCCCAAGGTCGCTGGCTTAAGCCAAGTAGTCACTGGTTCGGCTGGAGCCCCCCCCCCGTCAAGGCACGTATGAGAAGCAATCAGTGAACAATGAAGGTGCTACAACTGAGTTCTCCCTGTTTCACTCTTTCTCTCTCTAAAAAAATAAAAAAAAAAAAACCCTCAAAAAAACCTGAATAGTTTTATTTGCTAGAGTGAAGTCATCTGGTGTAAACTTTGAGATGGACAGAAGGCAAGTTTCCTAACATTTCCTCCCCGTGAAACCTGGCTAGGCTTTCAGGAGCTGGGGGGCTTCTTGTTGACTCTGGCCTGAGGAGACCCTAGGGCTGTGAGATTGAGGCCATGCTTTCTAACAGAGTTGGATAAATTGCAACATGTTGTATTTTAGCAGTAGTAGCCCTTGGGCGCTAATTAATCCTTTCAATGTAACCATCTGTTTGAGTGTTGCCTTATGTACCTTTTAAAGAAAGAAGGAAGTTATGTTTCAGAGACTAATTAGTGGTATGTTATCAAATTGGTGTCTGTATCTTGTTAGAATACTTCCAGTTCTTAATCAGTGTGACTACATCACATTATTTGGAAATAATTTCATGACTGATTCATCCTTCCGTGCCTTCACTGCCTTTCTACAGCAGCTGTGGGCCAGCGAATACAGTGTGTCCGTAAAGTCATGGTGCACTTTTGACCGGTCACAGGAAAACAAAAGACGATAGAAATGTGAAATCTGCACCAAATAAAAGGAAAACCCTCCCAGTTTCTGTAGGATGATGTGGCAGCATGTGCGCATGCGCAGATGATGACGTAGCCAGGGGTCTCCAAACTTTTTACACAGGGGGCCAGTTCACTGTCCCTCAGACCATTGGAGGGCTGCCACATACAGTGGTCCTCTCACTGACCACCAGTGAAAGAGGTGCCCCTTCCAGAAGTGCAGTGGGGGCTGGATAAATGGCCTCAGGGGGCCGCATTGCGGCCCGCGGGCTGTAGTTTGGGGACGCCTGGGTGGAACAGCCCACGGCCATGCCAGTTGAGATGTGGACGGTACAGAGGAAAGTTCAGTGTGTTCTGTGGCTCGCTAAATTTGAATCCGTGACCAAAGTGCAACGTGAATATCAGCGCATTTATAACGAAGTGCCACCACATAGGAATAACATTACTCGGTGGGATAAGCAGTTGAAGGAAACTGGCAGTTTGGTGGAGAAACCCCGTTCTGGTAGGCCATCAGTCAGTGACGAGTCTGTAGAGGCTATACGGCAGAGGTCCCAAACTTTTTACACAGGGGGCCAGTTCACTGTCCCTCAGACCGTTGGAGGGCCGCCACATACAGTGCTCCTCTCACTGACCACCAATGAAAGAGGTGCCCCCTTCCGGGAGTGCGGCGGGGGGCCGGATAAATGGCCTCAGGGGGCCACATGCGGCCCACGGGCCGTAGTTTGGGGACGCCTGCTATACGGGATAGCTACCTACGGAGCCCTAAAAAATCCTTGCGTGAGCCCACATCGAACTGCACTGAATAGGTATGAAACTGGGAGAGTTTTCCTTTTATTTGGTGCAGATTTCACATTTCTATCATCTTTTGTTGCTTTCCTGTGACTGGTCAAAAGTGCACCGTGACTTTTCGGACACACTGTAGAGGAGGAGACCACCACCTAGGAAGGGAGCGTTTGTGTGGGGAGTGAGGTGGGCAGTGTTGGCATGTGCTACACTGAGCCAGGCCTTTGTGCTCTTAATCTCCCTTGGAAAGAGGCCGAGAATCCAAAGCAGGAGGGCACTGGATGTCGGCAGCTTTGTTTGAGAAGCACTTCAATGTGACATTTGTGTCTTGAGAACCTAAGAAATGCCACATTGGCAGAGATCTGGGACCCATCCACCCAGCATCTGTCTCTGACAACGTACACCAAAGGGTGATTTGTGGGAACCATTGTCCCTGCTGGCAGCCTCACGGGTTTTGTGATGTACCCCAGGATCTCTGGCTTCCTACAATAGTCCATGGTGGATATGTTATCCAGGAATTAAAAAGAAACACCCTCCTTGAAACTATTCATATGTGCCAACTCTTAGAGTGACAAATTCCAGAAGTCAGCAAATATTTGAGAGCTTACTTTATGCTTCTCTCAGTACTAAGCATTGTACAAAATACAAACGATGCTTCATACTTGACCCCTACCCCAGAGCTAATACATTTGGGGAGACAAGACTCAGTTGCATCTTAGAGGAAGAATGGGCAGTGCTATCAGATGTCACCTGGGGAACGCCAAGCACACCACGAGTGGATCGAATTCACAGTAATAGAGCTCAGGGACTGACTTCTATTTTTAGACATATTATTAATAACCTGTGCTGAAAAGTACAACTATCAGACAGAGTTCACACTGTGTTCCCTCCGTTTCACAAACCCTATGGAAAGCCAGATGACTGAGTCACTGGATGCGACGGTCCGCGACAGCCGTTTTCACTGCACCGAGAGAAAGGCCACGCTGGTCTCTGACGCAGCCCGCGCTAACCCTGGCCGAGCTTCGTGTTAACACACTCAGCCCTTGCAGTCCAGCCCTGTCTCAGAAGGATCTTTGCACATCCCTGCGCTGCCCATATTGGGTGCTTAAGAGTTGATTGACTGACTAATTCTTCTTTCCTAAGTATTTTGAGAGGAGGAATCTGTATTGAATATTGTTTCCTTCCCATCATATCATGTACTTCCTACGTCTACAGCAAACAGTGCAAAACAACGTGGGATGAAGTGCTGTGTTGTGCAGTCTGGGCTGCTTGAGCCCGAGAAGCAAGCGGCATGAAGTAGGAGTAAACCGGGGGTTACGCTTTCATTGCCCCCCGCCCCTGTGGTACTCGGCGTTGGCCTCTCTGGCTGAAGAAGTGTATGGGGTATGGGGTAGTGTGAGCGTGGAAGGCCTGTGTTCATCCTCACTCTGACTTCAGAGCTGTCGTCTGCACTCCCTGGTGTCAGGTGGAAACAGTAGCACCTACCTTGTGATTTCTGTTGTTGCTCTTGGTAGGATTAAGTGAGAGAATGTATGTGAATGGTCTATGCATATAGGAATGCATTGAATGTTAGCGGAGTCTGACACTATTTCTTTGGGAAGAAATTGATCCTGATTTATAGATGGCCAAGTTGCCTGTGATTCCTATGGTGGCTGCTGGGGCCCTATACAGCAGTGACAGCATGGCTTACTTACATATCGGCTCCCACATAAAATGTCACAAATGTCCATGTCATGCCCCTTTGGGTCGCTCTGGTTTTCTCTGAATGGTCCCATTCAGCCTTCAAAATCTCTGCAAAGTTATTGCCAAAATTTCAGTACTAACCAGTTTAATTTTCTTCCTTATAGGTGCGGAATGGCCACATCAAAAGAATCACTGATAATGACATCCAGTCTCTGGTGCTGGAGATCGAAGGAACAAATGTCAGGTTGGTTGCCCCTCTGTTGTCCCGGAGCCGTGCTCCAGGGAGGTGCTTCCTCATGGAGGTGAATGCCCGACTGCACAGTCAGGCTGCCTGGTGGGCATCCAGCCCTGCCACGGAGAGCTGGCCTTGGCCGAGGCACTCAGTGCCCTTGGCCTTAGTCTCCTTGTCTGTAAAGTGGGGATAAGAACAGTACGTCTTCCCTATTGGGTTATGGTGAAGATTAAATAAGTGAGTGTGTCTAAAACAGAATCTGCTTAGCGTGTATCAGGTGCCGTGCAACTATTAGTTGTTATTAATATTTAACCAAGGTGTGTGTGTTGGGGGTGGCCACTATGGTTTTTGGTTCCACATTGGTCTTGTTTTGGTTTTCTGTCATTTGCTGGTTCTCTTGGACCAGAAATGTGTGTCTCTACTTGGAGAACTTCCTCAGATCCACTGGTCTGGCTTTGCTTTTCGGGTACTTTGTTGTTGGTGTCTAGTCCTGTGTGGATCTTTTGTTTTCGAGTCCAGTATTTTTTTTTTTTTTTTGTATTTTTCTGAAGTTGGAAACGGGGAGGCAGTCAGACAGACTTCCACATGCGCCCGACCGGGATCCACCCGGCATGCCCACCAGGGGGCGATGCTCTGCCCATCTGGGGCGTTGCTCTGTTGCAACCAGAGCCATTCTACCACCTGAGGCAGAGGCCACAGAGCCATCCTCGGCGCCTGGGGCAACTTTGCTCCAATGGAGCCTTGGCTGCGGGAGGGGAAGAGAGAGACAGAGAGGAAGGAGAGGGGGAAGGGTGGAGAAGCAGATGGGTACTTCTCCTGTGTGCCCTGGCCGGGAATCGAACCCGGGACTCCTGCACGCCAGGCCGACGCTCTACCACTGAGCCAACCTGCCAGGGCCTAGAGTCCAGCATTTTTTAAAGCATTAGCAGACTCAAGGGTTGAAGGAGTCATTCATTGGTCGACATGTCTGCTTCCAGTTTACCCCCCAGACCGTGCATTGTCGCCGTGCACACCGCAGAGGGCACGAGCAGTAGTGTATTTATCGGCATCTCCTCTTTCTACAGCACCACGTACATCACGTGTCCTGCAGACCCAAAGAAAACACTGGGAATTAAACTTCCATTCCTCGTCATGATTATCAAAAACCTGAAGAAATACTTTACTTTTGAAGTACAGGTCAGTGTATGCATGGGAGTGTAGGTAGCCTTGGCTATACCAGAGAGGTGTCCTGTCAGCCTACAGGGACAAGGGACCCTAGAAAGTATCCTCTGCTGTGTCTTCTTTTCTGCCTGTGCTTTACATGGATTCAGCCCTATTATGACATCTATTTGTGTTAGTAATCATAATTTCATGCCGAGGTTTTAAAGAAACACAGTAAATCATCATAGTAACAAGATTTCAAAGCTCAAGGGTTAGAGTAGTATCCATTTGGGGAGTGCCCATTTAATACTGGGTTGCTGATGGTCTCTAGTCTAGTGTTTTTTATTTTTCAAAGGGAAGAGTGCTTATGAAAGCATTCTATGGCCGGAGAGCCTGATGGGTGTGTCATATGTCATAAGCAGCTGGTGTTGTCTTGGCAACAAGATAAACTTGCTGCTTCCAGACCACCTGCACCAAGTGTGACGTGTGTCGGTCTGTTTATCCTCCCTTGGGTCTGAGCCTGGGGACACCGGACTGTTGGAGTTCAGGTCCTGACCTTACCAAGACTGTTAGCTTCCTCCAAGATGGAGTTGAACGAGACTCCGTCTGCGCTCACAGGTGCTAGATGACAAGAATGTGCGCCGGCGCTTCCGGGCAAGTAACTACCAGAGCACCACGCGGGTCAAGCCCTTCATCTGCACCATGCCCATGCGGCTGGACGATGGCTGGAACCAGATCCAGTTCAACCTGTCCGACTTTACCCGGCGGGCGTATGGCACCAATTACATCGAGACCCTGCGAGTGCAGGTCCTGGCGCCTTTTCCAGATGGGACCCCAAGTGGGAGAGGGGGCTGCTCTGTGGCTGGCTGGTGTCCCCTGTGGCAGAAGAGTGGGTTTCTGGCTCAGGCTTCCAAGTTACTGTCCAGGGGGCTTTAACCTCAGTCCCAGGACATACTCGGGATTCTGTTCAGATACATTGGGAGAATATGGCAAGCAATATGTCCCTCCTGTCAGAACCCACCCCGGCCAAGCCGAGGAGATGCCAGGAGGATGAAGCCTTGGCAGGTTCATGGGCCCAGGCAGCTCTTGAGAGCCAGGGAAGAGGAAGAGGAAGGACAGTCACCTTTGGTTTCTCAAAACTAGTTTTGCATCCGCAGATCCACGCGAACTGTCGCATCCGACGGGTTTACTTCTCAGACAGACTGTACTCGGAGGACGAGCTGCCAGCGGAGTTCAAACTCTACCTCCCAGTCCAGAACAAGGCCAAGGTGAGCCGCTTGCTCTGGGGAAGGGAGGCTGGGAGCTGAGGATCTAGGAGTGTTCTGGCCTGAGCTCACTGCACAGCTTCTGCACGCTGATGGGGAGAACCCTTCTATCGTGGCATCCGAAGAGCCTGAGTCTTCTCCCCCAGTGGCACTGAATCAGGAATGGTCCTGTGAAGTGCTTTGTGGGGCTCCCTGCACCCCACAGGGCGATGTGGCCCTCCCGGGGCGGGGGCGGGCACCCTGCTGCTGCTCACAGGCCTGTGTGGGGCTCCCTGCACCCCACAGGGCGATGCGGCCCTCCCGGGGCGGGGGCAGGCACCCTGCTGCCGCTCACAGGCCTGTGTGGGGCTCCCTGCACCCCACAGGGCGATGCGGCCCTCCTGGGGCGGGGGCAGGCACCCTGCTGCCGCTCACAGGCCTGTGTGGGGCTCCCTGCACCCCCACAGGGCAGGCACCCTGCTGCCGCTCACAGGCCTGTGTGGGGCTCCCTGCACCCCACAGGGCGATGCAGCCCTCCCGGGGTGGGGACGGGCACCCTGCTGCCGCTCACAGGCCTGTGTGGGGCTCCCTGCACCCCCGCGGGGCGATGCGGCCCTCCCGGGGCGGGGGCGGGCACCCTGCTGCCGCTCACAGGCCTGTGTGGGGCTCCCTGCACCCCACAGGGCGATGCGGCCCTCCCGGGGTGGGGACGGGCACCCTGCTGCCGCTCACAGGCCTGTGTGGGGCTCCCTGCACCCCCACAGGGCGGGCACCCTGCTGCCGCTCACAGGCCTGTGTGGGGCCTCTTTATAGCCTGGTGCTGTCGCCTGACCTGATGGTGGGCTGATGTGCCTGCTTGCTGCTGACAGGTGTGCCTGGCCCCTTTGCTCAGCACCCCCGCAGGTCACAGAGGTGGGGGTCACAGAGGTAGGGGTCACAGAGGTAGGGGTCGCTGACACAGACCATCTCTTTTCTAATAGCTTGAATTGACGCCTTCCATGTTGTTTTTTCTCTCCAGCAATAACCGGGATGCAAGTCAAGGGGTAGATCCTGGACCTGACTTTAGTTTATAAAGGAAACTATGTGGAGGACAATGCAGAAAAACAAGTATTTATGTTAGCTCACTGTCTGTGGTTCTTTTATCGAGTCCTCGATGTCCCTTCTTGCGGGCCCCCATGACCATCGCGTTGTAAATACAGTAGGGACAGTGGGGGTGTGACTGGACTTTGTCCTGCTGCCTGCCCTGTGTGTGGGAGACCCATCACCACAAACTTACAGAATTAAAGATGGCAGTTTCAGACCAATGTTTCTTTCTACGGTTTGTTCTTTGTTTTATATATTATCTAAATATATGTATATGTTGTATAATACTCAATCTGGAAATAAATAAAATTTTATAGTCTTGGTTTGTACATTTGTTCTTAGTTTGCATCTTTCTTAATGGTGACATTTCTCTTTCCTTTGCGGGATGAAAATAGAACCCTTTGCAAAGACATACACTCCTGCTGGGAGTTAGCTGACAGTCAGCACTTAAGGAACAGGACAGATCCATAGATACTGATTTGGAACAGCGTCCAAGAGAAGCTGAATGGAAAACCACAGGAATAGCGCATGACTAATGGAGGCATCTTCCCCGGGGTTGGGCCCTGAGGCAGGCTGACGACAGGATGGCACATCGCCCTGCTCGCCCTCTGCGCCAGTTAGCACGGCCGAGTGCTTGGCATGGGGGCAGGTCACCCGTTCCCTATTTGAGCTCCAGACGAAGCACCTGCCCTGAATTTTGGAGTTTCAGGGAAAACTATTTCTTAAAACATTAGGATCACATGCGAGAGCTGAAACCTCACACCGCTCACCCCACTCACACTCTGGGGCACGTGCTCGCTTCGTCAGATAGGTTTCCGAAAGGTAAACACGTGCTGCAGCTCCACCCTATGTGGCACGTCCGGGACAGAGAAGGGCACATGCAGGTGTATCTCTCAAAGGCTACACGAGAACTAGGACACTGATTACATCCGGAGAATGGCTATTCCAGCACACGTATACTTTTCTGCACACTAAAACGAGTATTTCTGGAAAGGTAATATATAATAAAAGTGTCAAAGGCAAAAGGCACGAAGGGCCATCTGAGATACGGGCACTCCAGGCACGGTCGGCTCGGAGCCATTCCCCGGGGGCGAGGCCGGCATCGTGGGCAGAGCTGCTCTGACTTGGATTAGAGGTTACACTGGAGTGCTGAGTTTGCCGTTACCACTGCCGCCCCTGAGAAGCCGAGCAGCAAGGAGCGCCCTTCTCCAGGTCCTCGTGCTCTGGAGTCCGCCGTGGGCAGGCACGACCGAGTCTTCGGAGGCGGCAGGGGCCACAGGAGGTGGGTGGGAGGACGGGAAGGCGCCCCTCTGCTAACTCCTGTGACTCAGTTTCGTTTCTCACTCTCGGGTGCCTGGCGCTTAGGTGGGCTCAGCCTAGGTGACTTCGCCCTTTGTCTTCCTGCTAACCACACTGGAGCTCCGTTACCACGGGGGCCGCCCCCTCTCGTCTGAGAGTCGCTGATCCTCAGCATCATAGAGCGCCTGTCAGCCCGGGGCCACCCCCCGTCACGCGTGGGTGCTGTCCTGCTCCGTCCTTACATATTCCTGCTCTTAGACTAGGAATCTTCAGGAACGTGTGGGGCAGGTGGCCGGGGCCTTCCACAGAGCTGCCTGTCTCACCACTGGAGTGAAATTTCCCCTCCAATCTGCAGTCTGTTGTGGGATGAAAGATGCTTTTGTGGAGGCAGGAACACCCCGTTAGCTTGTCCTCTCCCTTCGGTGCCCGGACGTCAGTGGAGCACTCCTGCGAGTCCGGGAAATGCAGCAGCGCGTGCTCCGCACAGGGCTGGGCCCCCTTCTCCCGGAGGCCCCGGCCCAGCTATGTATGGCCATTACCTCACCGCCCTCTTCGGGGCGGAGGCAGCAGCTGCTGCCCTCCAGATGCTTCTCATAGCCACCGAGAGGAAGTGAGGGGCGTCAGGGATGATGGGGTGGATTATCGGAGCTGGCCCGGGGCCAGCGGGACCTGTGGCACCATCAACGGCCCGGCCCCTGGCCCTCAGCTTCCCAGCTCACCAGGAAGATGAGGGTGGCCAACGAGGCAGGGGAAGGAGGGAGGAGGGGCCGGGCTGGAGGGGCTGGAGGCCTCCGCCACCCCCCCCCCCCGAGCTGGGGCCGCGGGGACCTCAGACTGTGGGGACCTCAGACTGCAGGAACCGGAGGCGGGGCAGGCAGTCGCGGGGTCCAGCTCCTCGGAAGTCCTGTGCTTTAGGAGGGACTGCCTTCCCAGCAGGAGTTCATTGGCGTGAACTTGAAGGACGAGTGTGCAACTATTCCCAACGGGGCTCGTCTTGGGGGTGGGGCGGGAGAAGACCCACCGGGGCCCAGGGTCCGTAGTTGTCACTGGCCGGTTGGTGGCGTTCCCTGCAGGCAGACCAAGACTGACTGCCAGTCCAGCCCCTTTCTGGGGCATGCATGCCAGAGCTGGCCCCACGCCGGCTTCCCTAGAACCTCACAGCTTCACCAGCAGCCTCCTGGCTCCCTCCTGTCCTACTGCTGAGGACACTGGAGCCCAGAGGAACACCGGCTGCCCCCCTAAGAGCTGCAGGGGCAGAATGGGGACCCGGGTCACAGGTTGGGAGTCATCTGCCAACCACATCCTCCCCTGCCTCCTGTGGGGCTGGCTGTGCCCTATTTATAGAGAATTGGCAGGTTCGATCATGTCCCCCTGGATGGCTGGGCCAGGCCAGACTTGGTGGCTCAGGAGACGTCCAGGACTAGACTCAGCTCGGCCTTTGCCAGGAGGGCTTGCCGGGTTTGTCACTTCTCAGTCACACGTGAGCTGAACTCCTGGGCCCGAGGCGGGGGCAAAAGTTTGTGTTTAACTAATGGACCATTAAAGTAACACATGCTCAGGGGAAATTCAAACTGTACAAAGAATCTGAAGAAAGACGGAAGTCTCATTTCCCATTCCTGAACTGAAAGCATTTGAATGGGCCAAAGTCTTAACTACAGTGGTACCTTGAGATATAAACATACGAATTTTTTTTAAGATACGAGCTGCGACTCGGTCCATATTTTTTGTTCCAGATCCGAGCAAAATTCCAAGATACGAGTCATGATTCGGGAAGCTGCCGCTAGTTGGTGCATCGGTGCACGGGTCCAGTATCGGCAGTTTGATATACAAGTTGACTGACTGACGAGCTTGGTTACAGAACGAATTAAATTCGTATCTCAAGGTACCACTGTACTTAACATGTGTTTGCTCTACTGAATTATCACAACGACACAGGAACTAGTATCATCATTTTACAAATGAGAGAACCAAGGCACAGAGCTCCGTGCCTGAGCTCACACAGTGATACCCCTGGTGATGAAAGTCAGTTTTAAATTCAGGCTGTTTAACCCAAGTGCTGAGAACTCTTGACTTCTTTGACCCACGCTCCTTGTCAATGAAATTAGCCTAATGATAAAACACGTGAAACTTAACCTCAGCGCTGGCCTAGCAGCAGTGTTCATGAACAATAGATCAATTGTGTTATCTTCACGCAACGGAATACTAGGCAGCAAGGAAAAGGGGCAAACTACAGCTTGGTGCAAAAACACAAGGGGACTTGCACAACCACAATACATAGTGAGAACAGCAAGGCACAATAATATAGTAAGGGTGGTTCCGTTTCCACATAACTTTTAAATAGGCAAAAGAATAGATTGTTCCAGGATGCATTTATGAACGACAATCTATACTATAGATTCTATAGTGACAGGGGACTGAATATCTCAAAGCTCAGGAGAGTATCTTACTTAGAGATGGAGGTTAAGGGACTGAGTGACCCAAGAGGCCCTTCAGGGGCCTCCCAGGGACCATCAGTGCTTTATTTCCTAACCTGGGCCGTATCCACACATGGATGTTTGCTTCATTACTGTTTGAATTACATACACAAAGCTATTTTTCTGACTATATCTCTCAAGGTGGAAAATGTTGAATTTAGATTACTTAGCCCTGGCCTATTAAAATGCAGGCTCTTGGGGCCCAGCTCATTAAAATGCAGATTCTCTTTCCGAAGATCTAAATCTGGCCCAGAAATCTGCATGTTTAACAGCTTCCCTTGGTGAGTTTTGACATGGCTGGCACTTGAGGAGCTGCTGCAAGTCGAAGGGAAGCAGAATTGATATGATACCTCCGAGTGCAGAGAGGCCAGATGCTGGGAGGGAAGACGGCGCAAATCAAGCCCCACCCCAGGCACATCTGTGGAAAGCAGCCTCCCCCTGCCCCCAAACACCTCAAGTTCTCTTTATACAAAGTCTTAGTAGGCAACTTCCCTCTCTATACCTTTCTCCCGTAGCCTGAAAAGTGGGAGTCCTGTAATGCAAACCATGAGTGTCCCGGGCTGTGGTAGAGGCGCTCCAAATTGTAAATCCACAAGGCATCGAACATCTGGATGGAGCATGAGCCTTGGAAAAATTGTGCCTCTCGGTATCCATGGTGTCTGAAGCAAAGCAAAAGACTGTGCAAAGGGTGGGATATGGAAACACGTCGGACAGAGCCCCTTATTACAGGGGCAGAAAACGTCACCGAGGGCCCTGGCTGTTTTATTGCGTGCGGGTAATAAGTATAAGGGCCTCTGTCATCCGCTGGGCTTCTCCCAACTCTTTCTTCCATTAAATCTTAAGTTGTGAAGCCTGGTGTTTGGGGGTGGGGGAAATACAGTAAAATCAGTAAATACAGTAGAACTGATCTACACGTTCTAGCCTGTGAGTTCCAAGTCACCCTGTCACCCCCCCACACGACACTGCCCTCGTATTCACTTGAACCCTAAAGCATCCTGCCAAGCCTAGGACCTCTCTCCTTGTATTGAAGGATGACCTAAGCCCAGCTGTCAGGTTCCTGGTGACTCTCAGGCACCCCCAGCCATCACAGAGAGCTGAGAAAGCTGTCATTGCCTCCCTGTCCACGCTGGCTACCCGGTGGTGGACGGTGAAAGCAAACCGCAGCCACAGGACAACACTGACTAGCGAGCCTGCAGAAGAGGTTCCTGCCACCTGTTTCCAGAGCGCGGCCAGGTGTCTGTTCGGCCAGATGTCTGTTCGCTCTCCGCAGGGACTGTGAGGAGGTGTGGACCTGGTGAAAGCTGGATCCCATGGAATTCTCTGCTAAGCACGCAGGGGGTGGGATGAGTGGCAGGTCCTGTAGGGGCTCCGGACTGGAACGTCCTGGAGGTCTTAGACGGCTGGGCTTGGCGGATTCTGACGCCCGGTTTCCATGGGGACGGAGGGACTGACATAATGCGTCTGGCCAGCCACGTATTTTGGATTTGACATTTCACCAGTGAAAGGTATTTCTGATATTGAGGGACTAATTTTAGTGAGGAGAGCTGCATTCCCAGGGGTGGTGCTCACTGGGGTCAGTGAGCTGACAGGAGGGTGTGGTAGGGGCCATGCTCTGCACCCAGAGTTTCTTCCCCCCCACCCCCGACCCCAGGAAATCACAGCAGCATCAAGTTAGGGAAATGAAGAAGCCAGGCATTCCTGGGGCAGCTGAGCAGAGAGGCACTATTGGTCTTCCCCATGGAACGTGGGCTCTAGATCCCCTGCTGCGTGCACCTGCAGTGGGCTCTAGATCCCCTGCTGCGTGCACCTGCAGTGGGCTCTAGATCCCCTGCTGCGTGCACCTGCTGTGGGCTCTAGATCCCCTGCTGCGTGCACCTGCTGTGAGCTCTAGATCCCCTGCTGCGTGCACCTGCTGTGGGCTCTAGATCCCCTGCTGCGTGCACCTGCTGTGGGCTCTAGATCCCCTGCTGCGTGCACCTGCTGTGGGCTCTAGATCCCCTGCTGCGTGTACCTGCTGTGGGCTCTAGATCCCCTGCTGCGTGCACCTGCTGTGGGCTCTAGATCCCCTGCTGCGTGCACCTGCAGTGGGCTCTAGATCCCCTGCTGCGTGCACCTGCTGTGGGCTCTAGATCCCCTGCTGCGTGCACCTGCTGTGGGCTCTAGATCCCCTGCTGCGTGCACCTGCTGTGGGCTCTAGATGCCCTGCTGCGTGCACCTGCTGTGGGCTCTAGATCCCCTGCTGCGTGCCCCTGCTGTGGGCTCTAGATCCCCTGCTGTGTGCCCCTGCTGTGGGCTCTAGATGCTCTGCTGTGTGCACCTGCTGTGGGCTTTAGATCCCCTGCTGTGTGCACCTGCTATGGGCTCTAGATCCCTTGCTGCATGCACTTGCTGTGGGCTCTAGATCACCTGCTGCGTGCACCTGCTGTGGGCTTTAGATGCCCTGCTGTGTGCACTTGCTGTGGGCTCTAGATCCCCTGCTGCGTGCACCTGCTGTGGGCTCTAGATGCTCTGCTGTGTGCACCTGCTGTGGGCTTTAGATGCCCTGCTGCGTGCACCTGCTGTGGGCTTTAGATGCCCTGCTGCGTGCACCTGCTGTGGGCTTTAGATGCCCTGCTGCGTGTACTTGCTGTGGGCTCTAGATCCCCTACTGTGTGCACTTGCTGTGGGCTTTAGATCCCCTACTGTGTGCACTTGCTGTGGGCTTTAGATGCCCTGCTGTGTGCACTTGCTGTGGGCTCTAGATCCCCTACTGTGTGCACTGGCTGGAGGGTGTTTCAGGGCATCACCCAATCCCCAGGAGGCTGAACTCCTATGGTGTGAGAGACCCCACAGTGGCCACACCCTCCCCTCACATTGGGGTTCCATGGTCCTCCCCTTTATTTATTGTTTTTGTTCAAATGTCACAATAGAAAAGTACAAAGTACTCATATTCCTACCACCCCAGATTATTATTGTAACTGTTTTCTGTGTATGCTTCCAACGTCTCCATGTGTGTCATGACAGCCTGTTAATTTGGTGGCCCCCAGGGACTCTTTCCTCCTAGCATCCATGCCTTGCACAATTTCTTCCCCTTATACTTGGGCTGGCCCTGCCACTTGCCTTAATGACAGAATGTGGCAGAGGTGACGCTATGCCAGTTTCAAGCCTAAGTCTTAAGGAAGCTTAGCAGTTTCTCATTTTTAACTGCAGGAAGCTCTTGGCTCTGGGCTACTATGCTGGAGCGATCGTGTCGGGTGACCACATGGAAAGACATGTGGGGAAGGATGGTGACGCCCAAACTATATGGAACAAGAGGAGCAGGGCCTCAGCTCCCAGCGGAAGGCAGCCGCACAGGTCGCCACCAGCCAGCGCAGCCGGAGAACGTCCCAGAGAGCCCAGCCCAGATGGAAGAGTCAGGAGCAAACAAAGTGGTGCTTGTTTTAAGCCAGGAAGCTTGGGGATGGCTCCCTAGGTAGTAACAGATCACCATCACCTAAGTGACCCAGTTCACAGGTGATCCCCAGCCCCTGGCTGTTAGCCCCTCCCCTTCCCTGCATTGCCCCCATCCTCAGACCCAAGTGCCCTAGGCAGAGCGAGGACAGGAAAAGTGAACAAATGCTTAGGAGCAAACAGGTTGTATGTCTTTATTTACTAACATATAGCACATCTCAGTTCCAAACAGTATACATGGTGGTGTATCAGAAATGCATATAATGTAAGATTTTCTTTTTTTTCTTCCTTCCTTCCTTCCTTCCTTCCTTCCTTCCTTCCTTCCTTCCTTCCTTCCTTCCTTCCTTCCTTCCTTCCTTCCTTCCTTCCTTCCTCCCTCCCTCCCTTAAATTTTAAATGTTTATTTTATTGATCTTAGAGAGAGGAAGAGAGAGAACAGGAAAGAGACAGGAACATCTGCTCCTGTATGTGCCCTGACCGGGGATTGAACCAGCAACCTCTCTATACTTTGGGATGATGCTCTAGTGAATTATCCGGCCAGGGCTAATGGAAAATTTTTCTTAGCGTTAAAAGGATGAAACGAAAGAAAAAAGGGTGGGAGAGAAAGTGCGCCTGGCCTGACAGATGAAGATATTTCTGCCATTGTTTCCTTTTTTTTTTTCATTCATTTTAGAGAGAGAGAGAGAGAGAGAGAGACAGACAGAAAGGAGGAGCAGGAAGCATCAACTCCCATATGTGCCTTGACCAGGCAAGCCCAGGGTTTCGAACTGGCGACCTCAGTGTTTCCAGGTTGACACTTTATCCACTGCGCCACCACAGGTCAGGCTGAAGATATTTCTTTAGGGCCCTGGCCAGTTGGCTCAGCGGTAGAGCGTCGGCCTGGCGTGCAGAAGTCCCGGGTTCGATTCCTGGCCAGGGCACATAGGAGAAGCGCCCATTTGCTTCTCCACCCCTCCCCCTCTCCTTCCTCTCTGTCTCTCTCTTCCCCTCCCACAGCCAAGGCTCCATTGGAGCAAAGATGGCCCGGGCGCTGGGGATGGCTCCTTGGCCTCTGCCCCAGGCGCTAGAGTGGCTCTGGTCGCAACAGAGCGACGCCCCCTGGTGGGCAGAGTGTTGCCCCTGGTGGGCGTGCCGGGTGGATCCTGGTCGGCGCATGCGGGAGTCTGTCTGACTGTCTCTCCCCGTTTCCAGCTTCAGGGGAAAAAAAAAAAAAAGAGATATTTCTTTAGGGAAGGGATTGGCTTTGTGACCATGACCTGGAGGGAGAAAGCAAAGATAGGTCACGCTGCCCCTGGGAAGGGCCCCCCGGGGTGAGGGGTGGTCTGCAGAGGCAGAGGAGGAGTCTGCAGGTGGGGGTGGTGGCGAGATGGGCAGACTCCAGCTTCCCGCACGGCTAGAGAGCAAGCAGCAGCCCAGAAGGTAGTCAGCTCCCTGCTCCTGAAAAACGGTGCCTCAAAGCTGGAGCGCCTGTGACAGAGCCCAGGCTTGGGGACTCACCTCAGAGTTCTTCTGGGACCCTTCCCAGCCCAGTCACACCTCCCTCGGTCCTTAGGCTTGAACTTAGGCTCAGGGGGAGGGGTCACTGCTCAGAACGAGTCCTGGTAAGTTCAGTTGAACTTCAGGGTCCCAGAGAGCGCCGTCCCCTCCAGCTGAGTGTGGCTGGGCCATCTCCCCGTGTCATTCTCACCGTCATTCTCACCGAGGGACTGTCCTGTGAGAATGCCATCAGATTAGGGATGGTGCATGGTCAGGTAAAAGGTGCGATTTCCCGTCGTTGGGTTTGGTTAGAGGGGGTGAGGGCTGGAGGGAGGCTCTCTGAGGAGCTGGGTGGTGCGGACACCAGGCTACAAGGGGAAGGGCAGCCCAGGCCTAGGGAACAGCAGGAGCAAAGGCCCAGAGGTGGGGACTCCGACGCCCAGTTACATCAAGAGCATCAGCATGTAGCTCCTTCACAGGGACTTCCAAGCGGCATCCCAGGTTCGGAGGCAAGCCTAGCTCTGGCCACAGGCGGGCTGGGCCGGGCTGCTGGGCTGGGGCAGGCTGCCGCCCCTCGGGGCCCCTCTGCCCTCCCACTCCCGGGGAAGAGAATTTGGTCATGGGGGTTTGGGAGGAAGGCTCTGGGTGCTGGGAGCGGCAGGCTCCTCACCCCCATGGCCGCTGCCCTGGCTTCCCGTTCTGTGGGTTTGGGCCTGGGTGTGGGCTCTGGTTCCGTTATCCCCCCCCCACCTTTAATCCCCTGCAGCTGTTGTCTCTCCCCAGGAGGGACAGTTGTGTTGGACGGAAGGGCAATGGTTATTTTGAGTTGGCCACTGGCTTCGGACCAGGAGCCATGGACGACTGTGTGGGAGCCTGCGGCCGGGTGGGCCTGACCGGCGGGCAGTGGGCACAATTAATGAAGGGCAGTGCTGGGGGTGGGGCGTGGTCCTCACCGAGATGGGGACTGTGGACGAGAATGATGGGCCAGGGAGGACACAGGCTGGAGAACAGGATGCAGGAAACAGAGCCGGCCTCCCGAGCGCAGTCTGCATTGGCTGGCGGGCAGGGGGAGGCGGGCACAGCCTCCCTAGATTGGCCGCTGGCAGCAGTAAGGAGACAGAGGGGGCCCCTGCGACCATGGCTGGGGCTTTGGAAGAGACGGGGGGTGTCTGTCATTGAATGAGCTGCCGGTAAGGGACGGGGCGGCCAGGCAGCCTGTGGTCACAGCCCCCTGCTTGCAGGCTGGTCTCCCCAGCACCTCCCTCCCAGCACAAAGCAAGTTTAGTGGAGATCTTGCCCTCTGGTGGCTTCTGCCCTTCCAGCTGCCGGGGTCACCGTAGGGCAATGGAATGACTGCGTGTGACCACTCTGAGCCTGGAAAAGGCCATGGCCAGCAGCTGAGGCCTTCCCTTTCGGGCACGCCAGCTTAGACCCTGGCTCTGCGACCCAGCCCATGGCCTCGGGATGCAGAGGTAACCTCGCTGCCCTCCCAGTTTGCAGAAATGAGAAGTACAGTAGTGGCACGCACCTCATAGGGCTGTGGTGGGATCCACTGGGAGAATGAACGACACGTGCTGAGGGCGGGACCCAGCACCCAGGGAGGGTGGTCGTGGTGACCGTGTTTCTCCCTGTCTCAGTATCTTCACAGGCACCATGATGGTTGGTCTCCCTCTCGGGCCTGCTAACAGGGCACCAGGAGGGGTTTGGCAGGGAATGCAGGAGAAACAAAGACATCTTCACCAGGGAGAAAGTTGGAGGCTCCCAAAAATTTGAGGAGGAGAGAGGAGCCCACTAAACTGTAGACCCCGAGAGGCGGGGCTCACTCATTTTCTTCTCTGCGGTGTCCCCAGCACCTAGCACAGTGCCTGGCGCAGGCTTGATGCTCAGAACAAATGTTTAGGATGAATCAATGAAGACAAGAACAAATGAATGAATTTCCGAGTGACTCACTAGCTGCTCGGAGTGTGGACCTGCTCTTCTGGGCTCCTGGTGGAAGATGATTGAATAATGAATTCTTGGACTGGGTCGTGACCCAGGGCATGCCACTGTATCTCTGTCTGAAATTTGAAGAGGGAAGTACAGAGAGAAGGGGGCAGCAGAAGTGAGAAGTGGGCCCCCCAGCGCTGGGGTGGAGTCAGCTCTTCTAAGAGGGAGGCAAAGTTGGGGGGAAAGAGGGGCCCCTCCTCCCAGTCCCAGGCTCCCTCTGTCTCCGCAGCTGCCCCAAGTGGCCCAGGAGGAGGGGAGCACTCCCTGTGGCCCACCCTGGAGACGCTCTGCCCCGAGGGGCTCATTCCCCTTCACTCCCAGACCCCCTGCACTGACCGCGCGGGCCCGGTGCTGTGTGCCGGCCATGGCCCTGCGGAGCGGCTCCTACGGTGGGCGGGGGTGCAGAGGGCCCGTAACCCTGGCCGCATGGGGCAGGAGGACAGGGAGCCCTTCTCGGAGGAGCCACTCTGTGCTAAGAGCTGAGGGATGGATACCAGCTGACCGGGGAACAGAGAGGGAAAATGACCTTCCAGGCAGAGGGAACAGCCTAGGCACAGGCCCGGAGGCTGGAGAGAGCCTCACCAGCTGGGGAAACTGCCGTGAGGTTCCTGGTGGCTGGAGCGTGGGGTATGGTGGGGTATGGTGGGGTGGGTGGGGGTGGGGAGACGGGGCAAGAGGGGCTCTGGATGGGGCCTCCACCCGGGGCAGAACCTGCCTCTCCTGAAGGGTCCAGCCCAGCACTACCGCCGGCAGCTGCGCTTGGGTGACTTGTCCTCGGAGCAGAGCCAAGCGCCCCGCTTGAGGCCCGGTGGAGCTGGGCACGTCCCAGCTCTGACCCTGGCTCGCTCTGTGTCCCGGGACCCACTGCTCCTCCCTGGGACCGTGTGCCCGCCTGCACATGAAGGGGCAGCTTGCTGTTTCCTGAGGCGTGGTCCATGGCTCAGAGGGCCCAGGCTGCACGGTGGGCTGGCGGGGGTGGAAGTGGGAGATAAAGGGAGTCCAGGGGGGGGGCACAGACAGTCCCAAGTTTGCTCTTTGCAAGGAAACCCCTTTCCCAAGGCCGGTCCAGCAGGGGCGGCCAACATCATGCCAGGTCCTTGGGTCAGGCTCGGGAGAGGCGGGTTCCGCATGGCTCCTGGCTTGGGTAGCTTTGCTCTTCCCTGGGGAGACCCTCTCCACCCTCCCCACCCATTGAGGGGACCCAGCCCAGCTCTCCACCCTCTGCCAGGCCTTGGGCTGCCTGGCTTTTCAGGGACAGCTGACTCACAGCTTTGGCAGCCCCTAGCTCGGCCTCTTCCTCCAGCTGGGGGCCGAGGGGACTGAGCCCTTCTCCGGCACCCTCCCACCCGGCTTCCCGCCAGCTCCGGGCCCTGGCAGAGAGGCTGGGGCACGTGAGGGCCGGGAGCTCTTTCCCGAACTATCTCACCTGTGCTCCTCGCGGACGCACCTGCTGGGCAGCTGTTACTGTCCCACTCTCTGGGGAGTTGGGGGAGGACACTCAGGTTCCAGAGGGAGTAGGAGCCCTGCCTGATGTGCACAGCCGAGAGGGGCCAGGCCTGTAGGGGGGAGGGGGGAGGGGCATGGGAGCTGCTCCTCCGTCTCATAGGGAGGGACCCTGCCTGATGTGCACAGCCGAGGGGGCCAGGCCTGCAGGGGGGAGGGGGGGAGGGGCATGGGAGCTGCTCCTCCATCTCATAGGGAGGGACTCTGCCTGTGGACCTGGCACTGAGCCCCTGTCCACCCACAAGACAGGGATCAAGCTGCTTCCCAAGGGGACCCTTGGAGCATTCCCTAAGGGCTGAGCCCGGTACGGAATCCTACCAGGCAGGGGGCCTAGTGTGTGGGTGGCTGTCACAGAGACGGAGGAAACACCTTGGTTAAAGGTGTGGCTTTGGATGCCAGACAGCCTTGAACCCGAAACACAATGCAACTCTTTCTCAATGCCTGGCTCAAGAAAGATCCCTCAGTTCCCATGTGGAGAACCAGTGTGCGTCCCTCTCACTCAGGGTAGGAGAAACGGGAAATGAAATGAAATGATCCATTCGCCTGACCGTCGGGCGTTGGGCTGGGATGCAGAGGACCCAGGTTCAAAATCCCAAGGTCGCTGGCTTGAGTGAGGGATCATCCGGCTTGAGCGTGGGGTCACTGGCTTGAGTGTGGGAACATGGACATGACCCCATGGTTGCTGGCTTGAGCCCAAGGTTGCTGGTTTGAGCCCAAGCTCACTGGCTTGAGCCCAAGGTTGCTGGTTTGAGCCTAAGCTCACTGGCTTGAGCAAGGGGTCACTTGCTCTGCTGTAGCTCCCCGCTCAAGGCACACATGAGAAAGCAATCAATGAACAACTAAGGAGACTAAGGAGCTGCATTGAAGAATTGATGCTTCTCATCTCTCTCCCTTCCTGTCTGTCTATTCCTATCTGTCCCTCTCTCTGACACTGTCAAAAAGAAAAAAAAAGAAAGAAATGGTCCATACGGTCATTCACAGAAGGATTCATTGTGCCCCGGGACATGGATAATGACAGAACTGGATGTGAGTTACCGACCTTGCATGGAATCTGTGGGGACCGCCGAGCGGTTGGCACGGGCCCCTCTGAGGAGGTGGAGCAGCACAGACTCTTAGGGAAGAGCATTCCGGGGGAGGAACAGCCTTGCAAAGTCCCGGGGCGGCTGTGCCAAGTGATCCGAGAAGAGAAGCAGTGAAAGCAGATGGGTGAGGGTGGCAGGTGAGAGTGTGGTCAGCAGGCGGGGGCCGCCCCTCCTCTGTGAGCCAGTCCACAGGAAGCGGCCCTCGGCAGCTGTGGAAGGTCAGGCCTGTGCGGACACAGGATGCGGCAACTCCGACTGCACTTCCTGGGTCTGTGGTTTGAGTGTGTCCTTTCTCCCTTCCTGCCAATGACACGGTCTCTTCCTCAGGTCTTTGGGTCAGAGGCCTCCCCCACTGTGGCCTGCGACAACCCCCCAGCCCCCCTACTCCACTGTGCCTCCTGCCACCGGCCCCTGCTTGGGGCAGCCTCCGTGTCTGCTCGGCCGGTCTGGGCCCATCACAAAGGCTCCTTTCATCAGAGGGCATTGTAGGGGGACTGGGAGGGGACATGTGCCCTCCTGTGGGCATAAAGACCCCTTTTCTCTTCTGCTGTGCCAGCCCTCTTGACTGGTGGGGGAAGGGGCTGGATGCAGGGAGATTCTTGTCCTTCTTTTTAAAGTATAGGCGAGACTGGGGCCCAGCCAGACAATGTGGTGATTTACAGTCTGCGGGGATGCCTGGCCGCCTGCTGGGGTGGCACTGACCAGCCTAGAGCATCTTGGCACAGGGAGCCCCACGAGCAAAGAGCCCTGACCACTGGGTCTGGGGTGGGGGGGCTGCCTAGGAGCCCACGGTGGGGGCCTGGCCCACCTGTGAGGTGAAGGCTGGCGCTGGTCATTGCAGAGATACCGCCCCCCACTCAGCTCTGCGACAAACGCACCGAGAGCAGGAGTGGGCCCCCAGGGCAGATGTGGCCGGAGACGGGCAGGTGCTTGGGGCCGTGGGGAGGTGACAGTCCTGCATCAGCGAAGGGACCTCCCTGGGAAAGCAGTGGGCTCTCACCAGGGGGCTGTCGGGGAAGACAGAAGCCGGGGGGTGGGCCAAGGAGGAGGGGAGACAAGGGCAGGGCCAGCGGGCATCTGGCATGGCGAGGAGGCGGGTGCCCTGGCCACTGAGCAGGCCCAAGCATTGGTTGAGTAATTGGGCCAACTCAGGACAGTGCCCCGGGTTCTGGCCCGGGCAGCACAAGCCTGGCGTGCCACCAATGGGGTTGGGAGCCTTGGGACTGGGGATGGTGAAACAGCTTGGGGACTTGCCCACAGGACAGCTACGTGGGGCGTGCGTGGGGCGTGCGGGCGTGCGGGGGAGCCCAGGAAAACGGAGACAGCTCTGCAAGGAGAGGAGCGGGAAAGAGAAGGAGAGACATGATTTGGAGGAAGAGAGAGGAGGGAGAAGGAGCCCAGTGGGGAGGGGAGCGGAGACAGGAGGGGGGGAGAGAAGGAGCGGGGGGGTGGGGGAGAGACGACCAGAGAGATCTAGGCCAGAGCTGCAGAGAAAGCGGAGGGAGAAGCCAGAGGACTCCTCCTGGCCCTGACCTCCTGCTGCCCTCGGCCCCGCCTCCCTGGCCAGTCCGTTCAGTTCAGTTCAGTTCCCAGGAGGGGAGGGGGAGGCGGCCGGTCTGTTCTCCAGCTCACAGCGAGGAAGGGCGGCGATCTGGTTGCACACAAGCAGCAGCTTCTGGATGAAAGGGCAGAGCAGGCTCGCAGGGAAGTGGCCCCGTCACTGGACGCCGGCCGTTCTGAAGGCCGGGAACTGGCCACCGGGACCCTTCAGAGGGCACGGACTGCCCTGTGTCCCTCTGGTTTGTCAGGACCCCGTGTGGAGGAAGGTCCTGACTGTCTGGCCATATGCCTCGGTTTCCCCCCGCGAGGCAGAGTTGTGGGTAGGGGCTGGGGTTCATGAAGGGGTAGGGACAGGGGTTCTGGAGTTGAAGCTGGAAAAGTCACAGCGGGTCCGTGCAGGTGGGCCGGGACCTCCTCTCCACCCTCAGCCTCTGTTCCAGGAAAAGACAGCTGGGGGAGAGGGGTGGAGGGGAGCGGTCCGCTGTTTCCAGGGAAAAGACCGGTCCTACCCTGGAACACATGCGGGCAGCTGGAGCCGCCCACCGCGCCTCGCCCTCCACTCCCATCCGTCCCTCCGGCCGCCGCCTCCACTCCTTCCTCCCTCACTTTCTGGCAAGAGGAGCCCAGCAGCTGGAAAAACCATGCTCTGCTCCCAACTCCCACCCTCAGCACTGCTGAGCCCAGGGTGGCCCCGCAGAGGGGACAGGATGTGTGTGTGTCTGTCTGTATGAGTGCGCGCGTGCGCCCGTGCTCACCATGCTGCCTGGCCATCATTGCCTGTCGCCATGGGGTAGGAGAGGCAGGGGACAGTAACAAGCCTGAGCTGGCCACCCGGGGCCTGCGGCCCTCCCTGAGCTGCTAGACACAGCCAGCTGACCAACACGGCCAGGGAGCTGGAGGGTGGGACGTAGCCACAAGGAGATGCCACGCAGGGGCACAGACACCAGGCCTGCTTGGAAGGCACTAGGCAGGGGTCACTTGTACAAACCTGGGCACAGTTCGGCCTGTCAGATGCTAAAGCTCTGGGGTGTCCAGTTCTGAGCTCTGCGTGCCTTGGACACTGCTCCTGCCCTGGGCAGCTCACACTAGCTGGGCACTGGACACTCCCTGCAGCCGGTTCATGTCCCCCCGATCCCCAGGCTGGTGTCCCCGTCCCTCAGCTGCTGTGGTGCCGGCTGCTCTCAGCTCTCACCCTTCCAGAGGTTACCCTTGGCCGATGGGTGCTGTGTTACCTGGAGACGCCTGGGAGGTCCTGGCAGTGACTGAATGACGTGGGACAGGGGTGTATGGCAGCCCTGTCCCTTTGCCTCTGGAGCCCACAACTTCTTTGGTGCCATTCCAAGCTCCCTGGGGACCAGGCAGAAGCCAGGTTTCCACTGAAGCCATGTTCCGCTCCTGCCTCCGCCCTGTTCTGTTTCCTCCCTTTTGTATGGATTGAGGCTCTCTCTCAACCATCTGCACAGAAATGGGGTCTCTGGCTCTGCATCTAAGGAGCTTGACCTTCAAACTTAACCAGGTGGCCTTTCCCGTGGAATATCATCAGGGCTGGATGGGGGGAGGGGTGTGGCCCAGTATCGAGGGCACAGGAAAGCCTCCCAGAAGTGACATTTGAAGTGGGGTCTAGAAGGTTGAGTAAGCATTGTTGAGCTGAACAGCGTCTGCTCCATTTGCTAAATCTTGCCTGATTTAACCGCTGAGGATGAGGGGTGGACATAAAAGACTTGAAGAGCAACCTGAGCAAAGGTCCTGAGGCAGCGAGCAGCAAGGCCTCTTCCAGATGGAGATGGACCTGTGCTCAGAGGAAGGGCAGGCAATGGGGGGAGGAGGTGAAATGAGAAAGTTGGGGCCAGAACAGACACCTGCAGTACGTTCATGTCCCTCCCCATCCCTCAGTGGCCACGGTTAATGGATTGTCATACTCTTTCTTGCTGAGCCCAGAGAGAGCCTCTGAATCCGCACCCTGTGCCTAGCACTCCATTATCTATGAATGACTGTCCCTGCCAGGGGCAAGCCCAGGCTGGGCTGAGCGCAGAGGCCTGCAGAGAGTGGGCCCGAGTACAGTAGAGGCCTCCCCGGGAAAACAGCCATTGTGGCCCATAAATAGGTTAGGCGGCCAGGAAACAGGAAATCCTGAAAACACAATGAGGACTGGGGTGCAGGGGTTTCCTCCAGGCTGAGGGCTGGACCAAAGATGCTTCTTGGGCCAAAAGTCTACTGAAGCAAGACTCCTGACTGCTGGCCCCAGGCAGCAGGCTCTTCCCGCAGTCCTCAGGGGCCCAGGGCCTAGCCTTACTCACCCAGGCTGGTCGGGGCAGCTCGGGTCAGGCAGGCAGAACCCGGACAGGCAGCAGAACCCCGCGGGGAGAGCAGTGATGGGCTCGGCGCCCGGCAGAGCCTGGCATGAGGTGCTGGTGTGGGTTGCTAGATCAGCCAGACCAGGGTAGCTAGGCCCCCCTTCCTCCTAGGATTAGGGGTATTTTTTGCCAGGTCCTTTGACCCTAAGAGCCTGCAGACCTCTAATGTCTGCATTAGCGGGCCTGTCCCTGCCCTGGGCTCCCCAAGGGAGGAGCAAGCACCAGGCTGATCCTATCTGGACCCTAAGAAGGAAGGAATAACGTGGTTCCTCATTAGGGAACCAGGCAGCCATAAAACCGTGTCCCGGGTGAAATTTTTATTAAGAAAAGCAAGTGACGAAACACAATGTCCTGTAGGATCACAGTTTTGTTTAAATGCACGCACACATACCTGTGGCTGTGTGGGCAGGCGCCCACGCGTATGCATGGAAGGGACCGGAAGGAGGGCCAATGAAATGTCAAAGCGGTAGTTTCAGGGGACTTTCACTTCCTTCTTTGTTCTTTTCTGTATGGTCTAAGTCAGGGGTCCCCAAACTACGGCCCGCGGGCCACATGCGGCCCCTTGAGGCCATTTATCCGGCCTCCGCCGCACTTCCGGAAGGGGCACCTCTTTCATTGGTGGTCACTGAGAGAAGCACATTGACCATCTCATTAGCCAAAAGCAGGCCCATAGTTCCCATTGAAATACTGGTCAGTATGTTGATTTAAATTTACTTGTTCTTTATTTTAAATATTGTATTTGTTCCCGTTTTGTTTTTTTACTTTAAAATAAGATATGTGCAGTGTGCATAGGGATTTGTTCATAGTTTTGTTTTTTTTTATAGTCCGGCCCTCCAATGGTCTGAGGGACAGTGAACTGGCCCCCTGTGTAAAAAGTTTGGGGACCCCTGGTCTAAGTTTTCTATAGTGAACTTTGTAATCTTTTTTTAAAATTTTATTTATTATTATTAATTTTTTTTTTTTTTACAGAGACAGAGAGAGAGTCAGAGAGAGGGATAGACAGGGACAGACAGACAGGAAAGGAGAGAGATGAGAAGCATCAATCATCAGTTTTTCGTTGCGCGTTGCGACACCTTAGTTGTTCATTGATTGCTTTCTCATATGTGCCTTGACTGTGGGCCTTCAGGAGAGCGAGTAACCCCTTGCTGGAGCCAGTGACCTTGGGTCCAAGCTGGTGAGCTTTTGCTCAAACCAGATGAGTCCATGCTCAAGCTGGTAACCTCGGGGTCTCGAGCCTGGGTCCTTCCTCATCCCAGTCCGACGCTCTATCCACTGCGCCACCGCCTGGTCAGGCAAACTTTGTAATCTTAACAAAACCGACCCAAATCCTGCCGTGCCTGTTTTCTTTTAAGTACAAAGAGTTTTTAAAGTGGGGAAATGTGGATACTCTAAAGCTGAGGGGAAAACAGGATACAACATTGTATACATTGTATATAGTGGACAACGGGCTCAGGGCAGGAATGGGACAGGAAGGAAGCATGCGGGTGTTGGGGCTGATGGCTTTGTTAGGGACACCGCCCCGGTCCCCTATATGAGAATACCCACAGCCTTGCCTACTCTGGGTATCACAGGTCCTGAATATTTTTGTCAATCCAGTGCGTGGAGGGCGTTGGGTGTGTGTGTGTTAGAATCTCACTGTTATTTGACACAATGGGTGGGAGACAGGCTCTTAATTTATACATTTCTGATCAACGAGCCTCTCCCCTCTATCTCCAAAATACCTATTTTATTATGAAAATTTTCAATACACAGAAAAGTAGAAATGTACAATGAACACCCATTTGCACTTCATGGTCTGTGATGTGCATTTTTACAAGATTTTCTTGAGCAAGTAGTGACCCATCCATTCATCAATGTTAACTTTTTTGATACATTTTAAAGTAAATCACAGGCATCAGTCTACTCTCTCCTTAAACACTGGAGCATGCATATCATTAAGTAGAGTCCAATGTTTGTTTGTGATTCTTCATGTAAAATATACATATGGTAATGTGAAAACCTTAAGTATCATTTGATTAGTCATGGCAAAGGCATCACGCTTGTGAAACCCAGACCGCTATCATAATGTAGATAGAACTTGACCCCAGAAAACTCCCTCTTGTTTCTACCTAGTCTATCTCTGCCCCCACCCAGCAGAGGCCATCACGATTCTTATGTGTTCATCATACATCAGTTCTATTTCGAAAGTTCCTAGAAATGTGATCATACAGTTTATACTTGTGTCTGGCTTCTTTCATTCAACATTATATCTGCAAGATGTATCTATTCATTGCAATAGTTAAATCCTTTCTCTTGTGGACTAGTGTTCCATTGTTTGGGTATACATTGTATGGTCCTCAAATACACATTCTCTTATTGATGGATACTGGAGATACTGAAGGTTTTACTTATTATGAATAAAGTTGCTGTGAACAATCATACGCAAGTCTTTTTGTGAGCACATGCTTTCATTTCTCTTGGATAAATACTTAGGGATGCAATGATTCAGTTTCTTTGTGTTTGTTGAACACTTAAAATTTCTTTTGCCTACTTTTTTAGTCTTTTTTCTTATTGATTTGTAGGAACTCTTTCATTAGTGTTGGACTGTAAGGATACAGAAAAATGTAAGACGTAGTCCCTGCCCTAAGATGCTCCTGGTTTAGCAGCATAGACAGACAGACATAACTGAGATGCATTATGGTGACTACTATGCATTCACTTAGTCCTTTGTTTTGTGAAAATCAATAAAGGGAAACAATTAAAACGGAGTTGGGAGGCCAGAAGGGGGAGCCCTCCTGTACTACCTCTGGCCTTCAATTACAGACCCCAACAGGAAGGTGTCAATTACAGACCCCAACAGGAAAAAACCATCCTTGTAAGTAATATTACTTGACTACTCCAGCAAGAGGAAGGAAGATTTCCTTCCTCGCCCAGCAACTCAGCCAATGAGAAACCGTCGCCACCCTGAACTCTCACTTTCCTCCAATGGGTTTTTGTTCAAAACAACCCCTCCCGACTTCCTCCTTTTTCTCTATAAAGTAACATTCGTCTCCTTGCTTGTTGGGTTAGCCTATGGTTTTTGCTATAGCTTGATTGTCCTACATTGCTATTCCTTAAGAAACCCATTTTGCTGGCAAAATAACTGGCTATTTTATTTTTAAAGTTGGCAGTTTATTTAAATTATTAAGTCACGTTGTGTCACTTTCTCTGCTCAAAATCCACGCATGGCTCCACCTCACTCAAGGTAAAAGCCAACACGGTAAAAGCCATCCAATCTCGCGGGATCTCGTTCCCTAGACCTCTGACCTCACCTCCTATCACTCCCTCCCCCTCCTTCAATCCGCTCCAGCTGCTCTGGCGCCTTGCTGCTCCGTAAACCACACGTGATCTCTGCTTCAGAGCCTTTGTCCCTGAGATTCTCTCTTCCTGGAACATTCTTCCCCAGATTTCCATGCAATTTATTTCCTGTAATGGTTTCCTAGGGATGCCATAACACATTACCACCAATTCGGTAGCCAAACAACAGAAATCCATTCTCAAATGTTCTGTGTGAACCCCTTTCCCAAATAAGGTTACATTCACAGGCTCTGGGGACTAGAACATGGACATACCTTTTGGGGCCCACCATTCAATCTATTACACTTCCTTAAAATTATTTATTTATTTAAATGGTTTTTTGTGTTTTTTTTTTGTTTGTTTTTTTTTTTTTACAGAGGCAGAGATAGACAGGGACAGACAGGAATGGAGAGAGATGAGAAGCATCAATCATCAGTTTCTCCTTGCGCGTTGCAACTTCTTAGTTGTTCATTGATTGCTTTCTCACATGTGCCTTGACAGCGGGCCTTCAGCAGACCGAGTAACCCCCTGCTGGAGCCAGCGACCTTGGGTCTAAGCTGGTGAGCTCTTTGCTCGAGCCAGATGAGCCCGCGCTCAAGCTGGCGACCTTGGGGTCTCAAACCTGGGTCCTTCCGCATCCCAGTCCGACGCTCTATCCACTGCGCCACCACCTGGCCAGGCAAATTATTTATTGATTGATTTTAGCAAGAGAGAGAGAGAGAGAGAGAGAGAGAAACTTCAATCTGTTTATGTGCCTTGACCGGGTATCGAACAGGCAACCTCTATGCTTCGGGATCCGGCCAGGGCTCTACTACATTTCTTGATCTCCTTCAGGCCTTTGCTCAAGTGTTCCCTTCTCAGAAAGATGTCCCCTGGTTATCTAAAAATGTGTGCACACACATGCACAGCCACTCCAGCTCTCCTTAGCCTCCTTCTCTGCTTGATTTTTCTCTCTCATACTTACTTTCAGGCATATTGTGTGTAGTTTACTGGTTTAATGATTTTTATCGTCTGTTCCCTCATTAGAATGTAAGTTCCAGAAAGATGGATTTTTGCCTGTGCTGTTCTCTGCTGTATCCCTAATGCACAGAACCCTGCTGGGAGCGCAGAAGACACACAGTAAGTAACTGTTGAAAGAGTAGATGAACAAATGATACTACTGAGCCCCACGCTCTGCTTTGAGTAGAAGAGTATACACAACATAGGAGCATAGGAGGAGGAAAAGAAGTCATTCTGTTTGGAGTCTTGTCCAGGCAGGCTTGACAGAGACGGTATATTGGAGTTGGGTTGGGCGGGAATGGGGTGTTGTGGGGATCCCCGGAGGCAGGAAGGGCCGGACCGAGACCCAGAGCGTGACTGGGAAGGGTGAGGAGCCTGGTGTGGCCGGGTGTGGATTAGGAAGGAGAGAAGAGGGATAGTGTGGTGGGCTCCACATGAGGCAGAAGCCCACCCGTGCTGCCCTGCCTGACCCCTATGATGGGGACACTGTCCTCTGTCTGGGCCTCTCTCACTGAGAGACCCAGATTGATGATCCTCTGGAAAAGGCGTGGGCAAGGGAAGCCCACAGTTTTTCTGTGACCGCATCTGTCCCAGTGCCTTGCTCCACTGGTCAGCACTCCACTGACTGTGAGCAGCAGAAGCCCGTCTCAAACTGGCTTAAGCTAGAAAGGGCACTAATTGGACAGGTATCTGAACAATCCCACGTAATTTCAATTTTAGGTTTAAATTCATCCAGGACTCATAGTGTCACCAGGAATCAGTCTCTAGAGGCTGGCTTTCCCCTGCAGTGGCTCTCAGGCAGCGCCCTGCTCACTACCATGCACACACACATACACACCCCTTAATAGCAGCCAGCAACAGCTCCAGACCCCAGATCCATCCGGGACAGAGCTGGACCTTTCCAGGAGCAGCAGCCAAGTCCAGAGGGTACCTCTGATGGGCTTACTTGGGTCCTGTGATCGTCTCTGAGCCAATCACAGTGGCCAGCAGAATGGAATCTGCTGATTGGCCAAGCCTGAATTGTGTGAGCAGCCGAGAGGCGGGGCCCACTCCATTCCAACCTTGGGTGTGTGGGGGGATCTGAGAATGGGGGATACTGGCTGTGATATCCCCCAAGGAAAATCCCTAGGCAGGTGGCCCGTATGAGAAGAAGACAGAATGGGTTCTGGAAAGGCACAAGCCAGCCCTGCGGCTAAAGTGGGATGAGCTACTGGGACACAGATTTCCCTGAACCAGTTGCAACCTTGCACGTTCTCGTTCGCTCCAGAATGCACAATGGGGAGACACAAGGGTTGGGGGTAGCAGAAGCCATCCATCCCCTGGCCTTGGCTGGTCTGGGCACACTGGCCCAACTTCCAGCTGCTGGTCCAGTATTTCTTCACCTGAGGACTTCCCGTAGCTGCAGGAGTAGGCGCTGCCCTTGCACACAGCGCGCTGGAGAGTCAACATGGTCCCCACCTGCTCCAGCAGCCCTCCACCAATGGTTGATGGGAGTTGGTGTTTAGTACCCCACCCCTTCCCCCACGCAGGATGACTCCGAGTTTCATTCACCCAAAGCAGTAACTAGCTTCATAACATAGTTTTCTAAAAATTTTTAATTTTTTTTAGCTTTTATTTATTCGTTTTAGAGAGGAGAGGAAAAAGAGAGAGAAAGAAAGAGCAGGGGAAAGGGGGAAGGAACAGGAAGCATCAATGCCCATATGTGCCTTAACCAGGCAAGCCGAGGGTTTCAAACCAGCGACCTCTACGTTCCAGGTCGACTGCACACAACCCCAGGTCAGGCAATAGCATGCTTTTTATTTTCTGTCTTCCCATCCCTTAGCACTTGCCTGACCCTCAGCTGTGTCCCTGGACCACAAGCTATGAATTACAGTGCTTTCCCTGCAATCCTTGTCTCGGGTGGCTTCTGGGAGAACCCAAGCGAAGACACAGGAGTGCCCTTGCAGAGGGTTTGATCAGTTTTTAAAGCCAATTAATGGCAAACTCCTGTTGAGACACAACGCAATTATGTGTGACACGGAGCCCAAAAGAGTTCCAAGCCTGGGGAGTGTCTGTTTGAGAAAAATCTTTTTGGCTGCCCCTGTGGAGTGTTATAAAGCAGAGACGAGTTGCGAGGGAAGTCTCATAAGGACCCTGGAACAGGGCTCCGTGTGCGGGTGGCCACTGTGGCCCTAGAGAAAGGGCAGAGGGACCTCACTTTCCACACAGAGGGCCATGGAAACTGGAAGAGTGCATTTGATGACAGCTGCGGGGACGTTGTTGGTGGCAGTATGAATTGGGGCAACCTCTACAAGAACAATCTGGTGACTTTAAAAATGCCCACATCCTTTGAACTAGAAATTTCACTTCTACAAATTTATCCCAAAGACATGCCCACTTGCACATGGAGGTTAGGGAGTAACATATTGCCCGAATATGTGACAATCTTCTATTTCTCACAGAGATTAAAAAAAAAGAAAAGAAGAAGCAAAACCAGCATCCCACCATCAGGTTGACTGCTGCCAAAAACCCCGGAAACAAGTGTTGGCGAGGATGCGGAGAAATTGGAACCCTGTGCACTGTGGGTGGGGATGTAAAACGGAGCTGCCGCTGTGAAAAGCGTGGTGGTTCCTTACAGAGTTAGAAACGGAGCTAGGGCAGGACCCAGCAATTCTGCAGGACCAGGGCATGTAAAAAGAATCGAAAGCAGGGTCTCAAACAGATACGTTGGACCCGCGTTTGTTTACAGTCTTTGGCTATTGCAAATAGTACTTAGCGCTTCTGACACTGATTCTGGTGTGCGGGCTTTGTTTCGTTTTTCCACACCACTAAGCAGTTCACTCAATTCTGACACTGTTTACCTGGAGAGGGTATTGGATTCCCACAGGTTAAGGGCTCAGTCCTGCAGGCTTACCTCTTCCCCTTCAGACACCAATCAAAACTCCATGTTGTTTCTGTGCTTCTGACCAACCAGCAATAAGTGGAAGTTTCTATTGACCCCCTCTTTGGGTTTAAGTTGCTAGATTGGCACACTTGATATGGTCTTCCGGGTGGCTAAAGAAGTTGACCATGTTTTCATATCTTTTTTTTTTTTTTAATGAAGTGCTGACTAAGCCTTTTATCCATTTTTCTTTTGGCCATCTGCTTTTTGTTTTTTTCTCTTATTGTTTCATTGGGTTTCTGTATGGGTTTTGGAGACAAGTCTTTTGTTGGGCATACAGATTGCAAATGTCTCCTCCGGCTCCAGCAGCCTCTTTCTCATTCTCTTAATGGTGTGGTGTCTGGTGAATGGATGTTCTTAATTTTAAAGCATGGCTTTTAAAAAGTAACCTTTAAAAGGTTTGTTTACAGTCTTATTTAACACTTGCAATTGTGAAGTCACATCCCAGGGAAAAATTACTAAATCTCTGTTACATGTCGGCCTCCTTCCTGCGCCCTCCCCCCTCCCCAACCAATTCTGTTGGGTGTCTGCCATAAACATCCCAAATTAGAATTCACTGAGGTCATTTCAGGCTATTGTGTCTTCCATAAATAGTATATCCTTGTTTAAATAAAGGAATCAGAAAGCACCAGGTAATGGGAAAACCTTTAGCAGAAACTGTATATAAGGGGACTCTGTCTTATCTGAGAGGGGGAAAAAGTAGGCACCTAATATTCTGGCATAGCTGGTCTGCACAGAAGTAGTCTCTGTTCCTCTGTTGTAATAGAAAAACATTGGAAATACCACATGCCATAATTGTGTTATATCCATTCAATGGAATACTAAAGACCCATTCAACAAACAGGAGATGCATTTATGCGTAAGATTATAGACGTATTTGTTATAAGGGACAACAAGCAGGCAGTGGACCGCCATGTGTGGTAAGCCACACGCACACATCTCTGCTTATGTCTGCACAGTCTGCTTGCACGGAATCAAACCAGGGGTAGCAAGGGGGCAGGGGTGGGTGGGGGGCGTTTGAGTGGGGAGGTTGGGGGGTAGAAGTGGGAGGGATGGTTATAGTCTTTTGCAAATCATCAGGGGCATTCAAAATGTTTTTTAACCCATGTGCACCTATCATGTACTCCCCCCCCAAAAAAAAACTAATTAAAAATCTGAAAAGTACAAAATAAAGGAATTTGAAAGGGAATAAAAATTTTCATTCTAAGAAATAAAAAAAGAAAGAAAGAAAGAGGAAAAAAAATAAACATCTGTGGTCATTTTGTCTGAGCCCTGAGCGATTTCCTACAAAGCCTCCAGAACTCCTCCCTGCCCCCACTATCTGGGAGAGGACAAAGGTGAGTGTTAAACACGGGGCATCTCCTTTGGGGGCTCTTCTCTCAGCTGTGTGGGTCTCAGGGCCACCTTCTCCACGGGGCACCGTGGAGGCTGAGCCTAGGATCCACGCTAGTGCAAGGGGCTCATGGAAATGTTCGAATTTATTTAAAAACAGTAGAAAGAAATGGAATACAACCCAGCTGAGATTATACTTCTCTTTATACCAATACAGTTATAAAATAGAATTACATGTATCATATATATTATCTTAAGTAGTATCTATACTGATAGTTTATATTTATTTTTTTTTAATTTATTGACTGATTTTAGAGAGAGAAGAAAGAAGAGAGATAAACATCTATCTGCCGTCCCGCTCATCTATGCGTTCACTGGTTGTCTCTTGTTAACGTGCCCTGACCGGGATCGAACATGCAACCCTAGCGCCTCGGGACGATGCTCCAACCAACTGCGCTACCAGGCCAGGGCTATATTTTATATTTATTTTATATTAAATACATGTTTTATATTATATAATTATATTTGTATAACATTAAAGAAAAGACATATCATATACTGTGTGTATATATATATATGTCATATATATATATATATATATATATATATATATATATATATATATATAATTTTTTTGCTTACAAGGAAGGGGTTCATGAAAGCACAAAAGTGCCTTAGAAAGTCAAAATATGTCCCTGGACAAACTTTTTCTGTAAAAAACCACGTAGTAAAAGTATTAGGCTTGGGGGCCAGGCGGTCTCTGTTTTGAGTGAACTCTGCCCCGTACAGTGCAGAGAGCAATCCTCGCTGCCCGGGAGTGGCTCTACTCCACACTCTATTTACAAAAACAGACAAGTGGGCAGGGTTTGGTCAGGGGCCAGCTTTCGGCTGTTGGTGCCGGTAAGTTTCAGTATTTGCAGACTGAATGAATGGACCAGAGGGGACATTGTGGCCAGTCCTCCCCTGTCTCTGTCTGGTGGTTCAGTCTGGGTGGGTGGGGTGGACACGGGGCTGAAGGTCAGTTTTCACATTACCCCAGCCTCTGACTTGCTGTGTGACCTTGGGCAAGCTGCCAACCCTTGCTGGGCCTCAGCCCTCATCTGTGAGATGAAGGCAGATACCTCCCTTTGCGGACTCTGTTGGGGGAATGAAACGCAGTAGAGGATCGGAAGTGCCCGGAGTAGGAAAAGGAGATTCCCACTGGGCAGGCCAGGGCAGGAACGGCCGGCTTCCTGGAGGCCTGGCAGCCCTGGCAACATCACTCTGACAGAGGAAAGAAGGGGGTGGGGGCAGCCGGCAGCGTGACCCGAAACACAAACAGTCCCCAGAGAGGGGCCCGAAACTCTCAGCGTGGTGGAAACACGCTTGTCAGGTTTTCGCCCTCCCTCTGAGCAGGACAAGGGAAGGTGTCCTGGGCTGGTCTCAGTTGGCAGTGGCTGTTAGTGGCTGGCAGTGCCTGGGCCCCTCACGTACTCCTGGGCATGCATCCAGCCAGAGGTGGCCCCAGGTGACCCAGTGTGCCCTTACTGATCACCAGGACACTGGCTTCAGAACCTAATGTTGCACCTCAGGAGTCGCTCACCCAGCCCCACGGAGGCTGCCCCATGCCCCATCTCTGCAGGACCGAAGGGGCAGTCAGGCGAGCTCTCGTGTGACCGGAAGGGCAACTGGAAGCACGTACTAACGCAGACATTTCCAGGGATCTGAGCATCTCATCGTCTCTTCAGCTGGGTCGGTCAGAGCCCTGGCAGGACAGAATTCAGGCCAGACAGAGTGGAGAGTTTTACTGACTTCCAGAGGTGTGGTCAGGGTCCCTTGACTCTACAAGGGAAGGTGAGGTCCCAGCCTAGTCCAGAGAAACGCTCTTGAGAATGCACAAGGAGGAGGGTACGGGAACAGCACGCGCACCTTGGTCTGTAACGGAAACACGTTAGGAGCAACCTGTCACTGGAGGGAACTGTTTTGAAAGCGATTACGCCTAGACCAGGGGTCCCCAAACTTTTTACACAGGGGGCCAGTTCACTGTCCCTCAGACCGTTGGAGGGCTGGACTATAAAAAAAAACAACTATGAACAAATCCCTATGCACACTGCACATATCTTATTTTAAAGTAAAAAAACAAAACAAAATGGGAACAAATACAATATTTAAAATAAAGAACAAGTAAATTTAAATCAACAAACTGACCAGTATTTCAATGGGAACTATGCTCCTCTCACTGACCACCAATGAAAGAGGTGCCCCTTCCGGAAGTGCGACAGGGCCGGATTAATGACCTCAGGGGGCTGCATGCAGCCCGCGGGCCATAGTTTGGGGACTCCTGGCCTCGACTGTGTCTGTCAGACCGAACAACATCAAACTGCTGAAACAACTTAACACATAGTTTTCTTTTGCTCGGTCTACGTGTCTAATGCATGTTGAGGTTGCAGGGAAGGTGCATCCTTGGCTCCATACAGTCACTCAGGAACTCGGGTGGAAGCAGTCTTTTCCATCTTATAGGTCCCACCTTCTTCACAAGAGGTATCAGGGATCAGCCCTCCAGGGGGTGAGAAAGAGGGGCGAAGCCCTTCTTTTGACTGCCTCGCACTAGAAGCGACACTTGTCATTTTTATTCACAGCCCATTACCTCACCCCCCACCCGCACCCCAAGGACTCAGGAGGTAGTGCTGCTTTCCTGGGCACTCAGGGAGGAGAGGGACGCTCACTGCCTCATCCCTATTAATCTTTACTAAACAAAAGATGAGCGGTGAAAAAGACCGAGGGCCATCTTTAGGTGGTGACACAGGAAGGTGTCCAGGGCATATCGGGTGAAAACACAAGCTGCAGAACACCGCATACAATGTGGTAACATTTATGTTAGGCACACAAATCAGTCACAAAACAACTACTGTCTCTATCATGAATACATAGATCAGTGGTGGGATTCAAGTAACTTAACAACCGGTTCTCCGTCCTAATGACCGTGTTAGGTATAAAAGAACGATATACCGAAAGGTAGTTTATTATTTCATGCATTTAGTACTTAAATAAGAGCAAAAAAAAAGAGGCACACAAAACTGGATTATGTTATAAGAAAGAGTTTTAAAATATTAATGAAAAAGGCCCTGGCCGGTTGGCTCAGTGGTAGAGCGTCGGCCTGGCGTGCAGGAGTCCCGGGTTCGATTCCCGGCCAGGGCACATAGGAGAAGCGCCCATCTGCTTCTCCACCCCTCCCCCTCTCCTTCCTCTCTGTCTTTATCTTCCCCTCCCGCAGCCGAGGCTCCATTGGAGCAAAGTTGGCCCAGGCACTGGGGATGGCTCCTTGGCCTCTGCCCCAGGCGCTAGAGTGGCTCTGGTCGCAGCAGAGCGACGCCCCAGCGGGGCAGAGCATTGCCCCCTGGTGGGCAGAGCGTCGCCCCCTGGGGGGCGTGCCGGGTGGATCCCGGTCTGGCGCATGCGGGAGTCTGTCTGTCTCTCCCTGCTTCGAGCTTCAGAAAAATACCAAAAAAAAAAAAAAGATACGGGGTGGTGGTCCCCAGGTTATGACAGTCTTGACATATGATGTTTCAAGTTTATGATGCTCACTTCCATAAAAACTTTAAAAAAATGAGACATGAGTGTTTTGGCTTACGCTGTCAGCGTCCTACTTATGGACTACGTGGGTGAACTAGTTTGGTTGCGTAGCGGAAGAATACACAGTAATGCGGTATGCTTACCCACGCCATTTTGAACTGTTTAAAGTGCAAGTGTTTTGTTTGTTTTGCTCTGTTTGGTGACTTTTTGACTCTTATCGTGGCTCCTAAAGGAAAGAAAGAGTCTTCAGATGGTAATGCTTCAAAGAAGAGGAAAGCCATCATGATGGAAGTGAAATTAGACATTGTAGGATCATCTCCTGCACATTCCTTACGCAATCCTGACCCAGTATCTCCAGCACCTCCTGCAGGTTCTCCTGCCTCTCCAGCTTCCTCCTCCCAAGAGGTCACTCTCTCCCACCTTGCAATGCCCCTTCCAGTGTGCAAGCCAACCACGGGAATAAAGGTAAGGAATTTTTTTTACATTCATTTTTTGTCATTTTTTTCTGTTACTACAGTACAGTACATTTATGTCCTTTTCCTTTTTCTGCGGCTTAGTTGTGTTTTTATTAGATTATGATTTTTATAACTGTGTTAAGATAGGCAAGTGACTTAGGCTAGGGTGTGTTTCAACTTATATCAAAATTCAGGTTATGTCACTGTTGTAATTATGTCACTGTTGTAAGAATGGAACTGCGTCATAACCCGAGGACCTCCTGCATTTCCATATTGGTTCTTGTGTGTGTGTGTGTGTGTGTGTGTGTGTGTGTGTGTGTGTCAGAGACAGAGAGAGTCAGAGAGAGGGACAGATAGGGACAGACAGACAGGAAGGGAGAGAGATGAGAAGCATCAATTCTTTGTTGTGGCACCTTAGTTGTTCATTGATTGCTTTCTCATATGTGCCTTGACGGAGGGGCTACCGCAGACTGAGTGATCCCTTGCTCAAGCCAGTGACCTTGGGCTCAAGCTGGTGACCCTTGCTCAAACCAGATGAGGCCACACTCAAGCTGGCGATCTCAGGGTCTCGAAACTGGGTCCTCTGCATCCCAGTTCGACGTTCTATCCACTGCCCACCGCCTGGTCAGGCCCATATTGCTTCTTGATTGACATCCTCACTTGCAATTTTTTTCACCTGTGGACGGAATGAACGTTACTATGGGCACTTAGAATATGCTGTTGCACAGATGAATGTTAAAAAAGAGTAAGGAATACAAAGGTGTGATTTCCATATTGGCGGCTGCCCAGGTGCCCACCTTAGAGAGAATGCTGATTTACAAGTACCATTTTATCAACTGGTTCACTGAACTCAACAAAAAATTAGGTATCGGTTCTGCTGAACCGGTGCGAACCGGCTGAATCTCACTGCTGATATAGATGTAGAGTATATGACTGCCCAGAAGTGGGCTAGGATGGTGTAAATCACCGTGGGAGAGCCGTCACCGCCGGGGAGTGAGAGGGGGTCTGGATCCCAGCGTCACTGGCCGTGTTTCACATGTCACACAGAGAAGGTGCATGCGTACACGCTGCACTTGAGTAATTAAGAGTGACGCCAGGGCCTGTACCTTCCCCCGGGGGCCAGAGGACCACCTGAGTCTAACTCTGCCACCAACTTTCTTTGGGACCCTGGGCATGCCCTGGGCATTTTTTCTGGACCTCAGTTTCCCCAATAGAAAATGAACCAGATGCTCTTGAAGGCCCTTCTCCACTGAGCCCCCTCCTCTCCCCCCCTCCCTCCTCTGTGAGTCCCAGCGGAGCCCCCTCCCCCACCCCTGCCCTGGTTGCTGTATTCCATGTTGCTCAACGGATAATTTCCCGAATCACCACCGAAAACTTGTTGCACGAGATTCCATCAAAGACTATGACACAACTTATTTAACCATCATCCTGTTATGGGGCCTTTTGTTTGTTTCTACTTATTCCCATTGCAAATAAAGAAAAATGAACATATTTTTGCACAAAGGGTTTCCCATACTTTGAAAATATGCTTCCTTAGTATTGATTCCCAAATGACTCAATTTGTTTATGAATCCAAGTAAGAACATGTGTGTGCAAAGCTTTCTTTTGACTGGCAGGCTGTTCATGTGGGAGTGTGAGGGACAGTGACTGGGGCTGCTGGTCCCCAGCAAGCAGGACACTGTGCCTGGCGGTGGTGTGTCCGAGCTTCCAGAGCCCTCACTCCACTGCTTTGTTGTATGTGACCTGGGACCAGTCTCTCCTCCTCCTTAAGCCCCAGGCTTTGACAGTAAAGGACTGTGTTAATTGATAAGTTACATATGTATTATTATTATTATTATTATTTTTTAGTTACAAATCACAAGAATTCCAAGTCAAACTGGGTTGACCAAAGAGGGTATTTATTGACTCTCACAAAAGAGTAAAGAATAGCAGCGTCAGGTCTGGCTATATCCAGGGGCTCAAACAATGTCATCTTTCTGTCTTCATTTCTGCGTGCTGCTCATTTTGGTGCAGGCTGTTTCCACGTGGGGGAAAGACCAGAGGTGACTGGACCATTGCCCATTCCTGGAAGGGGTGAGTAGGGGACCGGGGACCATTGCCCATTCCTGGAAGGGGTGAGTAGGGGACCTGGGACCATTGCCCATTCCTGGAAGGGGTGAGTAGGGGACCGGGGACTGATTCCACCTGAGTCTCACTTCTCTCTGGAGCTCAGGGGAAGGGCGGCCTTTGCAACTCATGTGCTCAGAGTAGGTTCAGGACTGGTGCCCTGGGGGAAAATTAAGGTGTGCAGCCAAGAGGTGGGGGGATGGGTGCTGGGGAGGCAGGAACACTGATGCCACCAGAGTAAGCAGAGCCCCACGTTTGTACACATTTAAATAAGTCCATCATTTTGCTGATTCTTAGCACCAACTCTGGGAACTGAATCCCGACCTCACAGCAAAAGCTGAGAGTTCCAGTGAGTTTCCAGACAGAGCCGGGCTCCGGCCCGGGATTTCTGAGCCCTGAAGAGGACTTTTTCTGACTCAGCCCGCTGCCCCTTCTCTGATGCCCCGCTCACGTTTGAAGGCCTGCTCCTGCTGTCCCACACTGCCCAGAATGGACGCTGGGGCCCGGCGTGTGTGTGGCGAGCCTTCCAGTCAAATTATGTGGCTCCTCTTGGTCTCTGGGGACAAGGAAAGGACAGGGGCATCACCCCTTCACCCCTCCCACCCTCCACCCCACCCAAGAAACAGCTTTGTTCCCTGGGACCCATTCCTCTATGGGTGACATCATCTGCACACAGAGCCTGTTGTGTTCAGAATGTCTTCCTCCCCGTTAGGAGCCAAACGGGAGGCTCGGTGGGGAACTGGGGCTGGGGGCAGGGCAAGAGTCCCACAGACACCAGCAGGGGCTGCAGTGGGGGAGGGGGATCTTTCTAGGCTTTGAACACAGTCATCCTCCTGGATCCAAAGAATGACTCCGGAGAACTGGGAATATCGGTTAAAGCCAATACCCCTGTTGTCTGGGCCTCGGTTTACCCTTCGGTACACAGGGGCTGGGGCTAAGAACTTTTGAGCTCTGTAACTCATTGGATAGCAAAGGGCCAATTACCTTACACTGTAAAGAGTTTCTACAAATCAATAAGAAGAGATTCCCCCAAAGAAAACTAGGCAATGGGCATGAGCAGGCAATCCTTCCTCCCCCCGTGAAAACATTCCCTGATAGTTAACAATTTACAAGGAAGAAAATGTTTCAACACAGCAGCCATCGAAGGGCTGCAAGTAAAACCAACAGCAATATTGCTTTCAGTGATAAAGATGATCTCATACCTAGTGTATGGGGGTGGGGCGGGCACTCAGCCACAGGGGGAGGAGAAGGAACAGGCCCTACTTTCTTTCTAGAGGGTAACTTGTCATATGTAATGAAAGCCTCAGGACTTGTGGGCGGGCGAGTCCACTTCAATTCCGCTCCTAGGACTCTCTAGAAGGCAAGAATCACAGAGCTCTGCAAAGATAGTTTATCAAGGCATACAGTAGCCAGAGAAATAGTCTTAAAATGATAGATTATGCCACCTTCTTCCCCACGCCTCAACATGCTCCTAAGGTTTCTTTCTTTTCAGGTTTAGAATAAATCTAGCTCCGACCCTGTAGCCTGGCCCTGTTCTCTCTCCCTCTCACCCCCTTTAGCACCCTACTGGCTCCTTTCTGTTCCTTAAACATTCCAGGCCTGGTTCAGCCTCAGGACCTTTGCACTGGCTATTCCCTTTGCCTGGATACCCATATCCCTTGAATGGAAACCCAATGAGGGAGGGTCCCTGTATTCCTCACTGCTGGATTCTCAGCCTCTTTTTTTTTTTTTTTTTTTTTTTGACAGAGACAGAGACAGAGAGTCAGAGAGAAGGATTGATAGGGACAGACAGACAGGAAGGGAGAGAGATGAGAATCAACAATTTTTTGTTGTGGTACTTTAGTTGTTCATTGATTGCTTTCTCACATGTGCCTTGACTATGGGGCTACAGCAGACCGAGTAACCCCTTGCTCGAGCCAGTGACCTTGGGTCCAAGCTGGTGAGCTTTGCTCAAACCAGATGAGCCCGCACTCAAGCTGGCAACCTCGGGGTCTCAAACCTGGGTCCTCCGCATCCCAGTCCTATGCTCTATCCACTGCCCACCGCCCGGTCAGGCTGTTCAGCCTGACTCTTGACATCAATAGATGTTCACTGAATTAATGAACAGCTAAGAGCATGAGCTTTGAGGCTAAAAGAAGGTGTGGGTTTGAGTTCAGGTTCTACCACTGATTAGCTGTGTGACCTTAAGCAAGTTCCTCCACTTCTCTGAGCCTTGGGCTCCTCTGGTGGGAAGTACAAACAGAAGAACTGAAGAACTGCCCCCTGGCGCTTTTATCAGCATTAACTACAGTAAACCATATAAAATCTGGTGCAGAGTGAGCCCCTGAGAACTATTTGTGATAATTATGGGTGTTTCCAAGATATTATCTGTGATCGTCCTGCCGTGAGTTGAGGAAGCCCCTCTGTAGCATCCGTAGGATGTATCCACCAAAAGGATGATGTAGAAAACAACCTGTGGGTGTGGAAGGCGGTTAAAGAGACACTGCTTAACCACTCATTTCATCACTCTGGGCATGTAATGCATGCTCATAAAAACCTAGGCAACAAATAAAGAAAAGGTCTCCTATAGCTAACATTTCTCATCCAAATCTCATGCTATATTGAATGAGAAAAGCATAACAGCAATGAACTCACTTTTTTTTTAAACTCACTTTTAACAAATGAAATATATTATTAGTATGTACTCATAAGGGGAAAGCCTGTAGGATTTACAATAGAATGTGAAGGTTGAGTAGAAAAGACAATAGAAATGGCTGGTTTTTTCAGAGTCATCTTTGGCTGGTCTGTAGTTTCCTCATTGTCCTGATGGCCAACTATATATGTACGCATTACCATTTGCAATCAGAAAAAGCACATGTGACAGTTAATGGAACCTGCCATGCTCCTGCCTGCCACCATCTGGCTACTTGTTTCCCGTGGCCTTTTGAGAAGATCAGGTGTCCTATGTAGTCTTAGGCAGCTGGAGGGGGGGTGGTTGTGTCAGGACCCCAGAGTGAGCTCTGGTTCTCAGTAAACATTCAAGGATCGAAGGGGTTGGGGCCTGTGGTCCTGGGATTTGGCTCTATCCTAAGCAGAGTCCTAGCTCGGCAAGAAGAATGTGTTAGGCTAAACACACACTTGGAACTCAGGGTACCCTGGGTATCAATCAAGAGAAGAGCTTTAAAAGAAGCATAACCAATACCAAAACCAACTCATATTGGCTTCAAAAATAAGGGGAGTTCAGTGGTTCATGGACCTGAAAACCTAGGGCTCTATACCTTCAGGAATGGCTGGATCCAGGTGCCCAAATTTGTGCCTTCCAGAATTGTCAAGGCTCTGTTTTCCTCTGTACTTGTTCTGCTCGGGGGGCAGGCTTTCCAGATGTTGTGGCAAGATGACCCACCAGCAGCTCTAGGCTCATGCTCCAGTAGCTCAGCAATTCCACCAGACTCAGGGCTTTCTCTCCGGAAGCTCCAGAAAAAGTCACAAGGAGGACCTGATTGGCTAGAATTGGGTTTCCTGCTCTGAACCATGTACTGGATGCTGATTGGCTGGTCCTGGTTCACAAGATTATCTGGCCACCAATGGGATGGGGTCATCTCTACTAGAGTCCATGGACTGAGAGGGAATGAGGGGCTAGTCCCAGAGAGCAGAGCTCCTCACCAACAGCGTGTTGAAGGCTGTGTTCCATGAAGCACAAAAATGCCCTTTATCGGGTAGAGCGTCGGCCTAGCGTGCGGAGGACCTGGGTTCGATTCCCGGCCAGGGCACACAGGAGAAGCGCCCATTTGCTTCTCCACCCCTCCGCCGCGCTTTCCCTCTCTGTCTCTCTCTTCCCCTCCCGCAGCCAAGGCTCCATTGGAGCAAAGATGGCCCGGGCGCTGGGGATGGCTCTGTGGCCTCTGCCCCAGGCGCTAGAGTGGCTCTGGTCGCAACACGGCGACGCCCAGGATGGGCAGAGCATCGCCCCCTGGTGGGCAGAGCATCGCCCCTGGTGGGCGTGCCGGGTGGATCCCGGTCGGGCGCATGCGGGAGTCTGTCTGACTGTCTCTCCCTGTTTCCAGCTTCAGAAAAATGAAAAAAAAAAAAAAAAAAAAGCCCTTTATCGGGAAAGCTGAACCAGTCAGAACACCCTGTCTTTAGCTCTACTGAACAGCAGAAGAGGGCCCCACATGGGGGTGGGGGTGGGGAGTGGAGGAGTCCTGCCTGGAGACCCAAAGACATTGTTCAGCATTGGTATCCAGGCCTCAGTATCCCCATCAGTCAAGGAAGGTTGAGCTGGTTGAAGCCAACAGGTTTTGAGATGGTGCTGTGTACTTTTTGGATGAAATTATTGGGGTACAGCTGCCCTTCCCTTCCTGCTGACTTGGAATGATGTCTTCATGGACTCCAGTTTTTTGCTGTGATCCATGCTGGCAGGGGGATGATATCGTTTTTCCAGGAGGGGCCGGTTAGCTTGGCTGTCAGTGGAGTTTGGAGGCTATTTCTGGCAACGACTGAGGTGGATGAACATGTGGGGGTGGGAGGTGTCAGGGACACTTGGGAAGGAAACCTGAGCCGGACCTCATGCCCAGGGACTGGGAAGAAGGGCTGGTGCTACGGGCGAGGAGGGGTGGGGCCTCAGCAGCTGGCAGAGTAGCTGGTGGGACAGGAATGTCCCTTCTCCCCGCACCTGTCCCCAGGCTTGTGACCACTGACCCCATCCCACAAAAAGTCCCGGGGAGAAAGGCAAGGAGGGAAGCCTCCTCAGTGTCCACCAGGTACCGGCACCTAAGTTAGAGATTTTAGTAACAAACCATTTAGAGCCTGCCATGGACTAGGTGCTGTTTTAAGTGTTTACAAGGATCAGCTCAATCGAGCCTCACAACTGTATGAAAAAGGCGTGGCTATTAGCCTCCTTCTACCGATGGAGAATCTGTGGGAACCTCAGAGAGGTGAAGTGATTTGCCCAAGGACACACAGCCTGTGAGCAGTGGAGTCACAGCCAGCATCCGGGTGCTTGTAAGGGTGGGCAGGCTGGGCTCAGAGGCAAGGAAGGGTCAGGACACAAGTGCTGGTAAGCTAGAGATGGGAAGAAACTCAATCACCTTGGGAGGGAGGGTGGGCACCTGAGCAGGCAAGCTTTAAGATGGGCTTTGAAGGATCTGTGCAATTCGGATAGAATGAAATGTGCAAGGAAGGGTGTTCAAGCAGGATGGAGCAGCATAAGCAAAGACATTTGGGGCAGGGCCAGCCTGTGCCAGTGCTTTGTGGGTCATGCGGTCACTTGAGCAGTGGGCTGAGGGTGTGCCTTGAAAGTACCTCGAGGCCCGGAATCCCAGCATTTGCCAGAATAGCCAGGGGCGGCTGACCCCCACCCTTTGTTTGATCTCATGGGTTAGGAGGCGAAGCCTGGCAGTGTTGGGCCCCAGAGGCAGGACTGGAGGACGTGGAGGGGCAGGAGCTTCTCTCTGCCTTACACGGAGGAGCCTACACAGTCTGGAGGCTGTGGATGGACAGGAAGCCGGCCATTCCTTCCGTGAGCTGAGGAGAATGGCCTCTGTGTGAGCCACAACAAAAAGGCTTTTCTGCCAAGTCGGAGGGGGAGGAAGTGGCCAGCTCAGCCCCTGCCCCAGCCTGAAAGGAGGCTCTGTTGGTGGCCCTGGGGTCTTCGATGCCTGGAGTGGGGAGGGAAGGCCAGGGTGGGCAGGGGCCTCCTCCTCTCTGTCCAGTAGCACCAGGGTGGGGTGGGGCTGGGCTCTGTGAAGTCGATCCCTCTAGGTTCTAATGCCGGCACGGCCTCTTCCTAGCTGTGTGATCTTGGCCAAGTCACTTCACTTCTCTGAGCCCTTTCCCCACAATAAGTAAAAGGTCAGTGGAGAAACATGCACATCGACTGAGGTCGCCAAATGCCAGGCAGTGTCACCGGCACTTTATAGTCACCATCCTCCATCCATTTTCCCAGCAGCAGCCTGAGGTCGGTCGTGTTGTCCCCACCATCCAGGTTTCAGTTCTGGCAGCAGCAGGGCCGAAGCCCAGGATGTTTTAGACTCAAAAACGCCGCACCGTGCAAATGCAGAGGAAAGAGGCTGGAAGGAAACCCGCCAAGCCGGCAGCACCGGCGGGGGGAAATTCGGGTGTTTCTAGACTTCTTTTCTTTAGCTGTAATGTCTTAATCGTCTTACTTGGGAATTAGCAAAATATAAAGGCACCAAAGAAGCCGAGGGAATGGGGGATGTGAATTAGGTTATATCTGCGTTAATCAAGAAACTAATTTAGAGATGCGGGCTCCTGTTCAATGCTGGGGTAGCGGGGGCGTCCAGCTGAGGCTGCACGTCTCTTTGGGGGGGCTAAGGGGACAGGGCTGAGGCGCTCCCCCCCGCCCTCCCCAGGGACCTCCTTCACACGTCTGGGCCCCAGAGGGACCAGATGGGCTGTTCCTTCAGCCGCTGGTTTTCTTTGAGACTTCACCGGAGAGCTTGGGGTTGGGAGGCCCCTCAGGCAGTTTTCTGTGGGGCTGATGCCTCTGCCAAGTCCCGGTGAGACAGGCCCGTCAGCCTCTCCTTTCTCTTCCCTGTGCCCCCACGCTGCCCTCCACCTGCCTGGTGACGTCTGGGCTTCGGGGACACCCTAAGGTTTCAGCAGAAGGCAGACCTGGGTGGGGGCCCTGTGGTTTCTGCTGCAGAAACGCTGACAAGGTGGTGTCCGCCCCGGACCCCAGACCCCTGGCAAGGTCCCTGCGTGGGGGAAGCACACAGGCCGTTTCCTAGCTCAGCCTGAGAGGCCAGTGGGGCTTCCCAGGGCCAGCATTTCCTACTTTCGTCAGCCAGTTTTCAATACAAAGAGAGGAAAGGGTGGGATCGGGAGGGGCTGGGGAGGGGGTATACAGCTGTGGGGGCGGAGGGGGCCCAGAACAGGTTGGAGGACCCTGGCTGAGGAGTCGCGGAGGCCTGGCTCCATGGTTGGGTGGGACTCCGCTACAGCCGATTATTGCATTCCTGGGGGTGCAGGCCAGTGCCCAATAGGACGGCCCGAAGGACAGATGAGGGGTCCAGTTCTCACCCAGACCGGAGGGACAGCAGTGCTTGTCTCCTGGGCATCATCTGCACCCTGCCCAGGCCAAGCCTCTCTGCGGCTTCGAAGATGAGAGACAGATCTTGCCCCAGCAGAGCATGCGGTGAGGGGAACTTTTAGAGTCCGCGGTGGCACCGTTTCCCTTTCCTTCCTGACCAAGCTGCATCTTCGAGCTGCTCAGGACCCAGTCTGGATGGCTGGAGGGACAGGTGGCCTGGTTCTCTCACCCCTCTTGGGTGTGCAGGGCATGTGAGAGGCTGGATTGCCCTTTCTCACCATGAGTGAATGACAAGCATCTGCCCCACTCCATCCCTGTCCCACCCGGATGGGGCCACCCCCAGCCCCCTGCCATACCCTCCTCTAGTCTAGTGAGGGCAGCTGCCTGTCACTCTCCTCCCAGCTCCTCCCCTTCCAGGGCTGCTGGGAAGGGGCCCCCACAGAACTGGGAAGGAAGTCTCGTAGGTGTGAGAGCAAGTCCTCCAATCCCAGCTGGGACTCTGCCCAGTCACCTGCTGCCCCTCCAGCTGTAAGCTCCGGCCCAAGGCCTTGCACAAAGGAGGCCACACTCACCGGCCATACAATTTAATCAGTGCAGGTTATTTACAGAAAGAAACATAGGGGGGTGGACACGGACCCCCCTCCCTCCTTGGCTGGCTCTCTGGTTCTGAGGACGGAGGGGACAGTAGCTGCTGAACCTGCATTCGGGGCCAGCCCATGCGACGCCCCTCCCTCCAGGGGCCACGGGGGCTGTGGCTGTGGGGTGGCGGAGGGGACAGCCGCCGTACAGTACCATTTCCCACAGCACTCGCCTCTGCTTGCTTTAGGAACACAGGAGGAAGCGTCTCCACCCTCAGGGCTGAGCCCAGGAGCAGAGGAGTCTAGTCTCCCGGCCACCACAATGGGGTCCTGCTGGCCTCTCCCACTAGTGCCCTGGGGGACTGGGAGCCAGAGGGGAGGAGCCCTCCCTAAGCCTGGTACATGGTGGGCGGTGGGCACCCACACAGGTGGGCATACCCTGTGACACCCAGCACCCCAGCCAAGGCACCCATCAGCCCCCATCTCCTTGGGAGAGCCGCGACATGGGCAGCTGGAGCCCGAGGCGGTGGGGTTGAGACCCCTGAGGACAGTGATGTGGGTGAGCGAGGGGGGGATCAGGCCCAGGGGAGGAGCCCAGGTGGGTCACATAGCTCAGAGAAAACACAGACAGGGGGTTGGGGGCCCAGCCGAGAGGCGAGGCTCCTGGGAGGAGGGGACGTGGCAGACCCCCTTTGGTCCTTGGTAAGGCGGGCCCAAAACCCCTTCTCCAGAGAGAACAGGAGGCACGGGCTCCAGGGGCACAGGGGGAGCTGGGGGCTGCTGGCCCTTCTGCTGGCCGGGGGCGGGGTAGGGCTCGTAGGCACAAGGGGCCCGGGCTGCTGGGGTTCCTAGAGGTTGGCTGAGAAGGAACCAAAACTCAACGTGGACTCACAGCTGGGGGCCACTTCCCCCTCTGTCTCCCCGACCTGGGGCACCCCGGTACTAAAGCAGGGAGAAAAAGACAGGTGGGTGGAGACCAATTAGGACCTACTGGTCTCCAAAGGCAACAGAGCTCACGGTTCTGGCCACAGGGCTCAGGCTGCAGAGGGCCCAGGACGGGAAGAACCCCCACACCTTGTCAGCCACTCTCCCACCTGGGCCTCTGACTCTCTAACCTGCTGGCTGAGGCCACAGCAGAGGTGGGTAAGGGCCTAATTCCCTGTCTGGAGCAAAACTCCATTTAGAAAGCTCTAACCCACCGCCCCGAGGACTGCCTCTGGCCAGGAAAGTAGAAACCAATGCTCAGTTAGTGTGCAAAAATAAAAAATAAAAAATAAACCCAAAAAACAAAAAAAACCCTGGGCATAAATAAACAATGGGGGCAGGGCTGGCAGGGATGTCGGAGGGCCTGGGGCAGAGGAAGCCAGCAAAGGCTCGCGCTGGGGGCCCCTGGCAGACCCGCGGGCAGGCCAGCCGGGCCCCTAGCACCGTGAGGCAGGAGCCGCGGTCAGACCCACTCCTGCAGAGAGCGCTTGCAGTACAGGAGCATGCGGGGCGCGCCCTTGCGCTGCATCTGCACCAGGGCGTAGGTCAGGCCCAGGATGCACAGGAGCAGCAGCAGCGGCGGCACCAGCACCATCACCATGTTCACCGTCCGAGTCACCTCCTCCATCTGCACCACCACGCGGCTGCCCCCGTCCTCGTCCGTCCCTGCCCCAGAGTCCCCTTCCCCGGCGCCCGGGTCAGCCTCACGGCCCTCATCACCCTCCTGGCTGTCACCGCCTGCCCCGGGCTCCGCATCCCCATCGGGGTTGAAGGGCGGACGGGCCACGTCGGGCCACCGGGGGCCCGGTTCTTCGCAGCCCATGAAGTCCCGCAGGATGGACTTGGGGTAGCCGGGCTCCATGCGCAGGCGCTCGTTGTCGAACTTCCAATACTTGGTGCCTTTGTAGAAGTAGGTGTAGGCTGAGGGGGCAGCAAGCAGGACAGAGTGGTGTCAGGCCTGGGGCCCCCCGCAGAAGATCAGAACATGCTGAGGGAGCCCTCGCTCTAAAACACCCCCCTTTTGACTTGCTTCCCTGAGCATTTTCAAATCTGCCCCTTCTCGACTTACAGGAAAGTCTCCAGACCAGCTCGGAGAGGGGCAGGGTTTTAGGTCAAGGGCACCCCCCCCCCCCCCCCGCAGGATACTGTGCTTCGTGGCTGGACTGACATGGACGAGGGCACTGCCCGGGGGAAGGGTCCTACAGCCTGCTGGGTTGGAGGCTGTGGTCAGGGGACCCTGCTACCCTGTCCCGGGATTGGATCACCCCACACTAGACAGGCCAGCGTCTCGTTCAAGGCCGCACAGCCAGCCTGCCGCGGACCTGGAGCAGAGCCCGACATTGCCTTGGCCCAGCTCTCTGGCTGCGGGCATCTTGCCACGTCCCATCAACCCCAGGAAGGGCCAGGTTTGAATCATGGGGCGAGTCCACGCTCCGCTGAGCACAGTGAGATCGCAGCGGCTGCAGAGCGAAGCCATCACACACAGCAGTAGTGTGACCCGGCCGAGCACTGGCAAAGCCCACGGGGTCTCCCCTGAGCCTAGGGCCTGGAAGCTAAGAATCAGGACTTTTCGTAAACTCACGAGAGAGTACGCTGGAGAAATAAAAGCCGCAGCTTCCTGTCGCTCAGTTACAAGGACAGAGGTCAGATTTCCCTCTCAGGCAGGTCAGTGAGCACCCTGGGAGGACTCTCATCCCACCACTCTGAGCCAACTCAGGCCTGAGGCCCCCTGTAGGCTGTCTGGGGACAGCTGGACTACTCTGCGGGGAGCAGGACAGTGCCGAGGGCCAGCTCTGGGCACAGGTGGCCCTGCGGTGGACTCCTGACTACACGACTTCCTTGCTATGGGACTTGGGGCCCTTTACTTAAGCTCTGTGGTTTAGATTGGCCACCTAGAAAACAAGAGTGGTGATGTGACGATGCGGGGAGACCAGGGGAGTGCTCTAGAAGCTCCCAGCAGCCCAGGCCTGACACAGCTGCGCCCCCCATCCATGCCATCGTAATGTCTGATGGGCTCAGGTGAGCCCCGACCCCTGTGCGTGGAGGAGGGGAATGGTGGGGGTGGGCAGACTGCAGGGTGCTGGCCTGGGGGGTACCTGCATCGTTGCTCAGGAAGGCCCCTTTGGGGGACACGGGGATCCCCTGCCAGACACTGATGGGCTTGGGGTAGCCGGGGTCTCCTCGTTGTGTCTCCTCATTGAAGCGCCAGTACCTGTGACCAGAAACACCAGGCTGTGGGCCTGCTCGGGCCTGGAGTCTGTCCCCCACTGGTAGTGGGTTCTCTCGGCATAGGCTTGGGAGTAGGAGGGTCTGGGGGCGGCCTTTTCCCTTCAGGGGGTGGGGCACTCACCTGTCCTCTTGGAAGAAGAAGGTGTGCCCTGTGGGCTCCCACCAGATGGCCGTGTCGATGCGGTCGTAGGGGATGCCCAGGCCGTAGCTGGTCAGTGGCTGTGGGTAGCCGGGCTCCAGGTTTGCTTCCCGGAAGAGCCAGTAGCGGTCACCTGTGGGAGGAGGCGGGGTGGGTGAGGATGGCATTGAGGCTGGGGGGAGGGCAGGGAGGGGGCACAGGAATGCTATTCTGGGCCTACAGATCTGTTCACATTCACTGTCATCCTTATTAAACACACATACACACACCATCACACTTACACCCTTGTACACCGGGCAGGCACTGACATGTCCATGACAGTACACAGTGAACTCCCCTTTGTGTCACACCTACTCTGTACTCATGGACAGCTGTGTTTGCACACTCATTTACACAGATACATGTCACCCGCTCACACCTGTACGCACACCACACACAGTCACACTACACGTGGGTCTGCATTCCCGTGTGAACGTTCACCCCCCCCAACAGGTCTTGTAGAGAGGAAAGGTGGGAAGTTCTGCCCAGCCTCTGGGTCTGGGGGCTGTTCCCCAAGGCAACCCGGTGCATGGCCCAGGACTCCCCACTTTTAGTGTGGGTCCAGCCCTGTCCTTGGAGAGCTCCTGACTCATTGAAACTCAGGCCGGGGAGAAGGGGGGGGACACAGCTGATCAGGGGTTCTGCCCAGCTGGGTTAGAGGTCAGGGTAGGGAGGCTGCCCAGCCCCCCCCCTCCCCCAGCTCACCTTTGAAGAAGACAAAACGCCCATCTTGGCGCTCATAGGCAGCACTGATGTCACTGGGCAGACCGCGCCAGAAGTGCCCGATGGGCATAGGATAGTTGTCCAGGACGCGGTTGTGCCGGACCCGCCAGAACCAGCGGCCCTGGGGAGGGTGTGGGTGTGAGCGGGCAGAGCGTGCACACCGCCTCGGCCTGGGAGAGGGGCCGCTTGGGACCGTCCCTCCTGGAGCAGGGAAGGCCCACAGAAGGCCACTGAGATCCTGGGGGCAGCACCAGGGAGAGAGCCCCCTGGGCAGAAGGGGCGGGCGGGTGGGGCAGACCCCTGGCTGGCTGTTTGACTCCAGGGAAACCCCTCAGTCCTCAGGGTGCTTGCTCCTCAGTCTAGAGCAGGCGTCCCCAAACTATGGCCCGCGGGCCGCATGCAGCCCCCTGAGGCCATTTATCCGGCCCCCGCCGCACTTCCGGAAGGGGCACCTCTTTCATTGGTGGTCAGTGAGAGGAGCACTGTATGTGGTGGCCCTCCAACGGTCTGAGGGACACTGAACTGGCCCCCTGTGTAAAAAGTTTGGGGACCCCTGGTCTAGAGTCTGATGGCTTCCCAGGGACTGCTCACTGCAGGGAGGGGGTGCAGGGGAGCCAGGCGGGGCCAGGCTCTGGGGTGGGGTGGGGGTACTCTCCTGCTCTGAGGGCACGGGCAGGGGTCAGACCTTGAACACGAACATCTCCCCACGCAGCATGGCCACTGTGTCAAAGTCTCCGTCGCAGATGTTGGGGCCATATTGGTCAGGCCGCTCCGTGGCTCCGGGCTGCACTGGGGGGCCTGGTTTCGGGGGCCGCTCTGGCTTCCCGCCTGGGGGTGGAGGATGGGGGGGCCTGGGGGGCCGGTGGTCTGGACGGCCTGGTCGCCGGGGTGTCACAGTGGGGAGGGGCCGGGTGGGCTGTGGCTGACCGTCCGGGGTGCCTGTAGAGCCCGGGGAGGGGGAACAGGAAGTGAAGAGGAAGCCCCGGAAACTGGCTGGGACTCCAGCCTGTCCTCCCCGGAACCCTGGACCCCAGGGCCCTGGCCTGGAGGAACATGTGCCCCAGGGGAAGGGCCCCCCGCCCCCGGGGAAAGGCCCTGTCGGTCCATGGTCCACAACAAACCCGCCCTCAACCCGCCCCCCCATCCCTCTCAGTAGGACCTCCGTCCTTCTCCACAGAACCTCCTCATCGACCTTCCCACACTGGGCTTAGGTCCCTGTGCCCCTGAGGTGGCCCTTCTCCATTTCCCCTTGGGGACATCCCCCCAGGATACTAGGCTGTTCCCCTGGGGGGTCCGGGAACATTCAGGGGACACACACAGAGAGAAGAACATGGTTCTGCGAACTCTGCCAAGTTCCACTCTTATTACTGGGTTGCTAGGGACACAGCGAGGCAGTGCCTGTCATGTGCCAGCCAGGTGCGACTGCCAGCACAGCGAGGGGCTTGGTGTGGACACTGAGCACAGGCCCTGACCTTCCAAACTGCCCTCAAGGGACCTCACTCCTGGAGGCTTTCTTGGTTGGGGGCTGGGTGTGTGTGTGTGGGGGGTGCCACCTGGCTGAGAACCACGGGGAAGTGAAAAGCCAACAACAGGCAGCGGAGAGTCTGGGGCAGAGTTGGGCTGGGAGCGACAGTAGGCGGAATGGGGTCCTGGAACCCCAGAGGCACCTTTGGTCTAATAATGTCACTGAGGCTGAGGAGGAGAGGGGGTCAGAGACGGGATCTGGGGCCACCTGTGTCCCCTTGCAGACCCCAGCCTGGAGTCACGCTGAGAGCTCCGGGTGTAGGCCCCGGGTCACTCAGCCAGCCCTGAGTTTGGCTCTAGCACCACCTGAGTGATGCGGAGGACAAGTAAGTGTTCTTCTCGGGGCCCCAGTCTCTCATCTACAGACCTACAGACAGGACGGCAGTAGCGCCGATGCCTCCCAGGGCTGGGGGTGGAGGGCGGCCCCGCAGGGCCCACTGCCCGCGCCCGGGCCGCCCCGCAGGGCCCACCCACCGTCCACCTGCGCCCGGGCCGCCCCGCAGAGCCCACCGCCCGCGCCTGGGCCGCCCTACAAGGCCCACCCACCGCCCGCGCCCGGGCCGCCCCCGCAGAGCCCACCCACCGCCCGCGCCGCCCCCGCAGGGCCCACCCACCGCCCGCGCCCGGGCCATCCACTCACCGTAGAGCTGCTGGATGCCCCGGAGGTCGTCCTCGGGCAGCTGGAAGTGGTCAATGTCCATCCACTGGTAGAAGGGCGCCATGATGGCGCTGGGGTTGCTGGAGTGCTCCAGCCCCAGCGCGTGGCCCAGCTCGTGCACCGCCACCAGGAAGAGGCTGTTCCCTGCAGCGGGGCCAGCGGCACCGTCAGCTCTGGGCCGGCCCAGGGCCGGTGTGGCCACTCCACACTGTGGGATGAGGCTTCTAGGGAGCCCTCCCTCCCTGGCTTAACTTTTCTAAGCGGCTGAGCTGCCCTGATTTCTGCGCCTCAAACTTTCCCATCTGAGAAATGGGTACCATGCTCCCTTCTCTTTCCTAACACCCCTTGAAGATGAGGAACAACAGCTTGAGACCAAGGGTCAGTGCTCCAGAGAGCCGCGCAGGGGAAGCTCGCCCCTCCCAACCCGGCCGTCCCAGCTCGGCCTCCCCCCGCCCTCGTCCTGGCTGCTGCTCTCACCGTGCATGTCCGTGCTAGAGAAGGTCCAAGGCTCATCGGCGTCGAAATGGGTGTCCCCACCCAGACCGGGGCCGGGGAAGTAGGCGTGGGCCAGAAAGCCACCCGTGCCATCAAAGGGTGAGCTGTCACCATGGAAGCCAGAGGCAAAGAGGACCATGATGTCAGCCTCCTTCTGCCTCCGCAGCCGGATGTCCTGGTAGGGCACCTCCTGGAAGACCAGCGGGGTGGCCTGCTCCCACACGCGGAAGGCCCTGCGCACCGCCTCCAGCGAGTGGTACCAGCCCAGCTTCTCCGTGTAGTTCTGGATGCTGCAGGGGGTGGGGAGACACCCAGTGAACCCAGGGCCGGGGGCCACTGCTCACTGCTGGCACCCACTGGGCTGGAGGCTGAGACACGTGGTCCCAAGGAACGCACATAGGATCTTGGCTGGGTCACTGACAATGTCATCCATGAGTTTACTTGGAGGTGCATTTGAAAAAGAGAATTAACAGGTCAAATTCTGGAGTTCACTAGGATATCACCAAATAAAGTGGCATCGTGACAAATAGGCCTATTTTCAGTAAGAAAAAAAAAAGTAAATAAATAAAAATACGGGGAATACGTTGCTGAAAGACCTAGAAAGAGTGGTGCTCATGCCTGAGCTTTGGGGAACACAGGGCCAGCAGATCTGAGTGTCGGGAGCTAGGGTCAGGCTGAGGTCAAGCCTGGGCTTTAATACTGTCTGTGTGACCCTGGGCAAGTGAGTTAGTCTCTCTGAATTTGAGACTTTTCATCTGTAAAACAGGCAAAGGAGGGTAGTGCTTTCATCATGGCGTCCCTGGGACAAAGAAATGAATTAACTCATGTAGAACACATGTCCCTGAGCCTGCATGTGACGGGGCGTGAGGAGGCCTGCTATCGCCCGTGGAAATCAACGTGAGCGCCTGTGAGCTGGACAGAGAGCTCCGGGACAGCTGGTCCGGCTGTGTGCTCACTCCGGGTGCCTGGGGTCTAGGAGGCCGTGGGAGCCACTCCTCCTCGGGAGACGGAGCTGGGGGGGGGGGGGGCAGCGCGGCTGGACAGACACAGGAAGCGGAGCCTTTGGGGACCACCACGTGCTCGGGGCGCGGGGGCGTGTCTTGCCCAAGGACTCGGCACAAAGGAGGAGGGTGCCTGAGGGTTTGCGCAGGTGACCTGCTGCCCGCCCACTGACACATACCTGGATTCTGGCCCTGCTGCCCTCCCCCACACTTGGTGCCTGAAATCCCGTTCTGCACCGTGGAGGCTCCACATGGGTACCGGTACACGTGCAGGAACCCAGTGAGGACAGCCCAGGCAGCTGGTGAGGGTGGGGGGAGGGAGGAGGAAAGGGGGGAGGGGGAAAGGAAGGAGGAGAGAGCGGAAGCAGCGCCAGGGGTCCTGACCTCTCTGAGGGAGACAGTGCAGCATCGTGGAGGGGGGGGGGGGGTTACAGTGAGTTTGGACTATCTATACGGGACACCCTGGGGGGTCTGCTGGGAAAGGAAACCTTCCAGACGAGTCCACTGGGAAGCCCGAAGCCTCAGAGCAGGTGGTGGGGACGATGCCCAGGGAGGGATGCCACCCTGGGAAGCTGGGGTGCCCACCTGAAGGTCAGGTGGGGGTTGTTCCACTTCCTGCCGGTGAGGGCATAGCGCTTCCGCCGCCGCCGCAGATTGGCCTTCACACGCACCCCAAACTGATCTGGCACCCCACAGCGGGGCCGCTTCATCCACCTGGGTCACAGGCATGGAGGCGTGAACACAGGGCCTCCTCCAGGCAGTCCACCTCCCTCCACCCTCCTGCCTCTGGCCTTTAGTGGCCTCTTAGGCGTGGTGGGAGACTAGCAAAGCTTCAGCTTCCTCACCAGGAATGATCTTGTACTGGAAAACTAGATGCCCATCGGTGGCTCTGCAAAGGTGAGCCCCTTGTCACCAGAGTCACCCAGAAATGGGACAGTTACTTCTGGGCATGCTCATCAAGGATGTGGCTTTGGGTCATATCCCCTCTGTCAGATTCAGAGCAAGGTCTAATTAGGCTGTCCCATCCAGGGGATGCGGGCTGTGTCCCCCCACTCCCATTCCCGCGGCAGACATCACTAATCAATCCTGTGCTCCTTGTGGCCAACCTGGAATTCAGCCTCAGGAGCTTTCTCAGCCCACGGCCACTCCCAACCAATCAGAGCTAGCAGGGAGGGTCAAACCATTTGTTATCTCTTATCTAACATGCGGAGGCCTCACTAGAGCAGGCCAGAAGGAGGACAGTGCCCGTGGAGTGTGGGAAGAGCCCGACTGAGGGACTCACGCCTTGGTCTCTTCGTCGAGCACGCCAGTAACAGGGATCCCGTAGAAGCGCTGCATTTCGGCGAGGGCTGAGGCCAGGATCTGGGCCGAGCGCATGGTGGACATGTGGCGGCTGGGCTGGGGCAGGTAGCCGTAAAGCCGCAGCCAGTTCTGCAAAGGAGAGACCCCGGCGGTCAGCAGGGCCTGGCACAGCTGGCTCCCGTCACATACAGCCCGCATCAGACCGCTGCCCACCACCATCGCCCCAGAGCCACACCATCTCCCTGCTTTCACCTCCTGCGGTTGGTTTTCCAAGAGCCAGAGCAGGAAGCCTTACAAGTCAGGGCTGGTCTCAAGGGTTTCTCATCTCAGAGGAAAAGCCAGTTTTTACAGAAGTCACAGGCCCTCACTACTTGACCTCACTTCAGCTCTCAGACCACTCCTCCCATCCACCCAGCCAGCCAGCCAGGCACTCTCCTGCCTCAGGCCCTTTGCACTTGCTGCTCTCTCCCAGATATCTGCATGGCCCATACCCCTGTTTTCTTCGGGTCTCTGTTGCACCCCCTCTCCTCCCTCCTTGCACCTGTCACCATCTGACACCATATTTCACTAAGGGGTTTATCAGTTGTCTCCCCCACTAGGATGACAGGAGAGGGTCCCTAATGAGCCATGCTGACTTGTGCTAAGAAAGGGGTCTCTGACCTGCTCACTTTATGTCCCCAAGGCCATGAGAGCATGATGAGCACTGTGGGAGGCAGTTGGCACAGAGGCCAGGGACTTCTGTGAGCCTTGGCCACTTGGAAGTGCATCCTTTGTACCTTTCCTGGCCCACCCTGGGTGTCTGGGTGCCCCTGAAGGCCTACTCTCTGAAAGGCCCCGGCATGTGAGGGCCCCCCAGGCAGGATGGTGACCGGACATGGTGGTGCCTCTGGGCTCATGGCCATGTGTCAGCTGGCCAGGGCCACGCCCACAGCTGTCTGCCACCGGTGTCATAGCCGACTTCTCAGGTACTTGCTCCCTCAGTGCCACCTGTCAGCACAGCCCTGGCACTCAGCCAGGCCTCCGGTGTATGTGGAGGGACTGCCACATCCCCGGGCACAGCAGCGCCCAGACTGCCGCCGGAGGGAGCGGCTGCTGAGCCCAAGAGGGCAGTGCAGACCCGGCCAGAGCCGCGAGGTCTCTCAGGGCCCGGCAGCCAGCTACAGAACCGGCAGGCAGAGGAGCCACCATGGCTCTGGGGACAGGCAGGGCTGGGGACATAGCCCGCGAAGCCACTTCTGAGGGGTGGCTCTGTTATACGAGGGCCGACCTCACATCAGGGCTTTCTGTGAGGACTGAATGGGGACGTCCACACTCCTGCTTGCACTGTGCTGGGCAGAGGAACGTACTCAGTGAACGTGTCATCAATGCCAGGCCGGGGGACCGTGTGGCTGTCGCCAGAGTGGCAGGATTTTGCTTCTACCGATAGTATTGAGGGTTTCAGGCTCCAACAGGACCTGAGGGCAGGGCAGCTGAGGGAGGCATGTGGCCTCCTCTGCCAGCCCAGCTCCGCCGTCTGGCCTGGGGGACCTTCCCTCCTCACCATCAGACACGGGCACTGTCACGGGCACCTCCCCTCAGCTCCTGTTCTTCCCAAGCACGAGAAACCTTTCCTGAAGTTCCTGTGTGTGTGTGTGGGCGCTGCTCCCCACCCTTAATGCACAAGGTTTTCCTGGAGCAGTTTGGAGAGAGATCTAGAAGGTCAGGCCGTGGCTCCAGCAGGGAAAGGGATCCAGCCGGAGGTGGGTGCCTGCTGCTGGCAGATGAGGGCACCTGACATCACTTATTTGCATAAGGTAAAAATATCTCAGGGAGCTCAATCACAGGCCACCGAGGGGCTGATTAGCAGTGTCTGCAGAGTGACAGGGCGAGGGCAAGGAGGGGGGGCCCGGGCTGGGGCCCAGGGGAGGGAAGAGCAGGGGGCTGAGCCTGCCTGCAGGGAAGGGCTCCGGAGCCCGGCAGCGGGCATGGGCAGGGGGCTGAGCCTGCGGAGCCCGGCAGCGGGCACGGGCAGGGGGCTGAGCCTGTGGAGCCCGGCAGCGGGCACGGGCAGGGGGCTGAGCCTGCCTGCAGGGAAGGGCTCCGGAGCCCAGCAGCGGGCATGGGCAGGGGGCTGAGCCTGCGGAGCCCGGCAGCGGGCACGGGCAGGGGGCTGAGCCTGCGGAGCCCGGCAGCGGGCACGGGCAGGGGGCTGAGCCTGCCTGCAGGGAAGGGCTCCGGAGCCCGGCAGTGGGCACGGGCAGGGGGCTGAGCCTCCGGAGCCCGGCAGCGGGCACGGGCAGGGGGCTGAGCCTGCGGAGCCCAGCAGCGGGCACGGGCAGGGGGCTGAGCCTGCCTGCAGGGAAGGGCTCCGGAGCCCGGCAGCAGGCACGGGCAGGGGGCTGAGCCTGCCTGCGGGGAAGGGCTCCGGAGCCCGGCAGCGGGCACGGGCAGGGGGCTGAGCCTGCGGAGCCCGGCAGTGGGCACGGGCAGGGGGCTGAGCCTGCCTGCGGGGAAGGGCTCCGGAGCCCGGCAGCGGGCACGGGCAGGGGGCTGGGCCTGCCTGCGGGGGAGGGCTCCGGAGCCCAGGAGCGGGCACGGGCAGGGGGCTGGGCCTGCCTGCGGGGGAGGGCTCCGGAGCCCAGGAGCGGGCACGGGCAGGGGGCTGGGCCTGCCTGCGGGGAAGGGCTCTGGAGCCCGGCAGCGGGCACGGGCAGGGGGCTGGACCTGCCTGCAGGGAAGGGCTCTGGAGCCCAGGAGCGGGCATGGGCAGGGGGCTGGGCCTGCCTGCAGGGAAGGGCTCCGGAGCCCGGCAGCAGGCATGGGCAGGGGCCCTTTAATTCTGGGGGTAGTTCAGGCCTGATGGGAAGGTCCCAGGGGCACCTGTGGACCCTCCTTCACATAGATGAGCACACTTTAGTCTCAGGAAAGCCAAGAGCTTCCATCTCAGGGTCAGCCAAGCCTTGGACCCTCTGCTCCTGGTGACAAATGCCCCCTGGTGCCCCAGGGTGAGAAGCAGAAGCTGAGGCGGGTGGCAGGGGCGGGTGAGCAGTAACAATTTTGGCCCTGATCACCCAAACGTCCAGACGCCAAGGTGAAGAAACTGACGGAGCATGCCTCATGGACCAACAGGCGCTTGGGGCTGGCCACCAGGTGACAGTCCGTCTACACCACCCATGTAGGGCTGTGGGCTTTTCCCTTCCCCAGGGTCCAGGAGGGAGTTTCTTGCACCCCACTGCTGTGCTGAGTGTGAGACCCCAGGAGGTGAGGACGTGGAGGGAAGAGAGCATGGGAGACGGTGCAGAGTGGGCTTCCTGCATCCTCAGCCCCGGATTCCTGGGACAAACGTGGGGAGCGATTTCCAAGGTCATGACTGACCTCTTAGAGTCCAAGGAGGGCAGGAGCTGTGTCCAGCCTCTTGCTACTCCTGCTGGTGAGTGACTATAAAGACTGTCCCTTCTACAAGGTGCCTCCTTTTCCTCCCTCTCACCTAGTCTCACAGGTGGAGTGCTAAGCACAGGAAGCTATTTCTCAAGTGGGGAAACTGAGGCTTGGGAGGTCAGTAAGCAGCAGAACAGGGTAACTTCCTGCATGAGGGACACTGTCCAGTGGGCGGCAGAGAAGGTTCCAAAGAGAGCTCGGGGCCTTGAGGGCCCTCCTGCCTGCAGCCCACCCTGAAGACCCCTCCAGTCCTTGTTCTTTCAGCCATCTTCCCTGAACCATAAAGATGTATAAGTGCTTCAGGTGAGTGGCTGGCCCCAGGCAAGGAGATCCGTGGGGCCACGAGGAGTCTGAGGGGCATCCCTGGCCCCCTGCCCTTGGGAGAGGCCACCAATGCAGCAGCGGAGGGCTGAGATCTGCCATGGGGCTGGCCATCCGCTCGTCCTTCCATTGAGTGCTTACAAGAACCCATTTCCATCCAACAGTGAGGTTCAGAGAGGGTGACTGGCCCACCCAGGGTGGCACAGCTGCTCTGGCTAGAGCCCACAAGCAGTACCACTGGACCGGGCTGTCTGTGAAGGAACACCAGCTCCTCTTGGCCTGAGTCTGGGGACACTGGGCTCTGGCCCTTCCCAGGAACGGTGCCCGGCTCAGCACTGGGGGAGGGCGTCTAATTCTCCCCACGCTCCGCGTCTCTGGCTGGGCCTGGGCGCTGGGCCATACCAGCAGGGCTGCCCCCCCAGGACTGCCGAGACAATGCCAAGGCAGGCCCGCAGAGGGTGTGTCTGAGAAGGCGCTTCCAGATGGATCAATAGTGTGCATTAAGCACGCCGCGGGGGCAGGAGGCTGCTGCTGTCTGCACAGCCCGCTCCTCCGGGCAGCTCCCTGGGCTCAGATCCCTGGGGCCCCTCCCGCCCCCAGGCCTTATCAGACCCTGTGCGATAAGGACAATCTCTGCTGGGCTCTGCTTTGCTTCTGTCACCCACAGCTCTCTGTGCAGTCCAAGCAGGCTCTGGCAGGGCTGCCCAGACAGGCACAAAGGGTGTCTTGTCAGGCCTGCTGGTGATGAACAGAACTTTCGGGGCACTGCGAGGTCCTCACTGTGTCCATCTCCCCACCCGGTGTCACAGTCTGAGGGCTCCTGGGAGCAGCCCAAGGCCATGCCGGGCACGAAGAGGGTGCTGAATGGGACAATGAGCCAGGGGAGCCACAGACCCAGCAGAGGCACGGCACGCACTCCACCTGGGCCCACCTCGTCCAGAAGGTCTGGGTCAGGAGCCCAGGGAACAGCTAGGTGACCCTGAGCAGGCCTAGCCTCCCCCAGTCTCAGGCTGGAAGGAACCTCAAAGCCAGCAAGTCCAGCTACTGCCTTGGGCCACAGCTGGGCCAGGGACCCCTCAGGCCTGCCCCCTGCCTCACTGCCACTTAGGTAGCTCATTCCAGCTTTGGGCAGCGTGACTATTAGCTCTTCCTCCGGCTGAGCAGGACTCTGCCTCAGTGACACCTGCCCCTTGGTCCTGATTGCTTGTCCAAAGAACAAGCCTTCGAGTATTGGAAGACGCTAAGACAAGTCCCTTGACCCCTCCTTTGCAAATTGGGGTCAAAATTTTCACTCCCCACCTGCCGCACAGGGGTGCCAGCACATGACATAACCAACCCCAAGGCCAGTGACAAAGGGGCCACCAGGGCAGGTCGCCCCATTCCTGGTGGATCATCTACTCCCTTTAAAGGCAGCAGGGTCCATATTGAAGCAGTTCTAGAACTGCCCTTCACCCTGGGAAAGCTGCAGGTGGGGGAAAGGGCTGCGGGGGTGGAGGGTGGGCGGGGCTGTGCAGCAGGAAGGCCTGCACATCACGTGTTCCTGCTCCTCCTCCCTGGTGGCCTCCCAGCCTGCCTGGCCTTCCTTAACCTGGAGGAAGAAACAGTGGGTCCTCTGGCCAGTGGGCGGGCAGGGCAGGGTGAAAGCCCTGTTTGCTGAGGTTTCAGGTTGGCTGGCAGCCTGGCCTGGGGCCTCACCTGGAAACCCCCACCGGTGTTGTCTCCTAGATGGGGATGTCTGCAGGGCAGAGCCTGGGTGGCTGGCTGCATAGGTGAGGGGGTGGGTTCCAGGCTCAATCAGCCCCCCCCCCCCACTTCCACAGGATGACACCCTGGGCTCTGACCTGTAGCCTTTAACCCACAGGGCGGCTGGGAGCTCAGGCTCCAGGCCAGACTGGCTTCAAATTGCAGCTGTGCCACCCCCTGCCTGGGGGATTTCTCTCCCCTCACAGTCTCAGTTTCCACTTCTGTACAATGGGATGATAGCACCTACACTTAGAGAGTCATTACCAACATTAAAACGGAACCTGCTTACAAAGCTCCCTGAGGCTGTGCTCAGGATATGGAATCAAACACATTGAAGGTGCTAAAAACAGCACCGGATCCCATTGGGCCCAGGTGAGGGCCACTGCACATGGCGGTCAGCATCTTACACACAGGCCTACCGAGTCTCCCCAATAACTCCATCCAGTAGATGCTATTACCATTCTCATTTTGTAGATAGGGAAACTGAGGCCTAGGTGGGTTCAATGAGCTGCCCAATAGCTCAATGCCATTTGCTCCCACTGTCACTGTGTTTTGTCACCATTTTGCAAGCCCTTCCCATATCCCAGGTGCCATGCCCACAAGTACTGGGCATGAAGCTGGGCTCGTGCCACTCTAGGGTTGCAGTCGCTCCCGGTAGAAGGGCGAGGTGGTGCCCAGGGCTAAGGGCCAGCTTGGAGAGCCGATCCGGACCCTGGTTTCCAGGTGCCATGGCTCCAGCAGCTCAACCCTCCGGTGGCAGCGGGCTGGGGGGCATCGCCCCAGGCTGGCTTATGGCTGGGACCCAGGTCCTCATCTGTCTGCTGAGACTCTGAGGGTGAGCTGGGTCTTGTTTGTTTCCTGCTGTCCCCACACGGGGAATGGGATCTGGCGGGAGGCATCCCTCCCTGTCTCTCCGATCCATGCCCAGCTAGCTCTTCTTGCCTTGGGCTATACGTTCTGTGCTCCCTCCCCCAAAGGGTCCAGGCACCCTAAGAACCAGTGCCTTTCTGGGGAGTGGCCTCATATGAGCCCTAACTCAGGGGGCTTGTCTGGCCAGAAGGCACCTATTGTGTGTGCTGCAGGCCTGGAGTGTCCGGCCACCGTTAGGGTCCTAGGTCTCACATTAATCTGTGGAGATGTCCTAGGATGCTTACTGGGATGGAGAAGTAGCCAAGCAGAGAGCCCCCGGACGCCCTCTGCTTCTGCTGACTGAGAGAACGCACCTCCTCGCCCAAGGCAGAGCCAGCCATGAGGCTCAGCCCCTGCCTGTGGGGGGCTGGTTGGCAGTGTGGGCCACGTAAATCTTGGGACCAGACTGAAGATGCCAACTATCTTAGTCCATTCAGGCTGCTGTTAACAAAAATACCATAAGCTGGGTAGCTTATGACAACGGACACTTATTTCTCACAGTTCTGGAGGCTGGAAGTCTAAGATCGGGGCGCCTGCAGGGTCAGGTGCTGGTGAAGGCCTGCTTCCTGGTTGCAAACTGCCGACTTCTTGTGTCCTCACGTGGCGAAAGGGACAAAGAGCTTTCCTGAGCAGCTTTTATAAGAGCACTGATCTCATTCATGACGGCTCTGGACTCTTCACCTAATCACCTCCCAAAGGTCCTAATATCGTCAATTTGGGAGTTAGGCTTCAACATATGAATTTTGGGGGGGGGGGGGCGGGGAGGAGGTACAAACATTCTATCTAGAGAACCAATTTTAATCTCCAGTGGGGAGGCTCCCCGCAGTGACCACCACAGTTGGCCTCATGCAGAAGTCAAGCTCTCAGCTGGACAGAGGTGCCCATGGCAGGGAACATCTGGATCAGCAATGAAATGGGGATGGAGGAGGTAGCCAGAACCCAGCACTTAGCAGGGAGGGGCTGCTCTGTTCCTGGCAGCACTGCCCTCTGAGTGGCATCAGAGAAGGTGGGCAGTGGGAACTGGGGTTCGGAGAAAGGCTTCTCTTGAGGGGGGGGGGTTGTTTCTGGATGTGTTTCTATGTTGTTTCTTCTCCACCCTCCTCGGGTGGGGCAAAGTGAGGTATTTTTGTCCAAAGGTCGAAATGGGCAGGTTGGACTGGTGCACTGTTCAAACAAGGAGCGCACACTGCAAGGAGGCGGCTGAACTATGGGGTCCCAGGGGGCAGCCCACACACAGGGACCCAGCCAAGGGCTGGGCACGAGGGACACGACCCAATCACATCCTGGGTCCCTGGCTGCATCCATCAGCCCAGCTCTCTCGGGGTTTTCATACAGACCATGGAGGAAAGGTTTGTTAGAAAGAGGAGAGCAGACTGAAAAGCAGGGATGGGTAGGAGAAGAGATTCAGCTTCCGTAGTTGCCAAAGACGAGGCGCTCACGTTTTCCTCAAGGGTCGGCACAGGGCCTCTGGCTTTTCTGCTCCATATTTAAGGAAGGGCAGTAATAAGAGCGCAGGTGCGGGGGACGGGGGCAGGGAGGGAGGGCTCAGCACGGAAGTGCCAACGGAGATCGAGCACAGGAAGCCTGGGGCTATGGATCACCAGTCCCACTGACTGACGGTCAAAATCAGAATCCAAGCTGATCCCCACCCCTCCTGTTGCTCACCCTGCTCAGCCACCAGGTAGCAGAATAGGGGTGTGTCCACGCCTTGGTGTCAGCGCATCATAGCTGTGAACCTGGCCACCTGGGTCACCTGTATGGGGCCAGCTGAGGGCCTGAGATTATGCCTGGGGGGGGGGGGGGGAGGAGAAGAGACCATTGCTTCTTGGTGAAAAGCAAAGGCACTTAAGCAGACTAGGTGCTGTAGCCAGCAAGAGCAGACCAGATCTGGGGGGGGCGGGGGGGCTGGACTCTCAGGCAGGGGCCAGGAGCCACAGCCAGCCCTCAGTCAGGTGAGGCCTGCAGCTACCCGGGGCAGGGGGACAGGGCAGAGTAACTCAGCAGTGGCTTCTTCAAGAAAGAAGCCTTCTCCAGCCAGGGGCTTGGCAGGTTGCAGGTGTCCGCCAGCTCCTGGCACATGCCAGACTCCCCGATTCTTTAGCGAAATTCCTGTGGTTTCTGCCCTCGGAGGGAGAGGGGCCTGTCTTGGCTTAGGTACCAGGATGCTCCGGGGAGGTCCCAGCCATGACCTGACTTGAAGTCTGGGGCTCCGGGGATTACGGGGCCAGGACCAGAGCCCTTCCCCAGGAAACGTGGGCTTTGGACACAGGGTGCAGGCCAGGCCTAGGAGTCTCTGAGGCTGGTCCTTGGAGAGCATGGACCTGGGGACAATTGTCCCACAGCTTCCTGGCAAATGCGCTAGCTTCTGAAGCTATTCAACTCTTTGGGCCTAGATCTGGTCAGGCTTGATGAAACTCCAAGGCAGAGCCTGTATCTCAAAGCCAATTCTAGGAGTAGGGACAACCCACCTGTCTCTAGCCCTCCATCTACCTTGGTTTCCAGCACTCAAGGGCCTCTTAAATCTTCCACAGTCTCTAACAGCAGCAGCCCAACCCAAACTTTCCCCCAGAAGAGAGGCTGCAGAATCTCTAGCTAGTGCCACCAATGGCTTAGAGCTATGGTCTGTGACCCCAACGCAGTCAGTCCCTGGGAGAAGAGGTGGGTAATGAAGAGCAGAAGCAAAGGTAAGAGAATGAAGCCCTGCAGACCACAGGCCCTAGTGCCCCAGCTCCTAGCCAACTAAGATGACAATTCATAATGCACGGCCACCAGATTCCAGCTTGGTCCATTACTGTAGAGATGCCGTTCTAAGTAGATTCAAAACTACTCAAGGGTGGGTCTGTGACTTGCAATTCTTTGGTACTTCCCCCCAGAGCAGGGGTCCCCAAACTTTTTACACAGGGGGCCAGTTCACTGTCCCTCAGACCGTTGGAGGGCCCCCACATACAGTGCTCCTCTCACTGACCACCAATGAAAGAGGTGCCCCTTCTGGAAGTGCGGCAGGGGGCCGGATAAATGGCCTCAGGGGGTCACATGTGGCCCGCGGGCCATAGTTTGGGGATGCCTGCCCCAGAGAGTGGCAGGATTATCCAAACACTCCTCACCTGGTACCTGGACCACAGGCTGAGGGGCAGTCCCCACCAGCAACAGCCCCTGCCTGCCTGTCTGTGTGAATGAGGGGGAGACAGCTGGACTGGGCACCGAGGGCTCCTACTCCACCTCCTGCGGGGACCTGGCTCCCTGCAGCTTTCCCCGGCCTGGCCAAGGAGGGGGGAAAGAGCAGGTGGGGAACTGACTGAGACGTGTAACTTGAGCCGGGAGGAATTCCCTGCCCTTCCTCCAAGCTTTTATTAAAGTAGGGCGGGGAAGGGCAAGCTTCCATCGGAAAAATCTCCCAGGCAGCGGGGAGAGGTGGGGAAGCCGCTGGGGGCTGGGAAGGAGCCCTGGCCCAACTGCAAATAGAAACGGTGCTCAGGCCCTCGGCCCAGCAGCGGGTGGCTCCAGGCCGGCCCAAGGGCACCGAGGCCCCAGCCTTCCCCCAACTACTCCCCTTTCCTAATCCCAGCAGGGTCTTAGAAGTCGGAAAAGAGTGGACCTCGCTTGTGCTTTGGGCCAGCAGAGCTGGTACCCTCACTGTCCCTGCTTGGACTCCATGGAGCGGAGGGTACCGGCTAGACCCAGCTCTGCCCCAGGAGGCCGCGTCTGATCACCCATGAGACCGACCCGGAGAGGGGTCCCTGTAGGGATGTCAGGCGGGTTCCGGGTGAAAAGACGTGTGGAGTCCGTGCTCTAAACACCCGGCGTCGGCGCAGAAGCCCCGGTGGGAAGAAGCGCCGGGCAGACTGGGTCTCTCTTGGACCCCACCGGGCTGTGGGGCGGCTTCCATGCAAGAGCCCAAGAAAGTCTCCAAAGCGCCCCTGCAACCCGAGTCTGCTGTATCGGAGGTTCGCATCCTATCCCCCCCATCCCAGCCTGCCGCGCGGGGCTCGGTGTCACCCAGACCAGATGCTACCTAGGCGGGAGCGCTGCCTGCCCAGCCAGTGTTCCTCCCCCAGGGCACCCCCCCCCTCGCCAAGAACGTCACCGCGCCTGCAGGGCTCTCGAGGAATCGGCCGCCAGGAGGGAGGGACGAGGGGGGCAAGGGCTGGGGGCGTCAGAGCGACTCCCAGACGGAGGCTGGGGCAGACCAGTGCCCACGGCAGGGCTGGAGAGGTGGAGTGGGCGCGAACCCTAGCCCTCCGGGTTTGGGAAGAGGTGCGCAGCAGAGGCAGAGCTGGGGAGGGGCAGCTCGCCTGACCCCTTTCTTCTGCCCCCTTCCCCTGGGACAGGGGGCTTGTCTCCGCGCTCTCTACCTCCCGGACTCAGGCTGCGGGCGTGGCTCCTTCCCTAGCCCCAGTCCCCCAGCCCACGGCAAAGAGACAGGCGCGGGTCCTTACCTCGGCATTGACTTCGGCGTCCTCCGCAGCTGCGCCGCGGCCCAGGCAGCCCAGAAGCACCAGGAGCAGCGGCAGCAGTCGGGGCCGCGCCGCCGCCTCCCGGCCGCCGAGGAGGCTGCCTGCCCATGACGGCCGTCCGGGCGCGCTCCGTTCGAAGCCCATGCTCTCCGCGCCCAGCCCGGCCGGGAGCGTTGCACGCGGGGCTCACCCGCTCGCCGGCGCCGCGTCCCCGCGCTCGACTCGGAAACTTGCGACGCTCCCTGGCTCCCCGCCCGGCGGGCGCGCGGCAGACCTCCCAGTCCTGGTCCCTGTCCTCGCCGGAGCCGCTGAGGTCTCTTCGGCAAATTCCCACGCCCGAGGAGAAGCGGCCAGGGCAGATCCGGGCACGCGGAGCCAGCCCACGAAAGAGAGGGCCGGCTGGAGCCTCCTGCCGCCGGGTCCCGCCGCCTGGGATCCCGGGGCCCGGCCCCCGAGAGCAAGGCAACTCCTGAGCCTTTGTCTGGCTCAGCGCTCCGGCCGCCCGGTCCCGCGGCGCCCCCTGCGCGCCCAGCTCCCTCTGCCCATGCCCAGGGCCGGACGCTGCCCTGAGCGCGCGCCGCCCGCCCGGGGACTCGGCTCGCCCCGCGCCCAATCGGGCCCGGCTCCTCGCGCAGTCCCGGGAGGAGGCGCCGGGAGCCGGTCGGAGCGAGCGAGCGAGCCAGCCAGGGAGCCGGCGCCCGACGTCCCCGGCGAGTTCCGCGCAGCTCCGGGCGCTCCCAACCCTCCTCCTTGCGCCGCGGTTGCCCCCGCTCTTAAAGGGCCAGTGCTCTCTCGGCGCACAGCCCCGGGCGGGGGCGGGGGGCGGTACCTTAGGCGGAGGCTTCTTGGTAGCAGGTGCAGGCGGTGGAGCCGGGCAGGCGGCCCTTTCACTCTTTTCAGACGGCGGGAATCCTCCCCAGCCCACCTCCTTCACGCCTATCCTCGAATTTGGAGAGTGGAGTTGATCCCCAAAGCGACTCCCTCACAGACAGTAAGTAGGAATGAAGACTCTTCTTTCTCCCACTTGGTAGGTGGCTGAGGCAGCGGTGGGCAGGAAGGGGGACTGGGGAGGAAGGACCCAAGTGTGCCGCTTTAGGGTTAAACAAATAAGCAAAAGATAAACAAAATATAGAGATTTATTGTTTTCTCAAAAGCCCTTCAAGCCTTTGGTCCTTCAAGTGACTTTCCCCGGTTGCAAAGTGAGGTGTTGGGTATGTTGTGCATGCCTGCAGTGTGACCAAGCACAGGCACAGGGGGGACACGATCGAAGCCCTGCGTCACCACTTAACTGCGGCCTGGCCGTGCTCAAGTTACTTAACTTTCCTGAGCCTCCGTGTTGTCACCTGGAACATGCGGCTCAGGTGTGGGTTGCGTGTGCTTCCGGTTCCTGGCCTAGCACACGTTAGGCATCCGAGCCCAGGACACTATTTTGTGCAAGTGAAATGTGACCGTTGGGCCTGCCAGGGTGCTGGGCGGGTAGGCAGAACTTCCCGCCGCGGGGAGCTCAAGTGCTGGGTTCAAATCTATTCCAGGATCCGCTTGAGCTCCTATCGGTGTAGATGCAGAAGGCTGGAGGTAGGGGGGCCGAGGTCTAAAGTGTGAGGAGGCCCGGTGCCCAAACCGAAGACAGATGGGTGGCAGGGGCTGGATGTGACGTGCCCAGCATGACAGCAGGGCAGAGACCTTCCCTCTCCTCTGCCACCTCCCAGCCCCTGAAACGGGAGCTGTCCTTACCAGAGGGAGGTTTCTCCTGAAACTTCCCCCACTGGCCTCACCTCCCTAAAATGGGCAGAAATCTGGCAGAGCTTTAGAAATTTACCTGGTCACCCACCTGCCAGGTGAAAAAGAAAAGGAGTCCTGTTAAAGAGAACAGACAGAAGTTAAAGCAGCAGAGACAGATTTCATTAAAAAAAAAAAAAGAAGAAAAAAGAAAAAAAAAAAGAGCTCTTGTGCCCTGACCTGTTGGCTCGGTTAGTTGGAGAGTCATTCCCATCAGCAAAGGTTGAGGGTTTGATCCCCGGTCAGGGCACTTGCAGGAATGGATTCAAGTTTCTGTTTCTCTCTCTCCCTTCCTCTGTTTCTATAATCAATAAAAAATAATAACTAAAACAATTAAAAATAAAAACTGTTGGAATAGTGGAAGAGAGACTCAGTACAAAACTGGGCCCAATTCTCAATACAACCAATAATAAGTGAAGGTTTATAGCTGAGAGCCAGGTGGTGGGCACTGGTGGCTGGAAGAGGACTGAAAGGGGACATCAAGGCTGGGGGATTCGGGCTGATGACAGGCAGGGTGACCAGGTGTCACCGGGGTGGGGGCTGGGGCAGTGGGGTTCTGGAGGTCGCCCAGATGTCAAGGGTGGGGAATTCTCACTAAACTGGGCAGGTTTCTTGCTAAAACGAGATCCTACAGGACATACAGACATGGCCTTGTTGAGGAGAGAGTTCAGGGGAGCCAGGCTAAGGTGTGATCAAGTAAAGAATCTTTGTCCCCCTCCCCTTGTTCAAGGGGAAAACAGACATTCTTTTTTAATTCTTTTTATTTTATTTTATTTTATTTTTGTATTTTTCCGAAGCTGGAAACAGGGAGGCAGCCAGACAGACTCCCGCATGCACCCGACCAGGATCCACCCGGCATGCCCACCAGGGGGCAATGCTCTGCCCATCTTGGGGCGTCACTCTGCCGCAATCAGAGCCATTCTAGCGCCTGAGGACAGGCATTCCTTTTTGCTCTGAACAATATAAGTCCATTTCTCACTTGATTGCCTTTATTCCTTTAGAACCAGCGGAACCACCTGTAGGGACTTGGTGACAGAGGATAATTGCTGTACTATGTGACCCACAGACATTTAATGAGAAGGATACTTTGAAGATAAATGGAAAGACAAAGATTAGAGGCAGAATTGACTTCTGTGCCCAGCTTTGTAGACCTTCAGGGATGGACCAGAAGAAGTCCATGACCTGTTGTCCTCCTCGGTGGTGTGAGCGCGGTGGCGGTGACGTGCACATTTTCCATTGACCTCTTGAGGCATCATGACTGAGGCAAAGACATCAGGTAGGCTGCAGGGACAAGGTGCAGCAGTTGCTTCTGATCACTGGGCAAGGGCCCCCTTCTGCAGCCAGGGTCACAAGGAGGGCCAGGCCGTTATGGAGAACAGCGTGCTGGGTTTCTCATCGTTGGCGAGTTACCAGTTCAAGGCGGGTGGGGGTGTTAACCAGGGACAAGGTGAATGGCATCACCAATGAGCCCGGTAGTCCTCCCTTATCCATGATTCCGCTCTCCATGGTTTCAGTTACCTGCGGTCAATCGTGGTCTGAAAATATTAAATGGAAAAACAATGCATATGTTTTAAATTGCTGTCGTTCGGAGTAGCGTGATGAAATCTTGTGCCGTCCCGCTCCGTCTTGCTCAGGACGTGAACCATCCCTTTGTGTAGCATCATCACGATGTACGTGCTACCCAAACAGCTAGTCACTAGGACAATCTCCCACTAGCCAGGACAAATAAGCCGTCCCCATAGGCCTTCCCGTGATAATTTTCAGGGCACATACGAGAAACAACCAATGCGTGCACAACTAAGGGGAACATCGAGTTGATGTTTCCTTCTTTCTTTCTTTCTCTCAGATCAACGGAAAAATTAAAAAAAAAAAAGCCAAAGGACCTTAACTCCTGTTTGTCTAATCCCATATGTTGTCCTTCCCACATGTTGCGTAAGCTGTACCCAGACTCGAGAAAGAAACATGGTAGCTACCAGGCGGCCATCTTGGTGTTTCCAAAGTCCGTCTGTAAATGGCTTGGACATTCAACTTTCCCCACCCAGTTCTTTCTGAGTCTGGAGCTGTTGCTGGGCCATGTGGGTCTCTGTTCTGATTTCCTTAGGAGTCATTCTAAATTAGTGCTTTTTCTCCCTCGAGTGAAAGTGACTAACCCCACTGGGTCTAAGGCCTCGAAGCAGAATGCAGAAGGCACGGTCCAAAGGCTCGGGAACCGCTTGGATTTCTTGGGTGGTAGAAGAGGCTGCTAATTTAGCATAGTTATCAGCCTATCTGTTTTTTTCAAGCCTCATCTGAATTTTTTGTGCTCTGTCCCTCAGTTTTAACTGCAGTAACGTGCCGGGGTAATAACAATGCCTTTAGAAGTTCTGCTGTTTGGGACCCATTTTTGACTGGGGTACCAGCCACTGTCAGGCATCCTCTGTGTTTCTATGACATCCCCAAATCATGTGCTGCCTCAAAGGCACAGCGGGTTTCAGCGGAAATGTTAACCTTTCCTCTGCGCTTACGTAAGCCCGAGAGAGAGCAGCGAGCTCGGTTACATGGGCTGGTTTGACCTTTGGCAGGGCTCCGAATTCTAGGAGCTTGTGTTGGTCTGTAATGGCTTGTCCAGCCAGGAGGGCCCTGTCCTTCTTCAGTAGGTAGGAGCCTTGAAGAGTGAGGTCAACTTGGTGTGTGTGTGTGTGGTGGGGGGGTTCTGATAAAGCTAGCCTGGGACCGGATAACAATCTGGTGTTAATGACACAATCGTGGGGCGTCCCATCAGTGGGTAAAGGAAGGCAGGGTTAAGGATATGACAGTGATGTCCGGTGATGGGAGAAGGAGAGAGGAGTAAGGTTTCACAGGAGGTAAGGCGAGACGCAGGAAAGTGCCGCACACGTTCATTAAAGCGACGGGGTCTGTGTGGCCTGAGTAACGCGTGTGTCAAACGGATGACCTGACACTAAATCAGAAGTAGCTCCACCAAGCCTGGTGGTTGCCGCCATGGCTACTGGGGTCGAAGGCCAGATGGTCATATCCCAGAAGCCTTTGGTGTCCATTAGGCTGCTGGGATAACATCCCAAGGGCATGACCCTCGCGTTCATGCGCAAACAAGAAAAAAGGGAGCGATTGGGAGGTCCAGGGGTAGGAGGTGAAAACAGAGAGCCCCTAATGTCCTTGCAAGCGTGGTTGGATAGGGCGTCCCAGACTCCTGCGCCCGGGGGTGCTTCCCCAGTCATGGCCTTGAGGACTAAGGCAATCCTAGAGAAATTAGGTATTCCCGTCCAACTCCACAAGACCTCAAAACCTTTTGTCGTACTGCCGGGGAGAGGAGAATGTCGAATTGTAGAGGCTTTGTCTGCGGAGACAGGCTTACCTGCAGCTGAAGTATCATGACCCAGATATCAGACACGTAGAGAGAACAGTTGAATTTTGTCTCTGGCCACCCGAGGGCCCTTTCTTAGTAGTGGCTTATGAAGGTATTCAGTGTCCACAGGAGTTGTTTTAACTGTCAGAACATACTGTAGAAAGAGGTCATTCATATACTGGATTAAAGCGAAGCCTCCTGGGAATTTTAAGTCCCTCCAGTTGGCACTTAGGGTGGGCAAGAAGTAAGTAGGAGGAGCCTCCGTACACCCTGGGGGCATACCAGCGCAGGTGTATTGTCAGTTATCCCAGGGGAAGGCAAAGGAGTGTTGGGATTTCTTAGGAAGGGGAGTCTTATACCAGGCGGAACACAAATCAAGGACTGAAATGTTGGGTGTTGGAAGGAACAGCAGACTGGATAGTGTCAGGATTAGGTACCAAGGCAAATCTAGATTTGATGATTTTTTTGATAGATCTCAGATTTTGGACTAACCCATATCCCTGCCTATTTGGTGTTTTTTTTTTTGTTTGTTTGTTTTTTTTTGTTGTTGTTGTTGTTTTTAACAGCCAAAAGGGGTTTATTGTGAGGACTAGAAGTGAGGACCAGAAGTGTTTGTCTAACAAATTTTGGATTATTGGGCGGAGTCCCTTGAGTCCTTCCGACTGTGAATGATACTAGGGAATCGTAAAGAGGGTAACCTGACCGAGACACAGGTCTAGGTTTCACCGGTTGTCTCATCTGAGGGTCCGATGGTGGTTAGGGTCCAGACCCAAGTCACAGCACTGAAACATTGTTAGGGACAACCAGAGCTGGACAGAAGTTTAAGTGGTAACGATGGATTTTACTCATAAAACGATTGCAATGGGGAGAGATTCTGGTATAGAATGGGGTTCAATTCCAAATGCAACCAGAACAAGCGGGGATTTATAGCTGAGAGGCAAATGGGGGGCTTTGGGGAATGGAAAGGCACTCAGAGGAGCCCTCGCGTCTGGAGGGGGCTGGGCTGAAGGCAGGCCAGGTGATCAGGTATCCCGTGGGAGGCAGTGGGGGGGGGGTAGGGAGTTTGATAAGATCATCAAGGGTGGGGAATTCTCACTAGCTTGATTTAGCAGGATTCTAAGTGAAACTGGATTCTAACAGCAGTTCTCAACCTGTGGGTCGCGACCCCAGCGGGGTCGCCTAAAGCCATCGGAAAATACATAATGCATATCAGGTATTTACATTCCGAATCATAACTGTAGCAAAATTACAGTTATGAAGTAGCCACCAAAATTATTTTTTGGTTTGGGGTTATCGCAACATGAGGAACTGAATTGCGGGGTCACGGCATTAGAAAGGTTGAGAACCACTGTTCTAGAAGGAAGTTCATGGATGGGCCCTGTTGCGGGGAGAGTTCAGGGGAGCCTGACGAAAGTTGGTCAAACAAAGAACCTTGGTCAGCACCAGCCACGGGGGGACATTCCCTGGTGTCTGACAAGGGCTCCTCAGGGAAAGGAAGTCGGGGTTGGGAGAGAAGGTTGGCATAATTTCCTCCATTTCTACTGGCAAACTTTCTCTCCGGGGGTCCCTCCTTTGGGAAATGGATTTCTAAATGTTGTGCTTTGAAATTTCCTTTTGGGAAATGTATAGTAGACATCAGAAATGGACAGTGGGCCTGACCAGGCGGGGGCGCAGTGGATAGAGCGTCAGACTGGGATGCGGAGGACTCAGGTTCGAGACCCCGAGGTCGCCAGCTTGAGCGTGGGCTCATCTGGTTTGAGCAAAGCTCACCAGCTTGGACCCAAGGTGGCTCGAGCAAGGGGTCACTCAGTCTGCTATAGCCCCACAGTGAAGGCACATATGAGAAAGCAATCAATGAAAACTAAGGTGTCACAACGAAAAACTGATGATTGATGCTTCTCATCTCTCTGTGTTCCTGTCTCTCTGTCCCTATCTATCCCTCTCTCTGACTCTCACTCTGTCTCTGTAAAAAAAAAAAAAAAAAAGAAATGGACAGCGGGGTTGTCTCGGTGTAACTGAGCACCTTGCCACCTTTCACACTGTTTATTGCCAATCAGCCAGTTTCTGTAAAAGTTTGCGTTTAGGATGCTACCTGGTGAAGAGAGGTGCCCAGGAACCATGAGCCATGTGCGTGGAGGCTTAGGGGAAGGCTACTTTGGTCGCTGTTTTCCTTGTGGTAGGAGCTTCCTCTCCTGGGGTAAATCCTATGCGTCCTAAGGAGATGGCGTCCCTGTGACCAGACCCTGCAGGTCCCAGTGATTGGTCTGGCTCCTACAGGTAGCTCGGGGGCCAAGGTGGGTTTGTACCTTCACCCATCACCGGGATCTGTGTTTCTGCCGGGTCTGGCCAGTGCCCAAGGCCCAGAGGGACCAGAGGGACTGAGATAGACGAATCCCAGCCCTTCAGAAGCCAGCCAGCTTTGAACGTGACCCACATGTTACCGACCTCATTTCAGCTAGACCCTCCCCTACCTCACCCTTTTCCCCTTGGAGTCTTTTCATAGCACACTTTCCCGCTGAGACCCTGATGTGGCGGGAGGGGTCCTCCAAACGACTGCATTAGAAGCCGGCCACGGGGTCCTGCCCCGGCGCTAATTTACTGTGCAATCTTGAGCAAGTTACTTCTCCTATGGGTTTTTCTCATATGTAAAAGGAAGGTTCTGGCTCAGGTAGTGGGCTGAGGCCCCTGGTTTAGTCAAGGAAAGGCACTGTGGATTGGAACCAGGCCCAGGGCCCCCAACCCCCACCCCGGCTGCCCCCCACAGGCCGCTCAGGCTCCCGGTACCAAGACAGGAGTAAACAAACAAACCGAGGTAATTTCCCTCTTCCTTGGAAACAGAGCTCGGGTGGTCTGGGGAGCCGTGAGGAGAGCAGAGGGCGCCAGGTGGATGTGGGCCAAACAGGCCGAGGATGAGCGTCTCCCTGCCCTGCCGGGAACATCTGAGGACACGGAGAGGCCAGATGTGTTGATTTTGCACCCTCCCTGGTGTGATAACATCCCCATCAAGAGCGTGTCTTCACTCTGCGCCAGCCGGCCTGGGGGGCCAGCTGCTCTAATCTCTGCTCTGGTCCTGCCTGTCCCCGGGGCTCATCGGAGCACATCGCCTCTTAAGGAAGAGCCCCGGCTGCTTCTGCACCGTCAGCGGCACACTCAGCGTCTGGGCGCCCGCCAAGGCCCCGCCGCCTGGCCCGGCCCGCGCCCCTCCCCCCGGTGAATCTCCCGCTTCCTTCCTCCATCACCACCTTCCATTCTCCATTGAGGAGCCGGTTATTGATCTTGGCCCGTTTCTCAAAGTTGCCGCTCTGTAATTCTATCCACTCCACATCCCCCCCTCCGCTGGGGCACCATGGGTCAGTCCTGGTTTGTTGATGATGGTGCTGCATCACACCCAGCCCACTCCTGGGAAAAGCGCGCATCCAAGATGGAGGCTGTCTCTGCTGAGGAAGGTCGGGTGGTCTGTGCCCACAGAACCCGCACCGAGAGGCCCGGATGAGCCTGGTTCACCCAGCTGCTGCATTCTGGGCCTGGCACAGAGCAGGTGTCCGTGTAAGCACTGCCTGCACAGCCGGACTGCTGTGTCCCTTGCGTGCCAGGAAGCATGCTTGGCTGCTGCTTCTCCATCTCCAGTGTGACCTCAAAAGCCAGAACCAGCTGACCAACTGGAGTTGAACCAGCAGATCAGTGCGGTGGGGTTGGGAACAAGGCACAGAATGTGACTTCCTGGGACGATGAGTGCAGCGATTGGGAGCTGGCCCCAGAAAGCAGAGGTGCAGGAGCCAGGGTGACCGGCCCATTCCCCACCTTTCCTTTCGGCCTCACCAGGGCAGGACTGAGGTTAGGGCAGAGGCGGGGCCTTACCTGGTTTCTCCCCCGGTCTCAGGCTAGTCACTGGGCCTGTTCTGTCACACGGAATAATCATTTCTCCCCAGCTTACCTTTCAGGGGGGTTATTGGGAGGAGCGGTGAGAAGGTCCTAGAAAGGGCTCTGAAGTCCTAGTAGCAGGTCTAAATGTCTGCTCACACTGCTGAGGGATAGGGTGGTGACCTGCCACGTGCCAAGCCCTGGGCTCGATGTGGTATGTGCGACCTCGCTGGTGAGCAGCCTGGCAGGCTGGGTGACCGCCCCCCAACGGGAATGTCTCTCATGGCCACGTTAGAAGTCATAACAGAGACACCCAGGGTCCCTCCAAACTGAAGCACATTGTCGAAGGTGGGGTAGAGAAGAACCGTCTTTTTACCTGGTCGGATATCAGTCCAAAACAAAACCCAAAATAAAAACTGTAATTTTTATTTGCTGAACATAATTTAAAAGTATAGCATAAAAATCTCTCTTCATCCACCACCAGAAATCTGGACAGCAGCTGGAAGGACTGGTCCTTTGCTCTCGTGAGGGCTTGAAGAATAAAAATCCTGTGCAACCCTGGGTCTCCGCCCCCCGCCCATGTCCCCTCAGGAGGCCCCGCAGGTCACAGCAGGCAGCTGGGGGCCTCAGAAAGCGAGCCCCAGGCTGGGGGGGAGGCACCTCTCTGCCTCTTTGGGAAAGTTGATGGGAAACCAGAGGTCACAGAGCGTTGGAGGCCTGGCTAAACGCCACCGGCGAGGCCAGAACGGAACATCTGCTCCCGTCTCCCCAGGCACCTGGCGGGCTGAGTGGGAGGAAGAGATGGAGAAAACTGATGCTGAACCTCGAATTAGCACCCTGTACCTTGGCCTTGAATCAGCCTCCGTGGGCACAGGAAGGGGTCAGACTGGAAATAAATAAGTAAAAGTGACAAGCTTCAGAGAGGGAGGGTGACAGGCCGCTTACAGCACCTCCTGTCCTGGCTTGAGCAGGGATGAGCCAGGGTACAATGGTTTCACAAATGCTGGTCTGAGGCCAATGCATCGCAATGCAAACAGCTGGATGGGAGAGAGGGGAGTGTGGGGAGGGGCCATGTGTTGGAGGGACCACAGTGGGGATTCTGGCTGAGTCTGAGTGGGCTCACTGGGTGACCCCATTGGGGGGGGGGGGGGCAGTAAGAACCACAGATCTAGAACTAGGGAGTCCAGTCTGCCCTCTACTGGTGATTTTTGGGAATGACCACAACACAGCAGCACCGGACCTGCAACCCAAAAGGGCCAGGAGAGAACCAGCCCCCAGCAACCCCAGCGACCACCAGGCTTCCCAGTGACTCTTCCACCTCTGCCTGGCCTGCAGCGACTCCTGGGACAAGGAGGGCTTCCGGCATCACTTCAGAGGCATCGAGAAGAACTTGTTCCCAGACTTGCAGCGGACCTGCTCGGCGTACACACGCAGCAGCATCTCGGAGTCTTCAAACTGGTCCACAATGTCCTTAAACCAGGAGCCGGAAGAGAGAAGTCACTCCCGGGGACGCAGGGACCGGAAGGTGCTGCAAACAAGCCCCGCCTACTGAAATCCTTCAGAGGTTGGGCCCTGCTAAAGGGAGACCCAGGGCCACCGAGGCTGCAGGCCCTGCACTTAGTTACCTCATCAGCTCTGCAGTCTCGTGAGGTCGAGCCTGTCACCCCACCTTTGCAGAGGACATGGATGCTCAGAGCCCTGGGTTACAGAATCCAGTAAGGTGAGGACCGGGACTGGGCGTGCGGGAGCCCCAAACCAGGGCCCTCTGCCGCGTCCAGCAGGATCGGGCCAGGAGCACAGGTGCTGTGTGATGGTGGCCCACGGGCTGGCTGTACCTAGCGTGCATGTTTTGTTTGGCTTGCAAAGGGGTTTGTTTTTGTTTTTTTAAAATACAAATTGGTTGCCAACATTAGAAAACAGGGAGATTATACATAAAAATCTGGATGTCTGGCTTCTCTGGAAAAAACAGGAGTGGCAGCAACACTAGACCCGCATTCCCGCACGGCAACACCCACCCGTCTCCCTGACCCGAGGAGGAGGAGGAGGAGGAGGAGGAGGAGGAGGAGGAGGAGCATCGGCATCTCTGCGGGCCGGCGGGAAAGTGGGAAGATATAAAGGCGGACACTCCTTACATCTGGCATGTTCCATTCATTTCTAACACCCGCCCGGCCCCTGTGGGCGCCCCGGCCTCTGACCGCGGGCACGGGGCAAGGCCTCCAGGGAAGGCCCGCAGCCTCCTCTCGGATCAGCGCTCTAGGGCAGCGCTGTTCAAATTCTAGCGTGTGCACAAATCCTTGGGGATCTTGTTAAAGCGCAGTTCTGATTTCTTAGGTCTGGGCTGGGCCTCCACGTCTGTAGCGCGAATAAGCTCTCAGGGGCCGCTGCCAGCCCAGGGCTGCACTGTCCGGAGCAAGGGCAGGTGCCGGGCTCCCCTGCCCTGTCAGGGGTTCCCCAGGGACTCAGGTGTGCACACCCGACCCCCGGGGCCAGTCGGCTCCTCACCCACTTCCCAACACCCCACCAGTCTGGCGCCTGCGCTGGGGACTCACCTGCAGCTCCCTCAGGCACCGCCCTTCCAGCTGGGGACCAGCATCACCCACACACCAGGCCAGGCTGATGTGGAACGAAGGGTCCTGCAGGGGGGACAGCAGGGGGGAGGGGGTCACCAGGCGCCGGGGCAGGCCCAGACTCACAGCAGAGCTGTGACCGAGTTGTCATGGCATCCCTGCTGGCTCCCTAGCCTGCTCCACGGGAGGTGAGACCCTCAGTGTTGGTCAGTATTGATCCCAAGCACCGCTACAGATAGACGAGATACCCTTGGACTGGTCTCTGCTCTGGAATGAACTGTGCCCCCACCCCACCCCCCCAGATTCATACGCTGAAGCTGTAACCCCTAGTGGTGGCACGTGGAGGTGGGGCCTTGGGGAGATGATTAGGTTTAGATGAGGTCGGTCACCAGGGTGGGGCCCTCATGATGGAATTCGTGCCTTTGTAAGAAGAAACAGCAGGGAGCCTGCTTCCTCTCTCTCCACATGGGAGGGCACAGTGAGAAGACACCTGTCTACAAGCAACAAGCAAGAGAGTCCTCACTCAAAACTGACTGTGCCGACACCTTGCTCTTGGACTTCAAGGTTCCAGAATTGTGAGAACATGTCGTGTTTAAGCCCCTCGGTCCACAGTATTTTGTTACGGCAGCCCCGCTGAGACAGTCCTGTCCTCAGAGGCTGTCCTTCACATACTGTAGTGAGTCATTAGCCCTGGACGTGGACGACAACCCAGGCTCTGTCAGAGTCTGTTGTCTGATCTAAAACATTTGAACAGGTGATATACTTTTTAAGATGAACAAAACCCCAAAATATCTAAAAGTATGAATAACTGTCTCCATTCAAATTCATACTTATATATCTCAGCATGGTTTAAAAACAATGTATCAAGGAAAACCAATGGCCTTTTAAAGCCTTGATAGTCAGCCTGGAAGCCTGGAGTACGGTCACCCTGGAGGGCATGGGGCAGGCGCAGGAAGGTGCACGAAGCTACACCCTTTGGGGCGTCAATTTTACTAAGAAATACTGGGGAAAACAGCTTCTTAAAAGTAAAGATAACCACGAAAACAATATGGAGTAGATAGTATAAACCTTGTGCGTATTTAAGATACATAAAAAAGCTTTTTTTTTTCTTTTTTTTACAGAGACAAAGTCAAGAGAGAGGGATAGACAGGGACAGACAGACAGGAACAGAGAGATGAGAAGCATCCATCATTAGTTTTTTGTTGCACCTTGCAACACCTTAGTTGTTCATTGATTGCTTTCTCATATGTGCCTTGACCGCGGGCCTTCAGCAAACGGAGTAACCCTTGCTCGAGCCAGCGACCTTGGGTCCAAGCTGGTGAGCTTTGCTCAAACCAGATGAGCCCGCGCTCAAGCTGGTGACCTCAGGGTCTAGAACAGGGGTCTCAAACTCGCGGCCCGCCCACCAATTTTGTGCGGCCCGCAGATTAATCCACGAAGTTTGATTAGTCTGCGGGCTGCACAAAATTGGTGGGCGGGCCGCACGGCCGCGAGTTTGAGACCCCTGGTCTAGAACCTGGGTTCTCCGCATCCCAGTCTGACACTCCATCCACTGCGCCACCGCCTGGTCAGGCTAAAAAAGAATTCTAAGAAAGTGTAAGGAATGCTGGCCTTTGGGTGGGCTGCATCTGACCACATCTCAGACCGCCGAGCCCCCAGGGGCAGCATGTGTCCCCTGAAGGCCAGCATTTGGGACACCACACTTGGGGAAGTTCTGGAGGGCTGTTTAGTTTGCTGGTTGTGCACAAGTTATAGACGGGCCACTGCAGAGGAGAGGGCCCTGTTGTTACCTGGTAGAAAGTGGTGAGGTCAAACTCCTCCATGACTCTGTCGACCTCGGAAACCAGGTCCAGGAACTGGGCATGCCCGGAGGTGACCTCGAGCCCAACAAAGGTCCTGCGGGAGACAGAAGAGGGGACCCAAGGGAGTGAGATGGAGCCTCTGAGAATGTCAGCCGTCTGCGATGGGGCAGGGAGGGTGACGCAGAGCCGAGCAGACTGGACCATGCGCACTCTCTCACACGGCCCCTGGGCAGGGAGGGTGACACAGAGCTGAGCAGACTGGACCGTGCACACTCTCTCACACGGCCCCTGGGCAGGGGCAGGGAGGGTGACACAGAGCCGAGCAGACTGGACCGTGTACACTCTCTCACAGGGCCCCTGGGCAGGGAGGGTGACACAGAGCCAGCAGACTGGACCGTGTACACTCTCTCACAGGGCCCCTGGGCAGGGAGGGTGACACAGAGCCAGCAGACTGGACCGTGTACACTCTCTCACAGGGCCCCTGGGCAGGGAGGGTGACACAGAGCCAGCAGACTGGACCGTGCGCACTCTCTCACGCGGCCCCTGGGTAGGGAGGGTGACACAGAGCCGAGCAGACTGGACCGTGCACACTCTCTCACGCGGCCCCTGGGTAGGGAGGGTGACACAGAGCCAGCAGACTGGACCATGCACACTCTCTCACAGGGCCCCTGGGCAGGGAGGGTGACACAGAGCCAGCAGACTGGACCGTGTACACTCTCTCACAGGGCCCCTGGGCAGGGAGGGTGACACAGAGCCGAGCAGACTGGACCGTGCGCACTCTCTCACGCGGCCCCTGGGTAGGGAGGGTGACACAGAGCCAGCAGACTGGACCATGCACACTCTCTCACAGGGCCCCTGGGCAGGGAGGGTGACACAGAGCCAGCAGACTGGACCGTGTACACTCTCTCACACGGCCCCGGGGCAGGGAGGGTGACACAGAGCCGAGCAGACTGGACCGTGCACACTCTCTCACACGGCCCCTGGGCAGGGGCAGGGAGGGTGACACAGAGCCGAGCAGACTGGATGGTGCGCACTCTCTCACACGGCCCCTGGGCAGGGAGGGTGACAGAGCCGAGCAGACTGGACCGTGCACACTCTCTCACACGGCCCCTGGGCAGGGGCAGGGAGGGTGACACAGAGCCGAGCAGACTGGATGGTGCGCACTCTCTCACAGGGCCCCTGGGCAGGGAGGGTGACAGAGCCGAGCAGACTGGACCGTGCACACTCTCTCACGCGGCCCCTGGGCAGGGAGGGTGACACAGAGCCGAGCAGACTGGACCGTGCACACTTTCTCACATGGCCCCTGGGCAGGTCACTAGTAAACTTCTTTTAGATGCGTTGCCTACCTTCACTGTCTCTAACTCCTCACCCCACATCTTCAGCCCACTTGAGCGGAAACCGCGGTTATTCACGCTGCCCGCGAGCCCCGCGCTATGGAACCCGGTGCACGCTTCTGTCCTGTCTTGGCTGCTCGGGGGTATCTGACACAGCTGATGCCACCCTCCCTGAAATCCTCTCCTGGCTCCCGCCCCCCCCTGCCCCCACAGTCCTGGTCTGATCCCTCCTCTGGCCTCCTTGCTGTCCCCTCTGTGGCCCTCTCCTTTCCCCCCTCTCCTCGGCCGGCAGAGCTCCGACCTCAGCCCTCTCGTCTGCTCCATCTGCGCCCTCCCAGCCGTCAGGTCGCACCCAGCCCTGCCTGAAATCTCCCAGGTGCCCGGCTCCCCAAGTTCTGTCTGCCGCTGGGCCCTCTCTGTGCAATACATACACTTGTGTATGCGACACCTCCGCCTGGTGTGTGTGTGGGGGGGTAATAGGCAGCAAAACCCAACAGGCACAAAGCAGAACTTCTGATTCTCTTCCCACCAGTGTCGCCCACCACAGAACACGGGGCTATTGTTTACCCAGCTGTTCCCACCCTGAACCCAGGAATCTACTTTGAGTCTCTGCCTTACTTCGCACAGATCCCACCCATTGGTAATTCCGGCGGATTCTATCTCCAGTGTTTTGGGAATGTGGCCACTTCTTGGCTCTTCCGCTGCCATCACCCTCATCCAGGCTGCCACTGGCCCCTCACCTGGACAGCGACACCAGCCTCTGCCCTGTTGTCCCTGCGTCTGCCCTGCTCCCTACACCGCCTCTCCACTCTGTGGCCCGAGACACGGACACGATCTAGTCAGACTGACATTACAGCACGAAGCAGAGCGTGTCTCTCCTCTGTTCCTGTCCTTCCAGTGGCTTCCAAACCCCTTCCCTTGACCTTGAAGGCCCCATGTGAGCTAACCCCGCCCACCTCATCCCCCATCCCCTCCCAGCCGCCCGGGGTTCCACGTCATGGCCTCCTCAGACATGCCAAGCTCTCCTGCCTCAGCGTCACTTCGCTCGCTGTGTCCTCTGCTGAAAGAGTCTTGCAGCAGCTCTTTCTTAGGTCCCCAGCAAATGCCACCTGCCTGGCCACTTCCTGGGCCCTCCCGGGCCGTGTGCTCCGGACTATCTATCCTGTCACGTAATAGTTATGAACGATCTTGTGTGTTATCTGCCTCCCCTGCAGAAGGGGAGCCCCCAAGGGCAGGGGCTGTGCGCCCTCCCTGCTGACTCGAGGTGCTCAGTGATGGTGGGCAGCCCCGAGCGAGGGAGTGCATGAGGGAGGCCCCCTTGCAGAGGCGCTGAGGAGGCAGCCCGGGGACGGGACCACAGGGAGGCTCGCTTGGAAGCCGTGATACTGATTTCTTCCTCTGTTCATCAGAAACTTGTCTGGCTCATTTGAGCCTCACAAGGGCCCCAGGATGAATGTATCTAGGACAGGCATGTGATGGCACAGGAACAGGAGGTCACAGGGGCCAAGATATGAGCTAAATGTTAGGCTGGGGCCAGAGCTGGGCAGGAACCATGGTTTCTTTCAGGCAGGCTTTTCCCACGACACCAAGGTGTTTCCTCTATCTCTGCCCCTCCCACCATGTTCCCCGGTTTTTTTCTTTCAATGAAAGATTCAGGTTTGGGAACAACTGTCTGTGGACTCGTAGATTTGGTTAAAACCCAAAATGAAAAACGGCGACAGACAAGGCCAGGAGCAAAGCATCCCCTCAATCTTCAAAGAATTTTCTGGAAATGACGGGGCCAAGGGGGAGACCCACCTGGTTTTCTCTTGATTGGTATAAATCTTTACCCGGTCGGCAGTAAAGCAGAATCTGAAATTTAGAAGAAAAGACCACATTTCAAGAAGATGTATAAGAAAAAAAAAAAATCAGAAAAAATAGTTTATATTAAAAAATACTGGCCCTGGCCGGTTGGCTCATTGTCCTGGTATATGGATGTCCTAGGTTCGATTCCTGGTCAGGGCACACAGGAGAAGCACCCATCTGCTTCTCCATCCCTCCCCCTCTTCTCTCTCTCTCTTCCCCTCCCGTAGCCATGGCTGGATTGGTTCAAGCGCATTGGCCCCAGGTGCTGAGGATGGCTTTGTGGAGCCTCCGCTTCCACCTCAGGTGCTAAAAATTGCTCGGTTGCAGTATGGCCCCAGATGGGCAGAACACTGGCCCCAGATAGGGGTTGCCAGGTGGATCCTTGTTAGGCCACATGCGGGAGTCTGTCTCTCTGTCTCCCTTCCTCTCAACTTGAAAAAGAAGGAAAAATAAAACACCACTTGGAAAATATAGTCAGCTTATGTCACACTTAGTAATGTCAACTTACTGCATAGAAGTAAAATGAACTCTACAATAGTCGAGCTGAATGAGACGTTAAATAATCACCAGTTCAAGTAGCACATAGTTTCATCCAGACGCTAGCAAAAATTTTACTTTATTAATAGCTATTCATTTCATTAAATAATTGGAGACTATCTCAATTTACTGATGGGAACTGAGAAAGTCTTACTCATCGAGTAGGTGATAATAGATCACTTAAGGGCCAATTTGTTCCTTGCAGTTTTAAAAAAGACAATTCTGAAAAAAAAAAAAAAGACAATTCTGATCTAGTCTAAGCAATGACAAGAACATTCCCTGTGTGCCAGGCATTATAATTAGGCCCATTTTCCAGACAAGAAAACTGAAACTTGGTGAGGTTGAATTGGGTGAGCCGCAGTTTGAACCTGTCTGCCTGATTCCAAAGTCCTTGCTGTCAATCCATTACACAGGGACCATCAGCTTCTGCCAGGCAAGGGTTTGACGCCGGCTGGACTGGCTTGCTGCCCTTTGTGGACCAACTTGGCAAATCCCATGACAGGAAATGATCACTTTATAGCCTCCAGGCCAAGGTCGCATCCCATCTGAGGGAACACAACACCCTAGCATCCGCGTCAAATCAGTCAACTTTTGACTTCCCCATCAGCCTTCGGCCTCCCAAAGCATCGCTTCTGGGGAGAGTGTCATGGATAAAAGAACCAGCAGGAGCTTGGTTACACATAGAGTCTAGGAAGTGTTCTGCAAGGTGCCTGACAGACACTCTGGAGTGGATACTGAATGTTTGGTGTGCGCTCAACTATGATGGTTAACTGTGTGTGTCAACTTGTCCTGGCTGAGGGATGCCCAGACAGCTGGTAAAACATTCTCTCTCGTTATGTCCAAGGGTGTTCGTGGAAGAGGATAGCATGTGGATTGCTCGACTGAGCCAAGCAGATTGCCCCTCCAGCACGGAGGGCTGAGACAGAGCGAACAGGCGGAGGGAGGGCCGAGACGCCCGTCCTCCCCCGCACAGAGGGCCGAGACACTGTCCTCCCCCGCACGGAGGGCCGAGACACGGAGGGCCGAGACGCCCGTCCTCCCCCGCACGGGGGGCTGAGACGCCCGTCCTCCCCCGCACGGAGGGCCGAGACGCCCGTCCTCCCCCGCACGGTGGGCCGAGACGCCCGTCCTCCCCTGCACTGCACCCCCTTGGTTCTCCAGCTTGCGACGGCAGATTGTGGGACCGCCTGACCTTCGGAACCGTGTGGGCCGACGCCTATAAAATCTTCTCGTGTTTCTGTTTGTCTCTATATCTACAGCCTGTGGTTCTGTTTCTCTAGAGAACTCTAATTTTGGAATGAAAATGTTTTAGAAGAGCAGCATTTTAAGGGTGAGTTTTCTGACTTGGTTCTGAGCTTTCTGGAATTCTGGAGAGCCTGTTAGTCAAGTCAGACCAATCAAAGCCATTCCCGTGTGACATGTGTGGAAGCTATTCGAAAAGAGAGCTGTCCTTCCAGGTTGGTAGATGGGCAGCCAGGAGATACTGGTGGCCTCCTTTTCCATTGTGAAGATGAAGCCAACACAGCTAGGGGCACAGCTGAGAGATGGTGAGAGTCAGATGCCACTTGACACCATCTGACCATGCTACCCACTCATGCATGCAGCCAGGGCTACCTCTGAACCTTAGTTACCCCAGCCATTAGGCCACATTGGGGTGGGTTTCTGGCACCTGAGATCGAAGGAGTCTTGACTAATATACATATGGATCAATAAATTTGGTAGTGACAATAAAAAAACCCCGAAAAGGGTCCTGGCCAGTTGGCTCAGTGGTAGAGCATTGGCCTGGCGTGTGGAAGTCCTAGGTTTGATTCCGGGTCAGGGCACACAGAAGTGCCCATCTGCTTCTCTACCCCTCCCCTTCTCTTTCCTCTCTGTCTCTCTCTTCCCCTCCCACAGCCAAGGCTCCATTGGAGCAAAGATAGCTCGGGCACTGAGGATGGCTCCATGGCCTCCGCCTCAGGTGCTAGAATGGCTCCGGCTGCAATGGAGCAATGCTCCAGATGGGCAGAGCATTGCCCCCGGGTGGGCATGCCAGGTGGATCCCGGTCGGGTGCATGCGGGAATCTCTGACTGCCTCCCCGCTTCTAACTTCAGAAAAATACAAAAAATAAAAGGCCCCCCAAAACCCAAAAAAGTCACAGGGACTGGATTAGGCAGAGAGAGGAGTTTCAGTTCTGATTCCCTGGCTGACTGAACAGGAGCAAAGCCTTCCCCCCTCTGGCCTCAGAGGAGGGGACGAAACTAAACGGCAGCTCTCCAGGTGGGCAGAGTAGCTCGGTGGACATCCTGGGCCTCTGGCCCCATGAACTGCGGGGTGACCCTCTGACTAGACACCTGTTTTCTGTTTCACACATATCTACACATCTGGGCTTTTGTGTAACACCGCCCTTGAAGACTGGGTTCTGCAGATAAACCACCACCTGGGTGGCTTCTTAGGCCTCTTCTACAACTAACATCAGAGGATTCAGAGGGGGCTTTCTGGGCTCTCTATGGCCTGTTCAGTCATTTAATGTACGTCCAATTGATGCCTACAGAGAGCAGAGCACCTGGAAAAAAGGTGTGGGGTATTCGGAGAGAAGTCGCTCTAGGATGTAAACGGCCATGGGATGGACGATCCCTGGGAATGAGGGGTTCTGGGGGCGACGCCCACTGGGAGAGCAATGAGGGGGCAGGGCTTTGATCTGGCCAAGTCTAGGAGGAAAGGCATTTCTGGTAGGAAGAAGATCTATTGAATAGTTAAGGAAAAAAAGATGCCCTAGGTTGGCAGACAAAACCAGAAGTGGGGTCGAGTTCAGATCCTTTGCCGAGTGCCATGCTGAGGTCAGGATGTCATTTCACTCTCCTGAGTCCCCTCTGTGACAGCCACCCCCATTTCACGACCTGCATCTAGAGAAGGACTCAAAGCTTCCAGAGCTTCTGCAGCGGGCCTAGGTCACACAGGATGAGTGAGGTGCAGAGCAGGCAGCTCCAGGAGATGTTCGGTGTCCTAACCTTTCAGTGCTTGCCGGGGGCAGGGGGGGGGTTTACAACCCACACCTGCATGCCTGCAGTGGCTCGGGACAGGGAGAGGGGCGTCAGAGGGGAGGGAGAGGAGGGGCAGAGGGGGCACCGGCACTCACCTGTGGCGGGAGGCCATGCGGTCTTTCAGAGCCTGCACAAAAGGAAGGATCCAGTGATGCCGCAGAACCACGCTCTGGGACAGGCTGAGGTGGAAGGCCTCCATCCTTACCAGCCGGGGGACGTATGTCTGGGCGTGGGGCAGCAAGTCATCCAGCAGGTCCAGGAACTCCTCTCTGGCTTCATCTGGAGGGGGACAGAGAAGAGGGGGCCAGGGTGGCACGACTGAGTGACAAAGCCCAGGAGGCAAAGGCTTTTTCCACTTTTTAAAAAAATTTTATTTTTATTGACTTTAGAGAAAGGACACAGAGGGAGGCAGGGAAAGGAGCGGGAAGCATCAGCTCGTAGTAGTTGCCTCTTGTATATGCCTTGACCGGGCAAGCCTGGGGTTTCGAACCGGCGACCTCAGCATTCCAGGTCCATGCTTTATCTACTGTGCCACCATGAGTCAGGCACCATTTATTTTCCAGTGCCAGAGGCAGCTACACCCTGGGATGGCCTTGATACTCTGCCCTAACCCTCCCTTGTCAAGGGCAGAGAGAATGTTATACTTAGGGTTAATAAAAAAGTATTCCAAGCAATGATTTGAAAACTGACAGTAAATTGATAAAAAAAAAAATCCCTAATTCTTGAACCTTGTTCTCTCTGTGCTGAGTCGATCTTTCCCACCCCCTATCTCAGAGGTTTCTGGCTTCTTGCTGCCGGTTGGAGTCAGCTTTCTCTCATCAAGAGGCACCTACCCGTCTCCGCCACTTGCCTTTCACGTTACTCACATGGTACATAGACATGGGTGGCCCAGTTGCCCCGTTCATGGGGAAAGGTACGCACCCGCCCCCCATGTTTTGCACTGTCATCTTCAGGCCCCTCTTCGGCGCCTGGGAACATGCTTAGCACACTGTCTGGTACTGGCAGCCTCTGGCTGGGAAGGCAGCTCTGGCCACTGCAAGAGAAAAAAAAAGAAAACGAGGACATGCATCCTCCAAATATTCTTTACCTTTATATATCCAACAAAAGTTGTAAGCCCTTGTACAGCGTGACTCTGCATCAATTTCCCACCAGGTGCTGCAAGCAACCTCTAGACAACTACAAAGCTTCCCCAGTATTGTGTCTCTGAGAGGCAGAGGATAGCAGCGAGCATGGTCCTCATGGCAAAGAACTGAACAGGTAGCAATGTATGGTTCAGAGGTCACCATCCTTAAAGGGGCAGACCTGGAGCAGCAGCTCCTAGCTCAGTGGTCTTGGACCAGTCATGTGCCCTCTGTGGACCTGTTTTCTTATCTGTAAAGCATACTTCTACCTGATAGCGCTATTGTGAGATCAGCTGAGATACTGCTGGGCAGTCAATCACCAGGCCTGGCCCTTAACAGCCGAGGCTCCGAAGTAAGAGACTTGGAGGGTTTTGTTCATTGCTGAGTCCCCAGTCCCAGCCAGGTGTAGAGTGGGTGCTCAAGGAGTATTTTTGAGTGAATGAAAAAACTCTCCAACGCTTTCGCTTCTACTACTGCAACTGTGTTAAATGAGGAAACAGACCTAGCGTGGTCCATCGCTACCGGAGATAGCGTCAGCCAGCGGCCGGGGCTGACCCGAACCCAGGTTTCTTGCCTCCTAACCTTGATCTAGCCGGGGGAGGGGAGCGCTCTGGGGCTCTGTGCACGGGTGTCCCCTGGAACCTCCTTACCCCCCCCCCCGTGCCCTCTCTCCTTCCCTGCCGAGCCTCCCCGCACTCTCTCCCTATCTCCACCCCTGCACTCCGCTCTCAGCAGGGGTTCGCGTGAACCCGCACCCTGCCCAGAAAGACTTCGCTCCTCACCGAGGGCGGCATCCAGCCCCCGGCCCGGCCTGAGCGCCGGCCTCGGCCTCATCCTCATCCTCAGAGCCGCTGCTGCTGTAGCCCACCAGGGGAGCCGCACTCATAAGTCCTCTTCTACAACAACAGCGCAGGGCCACTAGCAGCCACCCTCAGCAGCCGCCCTCAGCACCCGGAATTCCGCTGCGCCGGAAGTGCCTTCCTGGGGGCGGGGCCTAGGTTAGCACGGCCCCGGGGCGGGGTCTGGAGGCGGGGCCGGGTAGGACACAGCAGGGACTCTACCCACCGGGACCACCCACAGTGCCTGTCACTCGCTGCTAGTTGAGGGCAACCCGGAGCTCCCAGGTATCCCCAGCCTCTGTATGCCCATTTCACAGGTCACTCTGGGGCTCTGTCTGCAGCCACCCGGGACCAGACCCCCTAGTTACGACGGTCCCTAAATCAGCGGGCAGTGCACTAGGCACAGCGAAGATCCCTGCCCTCGGGGCCCTGGAAGGACCAGTGGTCCCGGAGCCCCCTTCTCAAGCTGGCCCGAAGTCCGAGCTCCAGGTCCTCCCCCTAAGAGCAAGCTGAGCAGACACAGGTCAGTTTCCGAAGACCAGAGGGTCTAGGAGGCCCCTCCTCTCAGGTGCAGGGGTCGGGCTGGACGCCTGGTCCCGCGAGTCCCCTCCCCTTAGGCTGAGCAAGGGTGGTCGGAGGCTGAGTGCCTTCCCGGAGTCATCCGAGGCGTGCTGGCTGGGGAACTGGACAGCCGCCCCGCGCGCCTGGCGGTCCGACCCGGCGCGGCGGGGGCCTCCGGTCCCCGACAGGGGGCGGCCTCGCTCCGCGCGGTCCGCTCCTCCCGCAGCCGCCGCCGCCGCCCCGGCTGCAGCTCCTCCTCCCGCCCCGCCTCCCCGGCCCCCCGCGCTCCCGCCTGTCCTCCCGTCTCTGCAAGGCCATCGGTCGGTCCGCCCGCCCTCCCGGCGCTCCTCCGCCCCGAACCGCTATCCCGGCTGCGCCCGTCGCTTCCTCGGTTCCGGCTGCCGCTAGCCCATCCCGCGCCCCCGGGCCGGCCGCCGCCGCTGCTACGCGAGGCCGGGGATTGGCAGCGCGCGTAGGCCGCGCCGCGGCCGATCGAGCCGGAATAAAGGGGCGGCCGAGAGAGCAGCGGGTCTTCACTCGTCTCGCGCCTGACGCCGCGGGCGGCCCGGAGCAGGTGAGCGGCGGGGCGCCTGGGGCCGAGTCCCGGGGCCACTCCCGCGTCTGCCGCACCTCTTCCCCAACGGGCCGCCCCCCCCACCCTCCGGCCTGGCCTGGCGGCCTCTGAGCTCCTGGGCGGCCCAGGCCGGCATCGAGGCGCAGCCGCTTCTTGGGCCCGGCCTGCGGCCCCGGGGCCTTGCTCGAGCCCACTCGCCTGCGGGGCCAGCTCGGGCTGCAGCGGCCTGGCCATACCCGGCGAGGGCTGACAGGAGGCAGCCGAGCTGGGCGGGTGGGCAGTGCCGGCGAGGAGGTGATGGGCTTTTCATTCCGTTTCCCAGGGAGGAGGAAGAACGGGGTGGGGCGCAGGTGTGGGCCTCCGCCTGCTTCCCGTACCCTAGTCTCGCTTTGCAGGGTGCTCAGAGAGGCCTCATGGCTGCATCTTCCTGGGGGTGGGCAGTGGAGCTGGGCGCCCCAGGCCAGGGACCTTCTGTTTGGCAGCCATTTATGCAGGAAAAAACAGTTGTGCTGGTGCAGCCTAACCTACGCCGCCCTTGGAGTAGCCTGGCTTCCCTCTTTTCTGGGAGCTTTGGCACCTGCTTGTTCATGCAACCTGCTGCCCTCACCCAAAGCCACCGCTCCTTCTTTCCTTCCCAGAAGATGAGGATGACAGCTTGTAAGCCTGACTCTTACGTTTTTTTGGCAAACAGTTAGAGGCCAGGCTGGCCCGTGAAGGCATCCCCTTCTTTCTCCTCTTTTCCTCAGAAGAAAACTTAGAAACTTTTCAGTGTTAGAGGCAGAGGAGCTGGGAACCTGTAAGTGGATTACATCTGATTCTAAAAGTTCCTCCCTTTCGCTGTCATTACCTTATGCTGCCACAAAGTGGTGAGTTAAGAGATTTGCTTGGGTTGGGTGGGCTTTACCTTCCACTGATTACCCAGAAAGTTGTAGCCTTGGAGGAAGGGAACCGGATTGTTTCCAGAAAGGAGAGGAGCAGCAATGCTCTGTGGTTAGCATGTTACTTCCCATGCTGCAGAGGCAAAGTTACAATTGCTTATACTTCCTGCAGGCCTTGACAGAGTCAGAGCAGAGGATTTAGCGGTTTGTGGGGTTGTTGTTTTTTTGTATTCTTGGAGAGTACTAGAATTTGGAAGTTTTCCTGTAGACATTGAAGTCGGTTGGGTCTGTGAACCTATTGTTTAACCGCCATCATGCATTGGTTCAGGCCCCTGCAAGGCCATCCAACCTGTGTGTGGAGAGAGCAGGCATATGGTCGTGATGCAGGGCCTGGGGGATAGTTGAGAGGGATGTGGGCCAGCCCCTCACAAGAGAAGGATTTTGAGATAGTCCTTTGTTCCATGTAGTTGTTTTAAATATTTACTTGCAGAAAAAAGTTACGCTGCCAAAATTATTGTTTCATACACTGTGGCCCGAACTGGTCAGTCTTTTCTTGGAGCATGAGCGGAATTTGTGACTTCCTTGCATTATGGACAGATCAGCCCAGAGTCTTACCTGTGAGGCAGCTGATTAAAGAGGACTGGCCGTGCTGGGATGCCCTGGCCCAGGTGGGGTGGAGACAGCCGCCGTCCCCTTTGCTGGAGCAGCTGAGTGGTGGCAGACTTCGTTGGTAGCGTGTGAAGGGAGAAGGTCTCCCAGGCCTGAGCCTCTCTCCTTTCCCTGGTGTGGTTGATGTCAATGTGGCCAGTGCAGGCAGAGCAGGGAGAGGGCCTCAATCTCACGCTTTCTCTCTTCTCCACAGAACCCGTCATCGGGGAAGGCAGAGCCTCCCTGGCACTGTGGCACCCTGCCTCGAAGAGCCCCCCGTCCTGTAGGCAGAGCCTGGTAGTCTGTCTTGGTTAATGACTTGGGCCGTCTGACCAGTCCCTCTTCTGTGCCTTTTCTAAGGTCCTTGTCCATCCCTGACCCTGGGCAGCTTCTCTCTCTGGGTTGGGTCATCTTAATCGGGGAAACTGAAGCCATTACTCTCCAAACCCTGTTTCATCTTCCCAAGCATGTCGGAAAGCTGGCAGCAGCCGCCACAGACGCAGCCACAGGCGCAACCACAGCAGCCGCAGCCGCCGCAGCCTCAGCACCACGCAGAACCACCACCAGCCCTGGCCGAGCACGCGCTGCCCCCGGGCACGGCTGAGAACCCCCTGGGCTGTGCTGTCTATGGCATCCTCCTGCAGCCCGACCCGGGCCTGCAGCCCCCACAGCACGAGCCCCTGCAGGCAGCAGGTGAGCCAGGCCCCAAGTGTGGTGTGTGCGGGCACGACCTGGCACACCTGTCCAGCCCGCACGAGCACCAGTGCCTGGCGGGCCACGACCGCTCATTCCAGTGCACGCAGTGTCTCAAGATCTTCCACCAGGCCACTGACCTGCTGGAGCATCAGTGTGTGCAGGCTGAGCAGAAGCCTTTTGTTTGCGGCGTCTGCAAGATGGGCTTCTCACTGCTCACCTCGCTGGCCCAGCACCACAGCGCGCACACGGGCGCCACAGGCCTCGTGAAATGCTCCATCTGTGAGAAGACCTACAAGCCGGCCGAGGCGGCCGAGCCAGCGGCCACTGCTGCCCCCTCGCTGCCCCCAGCGCCCTCAGCGCCTGCTGTCACTACTGCCGAACAGGTTGACAAGCCCTACAGTTGCCCCATCTGCCAGAAGCCCTTCAAGCACCTCTCGGAGCTGTCCCGGCATGAGCGGATCCACACAGGCGAGAAGCCGTACAAGTGCACGCTATGCGACAAGAGCTTCAGCCAGTCGTCGCACCTCGTGCACCACAAGCGCACGCACAGCTCCGAGCGGCCCTACAAGTGCGCGGTCTGCGAGAAGACCTTCAAGCACCGCTCGCACCTGGTGCGCCACATGTACGCGCACTCGGGCGAGCACCACCTGTTCCGCTGCAACGTGTGCGAGCTGCACTTCAAGGAGTCCTCGGAGCTGCTGCAGCACCCGTGCACGCCTAGCGGCGAGCGGCCCTTCCGCTGTGGCGAATGCCAGAAGGCCTTCAAGCGGCCGTCGGACCTGCGGCAGCACGAGCGCACACACAGCGCCGAGCGGCCCTTCAAGTGCGACCTTTGTCCCATGGGCTTCAAGCAGCAATACGCGCTGATGCGGCACCGGCGCACGCACAAAACCGAGGAGCCCTTCAAGTGCGGCCTGTGCGAGAAGGGCTTCGGCCAGCCCAGCCACCTGCTCTACCACCAGCACGTGCACACCCTCGAGACCCTCTTCAAGTGCCCCGTGTGCCAGAAGGGCTTCGACCAGTCGGCCGAGCTGCTGCGGCACAAGTGCCTGCCCAGTGCCACTGAGCGGCCCTTCAAGTGCCCGGTGTGCAACAAGGCCTACAAGCGGGCGTCGGCCCTGCAGAAACACCAGCTGGCCCACTGCTCCCCGTCCGAGAAGCCCCTGCGCTGTACCCTGTGTGAGCGCCGCTTCTTCTCCTCCTCTGAGTTCGTGCAGCACCGCTGCGACCCCGCGCGTGAGAAACCGCTCAAGTGTCCAGACTGCGAGAAGCGCTTCAAGTACGCATCGGACCTGCAGCGGCACCGGCGCGTGCACACCGGCGAGAAGCCCTATAAGTGCCCCAGTTGTGATAAAGCCTTCAAGCAGCGTGAGCATCTCAACAAGCACCAGGGCGTGCACGCCCGCGAGCAGCAGTTCAAGTGTGTGTGGTGTGGCGAGCGCTTTCTGGACGTGGCCCTTCTGCAGGAGCACAGTGCACAGCATAGTGCCGCTGCCGCCGCTGCTGAGGGGGCCTACCAGGTAGCCGCCTGCCTGCCCTGAGCCCCTCCTGCGCCCCCGCCAGGCCAGGCCAGGCCCAGCTCCGTGCTCAGAGGCCGTGGGCATGCAGACAGAAGAGCACTGGGCAGGTAGAGGGGCCTGGCACCCCTGGGACCTGCCTGCCGGTGAGGGAGCCAGGTTTCTGGCTGGTCCTGAGTCCACAAACCTCTTTCCTATTACAGGATCTGTTTTCCTGAGTGCTATCAGCCTCCCTTGTCTCTGGGGGCCTGAAAGCAGACTAGAAGTCAAGTGGCCTCTCCCCACCCCAAGGAGGGGTTGGTGCCAGCCCAACCTTCCCAAACCTTTTAGCCTAATTAGAAACCAGACGGTTAGGAAAGAGAATGGGCTGGGAGAAGGGCTGGACTCCAGGTGGGCAGTGCGCAGGGCATCCCCCTGCAAGTTGCTGTTTAAGGGAGAGGGGCACACCCTGCTCCAGCCAGGGGACACACCCTCCAGGTTTCTGATAAGAGGGCTGCATATCTGTGGGCAGGGCCTGCCTGGAGAGCCGCAAGCCTAGCCAGAAGGCAGGCGGCAGAGACGTTCTCCCAGGAGAACAGCAGCTGTGGGAGCAGTGCCCGGGTAGCGCTGTCCATGGGGAAAGGAGGAGAGGCAGCCTTTGCACGGAGGTCTAATCCCGAGATTTTGGAAGCGCCCCTCCCACCTGTGCTGCATGGTTCCACTCTCTGGCGGAGAATGTGCCCATCCAGACAGAGCGCTGGGGTGGAAGGGGGTCATTAGACCTGGTGCAGGGAGGGGCAGGGCCAAGCCCCTGATCTTCCCAGTGGTTAACAAGTGTCCTCCCCCTTGAATTGTGCAAATTGAAGTGTCAAGGGTGTGGCCTCAATCAGCTTCCAGCCGTGCTTGAGGGCTAAGCCCAGGCCTGTGCACCCAGGGTGAGGCAGGGAAAAGGACTGTGAATGGCTACTCATGACACAGAGCCCTCCCAGCCCTTGGGAACCCTCCCCTATCAGGCTCACTGCTGGCCTGGACTAGCGATCTTGCCATTGCCCAGACACCCTGGACAGCAGCCAGCTACTTCCAAGGTCAGAGAGTTCTCCCTTGGGTCCTCCTAGCACCCTCCCTGTCTCTGCTTGCCCCCAGGGCCCGTCTGGCCAAGGGTGTCAGGGCACAGGGAACAGGCAGGGGGAGAGGGTTGTTAAGGGAATCAGTAGGTAGATGGAGTCCACTGATGTCTCTGGACGTCTGGGGCCCTTGGGAAACCCAGAGGACCTTTATTATCAAAATGATTATTTGAACCCTAGCTCTGCCCTGCCCTCTTCCTCCCCCTTCCCTGATCATAGGTCTTAAAAGACTTTAGTCAGTGCACCACGGACCCCGAGGAGCAGGGAGCCCCACTTTGTCCCACTCTCCCTTGAACGAGTCTGCAAAGCGCATATCCACCTCCTCCATCTGCCTGGGTTCTCCTCCTGTGCCAGAGAAGGGCTGGGCCTTCCCCTCAGGCTGGCTCTCAGTCACAACGCCTCAAAAGACATTGAACCCAGGCTGACAACAGTCCCAACTCGGTCTTTTCTTTTCATTTTGCTTTCTAAAAGCAGTTGTTATACTATTCATAACATTGTATAGTTTAATCTCCTGTCATTTTGGATCTTATATAAAAATGTGAGCATTTGGGTTTTTGAAAACGACAACTCCATTTTAGATAGCCCCTTTTGATGTTAATATATAGTGAGTCCAAAGTATGCTTTAGAAATAAAGACATTGACCATCACAGACCAAAGCCCTGCGTGTTCTGGTCATTCTTCTATGGGCATGACGAGACGTGGAGGGGGAGAGGTGTGCACACCATGGTGGCACGCTTGAGATTGTGACAAGGCTGTGTTTGAATCATGAGTTTTGAATGTTCTGGTGTGTGACTTTGGGCACCGTGGGAACTCCCTTGTTGGGACTCAGTTGCCTCATCTGTAACATAGGGAGGTTAGCCTTTCCCCTGCTTGGCTGTTGTGAGAATTAAATGGAATTGTGTATGGAGGCCCTGGTGGGAAAGCTGTTGAAGATGCTGACAGTCCCAACTCGGAAATGGCCCTGCAGCCTCTTGACCTCCTTTGGGTTTAACTGCAGCCCCTGCAGAGAGCTGAGCTGTGGGGACCAGCAGCTCATGGGTGGTCAGGAGCTGGAACTGGCCTGGGAGCACGAAAACTTGCTCAGCGCCAGCGGCAAACCAGGCCCTGCCTGGAGCAGCAGGGGCCCCGCCAGGCCCTGCAAACCAGGACCTGCCTGGAGTAGCAGGCGGTCCCGCCAGGCCCTGCCACAGAGCGCGGCCTGCTCTCGCCCACTTCTGCTTGCCCTGCCGCACAGCGGTCCATCCCCAGCAGCCTCCCACCCCGGCCCAGCTCTACCATCTGAATACCAGGGTTGTCCCCACCCCGGCAGCCTCCCACCCCGGCCCAGCTCTACCATCTGAATATCAGGGCTGTCCCCACCCCGGCCCAGCTCTACCATCTGAATACCAGGGTTGTCCCCACCCTGGCAGCCTCCCACCTCGGCCCAGCTCTACCATCTGAGTATCAGGGCTGTCCCCACCTCGGCCTAGCTCTACCATCTGAATACCAGGGCTGTCCCCACCCCAGCCTAGCTCTACCATCTGAATATCAGGGCTGTCCCCACCCTGGCCTAGCTCTACCATCTGAATATCAGGGCTGTCCCCACCCCAGCCTAGCTCTACCATCTGAGTATCAGGGCTGTCCCCACCCCGGCCTAGCTCTACCATCTGAGTATCAGGGCTGTCCCCACCACGGCCTAGCTCTACCATCTGAATACCAGGGCTGTCCCCACCCCAGCCTAGCTCTACCATCTGAATATCAGGGCTGTCCCCACCTCGGCCTAGCTCTACCATCTGAATACCAGGGCTGTCCCCACCCCGGCAGCCTCCCACCCCGGCCCAGCTCTACCATCTGAATATCAGGGCTGTCCCCACCCCGGCCTAGCTCTACCATCTGAGTATCAGGGCTGTCCCCACCCCAGCCTAGCTCTACCATCTGAGTATCAGGGCTGTCCCCACCCCGCTCTGACACCTCGGCCTAGCTCTACCATCTGAATACCAGGGCTGTCCCCACCCCGGCAGCCTCCCACCCCGGCCTAGCTCTACCATCTGAATATCAGGGCTGTCCCCACCCCGGCAGCCTCCCTCCTCGGCCCAGCTCTACCATCTGAATATCAGGGCTGTCCCCACCCCGCTCTGACACCTGTTCCCAGGACCTTTCCCATCCAGCAGCTCTGAGAGACGGGCAGGTAGAGCTGAGCCTTCCCTTGTGCCGACCCGTGCGATAGCCAGGGGCTGCCTGAAGCCAGCTGTTAGTGATGAAAGTGGCCTGTCGGGGCTGCCCAGGTGGGCCCGGTGGGGGACAGGCAGTGGGGCTGGGAACCGCTGGGGCCTCCAGCTCTAGTCACTGAGGCCTGGGGCTCGAGCTCCAACCCGCTCTCTGCTGACCGGGAAGCCGGGACAATGGCCGGGCAGGTGCTGGCCCTGGGTCTGGCCAGGGGAGCAGGAAAGCTCCTGCCCAGCAGGCAGAGGGCGGCCAGCCCCCCGGCCTGCTTCCTTGAGGGTCGAAGCCGCTGTGTCTCACCTTCCCATTGTGCAGGGGCAGCTTTATAAAGAACCTAGGCCTCCGCAGCTGCCTTGTGGAGGGCTTTCTTTCATCTCCAGTCCTTCCTCCTGACCTCTCAGCATCACCTCCTCCCCATCCCCGCCTCCAGAGTCGGCCTCAGCCAGGACCAGGGACTGCTCAGGCCTTGGAACTTTGCCCAGGGCCTCCTGGCCCGGGCAGGCTCCCTCTGATAAGCTCTGCCTCCCATCCTCAGGCTGGCGGGTGTCTGTTCCTTGAAGGTCATGTCCCCAGGAAAAGCCTTGGCTGCTCTGACCTTCCGCAGATTCACAGATTTGCAGACTCCGTCCGGAGCGCCTGGTCTTCAGGGACAGAGAAGGTCAGAGGGAGGGCCCAGGTGGGAAGGGGCCTGTGGCGCCCGTCACTGTGCGTCCATCCCCATCCCGCAAGCAGGCCTGCCTTTGCTCACCCACAGGCACTGCTGTTGGCCAGGCCCTGAGCTGCTGCTGCTGCAGCCGTGAAGCAAGGACTTCAGATGAGAGTTTTGAGGTTGTAAAGCCAGGAGGCACAGACAGGGCCACCATCACAGCCGCTTGGCCCATGCAGGTTCACATTGGATTCGGACAGTCGGTAAAGAAACAACGGAGCCAAGAACTGATGGGCTATCATCTTTAATTCTAGCTTGCACCCGGAAGGCAAGTAAAAACACACACTGGGCTCCAAAACCCACTCACATTCAGTGCTCACAAAGCTACTGACTTATCCGAGTTTCCTAGAATCAAAGGTTTCTAGCTCACCAGATTTATTCACCTCTGTTCCCCATCTCCTTCTTTCTCCAGAGTCAAACTGAACAAACTGGCCTCTCACTCAGTACTCCGCCATCTTGGCTGCTTCTCCTGGCCACTTGGCCTCTTTCTGCTCTCCTCTCTGCTCTCTCCTCTAATCATAATCTCAGGAACCAAGAGCGTGCAAACTCCCGTTCTGCCCCTATTTTATAGTGTAGATTCAAAACCTTTAATCCAATATACAAAATAGGGAAGTCTCTAATACAAAGTCACTTCTGTGAGGCATGATTGGATTGTACCACCCCACATCAAAAAGGGTGGGAAAGGCTTAATCCCAAAACCAAGCCCCAGGCTACAAGGATTCTGCCTGCCCACTGCCTGCCCCCAACACACATTACTAACACCTGGGCGACGGCCTCACGTGGGCAGCGCCATCTTTAACAAAGTGAGCATAACATATTTTATCTGCCCAACAATCCACCCCTATGCTCACTTTACTACCCACAATTTACATCACTGGCATCCCTGTGCAAGGAAATTAGGCACATTACACAAATTACAACAGCACAAATCATACAGTTTCAACAATCACAAAGGTACACTTCACCAGTCTCTGAGCACTTTGCCCAAAGTGCAAAATGTCCTTGGCCTATGGGAAAAGTTTCCCGGGGCAGGGGAGTGCTTCCAGCAAAGCCACCCCCCACCCCCATTAGGGTATTTCACATTGTCCAAAATCTGTAATCCGTAAGTCCATCCAACAAAGGAGCCAATGCCCACTCTGGTCGTAGTCTAGGAAATCAGTCCATGCACATGGTGCGTCAGCCACCCCCCTCATCCCTGCCGTCCTCGCAGGTCTTACACAATGGCAGTCAGCATTTCCATCTCTGCTCTGGCAAGCTTGTCCAGCCCTATGTCCCAAAATCGCAGACCTACCAGGGCCGTAGTAGGTGCTCCCTCCAGCTGCGCTTTCACCTTCTGGAGACTGCGGATTACAATTCCAGCTCGATTCTCCTCATCCTTCAAAGAGGAACTGAAAACACCAGCTCCCACTGCCGGGCTCGAGTCCCAGGCAGCTGTCGCCTTCTGCTCTGCAGACCTTGCAGCTCCAGCCCTGGCTTCAGCCTCAGCCTCAGCCCCGGCCTCCAGCCGCTGCTGGCTCTCCACAACATCCAGGGCAATCTGCAACTCATGAACTTGTGAATCCTCCTCCAGCAGCTGCTCCATTTCTAGGCGAATCTTGTGAACCTGGTCGGCCTCCTCCTCCAGCACTTCCTCCAGCTCCAGGGTCAGCATCTGTTTCTCCCGCGTTTGCTCCAACTCCTTCCACTGCTCGGTTTGCAGGTCCCAGGCAGCCTCTTCCACAGAGCTCTCGGTTTCCTCACGCATGGCTGTAAAAGTCAGCCAGCCTACAATCCCCAAAAGGACAGCCATGGGGAACCTTAACACTAGCCAGTCCTCTACTCCACCACTCAAACGCTCCTTGCCGATCTGTATCGAATCCTGCCACAGACTACGCCAAATGTAAAGCCAGGAGGCAGGGCTGCCATCACAGCAGCCCAGCTCATGAAGGTTCGCATTGGATTCAGACAGTTGGTAAAGAAACAATGGAGCCAAGAACTGATGGGCTGTCATCTTTAATTCAAGCTTGCACCCGGCGGGCAAGTAAAAACACACACTGGGCTCCAAAACCCACTCACATTCAGTGCTCACAAAGCTACTGACTTATCCGAGTTTCCTAGAATCAAAGGTTTCTAGCTCACCAGACTTATTCACCTCTGTTCCCCATCTCCTTCCTTTTCCAGCGTCAAACTGCACAAACTGGCCTCTCACTCAATACTCCGCCATCTTGGCTGCTTCTCCTGGCCACTTGGCCTCTTTCTGCTCTCCTCTCTGCTCCCTCTGCTCTCTCATGCTAATCATCCCAGGAACCAAGAGAGCAAGCTCCCGTTCTACCCCTATTTTATAGTGTAGATTCAAAACCTTTAATCCAATATACAAAATAGGGAAATCTCTAATACAAAGTCACTTCTGTGAGGCATGATTGGATTGTACCACCCCACATCAAAAAGGGTGGGAAAGGCTTAATCCCAAAACCAAGCCCCAGGCTACAAGGATTCTGCCTGCCCACAGCCCACAGAGACACACACTAATATCACCTGGGCAACGGCCTCACGTGGGCAGCGCCATCTTTAACAAAGTGAGCATAACATATTTTATCTGCCCAACAGAGGTTTTCATGTATCAAAGGGTAGAGTAAAAAATGTCAAAGCGGCTGATATTTAGTATAAAATATTATTTGGGAGAGTCCTCCTTGGCCCTCACCCCAGCCCTCCCTTGGTCGGGACCCTGATCCTCCCAACTGGGAGCCCAGACCAGTGGGGATGTGAGATATGTGTGTTACCCTTATAATAAACACAAGTACCTTTGTAGTAGTGTTTCATTTAGTCCAGGTCTGTGTCTTGGTTCTGGGAGGCCCCAGGCTGCATTCCCGAGCCCAGGTCCACTTGGAGAGATAAGAGAAGCTGCAAATCAAGTATTTCCTGAGAGCCAGAGGCTGGGAGTTAGTCTCTATCAGCTCTGCTCCCTTCCTTGGTGTTGGGCAGATAAAATGTATTATGCTCACTTTGTTAAAGATGACGCTGCCCACATGGAGGCCGTTGCCCAGGTGATATTAATGTGTGTTGGGGGCAGGCAGGATCGTTGTAGCCTGGGGCTTGGTTTTGGGATTAAGCCTTTCCCACCCTTTTTGATGTGGGGTGGTACAATCCAATCATGCCTCACAGAAGTGACTTTGTATTAGAGACTTCCCTATTTTGTATATTGGATTAAAGGTTTGGATTTCTACACTATAAAATAGGGGCAGAACGGGAGCTTGCACGCTCTTGGTTCCTGAGATTATGATTAGAGGAGAGAGCAGAGAGGAGAGCAGAAAGAGGCCAAGTGGCCAGGAGAAGCAGCCAAGATGGCGGAGTATTGAGTGAGAGGCCAGTTTGTGCAGTTTGACGCTGGAGAAGGAAGGAGATGGGGAACAGAGGTGAATAAGTCTGGTGAGCTAGAAACCTTTGATTCTAGGAAACTCGGATAAGTCAGTAGCTTTGTGAGCACTGAATGTGAGTGGGTTTTGGAGCCCAGTGTGTGTTTTTACTTGCCCGCCGGGTGCAAGCTAGGATTAAAGATGACAGCTCATCAGTTCTTGGCTCCATTGTTTCTTTACCGACTGTCCGAATCCAATGCGAACCTGCATGGGTCGGGCGGCTGTGATGGTAGCCGTGGATACTGGCTTTACACTTGGATACTTGGGAGGAGAAGAGAGGACTTGAGAGAGGCCTGCCTGGAAGAAAGGGTGGGGCTTGGGTAGAAAGAAATGGGGAAAGCATTTCAGGGAGAAGAAAGGCTGAGCAGAGGCTAGGAAGCGGACAAGACCCTGGGTGTTTGGAGCAGCAAGGAGGCCGGAGGTGGAGTTGGTGTGGGGTGGTATGTCCAGGCCCAGGGCCATGGTAGTGGAATGTTGTCAGGCCAGGAAGGCCTCGAGTTGAGGCCATGGAGTCGAGGCTGTTTCCACTGCGGTTGCTGCAGGGAAGATCTCTAATGTAACGTATTTAGGATGAGCAAAGAGCCCCTGAGGCTGAGGAGACTTCCAGGCCAGGAAACAGTGGTACAGCTGGGTAGGGCTTTCCATTTCTTGCCCTCGGGGTGGGATTTTTAACCTGTAAACTCCACCACTGCCAGCAACTGCAAGAGAACTTTCCGGTGGGCCACCTCCTCATTCTAGGGCCTGGTCAAATGTCCCCACCTCCAGGAAGTCCCCTCAGGTTTCCTCCCCACTCATGACTTGCATGTCTCTCTTTTAAAAAAATTTTATTGATTTTTAGAGAGAGAGAGAAAGAAGGGGGAAGAAGTGAGAAGCATCAATGCATAGTAGATGCTTTCTGTATGTGCCTTGACTGGGCAAGCCCAGGGTTTTGAACCTCAGCATCCTGGGTCAACACTTTATCTACTGTGCTACAACAGGTCAGGCTTGGCTTGCATGTCACTTAAAACAGAAAGGCAGAAGAGTGGTAGAGTGTAGTGGCCACAGGTTCAGGGGTCAGGCAGGCTGGCTTCAGTTCCCAGCTCTGCCAATCACCAGCTGTGTGACCTTGGGCCAGTCACCTAACCCTCAAGTCTCTTTCATCATCTGTAAAGTGGGTATACAATTACCCACCTCATGGGGTCTGCAAAGCGCTTACTACATTGCCTCGCACTTCAAAACTGGAAAGTGCATGCTAAGTCAGGCTTGTTAATGCTCATCTGCTCTGCATCGCCATTATTCCTGGGCATGCATTTTCATATCTGTGGCATCGGGATTCACGTGCAACTGGGCAATGAACTATTCAAACTGCTGGTGTGGGTTACCGTTTACAGCTCTCGGGCTTGAGGAGCATGGCCTAGGTATGCCCATGTTCTGCTTTCAGGGTTGAACCAGCTGGGTCTGCCTCTCCTCCACTGGACTGGAAGCGCCTCAAAGGCAGAGATGGTATCTGGTCTGTGTCCCTCCAACAGCCAGCGCAGGACCTGGCAAGGCCTCAAACGTCTGCTGGGTCAGATTCCTGGAAGGACTTGCCCCGTCACTCAGTGTTAAGGAAGCAGGGCCAGGAAACGCTTCCAGGCACCTGACTCCCTCTGGCATGCTTCAGCATGCTCCCTGGGTGTCCCGTTTCCTGCGGGCCAGGCCGCCAGCACGCCTGCCGTGAGCGCAGTCAGGCAAATCTCTTCTCTGGGCTGGCATGTTGGGAGGGGGCACTCGGGGCTGCAGAATGTGCCCTTGACATACCAGGGGGCTCTGCCAATGACACCCCAAGGGTCAAGCCAGATTGACTGTCTGCTGGACTTGGAGGAAAGGGCTTCTTCCTGCATGAAATGGCTACCTTCTTGACAGGATGTGGGGGGGAATGGGCTCTGTGACCTGCTTACAATTTCCTGTCTGCTCCTCCCTGCTCCCTATCTCCTGCCCTATTGTCATCAGAGCCCTATACTCTAGGACAAAGAGATGGGCACTGTGGTCTCTCACCTTGGTATAGGGGTAATGATCATCAGCTCTACCCCTAAATTAAAATCAGCCTTGAATCTGTAAGGCAGGCTCCGTCTGCATATCAAACAATGTGACTCATCTCCTTGTTTACTACTCAGTGTTAAAGGGAAGACCCCCATTATGGGAAATAATTTACTCTACAAACATTGAGCATCAACTATATGTGAACACTATGTCAAGTGCTGCAATTTGAGTTCTGGGTCTGATGTGGGCCTCAGTTTTCCCATCTTTAAAACAGGGATGCTTGGAGGAGATCATGAATCACATGGTAATGTGTTCTGATCAGTAGAACACAGGGTCCAGAGAGTATTAATGGTATTCATCTTTAAATTCCTTCCACCTGTGACCGGGGTTGCATACACTAAGTCCTCAGTAAATACTGGTGGGGAGGAAGAGGGTATTAAGTCGGGGCTTTCTAACCTTTGAGGGAATTGACTCTCCTGAGAATCAGGTGAAAACAAGGAGCCTCCCCATAGAAAATGCACATGTGGGTGGTCACTCGGCTTTCCACATGATTTCAGAAGGTTCATGGATCCCTGAAGCCCAGATCCTGACACCAGAAGTCCTGTTTGAAGAGTTCTTTAGTTTGATGGCTGTTTCCCTGATCTGGGTCTGTCCTTGCAGACTGCTCCCAGGTGGGTGATGGTGTGTTATCTAGAATGTCCAGGTCTAGGAGCTAAGTGTTGATGCTCTAACCACTAACCATGCAGAAGACAGACAGTCTTCCTTAGCCTCTTTGGGGTTATTCTGGGCAGTCCTCCGGCAGTTGGTAGGGGGCAGGAAAAGACATTATCATCGTCAGGTCATAACTCTCCCAGATCCTGCAAACCCCCCCCCCCCACACACACACACACATACCCAACACGGGCCTGGTACCTTCCTGTGGAAGCATTAGGTTTATTTCCAGTAAGGCTGAATGAACTCTTAGAAAGATTGGGGATGCCACCATACACCGTTCCGAACCTGAGGTGGCATGGTCCAACAGCCTGGGTATCGGCCTTTTCACAGACTAACGCCAGGGAGTTAGGTAGTTGGCACGACTGTGGAGAGAAACAGGTAAGGTGGAGGCCTCCAGGGTATCCTGGGGGAAAATCAGGCTGTCTTTCTCTAGGTAACCCCCAAAGCCTACCTTCCTGCCTTCAAAGCTCTGAAAACACAGTTTCCACCCTCTCTATGGCTCAAGAACCTTCAGCGATTCCTTATTTCCTTTTGTATGTTTTCAGCTGCTCTGCTTGACTTCCAAGCCCCCTCCCTTCCAGTCTGCCTCTTCTCTACTCCCTCCGATCCCTAACCAGGTACTGCATGAAGGCAAGCTCTCCATCCATAATTGTACGCAGTCATTTGTGTGCCACCAGACAGGGAGACACACCCGTGGTGACCAAGTGGAGGAGGTTTGAGCTGGAGGGGAGAGGCAGAGAGGGTCGGGGAGGACATCAGGGATGGGCTTTACAGACTGAAGAGGAGTTTTCAGGCTCAGAAGGGTCATCTAGGCACTGAAATAGCACAAACGAAGGTATGGAGTGTTTGATGGTGCTTGTGGTTTGAGTCACTCCCAGGAGACTGCTCAAGTGCAGAGGATGGGGCTGGCGAGGTGAGAGATGGCCAGAGCAGGAAGGGGCTTGAATATCTTGCACAGTCCAGCTGAGAACACTAGCCCCAGCTCTTCAACACCTCTCTGCATCCTGGAAGGCAGTCCTGGCGCTTTCCACAAGGTTCCTCATGACTGTTCCTCTTCTCGCCCTTGCTCTCCTCCTGGGCCAACTCCCCCCCCCCCCCCCCCCGGCCTCAGGGACAAATGGGGTGGCTTGGCTTCCTCCACCTCTACCATGCAAGGTGGGCTGCTGTTTTGCCTGGCCCATTTCTCAGGAGGGAAGCATCTCTCATTTTGACATGGTGGGGGCATCAATCCCTTGGAGCCTCCCTCGCCAGGCCCCCGAAAGCCCAGCAGGAGTTTGAGAATCCTGGAGCCCGAGGCTGAGGCGAATGCGATCAGGTGTGGAGTGGGGCAGGGGCGTGGTCAGTCCCCTACCTGTAGTGGGAGCCAAAGTGTCGGAAAGTATTCCTGCAAAAGAGGGAGGAGGGTGAACCCGAAGTGAGGGGTGCACTCCCATCTTGAACCTCCCTCTCCGGGACCTCACTCCCATCTCGGGAGGGTTACACTGCACCTTCGCCCCACACAACTGCCTTCACTCCCAAAGAGTGAAGTTCCCAGGGACTGGATGACAGGGTTCTCTGTTTGGTAGGAGTTAAGCATTTATTCGTTTTTGAAATTGTGATTTTCTTGTGATATATTGGAGCCAACCAATTTTCCCCAGGTCTCACAGGGGTTGGGGTCTGTGGCCTCACTTACAGGGAATCGAAAGGCAGGGGCTTCTGTCCATAGCGGTCCAGGCTGGGGTTCTGGTTGAGACAGTACTGGGGCAGGGCAGAGGGATGGGGGTGGTCCGTGAGCTGGGGGTGGGGGGTACACGGACCCCCCACTACCCTGATCACAAACAGCCCTCTCTGTGGGAGATCCTGCTTTCGGTCTCCCCTCCCTCTCCCCACACCCCATTCCAGGTGAGCCGCTCCCTTCCACCCTGCTGGTCCCCAGGGACGGGTCAGTGCACATCCCTTCCTACCCGCCAGTTCTGGGTCACCTCCGGCTTCAAGGATCGCACTGCATAGCCGCTAAAACCCTCCACTGCACAGAGAGCGCCTATCTTCAACCCCGAGCACGCCCGGAATAAGCCCCGCCCCTCCCACACCTGAGCCCCGCCCCATCCCAGCCCCGCCCACGCCCGCTCCTAGAATCTGCCCTACCTCAGCTGTCCTGCCAGCGACAGAACAGCAGGAGAACCCACCCTGGGCTCAGCCTTAGCCCCAGTGACTCCTGGTACAGACTTGGCTTGCACCCTGTCCCCAAGATGAGCCCAGCCTCCATGTCCTTCAATCCTTTGAAGCCCTGCCCTCTCTAAGTGCCCCACCTGCTGCTCAGCTTCCCCGCCCTGTCCTTGCTGGAGCCCACCCCTGATGTGTCCCGTCCGCAGTCCTGGGCGACTCCAGCGTCCCCGGCGGCTGGGCTACCTCTCCCGCCCCAGGGCATCCTCCGCACTCAGTAGAGAGTAGACTGACCCCCCTTGCTCAGGCAGGGCAGCTTGAACTCGCCGGCAGAGGACACAAAACGGGACCAGTCGTCCATGGCGCGCGTGAAGCTGGGCCATTTGAACCGGTTGATGCCCGGCGCGATGGGTGCCAGTTTTCCCTCGCGGCACCGGCTGCGGAGCCTCTGGCCGGTCGCGGTGATGTCCTACCGGAGCCATGGGAGTCAGGGCCCCGGAGGTAGATGCAGAAGCTGGGAGGCAGACCCAAACCACCCCGGAGGACAGAGCTGATACTTGTCTTATCTGACCAAAGGGCGCCTGGAGCCCCTGATGGAGATGGGAAGGAACCGGTACCCAAAGCAGCATCGGAGGAAGTACAGGGAGTAGACCTCAAGACCAGAGGTGCTTGGGGCTGGGTGCAGGCGAGGCTTTTGCCCCTTTCCCCTAAGCAAACCAAGGGCAGGGGCAAAGGACACTCACCAAGCACTGCAAGGGTTTGTTGGGGACACCAAGGAGTGTGAAGTAGGCATTGTCAAAGTCATCTGAAGGAGGAAGAGAAAGGGAGAAGAGATGTCTCATGCACCAGCAGTCAAAGGTCCACACAGGAGAGCTTTGACCCACACTGCTTTAAATGTTGTTTGTTTGTTTTTTTAAATATGTGACAACTTAGAAAAAAAATCTAGGATAAAGTAGACTTTTACTTAACAAGTCTTAAAACAGAATAAACTTCAAATGGACCAAACATTTCAATATAAAAAAGTTAAAACCATATAAGTACTAGAAGAAAATACAGGTAAATTTGGCCCTGGCCAGTTTGCTCAGCAGTGGAGCGTCGGCCTGGCGTGCAGGAGTCCCGGGTTCGATTCCCGGCCAGGGCACACAGGAGAGGCACCTGTTTGCTTCTCCACCCCTCCCCCTCTCCTTCCTCTCTATCTCTCTCTTCCCCTCCCGCAGTGAGGCTCCATTGGAGCAAAGATGGCCCGGGCGCTGGGGATGGCTCCGTGGCCTCTGCCTCAGGCGCTAGAATGGCTCTGGACGCAACAGAGCGACGCCCCAGAGGGGCAGGGCATCGCCCCCTGGTGGGCATGCCGGGTGGATCCCGGTGGGGCGCATGCGGGAGTCTGTCTGACTGCCTCCCTGTTTCCAGCTTCGGAAAAATGAAAAAAAAAAAAAAAAAAGAAAATACAGGTAAATTCCTTTCTAACTTTGGGGTGGGGAAGGCTGCACCAACTCTAATTCAAAATCCAGGAGCTTAAAGAAAAGGTTAATAACTTTGGCTATATAAAAATAAACTGCTTTGCCAAAAAACAACATGAGAAGTCAAAAGACAAATGGGAAGAATATTTCCACTTATTGTACAGATGAGTTTAAATTTCCCTATTATTGAAAGTGGTCCTAGAAGTCAAGACCAAAAAAGCAAAAGAGAAAAATGGGTAAACATGGGTAATCAAAGTGCACAGGTAGTTCACACACAAACACAAGATATACAAATGGCCCCTAAACATAGAAAGAGATAATCAACTTTATTCATCATAAAATGAATGCATATTCAAAGTACATTGAGACTCCAATTTTTGCCTATCAGATTGGAAACAATCCAAAAGTTTAGTGCAGTTATTATTATTTTATTTATTTATTTTTGTATTTTTCTGAAGTTGGAAACGGGGAGGCGGTCAGACAGACTCCTGCATGCGCACGACCGGGATCCACCCGGCATGCCCACCAGGGGGCGATGCCCTGCCCATCTGAGGCCTTGCTCTGTTGCAACCAGAGCTATTCTAGCGCCTGAGGCAGAGGCCATGGAGCCATCCTCAGCACCCGGGTCAACTTTGCTCCAATGGAGCCTTGGCTGTGGGAGGGGAAGAGAGAGACAGAGAGGAAGGAGAGGGGGAGGGGTGGAGAAGCAGAAGGGCATTTCTCCTGTGTGCTCTGGCCGGGAATCGAACCCGGGACTACCGCATGCCAGGCTGACGCTCTACCACCGAGCCAACCGGCCAGGGCCAGTGCAGTTATTAGAAACAGGGCCATTGCTATACGTTGCCAGAAGCAGTATAAATTGATTTGAACCTATGGAAAGCAATGGGCAATATATATCAGAATTACGATGCATACCTTTTGACCCCACAGTCCTGCTTCCGGGAAGTTTCCCCACTTTATAGCTGCATGACCAGGAAATGATATGGGGAGAAGGTTTACCTTCTCCAGTGTTGTTTGCAATAGCAAATGAATGGAATCAACTCAAACATCTGCCATGAAAGGACTGGTTAAATAAACCATGATGCACCCTTACTATGCAGCTGTCTGTCAAAAATAGAGAAAGTTCTCAATATACAACCTCCAAGGTACAGAAGAGTATATATACATCACATGCTACGTTTTACTATAAAGCCCCAAACTGAGACAATTGGAGGCAGCAAAGAAAATACATTGAGGTTACCACCTAACCAAGTCACCAAACTTAGCATCATGAATAATCACGGGACAATGACATCCTGTGCCTCCTGCTGAAGCATTATGACAAGCATAGTCTCCATCCCCTGTGACAGAGTCTGGCAGCAATGTTTTATCTGGCTAATCTAATCACACCTAGTTTCTAGTTTCTAGGAAATAGATTATCAAGGTAAACAATACTGTAAGAGGGCGCTTGCTTAAGTTCACAGGGTGGGACTGTCTACAACATAAAAAGTCAATATTATGAAAGGAAATGGAAAGTGGGGAGACTTTTAGGCGAAGTCTCAAGAGACATAACAAGCAATTGCAATGTACAGTCCACAATCCTAGATTGAATTCTGGTTCCAACTAAAAACCACATTTTTTTTTTAAGTTGTAAAAGAGATCTCGGGAGGGTAATTAGAGACATTTTAATATGGACTGAATATTAGATGTTATAGAATTATTGTGAATTTTCCTAGATGTGATCATGGTATTGTTTCATGTAGGAAGTGATTCTTATTGTTGGGAGCTGCTTGTTAGTGTGTGTTTGTGTGTGTGTGTGAGAGAGAGAAAGAGAACAAATAATGGGAAAACAATTGAAGCAGGTGGGAAGTAATGGTTGTTCATAGTATTACTCTTTCAACTTTTCTCTATATTTGAATATGTTCATATTAAAAAGTTGGTGTGCGCCTGACCAGGCAGTGGTGCAGTGGATAGAGCATCAGCCTGGGATGCAGAGGACCCAGGTTTGAAACCCCAAGGTCGTCAGTTTGAGCACAGGCTCATCTGGTTTGAGCGCAGGGTCACTGGCTTGAGCGTGGGATCATACACATGACCTCATGGTTGCTGGCTTGAAGCCCAAAGGTCGCTGGCTTGACGCCCAAGGTTGCTGGCTTGAGCAAGGAGTCACTGGGTCAGCTGTAGCCCTCTGGTCAAGGCACATATGAGAAAGCAATAAATGAACAACTAAGGTGCTGCAATGAAGAATTGATGCTTCTTATCTCTCTCCCTTTCTATCTGTTCCTGTTTGTCTGTCTGTCTCTGTCTCGCTAAAAAAATAAGTTGGAGAGGAAAATAATACAGGTTTGTAGTTGCAATAGTAAACAATGAAAGGATACATTAGAAACCAAGAGTGGTTACCTGCAAGTGGGAGTAGGTAGGGGAGAAGTGAGACTTGTTCAAATGTACGTGTTGAAGCATTTTGAATTTTAAAACCGTGACTCTATTACTTTTAGTGAAGCATATATTTGCAATAAAATCCATATCTAAACCAAGAGTGGGCTTTCCCTAAACACTTAAATTGCAAGAGAAACCAGGAGATCAGAAAGTCTGACTGCTGTGCGGACCCTTTCCACACAGAAGTGGGGGGGGGGGAGCCCAGGAGCTCCTCCCCTGTGTAAGGGCGGGTGTGGGGCTTCACTGTTCCCATTTTCCATCTTAGCTCTCCTTGTCCTTCTAAAGAGATCCTCCTTCTAAAGACTATGGTCCCCTCAAGTGTCCTAACTACCCCTTCCCCATTATCTACCTCCAGCCCCTTCCTGACAATGTTCAGACCTCTTCTGTGCTTAAAGTCTTCAGAGGTTCTTAGTTTCCTTCTGAGAAAGTCCAGGCCGCTGTGCTCAGCACCAGGACCTTCCCGAACTGTGCCCTTGACCCCAGCCCCTGCTTCTGCTGCCCCCACCTGTCCCTCCAGCGCCACAAATACCTTACGTAGCTTTTCCCTTCCAGCCCTCTACACATGCTGTTCCCTCTAGCTGCAATACCCTTAGATTCCCTGTGCTCAGGCAGGAAAGAGGTGCTTGATGAATGAGCGCGCGTGCGTGTGTGTGTGTGTGTGTGTGTGTGTGTGTGTGTGTGAGAGAGAGAGAGAGAGAGAGAGAGAGAGAGACCCTCCTCACACCTCCACCTCCACACCCAAGCTCCCAATCCATGGAGAGTTCCTCCTCACATTCATGGGAGGTGTGAGGAGGGTCTCCCTCTTCCTTTTCCAGACGGAGAGATGATTGGGCAGAAGTTGTTATTATTGCTATAATTATTATTACTCCTGCTGCTGCAACAGACCCCTGCACAGTTCTCTCTTCGTTAATAATAACAACAATAGCAACAATGTACTCAATTCATTGAGCACCTGTTAGCGCCAGGCACTACTCTAAGTGCTTGCTCTGCCTTATCTCGCTTTAATCTCTCACTGGGCTTGTGGGGCACTATTATCATCCCCGTTTTACTGATAAGGAGACAGAGGCTCAGCCCTGGCGAGGTTTCCCTGGTAGGAAGTAGCATAGCGGAGATGAGCCCCATGAACGCTTTCACATGGCCTCTCGCTGGCGGATCTCTCTCCTCCACACCATCCACCCTTCCCCAAAGGCCCGAGGTGCCCGACCTTTGCAGCAGTAGGTGGTGGACTGACAGTGCTCGTCCGGCAGGCAGGCCCTGACGGAGTCCATGTCCATGCGGCGCAGGCTGGGCAGGGCCGGGTGGTAGAGCTGCTGCTTCACGCCGGCCAGCTGCTTTCTCCTCCGCTCTATCGGGAGCAGGATGGCCGGGGACGCGTACACGTGGGTGGAGCCGTCATCCCAGGGCACCAGGTCGACAATGCGGGCCATGGCTGGGGAGCCAAGGGTAGAGAGGGCTCACCCTGGTCTCCGGTCAGCCAGACACCCTTCTATGTGGGTGTGTACCCTTGGCCAGTACTGGTCTGATGTTTATTGAGCACGTACTGTATGCCCAATCCTGTTTTCTCAGGAGCTCCCCATGTGGTGGCAGGAACACTAATATGACACACACAGGATGTGCTAAGGGCTCTGACCGGGGTCAGTACAGCTGAGTGTCTGTGGAGCACTCAGGGAATAGTAAGAGAAGGGACATTTATGTTTATTAAGCAGCAGGAAGTAGCGGCAGCGAGCTGGTTCAGATTTAGCTTAGAATGCCTCTGGGTAACTATGACTTTTGGTCTCTGGCATTTACTCAGAATTCTACAGGGAGATGAAAACGTCTCGAAGAAGGCGAGAGACATGACAGATATGAACTGAAAAAACCCTGCTGGCCAGGCAGCGCCTCCCTTTAGAAAGCAGGTATTCCCAGGAGCCATTCAGCCATTTCGACTTTAGTGAGAATATGTTGACTCAACTTACTTCCTTCCTGAGTCCCTTCAGAGAAGAGGCAGGGGTGGGTGGTGGGTGGGCAGGAAGTGAGTCCCTAGGGCCAGGGAGGAGCGGGGGAGGGCATGGGGGATGGGCCAGCAGGGGGAGGGACAGGGAGTGGAGCCCGGAGAGGAGGAAAGGAGGACTGCCTGTCCCTGACACACGGACAGGGGCTACCTGATCTGTGGGGCACAGGCTTCCAAGGATTTCTGCTCTTTGGTTGCTCAGTGGGGAGAAGAGGCAGGGAGACGGGCCAGGCCCCTGTGCCTTATGAGACAGCAGGAGAATAAAGAATGTTCTGCAGAGACAATGCCCGTTGCAGCCTGATTGTGAGGGCATCCGCTTCTCGGCAACCATGGAAACTGCAGGCTCTGGGGAGAGGAGCCTGCTGCCAGGGGTCCTGTGCACCCCCAGCCCCATTTCAGTCTTCCTGAAGGTTGCTGTCCCCCAGGCCTCAGACAAGCCAGGCATATTGGGAAGTGGCAGACAGGGAGCAGGGCTGTCCAGGGCAGGCTGTGTGAGCCTGGACCAGTCACTGTCTGTCTCTGGGTGTCAGGGCTCCCATCTGTGTTAACCAAGGGCCTTAGCCCCTGCCAAGAGGGGTGACTATGATCTAGGCAGGCCCTCCCCTCCCTGCAAACCTCAGGGAAGTGGCACTGCCCTGCCAGCCAGCGCTTGGGGCTCCAGGGGTGGTGGAGATTAGCGGGGGCCAGTATCTAGGGTCAGCATAAGGGGATCAGGGAGAGTGGTGGCCTCAGCAGGAGAGATTAGCAGCTGCTACGTCAACTCCAGCCTCCTGCAGCCTCTCTCCCTCCTTCCCAGGAAAGCAAGGTCATGAGTGTCTAAGCCCACCAGCCTGAGGTCTTGGGGCCTGCCCACCACCATGGTCACAATCATTAGAGACAGACCCTCCAGGTGAGGGACACCTGGGAAAGCCTAACTTATTTGCATATATCTGCACATGCTTTACATGTATCTGACCAGATGCTGGAGCCTGTGAGATCACGTGGTGCCGTGAACCAACCCAGCTAGTAATTCCAGGTCCTGAGTGAGAATGATGCGGAATGAAGAAAATAGACTTAAAGAGAAATAGGATGGGATCAGGAGGCCTCTGCAAGCTGATGGCAAGGACAGAGCAAAACAGCCCTAGGTTTGCTTTATTATATAGCCATATGCAAATAAGGAAGGCTCTGATACAAAGTCACATAGCTGAGAAATAAACAGGAATCCATTTAAGGCTTAAACAGGAATCCCCCCACCATGCATTTCTGAAATCAACCAACAGCTGAACAAACAAAGGGTGAGAGGAAGGGCATGTAAATTGCTTCTAGCAACATAACCAAGCAAGTGAGGTGGGGGGTTGGGATGAGTGCAAATACTCAGCTTTATAGCCGATGTGGAGGTGTGTGTGGGGGGGAGAACTTAGCCTTTTGCTAAGCCTGGAACTTACAAAGGTTTGCCACTTGCAGCCTCCCACAATGTGGGATTTGGCTCCCGGTTGCTCCTCCTGCAGTGCTCCATACAGCCCCAGGGAGGCATGCCGGGAAAACTCTCCCAGAGTGGACTCCATTCACCCACCCCATTTATTTTTTAAAAACCCGTTTAAGCCTGACCAGGCAGTGGCACAGTGGATAGAGCGTCGACTGGGATGTGGAGGACCCAGGTTCGAGACCCCAAAGTCGCCAGCTTGAGCGCGGGCTCATCTGGTTTGAGCAAAGTCCACTGGCTTGGACCCAAGGTCGCTGGCTCGAGCAAGGGGTTTACTAGGTCTGCTGTAGCCCCACGGTCAAGGCACATATGAGAAAGCAATCAATGAACAACTAAGGTGTCGCAACAAAAAACTAATGATTGATGCTTCTCATCTCTCTCCGTTCCTGTCTGTCTGTCCCTATCCCTTTCTCTCTCTCCTCTCTGTCTCTGTAAAACAACAACAACAAAAAACCAAAAAACAAAACAAAACTTGTTTAAAGCTGTAAAATAGAACAAAATCCAGAAGGTACATAAAAAATGTAACCAATAATTTATAAAGTGAGACCCCATGCAGTTACCACTCACGTCAAGACTTGGGCAGAAACAGTTGAGCAGTTTCTTAAAAAGTGAAATGTAAGTCTACCATAGGACCCAGGCACTCTAGCTCTAGGACTCTTCCTAAGAGGATGAAAATATGTGTCCACACGAGGACTTGCACGCGAACGTTCACAACAGCATTCTAGCTAGTGGCCAAAAAGTGGAAAGAAAGAACCAGTGTCCGTTGACTGGTGAACAGATCGACTGTGTGTGGCATGTCTCTACCACGGAATACTCTTGGGAATGAAAAAGAAACGAAGAACTGATCATGTGTGACCGTGTGGATGATCCTCAAAAATATTCTAAGTCAGTGGTCGGCAAACTCATTAGTCAACAGAGCCAAATATCAACAGTACAACGATTGAAATTTCTTTTGAGAGCCAAATCTTTTAAACTTAAACTATACAGGTAGGTACATTCCTTATCGAGGTAGCGCCCGCACGTGGGATTTTGTGGAAGAGCCACACTCAAGGGGCCAAAGAGCCGCATGTGGCTCGCGAGCCACGGTTTGCCGACCAGGGTTCTAAGTGAAAGAAATCAGATGCAAAAACACTCCACATAGTGTGCGATTCATTTATGTAAAATGTCCCGCCCTGGCCGGTTGGCTCAGTGGTAGAGCATCGGCCTGGCGTGCAGGAGTCCCGGGTTCAATTCCTGGCCAGGGCACACAGGAGAGGCACCCATCTGCTTCTCCACCCCTCCCCCTCTCCTTCCTCTCTGTCTCTCTCTTCCCCTCCCGCAGCCGAGGCTCCATTGGAGCAAAGATGGCCCGGGCGCTGGGGATGGCTCCTTGGCCTCTGCCCCAGGCGCTAGAGTGGCTGTGGTTGCGGCAGAGCAATGCCCTGGAGGGGCAGAGCATCACCCCCTGGTGGGCAGAGTGTCGCCCCCTGGTGGGCATGCCGGGTGGATCCCGGTCGGGCGCATGCGGGAGTCTGTCTGACTGTCTCTCCCGGTTTCTAGCTTCAGAAAAATACAAAAAAATAAAAAAATAAAAAAATAAAATAAAATAAAATGTCCCCAAAAGGCAAAGCCTTAGAGAACAGATGGCAGATTAGTGGTTGCTTGGGGCTAGGATGGGACAGAGAGAGACTGTCACGGAGCACAAGCGATCGTGTTGGGTGATGGGTGACAGAAATGTTCTAAAACTACACCGCGCTAGTTGCCTAGCTCAGGCAATTTACTAGTCGCCTGCTCATGCGCAGTCAGTCATTGGTGATCCCCGGGGCCACAGCCATTGCTGCTGAGGACTCCGGACCAGAGAGAATCTGCCTGGGTCCGGCATTGGGGCTGGAGAGCTGGGGTGTGTTGCTGCCGCTGGCTGACAGTTGACAAGCCCCTGCCCCCTTGAGTCGTCTCCCAGAGTCACATGGGGACTCCAAGCTGTCATTCTCCCATAAGCTACTCTGCAGTTTGGCCAAGGTGTGCGGCAGGCCAAGACCCTGGTACCGGGGACTGGTCCTCCAGCAACTCATGGTACCTGAAACTGGGCCAGCTGTGGTTGTTTCTCTGGGCCTCAGCCACCGGCTGGCCTCTAGGGGCTTGTTGTTGGCTCCCTGGACATTGATCTCCTCTCTTCCACCGCCACCTCCCCACCCGTTTGGCACCTGCTAATCCTTTGCGCACGGCCTGGTGCTGCCACTTAATCCTCCCACGTTGGAGAGGCCAGCTGTGAGTGGTAGGGAGACGGTACTTCCTGGCTGGTGGTCGGCATCTGAGCAGGTAACGCAGGCTGAGGTGGCGGCTTGGTGGCCATGGGACTGCTGATGGGATCTCCTACTAGCAAAGTGTTTAGACGTGGAGAAGGGGGCAAGGCTGAGAACCTTGGGGCTTCCCTCACCCCTCCCGCCCCATGCGCTTGAACCTTAGTGTGCATCACAGTCTCCAGGGCAGCTCGTGAAATGCAGATTCTAGGTCCCGTGCAGGGTTTGCAGGGCCCACGACTCTGTATTTTTACCAGCTGTCCAGCAGATTCTGACAGGCTGGTGGTCCAAGCACCACCGCTGTCCTGGGCTGCCACTCTCTGTTCCCCCTCCCAACCTGAGCCACCGCCATCAAAGTGGAATTGGCAGGGACATGGCCAAAAGATAGAAGGGACCTGCAGAAGTTTCCATGTAGGAGAAGATGGCTGAGTCTGTGGAAAGAAGAAAGATTGGGAGTGAGGCCGGCTGCCCTAGTCATTTCCAGAAGGTGTAGAAACAAAGTCACAGTTGCTGACTGCTGAGAAGGTGTGCAGGGCTGGCCTGGGGAAGCAGCAAATTCGGTACCGCCTGGAGTGAATGTGGGACACCTGGAGTCAGGCAGGCTTGAGTTAAACTTGGCTTGGCCACTTACTGGCTGTGTGACTTTGGGAAAGTCTGCTAACCTCTCTGTGCTTCCACCTCCTTTGCTGTAAAGTGATGACATTTATTTTTACTGGGGCTGAGCGGGAGGTGGTGAGAACAAAGATGAGTGTGGCCATGGGTCAGGAGCCCTTGGCTCAGTTTTGGCTTGTGAGGCTGCCTAAGGCTGGCTGGGGTCGGTGCAACCTACCATCCTAGCATGTGACTTCGGGCTCTTCCAGCCCGGGTCATCACTGTGTCTACCCCCCACCCAAACAGGGAAATGGATGACCAGAGGGGTCACGTCTGGCCCAAGTTCACCTGCTTGGCGACTGAGCCGAGGCTATACCCCCCCCCCCCCCACAGCCTCTCACAGGGGAAGCTGGACGGCTGAGCCAGGGCAGGAACAGAAGTCAGAGATGTGGGCAGAAGGGAAGGCAGCCTGGCCGGGGGCTGCTGGGATCCTGGGCCCCGAACCTGCCCTTTCCAGCCTGGGGCCAGGGCCCCTGACAGAGGAAGGACAGGGTAACACTCTACCAACGCCTGGGCTGCCCCTGGCTGGGGGAGCAGGGCACACCGTGTCGGGCACTGCCATGGAAGGGTCCCTTCACGGCCGGGAGTTTGCACTAACCGACCTGTGTGCCACCCGCTGGGCCAGGCCACCCTGTAGGGATCTAGTTATGAGGAAAGGGGCTCCAGCTCCCCAAATATAGATGACACCAGACACTGAATCTATAGAAGGTAGGGCTGAAATATCACAGTAAACATGAAAAAGGGGTTCAATGGTCATTTTATCTTAAAAAATTTTAAATTATGGGCCCTGGCCGGTTGGCTCAGTGGTAGAGCGTCGACCTGGCGTGCAGGAGTCCTGGGTTCGATTCCCGACCAGGGCACATAGGAAAAGCGCCCATCTGCTTCTCCACCCCTCCCCCTCTCCTTCCTCTCTGTCTCTCTCTTCCCCTCCTGCAGCCAAGGCTCCATTGGAGCAAAGTTTGCCCGGGCGCTGAGGATGGCTCTGTGGCCTCTCCTCAGGCGCTAGAATGGCTCTCATTGCGGCAAAGCGACGCCCCAGATGGGCAGAGCAACGCCCCAGATGGGCAGAGTGACGCCCCAGATGGGCAGAACATCGCCCCCTGGTGGGCATGCCAAGTGGATCCCGGTCAGGCACATGCGGGAGTCTGTCTGACTCCCGGTTTCCAGTTTCAGGGAAAAAAAAAAAATTAAATTATGAAAACAGTTAATTCCATTTTTAAACCATATCCACTTACATATGACTTATAATGTAGTTATAAAAGTTTGCAAGGGGGTTGTGCTGAACATGATATTCCATGACAACTGTTTTTACTTGACTCCAAATAATAGTCCCAACCAACATTTATTAAGCTCTCGGTGTGTGCAAGTCACTGTTCTTACCAGTTTATTTCATCCTTACAATCACCCCTAAGAGTAGGTACTATTAATATCCCATTATACAGACAAGCAAACTGAGGTACTAAGCGTTTAACTGATTTGCTCACAACTGGAGTCCAGAGCATGAACATCTTTCCACATTAGTTCAGGTAGATCCATAATATTCCATTATTGGGCATAGCATAATTTATTTAATATGTACCCCTCTTACAGGTGAACATTTAGGTACTTTCCAATAACCAGCCTCCTACTGATGGATGTTTGGAAGTTTTTCCCCTTTTGCTATGACACTGTTGTGATTAACCTCTTTATATACACATATGTTTGTGGGCTTGAGTATTTCTACTTGGAGATATAATTGTAAAAATATTTTAAGAGATGAGAGGAAAGGGAAATGTGTAATCCACAAAAGTGGCCTCTAAATGGTGGGAGCAGCTGTGAGCGCTCTGGGGAGGCTCAGGGCTCTGTTCCCCGCAGGTGTCAGGATGTGGGGCTGGGTCCAGAAGGTGCTGCCTCAGCCCCCGGGGACCCCTCGGAAGACCAAGTTGGAGGAGGAGGAAGAGGGGGCAGACCCAGAGCCGGAGCGTGACCTAGTGATGGAGCCGGAGCCGGAGCCTGAAACAGCCCCCCAGGAGGCCACACCGGAAGCCGGCTCTCTGGTAAGAAGCGGAGGATGAGGAAGGCATGCTGGAGAGGAACTGTTTTAGGCTTTGTGGGTCATGCCCTCTCTGTTAATACCTAACTCTGTCATTGGCTTGTGAAAACAGCCAGATCTAACACATAACCAAATGAGCATGGCTGTGTTCCAATAAAACTTTATTTAACAAAATGAGCAGCAGGCTGGATTTGGCCCATAGGCCATAGTTTGCCATCCCTAGAGTCTAGAACAGAGCTGCTCCCAATAGCCAGAGCATGAACTCTTTGTTGCCCGTCCATGAGGAGACGAGGAGCTTGCTAGAATGTAAATCTCTAGTACGTTCCCTCCACTTTTCAGGCCACTGAAATGGGACAGCATCCTGGGGGCTGTGATAGGCCTGGGGACCACCTTTGGGGGACATCGGGGAGGGGGCCCAGCCCTGGAGGAGGGACCCCTGGCGCTGGGAGGTGGAAGTGAGGCCAGCAGGATTTACAGAGACAATTATGAGAATAGTGTTGTTTGGTCCTGCGGGGAGTGGAAGAGTCCCTTACATGTGGGTCAGGGGCTGCCCTTGCCTTCTGAGGGCTTACGTGGTCCTGTTTGAACCCTCCAGCCGCCCGAGGAGCCATCAGCAGGGGAGGAACTCGGAGTGGCTGACCCAATCCCTCAGGGTGAGTGTTGGGGGCCCTGGACGGCAGGACCGGTGGTGGGACAGGGCTCTGTTCCCACTCAGAGCCTTGTGGAGGGACCACAAGGCTGGCAGGCCCATTTCACAGATGAAAAAACTGAGGCTCAGAGAAAGGAAGGGTGGGCTCCTGGGGAATTTTTGGCTGAGCTGAGTTGGAATTCCAGCCTTCTGACACCCTGGGGGTTCTCCTCTCTCCCCTGCCTCTGACTTGACCTCCCCAACAGGGTAGCAATGGGCTCTCAGAGGCTCCAGAGCTAACGGGGGGAGGGACTCTTTTCCAGAGACCCAGCAGGAGGCCTCTGCTCCGCCCACATCCCTCCAGGGAACCACCCCGGTGGCTGTGGTTCCCCAAGTGAACAGGTACAGTTCCACCTCCCCTCTCCTTAGGGCCAGCCTCCCACCACCCCATCAGCTAGGCAGCCACTGGGGGGCGGGGACGGGCATTGCTCTCAGGCCTCCGTCACTCCCAGGCAAAGTCTAGGGCATTTTGGCAATTAGCTGAAGGGAGCCTCTGGCAGAGAGCGGGGCCTCCCAAATGGGCAATGTGACCATGGGAAGTGAAGGGTGGGGCCAGAGGTTCTCAGTGCCTGGGTGAAAAGCAGGTCCCCAGTGGCTAGAGCTTCTTATTTCCCAGGATGCCAGAAATCCAGACTTTTATGTGAAACTTCCCGGTTGGCTCACACATTGTAGACCAGTGGTGCTTATCCAAGCGAGCACGTCTGTGGCTGGGGCCTGGCCCAGGCAGTGAGCCTGTGCCCCTCGTATCCAGGGTGATCGGCCTCAGCCACAAGGAAACACCCCCAGGAAGCCCTAGCCCTTCTGGGGCACAGGCAGGTGCCAAGGTCAGGACCCCTGGAGCCAGGCTAGGCGGGGACAGCATGATGGAGAGCTGGCAGCTCTCAGACACCATGGGGATGGGCTCAGGATAGCGCTGGGCATACCTGCCTCACAGAGTCGGCACCCCCACTTTCCAGAGAAGGACACAAGCTTCAGGGAGAGATGATGTAGCTGAACTCTCACAGTGGAGAGGTAAAGGTTTGCAATTCCAACTGATTTCTTTTTTTTTTTTTGTATTTTTTCTGAAGCTGGAAATGGGGAGGCAGGCAGACAGACTCCCGCATGCGCCCGACCAGGATCCACCCGGCACGCCCACCAGGGGGCGATGCTCTGCCCATCGGGGCCTCGCTCTATTGCGACCAGAGCCACTCTAGCGCCTGGGGCAGAGGCCAAGGAGCCATCCCCAGCGCCCGGGCCATCTTTTGCTCCAATGGAGCCTCAGCTGTGGGAGGGAAAGAGAGAGACAGAGAGGAAGGAGAGGGGGAGGGGTGGAGAAGCAGATGGGCACTTCTCCTGTGTGCCCTGGCTGGGAATCGAACCCGGGACTCCTGCACGCCAGGCTGACGCTCTACCACTGAGCCAACCGGCCAGGGCCCAACCAATTTCTTTAGGTTGAAAAAACCAATCCGGGGCTGGGGAGGTTGAGGGTGGACAGCATCTCTGTCCCTCCGCAGTCCCAGTGCCTGGGTGCTGACCTGGCTCAGGAAGAGCGTGGAGAAGGTAGTCCCGCAGCCTGGCCACAGCGGCGGGCCGGCCCGGAGCACTGCGGCTGGCTTGGAGGGCCCAGATCAGGTACGGCCAGGGCTGGGAGCTGTGAGGGTCCAGTGCGGAAGGGGCTGTAGGAGGCTAGCGCACCTGGGCTCCCTGCCCACACCTGTCTGTCTGACTGTCTGTCTGTCCCGGCAGGTAGGAGCACAGGTCCCCGAGCACTGCAGCACTCTGTGCTCAGGTAAGGCCGCGAGGTAGGATGGCTTTACAGAGGTGGGGCGGAGGGGAGGTTGGCAAGGGCCGTGCCCCTGGGGAGGGTCAATAGGGCCAAGTTTCACATTGGACTGGCCCTGGGTTCAAACCTGGTTTTGAGTTGAGCTGACCCGGGGCTCTGGGCAGACCTCTTGCTGCTGACCGCCATACTTGCTTCTGCAGGCGGACCTAATGGGGACTCCAGAGCAAAGGACGCTGGGTGAGTTCCCGTCCCTGAGCCTCTTCTGTAGTGTGTGTGGTGGGGGGAGCAGTGTGCGCGAGAGCCCAGGGTCTTGTATTTGAGACCCTCAGTGCGTGTGACCTTGCACGTGCTTTCATCTCTTCCGGGCCTTGCTTTTCTCATCCACAAAACAAGGATATCGGTCCTTGCTGCCCATGGTTTATGGTGTTGATTACTAAGAATTCTCAGGTAGGGGCCACGTTCTGAGGATGGGAGAAGGCGGGGATGCCGTGCGGAGCCCTGCGGCAGAGCCTGGGCCGTGTGGGGGGTGTTGGAGTGCCTAGGTTGTCCTCATAGTGGTCATCAGCTTTGAAGTTCTCCGAGCTGACCGAGGTGGGTGGCTGCCTTGGCATCAAGGGTGGCAGGCTGGGTGAGGACCATGCCCGATGGTGGAGCCTGTGCCCTTCTCTAGGGAGGGGCCCGGCCCAGTTCCAGTTGCCTCTGTCCTGTAGGGGAGTGGACCCAGGGTGACCAGAGCCTCCTGTTTTTCAAGAGAAGCTAGAAAATACAAATATATGATTTCACCTACCTGTGGACTCTAAATAACATTTATAAGGGAACAGACAAAACAGAAACAGACCCAGACACAGAGGACAGACTGATGGAGCCAGAGGAGAGGCAGGTTGGGGGCTGGGGGACGGAGGTGAGGGATGGAGAGCTACAGACCGGTAATTACGGAACAGCCACGGAGATGGAAGTACAGCAGCGGGAACGTAGTCAATACTACCGCAGTAACTGCTCGGTGCCAGGTGGGTGCTGGGAACATCTGGGGAACACTCTGTAAAGTACAGGACTGTCTAACTACTGTCTAACCACTGTGCTGCACACCTGACACTACTACAAAATAATACTGAATGTCAACTGTAGTTGAAAAAAAGAGAGAGAAGCTAGAAATTTAGGTTTTTATGCCAAATCTTTAATTCTTAGATAGTGCCGACTAATTGGAAAGTTGCCAGAACAATGTGGGTTCCCCAAATAAGCCTGGAACCTCCAGTTTACAATCTCTCCAGTCAGACATTCATCTCCATTTACCCTATTCATTCTTTCCTTCCCTTGTTCATTCTTTTTTTTTTTTTTTTTTTTTTTTTTTCTTTTCATTTTTCTGAAGCTGGAAACGGAGAAACAGTCAGACAGACTCCCGCATGCGCCCGACCGGGATCCACCCGGCACACTCACCAGGGGCGATGCTCTGCCCACCAGGGGACGATGCTCTGCCCATCCTGGGCGTCGCCATGTTGCGACCAGAGCCACTCTAGCGCCTGAGGCAGAGGCCACAGAGCCATCCCCAGCGCCCGGGCCATCTTTGCTCCAATGGAGCCTTGGCTGTGGGAGGGGAAGAGAGAGACAGAGAGAAAAGTGCGGCGGAGGGGTGGAGAAGCAAATGGGCGCTTCTCCTGTGTGCCCTGGCCGGGAATCGAACCCGGGTCCTCCGCACGCTAGGCCGACGCTCTACTGCTGAGCCAGCCGGCCAGGGCTTTTTTTTTTTTAACAGGGACAGAGAGAGAGAGAGTCAGAGAGAGGGATAGATAGGGACAGACAGACAGGAACGGAGAGAGATGAGAAGCATCAATCAGTTCTTCGTTGCGGTTCCTTAGTTATTCTTGATTGCTTTCTCATATGTGCCTTGACTACGGGCCTTCAGCAGACCGAGTAACCCCTTGCTTGAGCTGTGACCTTGGGTCCAAGCTGGTGAGCTTTCTGTTCAAACCAGATGAGCCCGCGCTTAAGCTGGCGACCCCGGGGTCTCGAACCTGGGTCTTCCGCATTCCAGTCCGACGCTCTATCCACTGCACCACCGCCTGGTCAGGCCCCTTGTTCATTCTTTAGACTGTCGGGTCCCTGAGTGCAGGGGCTTTCTGTGTTGGTCACCGTCGAACCCCGGGGTGCTCAGCACTGTGCTTGCCGTAGGGAAGGGACTCAGCATAGAGAAGCTGAATGAATGGGTGAACTGACGAATGTCTACAATCACGCACTCCATCTATCCATTCAGTACTCCAGCTCTCTCTATACGTATATGCTTCTTGGTCCTCTGGAAGCTGCCCAGGTCAGGGTCCTCAGGGCCGCTCAGCTAACTCACGGAATCAGGAAAGTGACTTAGAATGAAGGCACCCAGAGGACTTGCCAACTTTCTTTTGGGCCATACTTGAGGGGATGGTTCCCCTGGGAACCCAGAGCCTCCCAAGGAGAGAGGGGCTGCTTGCAGGGGCAGGCTGGGGCCAGGACCTTTGCCCCAGGACGGCTACATAATTTGTGGGGCCCAGCGCAAAATGGAAATGCTGGATTTCTTTTAAAACTTAAGAGTTTTAAGACTGTGATGACGGCATTACATAAGAAACGACCCTTCTAGATGTGAGGCCCTGTGTGACCGCACTGATCACACCCCCGTGAAGGCAGAGGGGTCACAGGGAGCCACGCTGCTGCCTTCAGGCCCCTGAGCAGCCCCCACCCCGCACTGCTGCCCCGGAGGCCCAGGCTGGCTCTGTTGTTCCAGAGCCTGCTCCAGCCCGGGGTCAGAATCTGAGGTTGGCAGGTCTCCCCTCCATCTGAGGTCCTCTGAGACCATCCAGTACCGGGCCCCGCGGTGCAGGATGGGGGCCGAGGGCTCGGAAGGGCTGGGCGAGGCCTGGGACCCCAGCCGGAGGTCCAGACTACGCAGCTGGCCTCTCCTCAGGCTCTGGGCTGACCACCGGCCCCTCTGCAGGCCCGGGCCCTGGCTGCTCAGGTGGTTTGAGCTGAACCTGGAGAAGGTGCTGCCTCAGCCTCCGAAGACCTCCGAGGTGAGCGGAGCAGAGGGGAAGCAGGAAGCCGACCCCCTGGAGGGTTTCTGGGGTCTCAGGAAGGCCTGCCTACTCTGGCCATTTGTCCCCACTCTCTTTCCTGGGTGCCTGGGGGGTCCCTGATGGGAGGAGAGACTGCAGGAGGGACAGGGGACCCAGGGGAAGGAGGGGCCGGCTCTCGGCAGGCAGGGAGGGAGCGCACAGGGCTTGCTGCTCCATGACCGAGACCTCTCTCCCTGCCGGTGATCCAGGGCTGCGGAGAGGAGCCTGCAGACGCTGCCTTGGGCCCAGGTACAGGGAGGGGACCTGGGAAGGGCTGTCTGACGTGGTCACAGTCTGGGCTGGGGGTAGAGCGGGGCCTGAGGGTCTGAGAGAGGACCCTACCCTCGCCCAGGCTAGGGAGGAGTTCAGGGCTTGCTGGGAGAGGTCTGTTGTGGTGGACACTACCCTGCCCCCAATCCAGGCTAAAAAGCCAGTGGCCAGGGGCAGCCTGGTCAGGTACCAGGCAAGTTCTTTCTGCTCCCTGGGCCTCAGTTCCGTCTGTCTGATGACAGGGGTAGTTGGCTGAGCCCAAGGGGCTCCCACTCAGCCATGTTTGCCCCTCAAATCTGGCCCCCTGTGCCCTTAAGCCAAACAGTGGTTCTCAAACTTTTTGAAGTTGGGGCACATTTAAAATTCTACAAATAATTATAGGCGCCCTATATACAAATTTCTGAGAAATATGTTATAATAATTAAGTCAAATATTAAAGAAAAAAATTTAAAGTCCAAATGTGCTTTTATGGTAATTAAACGAAGTAAATATGACAAAATTAAATTTATTCTGACATTAAAAAACATTTTTATGTTACATTTTTTGAGTTATGCTTTTTAGAATTCTTAAAAGGGGGTTAAAAATTAAAAAAAAGACAAAAAAGTTATCTTTTTATATATATAGATACATTCTTAGTAAGATTTAGTAAATTCGGCAGGTCCCTGCATGAATGTGTTAAGTTTTTTCATTCTTGTGTTTATGAGAAACATGAGCCTGATGTGTCCTAGCGATTTCTTCAATGTTTTGGCATATATTTGAACGGCAAACTCTCATTTCCTCATCAATACATTAAAGAGTTCCTCTCTTTTTATCTTGTGTTGAGTGCAGAAAACCCCCACCATACATATCATCTTAACTTTACACCAAACAAAAGATTGAAGAAACTTGCCTCCAGTCTTTCCGGGGAACATGGGGGGTAGTGTAAACAATCCAGCACCACAGCTTAACAGCCCTTTGCAACCTAATCAGGCAAGTGAGGTGGGGGATTGGGCAGACCGTCAGTTTACAGACAATTCCCCACACCTCTGTCCCCCAAAAATCTAAGCTCCAAAAACCCTGTTGGTTTTTTGGTCCCCAACAGGCACATATTTCTCTGGAATACCATAGGGTGCACCTGGAAATCTTCTAGGGCGCACACGTTGAGAACCACTGCCTTAAGGGGTCAATGGAGCCTTGCCTTGTCATCTTAATCTCCTGCTCTCCCTGCTGCCTAGAGTCCCCAGAACAGCCCTTGGAGACGGAGCCCATGCTGCAGGCCCCGGAGAGTCACCCCCTGCCCAGCCCCAGCCCCCCGGCGCCCGAGGAGCCGATCCCAGAGCCCCAGCCTGGCTTCCCAGCATCCTCCCTGATGCCCCCCGGGGACGCTGTCAGGTGAGCCCCCCCAAATGCCACGCCTCTAACGGGGAGCAGTGCAGCACTCAAATTTCATCCATTTTCTTTTTAAATTATAAAAGCAACACATGCCCCTGGGAGAAAATTCAAAGGAGTCTGTCTCCAGGGCCCCTTCCCAGGGCAACCCCATCAGGTGGCTTCTTGGCCCTTTCAACATTTTCTAGGCACAAACTTATGGGTATATTTCACTTTTATTTTATAATTTTTTAAAATTTTAAATTGATTTTGGCGAGAGAGGAAGGGAGAGAGAGAGAGAAACAGGAATGTTCCTGCTCCTGTATGTGCCCTGACCAGGTATTGAACCAGCAACCTCTGGGCTTTGGGACAATGCTCTAACCAACCGAACTGTCAGGCCAGGGCTACTTACCTGACAATAGCGAACTGTTCTGCACCTTGCTTTTTTTATTTTTTTATTTTTTTATCCAAAGGTGTCTCTCTCTCTTTTTTTTGTATTTTCCTGAAGTGAGAAGTGGGAAGTGGAGAGGCAGAAAGACAGACTCCTACATGCGCCCAACTGGAATCTACCTGGCAAGCCCACTAGGGGGTGATGCTCTGCCCATCTGAGCCATTGCTCCGTTGCAGCCGAAGCCATTCTAGCGCCTGAGGCAGAGGCCATGGAGCCATCCTCAGCGCCCGGGCCAACTTTGCTCCAAAGGGAGCCTTGGCAGCAGGAGGGGAAGAGAGAGAGAGAGAGAGAGGAAGGAGAGGGGGGAGAGGGGAGAGGCAAATGGGCACTTCTCCTGTGTGCCCTGGCCAGGAATTAAACCTGGGACTTCCCCATGCTGGGCCAATGCTCTACCACTGAGCCACTGGCCAGGGCCCAAAGATGTCTCTTTGAAGTGGTTTTATACACTTAGGTCTGCTTCACCCTTTCCATGGCTGCATGGTGCTCCCCTATGTGGATGTATCAGCCTTTATTTAACCATGCGCTGGGCATTCAGGTCTGTTTCCACTCTTTTGCTGTGAGCAATAGCCTTGTATGGGCACATTTCACCACATGCAGGCAAATCTGTAGGATAAAAACAAAGTTGCTTTTAAAATGGGATGGGCACTGACAAGTTCCCACCCTGGCCACGGGTGGGCGAGGGGCCTGAAACGCACTTCTGGGGGTGGAGTGGGGGTGTGGGGGGAGACTGAACTACCTGCTGGGGTCTGAGCAGTAGCCAGAGACTTGCCTAAAGAGGCCAGGGAGGGGGGACAGTGGCCTTTGGATACCTGGGTTCTGTTCTGCCTTCTGGTAGGCTGTCTGCCTTGGGGGGGGAGGAGGATCAGACTTCGGTGTCACTTTCTCACTGGGACATGGCCACTCTCTCCCACGTGCAGGCTGATGGCGTGGCTCCTGCACAGACTGGAGAAGGCCCTGCCACAGCCAGTGCTCCACGGGAAGGCTGAAGAGCAGGTGGGCGCTGGGCCAAGGGAGGGAGGGCTGTGGGTGGGGTGGGAGGGGTATTGGGAGCCCAGGCAAGAGTGGGGTGGTTGGCCTGTGTCTCTGCGGGACAGTCGCACAGAAGGAAGAAGGAGCCCTCAGCGGGAGCTCAGCCCCCCCAGCCCGCCTGTCGGCACCGCTCGCTCACTCCGCACGTCCTCTGTGGGGCCATGGCTACAGGGCCGAGAATGCTGGCTCAGCCCTGCCCGTCGAGGGGTCACAGTCGGTGGGGGAGGTGCTTCCACGGTGGAGCAGACTGGATGTGGGGTGCAGAGGAGGAGACTGCCGGGAGCATCAAGGAAGGCTTCCCAGGGGAGGTGGCCTGCAAGCTGAGACCTGAAGGAGGGAGTAGGAAGTGGGAGGGTGAAAGTGAATGCAGGTAGTTTGGGCCGTTCAGGCAGAGGACTAGTACATGCAGAGACCCAGAGATAAGAGGACTGGAATGTTCTGGGCAGAAGTAGGACTCCTAGGAAGCCAATGGCTCTATGTCAGGGGTCGGGAACTTATGGTTCATGAGCCAGATGTGGCTCTTTTGATGGCTGCATCTGGCTCACAGACAAATCTTTAATAATAATAATAATAATAACGTTAAAAATATAAAACATTCTCATGTATTACAATCCATTCATTTCCTACCGCTCATGTTCATGGTTGCGGGTGGCTGGAGCCAAACACAGCTGTCCTCCGGGACAACACCAAATTTTTATTGGATAATGCGTAACGTACACAGGTCGTTGTATGGCTCTCACGGAATTACATCTTAAAATATGTGGTGTTCATGGTTCTCTCAGCCAAAAAGTTTCCCGACCCCTGCTCTATGTGCATTCCTGACAACCTAGGACTCCAGCGTGGGTATGTGAGGGAGCAGGGTGTCTGTCACATCTTCCTCTCCAAGAAACGGACCCCTGGCCCTTCTTTCTTAGGGACAATTGGGCATCTTCCTAGAAGCACCTGGCACTGGGAGGTGGGAGGCGTGGATCCCCATCCTGCAGCAGTAGGGGGTGCACAGGCCCCCCGCCCTGCAGGCTGAGCCCTCAGGCTTCGTGTTCATGTGGGCTCTAGGGCGGCAGAGGAAGCATAACTTTGGGGTTTCCCAAGAGAAGGAAAGGAGGCCTGGGGAGATGGGGCAGGGGATTAGTCCATGAAGCTGCCCTTTCAGAGAGGAGGGACCCCTGAGAATGGACATAGGGGACAGGGGAGGTGTGAGGCCGGCGGGGGGCGGGGGAGACCTTCGTGCAGATGGAGCTTTGAGACAACCCTCCAGGGTTTTCCAAACACAGAGAACCGAAGAGAGGGCATTGTAGGCAGGGGGCCCAGCCTGGGCAAAGGAGCTGAGGCAAAGGAGAGGAAGGCAGGGGGGTGACCGGAGCAGAGGGCGACCTCCGAGGCAGGAGAGGAGAAGCAGGGAAGAGAGCCCGAGGCGAGAGGCCCTTCTGCGGGGTCCTAGTAGGGAAGAAGGAAAACCCTCCTGCTCATGCGTGTTCCGGGAGGGACGAAAGAAGCAGGGGAGCCGGTGAGGGGGCCACAGCAGTTCTTTCTCCGTCTCCCCGTGCAGGAGCCTGACTGCCCTGTGACGTGTGACGTGCAGACCAGTAAGTGACACGCTGGTGGGTCCTGGTGGGCATCTCTGGGAAGGTGGCTTGGTCTGAGCACGCATGGACAATGGGGCTGTCCGCTGCCGGGCCTGGACTCACTCGGGGCAGGGGTAGGGCACAGGCAGGGCTCCTGACTGGGAGCTGAGGGCGCCCGGGCTCTGCAGGCCCCACCCAGGCCAGCCTGGCCAGGTCGCCAGAGCCCAGTCCAGAGGCACATGGTGGCCTGAGGCCCCTGCTGGAGCCTGGGGAGGTGGGGGGAGGGGAGGGGTGGCCTGCCTCCTGCTTCTCATGCAGAGCAGACAGCTCTCAGGCCACGGTGCCGGGCCCCCCTTCCCTGCTGGGCAGCCAGAGAGAGCTCCCACTGCCCCCACAGCAGGGCCAGTGGGTTTGGCTGAGTCGAGTCCCTGGTTGAGGGGTGAGGGGAGACGGACTGGGAACTGGACCCCGTAGACTCCAGCTTCCTGGAGCTGGGAGGGCATCCCCTCACCTGTGGCCAGGTAGGGGAGTGTGTTACCTTTTATCCCAGCCCTGCATCAGGCCCGGGGACAGGCTGAGGCCAGGTGGGGTGGGCTAGGATCCAAACTCTGCTCTTCTTTCCTTTCATGGCCTCTGGAGAGGCCTGTGGTGGAGAGGGCGGTCACCCATTCATTCACAGATGTCACAGAGGGCCTGCTCCGGGTCAGGCCTCGATGAGTGCCCGACATGGGCCAAGCGGGGGGCAGTGACGCTATTCTACCCTGGACGTGGGTCCGGACACTGTGGGCCTCAGGGCTCCGGGGCTGCTTCTCACTTGTCTGTAAGGCTGTGTCCAACCTCAGCCCACTTGGTGGGTGGTGGTCTTTTTCTTTTTTTTTTTTTTTGGTATTTTTTTTTTTCCTGAAGCTGGAAACAGGGAGAGACAGCCAGACAGACTCCCGCATGCGCCCGACCGGGATCCACCCGGCACGCCCACCAGGGGTGACGCTCTGCCCACCAGGGGGCGATGCTCTGCCCCTCCGGGGCGTCACTCTGCCACGACCAGAGCCACTCTAGCGCCTGGGGCAGAGGCCAAGGAGCCATCCCCAGCACCTGGGCCATCCTTGCTCCAATGGAGCCTCCGCTGCGGGAGGGGAAGAGAGAGACAGAGAGGAAGGGGGGGGGTGGAGAAGCAAATGGAAGCAAATGGGCACTTCTCCTATGTGCCCTGGCCGGGAATCGAACCCGGGTCCCCCGCACGCCAGGCCGACGTTCCACCACTGAGCCATCCGGCCAGGGCCTGGTGGGTGGTGGTCTTTACGAGAACTCGGAGGCTGGTGATGGCCACTGTGGGCTGTGGAGGCCATGGGGTCTGTGTGATCGTGATGACATGGTGAGGGGAAGGCCTCAGAGCAGGGCTCGCTCTGTCCCATGGAGCTCATGGCCACCCTGGAGGACACCGCAGGGACCCCCATGGCTGTTGGGGAAGGCAGTGATGTGCCCAAGGTCACAGAGCAGGTTCTCATGGTGTGGAGGCAGCAGCTTCTCAGGCTGAGGTTAACAGAGGAGAAGAAGTTCCCTAGGACAGACCCCACCCTGAGAACTTTGAGGTTGGAGCCCCTGGCTCCTCTTAGCCTTCCCTCTCCTCCTCTGGAGGGAGGTGGGATTCTCAGCCAGGTACAGACAGGGCCTCCCGAGGTGCAGGAGGGTGGGGGTCAAGGGTCAGGGGTCAGGGTAGGCACTGGGGCAGCAATGGGGTGACTCAACACCCCCGCCAGGAACCAGGGGTCAGTTTCCCAGGACTGCCACAGGACTGTTACACAGGACTGTTTCACAGGACCACGGACTGGGTGCCTCCAAACAGTAGAACTGTATTCTCCTGTGGTTCAGAGGGCCGGAAGTCCAAAATCAGAGTGCTAGCAGGGGTGGTTCTACCTGCGGTTCCGACAAAGACACTGTTCATGCCTCTCTCCTGGCTTCTGGTGCCCACAGGCCATCCTCGGGGCCCACAGCCCATCCTCGGTGCCCACAGCCCATCCTCGGTGCCCACAGGCCATCCTCGGTGCCCACAGGCCATCCTCGGTGCCCACAGCCCATCCTCGGTGCCCACAGCCCATCCTCGGTGCCCACAGGCCATCCTCGGTGCCCACAGCCCATCCTCAGTGCCCACAGCCCATCCTCGGTGCCCACAGGCCATCCTCGGTGCCCACAGGCCATCCTCGGGGCCCACAGGCCATCCTCGGTGCCCACAGGCCATCCTCGGTGCCCACAGCCCATCCTCGGTGCCCACAGCCCATCCTTGGTGTCCACAGGCTCCTCGCTGCCTTCCTTGGTGTCTGTCAAGTCTCCCTTCTTTTTCTCTCATAGGGATACTAGTCATTGGATTAAGAGCCCACCCTAAATCCAGGATGATCTCATCTTGAGATCCTTAACTAATGACATCTGTACAGACCGTGTTTCCGAACAAGGTCACATGCACAGGCGACAGGAGTTAGGCCTTGGGCTCTGTCTGGGGGCCCTGCCCCCGAGCCTCCCTGGCTGTCACTCGTCCAATCCCTCCGCCTGTCCACCCAGCCACCGCCCTCTGTCTTCTCCTTCGTTTCAGGGGTGGCAGCAGCTGGGAGCCTCTGAAACAAGGGAGAAGGGAGCCTGGGAGAGCACAGATGGACAAACGGACAGATGGATGGAAGGAAAGAAGGGTGCCCTGAAGAGAAGACCTGCGGGGGGGGGTGGCCCTTGAACCCCCCACCCCCTTGAACAGTGACCTCTGCCCTTGCCCATGCTCCCAGGCAGGGTGACAGGGAATCCGCGTCCCTTCCACCAGTCCCGGAGCTGCCCCTTGGGACCAAGGCCAGCCCCTTTCTCCCGGAGCAAGGGGAAGGTCATCCAGGGGCAGCCTGTGGCACTGAGGCTGGACAGTAGGGGGACTTCCCGCCGGAAGGCTAGGAAAGCCCATGAAGGACTGTCTTTGAGAGGACACCTGCACGGCCCTCAGCATGGTGCCTGCCACATCGTCAGTGTCCCCATGGGACACAGCTTTTCCCAGAAGACGTTCTTCTTAGGCTTGGCCACATTCTCTCCCTCAGAGGCTCGGGACCACCAGGGGTCAGCAATAGACACTTTCGTTGACATTAAAGAGCATAAACCGATGCAGCAAACCTGTGATTGCATAATATTATTACTGCAGACAAGGCTAGAATGGGCACGTGGGTTTGAAAAGTGGGTGGATTGAGTGCCGCCTGTGGTCTGGGGGTTGCAGGCAGGAGGAGTTAGCCAGGAGTCCTGAGCTGGGTGCCCTGGGTCACAGCTGGCCCACAGATGTCTGTGTTTGGGGCAAGGAGTGATTTCAAAATTTAGAATGAGTTTCCAGCATTTAAAAAGCAAGCAGCTTTACATGGAAGAAGTCTGGCTTCTCTTGAAAACTGGGCAGATCCAGCCAGAATAGGCCCACACCATATATCCCACTTCACCCATCCACATCGTCCGCCCGGCTGGGTGGGTCTTTGAGCACGAGACCCCCGAGGTCTCAGACTGGCAGCGAGGGGACGGCAGCACTGGCACAGGGTGTGAAGTGAGCTGAGCCTGGAAGAAGGAGACAGCCCGAGTCCCTGACGCAGAAGGCAAAGCTAGAAAAGCTCGGGACTGTTTCTGGGGAGGTCTAGGCTGTGGCAGTCGGGAGCCACTGAAGGTGGTTGAGCAGGGGAGTGCCTTTGAAAAGAAAACTCTGAGGCTGAGCAAGCAATGGAGGCAGGGAAAGTGATTGAAGCAGGGGTTCTTGAACTTGGGGCCCCACCCAAAGCCTCTGGGACCCAAGCCGGCCAGAGAGGACGGCGGCTTTGAGCCAGGGTTTGGGCTTTGCCAGCAGCCCAGGGCCTGGGTGGGGGCCTTGGCCTAGGATTTGTGCCCCCTGCTCCCCGTCTGCGGGTCCTGGAACCGGGAGCTCCTTCCCCAGGGGAGGCTGATGAAACTCACTGCTGGAGTCGGAACTCCGTTCAGTGGCCCTGAGCGACAGAGACAGGCAGAGAGGACGCTGGCCAGGAGGGGCATGCCCAGGACGGACTGCAGGGGCAACGTGCAAGCCCTGGATGGAGCAGCAGTTTCCGTGTGGGCTTGAGCACCCACAGTGACCCACGGCGACCTGGGCACTGGGGGGCCCTGGAAAAGCCGGGACAGCTGGGCCTCGTTTGCCTGCAGAGAGGAGCTCAGAGCTCCAGGGGCAGGACAGTGGGTCTTTCTCCCGGCCTGCTCGGGGCGCTGCCCCAGGGTCAGTAGGGCAGAGTGCCCAATGCCTGCCCTGCCAGGCTGGTACCCAGGGCACCATCCTCTTCCCGCCATAGAATCTTTGGCTGTAAAACGAGGACAGTTTAGGGCATGCCTCGTGGGCCCAGCACAGACCTGAAAGGAGGAGGAAGTGCCTGTGAAACGTTCACTCACTAACCGGTACCTTGAAAGAGAGGGTTAATGGAAGGAAAGCAAGGGTGCTCGGCGTGAGCGCTCCAGGACGCCGGACGCCAGGCTTCTCCAGTGCCCGTTACAGACGGCTGCCCATGTCGGGGGCACATTTATCACTTGGGATCGAACACCAGGAGGAACAGGAGTCGGGGGACCTGGCACTGCCTCCAACATCCTGTGTGGCCTTGGACACGTCACTCAGCCTCTCTGAGCCGGCTCTCTGGTCTATAAAATGGGAGAATACTGTTCTCACCCTGCAGGATTGCCACGGAAGCCAATGAGCTCACAGGCCAGGGGACGTTCTGAGCCCTGGAGGTCCCCTGCTGTGTCAGGCAGGAACCTGCACCCAGCGGCTGCTTGGGGTGGAGACGCCACACCATTGTCAGATAGAAACATAGAATGACATCTATGACACGACCCATTACTAGATTCGGGGCCACGCAGGGGACAGCCTCCCTGGGCCAACCGCAGGGCTGCTTGTAGGGCTGGAGGGGCCTGGACCAGCCACGGAAGAGGCTAGTTCAGGATGCACGTGGGAGGCTTCCCTGGAGCGCAGCGGGCGCTCCTCTGTGAGGCACCTAGAAGCCAGGAGGCGGGAGCAAGGAGTGATGCAACTCTTAGAAAGTATTCGGCCCCATGCCTGGCACATGGGAAGCACCCCATACAAGAAGGTATTAATCTGTGCCTCAGTTTTTGCTCATCTATAAAATGGGGAATAACATATCATAGATGAAAAATAAAATGGGGATAATAATTGTTCTCACTTCCAAAGGTTGATGAGAGGACTAAACGAGTTACTACATATAATTCACTTAGCACAAGGCCTGGCACTAGTAGCTGTTGTCATCATTATTATTATCCACACCAGTGGTGGTCAACCTGGTCCCTACCGCCCACTAGTGGGTGTTCCAGCTTTCATGGTGGGCGGTAGCGGAGCAACCAAAGTATAAATAAAAAGATAGATTTAACTATAGTAAGTTGTTTTATAAAGATTTATTCTGCCAAACTTAGCGAAAATCCGACATAAAGTACTTGGTATGTAATTATTATTATATGCTTTAACTTGCTGTAACCCTGCTTTATAAATTTTATAAAGTAAAGTTACTTCCCTACTTTATAAACTACCATTACCGTGGAACCGGTGGGCGGTTAGAAAATGTTACTACTGACAGAGATACAAAAGTGGGCGGTAGGTATCAAAAGGTTGACTACCCCTGGTCTACACTGTAAACAAAAACTTCCAAAGCCATAGGGTGAGACTCGAGGCCAGCTTCCATTTAAAGTCCCCATCAGTAATTCCTGCTTGGCGTGACGGCCACCTAGACTCCTGGAGCTTTCTGGAAACCTGGTTCCGAGGCGCTCTTCCCCTTCGTCCCTTTTTCCTGCCCAAGGACTGGGCTGAGGCTCCTGACGAGTCTGCCCTGCACCCACTTCTGCTAAGCTCACAGCCCGCAGTGTTCTTCTTGGCAGGGGCCAGGGTGCCTGGAGAGAGGTGGAAAATTTCAGACTCCCCTCGGAAAGTGGGGCCACCGCCATGGGAAAGTTGACCCTCTCGGAGGGAGGGTGGTGCTTCTAAGTTCAGGAAGGAGACAAAGATCCCCAGAAGCAGGTGCTGGGAGGATGAGCATGTCGTACGCTGTCACCAGGGGGTGGCCGCTAGCGCGAGTGAGCTGTCTCTGCACCCCTCGGGACCTTTCAGGCCACCCGGCCCCTGCGTGTGGCAGGTGGCCCTCGAGCCTGGGTCCTTGGGCATCACCTGCAATACTGTGGTTAGAAGCAGTTTCTGCTTCGGCACAAACTCCAAGAAGGAACCCCCCCCGGGAGAAGCTGAGACTAACTGTAATGGAAGCTCTGTCTCAAGAAGGGGGAAGTGACAGAGACAGGTAAACGATCGATCGATCGTGGGCTTTTCAGCCCATTGGCTCAGAGCTGATCCGGTTGCTCATGGTCCCGCTGATAACGGGGCTGTGTCCATTGCTTGGCCGAGGGCTGGTGCGTGGCTGGTGACAGCCAAGGCTCCCTGTGTGGTCCCTGGGACTCGGAGCCCCAAGCCCACGCTCCCCCACACCCTGTGTCCCCTGCATGGCTGGTGACAGCCAAGGCTCCCTGTGTGGTCCCTGGGACTCGGAGCCCCAAGCCCACGCTCCCCCACACCCTGTGTCCCCTGCAGTCAGCATCCTTTCCGGAGGGCAAGAGGAGCCTGAGGTGGAGCTCGTCCTCGAAGAGGTTGACCCTCACGGGGAGGGGGACCAGCATCCGGATGGCAGCGCCAGCCCGCAGGACTCAGAGGGGGCGACTCCGGCTGGTGAAGAGGAGCATGAGGCCGTGGAAGAGATGCCCAGGTGGGAGCCAGAGAGGGGTCTGAACCACGGACTGGGAAGAGGGCAGGCGCATAGCACGGAACCGCAAAGGCATGAGCGGGCGTGGGGAGTGAGCCAAGCCTGCCTCTTCCTCCCACCCCTCCCCCAGACCCCCATCCTTCTCCCACGGGCGGGCGCAGTGGCTGCCGGGTTCTTCTGTCCCGTTCCAGGGACCATCGGAGCACTTACAAGCATGGACTCCCTTCATTTGTTTTTCTTTCTTTCTTTCTTTCTCTTTCTTTCTTTCTTTCTTTCTTTCTTTCTTTCTTTCTTTCTTTCTTTCTTTCTTTCTTTCTTCTTTCTTTCTTTCTTCTTTCTTTCTTTCTTCTTTCTTTCTTTCTTTCTTTCTTTTTTTTTTTTGTATTTTTCTGAAGCTGGAAACGGGGAGAGACAGACAGACTCCCGCATGCGCCCGACCGGGATCCACCCGGCACGCCCACCAGGGACAACGCTCTGCCCACCAGGGGGCGATGCTCTGCCCCTCGGGGGCGTCGCTCTGCCGCGACCAGAGCCACTCTAGCGCCTGGGGCAGAGGCCAAGGAGCCATCCCCAGCGCCCGGGCCATCCTTGCTCCAATGGAGCCTTGGCTGCAGGAGGGGAAGAGAGAGACAGAGAGGAAGGAGGGGGTGGGGGTGGAGAAGCAAATGGGCGTTTCTCCTATGTGCCCTGGCTGGGAATCGAACCCGGGTCCCCCACACGCCAGGCTGAAGCTCTACCGCTGAGCCAACCGGCCAGGGCCATCTTTCTTTTTTTTGTTGTTGCACAAAACATGACATATCACATGTACCCCCTGTCCGCACCTTGCTGTATTCACTTAGCAGCATATCTTGAGGTCTCTCCACCCTCCGTATATAGAGATCATCTGCTCACTTTTCCTTTTCATAACTGCATCCTGTTCCGTTGCATGGGGATGCCGGAATTTACCTAACCTGTCTGCTATTGATGGGCATTCAGGACGATTCAACAAGTTTGTTATTATAAATAATTCTGCAGCAGACTCTCCGGCACATGCCTGGGGGTGCATCTGCAGGAGGTCTCAGGTCCTCAGGCCTGGGACCTATGTCGCCAAGATGGGGACACTGGCCCAGAGAGCCTCAGGGGCTGCCCTCAGGTCACCTCAGGATGGTGGGGACTGAGACAGGCCCTTATAGAGAGTGCCCAGAGCTACTCAGGTGGGGTCCCCGTGTTGATCCTTGTTTATAGAGAGTGCCCAGAGCTACTCAGGTAGGGTCCCTGTGTTGATCCTTGTTTATAGAGAGTGCCCAGAGCTACTCAGGCGGGGTCCCCGGGTTGATCCTTGTTTATAGAGAGTGCCCGGAGCTACTCAGGTGGGGTCCCCGGGTTGATCCTTGTTTATAGAGAGTGCCCGGAGCTTCTCAGGCGGGGTCCCCGGGTTGATCCTTGTTTATAGAGAGTGCCCGGAGCTTCTCAGGCGGGGTCCCCGGGTTGATCCTTGTTTATAGAGAGTGCCCGGAGCTCCTCAGGCGGGGTCCCCGGGTTGATCCTTGTTTATAGAGAGTGCCCGGAGCTACTCAGGCGGGGTCCCCGGGTTGATCCTTGTTTATAGAGAGTGCCCGGAGCTTCTCAGGTGGGGTCCCCGGGTTGATCCTTGTTTATAGAGAGTGCCCGGAGCTTCTCAGGTGGGGTCCTCGGGTTGATCCTTGGTTGAGGGATTCATGTCTGGTCTCGGGGTCACAGGACATCTTACTGAAAATGGGGCAGGGGGTTGATGTGGATGCACCTGTAGGGGGGGCTCATCTCTTGCCTCTGACCTTGTTTCAGGGAGCTCTCCTGGATTCAAGAGGAGAAAGAAGAGGAGGAGGAAGGGGAGGAGGAGGAGGAGGAGGAGGAAGAGGAGGAGGAGGAGCTTGAGTAAGGCATTTCTGCCCTTGACAGAGGCGTGGCCCGGGGAGGTGGGGTTACAGGGAGGGGCACCAGGCTTCTGGGGGGGGTGTCCCCTGCTGCTCACCGGAGTGCCTTCCCTCCTTCTGTGCTGTGTGCCGCTGGGCACAGACCAGAGAGGCTGGGGAAGCCGGGGGTCTCCCACTGTGCTCGTAATGACCTGCACAGACATACATGCAAACGAACACTAGTATGCAGCCTCCACGAGGGTGGGGACTCTTGTCTGTTGTGTCCACAGCCATGTCCTCAGAGCCTAGAACAGTGCCCGGTACAGTAGGCACCAAATAAAAGTTGTCTGAGTTCATGAATGAGTGCCTGAATGGACGCAAGCCGCGGGCCCCCACTCCTCCCCCGGAATGAATAAAGCCGAGGCGCAGAGCGGCTCCCTCCCTCCTGGCCTCCCTAGCAGTGGGCCGGCGGTCGCCTCTGCCGCCCACCGAGGCTGCGTGGTCTCTGCCCCACTGCCCGTCAGTGGCCGCTTCTCCACCCACAGCCACACGGACCTCAGCACAGACAGAAGAGGTCAGTTAAAGGTTCCGAAACGGAGAGCAGAAACCGCTAAAAGTGAGACTCATCAAACTTGCTAAGAAACTTTATCTTAACTATTCCAACCACTAAGAAGGAGTAATAAGTGACACGAGAGTGGCTCGTTACTGCTACAGGGGCAGCCACGATATAGAAATGTCACGTTAACACTTATAGCCACATTAACAAGACAACCTGACGTGCACACAATGTCGTATGCCAAACAGACTTCACTTTTTTTTTTTTTTTTTTGCATTTTTCTGAAGCTGGAAACAGGGAGAGACAGTCAGACAGACTCCCACATGCGCCCGACCGGGATCCACCCGGCATGCCCACCATGGGGCGATGCTCTGCCCACCAGGGGGCGATGCTCTGCCCATCCTGGGCGTCGCCATGTTGCGACCAGAGCCACTCCAGCGCCTGAGGCAGAGGCCACAGAGCCATCCCCAGCGCCCGGGCCATCTTTGCTCCAATGGAGCCTTGCTGCGGGAGGGGAAGAGAGAGACAGAGAGGAAGGAGAGGGGGAGGGGTGGAGAAGCAAATGGGCGCTTCTCCTATGTGCCCTGGCCGGGAATCGAACCCGGGTCCTCCGCACGCTAGGCCCACGCTCTACCGCTGAGCCAACCGGCCAGGGCCAGACTTCACTTTTAAAGAAGCACGAGGAGGGGAGAAGATTTTCAGGCAGGTGAGGTGGACGGAGGAGTGGACGTAGAGGCGGAGACACGGGGGCTGTGAAGAGCAGGCGGTTGGACGGACGCCCGAGTGGAGTTAAGGGAGTGAGAGGTGGGGCTGGAGACAGGACGTCGGGAGTCTGGGGATAGAAGGACCGGAAAGCCCATAGCCACGGGGCAGGAGGAGATGCCCAGGGAGTGGGCGTGGACGGAGGGGAGGCCCCGAGGCCAGATCAGAGCCGGGGAGCTGAGGAGGGACCAGAGAGGGCAGGCGAGGAGGAGGCTCAGTGAGGGGCGAGGGGCGGAGCAGAGTGCCGGGCCAGGAGGATGGAGAGGGTGGCCAGGAAGGAGGGAGCGATCTGCAGCCCCGAGAGCAGCCCTCCCATCCCCGGAACAGGGACAACAGGTGGGGCCCCGTCGTGAAGGCCTTGAACTCGGTTCTCTGGGAGGAATGGGAGCGGCAGGGTCTGGCAGCTGCGTTGTGGAGAGACTGAGGCAGGGAGAGCAGGAGGAGGCTGTTGCCAGGATCAGCCCAGGCTGGTGGGCTCTGTCCCTTTGCTCCACCCCCCTGCATTGTCCCCGGTCTCTGTGCCCTGCGTGGTACCCCCGGCCCTCTTCCTTCCTCCCTGACGGGCCCCTCTGGGCGTAACCGGGGCAGGGTAACCCCATGAGTGGTAGGAGCACAGGCTCTGCTCCTCTTAGCAGAGACACCTGGCAAGCGGCACGCCTGCCCGGAGCTTCCACCCCACGCCTGTGAAGGGACAGGGGACAACAACAGCCCCTGCAGAGCGGGCATGGGCCCCGCGGTGAGAATGGGTGTGGCGGGACTTGCGCCCGGTCGGTCGAAGACCCCTCTGAAGGTCACTGATGTTTGAATCCCCACGGAAGGTCACTTTTAGTCCATTCCAGGAAAGAGTTAAACCATGAGACCAACAACACAAGATTTCAGGGCTGGAAGCCTGCTCGGTGTCATCTGCCTTTAGTCTACCCTTGCCCAGGTCACATCGAATCTTTCCTTCCTTGGCAAGAGGCCACACAGCTGTGTGCTTCCCTCCGATCATGGGGGCTCACAACTGCTCAGAGGCCACCCATTCCATCCGTAGGCACCTCTGACTCAGGAAATTATCTCTTCCACCAAAACTAACAGCCTCCTTATGATTTCTATAACTCCGTCCTAATTCTGCCCTCTGGGCCCCCAGAGCCCAGCTGCTCTCGCTAGCAGGTGACCGCTCTTCCCCGAGGTGCGGGCCTTCACTGCTGCCTCGCAGCCTCCCTGCGGCCTGTTTGCCCTCTGCTGCCCACCTGCCTTGGTGCAGAGCGTAGAGTGGGGGGTCGTTCCCCACTCAGCCTGTGTGCCCAACGCATGGGCCTGGGCTGGAACAGCCCTGGAAGCCCAGTGATCAGTGTGCTCACACACGTGCACATGCACTGACTACACGCGTTCCCAGTGCAGAGAGCATGTGTCTGCACTGTCACACACCAGCGCATAGACAGACACGCAGGTCGGGCTATGCACACTTATACTCACACATAGTCTGCAAACATACACAAGCACACACAACAAACACACATATGTTCACACGTGTTCACACATGAACACACTTACAGATATCCACACTGCACCCTGCACACATGTTCATGCACACAAGCACGTGCATATAATTACCCACAAATGCTGCAGTCATACACAGGAACACACACAGCTTTGCCCAGAGTTTCAAACTCATGGAAGTTTGGGCCCAGGGTTCCAGGCAAAGATGGGGGTTCTGTGGTGAGAGAGTGAGTGACCCCAGAGCCAGGGTCACAAGGGTCCAGTGTGGCCAAGGGGCTGGGCTGTCACTGGCTGGGGAAAGATGCTTTTGGCCAGCTTTGTGGAGGCACCGGGTTTACTGATGACGCTGGCAGATGGTCGCCTAGCGACCAGGTCTCTGCTGGCAACTGCTCGGCTTTTCCTAGCAACCGCAGCCTTTTGGTCCCCACCTGGCCTCCCTGGGGGCATCTCTGCAGAGTGCCCTGCGCACCCCCTTAATCTGATTAGAAGCAGGAAGACTCGGTGGCTCGTCCGCCACCAGCCGAGTCACACTGGCTCGAGAGCCGGCCTCGCAGGCTCGGGGCTGGGTAGACTCTCCACGTTCCCCCCTGGCGTGCACTGCGCTGCCTCGGGGTTTGGGATGAACGCCATCGTCCCCAGCTGAGCTCCCGCACCATGGTCATCCTTGTTGGCAAAGACAGCAAGACCCAAGTAGGTGGCCGCTTCCCCCTCAGGGCTCCCCTCCTTCCTTCTTTTGGGGTCGGGCTGTCATGTGAAGAGCTGAAGGCGACTGTGAGGACCTTAATTTGGGGGCACAGCCTGCTGGGTGACTAGAGGGAGGAGGAGTGGCTGGCAAACTGGTTCTGCTGCCCCTCCCTGCACCTTCTACCCTTTACTCGGAGAGTCAAGAGTGGGGCGGGGGAGTTCCTCTAGGGTGCCCACCACAGCCAGTCTGTGTGCTGCTCCCCTCGGAATTCCCTGGGATTTGGAAACCTTGCAGAAGTTATCACCTGCCGCTGCTGGGCCAGGCAAGAGGAGTTCCTGGCAGGCACAGGACACACTGCTTACCAGAGGCCAGCATGACTTTAGGTGCATAGGTCCCAAAACAGTGCTGACAGGGCCACAGTAGGGTCCGTTAGGTGTCTCAATAGCTCAAGATGTTTGTGCAAAACGTTCCCCGATCCATGTGGGTGGTTCATACCCTGAAGGACGCTGCCTCCTCTGGGATGAGTGCTAATGATGACAGGGACAATCATAGGAACAGCTGTCACTGGATTAGCACTTGTTTTCTGCGCCCAACACTGTGCTATGGCATCTGTTATTAATCCCATCTCACAGATGAGAGGTCTGAGGCTCAGAGACAGGGGCGTCTGCCGGCCAGTGCGAGCTGGCCACCGGCCCCAGGTCAGGCTGATTGCAAAGCAGACAACTTGGTACCCCAGACAAGGAGAGCTGCTGACCAGTCATTAGATGGAGGGTCGAGGATGACCCCTGACATGGGTGTCTTTTTTGACTTTTCCGTGAGGTTCTCAGTGGCCCTCTGACCTCACCCAAATAAGTTGGCCTCTACCGGCTGGGCAAGTCCTGCCCATTTGATAGGTGCGCAAACAGAGGCAGCCCAAGGGCTTCCCGGTGACTTGCCCATGGACTCACAGTGGCTTCCCAGCCTGATTCTGGAATGACCAAGACCCTTCACAGCCTCTGACTGGACTGTGTGGAGCTCATTTCCCGAGCCTTTGTGCTCTGAAGACCAAGGAGGGCATAGTGCCCACAATACCTTTAGGGGCCTCACAAGAACGTTTAATTTCTTCTAAAAAGACCGAAAAAAACACCCTACTTTGAGATAGAAGAGAATGATTTAAATATGTTAACATATGAATGTGCATATAAATAGAGCTACGAAATATAATTTTTTTTTTTTTTTTTGTATTTTTCCGAAGCTGGAAATGGGGAGAGACAGTCAGACAGACTCCCGCATGCGCCCGACCGGGATCCACCCGGCACGCCCACCAGGGGCGAAGCTCTGCCCACCAGGGGGTGATGCTCTGCCCCTCCGGGGCGTGGCTCTGCCGCGACCAGGGCCACTCTAGCACCGGGGGCAGAGGCCAAGGAGCCATCCCCAGAGCCCGGGCCATTTTTGCTCCAATGGGGCCTCGGCTGCGGGAGGGGAAGAGAGAGACAGAGAGGAGGGGGGGGGGTGGAGAAGCAAATGGGCGCTTCTCCTATGTGCCCTGGCCGGGAATCGAACCCGGGTCCCCCGCACGCCAGGCCGACGCTCTACCGCTGAGCCAACCAGCCAGGGCCCGAAATATAATTTTTAATGTCTTTTTATGGAGGAAGTGGCCCGTGAAAGCTGACGTGCCCAGATCCCGTGAGTGGCATCATGGGCTCTTGCTACTGTGACTCGAATCTCTTATTTAAAGAAAGCTGTTCCCTCCGGGGTGGAGTGGGGAGGAGGACCCCAATAAGTCAGGCCCCTCACGATGGAAATACTCACACACGAAGAGAAATAGGGTCGGGTCCTTGGGTCCTCCAGACAGTTGCCCCACTCCTCTCTGTCACGTGGGGTCGTGTAGAGGCTCAGAGTTGGGCAGTGGAGTGTTAAGTCCGTGGCCCTGGGGTCAGAGACAACGTGTTTTCTCCACACTGCCTGCCTGGTCCAGGCTGTGTGACCATGGAGAGGCCCTCTGCCCTCTCTGAGCCTCTGAGTTCTAAACTGGGATGGGGTCAGTCATAGTCCTGGTTGTATGAGTAAGAATTCAGGCAGACCGCCTGTGAGAGTCATTGTGACATGTGACTGCCCCTGGATCTCGTTGCCAGACGGCTGGCTCCTAACCGACGGAACCGATAGGGGGGGCTGCAATCTGCCACCCCCCCCCAACCCTGAGAGGGCTGAGGATGAGGACTCCAGGTTTTCTGGGTGGCAGACATCACAGATCATCCTCTGTGAGCCCCTGGCTGACGGGGGTCTGTGGGTCGAGTGGGCCGTTAGGAAGCGGGATCTAATTTAACTACAAAATTCACGAGCCCTGTGCCGAGTCACATTGTAACCCAGAATGTGGGCATCTCAGGCCCCAAATTAGCCTGGAGACGGGCTCTTTTGAATAGCTACGTATTAATAGAGAGGTATTGATTTGGATTATCAGCATCAGGACATTCTACCTTTCCATGTGTAGTTTAGGCTCCTCTTGAAACTCAGAAGATCTGGCCACTGGGACCCCGTTCATGGGGTTGCTGACTCAGGTGAGCGTGAGTTCTCGGATTTGCCATAGTCCTCTCTGCTCCCTATAGCCTCACCCCTGGCCCATCACTCATGTGTGCCTGCTTCCTGGGCCAGGGCACCCTGGGAGCTTCACAGTGGCAGTGTGACCCTGATCTAATGCATGGAAAGAAACACAGGACTTGTGTTTGAGGGTTTGTGCGGTGTGTGACAATTTGCTGTGTGATTTTGGCCAGGTTAGTCCACCTCTCTGGGCCTTACTTTTCTTGTACTCCCTGCCCTGCCTGCATCACCAAGGTTGCCTGCAGACTGTCGGAGGGGAAATGCTGGGCATGTACTTCAAACACGATACAGTGCCCTTGCTCACACCCCCAGAGGACAGACAGGTCCCCAAACCATCCTCCACACTTTCCTTTGTACATGTCTTCCACCTTCCTGGACACCCTTCCCCACCTATTCCTCACGGTCAGTTCATCATCCTTGAGGTCCAGCTCACAGGCTACCTCCTCTGGGAAGCCTTCCTTTTTTAGACAGGATTGTGGCTGTGCCTTTCACGGCCCCTTGTTGCAGCACGTGTCTCCGACAGGGAGATTGTTAGCAGGACATGTGGTCTGTCACCCTCCCCGTGCTGGGAGCCTCATGGTGGCAAGGACCTATTCTAGGGCATCTTTGTGCACAGAGCTGGCACTCAGCAGCGTTCAGGAAGTGTTGAACACCTCTAACCCCTGCCCTTTCCTCCCCCGGCCCGGTCACAGTGTCCTGCTGGATAGCTTTCTGGTGGCAGAGGCCTGTGAGGACCCGAGTGGAGTAGACGGGACAGTCACCCAGAGGACCCCATGCCAGGTATGGAGCAGCAGCGGGCCTGGCACCCCGCTCCCTCTGAGGCTCGGTCTGGCTTCGGTGGAAGGGCTGGGACCTTGTCTACTTCATTGACAGAGGGTTTTCAACTTGTAGGTGCCCAGTGGACAGAGGGGAGCCAGGTGGTAGGGACTGCAAAGCCCTGCTGTGGCAGGGGTCAGGCGGTGTTAGGAGGGGCCTTAGGTGACACTGGTGGGGAGCTACTGGACCTGCATTTCAGTCCTCCCCTGGCTGTGTGACCCTGGCCAAGTTCCCAGCCCACTCTGGGCCTCAGTGGTCAGCTTGGTAAATGGAGCTAGCCCCCTGCCCCTGGGGGCTGTCCACAGTTGCACACTGTGAAGTGCAGTGCCCAGTGGGAAGGGCGGAGGTGGCTGCTCTGGTGGCTTTGTCCTCACAGGCATAGGGTTGGGACCTGGGGCTTCCATACGCATTGTCCTCCACAAGGCAGAGGCCACCTCCCTGGCTGCCCTAGAAGGTGGGCTGGGCAGGGCCAGGGGGGAGCGCGGTGGTCACAGCTTCTGTTTCCACTTCATTTTTTGCAGGAGAAGGCCACAGCCACCAGCTCAGAAGGTAGGTGTGTGTGTGGTGGTGGGGGGGGGTAATGTGGGGATTGCAGAGAATGTCCAGCATACTCTCAGACTGGGGGGACCCCCCTTGCTCTCCCTCCATTGCCACCACCCCTCACCTGCCCTAAACTCAGGCAAAACCATCCTCTGCATCTTGGGGCCACATTATCAGAGCCAGACGATGTATTTCAAAGGACCCAGGGGCATGGCCCTGAGGCCCCAGGACTCCAGCAGGCCTGGGGAACCCCTGCTCCCAGCCAGCCCCCCCCCCGCCACCCTCCTCATGGGAACACAGCTCTCTGGTCTACCACCCCGTGCAGGTTTGGCTCAAACATAACATATCTCAGTGAAAATTGGGACCGGAGCTTGCTAAGGACATATCCTTAGACTCCACATCTCTCTCTCTCTTTTTTTTTTTTTTTTGCATTTTTCCGAAGCTGGTAATGGGGAGGCAGTCAGACAGACTCCCGCATGCGCCCAACTGGGATCCACCTTGCATGCCCACCAGGGGGCTCTGCCCATCTGGGGCGTCGATCTGTTGCATCCAGAGCCACTCTAGCGCCTGAGGCAGAGGCCACAGAGCCATCCTCAGTGCCCGGGCCATCTTTGCTCCAATGGAGCCTCGGCTGCAGGAGGGGAAGAGAGAGACAGAGAGGAAGGAGAGGGGGAGGGGTGGAGAAGCAGATGGGCGCCTCTCCTGTGTGCCCTGGCCGGGAATCGAACCTGGGACTCCTGCACGCCAGGCCGACGCTCTACCACTGAGCCAACCGGCCAGGGCCAACTCCACATCTCTTGATGAACTTTTGCTCACTGCTGAGGTCTCCAGCCTGGACCCAGCACGTGCACTTTGCTGTCATAACCCATCTCCCTCCCATTCTAAGACTTGAGGGACTGTGGGGACAGAGTCTAGGGGAACTGAGGATGTCTAGGCACCGAGCTATGGCCTTACAAGCCTCCACGTTGCTCAAGCCACAGGTGCCCCAGAGTCCTGTGAGGCAGACAGATCATGTTACAGATGAGAAAACCGAGGCTCCGCGTGTGGGCAGGATTTGGCCAACTGATCAAGGGCACAGACCTATGTGTCACTCTTGGCTTCTTCTTCCTTGCTGTGTGACTCAGAGCCAGTTCCATGACGTCACTTAACTGTGGCTTCCAAATCAAGACAGTCAGGACAATAATGGTACCAACCTCACAGGGTGGTTGGGCAGAGTCGGGGGTGAGAGTACACCTAAGGCGCCCAGCACTGAGGGAGGAGGCTGTCAAGGCACCAGGAGGCTTGTGTCCCAGCCACCCAACGCTGGAGATGAAGCTAGAGTCAGGCGTCCTAACCTGGTCTCCCGAACTCGCTTCTCTACCTGGTCTTTAAAAATTGTTCTCCATCCACTTCAACACATAGCCGCAGGAAAGCCACGTCTGCACCCACGTGGGTGTATACGGCCAGGCTCACCCGGTGTAGACTTGGGTTCCATGGCGCTGCCTCCTCCGCCCCTTCCCCAGGTCATCTGGAGGCAGGTGGTCTGGGACCCACACTCTGAGAAACGCTGAGGCCCAGCCCTTTGTCTGCCGCTTCTCAAAAGTGTGGGCCTAGAACCAACAGCTTCGGTGTCTCCCGGGAGCAGGTTGAAAACGCAGAATCCCAGTCCAACCCGGACCTGCAGAACCAGAATCTGCATTGTAACAAGCTCCCCGGTGATCTACCCGCAGTGGCCTTGAGCCCTGGTTCTCAAACACGACTGTACCTCAGAATCACTTGGGGAAATTAGAAATCCTGGTGTCCAGCCTGCGCCTAGACTGTTACGTCAGACTCTCCGGGATGGACCGGGGCATTCGGCATTTCCAAGCAGCCCCAGGCGTTTTGATGTGCAGCCCAGTTGAGAACAGAGGCCCTAGGGAAAGTGACTGCTTCTGTTAGAAGTGGAATTCGTTGAGCTCCAGGGTTTCTTTCTTTGGGATGGAAACTCTTACCAGGCTAAGAATGTTTGAGTCTCGAGTCTGGGAGTCTAAGGGTCTGGGGAGTTCTAGGTTCTTTGATTCTGACTTTTTTGAGTCCAAGGTGGGAAGTGCGACCAGTGGTTGGTGAGGAGTTGTGGGGCTCCGGGCTGTCCTCAGAGCTGTTGGGTGGACCGGCCACATGACGTGGTGAATGCACTTGACACTGAACTCCAGGGACAGGAGTGGCGCCCCAGACGTTGGGAGCAGCTACCGCAGGCGCAGGCCAGCACCACTCTGGCATGTGTCGGCCCTGGTGGGGAGGAGCCCCACCTGCCATGCTTGCCCCAACTCTGTGCTCCTCATCTCAGTCCCCAAGGTCCCGCCTCTGCCTGAGAACCCCTGACCTGCCAGCATCATGGCTAAACCAGGCCAGGACATGGAGCTGAATTGTCTGGTCCAGGATCAGCCACCAGTCCAGGTGGCGCTTGGGCTTGGCCCCCAAAACCTGGTGGAGCACCTCCCCAATGTGCCCAGCTACCGCCCCCCAATCACCCGCATCCCTGTCCTCATCTCCCGGAAGACGGCTCTGTCCAACTCCAGCTTCGCCAAGGAAACCAGGAGCTCCATCCGTCGCCTAGGTAGCGTGGTCCAGCCCACCCAGCATGCCCGTGCCAGGATGTGTGCTTCTGCATGGCTAGAGCTGTTTCCCAGCATGGGTGCCATGGTCAGGGTGTGGGACCACTAGTTGGGCTCATAGAAAACCTTCCCCTTTTCCTCTGCTGACCAAATGCCTTTATTGCATTTTGTGGTGATTTTGAGGGATATTAGTCCCCTTCTCTCTGTGCCTAACATTCCACAATGAGCAATTTATTTCTTTGGGTTAAACATTGCTTTCTGCAGTTAACCATTTTTTTTTATACAAGTAGTCATTCACATTCTAGTATAAACAAGTCACACAGCCCTCCAGGCCCAGAGGCTTGGGGCAGGGAACTGGGTGGGGGAAGACAATAAGTGGAGGGGAAGGGAGCCCAAGGGGGATGTGGGGTCCATTGCAGACAGAATCTTCTGACCTTGAGAGTTTGCCGGGAGCTGGGATTTCTGAGGACTGTTGATATCTGGCCCACATTCCACTGTAGGGAAGGCGAGGCCCCCAGGTGCTGACAGGCAGAGCAGGAGGAGAGGCTTCGTTGGGGCCAGTGCAGAGGGAGGGCCTGGCTGGATCTGTAGAATTGTGACAAGGTCCCCTCAGTGGCCTTCAGGCTTGCTACTTGCCATCTGATGACGAGTGCTCAGGGAGATATTGGCACGTCTGGGCTAAACCCTCTTGTTTTCTGCTTTAACTCAAGCCAGGCCTGCCCACTTGCCCTTTTGATTTGTTTATTTTTGGATGACACTGGGTGAGGTTGCCTTGGAGCTCAGTAAGCAGGTGGAGTGGAATATTTAGTGAGATAAGACCCACTGCTGTCCTTTTCTCCTTTTGCTAACTTAGGGTGGGCACGGAGTGGGCTGAGGTGGCAGTCATCCTCATGACAAGGACGACATCAGGTTCAGTCTTCTGGGCAAACCCTAAATCCACTCACTCCACCCATGTGTCACTCCTGGATTTTTACCAACTCGACTTTTATTTGCTTACTGTTTTTCTTTCCATGGATTTAGCTTTTTATTTAATGAAGTATATTTAAACAGGTAACTTGCTATTACTTTTATTTTATTTTTTTTTAGTGTGAGAGAGAGAGAGAGGAAGGAAGAGATGAGAAGCACCAACTCGTAGCTGCGGCACTTTAGTTGCTTATTGATTGCTTCTCATATGTGCCTTGACCAGGGGAGGGGGTCTCAAGCCAAGCCAGTGACCCCTTGCTCAAGCCAGTGACCTTGGGCTTTAAGCCAGAGACCATGGGACGGCGGTCAGTCTGCTCTCTGTATCTATGAGTCTGTTTCTGTTTTGTTAGTTTACTTTGTTCATTAGATTCCACACAGACACGAAATCATGGGGCACTTGCCATTGCTTTTACAATGAAAACCAGCATGGCTTGCCATAAACAGAAATAACCACAGTGAAGACAAAGTCATGTTGATCCTTTTTAGTGCGATAGAGTGACCGGCTGAAGGCTCACGGCTGAGACCTGCTCCCCAGCCACAGAGTGGGTCACAGAGGTGTCACAGCCACCGTCGCCCTAGCCCGAGACTTCCTCTCTGTGCATCCATGATCTCGGGACAGTTGAAATGAGAGGAACGCACTCATTCCCTGCTGTCCTTGGCCTGCTCTGTGCCATCTAAAACCACCTTGTACCCTCCCTGGTCCCTGGGAGCCCCTCACTTTGAGAACTATTCCCAGTGACACGTTGGGACAGTAGACTGAGCCAGCTGTGGTGTGACACATGATGATTTTAGTTTAGTTTGTGTGTATGTGTGTGTGTGTGTGTGTGTGTGTGTGTGTGTGTGTTTTCAGAGACAGAGAGAGAGAGAGTCAGAGACAGGGACAGACAGACAGGAACAGAGAGATGAGAAGCATCAATCATTAGTTTTTCCTTGCGCTCTGCAACACCTTAATTGTTCATTGATTGCCTTCTCATATGTGCCTTGACCGCGGGCCTTCAGCAGACCGAGTAACCCCTTCCTTGAGCCAGCGACCTTGGGCTCAAACTGGTGAGCTTTTGCTTAACCAGATGAGCCCGCGCTCAAGCTGGCGACCTCAGGGTCTCGAACCTGAGTCTTCCGCATCCCAGTCTGACGCTCTATCTACTGCACCACCGCCCGGTCAGGAGACACATGATGATTTTAGATGTGGCAGACCAGTCAGTGACAGTGCAGAGGGGGGACATCATTCCTGTTTCAGCGACGCTGCTTGGCCCCAAGTGAGGTCGTGTTTAAACTGAGCTCCTGTGTGGGCTGGTCTCCAGCCTCAGGACGGGGAAGGAGTTGACTGCTCTGGGGCCGGGCTGCTGGGGCCCAAATCCTGGCTCTGCTGCGGGTTCCCTGACCTCTCTGAGCTTCAGTTTTCTTTCCCGCTGAACAAGGACAGTAGCAGCCACCGTGCAGAGTGGCGGGGAGGGGAAAGAATGAATATGTACAAAGCACTTAGCGTTTGTTCAGTAAAACAAATGCCTGCCAGGCACATAGGAAGTGCTTAACCGTAAATATTATTACTCTCTAAACCAATTTAATTATGACTATTATTCCTTACATTCTTAATCACATCATTCTCATTCTAGATATCAATATTATATAAACTCATATAAATTCTATTTGCGTTCCCACTGGGCCATGCTGGTGAGAAATGACACACGAGGCTTGGGGGTGCCCCTCCCTCCCGGGGGCGATCAAGGTGGGGGGGCCCTGCTCAGGGGGTGGGGCGATCAAGGTGGGGGGGGCCCTGCTCAGGGGGTGGGGCGATCAAGGTGGGGGGCCCTGCTCAGGGGGGGGGGAGCACCGGCGCCTCCTGGACTCCCTGAGGCAGACTCCTGGATGGGGACGCCAGGGTGTTTTCTGCTGCTTGGGCCATGCTGGGGGGACACGTTGGGTCATGAGCACTTTTAAGAGGCTGCCCTTGTTGTGGCTGCTTCCATGTCTCCCCCCCCCCCCCCCCCCGTTTCCCCAGCTCACTTCTCAAGGCCTGTCAGGAAGCAGGGTGAGAAGGTGAGGTCCCCTCTGCTCTGCTCTCTCCTGTTTTCCACAGCCTGGGCCATCTCGTCAGTCTGGCAAAACTTTTTTACATTTTAAAAAAGCCTCAGTTCCTGCTCACTCTTTCTCCTGTGAGCGCAGGGTTAACAAACGCCCTGAAGTCTTGGGACCTGCTTAGGTTATTCCACCGAACTTTGCAAGGCGCTGGCTTTCCCCGTGGTGGCCATTAAAAAAGAAGCCGCATGTCCAAATGTTTCAGGATGTCCCCTTTTCCCATTCCGGGTGTGTCTGCCTGCCCGGCTGGTGCCCAGGCCTGTGCCGGGCTGCTGTGGAGAGGTCCTGCCCGGGTGTGCTGCCCAGTCTCCGGATTCTGCCTGGGCGCAGGCCTGGTCCGCGGTCCCGGAGTGGGGGCGGAGCCTGAGGTAGGGTCCCGCACAGACTCCCCAGGGCGCCTGAGGTAGGGCCCCCGCACAGGCTCCCCAGGGCGCGCTGGATCCTCAGGGTGTGGGACTAGGCATCAGGCCTCTCAGGCATCAGGAGGGGGGTTAGGCTGATGAATTTTGGGGGTTCCTGGCATGTACAAAAACAAAGACCAAAATGGATACCCAAACAGTGCAACGCTCACTACGAAGACCAGCTGTTACCCTGGACAGGAGGAAATTTCCACACATCTCCATTTTGAGGCCTTTCAAGAGGGTGAGGCCATGTGCCTTCTGTCCCCCACCTCTAGGCCTGAGAAGGCATCATCACCCCTGCCTCGGGATGGGGAAACTGAGGCCCAGAGAAGGGAAGCAGCTGCACCGGGGTGTGCCAGGCCAGGCTTCAGGACTTGGGCCCCCAGGTTCACCCTGCTTCTCTGAGTGCTGACGCCCCCCACCCCCGGCCCCAGGTCCTCAGGCCCAGGGAAACCAGGTGTGGCTCTGGGGACCTGGACTCCAGGCTGGACCAAGAGCTCCTGTGGCTTCGGTGGCATCACGCCTTTTTCTGTGGGTCCAGGACTGGTGGCTGGGGTCGCGTGGCCCTTGGTGGCTTCTGGACTCTGCATGGGTTGCATGGGCCTCTGCAGGAGGGGCTGCTCCAGACCTGCTTCCTGTCGCATCCTTGAAAAACATAGCAAGCCCCTGGGTCCTGGCTTCTCTCTCTCTCTCTCTCTCTCTCTCTCTCTCTCTGACTGTCCCCTCCTTCTTCTCCTCAAGTACCTGCCACAGAAGAGTACCCGGAAGTGCAGGTGGAGGATACCGATGCTGACAGCCACCCCCTCATCGTGGATGACAGGCCACCCTCGCCCGAGCAGCTGCCACCTTCTCCTGCCAAATCCGACACCCTCACAGTCCCGGGATCAGCTGCAGGGACCCACAGGTCACCTTTTATACTTCTCTTGGGCTTTTCACAGCACTGTGCCACCTGTCCGTTTGGCAGATGAGGAGACTGAGGCCAGAGAGGAGAAGCAGCTGGCCCAAGGTCACTGAGCGAGCTGGTGTTAGACCTGGGACCATGCCATCCCTTCCTGGTTTTCCCGAGTCCCAGCGGGGGCTCTATAAAGAACTCTCCAGGGAAGTTCTGTCCCAAATACCCTCAACTGTGTGTTAGAATGGTGTAAAAAAAAAAAAGTGACAAGACTGAATTCCACCACCTCCCATTTTATTATAAAATAATACAATGAAAATACCAAAGAACTCTAGAAAAATACTCACCCATAATCCCAGCACAGTAGATGGTGTTTTATTTTCCCGTTTTCTCTTCTACACCTTGTTTGTTGGCCCACGCTTTTGCGTGGTTTCCACTGAAGGAGCTATTTGGGTTGTGTTTCATTTAAGAATCTCCTTTGCATTTTGCTAGGCTGTCTCCTGAACACTCATTTGTGATGGCCGTGTGACATTGCCCCAGCTCCGTGAGCCAGAGTGGACTCCGCCCCCTTCTTACTGGGCATCGTCCATAGTGGCACTTAGAACAGTGGACTTCGCCCCCTTCTTACTGGGCATCGTCCATAGTGGCACTTAGAACAGTGGACTTCGCCCCCTTCTTACTGGGCATCGTCCATAGTGGCACTTAGAACAGTGGACTTCGCTCCCTTCTTACTGGGCATCGTCCATAGTGGCACTTAGAACTCTCAAGTCTTCTGCTCTCTGTTCTTGGGCCCCTTTCTCAAGAGCGGATTCCTGGTCAGGGTTGCACACATTTCTGTGCCTCTTGAGATAAATGTGTGGCTGTGTGGTTAGAGTTGGCTTTGGACAAACTAAGCTCGCTCGCTGAGAGAAGTCCTGCCTACAGCAGCAGGCAAACTGTGAAGTGCTGTACAGTGCTTTGTGAATAACTATAGTTAAGCTCAAGGGGAGCTGCCAGGGCTTCTCTTGCATTGTCTGGATTGAGAGATGGTTTTTCTCTCTCTTGTTTTCTTTTCTTTTTTTTTTTTTCTTTTCCAAATGAGAGGAGGGGAGATAGAGAGACAGACTCCCGCATACACCCTGACCGGGATCCACCCAGCAACCTCCATCTGGGCCAGTGCTCTACCCATCTGGTGCCATGCTTGCAACTGAGCTATTTTTAATGTCTGAGGCAGAAGCTCCATGGAGCCATCCTCAGCGCCCTGAGCAATGCTTGAACCCATGGAGCCATGGCTGCAGGAGGGGAAGAGAGAGACAAAGAGAGAAGGGGGAGAGGGAGGGCTGGAGAGCAGATGGTTGCTTTTCCTGTGTGCCCTGACCAGGAATCGAACCTGAGACACCCACACGCTGGGCTGATGCTCTACCACTGAGCCAGTTGGCCAGGGCTGGTTCTTCTCTCTTGAATAAATCTTTCTCTTATCCACAAGCCCTTGAGTAACTTCTCAGCTGAGGTCAGGAGCCTGTCAGAATAGAGATGGCCAGGTATGGAAAATGGAGGGGAGAGGAGCCAGTCTTACCCCACCTCAAAACATAGCTCATCATTCCATCAACCCTTATATTTAAGTCAGTGAATCATGAAGTGAGTACAGATAACAAGAAATGGTGCCACCATGGCTTTAGACATCTGGTATACCTCCCTTTAAAGGTAGGGAAATTATACAATCTGGGTTGGGGCAGATATTTGGGGGCAGGGTGGGGACTAAAGTCACTTGAGACTAGAATCCAAGCCTCCTGCCTTTTGCTTATGAGCTGAGCCCGTGAGGCTCCTCTTACCCCATCATTCAGTCATTCATTTTTTCATTCACAAACATTTATCGGACATCTCCGTGCACCAGACTCTGTTCTAGGTGCCGGGGACGCATCAAGGAGAAGCCTCACAGGGGCCTGTCCTCATGGGGTTGACAGTCTAGAGGGGCTGAGCTAGACCATGAGCACATAATCAAACAAATAAGCCCGACTGTTCCAGGGAGGGCTAGGTAGGGTGTGGCTGCAAGAAACTTGGTGGGGGTCTCTGCCTGAGCTGGGCCTCTGACGCCCAATGGGGCGGCCAGAGGGGCTGCCCAGGGTCAGGAATGGAAGGGCATTGGGGGCAACTGCTGGGAGCAGAAAAGCCACCAACCACAGGCTCAGATAGAGGGGTCCTTGGGCAAGGCCCTTCTCACAGCTTAAAGACATGGTTTGGAGTGAAGGCCGCCTCCCCACTTACCTGACATGAAGCATTAGACAAGTCACGGAATCTTCCTAGACCCCACGCGTCCACCAGGATTGTTGTGAAAACAGCCAGCTACTGTGTGTCGGGTGCTGAGCACGGCCGAGCATGGGGGTGGGGGGGGGGTTGCCGGAGGAGCCCGCTCCTGACTCAGCTCTGCTCGGGGTTTTCTGGGGCAGCACGTGCTCTCCAGGCGCGGGAGGACTGAGTTCAAGACCCAGCTGTGGCACTTCGGCTCCTTGTGTGTGTGGCCCGTCCTTCTCATCCGAGTGTGAACGTGGTCAGTCCCGAGGTTTGCTGTCCTAGGCGAGTAGGCAGAAGCGAACAGGACAGTTTCAGAGCCTCTGGGAATAAAGTCCTTCCAGAAGCCCCACTGGTGGAATCCAGAGTGCTGGGGTTGAGGACGGAAGAGTCCCAGGTGGAGTCAAACCGAGGCCACAGGCTTGGACTGAACTGAATGGAACGGAACGATGGCGGATGATTTAGTCCTCATTCTTCAGACAGGGAAGCTGGAGCTCCCGCCAGGGAGGGGCCTGCCCCAGGTCATTCTGTAAACTACACACGGGACTCCATGGCCTTAGCTTTTCCAGCTGGGGCACATCTGCAAAGGGAGGGGGGCCGAGCTTCCCGGAGAGTTAACCAGACGGAATGGGAGGCCTCGGGCCTCCAGCTGAGAGGTGGGGATGACAGAGAAGGAGACAGGGAGGGGAGAAGGACGTTTAAACTGAGGCCCGACTGACAGATAAGTATCTCACTGAGTTGCGTAGATTTAGTTCCGTTTTACAGAAGGGGAAACTGAGGTGGCTCAGAGAGTTTAAATTACTTGCTAAGGTCACAGACCGGGAAGAGGCAGGGCTGGAGCAAACTCAGGCTGGCCTGAGACCCAGTCCCGCTCTTCTAACTTCTATGCTTGGCCGGTGAACAGAGGTGGAGACTGACCTTCGGAGAGCGGCAGCCCTCTCCTCTCCCTTCCCGTCTCCTCTGGCGGCGTCAACCCCTGCCCACCCCAACCAAGCACTGGCTCCAGGTGATCGGTCAGGGTCACAGTTGGCTCACGTCGCCCGAGGGCCCTGCCCTTGCTGAGGGCCCCGTCCATGTCTGTGCCCTTACAGGAGGAGGCTGCCCTCCCAAGACGATGAAGCACGAGAGTTCAAGGCGCAGTCACCAGCCGAGACCCCTGTGGTCGCCTGGTCGGACACCCCCACCCCGCAGAGCACCGAGTGAGCGGGGGGGGGGCACATCTGAGGTCTAGGAGAGTCAAAGGGCTGGGTGGGGTGGGTGGGCAGGAGGAGGGGAGTGGGGGGAACCAGGGATGTATTTAGAACCCCCACCACCAGGCAGACTCTGCCCGCGACTTCCAGGAAGTGAGGCGGGCTGGGTCTCCTGTCCAGGCTGCTTCTGGCTGGCCCGGAAGTTCAGCAAAATCTGAAGAATGGGCCTGGACTCTGGGCCTGGACTCTGGGTCCGGCTGGGTCCGCGGCCAGCAGAGCTCAGAGAGGGACGTGTGTCTGTGCAGGGGCTCTGTCTCCAGTCTGGCTGCACCAACTGAGCACAGGAGGCGTGGCTGGCTTGAGTTTGGTGCCTCCATAAAAGGGTGTGTGTGTCTGAAAACACCAGTGTTACAGTTGACTTAGTGAGGTGCACACAGTGAGGCCGCCAGAGGAGAGCTGACTTACACGACCTCTGTCAACTCACCCAGGGCACTCCCCCATGCTGGGTGGGATGTCAGGCAGAGAGTCCCTTCCTTCCTTCCTTCCTTCCTTCCTTCCTTCCTTCCTTCCTTCCTTCCTTCCTTCCTTCCTTCCTTCCTTCCTTCCTTCCTTCCTTCCTTCCTTCCTTCCTCCCTCCCTCCCTCCCTCCCTCCCTTCCTCCCTTCCTGCCTTCCTGCCTTCCCGCCTTCCCTCCCTTTCCTTTTCTCCCTCCCTCCCTTCCCCCTTCCTCCCTTCCTCCCTTCCTTCCTTCCTTCCTTCCTTCCTTCCTTCCTTCCTTCCTTCCCTCCTTCCCTCCTTCCCTCCCTTTCCTTTCTCCCTCCCTCCCTTCCTTCCTTCCTTCCTTCCTTCCTTCCTTCCTTCCTTCCCTTCCTTCCTTTCCTTCCCCTCCTTCCCTTCCACCTTCCCTCCTTCCCTCCCCCTTCCTTCCTTCCTTCCTTCCTTCCTTCCTTCCTTCCTTCCTCCCTCCCTCCCTCCCTCCCTCCCTCCCTCCCTTCCTCCCTTCCTGCCTTCCTGCCTTCCCGCCTTCCCTCCCTTTCCTTTTCTCCCTCCCTCCCTTCCCCCTTCCTCCCTTCCTCCCTTCCTTCCTTCCTTCCTTCCCTCCTTCCCTCCTTCCCTCCCTTTCCTTTCTCCCTCCCTCCCTCCCTTCCTTCCTTCCTTCCTTCCTTCCTTCCTTCCCTTCCTTCCTTTCCTTCCCCTCCTTCCCTTCCACCTTCCCTCCTTCCCTCCCCCTTCCTTCCTTCCTTCCTTCCTTCCTTCCTTCCTTCCTTCCTTCCTTCCTTCCTTCCTTCCTTCCTTCCTTCTTTCCTCCCTTCTTTCTTCCCTTCCCTTCCCTTCCCTTCCCTTCCCTTCCCTTCCCTTCCCTCCTCTTTCCCTTCCCTTCCCTCCTCTTTCCCTTGCTGCAAGTTCATAGTTTAAATTCCTATATGTTGAAAGGATACATAATGTATCTGTATCTGTACCCCCCTCCCCCATAAGCCATGAAGCCTAAATAACTAGGCCTGGTCTCCTCTCTGATCTGTCCCGGACACGTACCCCATACGAACCCCACACCAGGACTAACAGTCCTGAGCTGAGCTTCCCCCTACATCACAAATGGGATCAAAGTGTTTTCAAAACTGCTCAACTGAAGCAGAGCTTGCGTGGTCTGTTTTCTAAGAGCTGGGTCCCTGGGTGTTATTCCCAGGCTGAAATTTCCCGCTGGGAGATGTTAAAGTTTGTCTGATGCTTCTGGTGTCCAAGGGAAATGGGGGCAGGGTTCACCTCCTTCAGGCCAGGTGGGACTCGGGGCTTGCCCGGGCCCCCAGGGGCCCCCTCCCGCTGCGCCTGCGCTCAGCTCCAGGTGGTGTTTCCCAGTGGCCAGGACCGCGTGTCCTCCGCCGCCAGCCAGAACAGCGCCATCATCAACGAGCGGCTCCAGGAGCTGGTGAAGCTCTTCAAGGAGCGAGCAGAGAAGGTGAAGGAGAAGCTCATCGACCCCGATGTCACGTCCGATGAGGAGAGCCCCAAGCCCTGTGAGTCCAAAGCTGGGGATGGTTGGCTCGACCAGGGCTGTGGGGGGACTCCTGAAGTCCCCTGTCAGCTCATGGCGAGGGTGGCCCTTTAAGATGCTTGGAGTGTTTGAGAGAAGCCCAGATCCCCACTATCTGGATTTTTGGGTCCTATACCTACAGGTTTAGTTGTATACCCAGGGAAGGAAAGACACATAAAGTTCTGATCGTGGCTCCCTGTCTGACAGGGCAAGTATCTTCATTCACCCCTGTGGCTTTTGTTTTCTTCCTTTTTGTATTTTTCCGAAGTTAGAAGCAGGGAGGCAGTCAGCTGTCTGACCGCATGCTCCCAACCTGGATCCACCTGGCATGCCCACCAGGGGGCGATGCTCTGCCCATCTGGGGCAGTTGCTCTGTTGCAACTGGAGCTATTCTAGTGCCTGAGGTGGAGACTATGGAGCCATCCTCAGCGCCCGGGCCAACTTTGCTCCAGTGGAGCCTTGGCTGTGGGAGGGGAAGAGAGAGACAGAGAGGAAGGAGAGGGGGAGGGGTGGAGAAGCAGATGGGTGCTTCTCCTGTGTGCCCTGGCCTGGAATTGAACCCAGGACTTCCACACGCAGGACCGATGCTCTACCGCTGAGCCAACCGGCCAGGGCCCTTGTCCTTTTATTTTTTTACTGGGAGGCAGTTGTTCCATCCTGGGACGTATCTCATGATTTTACACTCAGATGGTGTCCATAACGCACTATGGAACTAGACTGTCTTATTTTTCAGCTGCCTCAGTTGTAATATTCCTATGGGGCTGCCTGAAAGCTTTCTGCTTTCAAGGTGCCAAGAGGAAATAAGAAACAGGCTCTGGGCCCTGGCCGGTTGGCTCAGTGGTAGAGCGTCGGCCTGGCGTGTAGAAGTCCCGGGTTCGATTCCCGGCCAGGGCACAGGAGAAGCGCCCATTTGCTTCTCCACCCCTCCCCCTCTCCTTCCTCTCTGTCTCTCTCTTCCCCTCCTGCAGCCGAGGCTCCATTGGAGCAAAGATGGCCCGGGCGCTGGGGATGGCTCCTTGGCCTCTGCCCCAGGCGCTAGAGTGGCTCTGGTCGCTGCAGAGCGTTGCCCCGGAGGGGCAGAGCATCGCCCCCTGGTGGGCGTGCCGGGTGGATCCCGGTCGGGCGCATGCGGGAGTCTGTCTGACTGTCTCTCCCCGTTTCCAGCTTCAGAAAAATACAAAAAAAAAAAAAAAAAAAAAAAAAAAAAGAAAGAAAGAAAAAAAGAAACAGGCTCTGTTGTCAGGGAGGGGGAAGGCGTTTCAAGGTCTTTCCAAAGGAGGATTGTGCCTTTGAACTCCTGGTGCCAACAACAAACCTAGCAGAGTCTGACCTCACATCCCGAAGCTAGAAACATAGCCTTATTCGCACCTCTAAGAGCCAGTCTCTAGGTCAACAGCATCACCATAGATGCACAGGAAGGCTGTGAGCCCGTTCGGGGTCTTGCTTTAGAGATACCTAGAGCAATGTTGCGCTGATTTCTCACCCTGTGTTATGGAAGTCCTGGGTACGAGATACCCCCACAGTCCTGCAAAGGGAACCAGAGGAGTCCAAACACAGACACACCGGCCTACACTCAACTGAAAACACATCCAACTTCCCAGAGATACCTTCTCTGGGGAAGTTTCCTATTGGTAGCTGTAAGAGTTCCTGGCTAGGTGCCCAGGTCCCTGTGCTGCGGGAGCTGGGGCTTTGTGCCGGGACAGCACCGGCTTTCTGCCCAGAGCTCGTAGCAGCGTGTGGGATGGTGCCGGGGTGCCCTCAGCTCCCGGTCCAGGGTCTGCGGTTGGGAGTCTTCTCTCTGCGTCCTCTACCTGAGCCTCAGGGCCGGGTCAGGTGGTCACCAGTGTCATCCCATAGCTCCGGCTAAGAAAGCCCCAGAGCCGGCCCCGGACACAAAGCCCGCGGAGGTGGGGCCGGTGGAGGAGGAGCACTACTGCAACATGCTCTGCTGCAAGTTCAAACGCCGGCCCTGGAAGGCGTACCGGTTCCCCGAGAGCATCGACCCGCTGACCAGTGAGTCCTGGCTGGGCCCTGAGCGTTGCTAGCATGTAGCATGAGAGGGGAGGAGAGCGGGCGGGGAACGGAGAGGCTGTGCAAGAAGTGGTCTGGGAGGCCGTGGACATTCAAGGTTTGTGACCCAAAAGCAAGCAAGCAAACAAACAAACAAAAAACCCCATGGAACAACAACACAAGATCACATCCATCTTACAGACCAGGAAACGAAGGCACAGAGAACTTCACCAGACCAAACACACAACTAGTTTGGTGGCAAACAGGGCCTGTGACTCCTGGCCACGTCTTCCTCCTCTGCTCTTCCAGGCTCCTTCCCAGGGGCCGCTCCGAGCGGGAAAGGGAAGAAGTTCTTCCAACATCTACAGTGAATTCCTTTTTATTTCCCTTTTAGCTCATTTCATACTCCTCAGGAATAACCACCCTTCACATGGGCACAGCACTTCACAGTTTACGAAGAATCTCCCTGCTTTTATTTAACCTCCCTTGTGACTTCAGGTGCCACAGAGAAACTTTCTCCAGGTCACACAAGCAGTCATTTTGGGTCAGACCTCCAACCATGGCATCCGCTGGGCCTCTACATGACTAGATGACCTATGTGTCCATCCATCCATTCACCTATCCTTTCTTCTATCCATCCATCCATCCATCCACTCATCCTTTCTTCCATCCATCCATCCACCCATCCTTTCTTCCATCCATCCATCCATCCATCCATCCATCCATCCATCCATCCATCCATCCAGTTGTCTGTGTAACCCTCTGTCCATTATTCATCTATGCATTATTTACTATTATGTCTTTACTAAGGCAGAAAATAGAGTTTTGGAAAAATTTCAACAAGGATGAAAGCAAAAATATTTTCTAGTTAGCTGTCTATTATCCAACAATGCCCTTATATCCCCTCCTCGGAGTGCTTGATTTATTAGGGCCTAGCAGTGATTTATTTTTAATTCAAAGATAGTTTTACCCTCTCTAAGTTACAGAAGTGTCACACGTAGTACTTACAGGAAAGTACAGACAGACAAGTGGAATAAAAGAAGTCCCTCCCACCCCCAGTCCCACCACGAGGAGCCCTTCCCCACCTGAAGTTCGGCACGCTCCTCCCCGCCCCGCCCCGCAGACCTGATGTACATCCTGTGGCTCTTCTTCGTGGTGCTGGCCTGGAACTGGAACTGCTGGCTGATCCCCGTGCGCTGGGCCTTCCCCTACCAGACACCAGGCAACATCCACCTCTGGCTGCTGGTAGACTACCTGTGTGACCTCATCTACATCCTGGACATCACCGTGTTCCAGATACGCCTGCAGTTTGTCAAAGGAGGGGACGTCATTGTGAGTCACAGGCAGGTGGGGTGGGTGGCTGGGGGCAGACTGCAGCCAGAGCCCTCGGGGGACCGGCCCCTGATGCTTCCATAGACCACAAGCTAAACAAACAAGGGGATCTCGGGAGCGTCTGGCCCTGCTTGTCCAACAATATGGCCGCTTACGTTGCACACCTTTGATATATTCAAATTACACACATCGAATGTTGCTTATGGGTGAGACAGTTTCTGGATCACCTGACGGAGTTAGAGATGGAGAAGTGGTCCAGAGAATAGCCTTTAGTTCAGGTAAACCCGGTTCAAATCCCAGCTCCGCCACAACTAGCTGTATCACCTCTCTGAGCCTCAGTTTCCTCACCTGTAACATGGGTGAGTGTTCCCACCTCATAGCATTGCTGTGAGGACGGACTGAGGTCGTGTATGCAGACATTTCCCTGGGGGCCCTGCAAAGAGCACGCTATCGGACCAGTTTGAGAACCTGTGCTCTGGTGGTGCGGTCCCCCCTTCCCAGGGAGGGGCTGGAGTCCTGACAGGGACTTGGCAGAAGCAGGAGGCAGGGTCCTTGTGTCCCTGCACAGCAACTGCTCCTCTGTGTGCTGCCAAGTCGAGGCTGGGCTTCTAAAACGAAAAGCATTTCCTGGGTCACCTCTTTCCCCGTCTGATCAGAGCCATTGGCAGCTCCTCAGTAAATAAGGTTCAAATGGTCCAGGTAAGACCGACGTGCTGGGAAACTGAACTCGGTAGCCTCGTCTTCCATCCTGGAGTCGGAATCTGCTGCGGGACCTTGGACAGCTCCCTCCCTCCATCCTGGCTGGGGCTGTGGGGGCTCTGGGCTCGACCTCCCCACCTGTTTACCGGGAGGGTTTCTCCTGAGCTCAGCTGCTTCATTCCAGCTCCTCGTGGTCCCGGGGGCCACTGTCCAGTAGGAAGCTGGAGGGTCTTGTTGGATTTCCCTCGCTGCTCCCCTGCGGTCAGGGGTGAAGCTCTCAGGCCATTTCACAGCAGTTACTCCCTTTTCTTCCAGACGGACAAGAAGGAGATGCGCAATAACTACCTGAAGTCCGCCCGCTTCAAGGTGTGTGCCAGGTGGCAGGTGTCCGCGGGGTCCCGGCGGGTGGCATCTCGGGGACCCTGGGTGCTGTGGGGATGGCGTGACATGGTTCCCCCAGGGCTGACACAGGCCGGGCAGGGAAACAGAGGCTGTGGGTGGGCTGCCTTCTGCTCTACTCTTAAGCTGTCCTGGGCATTCTGAGCTCAGCTGCCCGCGGAAGGCCCAGGTCCCCCCCCCCCGGGGCTTCCTGTGTGCACACTGTGCTGTCCCGCCCGCCCGGGTTTCAGATGGACGTGCTCTGCCTGCTGCCCTTGGACTTCCTCTACTTGAAACTCGGCGTGAAGCCCCTCCTGCGTTTGCCCCGCTGTCTGAAGGTAAGACCAGCGGCTTCCCCATCCGAGACCTTCGTCTGCTCCAGCGCCAGCACCAGCACCAGCACCGGCACCGGCACCTTAGAGTCTGCCCCAAGCTGTCCAGGAGGCCCGGGGAGGGCTGTCCCCCGTGGAGAGGCAGCTTACAGTGCGAGTCCAATCTGGGTTCGAGCCCTGGCTCTGTCACTGACCTCCCGTGTGCTTCGGGGAAGCTACTGGACTTCCCTGAGTGCCAGTCTCCTCTCTGCAAGAGGTGAATGACAGTACTCACCTCACGTGTAAAAAACGTCCGTAGGTGATATGTATATTTACATACTGCCGGCTTTGAACAACACGGGTTTGAACCGCAAGGGCCCACTTATATGCAGATTTTTTTCAATCAATACAAATACTACTGTAAATGTATTTTCTCCTTACATTTTCTTCTCTCTAGCTTACTTTATTGTAGGAATATAGCCTATGGTACATAAAACACGCGAATTATGTGGTAGTTGACTATGGTATCAGTAAGGCTTCTGGTCAGCAGTAGGCTATTAGTAGTTAAGTTTTCAGCCAGTGAAAACTTATACGTCGATTTTCAACTGCACAGGATTCAGGACCCCAACTCCCACACTATTTAACTGTGAGGTGAGTCTTCAAAGGTGCTCAGTAGAGAGCAGGTGTTCTTCTTCTTCTGCTTTTAGGATTGTAAGGAAGCCACGAGGGGTATAAGTGAGAGGTGTGAGGGGGCTGCCCCCTGATAAAGTTGTTTTCTTTCTAAGGTTACGTTGAAAACAGTGTCCTTCCCTGGCCGGTTGGCTCAGTGGTAGAGCGTTGGCCTGGCGTGCAGAAGTCCCGGGTACGATTCCCGGCCAGGGCACACAGGAGAAGCGCCCATCTGCTTTTCCACCCCTTCCCCTCTCCTTCCTCTCTCTCTCTTCCCCTCCCGCAGCCGAGGCTCCATTGGAGCAAAGATGGCCCGGGCGCTGGGGATGGCTCCTTGGCCTCTTCTCCAGGCGCAACAGAGCGACGCCCCAGAAGGGCAGAGCATCGCCCCTGGTGGGCGTGTTGGGTGGATCCCGGTCGGGCGCATGTGGGAGTCTGTCTGACTGTCTCTCCCTGTTTCCAGGTTCAGAAAAATACAAAATAATAATAATAATAAAAATAATAATAAAATAAATAAAAAAGAAAACAATGTCCTTAACCTGGGACATGTGTTCGCCTCCTAGTTTCCTGATCAGGTTCAGTAGGTCTAGGAGTCCCCCGAGATAGTCTGCAAACTGCAAGGACATCATTCCATGCCATTCCAAAGGGAGAGACGCAGGCTTTCCAACAGACTGGAAAATGGAGTTTCTGGCCCTGACCCCCTCTAAGGGCTAAGGACCTCTCATCGTGAATGTTCCCGCTCCAGCGCCCTCCCTCCCTCTGGTGGTTAGAGCAAGCCCAGTCCTGAAACTGGTGAGGGTGGGGTGTCACCCCACAGACAGGGGGCTGCCCTAATGCCATGCTCTCTCCCTCCCAGTACTTGGCCTTCTTCGAGTTCAACAACCGCCTGGAATCCGTCCTCAGCAAAGCCTACGTTTACAGGTGAGACCCCTGCGCGCACACGCACACACGTGCACACGCACACACGCACACACGTGCACACGCACACACGTGCACACACGCACACACGTGCACACGCACACACGTGCACGCACACACAGCACTCCCCACCCACATCGCTCTCCCTGACCCTGCTTCACCGGAAGCCAGGCCTCTTCCTGGTCCTTCTCTGAGGGATGTTTGTTTTTTCAGAGAACCAGGAGTGTCTCATTTCCCCCAATTGTAAGGCCTCACGTAGGTCGACATGCACAGCTCAGCTGCATTTCCAGGTAGCCGAGCCTCGTTCTGGGCTCAGCTGAGGGGACTGTACCCCTGCTCCAGCTTCTCAGACCCAGGGGAGCCAGTTGTACAGACTCAGTGGGCCATCTGATGGATGTCCAAGGATGGAACGCAGGACCAGCTGGGCCATGCTGGGGGGCAAAGCTCCTCTCCACCTCTCTCCTGGATTGGCACTTCTGCCCACACCTGTCCCTCTTCTGCCCCTCCCCACGGATCCACTGCCCCCGCACTGTCTACACGTGCAGCGCAGCCCTGCGCCAGTCCCAACCCCTGCTCTTGACAACGCCGTTCAAGCCCCACCATTCCTAAGCAGTGCAGTCTGGAAGGAACATCTGGTTGGCTCCATCTGGCCACTGCTGTTCTCATTGGCCAGCGTCCACCCCGCCAGGCAGCTGGGCGAAGCCCGCAGCTCCAACCAGGGCATCTGTGGGGTGGGCATCAGGAGAGGCGAGGACTGACTTGTTCCCTGCGTCCCCACCCTGGGTGAGGGGTCACGGTCGCTCTTTCTGCCGCTGTGTTCACGCCTGTCCTTCGTCTGCAGGGTCATCAGGACCACGGCCTACTTGCTCTACAGTTTACACTTGAACTCGTGTCTGTATTACTGGGCGTCAGACTATGAGGGCATCGGCTCCACTCACTGGGTTTACGATGGTGTGGGAAACAGGTGAGCCGCAGCCTTCCTCCGGGGGCCGTAACTCATCACACAGAGACTCCTATAAAGAAGCCCCGTTGATGCATGTTGCCGGGGCCTCCTCGACCCCACGGCACCTCTGACACGACTAGGTTGAAGGGCCAAGTCTCCAAATCCTCCCTAAGCTAACATTTCCTGAGTACCTGCTGCATGCCAGGGAGGCACAGACGTGAGCAAGACCTTACAGGGGTCCCCAAACTTTTTACACAGGGGGCCAGTTCACTGTCCCACAGACCGTTGGAGGGCCACCACATACAGAGCTCCTCTCACTGACCACCAATGAAAGAGGTGCCCCTTCCAGAAGTGCAGCAGGGGGCCGGATAAATGGCCTCGGGGGGCTGCATGCGGCCCGCGGGCCGTAGTTTGGGGACGCCTGTTCTAGAACAATCCTTCAGCATCCCAGAGTCTAGGAGGGCTGTCAGATGTACTGCACATGTGCATACATACCCACCCTAGGGCATGGCTGGGAGGGTATGGGGCCAGAAAAGCCTCAGCACAGCTCATGGGCACCGCTGAGCTCGTGGGAACCTACCTGCCAATCTAGAGAGCTGACGTACACTGTGGGACATGCTCAGATGATGATGATGATGATGATGATGATGACGATGGTGATGATGATGGTGATGATGGTGATGATGGCAGCAGGCACTGGAGAACAGTTCTAATGTACCCGCCCTGTTCTAAGCACGTAACATAGTCATTCACTCCATCCTCCCAACAAAGACACAAGAGAGTTATTTCATCACCCCCATTTTACAGATGAGGGTAAACACATATGCAGCGACTTCCCAGGGTCACACTGTTCCTAAGTTAGAAAGCTGGGGTTTGAACCCAGGCTGCGTGACTACAGTCTTCAGTGTTGCATCACCTGCCCGGTGCTGTAGAGGTGGCACAGGATGGTCAACTCTGAGAGTTTCATCTTGGCCTTGGTAGGTGGAAAGAAGGGGCAGGAAGCCCCTGGGGGAGGGAGCAGCATGAAGAAAGGGGCAGGGTTTGCAAGGGAACAGAGTTAAGGAGCTGGGTATTGGAGGGTGTGTGCCCTTGTGGTGTTACCTGGGAAGGTAGGCGGGGCCAGCTTGCCCAGCAGCCTCCCTACCTGAGCAGTTCCAACCTCACCTTAGACCTTCACTGGCCAGTGCTGTAGCCACTGGCTGCACAGGTTACCAAGCACTTGAAATGCAAGTGCACTGAGATGCGTGGGACAGACTGGCTTTCTAAAGAAGTTCCTGGCTCTCCCAAGCTTCTCAAAGGAGTCTATGCCCCAATAAGCTAAGAGCCCCATCCTGGGGCTGGGCCAGGCGCATTCATCATGGGCCGGCCGGGGAAAGAGTGTCCCGCAGGGAGGGGAGAACAGGCCACAGCTGCCCTGTCTGGGACTTCCTTCTGCAGGGACTTCCTTCTGCAGGGAGCTCTTCACGCTCAGCGGTGGAGGGACACCCTTTCTTGGCAACACTATTCTTTTCCAAATGAAACCCTACAGGGAACCCCAAAATATGCCCAAAGCACAAGTAGTGAAGGAGGATTCCTCTAGAAGTCCAATACCATGGGTAATAATAATTTTCAAAACAGCGACCATTTGTGGAGTGCCTGCTATCGGCTGGGGCTTGAGGACCCAAGTTCCTCTCTATCTGGGTCCTCATCCTGCTTCTGCTTAGCCTGGAGCGTGCAGGGGTCCCCACAAACCCAGCAACATGGCAGACAAGGATTTCAGGGAGGCCCCGAAGATGTGCCCTGCCAGTGGAAGATTCCACCAGTCAGGAAGGGTTTGGGGGAAAGTCTGAGGTTTGTGGACATCACTCCTGTTTTCTTTCTGTTGACCCAGCAGTTGCCAGGCAGCATCTAGCTTCAGTCCCATTCAAGGCTGTTTTGTGCGCCCTCTGGTGGCCAGGACTGGTATGACAGAGGACTTAGCAGGGCCGGTCTCCGTTGTCCTGAGATTTCCGGGCTCCAGAGGGTCATGAGTGCAGGGCAGCCGAAAGCCCTGCCCCAGGCCATGAAGCTTGTCAAGAGACAGAGGCCCCTCTCCTGCTTCCCTTCTCCCTTTATCACGCTTGCTTGCCTGTCCCCATTAGATTGTGAGCCTCTTGAGGACACAGGGGAGTCTATTGTTCGCACTGCAGGCACGGGACAGGGACCAGCCACCCGTGAAGGCTCTGAGGGCTGACATTTACTGAGTGCTTCGCTTGGGACACGTGTTCTAGCACCTTATTCTGTCCTCATGACCGCCTGTGAAGGATGTTGGGTACTTCTGCGCCCACTTTGGGAGGAGGAGGCTGCGGGTTGGGGAGACTGAGCCATCGTCCAGTTTGTGCCGCTGGAAGGTGGTGGAGCTGGGTTCACAGCCAGGCTCTCCGGCTCCAGAGCCCACATTCTGACTACGATGCTGCAGAAGAAGCTGGTGGCTGGCGCCCGGGGAAGGGCTGGCTCGGGCCATTCTCAGACTCTTGCTGCTTTGTGATAATAAGACAAGCTCGGGGCTTTGCCTGTGCCTTTAATCACACAGCGGGGCTCCATCACCCATAACCCCTTCCCACTGGCTCACACATGTGTGTCATGCAGTTGCTGATGGTGGGGTGACAGCGCCGAGGAGCAGATGACACCCTGGGTTCTAATCCCAGCTCTGGAACTTGAGAGTTGATGACCATGCGTGTTCCTTTTTCTTCGGGGGCCTCAGTTTTACTATCTGGAAAGTAGGTGGGCAAGGGAGAGGGTCAGGAAAGGTGGTCCTGGAGAGATACTCCGACTTTGACGAGGCTCTTGCTTTTCATGAACCAACGTGAGAAGATAGCAAAGGAAAGGCTGGAACGTGACAGAAAACAGAGGGAGATGGAGGGAGCCCCGCAGCAGGCGTCGGGGGCCCTGCTCTGTCCCCTTGACAACTCTTCCCAGCGATCACCCGGAGCCTCAGTGTCCACACGTGTGCGTGGGGATGACCACATGTCTCTGTAGGGTCGGGGGCCCTGCTCTGTCCCCTTGACAACTCTTCCCCGCGATCACCCGGAGCCTCAGTGTCCACACGTGTGCGTGGGGATGACCACATGTCTCTGTAGGGTCGGGGGCCCTGCTCTGTCCCCTTGACAACTCTTCCCAGCGATCACTCGGAGCCTCAGTGTCCACACGTGTGCGTGGGGATGACCACATGTCTCTGTAGGGTCGGGCGGAGCCACAACAAACCGCCAGCATCTGCGAACGGCCCCGCAGACTGCAGCGAGCTCTGTGGTCATGGAGGTTGTCTTTCTCGCACTTCGAAGCTGTAAAGGGTTGTCATTCTTACACGATACACATCGTCAGAGCCGGGCCACCCAGGGCCCTTGGTGACCGAGCTCCCTTCCTCTTCTCTCCCCAGTTACATTCGCTGCTACTACTGGGCTGTGAAGACCCTCATCACCATTGGCGGGCTGCCCGACCCCAGGACGCTCTTTGAAATTGTCTTCCAGCTGCTGAACTATTTCACGGGGGTCTTCGCTTTCTCCGTGATGATTGGACAGGTAGCTGGGTCACTCTCCTGCCTGCAGGGCCTCTCTCCCTCCCCCTGCTGACCGGAGTGTCCTCGTCTGTGCCCAGGCCTTTTGGACTAAGCCCAGGCAAGAGTCCTGGACTTTGGGTCAGGACAGTGGAGCGCTGGGGCCGATTCCCTCTGTGAAGTGGTGTCCATTTGAAATGTCACTTCCTTGGGGATATCTTGGAGAGCTGGGCTGAATGGCTTTCTGTCAAGGCTAAGGATTTGGAGTGTTTCCTTAGAGAGAACCCCCCAGGGCTTTCTGATGTGCTGGGGGGCGTATCTCCTATTCTCATCACTGCGGGAGGTGACAGGACCGGTCCTCAGATTACCTTTGAGGGGCCTCACCCTGCAGAGCAGCACATGGACATATTTCCTCCAGCGTGAGGTCAAAGGGGCCTCCAGCACCGAGGGGCTGTGTTGTACCAGAGTCAGTCCAACCCAGTGAGGCGAGGGGCCAGGAGCAGAACCCCCCACGCCCCCATCCCCTTCTCACCCGGGGTAGACCTCCCCCTGTCCTCAAAGACTTCTCAGTGTGTGGACGTGGGTCTCCCTCTCTCTGATCACCCCGCCACGTCGAGCACACACCTCTGGTCTGAGTGGAGTAGATGTGCTCGTGACACACGTCCCCAAAGCCCATGCGATGGCCCCCTTCTGACCCAGCGGCTCCTTTACCCCTCCCGTGCCCCAGATGAGGGACGTGGTGGGGGCGGCCACCGCCGGGCAGACCTACTACCGCAGCTGCATGGACAGCACCGTGAAGTACATGAACTTCTACAAGATCCCCAGGTCCGTGCAGAACCGCGTCAAGACCTGGTACGAGTACACCTGGCACTCCCAAGGCATGCTGGGTAAGACTCCCGTTGCTGGCGCCCGGCCCTCCCGGGCCCTGCCCTTGTCCTGTGTCCCCAAGGCAGGAGCCCCGGGCCTCTCTTGGCTGTGGTCCCTGCATGTAAGTGAGAGGGGCCTAGGAAGGCCCGCGAGGTGCCCTGAGCTGGGCCGTCAGGAGACCCTGGAGCCATGAGGGCTTTCTCTGCACACCTGCCCCACCTCGCTTCACCCCGACCTTGAAATGATCCCGTCAGAAATGCAAGTAACAACTGAGTCAGGAGGAAAGGAAGGCTCTCTCTCTCTCTCCACATACATAGTCATATGTATCTATTTCTTTGTAAACGTGCCGGTGCCGTGCGCTGCTTCTGGAATCAGCTGGCTGTTATGTGTTGAACTCACGGCTGTTCCTGCTCTCCTGTCCGCGAAGAGGTGTGCTCGGTTCTTACAGAGTGGGACAGTCTCACCCGAAAATCGTTTCCTATTGCAGTGAAGTTTTCACAGATTCTAAATTGAACCCTTAATGACATCTGAATATGCTAATCATGTGTTAATTGTTTAAAACTTTTCGGTTTCTTTTCTATCTTAGGGATCTAGTCATTTCGTTCTCAGAGCCTGGAAGCCAGTTTGGAGGGCTCTGGAAAGCCCGTAGGCCACCGACTGAGCCTAGAGCTCCTTCCCCGACTCCCTCAGCCAATAGAAGGGCTTTATTTGCCTCTGTGGGGCTCCCTCTGGTCTCCAGGAAGCCGCACCTCATCCCCAGGGTGTCCTGAGCTGGAGGTGTTGACCGGTCTGTGGACAGTGAGGGCTAGGATCTTCATCCCTATCCGCTGCCAGTGCATAGGACTCTCAGGTGCACAAAGCCTGTTCACCTCCATCGCCTCATTCCATCCCAGTGACGGCTTTGGGACATCTGTATTGTTACCCCCTTCCCCAGGGGTGCACATTAGGGACCAGACCTTGAACCCATAAATAATTGTGGTGCAGCGGGAGGGGCATCAGGGTTGGGGACAGGTGGTGCCTTTCTTGTCTGCGGTGGCCAACACTCACCCGATGCCAGCCTCTCTGCTGGGCACCACAGGCCTCATGGTGGACAGACGGCCCGGCCCTTCCTGTCCTGGGACAGGCTCTGGAGCCCCACAGCCTGGGGGGGGGGATCCTGAGGCCACCCCCTGAGCCGCAGGGCCACGGGCAAGTCACTGCTTTCCTGAGCCCCCCCTTCCTCGTCTGTAACGTGGGGATTATGGTAGCGGCACCACCTTCTGGGCTGCTGGAGGGAATGAACAGAATCATCTTTGGAAAGGTTTCTGTAAGAGTGCTCAAAGTACTTTCGTTCTTGCTAATGGTGTTGTAATAGTGTGAGGAGGGAAGAGAGATCTGGAACAATTGCGGTAAAGGGTGTGATAAGTGCCCCAACACCGGGAATGTTAACATCATATAGCTGTTGGGAGGGGATCTCAAGGGAAGGCTTCCTGGAGGAGGTGACATTCGTGCTGATTTCTGAAGAATGAGTAGGAGTTAACCAGGAAAGTGCACGCCAGGGAGTGGCACCTGCAAAGGCAAGAGAGGGTACTGTCCCAATCTCCAGCCATCCTGCGTGGCAGAGGAGCGGTGTGGCCGGGGCCAGGTGCCACGGTGTGGCCGGGGCCAGGTGCTGTGTAGAGCCGGCCCCCGTGTTGGGGAGGATCCTGGCTCTGCCTCTGACTCTTGCCAGGGTCTCGTTTGCAGATGAGTCAGAGCTGATGGTGCAGCTTCCAGACAAGATGAGGCTGGACCTCGCCATCGACGTGAACTACAACATCGTCAGCAAAGTGGCGCTCTTCCAGGTATGACCCACCCAATGCCCTCACCCTCGGGGCTCGTGGAAATCCCAAGCCCGCGCCCTTCTCTAAACAGGGGCTCATTTCTGCTCCTCTCCGGGACAGGGCTGTGACCGACAGATGATCTTTGATATGCTGAAGCGGCTTCGCTCCGTCGTCTACCTGCCCAACGACTATGTGTGCAAGAAGGTGAGGGCCTGACGTGGCCACGGTGCGGTCTGGGATGGACTCCCCCCAGCTGCCGAGAGCTGGGCCAGAGGGGGTGCCTGTGGAGGCCCAGCGGGGTTCGGGGGCCCAGGGAGAGCGGGATTGTCAGGGAGGGGGAAGCGCGGCCAGAGCTCCGTGCACCGGTCAGCCGGCCCCACGGCTCTGGGCTGGTTGGCATAGGAGGCTTCATCCAGCTCCGGGCATGGGACTCAAACATGTCTCAGGCCTGCTCCCTGGACGCAGGACCGAGGAGGCCAGGGTGAGGAGCCCCACTGTATGGGAAAGGAAAGAGAGAGGCTTATGGAGGGGCAGGGCCTCAGCTGTGTAGATGGAACTGTTTCCAGGGCCTGGGCCTGCTATCGGGAAATGGGGCAGGCGGAGGGCGAGGACAGGACCAGAGCTGCAGACCGATAGCCCTTGCCTAGATGTTTGTGGGCGGTTTCCCCTAATCTTAAAAAAATAAGTTTGAATGAGTCCCCAACCTTAAAAATGAAAAGTTTTATATAAAAACCCAGATTTCTGGCTGAAAACGGACTATGTGCTAGCACTGATTGAACCCCATATTCCCAAACAGTGCGAGTCAGCCGGGGTGAGGAGGGGCTGCCCCGCAAGGGGGACATCGTCCTCTCTCCTGATGCCACAGTCCCCACCGCTCCCCACTGCCCCACACCAGGCTGACTTCACTCCTTTGCATCACCCGCCTGGTCCTGGAAAACACCTGGGTTTGAATCCCAGAGCTAGACAGTGTCTAGGGCCCTTTCTGCTCCCACTCTCTGGGATTCAAGGTGAGACCAAGGTCACTGGGTGAGTGAGTGGTCGGCAGTGAGGGGACAGGAAACAGATTTCAGGCCTCTTGTTCATGCTGCCGTGTGAATATGGGGGCAAAATATTGCCCACGCAGCCCTTATAAGACTCAGAAACCCCCAGCCCAACGAGTGCCCTGTTTTCAAGTTGTGTACTTCAGTGAAGTTTCTGGAAACAGAGAGCTGGGGGAAGGAGGGGAACGTGTATTATATATGGCTGAGAACTTAAAGCTGCAGCCTTAGAGACCTAGAGGGTTTGGGTGCAATTGTCTGACATTGGCACTACGTCCTAGCTGTGTACCCTTGAGGAAGTGGCTTGCCCTCTCTGAGTTTCTCTCTTCTCATGGGTCAAGTAGGGATATCGAGAGTACCTCTCCGTGGGTGGTTGTGTGAATTGCATACGATCAGCACACGGAGTTTGGCCCTGTGCCCGGCACGGAGTAGCTGCTGTCATCCTTGTGGGTGATGCACAGTTTGCTTCTGATGAGAAAAAGTGAAATCAGGTTGGAGAGTTTGCGGTGGGAAGGGCAAAACGAGCGCTTGGTGGGCATGTGTGAATGGCGCCCTCTGCTGTCCGGTTTTGCTCTGCGATGATTTTACTGAGACACCCTGGGCTGGTTACTGAGGCGAGGGTGAGCTCTTTTAACCCCTCGCATTTCAGCCCTGTGTCCAGTTGGACACAGAAACAGGGGAAGGAAACTTTCTTCCTGTTTTGTTGAGAAGGCCATGCACGTATGAAATATCCAGGAAGTGTTTGTCAAATGAGTGGGGGTCATGCTCCCCAACCCACAGATGGAGAGACCGAGGTCCCACAACACACACCAAAGTTGGTGGCAGGGCTGGACCCTGGGGCAGGTTCCGCTGCCACACTGTGCCACCAGCCTCTGGCTGCTTCTGTGGTTGCTTCTGACGGCGGCAGAGGGACTCCCCCCTCCTCTTTCCAGGGTGAGATAGGCCGCGAGATGTACATCATCCAGGCGGGGCAGGTGCAGGTCCTGGGCGGCCCTGACGGGAGGTCGGTGCTGGTCACGCTGAAAGTTGGATCTGTCTTTGGAGAAATAAGGTCAGAGGGGACAGCTGGCAGGAGGGAGGGGACCTGGGCAAAGGCTGGGGGAGGGCAGGGGGATGGTCAGCGGGCGCGACCTCATCCCCAAGGGCCCCGGGAGGGTCTGAGTGAGGGCCCTGCTGTGGATGCAGCCCTAGCGCCCGCTGACATGCGCAGGGGACACACGCTCTCACCTGCGTGGGCTGCCATGGTGCTCGCGCAGGCATGGAATCAGAGACTGTCGTGTGATCAGAACCACGGGCTCCGAAAGGGTCTCACCCCTCTCCTTTCTCACCCCAGCTTGCTGGCTGTGGGCGGTGGGAACCGGCGCACGGCCAACGTGGTGGCCCACGGGTTTACCAACCTCTTCATTCTGGATAAGAAGGACCTCAATGAAATTCTGGTGCATTATCCTGAGTCTCAGAAGTTACTCCGGAAGAAGGCCAGGTACTTTGTTTTTTTTTTGTTTTTTTTTTTTTTTCTCTTTTTTTCTTTTTTTCATTTTTCTGAAGCTGGAAACAGGGAGAGACAGTCAGACAGACTCCCGCATGCGCCCGACCAGGATCCACCCGGCACGCCCACCATGGGGCGACGCTCTGCCCACCAGGGGGCGATGCTCTGCCCATCCTGGGCGTCGCCATGTTGCGACCAGAGCCACTCTAGCGCCTGAGGCAGAGGCCACAGAGCCATCCCCAGCGCCCGGGCCATCTTTGCTCCAGTGGAGCCTTGGCTGCGGGAGGGGAAGAAAGAGACAGAGAGGAAAGCGCGGCGGAGGGGTGGAGAAGCAAATGGGCGCTTCTCCTATGTGCCCTGGCCGGGAATCGAACCCGGGTCCTCCGCACGCTAGGCCGACGCTCTACCGCTGAGCCAACCGGCCAGGGCCGGTACTTTGTTTTTTAATTTAATTTTTATTTTTGTATTTTTTTTTGTATTTTTTTTCCTGAAGCTGGAAACGGGGAGAGACAGTCAGACAGACTCCCTCATGCGCCCGACCAGGATCCACTCGACACGCCCACAAGGGGGCGACGCTCTGCCTACCAGGGGGCGATGCTCTGCCCCTCCGGGGCGTCGCTCTGTTGAGACCAGAGCCACTCTAGCGCCTGGGGCAGAGGCCAAGGAGCCATCCCCAGCGCCCGGGCCATCTTTGCTCCAATGGAGCCTTGGCTGCGGGAGAGGAAGAGAGAGACAGAGAGGAAGTAGAGGGGGAGGGGTGGAGAAGCAGATGGGCGCTTCTCCTGTGTGCCCTGGCTGGGAATCGAACCCAGGACTTCTGCACGCCAGGCCGACGCTCTACCGCTGAGCCAACCGGCCAGGGCCTTTTTTAATTTTAGAAAGAGGCAGGGAGGTAGAGAGACAGACTCCTGTGTGCACTCCAACCAGGATCCACCTGGCAAACCCACTAGGGGGCGATGCTCTGCCCATCTGGGGCTGTTGCTCCATTGCTTGGCAATTGAGCCACCTTAGTGCCTGAGGTCAGGCCATGGTGCCATCCTCAGCATCCGGGGCCAACTTACTTGAGCCATTCGAGCCAAGGCTGTGAGAGGGGAGGGGTAGAGAGAGAAAGAGAGAGAAAGAGAAAGGGGAGGGGTGGAAAAGCAGATGGTCACCTCTCTTGTGTGCCCTGACTGGGAATCGAACCAGGGATTTTTCACACACCAGGCCAATGCTCTACCACTGAGTCAACCAGCTAGGGCTTTATTCTTACTTAAAAAATCCATTAATACTTTTGTGTCCCTTTCTAAAAGACTAAGATGTTCACGTAACTGTACTACCGTTATCAAAATCAGGAGCATCCATGTTGGACCAATGCTGTCATCTCAGCCCTGATCCATATCTGGGTCCTGCTCACTGTCACCACAGGGTCTGTCTGTTATCCCTTCTTCGTTTTTCTCCTTTTCTACTCCTGGACCAAGTCAGGGACCCACTGCTATGTTGCCAAATATCTTTTATCTCCTTCGACCTGGGGTCCAAGTTCCAATCTTTCATGACTTTGCCCTCTCTGAAGAGGACAGGGCAGTTACGTTGTTGATGTCCCCCCCCAGTGTGGGTTTATCTGACGATTCCTCACGCACGTGTTTGGCAGGCGTCATTCGGCAGGTGAGGTCGGGTCCTTCTTGGGGCGCGCGAGGAGAGGCACGTGACAGGGGTGTCTCCCAATACTGACGATGTCTACTTTGATGACTTGGTTAACGTTTCTGTGCTCTGACATTACGGTTTTCCTCTTGGTAATTAAGAACTAATTAGTGGGGAGTCACTCTGAAGCTCCGTAGATCTCCTGCGTTTAGCTCTCAGTGAGGGTGTCTCACGGTGATCACCGCGATGACGGCGGAACGGTCCCTTTCTGACTCCACCACGCCTTCTACATTTATTAGCTAGCATTCTACCACAGGGAGGTGCCTTCTCTTCCCTCCCAATTGTTTATGTACCTATCTGTTCACATCAGTGTGGATTTATTTTATTCCGTGAATATCCTGTTACGATCATTATATTGATGCACCAATTGTTCCGGAGTTGGCTAATGGGCACCTCTTCAGGCTGGCATTAGGGACCCTTTGTGACATGCCATATTTTAGCACTTTCTTGCTTATAAGCACACAATATAAGACACCCTGGGCCAGGCATGACTAACATATGGCCCGCAGGCCGGTTCCGGCCCACATAATGAGTTTATGCAGCCCGTGATTAAATTTTTAATATTCTCCGCACAACGCACTGTGGAAATGAAATAAGTGGTACTTGTAAATCGTTATACATAAACTACGATATCTTCAGTCATCTTCAGCTCAACTTATATTTGTGAACAAACTTTTTCTTTAATGAATCTAAATAAAAGTAGAACAAGATCAAGATTGAATGATTTACATTTGGAGGCTGTGTTAAGAATAGCTACTACAAGTATAGAGCCAGATATTAAAAAAAATAATAGGCGATGCAAAGCGCCTCAACACATCACATTAGTTTTTTTGTTATTTGTTGTACTAAAGTACTTACATTTATTCATAAACAAATTACATAATAAAATCTTGTTTACTTAAACCAGGGGTCCCCAAACTTTTTACACAGGGGGCCAGTTCACTGTCCCTCAGACCGTTGGAGGGCCGCCACATACAGTGCTCCTCTCACTGACCACCAATGAAAGAGGTACCCCTTCTAGAAGTGCAGGGGGGGGCGGATAGATGGCCTCAGGGGGCCGCATGTAGCCCACGGGCCGTAGTTTGGGGATGCCTGACTTAAACGAATCATTTTTGTATTTAACATTTTTTAATTTTTTTATTTTCCTGAAGCTGGAAATGGGGAGGCAGTCAGACAGACTCTTGCATGCGCCCGACCGGATCCACCCGGCATGCCCACCAGGGGGCGATGCTCTGCCCATCCAGGGCGTCGCTCTGTCACGACCAGAGCCACTCCAGCGCCTGGGGCAGAGGCCAAGGAGCCATCCCCAGCGCCCGGGCCATCTTTTGCTCCAATGGAGCCTCGGATGTGGGAGGGGAAGAGAGAGACAGAGAGGAAGGAGAGGGGGAGGGGTGGAGAAGCAGATGGGCGCCTCTCCTGTGTGCCCTGGTTGGGAATCGAACCTGGGACTTCCATACGCCAGGCTGACGCTCTACCACTGAGCCAATTGGCCAGGGCCTGTATTTAACATTTTTTAATTTTAATATTTCATCCAGCCCGTGAAAAAAGTTTTCTTTCTAATCTGGCCCGGGGGCAAAACCTGTTGGCCACGCCTGCCCTGGGCTCATCTTGTACATTTCCTGCTGCAGCCCTGCAAACAGCCATTGCCCCAAGGGGCCTTGGCTCCTTTTACAGGGGAATGGTTTTTAGAAACCAAGATCTGAGTACTAAGTGCGCTCATTGCCACAGGGTTGCTCATTGGCCTCCTTTATACATACATACCTGTGTGTATAAGTACAAATATATAGAGACACACTCACACACATTTTTACATACACACATCCACATACATATATAAATATAAAATATATGCATACACACACACACACATACAGGTATATATCAGCATCTGTTTTTTCTGTTTGTATCTATCGATATTTAACAGTTCAGTCCAACACCAGAGTTCACTCTAATCTCCTTCTCCATATTTATAAATTCCTTCTCTATCACTGAGATACTTGATTCCCTCCATCCCCATCACATCAGGACAGAGAGAGCAGCGTCAGAGTTACTACCTGGTACCACTGGAAGAAAGAAAAACTTCGAATAGAGTTTGATTCTTTCTGTCCTTAGCCGGGGGACACGTGATGTTAAGTGTGCATCCAGCGTCCTGTGGATTAGTTCTCCTTTCCTCCCGAGTGTGGTTATTTTGTCCCTTTGCAATACAGCTGGATTTGTGTGTTTCAGTCTGCACTCCGTTCTAGGAATCCGACTCTTATTGTGGTTTTGAATATATGGAACGTTACCACAGTACTGAAAGTCAACCCGCTACCCAGCGGGATCCTCAGAAAAGGGTCCCAGCTTCCCCTACCCGTTGCCACACCCCCACATAGGAACCCAGTCTCATTCGTTTCTGCTTTTTTCTGCCTGTGTTTTCTTTTGCAAAACCGGGCAGACCCAAGAACGTTTTCTGATCTCTGTTTCTGTCGTGCACAAGAGGTAGTTGCTGTAGATTCTCTTTTGCACTTTGCGATTTTTTTGCACAAGGGCCATAAATCCTGAAAAGCATTTTCCATAGAATGTGCTCATTTGTAAATCATTCCTGTGAGTGGGCATGCAGGCTACTTCCAATAGTCTGTAATAGAGGCAGGGCTGCATTAAAGCATCTTGTATATCTGTATTTTGAATTGTTGGGGAGTATGTGACTTCTCAGAAAAGCCTATCTTTGCTTTCAAACCCTTAAGATCCAGTTTTTAATTGCCCAGTGGAGGCCACAGGATCTGGGAGGAAACCCACAGTAGGCTCGGGCAGCTGATAGAGCTCAAATCTCATCCAAGTGTGATACTGGTGTGTGATCTTAGAAAAGTTACTTAACTTTTCTGGTCTCCCAGTTTACTTCCCTGTAAAATAAGAGTAACCGTAAATAAAAAGCTGTCTGTGAATGTCTCCCGTTGGGTGCTTGGCCTATGGGACAGCCCAATAAAAATGTTAATAATAATCATTCCTCTTTATCCATTAAAATCCCTGTATAATTTTTCCATTGGAGAAAGACTTTTTTAATTAGCATATTCTTATTTTCCACTTCATTCTATGAAAGAACACCATACACAAACCGCACAGAGAGTGGTCATGATCAAAGGAACTGACTCACCAACGTCGATTCATACAGCACAGTCATGTATTAAGTACATAGTGTGAGGCCCTGGGGGCATCGAGGCCAAACAAAAGCTGACACTCTGGTGGGGGACAGTGGAGAAGTGAATGGTTATGTGATGTGTCAGCTGGGGATACAGACTGTGAGGAAACATAAAGCCACAAGAGGGGACCAGTTGATGGAGGGAGCTAGTTGAGATGTTAGTGAAGAAAAGCCCTTCTGAGGAGGCGGCCTTTCAACTGAGACCTGCACAGAATAAGGGAGCGAGCTGGGGCACTGCCTGCAGGGAAGGGCATGCCAGGCAGAGGGAACAGCATGTGCAAAGGCCCCAGGGACGCACAGGCTCAGTGTGTGTGCAGACCAGCAAGAAAATGAGCTTAGATGGATATGAGATGGGAGAAGCCGAGGGACTGAGACTGGGTAGAGCCGATACACGAAGCCTCATCACGGCTCTGGCTTTTACTCTGAGGGGAAGAGGAGGGGTGCAGGGCTTTACCCAGAGAGGTGACTTATTGTGACTTGGGTTTTCACAAGATCCCCTTGGCAGCTCCCAGGTGAGTGGAGAGAGTGTAGCTATTAGAGTGTAACACCCACAAAGCACTGGGGTTCCCCGGGGAAGGAGGCTGCCCTGTGACTCATTTTCCCTGGCTGTTCTCAGAGAAGCCCCTGGGCTCCTTCACAGGCTGATCGACCCGAACTTTCCCCAGGAAATCGCCCCCTTCCCCCTCCTCTCCTGAGACACAGGGGAGCGTGGTCAACACTCGGTATTCATGGATCCTGTATTTGCAATTTGCCTGCTCACTAAAATTTATTTGTAACTCTCAAATCAATACTCAAGGGGACTCGCGGTCATTCGCAGACACGTGCAGAGCAGTGAAAAATTTGAGTTGCCCAGAATGCGCGTTCCAAGCTGAGGTAGAGCAAGGGGGGGGGGGTGCTCCACGCTCGTGTTCTGGCTCCTGCTGTAGACGAGTGTCTTGTCTTGTGGTCTGTTCTGTGCTGCGTTTTTTATGTTTTTGTGAAATATTTTGGTGATTTTCGCTACTCACAAGGGCCCCAAGTGTGGTGCTGGAGGGCTGTCCCGTGTCCCTAAGGGCAAGAAGGCGGGGGCGTGCCTCGAGCTGTTGGCCCCGGGTTCATTGTTAATGAATCAGCAGCGTGTTAAATGAGATGTCTCTGCGGGGGAACACAGACCAGGTAGGTTCTGTATTGCTCAGCTGATGAGAATGTTGTGTGGAGAGGCACGCAGACGCGGATCCTGATTTCCCTTGGCAGCCACGGTTCGGTAGTCACTAATTCAGTGTTTGCAGGGACTTGATAGAACTCACCCAAATAAGGGAATTGGCTGTTTGTGTCTGAGAACCGACCCCAGGTCCCTCACCCTCCTGCCAGAGGCTGAGAGGCTCGCTGCTAAGAAAAGCCAAGCTGTCACCCCATGCCTCTGGCTGGGTTGGGTGAGGGTTTGCCAAATCAATTAGAGCCTACAGCGGCCTCGCTCCCGACCTGCCTGCAGTGTGCTGGTATGGGGAGGCCCGGGTGGGGGGACAGGCTGACCCTGGTTTTCTGGGCAGGCAGGCTTGGAGCTCGGAGAGAGGCAGGGGTCACGCAGGAGCTCGGAGAGGGGCAGGGGCCACGCAGGAGCTCAGAGAGGGGCAGGGGCCACGCAGGAGCTCGGAGAGGGTCAGGGGCCACGCAGGAGCTCGGAGAGGGTCAGGGGCCACGCAGGAGCTCGGAGAGGGGCAGGGGCCACGCAGGAGCTCGGAGAGGGGCAGGGGTCACGCAGGAGCTCGGAGGGGGGCAGGGGTCACGCAGGAGCTCGGAGAGGGGCAGGGGCCACGCAGGAGCTCTGCTCACGAAGAAGAGAGACACGATCTGAGAACCACAGGCCTAGGGATGTCTGAGTCGGTGAGAGCCACACGTGGGATTCTGTGCAAGACCCGAGGCCGCAGAGGAGGGAGGCACTCAGCTCTTTGACTTGGCCCTCCCAAGAAATGGGGCACATATGTCTCATGCATGCCCCTTACTTCAGGGGTGAATGCTTGATCCTAATTATAGTGAAATGCTGCATGTCATCTGAAAATGAGGCTCAATTGCCTTACTCTGGAAATGTCCCAGAAGCCCGCTCAGTGTTCCAAAACAGAACCAGCCATCAGCAGTCAGCAAAGGTCCTATAGATAGTTCCTTTGTGTCATTTAAGTAACACACTGAGCCTTCTTGCAGGCTGGTGTGCTATGAATTATGGACTCAAATAACACAGGAGACTGTGCGAGGCATGTCAGAGGCCTCTGATGAATTATCATGTTTGCGTTCTCCTGGGGGAGCCCCAGCTACAAAATGCAAGTCTTGGGCAATTAATATCAATATGCACCATTTAAATCCATTGCCTCTGATTAGATAAGCAGCCAGTAATGGCCACGTTTTTAAACAAACAAGTTTTGCTGGAACCCTGATGAATGAATCTGCCAATTAGTGGTCCAGGCCCTGCTAGATTGCAGGCGAAATTCATTTGTTCTTGAGCCAAACCACTCATCATAATTTTGATGCGTGAAAAATTCTTGATACGAGGCTGGGGCTCTGTTAGATGGAAAATCCCATCCTCATTTGGGGAAGCCGGGTGAAATACTGCATTTAGTCTGGGTTGCTATTCTGTCTCTGACACTTCCTAGCAACCTCAAGCAAGTCATTCCCCCTTCTCTAAGCCTGTTTCCCGATTCTCCTAGGTACAATAATCCCAGTCCTTTTCACGTCCCAGGAATGTTGTCAGCATCCAAGAAGAGCGTGACCATGATGTTGCTTTGTGATCATTGAGATCTGGGGTCAGACGCATGGATTTGAGTTTCAGCCCTGCCACTTCCCAGCTGTGTGGCCTTGGGAAAGTTACTCACCGTCTCTGGTCCTCCATATCCTCATTTGAAATGAGGAAAAATAATAGGACCTACCTGAGGGTTACTGTGAGACTTGATTGACAGTATGTTATCAGTTATCTATTGTAGCATAACAATATTACTGCAAATTTAGTAGCTTAAAATCACATATATTTATTATCTTAGAGTTTCTATGGGTCAGAAGTCTGGGGACGGCTGAGGCGGGCCCACTATAAGGCTGTTCTAGTGGGTGGTGTTGGCCAGAGCTGGGCTTTGTCTCAAGTTCAAGTGGGGAAGGATTTGTTTCCAAGGTCACATGATTGTTGGCCCGATTCAGTTCCTGTGGCTGTAGACCAGGGCCTCCGTTCCAGGCTAATTGTTGGCTGGTGGCTGCCCTCAGGTTCCTGGCACGTCACCTCCCCCAGTGTGGGCGCTGGCTTCATCAAAGCCAGCAATGCTTTTCTTGTCCTGGCCAGACAGAGATCACAATCCTATGTGACACAGTCCCAAATGTAACATTTGATCACCTTTGCTGTATTCTATTAGTTGAAAGGAAGTCGCATGTTCCACTCACCCTCAAGGAGTGGGGGATCACACAGAGGCATGAACACCAGGAAGGGGGACTCACAGAGGCCATCCAGGAGGACTGAGCACAGGGCCTGACACACACAGACACTCAGTAGGTGCTGACAGTGAAATTACAATGAAGCTAAAAAAAAGAGATGCGAAGAGCTTTGGGTCCTTATGTATCTGGGCATCTTATTTCTGAGTCCATGTACTGAAGTACCCTCCATTAGTTCCTGTGTGACCTCAGAAAAGCGACTCAACCCCTCTGAGCCTTTGTTTCCTCATCTATAAGGGACAGACAATGAGACCCACATCAGTTGTTCTGATGGTTCAGTGAGATGCTATGCATGAAGCATGTAGTGTTGTGCTTGGCTCAGAAAATGCACTTGAAATGGTCCACCCCACAACCGCCATCACACCACCGTCCTACACAAACGAGCCTTCCTTCTGTCCCAGAGCGCGCCGGTGACAGTAGCAGACGCTGCTTTCTTTCAGACGCATGCTGAAAAGTAACAACAAGCCCAAGGAGAAGAGCGTGCTCATCCTTCCTCCCCGGGCCGGCACCCCCAAGCTCTTCAACGCCGCCCTGGCCGCGGCAGGGAAGATGGGCGCCAAGGGGGCCAAGGGCGGCAAGCTGGCCCACCTCAGGGCTCGGCTCAGAGAACTGGCTGCGCTGGAGGCGGCCGCGAGGCAGCAGCAGCTGCTGGAACAGGTACCGCGGCTGAGGGTCCAGCTGCCCTCGCCTTCCTGCTCTGTGCTGGGAAGAGGGGACCTCGGAGGGTGGACCACACCTTTAATTTTAGGGAATTGTTGCCCTTCTATCTATCTGTCAGGGCTCGTGCGGTTGCAAGTGACCAAAATGCAAGGGACAGTGCAAGCTCATATTAACTTGAGAAAAAGGAATTAATTGGGTCGAGTAATTTAAAAGTTTGGGCAAGGCTGGATCCCAAAGCTCAGATGATGCTAACAGGACGAGCTGTGCTGGTCTCTCCTCTCTGCTGTCCTCGGGGGTGACTCCATTCCCAGGCTGGGCCCACGCGCTCTAGGATCACACCCTCCTGGTTTACCGACGCCAACAGAAAAAAAGCACCTCTTTCCCAGCGATTGCAGCCAAAGTCCCAGGGCTCCCTGTCATTGGACAGAACTGGATCACATGCTAATTCCTGACCCATTCAATGGGGTGCTGTGCTGAGGCCTGGCTCACATACCCCACCCTATACCGGGGTTGGGGTGGGTTCCCCAAAGGGAAGTCCTGGGGTGGACAGGGAATGTCCCTCCCTCTCCAGACCAAAGGGATGTTCTCACAGTTACTGTTGTGTCTGTGAACATTTAAAAGATTTGAAAAGGCGACAGGCACAGTGCCAACTGCTTCCACCCCCACAAATCTAAAGGGAATTTTAAAATTAGTTCTGGGACATTTTTCTGTGACTAATGCCAAGAATGCCAATTAGAATGATTGTGTTAATTATGGCTGCTCATTACTGTCCTTTAGGGAGGCTGCTGGGAAAGGGGGGATGGGTGTAGGCAGGAGCTCAGGGGCAGGGAGGGGGCAGGCAGCCTATGCGAAACAATTCAAAGGAGCCCAGAGAACTCAGGCTCAGTCCGGGCTGGTGTCAGAGTCCAGGGACCCATCAGAAGCCATGTGACAGCAGGAGTCCGAGGAGTGACACCTGGGGTTCCAGTTCTCCAGATATAGTCACCAAAGGCCCCAGACTGAGGACAGACATGACCGTCTGGCTCCCAAACTCTCAAGGGCACCATCAAGCTGGCAAGTTGGGGTCTTTGGGGTCAGCTGAGTAGACATGAGCTCCAAGAGTGTTCTCAGCGCAGTGACAAGCTGTATCTGAAATGGGCTCCTAATCTTAGCTCTTAACCGAGGCAGTTTGGAGATGTGAATTAAAATCTGTACAACTGTTCCGATAAAAGCCATTTCCCCTGCAATTCAGAACCGGGGCGGAATGGCAGAGGGCAAGGAACTCTTAGCCGTCCAAAGACACAGGTCCAAATCCCAGGTCTGTCACCACCCCGTGACTTGGTCAGCTCCTCAAGCCTTCTGAGGCTCTAATGCCTCATGGTCACCACCCAGGGGGGCAGAGATGAGCCAGGACACCTTGGATATCTTTTATAAAAGCATTTTGAACATGGTGAAACCCTTGACCAACCTTTCCATGATTCTTCTGGTTCCATTTACAGCAGGATGCTTTAGGAAGTCCCACAGTGGGCACTATCTGGGAATCCCGCCTTGGAAGAGTGTTGTCAGAGTTTAAAGTGGACAGGGGAGGATAGAATAGGTGTGACAAACATGCAGAAACACTGGGACAGAGGGAGTGGCAAGTCCTTCAAGGTGCCTTGGCTTCTAGGGGCATCTTGTCCTCCACCCCCCACTCCCTTTCCTCAACACCTTGTGACTCCACTCCAGCAAACTTCCAGGGTCTCTGCCCCTCACAAGCATGCTTACTGCTCTCATTTTTTTGTATTTTTCTGAAGTTGGAAACGGGGAGGCAGTCAGACACACTCCCGCATGCGCCCAACCAGGATCCACCTGGCATGCCCACCAGGGGGCGATGCTCTGCCCATCTGGGGCGTTGCTCTGTTGCAACCAGGGCCACTCTAGTGCCTGAGGCAGAGGCCATAGAGCCATCCTCAGCACCCGGGCCAACTTTGCTCCAATGGAGCCTTGGCTGCGGGAGGGGACAAGAGAGACAGAGAGGAAGGAGAGGGGGAGGGGTGGAGAAGCAGATGGGAGCTTCTCCTGTGTGCCCTGGCCGGGAATTGAACCCAGGACTCCTGCACGCCAGGCCGACGCTCTACCACTGAGCCAACCGGCCAGGGCCCATACTGCTCTCACTTTAACCCACCACCACCATTTCAAGTGGGTCTTGGACATCTATGGACCCTGGGGTCCTCCTGCTCTGAGGGCTGCTCCCTCCCCCATGGCCATCCAGGTAGTGATGGAGGGGCCATGGGTACCCATAAAAGCATGGGTTTTCATCCCATTTCCCACTGATACACAGACCATGGCCAGCATCCACGGGGAGCCTGCAGGCTGGAGGCTGAAGGAACCCACCACGTCCCCCAAACATGGGGGCTCAGCCCAGCCTCGCGCCTGCCCGTGTTCCCTGGGGATCTCAACTTCTGAGACCTTCCAGAAAGATGGGCAGGCCAGAGCAGCTCCAGCTCGCATCAGCCTTCTCCTTGTTTGCTTAGTTACCTCCCTCGCCCAGCAGCACACAGCCCGAGAGCTGGGGGGCAGGGAGGCGGGCTCAGCTTTGAAGAGGCCTTGGAGGTGTCCCTCAAGGTCAGGAGCCTCTCTCTCCTCCTTCAATAGCTCGGGAGAGGGGTTCAGCCCTGGGACTCCACAGAGACCTAGAATATCTCCCCAGGACCTTCCACTCAATCCAACCAGGACTCTTCATTTTATTTTTATTTTATTTTTTCTGAAGCTGGAAACGGGGAGACAGTCAGACAGACTCCCGCATGCGCCCCACCGGGATCCACCCGGCACGCCCACCAGGGGGCGATGCTCTGCCCCTTCGGGGCGTCGCTCTGCCGCGACCAGAGCCACTCTAGCGCCTGGGGCAGAGGCCAAGGAGCCATCCCCAGCGCCCAGGCCATCTTTGCTCCAATGGAGCCTGCGGGAGGGGAAGAGAGAGACAGAGAGGAAGGAGGGGGGGGGGTGGAGAAGCAAATGGGCGCTTCTCCTGTGTGCCCTGGCCGGGAATCGAACCCGGGTCCCCCGCACGCCAGGCCGACGCTCTACCGCTGAGCCAACCGGCCAGGGCAGGACTCTTCATTTTTAACCGTCCCCCATAATATATTGTCTCTACAAGTAACCCTGAGGTGCTCGGCCCAGGCCTCTGTCCCCTAGGCCACCTTCCCTGAGTGTTCCTTCCATCATGCTCTTCCCTGGAGGTCCCACAAGGGGAGCAGGGAGGGACAAAAGACCCCTTGGGCATTCTCTGCCTCACCAGCCCCCCTTTTGGGATTCCAGGCCAAGAGCTCGGAAGATGCCGCGGGAGAGGCGGGCTCTGCGGCCCCCGACCAGCCTGCGCCCCCGGAACAGCAGGAACAGCCGGCCCCAGGCTCTCCGCCACCTGCCTCCCCAGGGGAGGAGGAGACGCGGGCACCGGGTCCCGAGGAGCAGTCGGTGCGGATCCGCATGAGCCCGGGCCCGGACCCTGGAGAACAGATACTGTCGGTGGAGATCCCCGAGGAGAAGAAAGAGGCAGAGTGAGGTGCGCCCGCAAACCCGCGCCCTGCGTGCACTGCACCGTGCATGCCCAGCAGCCGAGACGCTGGTCCGCAGTGGTCAGCTAACTGCTGGCCAGCGTTCCTGCTCTGACATCAGCCTCTCCCCGTGCTGGTCTTGAAATCAAGAAATTTCCTAGTGTCCTTAAGTTCTCACCTTCACTTGAGCACCCTACTTTCCTTGACTATTATTTTTAAGAACATTTTTTTTTTCTGTTTTGGAAGTTCACAGGCAAAGGATAGAAAGGGGCTTTGACACGCTGGGACGTTTTGTTGGAGACCGCAGGGGTTTTGAATGTTTGGGGTTTCTCTTCAGGAACCTGTCTCCCACACTTCAAGGACAGAAAACGTCCAGCAGAAGGGCGGGCAGTTGTGCTGTCCCTTTGGTTCACTGGGAAGGGGGCCCTCTGCTTGCGCTGCTCATGTCTGTGCAGACACCCACAGCCCAGGTGGGACGCTGGCTTCATTGCTGGGCACTCGCGTTAGAAGCATGGTGCCTGTTAGTGCGCTGAGCACTTATCTGCCCCAGACTGAATTCAGTCCCCTGTCATGCCGTTATCTCAGATCAGATAAAGTAGAAATGGACTTATTGGCCAGACGCTGTGAGGGTTTCTGAGAAACCCCCCTCCCCGCTGCCGCCAGTCACCCAACTCTCATTAGCAGCGATTAATCTACTACTTGCTTTTGACACCTTTGCTTGTAGAGGTGATGGTAGCAACTTCATTGAATCCTAAAACTCTCTCAGCTGATACCCCTGAAATTCCCAAAGTCCCTCCAGATCACATCATGTTGCTTTTATGATTCAAAAAAAAAAAAAAAAAAAAAAAAAAGGAGGGGGGAGGGAATGAGTCCATCTGTAGATATTTATTGAGAGGACTTGATTTGCATACTGATGGCTCTTGGGGGAGTGGTAATTTAAAAAAAAACAATTGATATTGGACCATTTATCTCCACCAGCGACAATGAACACAAATTCATTCCCCTGATTTCCAGTAGGTAATGTCCATTTTATAGAAAATTACTGGAACGTTGTGAACTGTTGAAGGGGCCTTTGAGGACTTGTAAATGTCTGTATTTGTCCAGCAAACTAAAAGCAGAGCCTTCCTTCCTCCTGTGGGGGGGAAAAAATTAAACATTTATAGGCAGGTCTAAGCATCTCTAAGTCCCAGGGTAATGAACAGATTTATCTAGTTGATGACATATCCCACCATCTGAGTCGTCATTACTTTGCATGCAATGATGAGTGACATTATCCTTTTAAAAAGCTTTTGTTATTTTTTTTTAATAGGTAGTAACATATTTATATGGGTACTGAAGGACACACAGTAAAAATGTTCCCTGATACCCCTGGCGCCCAACCTCCCCCGTCCCCTTCCTGGAATCAACCATAATTATTACGTTTCTGGTGTATCCTTTCAGAGATATTCAAAACTTTCACAAGGAAATGTGTAAATTCATTCTTGTCCTCACCCCCCCCCCCCTTTCTTTTTAACACAAATGGTAACATTCTAGCGCCAGTCTTATTTTTCACTTAATTTATTTGGGAGTGTCTTCCCTTGCAGTACATAAAGGGCGTGCTTCTTTTTTCATAACTGCACTCTAGTCCGCTATGAAAGTACCATAACATTGACCTGCTCTACCATCAACCTGCATTTGCAGGATTTCCAATCGTAGGCTGTTTCCGATAGAACGCTGCAATATAAAATCATGCACAGACATGATTTCACTGGTAGACACTGTTTTTAAATAGAAGTCTGGAGGTTTTAGGCTCATTTTTCTCCTTTCCCACCTCATTGATCATTCTCCTATTTTCACTACCTAGTCTAAGGCCCACGCATAGAGAATGCTTTCATCCTTAGCAACTCTTTCAGATATAGCAACAAAGCACATTGCCATTTAGTAGATAGCGAAATGTTTCAAGGGCACTCTCACTGTGAGATCCTATTTTATAAGGATTTAAAAAAAAATGATTGTACTTATTCTTTTAGAGATCGACCCCTTGAATGTATACTGCTTATTATATAAAGCAAGAGATTTTTGAGGTTCCTAAGAATCGTCCTGGAAAGAAAATTGATTTTGAGATGAGATTAACAGTGTCTTAATTTCACTTAGCTATCTCATCAAACTTGATGATTTCTCAGAACTTGGATATTAGATAAACTGAATTTGAGGCTGGCATTATTCTCCAAATAAAATTGGATGGGTTTACCACCAAGGTCTGGATGGTACAGCCCACAAATACTGTAACGCTATAGCCGAATCAGGATCTTTATTTATATGTGTTGCATCTCTACTAGTTTAAAATGTCTCAGCATTTTTTGCATTTTGGTAGAAAATGAAGAGCAAGCTATTTTTTTTTTAAATCCATAAATATTTTAAAATGCAATTAAAACCAAGAAGCGGTTTGAAATTTCATTATCACAGTGTCTTCGGCTACCTGGAACATTTTCACGTTTTCGTAGTAAACGTGCACACCTCATTTTACACGCTGGCTTTCACCCTATTGCAGTGCATTTTAATTAAAAGTATTTAGACAAATGTTCCTGGCTTGTGGATTCATTTCAGAAACTCACCCTGTGTAACAAACTCTTGTGAGAAAACTACCTTTGTTTCCTGGCTCAGGCCCCCTGGCTCTCCTCCCACTGACATCTTTGGGGCTGTCATCCCGCCCACATTCCTGTGGCTGAGTGATATCCCTGTGGTTTACCTTATCAATCCTCCCTGGGCCCTGGGAGTCTAAGGCGCCCCCCCTACACACACACACAAGAGAAACCCAGCCCTTTTACATCTGGTCTCACCAAAACAATTGTTTCTCATTTCCCCAACCCGCTTGGACCTATTCAACGGTGCAGGGTGCTGATGAACACGGGCTCTGGGTTCAGACTGCCTAGCTTCCTACCCCAGCTTGACTATGCCCTGCGGATGACCGTGGACCTCTTGGAGCCCCTCATCTATAAGATGGAGATAATATGATACATTGCACCACACAGGGCCACTGTGATGACCAGATCCTAGCCTGGCATCACCAGTCTGCGTGGGCATGAGGACGAAAGCCGACTTCTGTCCCCTTCCTCTGTTACTTTTGGAGTAAACTGGCACCTCCCCCCGACCCCCACCTACAGACCTCTGTCTTCTCTGAATTCTGCCTCCACCCTGGGTTATATGCATAGAAAGGGCCTGACCGCCTCTTTCTTTGCTCTTTAACTGAGCGTTGAACTAAGACCTGGACACATGTTAATTATCATAATACAAAGCACAGCTTTCCCCACCATCCATGAATGTCCTTAACCCAGTTTCATACAAAACCAGACCCCAAAACACCTTCACCAAGGCTTGCTGTCCTGGGACAGTCACTCTGCTCTGAGCGAGGCCAGGGCAGGCTTCGGGGGCGTGTGAACCGGGCAGGTGCACTTGGTCCTGAGCTCTGAAGGGCCTGTGCTTGTTGAATGCTCTGCTGTCACTGTCTTTAAATTCTTCATAATTTTTGAACACCAGGGTCTTGTGTTTTCATCTGCACTGGGCCCCGTGAACTCTGTAGCTGCTATCTGCCAAGGCCAGTGGGAGAAGGAGGTAGAACTGAGTTTCTTTATTTTATTTTATTTTATTTTATTTTATTTTATTTTTATTTATGAAGCTGGAAACGGGGAGAGACAGCCAGACAGACTCCCACATGCGCCCGACTGGGATCCACCCGGCACGCCCACCAGGGGCGACGCTCTGCCCACCAGGGGGCGATGCTCTGCCCCTCTGGGGCATCGCTCTGCCGTGACCAGAGCCATTCTAGCGCCTGGGGCAGAGGCCAAGGAGCCATCCCCAGCGCCCGGGCCATCTTTGCTCCAATGGAGCCTGGGCTGCGGGAGGGGAAGAGAGAGACAGAGAGAAAGGAGAGGGGGAGGGGTGGAGAAGCAGATGGGTGCTTCTCCTACGTGCCCTGGCCGGGAATCGAACCCGGGTCCCCCACACGCCAGGCCGACGCTCTACCACTGAGCCAACTGGCCAGGGCTAGAACTGAGTCTCTTATCCTCAGCCTCCGTCTCTTGTCTTCAGCCACAGGATCCTGCTTCCTTTAAAAACCTTGGTTCTCTTTCAGTCAGTCTTCCCTTCAGGTGGTCTCTGGGCTGGGTACCGAGTGCTGAGAGTTACTGCCTCATCCTCCTTGCTAACGGAACTCTGAATCTGAGCAGCAACATGCCCAGCCCCGGAAATGAGGTCCTGGTGTAAAAGCCATTCATGCCTCGTCTGATCCCTTCTGCCCAATACTCACTTTCCCAGCCTTCCTTGTGGCTAAGGGTAGCCCTTTGGCCAATGATTATAAAGGGAAGGATGATGGGAGACCTTCTTAAAAAAAAGGAAAGCCCCCTATTCCTGCTGTTTGTCTTTTTTTCCTGCTTGCAACACAGGTGGGAGAATGTATGTGGGGCTGCAACAGCCATCTTGTGACCAAACAGCCAAAGAATCAGAGATGCAGACACGCGTGAGTTCCCATAGCAACCCCCAAAGCCACTCATCTCCTCAGACGGTGAAATACCTTTCTTATAAGAGCCGTTCTCAGTCACAACCGCTGTTCCCTGCAGTAGTGGAGCAAGGGGATGAGAGGGAAGGAGAGAGCAGGAGCAGATGGATCACGAAATCAGCGTCCTTACAGGATCATTTGTTCCCGTTGCTCACACTCCCGTCACCCCCTGCGTTCCTGTCCGTCCTGATCTGGTCTTATGCTCTTCCTTAATTCCATGGGCTACCTCATGTTTTTTTGGAAAACTCCACTTTCCGCTTAAGTGGGTCAGAGTTGGTTTCTGTTGCCCACAACGATAGAAACCTCACCGATGCCAACAAAGGTACTTTGGGGAGTTTCCTGGTTATTTAAAATTCAAGATCTAGGCCACTCATTCTGGGTGTGAGTTTTGGTCTAGTGCAGGTGTTTGTAGTTTCTAAATTCAAACAGCAGGAAGAGATCCTGGGAGAAGGGAACAGAGGAGGTGGGGGGCTGTTCTGACCAAGATCAAATTTAAATACTTTTTTGTGGATAGGACACATTCGGTCCACAGCGTATATAAATTGTGGATGTCAGTGTTTTCTGGACTCAGTATCCTGAGTACAGTCTCCTCCAAGATCTTTCAGAAATGAAGAGAAAGGAGGTCTGGGTGCCCTTTTTATATTATTTTTTCAATAGGCATGAGGTGTGTCATCTCCAAGCGGTCTTCACTGGTCACCACGCTGGAATGCTGGATTTAGCAAACAAAAATGCAGTGTGCCTCGATTTCAGATAAACAGGTGAATGGAGGGCTTTTCTTTTTAAGCATAAGTATGGCCTGTTCACACTTTGGGATATATTTATGCTAAAAATTATTTGTTATTGATCCAGAAGTCACACTAAACTCTGCGTCTCGTGGGCACCTCCGCAGGGCTGGGGTGGCCACGTTCCAGCACGTTCCAGCACGTCCCAGCCCGTGAAGGCTTTTGATTGGATGTCTGGCTCTCTCGGTCTCCAGAGCTTGTTATGATTGGCGGAGGAGGAGGGAAAGGACACTTCCCAGTCTATTGGTTGTTGTTTGGTTTTTAATATTCATTATTAACTTTATCCTGAATGCATACACGAAGTGTTCTGCATCAGAGACAGATTTCTTAAGTAATAAGTACATCACCCCACTGTCATATCCCCGAGGTCTAACCCCAGACCAAGGGACAAATGTCCTGTGCGTGCAGCCAAACGCTCCACAGGTGAGTGATGAGGGGTAATAGTTTGCTTGTAAAGAGGGAGGAGGTAGCTATGTCCTTTCCTTCTTGAAGGGCTCTCCTTGGAAACCTAAGGGGCCCGAAACCTCCCTGCCACCCTTTGGTGTGTAAATAGTCTGTCCTGGAGCTAGACAGCCGGTTGTCTGGGCTATCACTGTCTCATCGTCTCCCTTTGATGTAAATACCAGTGAAGATAGTGCTAGGGTCTTCTGGCACCTTGGGGCTTCACCTAGAGACCTGCTCTCAACCCCCCCTGCAGCCATTTGGCCCTCTCCCTGAGATCAGAGGAACTCGATCAGCCTCTCAGAGAAGAGCAATTAACTAGACAAATGGCTGCGAATCTAATTATCACAGTCCTGCAGAGTCCCAGGAGGCGGGGCTTTCCCCTGGAACCCTGCGAAACCCAGGGACAGGTGTTCTCCCTGTAATGGGTCTCTATAAAAATGTGCATACAGACTGCTGCTTAACCACATGTCCTGATTTCAGAAACCAAAAGTGCTCTGCTCCTTAAAGAAAGGGGAAAAAAAGACTTGAAGTGTTTCCAGACAGGACCAAAAGAATAATTCAGGTAATACTGAAAACGTCCACATATAAGCCCAATGTAAGCAAACAGTTTTAAAATCAGATCGACCCATGGAGGATAATATATTGGATGGTTTTCGGCAAATTTGTAGTGAATAGCACCCACCAGGAAAGAAGCTTCCGGGAAGGAGTACGAGCCACAAAAGTTGGTCCCCCGAATAACACTTTGCATTCTGTCAGAATCTAAGTTTACTTGAAGGGATAGAATTGAGAATGTAGGTAGGTCCTTTTTAAAATTACCCCTGAGCAACATTGCATGGTGACTATGGAGAAGGACATTTTGAAGACTAGAGAAGGAGATCAGAAACTTCGCATGATGCAGATTTGAATTATCTGTTGTGAGCAAGGGTGATTCTTCCCAATATGAGTAATGGACGGAAACAAAGAATAATGGTTGTTGAATCACAGATTTTCTCAGATGTCCTTAGAAGAAATTCAGAGGGCACCCGCCCACCTTTAATTGCAGGACCCTGCATGAGAGCGCTAATAGGAAAGAAAATAAGACGATTTCTCTTAATCTGTCAGCAGATGATATGACGTTGAATGGCAGAACCCACAAACAGCACGCAAAGCTCTGCTTGGGGACTCGGAGCTGTCCTACTGAGCAATTTCTTTTTGTTGTTTGTAGACTCTCTCTCTCAGAAGAAACTCTTTTAAAACAAGAAAATATAAGAAGGAAGTGATCAGCTGTAGAGCCTTTGTGCCTTCCTTTCACGTTTTGTTTCAGCGTAAAACTTTGGCTTCCACTGAAAGCTTGCTTCGGTCAGTCTCGATCTCGTATTCCGTGGACTAGGAAGCTGCATACGTGGGGCATCTTCAGTGAACTTTCTTATGTCGCGTGCAACTGGGTGTTTTTATGACTTGTTCTTAGCACAAGACTGCTGTTCTCAGTGCCACTAGAATGTTTGCCAGTGATATCCGCAGTGTCCCTATGTTGTTGTTGGTTCTGTTGGGTGTTTGACCTTTAGTCTTGCTATTGCTCAGATTTGGTACGTATGTATGTGACCTAGATTTCCCGGCTGGGTCGGCCTCCGCCAGCCCCGGAAACCCCTCCTCTGCTTCCTTCCCACTGCATGCTGTGTCTAGATCTCTTGGCTGCGGGCTTACATTCCTTTTCTTATTATTTTATAACATTTTACATTTTCATGGTTATGGAAATCATGTATGCATGTACCCATAGGTGTCTATCATATATATATGTATATCTCCCCAGGCATTGAAAGACGTATTTTTTGCTTTCCTTCTTTGATTTGGGCCCTGGCATAATATTTGATACGTCCCTTTATTCGCAGTCTGCAATACGTCTTTTTTTGAGATAGTCCACTGTTTTATAGATCTTTGGGGCACTAGTGTTCACATCCCTTTGATATGTATTCTACCCAAATGCTCATGTCATTTTTCAAGAATATTGTCTATCTAAAAGCTTGGGAGTAGCTCATAACTCTGTGCATTTATAATCTGAGCATTTGGATTCTTCCACTGAGATGGAATTTGACAACATAAAAACATACACAAGATTGACTACCTAAGCATACAGCCTTCACATCTAATGGATCCTGTGTTTTGACTTACTAACGCAAAATATTTTCACTTACGAATTTTTTTTTTTTCTTCCCCTCTCAAATAATTCTATTCTTGCCAGGCTTTTTATCTCCAAGAAGAACTTAGAAAAAAAATTAATGTTGTTTATATTGATCTATACATTGATTGCAGTGGTTGAGGGAGAAGTTCAGCTGACAGAGTAAAAAAAACAACAAAAAAACAGGAGAAAAATTCCACCTCTGAAGCACAGTGTTTAAACAAAAGAAATCATTCCTATTAAATTAAAGAATTCAATTATCTGCTTTCTTGTAACTTTTCTTATTAAAACCAAACCCAAAATGAAATACTAGGTACATCGGGTGGGTAGGCGCACAAAGCTTGTGTAGCAGAAGCGCTTGGACAACCAGGATAAGAAGTGACATATTTTAGCTGAGCCTTTGTTGTGTGATATCAGCTCATCGAGTTGACAGGTCCATTAATCAAGGGACACTCACATCCAGCAGGCCGAAAAGACAGGCTTCCTTGGCTGAGCATTCATTACGGGAAAAATAACTATGAAAACCCGCTAAGCAGAGCCCACTTATCAACCAAACAGAGGTAATGACTGTGACATCGGTGGATACACAGAATTTCCAAATGGAATTTCAAGACCAAAAAAAAAAAAAAAAAAAAAAAAAATGGGGAGGGGGAGTTTGGAGAAGAGAATACATTTACATTTCAATGGGTGCCAATTCTATAGGTAATTTTTCACAATAACCCAATACATTTTAAGTCACCATGAAATTAATTGCAAGTATCCTTGTTTGGCTTTTATTATGAAGCTAATGACGTGGCACTGGGCTAATGGGCCTTCTCCCCAAGTGCTCTGGCGACCTATGTAAGCATTATCAGAATTCGAAATTTTTATTTAAAGTTTGTTCAATAAATAAAAGGCAGCCAAACATAGGGTAATGGAAGATGATTTGCCTCTGGGTGGTGGGCACACAATGCAATATGCAGATCACGTATCATAGAGATGTACACTTGACACCTATCGGATCTTATTCACCAATGTCATCCCAATGAACTTAATGAAAAAGAAGTTTGTTTTTCAGCTCGGCGTGTTGGAAACTCTTTCTGCATTTTTTGTCAGGTAAAATAGAACGGATCCTCCTTTACGTAACTGTATCGGGCATAAAACCAGTACATTTAGTAAGCTTACAAGTTGAGGCATATATTTAATAGCAAGTAGAATATAAAACTCAGGCCCAGACCCGCCTCCTCAGTCCATCTCTCAGAACTGGCTACATTCTCTGGTGTTGATAATGCCTGAAACGCCCAGAGCCTCATCCTCTTCCTGCAAAGCCATCTCCGAAGCCAGCCCACTGGACTCTGATTCCAGGCAAAAAAAAAAAAAAAAAAGAGTCCGATTTGTTTTGCCTTCTGTAGTTCCTGCCATTTTCAAACACGTCTAGATTATAAATTTCCCCAGAAGGAGATCTCCTGGAGGTGATACGTATTGGCAGTCTCCATTTCCCCTTTGTCTCTCTGTGAGCCTTCTTGTCTATACAAGTGGCCTTATTTTTGGTTTGGAAAACACGGTCACCATGGTGAAATGGTTCTGTTTCGGTGTTATGCTACCTGCATTCCTGGGGTCATGCAGTAACAATGACTGCGTAGGTAAGGCAGCAGTCAAGACATAGTTAGCAAGATCCCATCAGACTCCAAGGAGGTACGATGTATAAGAACAGGTTTATACGGTCATGCGCTCTGCAGATAGATGTTGTTATTACTTGCTAGTGTAATTAAGCCCTACAACGGGATCTCCCTTTGGAGATGGTGTAACCGTAGGACTGATTTGCCTCCTTTCCCCACTCAAAGACCCTATTTACTTAAGTGACTTTTTAGTATCCACCCTTTGAAAAGTTTGCTTTGTCAAGAAAGTGATCTTGTCGTCAGCGAGAATGGAACCAGGCATTGAACCAGTGGAGTCAGACTGGACCTCAGGTCAGCCACCTTGGTACCTCCTGGAGTTCTGGCTCAGAAACCACTCAGAGCCAAGATTCAAACAATATGAGAAAGTTTATTTAGAAAGTCACAGAGGTAGCAGAAGTGAGTGGTAGGAGGCATGGGCTCAGGAAACAAGTTACAGAGGGGAGAGGAGGAGCCCTCGGAGTTTAGAGAGAGAGAAGGGGAAAGGAGGCCGCCTGGGAGGACGAAGATGGGGAGGGGAGGCATGGGCCTGCTCCCCGGAGGGAGAGCACCCCGGGGCCTCCATACTAAGGGCTTTCAGTGGTGGAGGTTTCAGGGGAAGTCCCAGCGGAGGGTCTCAATAGAAGATTCATCAGCTTTCAGGTTGTGGTCTCCACTGATTGGTCGGCACCGGGGGTCATTACTCACTGCAACTGATCCTGAGGGCCGCTGTGGCTTTGCTTGTCGGAGATTTGCTGCTTTTCTGGGCCCGGAGCTGAAACACAACTGAAGCCTAGGTGTATTTGATGGGGGTCAAAACCTCGTTGTCCTGGGGGCGTCATGCTTAAGGGCTGTTCTCCGGGACCCTTGTTCGTTCCCCTCTAAAGGGACCTGTCTAACCCACATGACCAGCGATACGAAAGGGCAGGGGGTGTAAACTGCATGACCAGGGATATGCTAGGGGAGGATGCGTTCCCCCAGGTGGGGTCCTTGTTTTCCCAGTTTCGCCCATTGCTAGGCACCCGGAGCTTTTTGCCCTGGGGGCCTTCCGTACCTGGCCTATCGTCCTTGCTCTGCTCATGTCTGTCTAACTGCCTGCCATAGTCTCAGGATCATGGCCCCCGGGGACAGATTATAGCAAAGCCTCAGTGTCCATTCTCCTTCAGTAAATGTTCAATTAAAAAAAAAAAGAATTTAAATTTGTTCAGTTGATTGGCTGATTCTGATTTTTGGCAATGAGAAAGTAATTTAGAAATCAAATATCAGGTTAATAAAAAATTTAGGTCAGTAAGTTTAATGGCACTTATTTGGACAGGAGTGTTTTGTGACCATTTCGCTGTTGCTCTCAGCATCGCCATTAATCTTTTCCGTAATGTTAATTGGCCATATGTGGATTTTTAACATTTCTTATCATAGTCTAATGAAGGTTAAAGATTAAAAAAAAATACACATATATGCTTAATTAAGTACTTAATTTGTGGTTTTATTGGGTTATTAGAGTTCTATGCCATGGGCTCTCAAAAGTGCATTTCCTCCAGAGGAAAGTATTTAATCTGGATAACAAGCAGTAAATGGATCAGAAAACAAGAGGACCACACACAGTACACAGGAATTGCTGCTGCCTCTTCCTGTTCCAGACATCCTCACTGGCTGCTTCTTATGTTCTCTGAGGTTCATTTGTTATTTAAAGGACTCAAAGTCACTGAAGTTAGGTCTCTTGATTTAACTTAACATTTGACCTAATTTCTGTGGCCTCCTAATACGTTAAATTAAGCTCGGGGAGAAGGAATTCTATTCTTGACCTGCTGGACTCCCTCCCTGCCTTTTCCCCCCCACAGCCGCTGTGCCTGGTTACCACTAGATGGCGCTAAGACTCGGGTTATAGCTACCAGGGGCTCAGGAAAACCGGTGTTCCTGGAGCTTAGGGACTGGAATTTAGGAATTTGAAGATCCCTTCAAAGCTCATCTGAGCAGCACGTTTGATTTACAAACGAGGAAACAAACTCAGTGAAATTAAGTAATTTGTTAGCGTTCCATAGAATTCTCTCCTCCTCCCATTCCCCTGCCCCTCCTCCCTCTACTCTTTCTCCTCCTCCTCTTTCTTCTTTCATCTTGTTTGTTAATAGCTCCCAGTGTAACTTCAGCATCTGAGAAGGAGCCCAGGAAGGATTACAGCTCAAAGTGATGCAGTCAGATCTGCTTTGCAGTAAGAGCTCTCTGGAAGTTGCAGGGTACCATCCATCCATCCATTCATCCATCGAAGAAGCAGTTATTAGATATGCACTTTTTGGTGCACAGCACTAGGCACCATGAATAAAACAACAACAACAAAAAAACGGTGAAGGTCTCCTCCGAAGTGTTCCCCTGAGGAATTTGCCCTTTATCCTGAAGGCGCTGGGACAGCCCAAGAAGTACTTTAGCTCAGGAATAGCGGGACAGATGGCTTTTTAGAGACAGCACCCTGGTGACTGCGTGGAGGCTCAGAGGCAAGGAAGGCTCTGGCTGGAGGCTAGTGTCACAGAGCAGTGCCACGTGGGGGTGGTGCAGCCGGCACTGGAGAGGAAGGCACCAGGCTGAGAGATTTCAAGGGTAGAAGCAACAGCCTGACCAGGCGGTGGCGCAGTGGATAGGGTGTCTGACTGGGACACAGAGGACCCAGGTTCGAAACCCTGAGATCACCAGCTTGAGTGTGGGCTCATCTGGTTTGAGCAAGGCTCACCAGTTTGGACCCAAGGTCACTGGCTTGAACAAGGGGTCACTTGGTCTGCTGTAGCCCTTAGGTCAAGGCACACATGAGAAAGCAATCAATGAACAACTAACATGCCACAACAAAGACTTGATGCTTCTCATCTCTCTCCCTTTCTGTCTATCTGTCCCTCTCTCTGTCACACACACACAAAAAGAGTGGAAGCAACAGGCTTCTCTTTGAAAAACAGTGATTGGGACGTAACCAATGTCCTTAGATGGTTGTTACAATTCCAGCGCTTGAATTACTTATAAAACACTGAAAAAATTAAGTGTTAATTAAATGCACAGATTACTTGGATAGCATCCTTAAAATTGTTTTTAAAGTGTAGTTTCAAGTTCCAAGCTGAAGTAGATAAAACCTTCTGGCAGAGGAACCCCACCCCCACCCTGCTCATGGGCTCTCCAACCCACCTCCCCATACCCAGCCCTCAGCATGGACGGGTTGGGATTCGGAAGAAACAGACCTCTCCTTGGCACCTTTCCCATCCTCTTCTTCTGGGATGTGTCCCTGATGTTTTCCTTCTAATTGTCCAAATGATGTGTTTCCCAGAGTCCTCTTCTTCTGGCTGCCACCACAGATGGTGGCTGAGGACATTCCTCTCTCCCCTGGACGCAGTCACCAAGAGCAGCCTGACGCGGCCTCTGGGTGGGGGGACGGTGTCTTTCCTTATCGCTGGGGAGGCAGAGCGGGCTGGCTGTTGGGGAAACACCTATGAACTGCACTTCCTCCCGGAGCACCTTGTCTGTTTAAGAATCCCCAAGTTCAGAACCATCTTGTTTTCCTTTTGTCCCATTCAGGCAATAATTATGTATCCGATTGTTATTCGTGTCACCTGGCACTCCACATGAAAAGTTCCCCGCACTGAATTCTATTGCAAACATGTCTGGGGACTGGGAGTGCAAAGAGGTACCGCCAAGTCCTGGGTAAAGAGAGGTCCCTTTAAATGTTCTAAGCACATGATAATGTCTTTGTTTCGTCTGCAGAAATTTCCAAGTATGGGGTTTTCTTTAAGAGGTAATGAAAAGCTCCCATTTAGTGACATGCCGGGCAGTTTTAGTATTTTATTCCAGCCCTCTAGGATTCTCCCCTGCCAGGAAAGCTTGGCTCAGCTGTCGTCCTTGGCTGCCCACTGCCCCTCCAGAGCCCCGCGCTGTGCCAGCTCGTCATGGGGCTCAGCGCCGGTCTGTGGACGGCATTGACTCTCCCTGTGACAAAGCAGGAAACTGCAACTCAAGCCATGGGCCCTATTTCTTTATTGATGTGTATATTAAGTAAGTACCGTATTTTTCGCTCCATAAGACACACCTGACCATAAGATGCACCTAAGGTTTTAAAGAGGAAAATAAGAAAAAAAAAATGTTCTGAACCAAATGGTGGAGGGGAAAATGCCCATGTGTCTTATCGTCTTATGAAGCAAATGTTCTTTTTTCTTTTTTTTTAGCTGTTGCAGGTTCCCGGACAATGAGAAGAGTATTTGAACATTAAAGTCTCATTTGTTAATAACAGTGCTAATGGTTGTTAATACTGCTGTTGAGTTTACATTGTTGAAATATTATTGTGGTATATTTTATTAAATATTTTAACACACCATTTGATTCAGAACATTTTTTTCCCTTATATTCCTCCTTAAAACCCTAGGTGCGTCTTATGGAGCGAAAAATACGGTACTTAGTTGTGATGGGGCTGTTAAGGGAGGCCTCTCAGACGGTGACCCTTGAGCTGAGACCTGAAGGATGATGGGAAGGAGCCACGGTGTAAGGAACAGAGGAGCTCCCAGGCACAGGCTGCTCTCAGTAAGCCCACCCCACCCGGCCGTGCACTGCAAGCTGATCCTCAAGCTGAAATGCCCCATAGACAGGACAGATCAGACCCCCTGCTCTGGGAGCTCGAAAATATTTTACCGGGAGGAAAAGTTTCTTCTGATCACACAGCACCCTTCCGCCCTCCTGCCCCTCAGGACTGCGGTGGACCCTGTGTCATGAGTGTCCGTGGGGAAAGTGCAGGCTGCTTGGTCCACCTGCCATGTGTCCCTGAAGAACGTCCAGGCCTGTCGTTTGCCCTGGTCAACCCCACTCAATTTATGGGATCAGCAAATGAAATGCTCTAAAGTTTTACGGAGATAGAATTAGAGGGAATAGAAAGTTGAGAACAGTGATGAATGAAGGAATGTAAGTTAATTTCATTTGCACGCCCTGTTTAGTTTTCTAAAACTTTACTCGGCCTTTATTATAATATGTCCTCGACAGGGGCTGAGGGACGTTCACCTGGCCAGCGCCCCTTAGTCACCTGCGCTGAGGCGGTTCCTTCCTGCAGCTGCCGACAGCTCGCTCTGGGGGGCGGGGGGCGGGGAGTCAGCGTCCAGGAGAAACTGAGGCCTCCAGACAACAGCCATGAGAGTGAGTTGACCTGGAAGTCAGCCTCAAGCCCCAGGCATGCCTTCAGCTGACACCTTGCAAACTCATGAGGACCCTGAGCCCGCACCATCCAGCTATGCTACTCCTAGATCCCCGACCTTCTGGGATGATGAGCTAATATATGGTTATTGCTTTAAGCAGCTAAGTTTGGCGGTAATTTTTTACACAGCAATAGACAATTATCTAATAAAAATCACCCTGAAAGTAAAAAAAAAAAAAAAAAAAAAAGTTCATTTGCCACCCTTGCTTTATTTATTTATTTTTGTTTGTTCGGGTTTTTTTTTTTTTTTTAGATTTTATTTATTCATTTTAGAGAGGAGAGAGAAAGAGAGAGAGAAGAGAGAGAGAGAGAGAAGGGGGAGGAGCAGGAAGCATCAACTCCCATATGTGCCTTGACCAGACAAGCCCAGGGTTTCGAACCTGCGACCTCAGCATTCCAGGTCAATGTTTTATCTAGTGCGCCACCACAGGTCAGGCTTGCTTTATTTTATTTAAAATTTTTTTTATATGTAATGTGTTTTGAAATGAAACAAACAGTTCAGAGTTTTTAGTTACGTACACAACTGCCCCCTCCCACCCCGTTGTAACTGCCTTCTGGGGGTGTGGGGAGAGTTGTGTGAGGGAAGCTTCTAAGGTAGGTCAATATCCACAACATAATCTTGGGATGAGTGGCAGCTCGGGAAGAATGGGGGAGCCCCCTGGTGGAGTTTCTGGAAGCGGCTATAATTAGTATCTAACACCCGCTATACTCCCAGCTGAAGTCATTCATGCCATTTGAACTGCTCTAACCAAATTCAGGGGAATGAGGTGAGGGTGGGGAGGACAAAAATACAGCCTTTTCTTAAATTGGGTAGCGGAAATGGGGGGAAATAAGCAGAGGATACATTGGTGAAATAACTGTTTTTTGGTGCATGGAAAATGTGCTTTTAGCATCGGTGTTTCTGGAAGGGCTTGGCCTTTCCTCTTTGGGTCAGGCTTTTACTATGATCTTCGCTGCCCACGCAGAGGGAGGTTAGTTGTAGGGCAGCCGGCTTCCTGGACATCTGACTTGGGCTTCTCCAGAATAGAAACTGTTTCCAGACTTTTCTGAAACAGAGAGGCGGCCATGGTCCCGTCTGTTAAGACTCTAAGCGTGCAAGGTGCAAGGGTCCTCTTGTTTCTTTTCCTTTCTCATAAAGACCAAAGAATACATTCTAGAATGTGTTCTATGCGTGTGTCTTGATACACATGGAGTTAAATTTGTTTTGAGAATTCCAGGATGTATTTTTATTTAAATCGTTAAGGGCGGGGAGGGTAAAAAAAAAAAAAAAAAAAAAAAAAAAAAAAAAAAAAAAAAAGGAAGGCATGAAGGCATGCTTGTGAATTAGTGAACAATAGAGAGTAAATGACATTTAATTATACACATGGAACAGAACACTGGAGGAAGACAATGCTGGCTGTCATGGTCTGTGTTTTGTTTTTAGGATGAGGAGGACACGAAACTTACATTGCACGCCTTTCTACTATTGAAGTGTGACAGGAAGGGAGAAAAAAAATTTTAAACAAATGAAGCCAAAGGCAAAAACAACACAAAGCAAAAACCTAAAACTGGCTGCGGCTGCCTCTCTTCTGGGGCGGAGGAGGCTTCAGTGAGGGGCAACCGATCTTCGCCCCGGGGAGACTCTACTGATGGGCCTTTGGCTCGTGCCACGAGGCATCCTGGGACTAAAAGAAGCGAAATTTCTATGCTTACTAAGTGTCAGGAAACTTGAAAAGGGAGAAAGAGGAAGTTTGGGAGGGTCCTAGGAGACTCTGGGCTTGAAAAATGAAAGAAGAGTCTCAGAAGGTCGGGCTGAGGTCAGGGGATCCGAGGCCAGGCTTTGCCACGGAGGAAGAGCTGGCATCTTAGGGGTGGCAATGCCTGACCTCCAAGGTCACTGTTTCCTGGGGAAGGTTGGCAACAGCCAGGAGAATATGCTTCTCCTTCTGGAGACTCTTAAAGATTGTTATTTATTCATTTTAGGCAGGGGAAGAGAGAGAGAGAGAGAGAGAGAGAGAGAGAGAGAGAGAGAGAAGGGGGGGAGGAGCAGGAAGCATCAACTCCCTTATGTGCCTTGACCAGGCAAGCCCAGGATTTTGAGCTGGCGACCTCAGCGTTGCCGGTCGACACTGCACCACCCCAGGTCAGGCTACTGGAGATCCTTAGAAAGACGTAAGTGCAAAGGGAAAGTGGCCTGTGTCTCCCTGCCTTCAAACTGAAGCCTGGATATATGTTTAGCAGATGGATTTTACGATACGTGGTCAGTCACTAGTGTTCCTAGTATCAACATGGCAGGCTCATTGGTACCGGCGGTGCTGGCCTCATATGAGGAGTTAGGCTGCTCGTTTGAAACCTCTCTGAGTAAAAGAGGAATGCGTGAGACACCCCCCCCCCCAGTCAAGCAGGGGGCTGGAGCACACGGATTTATTTCCATCCATTCCTGACCCCAAATGAAATGACTGTATAGGATTTGAAAAGCAAAAACCCATAAGAATGAAGGTACTAGAAGAAGACACAGGAGGAGACAGAAGACACTAAGGAATCTGGACTGAGAAACCGAGACGTGGGCTGACAAGGCTCGGAACCCGGAACAGGGATGTCTGTGAAACTCTGACTCAGAACAATGGGACCTCCAGCCTCCCCCCCTCCCTCTCTTGGGTCTCAGAATATTGGCAGCCAGGATTATACCCCACACAGGCAGGAGATGGGACTCTTCGTTTCTGGGGAAATTGACCAGCTCACGCAAAAAGACCCAATAAATCTAGCAACGGAAGCCCTCCAGTGAAAGGTCCCGGTCCCCATTCCGTCACCCGGCAGGGAGTTCTCCCAACGCAAGCTCTACCCGTACTTACGGTTTCCAATTGACTGACTTTGTAGCGCCCCACCCTTATATACGAACAGAAAGTCAAGAATAGTGCCAACAGGAAGTCTCTAAGGGAAAAGTAGAAACCAAAACAAAACAGACAGAAAAATTGGCCCATAGACATATGAAAAGATAACCAACCTCCTTAGTTGTCAGGGAAATGAAAATAAAAACCATAGTGCAAAGGCCTGACCTGTGGTGGCACAGTGGATAAAGCGTTGACCTGGAAATGCTGAGGTCACCGGTTTGAAACCCTGGGCTTGCCTGGTCAAGGTACATATGGGAGTTGATGCTTCCAGCTCCTCCCCCCCTTCTCTCTCTCTGTCTCTTTCCTTGCTCTCTCTCTATCTCTCTCTCTCCTCTCTAAAAAAATGAATAAATAAAATAAATAAAAATAAAAGAAAATAATTCTAAAAAAACCACAAAACCATAGTGCATGGTTGGGCCATGACAATGATGGTCCTCAAGGACATTATGCTAAGTGGAGGTGGTGGTGGGAGAAATGAGCGAACTGTTTTTGTCTTTAGTTTAAATAAATTGAATACATTTTTTAAAATACAGAAAAAAGAAGGAGAGAAAGAGAAAACAGACAATCCAGGCAGCAAAAGAGAAAGAGGAAAAAAAGAAACCCTATAATTAATAGTCACAGAGAGATGAGAGGCAGTCAGGCTCTTGATAAATGAGTGGTCAAAAACAAAACAAAACAAAAACCCAAGAAAAGTCTCTGGGGAATTAAAAAATATCATGTGAGAGGGAAAATCAGTAGGCGGGTTGGAAGATCAAGCTGAGGAAATTTCTCGGGAGCTAGAGCAAAAGGAAAGAGGTGAAAATGGCAGAGGAGCCTGGCCTGTGGTGGCGCAGGGTGTAGAGCGTAGACCTGGGACGCTGAGGGCGCAGGGCACAGAGCGTATACCCGGGACGCTGAGGGCGCAGGGCACAGAGCGTATACCCGGGACGCTGAGGGCGCAGGGCACAGAGCGTATACCCGGGACGCTGAGGGCGTATACCTGGGACGCTGAGGGCGCAGGGCGTAGAGCATAGACCTGGGACGCTGAGGGCGCAGGGCACAGAGCGTATACCCGGGACGCTGAGGGCGTATACCTGGGACGCTGAGGGCACAGGGCATAGAGCGTAGACCTGGGACGCTGAGGGCGCAGGGCACAGAGCGTAGACCCGGGACGCTGAGGGCGCAGGGCACAGAGCGTAGACCCGGGACGCTGAGGGCGCAGGGCACAGAGCGTAGACCCGGGACGCTGAGGGCGCAGGGCACAGAGCGTAGACCCGGGACGCTGAGGGCGCAGGGCACAGAGCGTAGACCCGGGACGCTGAGGGCGCAGGGCACAGAGCGTATACCCGGGACGCTGAGGGCGTATACCTGGGACGCTGAGGGCACAGGGCACAGAGCGTAGACCTGGGACGCTGAGGGCGTATACCTGGGACACTGAGGGCGCAGGGCATAGAGCATAGACCTGGGACGCTGAGGGCACAGGGCACAGAGCGTAGACCTGGGACGCTGAGGTCGCCGGCTTGAAACCCCAGGCTTGCCCAGTCAAGGCACATACAAAAAACAATCAGTGAACAACTAAAAGTGAAGCAATAATGACCTGATGCTTCTTTCCCCCACCTCCCTTTTTCTCTAAAAATCAATAAACAATATCTTAAAAAAAAGAAAAATGGAAGAAGAGAGCAAGGTGGCTCAAATCAAGAATTCCAAAAACAAACCCAAGAGAATTCTGGAGAGAACCCAGAAAATAGAGGGGAGAAAAAATTTCAACAAAATAACAGAGGGAATTCCTCGCAACTGACATACATGAAGTTCTAGATCAGAGGTCAGGAACCTATGGCTCGCGAGCCAGATGTGGCTCTTCTGATGACTGCATCTGGCTCACAGACAAATCTTTAATAAAAAAAAATAATAGCCGTGGCCGGTTGGCTCAGCGGTAGAGCGTCGGCCTAGCGTGCGGAGGACCCGGGTTCGATTCCCGGCCAGGGCACACAGGAGAAGCGCCCATTTGCTTCTCCACCCCTCCGCCGCACTTTCCTCTCTGTCTCTCTCTTCCCCTCCCGCAGGCAAGGCTCCATTGGAGCAAAGATGGCCTGGGCGCTGGGGATGGCTCTGTGGCCTCTGCCCCAGGCGCTAGAGTGGCTCTGGTCGCAACATGGCGACGCCCAGGATGGGCAGAGCGTCGCCCCCTGGTGGGCAGAGCGTCGCCCCCTGGTGGGCGTGCCGGGTGGATCCCGGTCGGGCGCATGCGGGAGTCTGTCTGACTGTCTCTCCCCGTTTCCAGCTTCAGAAAAATGAAAAAAAAAAAAAAAATAATAATAATAACGTTCAAAATATAAAACATTCTCATGTATTATAGTCCATTCCTTTCCTACCGCTCATGTTCATGGTTACGAGTGGCTGGAGCCAATCACAGCTGTCCTCCTGGACAACACCAAATTTTTATTGGATAATGCATAACATACATGGGTCGTTGTGAGGTCAGGAAGTAAACTTCCCTCCTTTTAATCAAGTAGTCAGCTATCTAATTGCAGAAACCCTTTTTGAGGAAGAAGATGGCTAAAGGAAAAAAAGATGAGGAGTATCGTACTTTTCAGCAGGAATGGACAAAGGAATTAACCTTTGTGGAGAGAGCAGGTTCTGCACTGTGTCTAATATGTAATGATAAAATTGCATTGATGAAACAGTTAAATATAAAGCAGCACTTTGACACATGCCATACTACATTTGCATCAAAATATCCAGCGGGGGACAGCAGAAAGAAAGCATGTCAAGAGCTACTGTGCAGAGTGCAAGCTAGTCAGCAGCAACTCCGTGTTTGGACCCAACAAGGTGACTGGAATTTGGCTAGCTTTGCTGGTGCTTTAGCAATTGTGAGAAACAGAAAGCCATTCACAGATGGGGAGTATGCCAAAACATTAATGCTTGATGTTGCCAATGAACTTTTTGACGACTTTTTGGATAAAGACAAGATAATCAATTGAATAAAAGACATGCCTCTGTCGGCAAGAACTGTTCACGATTGTACCATCATGATGGCAAATCAAATTGAGGCAACACAAGTGAAGGACATAAATGCAGCACCATTCTTTTCTCTCACTTTGGATGAGTCAACAGACGTAAGCCATTTATCCCATCAGTGTAATTGCAAGGTATGCTGTCGGTGACACACTATGTGAGGAAAGTCTTGCTGTTTTGCCTATGAAAGAGACAACAAGAGGGGAGCATTTATTCAAGTCTTTCACTGAGTTCGCTAAAGAAAATCTACCGATGGATCAACTTATTTCGGTGTGTACTGATGGTGCTCTGTGCATGGTGGGGAAAAACAGAATTTGTAGCGCTTCTTTGTGAACATGAAAAGAGACCCATCCTCTGGTAATGCTCCATTTATTGAAGCTCTTTACACACAATATGCCTCTATGTTTTTATTTCTTTTTTTTCTTAGATTTTATTTATTCATTATAGAGAGGAGAGAGAGAGAGAGAGAGAGAGAGAGAGAGAGAGAGAAGGGGGAAGGAGCAGGAAGCATCAACTCCCATATGTGCCTTGACCAGGCAAACCCAGGGTTTTGAACCAGCAACCTCAGCATTTCCAGGTTGACGCTTTATCCACTGCACCACCACAGGTTAGGCTAAAAGAGATCTGTGAGCAGCTTGGTGAGGTGATGTCTCTGGTCATTCGGGTGGTCAACTTTATTGTTGCCCGAGCTTTAAATGATCGCCAGTTTAAAACACTGCTGGATGAAGTTGGGAATAATTATCCTGGTCTGCTTCTGCACAGCAATGTGCGTTGGTTGTCAAGAGGGAAGGTGCTCAGCCATTTCTTGGCTTGTCTGAGCGAAATCCGGACTTTTCTTGAAATAAAAACGTCGAGCATCCTGAGTTCCCTAACACTGAGTGGCTCCTGAAGTTCTACTATCTCGTGGACATGACTGAACATCTGAACCAGCTCAATGTGAAAATGCAAGGCGTTGGAAATACAGTCTTATCCCTTCAACAAGCAGTGTTTGCATTTGAAAACAAGCTGGAACTCTTCATCGCTGACATTGAAACAGGTCATTTACTACACTTTGAAAAACTGGGAGAGTTTAAAGATGCATGCACAGCAAGTGATCCTGCTCAACATCTTGATCTCCAGCAGCTAGCGGGCTTCACATCTAATCTCCTGCAGTCATTCAAAGCACGCTTTGGAGAATTTCGTGAGCGCACTCGTCTTTTTAAGTTTATCATCCATCCACATGAGTGTGCAGTGGACAGCGCCGACCCGAGTTACATCTCCGGTGTCTCCGTCAGAGATTTTGAGCTACAAGCTGCTGACCTGAAGGCCTCAGACATGTGGGTGAATAAGTTCAAATCACTGAATGAAGATTTGGAAAGACTTGCATGACAGCAAGCAGAGTTGGTGAGCAAACACAAGTGGGGAGAAATGAAAAAACTTCAACCCGTGGACCAGCTGATTGTCAAAACTTGGAACGCGCTTCCCGTCACATACCACACACTGCAGCGTGTGAGTATTGCTGTACTGACAATGTTTGGTTCTACGTATGCATGTGAGCAGACTTTCTCACATCTAAAGAACATTAAGACCAACCTATGATCGCATTTAATGGATGGAATCTCAACGCCTGCATGAAGCTTAACCTCACCACGTATCAACCAGACTACAAAGCCATCAGCAAAACCATGCAGCACCATAAGTTGCATTAATGGTAAGAAGTACTTTATTCATCATTCGTTAGCAATAGCATAACAATGTTATTAAAAATAATTCAGAGACTTATTGTACTTTAAAAGTGTTGGTCTTATATAAAATGCACACATTTACTTGTATTTAGCGTTAAACATATTGTAGGGCTCTCATGGAATTACATTTTAAAATATGTGGCGTTCATGGCTCTCTCAGCCAGAAAGGTTCCCAACCTCTGGGATAGAGCATTGGCCTGGCATATGGACATCCAAGGTTTGATACCTAGTCAGGGCACACAAGAGAAGCGACCATCTACTTATCTTCTCCTCCCTCTCCCCCTTCTCCTCTGCTTCTTCTCCCATAGTCAGTGGCTTGATTGGTTTGAGCATCAGCCCTAGGTGCCCAGGATAGCTCGGTTGGTCTGAGTGTATCAGCCTCAGGTGCTAAAAATAGCTCAGTTGATTCAAGCATCAGTCCCAGATGGGGGTTGCCAGGTGGATCCTGGTTGGGGTGCATGTGGGAGTCTGTCTCACTGTCTCCCCTCCTCTCACTTAATAAAAGAATTCCTATTACCAACAAGGGTGACCCACTGGAAATCCTTTGAGTCTCCACATCATGCTGTGCATGCATCCTAAGCACCTCTGCCTAATATCTTCTTGTCCAGCTTCAGTGAGTTTACGTCCTTCCCTTCACAAACCAAAGGGCGCCAGCGCTGTAGTTTACAAAACGATGCTGACTTTCCGATGCTTGGAGAAGTGCCACCATGCGCTAGGGCACTTTAACAAGTGCTTGGAAATTAGTCTATCAGTAATGACAAAGTAAATGCCGTCATGGATACACACCCAAGGATGTTTACCTCCATTGATCTGGTGTGCATACGTTTGTGGTGTCATTATCTACAAGGTAATTTATCTCAATTAAGCCAGTCTGGAGGGAATACATCGATGAGTGAAAACCGGGTTTTACTGCTCTGCTTCTCTGCCACTGACCCTTTCGACGGAGAGACCACCAATTACCTAAGGAACTGCTAATGGGAATCACCTTGAACCGGTTAACGGGACTTTTGTCTCCAACAATGGGGCGGGATTTCAGACTACAGGTATAAACCTCGGAGGCTTACGGCTAACCTCTCTGCTAAGCCCTGCGCCAGGCGATCATGGGATGCTCTTGTTTTCTGCTTGTGGAAAGGCACACGGAGAAGTGGGTTACTGATCATGATGTCAAATGGGAGAACCTTTTTAGGATTCCAGGATTAACCGTTCGTGGAGGGGAGAAAAAGAGAGACAAAATTTTTATATCATCACAGACATTCTCTCACAAAACTTAATTTTATGTGAACAATTTTCTCCTTTGAAAACAAAACAAATTTCAGGTTGTTGCCTCCAGGGAGCTGAATATCTTTCTTTTTTTAAAAAAAAACCAAACAAACAAACAATTTGTCTGACCTTGAAAGAGTATGTCTAAACCTCTGCCGTTCTCCTCTAAGTCTGCGGGAAGGTATCACGAGCACAATGTCCTAAGACACGGCACGTGTTTTTTTTGAAAATGCCGTGTTGTCGTCGTTCTAGGGCTTCCGTTCTGTGAAGGAGCCGCGTCAGTGGGCTGTACGCTGGAAACGAGGTTCCTGGCACCTCTTCGTGCAGGTCCTGAATTCCAGCTCTCTGTGTGGTCCTTCTTCAGGCAGTGAATCACGCCTTGTTACTTCCAGCTTCACATGAAAGAAAACAATGACTAAGTAACACCCAAGCCAGGACACCTCTTCCCAAGGGCATCATACTAACAGATTGGACAAAACAAGCTTCTCTCCCAAATGTATGGCGATTCCAAGGCATTAGATATAAAATGATGATCTGATAAAATGTTGGCTTCTGAACTATTACTATTTTTTAAATTAACAACAAAGATGCTCCAACAATAATTTTTCAGAGTGTTTTAAAATTGTTTCTAGCACTTAAAAGTATATACTCTTGAGCAATACCATGAAGGAAAAGAAGTCTCCGGCTTCTCTCAGACACCCCTAGCACCTGCATGTGTCCTTCCAAGACCTGCCTCTGGGGCTTATCACAGAGCACAGGGTGACCCTGTGTGTGTACGACGCACAGACTATGTGGAATCGCAAAGGGAAACAAACTTCTTTTTGTCGGTCATTTCCTTGTCTTGCTCTTAAAAGAGTTACCCCAGGTCCCAGTCCAGCTCATGAAATTCATTTAAGTAGAAGGTTTCTCAAAACCCAAACCTGAGCCATTTGTTCAGGGAAGGAAATCGGGGAAGGAAATTGGACCCGTCGGAAGGAAGGGAATGAATGTGGATGGTTCTGAATAAGCCACGGGGGTGACACTGCTAATCTGCTTAGCCCCTTAACACCCAGCTAGAGAGGGAGAGAGGGGAGGGAGGACAGGCTGTCCGTGACCAGATTCATTAACGGATAGGGTTTGATGAGAGTTCCTGCTGGCCAGGGCTGCACGGAGAGCCACCCTCCCGGCCCGGGGGACGTGGCTTCCCAGAAGGACACTACATTCCGCATCTTCTGCGAGCTCACACCTGTTAGAATCTCTCTCTATCGTCGTTCACTTGCAGCGATCGATGTTTGTATCTAGGAAGCTGGGTGCCCCGAAGGCCCTGCATCCAGGTTGGAGGCCGCTGGGAGGTCACAGGTAGGGTAAGACATGTCCTTCAGCTCTGTCTACTTCCCCCAGCCTGGAGCCGGGAGTCCTAGGCGCTCTCAGGGCAGCTGAGAACCCAGTGGGCGGGAGACAGGCGTGGGGCTCTCCTTCCACCCGGCTACCAGCCCCTAGATGTCAAGGATGTCCCTTCACAGTTGGGGTGGGGGTGAGCATACATTGGGGGGTGCCTACATGGTCTCCAGCCCCTCCCTCACCCCTCTTCCCCCATCTCATCTCCCTAGCAGCAGGAAAGTCCAAAACATGTCCTCTGTTCCCTTTCTCCCCTTTGTCCATCAGGAACCCCATTCCTCGCAGGGCCTTCCCTTCACTTCACAGATCTTTACCGAGCCCCTTCCACATGCTGGACCCGTATAGCTGCCCGAGATATACCGGCAAACAAGACAGACAGCCCCCCTTGTGTGCTCCCTCCCTTCACAGGGGACCGCAGACTGTAAACAACAGGTGCAATGAATAACTACATGTCAGAGGTGCTACGTGCTATGAAGGAAAAACAAAAAACCAGAGCAGGGTGCTGGCGTCCGGTGGGTTGGGGGCAGAGTTGGGAGGCGAGGGATGAGGAAGGAGGTGTCATTTTCAATACATGAGCACAAACTTCCATGAGGAAAAGACATCTGAGCAGGGGTGAAGGCAGGGAGGAAGGGAGCTGTGTGGCTATCTGGGGAAGGAGGTCCTGGGTAGAAGACACAGCCTGTGCAAGGGCCCTGGGGGTGCCCAGTGGATGTCAGGAACAGAGCAGAGAGTAGCAGAAGGTGGGAAGCTGGGACATCTCGCAGGCTGCTGTCAGATGTGGGCTTTGATGCAGAGCAACTGTGGAGCCATCGGAGGCTCTTTGCAGGAGAATGACATGTTTTGACTTTGTTTTTTTTTTATTTTTCCAAAAGTTAGAAGCAGGGGGGAGGCAGTCAGACAGACTCCCACATGGGCCCGACCAGGATCCATCCGGCATGCCCACCAGGGGGCGATGCTCTGCCCATCTGGGCATTGCTCCATTGCGGCTGGAGCCATTCTAGCACCTGAGGTGGAGGCCATGGAGCTGTCCTCAGCGCCTGGGCCAACCTTGCTCCGATGGAGCCTTGGCTGCGGGAGGGGAAGAGAGAGACAGAGAAGAAGGAGAGGGGGAGGGGTGGAGAAGCAGATGGGCACTTCTCCTGTGTGCCCTGGCCGGGAACCGAACCTGGGATTTCCACATGCCAGGCCAACGCTCTACCACTGAGCCAACTGGCCAGGGCCTTGACTTTGATTTTAACAGGATGGCCTGGCCGCTGAGTTGAAAAGGGACAACAGTGAGTCGGGGCTGGAGCTGGAGACTAGTCAGGGAATATTATAGGTGTCTATGAGGAGATGGTGGGTGCAGTGGAGGTGGTGAGAGAGGTCACATTCTGGACAATATTTGAAGGAGTTATAAGTGGCAGGATGTGGGGTGTGGAAGAGAGAGACCCAGATAGCTACAGAGTTTCCACTTAAGTGACGAGAAGGGAGCAGCTGCTATTAGCTGGGGTGAGAAGACTGGGGGTGAAGCACGATTTGGGAGGGTAGATGAAAATCAGAATTCCATTTTGGATGTCTCGAGTTCCGACTTAAATGTCAGGAGCCTATTAACTTTATTTCTGTGCCCCCCCCCACCAGCCCTGCTATCATAATTTGAATTCTTCTCAAGACCATATGGACCACAGTGGACGCTTGCTGGCTAGAAACCTCAGAGGACACCATTTCTAGACCCTTGCCTGCGACCCATCTCATCCCCTGGAAACTGAAGGGGACCCTGCCCTCCAAGCCTTTTAATTGCTGGACTGCAGACTGAATGCCGCCTTGTTCAACACCAAAGCCACTGCTGGTCCAGCGAGGAATTGGTGAACCAAGCAGAAAATTCCAGGGCACGGGCTAGTCCAGACTCCTGTTTGGAAGATTCTGTTCCCACAGCCTGACAGGGTGAGCTGAGCCCCGGCTGCCATGCTTGTGGTCCCAGCTCTGGTGCGGCTTAGCTCCAACAGCTGGGCCCTGTGGAGGGGACAAAGGGCAGAGTGGCAGAGACACCCCAGCACAGGCCAGGAGGAGGCCCCCGGACGGCACAGGCTTGGCCCCGGCACCTCCAATGGAGCTGTTCTCGCCCAGCCTGAAGCCCCATCCCCAGGAAGCATCCTGGTCTCCGAGACAGTGGTCCATGGCTCCCAGGTAAGCGGCAGAGGGAGAAGACCTTGCCAAGAGGTTAGACCCTTCTCCAGGGTGGAGAATAGGTGTTTTCCTTCAAGGCCTGCAAACAGAGCTGAAAGTTGCCAGATTAAACATTTCTAGTATTTTCTAGACTCCCGAAAGCTCCTGCCAACGGACCAGAGCCACCCCACAGAGTGCTAGGTGTGTCCTGTGACAGGCATCCGCACAGCCAGGGCTGAGTTCAGTACTCAGCTCTGTCACTTCCTGGCCTTGGGACCTTGAGCAAGTTCCTTAATCGCTCCGTGCCTCAGTTTCCTCATTTGCGAACTGGAGTTGATAATACGTGGCGATGAGGTAACGCGTGTACAGTGTATAGCCCAGGGCCTTGCTGACCCTGAGCGCTCACCAGATGCCGGTTCATATTCACATCCTGATGATACTGTGGTGGGACCTCTTTCAAGTAGTTCAGAATTCTTCAAAAGTCCTTTTCTCTGAACCCTCCTGGTTTGCCTGTGAGATCATCTGTTTTTGAAAATCCTTGTTACACTGGTTCCTTGCACTCATGAGTGCTCCATGATGCTGTTCTAGAGGCATTTAAATGTAATTATGTAGCCTTGTGCTGGGATCCCAACTCTGTTCCATATTGGCTGTCAGAAAACCCTTACCGGTAAACCTCAGTTGTTGGACCCACTAACGTGGGAATAATAGACCGTCTCTCCTTGTGTTGTCACGAGGATGAAAAAAATAGTAAATGGCAAGGGCTTCAAATGAATGCCCAAGTTATGGCACTATTGAGCCGTTTCAGCGAGTTGAATTATGCAGTGAAATTACTGAATTATTATTGAATTTTTTTTTATTGCTATTGTTGTCCTTGTTCTTATTGTGGATAAAATGGAAGAGCCTAAATTGGGGGTGGGGGGGGGCGGTGATTCATTTTTGAGTGATTCCCACTTTGCTGCCCTGCATTGCATTAATTATTTACAAGTTCATTATCTGGCTCTGCTTGATTAATTTCTTCACTCAGTAAATATGTATCGACTGTATATGCTCTGTCCCAGGTCCTGTCCCAGGCTGTGAACAGGCCCCCACCATTCCCTCTCTTGGAATTTGCATTTCCGGTAGGGGAGGCAGACGGAAAATGAGATTTTTTTTTCAGATGATGATAAGAGCCACGGTGAGAATAAAACTCAGAAAGCGGGCAGGTGATGGGAGGCGCAGGGTGGCCAGGGAAGGCTTCTCGGAGGAAGGGACATCTTTAAGATCTGAGGATGGACAGGAACCAGCTTTGAGAAAAGGAAGATGGGGGTTGGGATGTCAGTCTACATAAAGAGGTAAACTGAGGCAAACTGGAATTACCAGAAGGTGAGTTTACTCGGGAATAGCAGAGGAATTGCAGCTCGGGAAACACACACTATATAGCAAGCTCCGTGAGAGTCCCTTCAGAGCTTGGGCAGGCTCTATTTATGGACAAAGGGTGCTAAAATGGGGGAAGTCCGGCCAGAGTCCCAGCAGTAAGTTCACTGGCTGGAGGATGGGGAGGGGTTCTCAGAGAACGTTCATTGGTCGGGAGAGAAGTCTGGGTCTTCTGTAAACAGGGCATTTAGAGGAAATCAGGTTCCCAAATGCCGTTTTCCTGAGGGCACATGCGCGAGATTTTCCATTTCATATCCACTGGTTCTGTTTCCGATTAAAATCCGTTCACAGGGGTGTGTGTGTGTGTGAAGGGGTGAACAGTGTATCCCAGACAGAGGACCACCTGAAATGGGAAAGAGCGTGGCATGGTGACAGACCCAAAAGAGGCTCACGTGGCCAGAGAACTGAGGAGTCGAGGGCGCAGATCGGATGGGACCTCATGGGCGACGGAAGGAAACTCGGGTTTTATTTCAGTGTGATAAGGAGCCATCGGAGGACTGCCCACCCCCCCCCACCCTAGGTATTAGATGGATTGCTCTCCTACCTCCTTCAGGTCTCAGATGCCCCTTCAGTGAGTCTTTCCCCAACCACTGTATCTAAAGTTGCAACCCCCTATTTATAGAACCGGAAAGAATTCCACCACTCGCCACACTGCGGGGACTCCCTCTCCGGGTTCGGTTTCTCGACAGCTCTCCTTATCCTCGAACTGTACACGTCATTCCTTAAGTCTGTTGATTGTCCTTTCCCTGACAACTCAAGGTCTAGAAAGTGTGCAAATATTTGCTGAGTGCAGGACTTGAATAGAGTGACTTGTCGTAGGCTGTGCTTTCACAAGGTCCCTCTGGCTCCCTCGGGAGGGAGGAGGGGTTGGGGACACAGAGAGCCTAGAGAGGTGACTTCTGAAGCCCTCTAGGATGAGGGTGGTGGGAGATGGTCTGGTTCAACGTCGTCTTACACGGAGGGCCCACTGGACTTGCTGATGGCCAGGATTGGAGGAGACTTGCTCTAGGATTTTGGCTTGAGCCACTGTGACCATTTACTGCGACTGGGAAATCTGGGGAGGAGCAGGTCACGGAGGCAACAATCTAGTCTGAGTCAACTCAAGGCGTCTGTCAGACAGCTAACAGTGGCATCATCCGTGGGAAAGAATGGTGATGAAAAAGAAAGTGCTAAAAGTATTAGAGAAACAGTCAAATCAGCAAAGACCAAAATTGTTCAAATATCATGGAACTTGAGATCTAAGGGGGGAAAAAATCCAAAAAACCTATTATCTGAGTAAGTTTGGGTAAACAAACCTGATACTTATGTACATTTAAGTACGAAGCATAAAATGTTAATATTAGCAAAAAAAAGGCCTATATTTTTAAGTCACAGAAAGAAAATGAAGAGAATGACAATGCGGGAGGTGACCAATTTGTAGGATTTAAATTTTTTTTTTTTGGTTTTTCAGTTACAGAGACAATTACAAAGAGTATTTACTATTGTAGGGGTGGGATACTACTCCAAATAAGAGTAATTTCCCAGAATGCTGTGTTCAGTTTTTAGGAAGAGGCCCGCTGAGTTTTTCCCCTGCACGGGGCTGTTCAGGTCTCCCCCACATTTCCCAGGGGCTATTTCAACCTGGTTGCCCTTCCGCCAAGAGCTTCAGGCATCTGCACCCATTGGTGCCGATTGTCTGGTTTTCACGTTCACAGACGATACAGACCTGTGATGAGACTTACGATAAGGTTCAGGCGCGGTTCCAGAAGCGGAGATGACAACGTCATACTCGTGAAGAAATGAATCTCGCAGATCCCTGATATCGTATCACCTCGGGGTGGGGGACTTATGGACAGCATGATGCTTTTATTTTAAAAAAGAAAAAAAAAAAAAAAGGAAGCTGCCGCCCCATAGCAATTTCAGCCTGTTCTTTCTTCCCGGGGAAATCATCAAAACAATATTTTCTACCTAAAGATTTTCCTGCCCCCGTGACAACGAGGCGCTGACGGCTCGTATTTTCCGGCCAGCCGGCGGAGCTGCACGCCCCTGCTCGGGAAGCCTCGCCTTGGAGAGAACTTGCCGCAGACAAGCGCGGGCAGAGCTGTAACCAGGTGGCCGTGTCGGGAACTCTGGGGTGTGTTTAGCATTCCGTGAGCATCCAGGCTGCAAGAACCCAGCCAGGGCTGCCTCAGGACTGCGGGGCAGGGCAGCGCCCAGGGCGCATGGATGCTGAGTCTCAGAGCGCGCGCGCGTGTGTGTGTGTGTGTGGGGGGGGGGGGGGGGGGAGCCTAGGAGCCTAGTTAAAACATCAGCTGCTCTTGCAGGGTACATGTGCACTGGATTTCGTATGTGATCACCGAACGGGAGGATGATGCCCCCCCTCCCCCCAGGTCTCTGTTCTCTGTCCTCTGGCGACAGATTCGCTGGCAATGTGTGCTTTGGTGCAGAGCCGGACTGCTCCTCAGAGAGAGAAAAGATGACCCTGCTCTGCGGATGGAGTTCAGTTGTGCTACGCTGCTTCCTTACCTCATATCCCCCCGCCCCACCCCTCCTACCTGCCCCTTGTTTAACAAGCCAGTGTGGAACAACCAGCAGGATTCGGTGGTCCCACGTGATCCTGCACCTAAGCCTCGGCGTCCCACTCATGCAATGAGAAAGCTCAGAATAGCATCGCCCTTAGGTCTGTCACATGGTGATGATGTTCTGCCCGGCACGGGTGCTTGGAGACCCAGGGTTCTCTGAGCAGGGACTGTCCAATACCCCAATTCCAAGGGCCTCATCTGGGGGTAGCACTAGCCCTCACCCTTATGAACTGCGGGAAATGGGCACACCCTCCTCCTCATTCTTTTCCAAGGACACTAGCTGCCCACACCTGCCCAGAACAAATGTTGGGAAAATGAAAATGTCAATTAAATGGTTGCTATGGCAACCTGATCTGTTTGTTGCTACATTTTTAGCTTGTAATCATTTCCCCCCCCATGGGAGTTGATTGAATTCTTAAGGTGTTACCTCCTTCCCCAACTCTGTTTCCCTTTCAAAACACACACACACACACACACATGCACGCACGCACGCACATACATGCAGGCACTCACCACTATAGTCACTAGTTTATAAAGACTAACAGAACAGACGATGCATCTTTAGAGGGCTGACACAGAGCTGGGAGAATGCTTTCGGAGCAAGAGCATACATTTTTGTGGGGGTTTTGGTGCCTTTTTGGGATAGTTTAGTGAGGTATGGTTTTCAGTCCAAGACCAGAAAATTGTACCATTAATTCCTTTTTTTGAACCTGAATACATTTTCCAACTTCTTGAGCAGGAGGTTTTAGCTCTTTAGAGTCTGATCAAGATCCATGAGAAAATGCCTGCCACCTTGGGGTTGCCTGAGAGCAGGGACTGGTACACAGGCCGGGCCGGGTTTCGCTCTGGAGTCCGGAGTGGCGTGGGAGCAGCAAGGGCCCGGAGACAGGGGCCTGGGTTGGAATTGAGTTTTATTAGCCACAAAACTTAGAATCACACATTCCCTTTCTTAGTCGGTGAAACCAAGATTGACAAGAACAGCATCTCCCATTGGGCCGTTCTGATAATCTGCTGAAATGACATAGGAAACACTGGGATGTAGGATGCAACCAAGAGGTGACTGCTGCTATTATATTCATGCTGGTCACCTCAGGGAACCGCAAAGGAAACTTGTGCTGTCAGATTGTCATAGTTGGAAGACGTGTGCTCGAACTTGCCTCACGTGTGTCTTTGCTGCTTTTTTGGGATGCGTTCCAGCTTCATCTTTCCGAGCCGGCTGGGCTGTAATAAACACACGTTCATTCCCACCCCCTCTCCGTGCTGAGAAATGAGCTGATTTGATTTTGCTATTTTACAATTTTTTTTTTTTTTTTTTTTTGTATTTTTCTGAAGCTAGAAACGGGGAGAGACAGTCAGACAGACTCCTGCATGCGCCCGACCAGGATCCACCCGGCACGCCCACCAGGGGCGACGCTCTGCCCACCAGGGGGCGATGCTCTGCCCCTCCAGGGCGTCGCTCTGTTGCAACCAGAGCCACTCTAGCGCCTGGGGCAGAGGCCAAGGAGCCATCCCCAGCGCCCGGGCCATCTTTGCTCCAATGGAGCCTCGGCTGAGGGAGGGGAAGAGAGAGACAGAGAGGGAGGAGAGGGGGAGGGGTGGAGAAGCAGATGGGCGCTTCTCCTGTGTGCCCTGGCCGGGAATCGAACCCGGGACCTCTGCACGCCAGGCCGACGCTCTACCACTGAGCCAACTGGCCAGGGCCAATTTTGTTTATTTTTAAAAAATTATTTTAGTATCGAGTTCTTTTTACACGGAAGTAACATTGGCTAACAGCATCGTGTACATTTCCAGTGTACAACATGGTCATTCCACACCTGTACACTCTATTGCAGGGGTCCCCAAACTACGGCCAGTGGGCCGCATGCGGCCCCCTGATGCCATTTATCCGGCCCCCACCGCACTTCCGGAAGGGGCACCTCTTTCATTGGTGGTCAGTGAGAGGAGTATAGTTCCCATTGAAATACGGGTCAGTTTGTTGATTTAAATTTACTTGTTCTTTATTTTAAATATTGTATTTGTTCCCGTTTTGGTTTTTTACTTTAAAATAAGATATGTGCATCGTGCACAGGGATTTGTTCATAGTTTTTTTTATAGTCTGGCCCTCCAATGGTCTGAGGGACAGTGAACTGGCCCCCTGTGTAAAAAGTTTGGGGACCCTTGCTCTATTGTGTGCTCATCACCCAAAGTCCGGTTGCCTCCTGTTACTAACCATTTGACCCCCTGACCCATTTTGCCCTCCCACCACCCCCTTCCCCTCTGGTAGCCACCATTCTGTTGTCTGTGTCTGTGAATTTGTTTTTGAAAGTTTTCTTCTTCTTCTTCTTTTTTTTTTTTTCTATTGCCAAAACCTAATGGTGAAATTGTTCATCACCAACTCCAATCTCGGAGTGAAAGTGCCTTGTTGGGGAGAGGTCGTCATTCCCCCATGACGGAGGGCCGGGGCAAAAGCGGGCGTCACCCTCTGTTCTTACTCACAGGGCGAGTCCCTGCAGGGGCCCGGGCAGTCTTGGCGAAGAGGCAATGAGAAGAAGGAAACTTTTTGGCTGATTTTTTTTTTTTTTTAAGGCTCCGAATTTGTACTATTCCAGACAGGTGTCTCCCAGGGTGTCCCAGACCTGTGCCCTTGGGGAAGGAGAGGGACAGTGCCCCTCACTGCCGCCTCTGCAGAGTGGGGGGCGGCAGAGAGGCACCCCCCCCAGAAGGCATCTCAGGGGATTGTTATTTTATAGATATCTCAGAATTTTAACACTTAAAAACAAAGATCAAGGTGGATATTTTCCTGAAGAACGAATGCACTGTGTAATGTGTAATAACCTTGACAAGGTGCGTGCGTGCGTGCATATGTGTGCGTATTTAAATAATGTCAGGGAGCACTGTTTGCTCAGGGAGAAACTGGCGTTTCCTAGGCCTAGCTTGATCGAAACAAGGAGAGCTCCATAAGATTTTTGTAACAGATGGAAACCTTCAGCAATTTTTATCAATTGATTTGATAATGTGTTCCTAGACCACAGCATGTGCATGACTCTAAAAGTAAAATGGTAAAGGCTTTCCTAAATAGTGAATGTCACTAAACTTTAGGCAGTGGGTATGACACCACTTTAAAAATGGTGTTGGTGCGGCCCTGGCCGGTTGGCTCAGCTGTAGAGCGTCGGCCTGGCGTGTGGGGGACCCGGGTTTGATTCCCGGCCAGGGCACATAGGAGAAGTGCCCATTTGCTTCTCCACCCCTCCTTCCTTCCTCTCTGTCTCTCTCTTCCCCTCCCACAGCCAAGGCTCCATTGGAGCAAAGATGGCCCGGGCACTGGGGATGGCTCCTTGGCCTCTGCCCCAGGCGACAGAGCATCGCCCCCTGGTGGGCAGAGCTTTGCCCCTGGTGGGCGTGCCGGGTGGATCCTGGTCGGGCGCATGCGGGAGTCTGTCTGACTCTCTCTCCCCGTTTCCAGCTTCAGAAAAATACAAAAAAATAAAATAAAAAATAAAAAATAAAAATGGTGTTGGTGCTCTCTAGTTCTGGCCCCAAGTTCCCTTGCAGAGGGCTGGCCATAAATTCCTTTTCGATAATGTTAGATCCCCTCCTCCTCCTGCTGTCATCAGAATAGGGGACCCCAAGGGTAGGGTCTCTGCATTTCAGTGTCATAGCCTCTGATGCTGACATCATGGGTGTCCCAGCCATTGCATCCTGGGGTGGGGGGTGGGGGTTGTCCATGGGAGGCTCTTCTAGGTGGGGCAGGCTTGGGACGAGGAGCCTCTGATGTGTCTGGAAGTTCTTTTCTGGGGTCCAGCCCTGCCTGGCTGCCTCATTTTTGTGCATGGCCCCGGTCCCCAGTGCAGGGCTTGTCCCCAGTGCCGGGAACCCCCTAGGGTGCTTGGACCCACATCCCCAGAGTGCTACGGCGAAGCTGTCTGTGTTCAGCGATTAGGGGAGGAGGTGCTGGTGGAGTTCATGGGGAGATTAAGGGACTTCCCTTTGTTTTATCACTGCACCTGCCAGAGTCACCGTCCCCTCCCCCATTCTGGGCTCCCGGGCTTGTATTTTTTATACAAGAAAAGAGCCACTCCAAGGTGATCCTGCAAAAATCTCTCTTTTCCAGTCCTTTCCCATAAGCAGGAGCAGGGCGGTCCTAAGGCCGGGGTTCGGAGAAGGGGTGATGGGAGGAGAATCGACTTTATCCAGAGCCTTCCGTTTTCAAAAGGACAGCATCTGACCTCACGATTAGCTGTAATTTAAAAATCTCTGTGACAGGCCTGACCTGTGGTGGCGCAGTGGATAAAGTGTCGACCTGGAAATGCTGAGGTCGCCGGTTCGAAACCCTGGGCTTGCCTGGTCAAGGCACATATGGCAGTTGATGCTTCCAGCTCCTCCCCACCTTCTCTCTCTCTGTTTCTCTCCCTCTCTTTCTCCTCTCTAAAAATGAATAAATAAAATTTAAAAAAAATCTCTGTAACAAAACACCACCAAAGAATCTTGCTAGCTCCCTCCAGGGGTGTGGGGCAAGTGGCTATGCTGGGGGAGGGGATTCGCCCTTCAGTAAATTGTTGTGCCACAAACGTTTTTACATTTAATTCATTTTGTATCCCATCTCTCCCACTGCCCAAAAAATAAGCCACAAGGACCTAGTTTATAGCAGTGCTGCTGATGCTGTGAAACCCAAGCTCTGGCCTGCCAACTGCTCAGGGCTCCCTGGTCTGCCCGGTGACGGGAAGCCCCAGGTGTCATGTGGGACCAGAGGACAGACTGGGTCCTTTTTCTCACCAGCTGCATCAGTGTCAGTCACCCGGGCTCTGGTCAGAGATGCAGAATCTCAAGAACCATTGAATCTTAAGCTGAATTTTTTAGCCACGTCCCAGCTAATACACATGCACGTGCAGTTTGAAAACGCATTGCTTTGGGGGAGGGGCTTGCTCTGGGGGTGACACTGAGGGGGCTGTCATCCGAGGAGGCTCCCTCCTGCCTAGTGTGTGTGGAACCCCCTGAGGAACTCCCTGTTTGGTTCCCAGGGCTCAGCCTCCCTGGTGTGAGCAGACATGGTTGTAACCAGCACTGAGCCTGGCCTGGCCTGGCGGTAGACGGCTCACCTGCTGGGTGACAGCGCTGCTCACCTGGAAGGAACCCTGGGTGTGCCCATCCCTCAGGCCTCGGTCTCGTGTGGTGGTTTCTGCCTCAGGTTGTGTAATCCTGGACTTGCCACGCTCACGTGTGCATTTCCAACACAGGTGACGCCTTAATTAAAAGCGACACTCCCCTTTTATCAGTGAGGTCACTACTTCCTGTCTCAACTGTTCCCTCAAAGACTTGAAGGAAAAAGGAAGCTGACTTCAGGGTGTGGCCTCCGTGATGGTGCCTTTGGTGGCTTCGCCAAATTTATCAATGACTTGGGGAAGCAGGCAGCATAATGATTACTCAAGACCCTAGGGATGTTGGGATCAATTTTTTTTTTCTTCCCCAAACAAAAGAAGATTCCTCTGGCTTTTACCCATTGCAATTGCTTTTCTATAGAGAAAGCATTTCATTTCTGGCAATTCTTACTATAACCCAGGGGTTGGGAACCTATAGCTCGTGACAGATGTGGCTCTTTTGATGGCTGCATCTGGCTCGCAGACAAATCTTTAATTAAAAAAAAATAATGTTGGCCCTGGCCAGTTGGCTCAGCGGTAGAGTGTCGGCCTGGTGTGCAGGGGACCCGGGTTCGATTCCCGGCCAGGGCACATAGGAGAAGCGCCCATTTGCTTCTCCACCCCCCCTCCTTCCTCTCTGTCTCTCTCTTCCCCTCCCGCAGCCAAGGCTCCATTGGAGCAGGGATGGCCCGGGCGCTGGGGATGGCTCCTTGGCCTCTGCCCCAGGCGCTGGAGTGGCTCTGGTTGCGGCAGAGCGACGCCCGGAGGGGCAGAGCATCGCCTCCTGGTGGGCAGAGCATCGCCCCTGGTGGGAGTGCCGGGTGGATCCCGGTTGGCGCATGCAGGAGTCTGCCTGACTGTCTCTCCCCGTTTCCAGCTTCAGAAAAAAAAAATACAAAAAAAAAATAATGTTAAAAATATAAAACATTCTCATGTATTACAATCCATTCCTTTCCTACTGCTCATGTTCATGGTTGCGGGTGGCTGGAGCCAATCACAGCTGTCCTCTGGGACAACACTAAATTTTTTTTGGATAATGTATAACGTACACGGGTGGTTGTATGGCTCTCACAGAATTACATTTTGAAATATGTGGTGTTCATGGCTCTCTCAGCCAAATAGGCTCCTGACCGCTGTAACCCGTGCGTGTGTGTGTGTGTGTGTGTGTGTGTGTGTGTGTGTGTGTTACTATCCCCATTTTCCAGAGGGGAAAACAGAGTCACACAGATAAAGTCATGTTCTCAAGGTCCACAGCAAACTAAATGGTTCAGTAAGGACCTGAAGCCAGTTCTGTGTGATGCCAAAGTCAAGGCTCTCTGTCCACTCCAGCCAACCCCAGACTTTCAAAGGCTGATCACCCCCCGGTTGGTGGAGGCTGCCTGTTGTTTTCTTTCGGGGGAGGGGGGAGGCTGGAGGCTGGACTGTTCCCGCAATTGCTGTTATTCTTCTCCTGATGCTCCCACGCAGGCACCTGCAGGGGAGGGCCCCAGCGTCCTCACCTTTCCCCCCGTGAATGACTCAGCCCCTGAAATGTGGCTCCTCTTCGCCAACGGCTGGCTTCTTGGAAGGTCAGGAGTTGAGACCATGCAGCTTGTCCATTGGGGATAGTGGCTGGCAGGCCGAGTGTCCACGGCTGAGCGGCTGTGGCCTTCCCAGGGACAGGTGCACACTCGGCTCCCGGGACTGCCCTGGGTGTTTCTCTGACAGCCTGGCCTTCAGGGGAGTACAGATCTGAGTTCAAGTCCTGCTCACTGAGGGAGGGCAGCATGGTGTCGTTCATGGGCTCCAGTCACTTCTGCCTTTGTGGGCCCCTCCTTCCATTAAAAAGCAAAATCTAAAAATATAGTTTACTACTCCATTGGAACAAAAATGAGCATATCAAATTATATATATATTTATTTATACAATGTATCTATATTATATAAGTTATAACTTTTATATTAAAAGATTTAAAATCACAGTCCACGTGATTCGTGTGCACAATGCAGTTGGGGAAACGCGCTCTTTGCCCCCCAAGTTGATTTTCCTTCTGACTTTAAGTGAAATTAAGACATTTCCATGGGCCCCTAAAAGTACTATAGGTCCTGGGCACAGTGCCTACTGCACCGACTGGATGAGTTGGCTTGTGCTTACTGGTTTGTGAGAAACTTGAACAAGTGGTTGACTTTCCAGAGCCTCAGTTTCCTCATCCATAATACCCTTACTGGGTATAGGGGCACTGTCTGCTGTAAGCCTTTGCAAGTGGCTGGCATAGAGGTAGCCCCGTGGCCTGGCATTGAGTGAGTGTTCAGTTGGAGGTGCTGCCGTCTCTGTCCTCTGCTGGAGTGGGGTCTGAGGGTTGGTGTAGGGCAGGGGTCCCCAAACTATGGCCCACGGGCCACATGCAGCCCCCTGAGGCCATTTATCCGGCCCCCGCTGCACTTCCGGAAGGGTCACCTCTTTCATTGGTGGTCAATGAAAGGAGCACATTGACCATCTCATTAGCCAAAAGCAGGCCCATAGTTCCCATTGAAATACTGGTCAGTTTCGTGATTTAAATTTACTTGTTTTTTATTTTAAATATTGTATTTGTTCCCGTTTTGTTTTTTTACTTTAAAATAAGATATGTGCAGTGTGCATAGGGATTTGTTCATAGTTTTTTTTATAGTCCGGCCCTCCAACGGTCTGAGGGACAGTGAACTGGCCCCCTGTGTAAAAAGTTTGGGGACCCCTGCTGTAGGGGGTGTGAAGGCCCCCCTGGAGAGTGGGCTGCTCCTCTGGCGTGTATTGAAAGGCCACTCTGGGTAGAATTTATGCTGTTGGCCCTGCTTCCCCCTCCTGCATTTCACAGCATTAAAGCCCATGTGAGGGCGGAGCCCGCTCTCCGCCTAGGCCCATGAAGAGACCCCTTCTATCAGGGCAGAGCTGGGAACAAGGACCAAGCCTGGGACCCCAGCCGAGAGCCCCTGGGCCCTCCCCCAGGCTGTCTCTGCAGGGGTGCCACCCTCAGGGAGACAATAACCAGCAGATCTACTTGGCAAAGAGATAACAAGCCTTTGCCACAACCCTCCCTCCTGACGCCCACATTGCGTCCTCGGCCTTTCCCCCACTCGCTCTGCTTCCTCACGGCCCCTTCTGCGTGTGGGCTGCCACGTGCAGTGGCTGGTGAGGGCCTGACCTCCGGAGACGGCCCGGCCCCAGGCTGAGGCCCGGCTCTGCCGCGGCGACGGTGGGCAGGTTGCTTCATGTGGCCTCCTCGCCTGGGAAGGGGACAGCACCATACTTCCTACCTCAAGGGCCAAGTGCAGAGGTGACATTGAATAAAGCACCTGTTCAGTGACAGGCACGTGGGGTGGCAGTGGGGGATCCATCATGAGGATGATGAAGATGGTAAGGAAGAGGAGGGACACAGAGCTGCCCCCCCCCCAATGCCCCGTCAGGAGCTGCTTGAGGACAAGCCCCCAGGGTCCCCAGCAAAGAGGTGGGCTGCCTGCATCACGGATCCGAGCGGGATAACCCTAGGCTTTACCTCACGTCCTTGTTAGCAGGAAGAAAATAAATAAGTTAACACTTCGAAAATGCTTACGTTGCTCCCTGGCAGGTAATGAGTGCACAGTAGCCACTAGGTTTTGGGTTTTTTCTTGGTGCACAAGTCACAGATGGCAAAATGGCTTTCTCCTTTAGGATGGAACCTTCTAGAATGCACGTGGGGTTCCAGAAATGGGAGTCCCCAGTTCCATCTTCTCCAAAGTGTGGAACACGTTTTCTACCCACTGGCAGGTTTGTAGCTAAGGGAGCAGGGGGAGATCCTGACCGCCCGTGGCCTCGTGCTGGCTGAGACCCAAGCTGGCGACTTCTTCCATGTTACCGGGGGAGCTGTCATCCCGAAAACCCCTGTAGGTATCGAACGGGCAGCGTGAGGCTCTGGAGGGAGTTGAGCACCAAGAACACTGAGGGAAAGAGGGAAGGAAGGGGACGATGACAGGTGTGGCTTGTCCCCTCTGTGCCAGGCACCGGGTGACCCTTGGGCCCAGCGCTGGGTTTATGGAGATGACCTTGTGTCAGGCGCCGTCAGGTGGCCTGGGAGGCGGCCAGCCAGGGCCCTCGGCTCCCTGGCTTCAGCTCTTGCCATGTGTTCACTGTGGGCAGTGCCCTCGGACTTAGAGCCAGCTGGACACCACTATGTCCTGTGGCCAGGGCCCAAGGGAAGCTCCTGGCTCCCAAGGGCACCGAAGTCAGACCCTGAGCTCCCTGATGCCAGACTCGGACCAGCCGTGGGCCGGCCGTTCACAGATGTGTTCACAGATGTTTCCTCTCAGCTTTTCTTTTGCGGAATCCCTGTCGTCTGATGTGAACGCCGAACGAGAGACAATGCAGTCTGGGCTCTCTGTACAGAGTGCTTTCCTGAAGAGAAAACTTTCGTTAGCCCGAGTCCTTTACTGGCTGCGGCATAAAATATTAATACCTAGCTGAGTGTGTGAGCTCCGGAGCCTTCCCGGGACGGGCTCCGGTTTCACTGTCCCCAGGCGGCAGCTGCAGGCGGGGTCCCCAGCAGGCCCAGGGCCCCAGCGCTTCCGAGCCGCAGTGAGTGAGGAGCAGCCCTGGCCCGGCACTCCGGCTCCGCCACCAGGTCCTGGGGATCTGATGTCAAGGGGCCCGACGGCTGTGAGAGGTATGTACCCTGGTGGACGGCACGTTGTAAAGAATCTGACCTCTGGAATTTGAACTGAGCTGCGCGGGCTGTCAGCGGAACCAGCTGGTGGCTTCCCGTATAATGACCGAGTCAAAGCCGACATGTACACACACACACGCAGGGAAGCGATGGTCGGAGGAAATCGTTTTACACGTCGTCTTTCCCCCTATTCCAGGACATCTTAATGTGCCGCTCTGAGCCTCCCTCCAGAAAAGAAATGCAAAATAATCGCATAGGTTTTTGTTCTGGGGAGATGATTTTTGTTCTTCATTCGATTCTCAAAGAGGTTGGTGGTGCTTCCCCTAAATTTAAAAATAATAACACCAGCAATCTCACGTCTAGGAATACATATGACTAAGGTGTAAGGGAGAGTTAAAGAGCCTTCACAGAGACGTTTCCGGAAGCACCATTTGTGGTTGCCACACGACGAGATGTGCAGGGCTCTTCAAGGGGGTGAACCGAGAAAAGCCAAGTTCAGCACAGCACGTGAGCTGTGTCAACATCTGTGGGGGGACGAGGCATTGCTCAGCGGGGGCTTCCACCTGGCAACCATCTCTGGGAATCAGCCAGCCACTGGCTGCAATGATTGTCTCAGAGCGGGCAAACACGGGGTCAGAGGTCAGGAGTGAGTGGAGACTTCCTTTCACCTGAGTTTGTACCATTTGAACTTGTGTGGCTTAAAAATAGCAAGCAAGACAACAATGCCACAGGGCAACCTACCAACCTGATGTTCCACAGAACCTGAGCTGAGAGAGGCGTGTGAAGGACGGGACGGAGGCTGAACAAGGGCCAGCTAATTTGGGTGGGCAGCTGCTGTGCCTCTAAATTAAGTAGGTGGCCAAGGCCAGGGCCTGACTCACAACTGGCCCACAGTGGTCGTGGGAGTTTGGCGGAGTGGCGTCCTCCTTTACGGTGTTTAATAGTCTGCCGCAAGCAAGCTTGTATCTTTGCCATAATCACAGCGTCCAAGGCTTTCATGGATGGAGCTCAAAGCTTTGTGTGCAAACCCCCGTTAACCTCCTCTGAGCCCTTCAAGGCTGGGGGGCTGTGGCCTCCGTTAGGAGGGACAGGATGGAGGGGGCTGCATAGTGACTCATGAAGGCTGACAGAGGTGACTTTGCCCCTCCGCACTCAAGAGGGAAGTCCCCCAGGAGGTCATCCATGTGGCAGAACAGCCTGGGGTTGCCCAGGGGCCAGCTCCTGGCAGCTGCCAACCTGTTAGGCAGGCTGGGCTGGGGTGAGTTGAGCTGTGGGCCGCATTCCTCCACCATGAAGTGCCCATCCATCCTTCACACTTTGGGTTCATGTCACATGGTGGCTGGGTAGGTTTCAGACGCAGGTTAACTATTTGCCTGAGGCCCAGTGAGAAACTGGTCAAGAGGCTGGGTGGGGCCGGCCTCACCATCGGTTTATTCCACTCGGGGGCCTCAGTGGTGACCCAGGCAAAGGGCCACGGGGCCACTTGGAAATTCTGTTCTCTGAGATGAACACCTATTTTGTCAGTAAGTCGTTGGCCCGGCTCTTTGGTGGGACAAGATGTCCAACCTGCATTCTGTTCACTCATGGTAACCCTGCCCCGGGCTTGGAGACACAGCCTCTGGGGACCCCCGCAACAGGGAGACTCACTGGCCCGCAGAGGCTTACTGTGCACCCCACAATGTTCATCCACCAGGTTCGCCTTGAAATGAATGTTGAAACAATACAACTATCTCATCTACAGACCATACGGGATTTTATCAATTGTCCCAATGATACCCTTTGTGGCAAAAGGAAGTGCCAGGTCAGGTGTGGCTTTCGGTTGTCACGTCTCTTTAGCTTCCTTGCATCTACAACAGCTCTTTGTTTTTCTTTGTATTTCACAATGCTCACTTTTTTGAAGAGGACAGGCCAGTCATGCTGTGGACTGAAGGACCCTCCTGCAGTTATTATGTGTGGCACATAACTGGCTTCTAATGAGTGTTACCGTGTATTGAGCGCCTACTGTGTACCAGGCTCTTCACATACATTATCTCATTCTTCTCTTCAACAGCTCTTTGAAGGGCAAGTGATACGATTATCCCCATTTTGCAAAGGAGGAAACAGGTTCAGGGAGGTTAAGGGGTTTGTCTGAGGTCATTCAGCCGGTGAGCCATGGGCGGAGTCCGTGCTCCTAACCACGGGGCCACTGCGTCCTGGGGAATCTTCTAGGTGTTCTAGTTGCAGGTGTTACTTCTTTTAACTTCAGAATCCTGAGGTCAGGAGAATGTTGTCCAGGTCCCCAGGCATTCCCTACCCAGATTTGTCCCCGGGCGCCTATAGTGATAAGACTATTGACCCTTGTACTTTCCCCAGGTCTTCAAGAAACAAGGTGACAATTATCCTTCAGAGTCTTGGAGAGATTTCAAGCAAATGGGCGCAAAGGATGAAAGTTCACTTTGAGTCTAAAAATCCACCTTTCCTTGTGATCTGAGCCCCTGTCATGGGGCGGAGCAGGACACAAACCAAGGAACCCTCTCTGGTCTGGTCCCTATGTTTAGGGCTGTAGATGAAGCAGCAGGCGGTCACCTGGCTCCTGTTCCTGCCTCCTGCCTGTGCCCAGAGCTGCAGCCTGAAGCAGAGCATCTTCTTATGGGGTCTGACCACCTTCCTCCAGGAAGTCCTCCTGGCTTGAGGCCCTACTTTCTTTACCCCATCTTCATCCCTGCCTGTGCCTCCTTCAGAACATCCCCCTCACCTCCTACACAGAATAGGTATTTGAGACCTATGAATGAATGAACCAACGAATGAATGGGCATAGGATGCCTTGAGTCCCACCTTTCACTTGTCACCCTGACAGTAACTTTAAGCTCTTACCAGCTTCTCCATCACCTCATGTGCCCACTAGTTGGCCAGAAGGTCTCATCTGTACTGCTCTCAAAACAAACAAACAAAAAATCCACCTCCTTTCTGTCCGTTTCTGCCCTGCTTTTGGCCAGGCGGCCCCTCGTGGCTTACACACTCATCCGCTCTCTTCCCCCGGGATTTCCCTGGCGGCTGCCACTCGGACCCTGCTCTGGGGGTGCTTCTCATCATCTCTCAGCTGCCGGCCCAGTCTTCTCCCAGCCTTTCTCTGGGCGATCTGTTTCTGACTCTGTATTTCTGTCAGACTCACTCATCTACTCACCAACACAGGGCCGCTGAGCTCTGCGAGGCACTGTGCTAGGTGCTGGGTCAGCAGGGAACCAGGCAAAGTCCTTGCCTTCGTGGGAGAAAGTTGGTTAAGGAGCGAACAATGTGTAAACAGGGCAACTTCAGGTGCAGTGAGTGCTACAAAGGAAAGAAAACAGGGGGATTAGATAGAGAGTAACCAGGGTCACCAATGCCAGGGAAGGCCACTCTGAGGAGGGGACAGCAAAGTGAGATTCTAAAGAGGAGGAGCCAGCAGGAACAGAGTTTGAGGAATGACATTCTAGGCAGAGGGAACAGCAAGCGCAAAAATATGTTTGGGGAACGAGAGGGCAGCCAGTGTGGCTGGGGCTGACCTGAGCCGAGCGGAGGGAGGTCATGGGCCAGCCCTGACAGGCCTTGCTGACCACAACAGGGAGTCTGGGTTTTGTTGTGAGCTCCGTGGGAAGTCACAGAGGCATTTAAAGTTGGAAGGTGATGTGACCTCCTTTGCAGGATATAGGCTCTCTAACAGTGGATCAGTCAGGAGGTCCCCAAGGTCCCCACCCTCCTGCCAGGGCCAAGTTGTGCCCTCCCCCTTTCCCTGCACGGCTCCAGAGGGCCCCTGGCTGGCCTTGATGCCCTGGTCCCCAGTCCTGTCCCCTCTTTCTCACATCCTCCTTCAGCCCACCCTGTCCCCGCGTGCTCTGCAGTGCTCCCACCACAACTGCCTCTCTTGAAGCCTCCAGCCCGCCCTGAAGGCCCTTTCTACAGAGACCAAGATGGGGGCTCTGGACTTGAGAAGACCTGGCACCAAGTCTTGGCTTAGTCATTCATTAACTTGATCTTGAATGAGCCTCAGTTTCCTCTTCTTGACAATGTAGGAGTACCAATCAGACCTACGTCGTGGGTTGCTTAAGGATCAACAGAAAGTGCTGGCCTGTGCCTGGAGCCATGCCTGGCACAAGGCCAGCAGTGGGCTGTCCGCGTCTCACCCCTTCTTGGCCCAGAGCAATGGAGGAACGGTGCCCACCGCATCCCTTGCGCTGCCCAGGTTTCCGTGACTCAGCCGTGAGCCACGTGGATTCTTGACCTGGATTTTCTCTGCTTCTAACTGCCCAAACAGCTGGCCTTGCTCCTGGCGGGGAAGTCAGGGACAAGGGGCTGAAACCTGAGGAGGTGAATTTAAGCCGCAGATTTACAATAGCTTTTATGAGCTTGGCAGGTGTAGCTGAAGTGGGTGTTATCAGTAAACACAGCAAGGCCATTGAGCACGCTGGGTGAATTGCCCCCACTGGCTTGGCAAAGGCTTGGAATGTGCCTTTCAGACCCCCATTTGGAGCCTATGTAGTGGAGTGTACTGAACCTGGGGTCAGAAGACTGGCCACTCTTCAGCTGTGTGACCTTGGCCAAGTTAATTAACAGCCTGCTTCCTTTGTAAACCACACACCAGGCCCCTCAGTGCTGTGGTGGCAGGAAGAAAATACGACCATGACCAGCCACTTTGCAAATGTTGAAGCGTTAGGCCCCTGTGAGGGGATGGTGATGAGGATGATGTCTGGTACAACATAGCATGGATTCTAGAATTAGAGAAACCAGGTTCTAGTCCCAACTCTGTGACCTCAGGCAAATTACTTAACCTCTCTGAGCCTCAGTTTGGTTATCTGTCGGGGGGAGGGGTAAGAGCAGTCTCAGTGATATTGGGAGGATCATATGTGTTATACTGGGTTAAATTGTGCCTCCCACACATTCATGTCTATTTGGATCCTGTGAATATGATTTTATTTGGAAATAAGAGTTTGCAGACATAATCAAATTAAAATGAAATCATACTAGATTAGAATGAGCCCTAACCCAGTATGACTGTTGTCCTTAGAAGAAGAGGGAAATTTGGACAGAGACACAGACACACAGAAAAGAGAATGCCACGTGGAGAAGGAGACAGAGATGGAAGCAATCCATCTACAAGCCACAGAACATCAAGGATTGCCAGAGGCCACCAGAAGCTGGAAGGGGCTTCCCTAGAGCCCCCAGAGGGAGCGCGGCCCTGCCGCCACCTTGAACTCAGAACCCTGGCTCCAGACCTGTAAGGGAATATATTTTTGTTGTCTAAGCCACCCAGTTTGTTACAGCAGATGCCGGAACCTGCCATGTGTGATAACCCAGAAAAAGTGTCCAGCACGGTATCTGGTAGGTAGTAAGCACAGTACTATTACCATCGTTTTTACATAGTCATATACTCCTTAACGATGGGGATATGTCCTGAGCAATTCATCATCAGGTGATTTTTGTCTTTGTGCGAACATCAGAGAGGCACTTACACAAATCTGGATGGTACAGCTAGGTTGTATGGTAGAGCTTACGGATCCTAGGCTACCAGCCTGTGGAGCATGTTACTGTACTGACGACTCTAGGCAACTGTAGCAAAACAGCAGTGCGTGTGTATCTAAACATAGCAAAGGGGCAGTACAAACACGGCATAAAAGATTAAAAAATGGCACACCTGTGTAGGGCACTCACCATGACTGGGGCTTGCGGGACTGGAAGTTGCTCTGGGTGAGTCAGTGAGTGGGGAGTGGACATGAAGACCTGGGACATTACTGTGCTGTAATGAGCTGTGCAATGATGTGACAACAACTATGACGTCACTAGGCATTGGGAATTGTTCAACTCCATTATAATTTTTTTAATTAAATGTATTAAGGTGACATTGGTTAATAATAATAAGTTTCAGGTATACATCTTTATAACACGATATCTGGATACAGTATTGTGTGCGTGCCTCCCAAAGTATTGTCTCCTGCTGTTGCCATGTATTTGACCCCCTTTACCCTCTCCATCCCCCCACCCCCCACTTTCCCCTGGAGTAACTTTATGGGACCATGGTCATATGTATGGTCTATTGGTAGCTGAAACACGGCTACTTGACATATGACTATAATTATTCTTAGTAATGGTTTCAAGGTAGGTTGTCATGGCTACAGATGTGGTTGGGAGAGAGCCCATGCGATCTCTCTGCCTCAAGCCTTACTGGGGATGAGGAAGGCGTGGCTGCCCATGCCTTGCAGGGTGGGGCGGCTGCCCCTGGCGGTGGTGGCTGGCCCCCGTGAATCTGGGGGACTGCAACTTGGGGCATAGGTCTCCATGAGCCCCTGTTGGGCGAGGGCTGATGCCTGCACCAAATCTGTAACCTCCTGGGAGCTGCCTGGCGTGGCCCAAGCCCAGGCCTGGTTTCTGGATTCCATCTCAGCAGATGCCTCATAAACCTGTCCGGCAGCACATTCCTCCGACACCGGAGCAGCTGGCTGTCACCCCACAGCTGCTGTGGTTTTGTAACATGCAGATGAGGGATGTCAGCTGCAACTCTTCTGATAGTCCTGAGCCCGGAGTTCCCCCCCCACCCTCCGTGCAGGCAGAACCCTCGCCTTCTGCCCAGCTTCCTTTGGAGACCAGGGCGGGGCTTCTGGGGCCTTCCTCAGCAGGAAGGGAGGGGGACAGAGGCCTCCAGGGTCCTCAGACACTTGAATGGGTCTGAGCCCACTTCCCGCCTTCCTCTGGGGCCTGTCCCAGCTTCCGGGCTGGGGTGAGGAGTGTCATGGTGCGGGTTTCAGGTAAGAGGGAGGGTGTGTGGAGAGAGGCAGCCTCGGAGTAGCCGGTTCTGGCATGTTCCTTGGACTGGCCACTTGTGAATGAGGGTGTTTTGGGGACTGACCACTGGTAAATGGGGATGTTTGGGGGACCTGAGGAGCTGTCAGAAGTGGAGGGCCCCCTCTCTCCCCTGTGCTCAGTAGCACCAGGTACATTGACCATGAGGAGCAGGAAAGAGGGCTTGACCCTCCCCTCCCCTGTTCTGTCCACTCATTTATATCAGCGCTGAGAAGGCCTCAGGGGGAAAAGGGACAGGACTCCTGAATAAAGTTCCGGGTTGTAAAAGCCTGTCTGCTGGGCAGGGCGGCCCAGCTGAGTCCATCATAGGAATGGAAGCTGGGTCCCCCAGGCTGCAGCGGGTTAACACAGAGACGTGGGCATTCCGTACCTGTGGCCTCGAGCTGCAAAGCCAGCCCTGAAGCTATGCTATTACAAACGTGCACACATTCTGTCCCTGGTCAGCCATCTCGGCCCGCAGGGCCTCGGTCACCATTTACCAGGAGGCCCGGTTGCCATGGGGCTCTGAGCATTGCAGGGCTGGTTTGGGCAGAGTCTGCTTCCATGGGCGAAGACAGGGCTGATGGAAAAAGAGAAAGCAGGCCGCCCCAGGTCCCCAGCCTCAACTGCTGGCGTCAGGCTCCAAAGATGGTATCATCCCATCCAGGACGGGGCTAGGCCTGAGCGTTCTGGACCACGTGCAAGGCTGTTTCTGGGACTCGTTTCCGACCCAAGTCCCCTCCCAGTTGAATTTAACAAACAGGATCTGAGTATCTGCTGCATGCTAGGCTTTGCAGTGGAAAAAAGAACAGTAATGATAGTAATGATAATAGTCCTAACAACAACGATGGTTTCTCCATCTGTCACATGAGATAATAATAATATTACCCACCTCGTAGGATGCTCTGAGGATAAAATGAGATCTTGTAGATAAAGAACTTAGCATAGAGTTCCTGACACATAGTAAGGGTTTAATAAATATTACCAAGAATAATAACTGTTATTATTGAGGCTGCCATTTATGAGGACACGGAGGTTCAGAGAGGTTCAGCGCCTTACCTGCAGGCAGATGACAAAGAGCCTCCAATGCATGCTGCGGATTGACACGGGGTGACAAGGACCTCACCGACTGTTCCCTTGAGAGGGTCTGGCGCAGTGGTTTCAGACCTGGACTCTAGCGCCTGCCTGGGTCGAGTCCACAGAGCAGGGCCAACAGCTGCACGTGCACCGCTCAGCGCAGGGAAGAAGGCAGGGGTCCTCAGCCCAGAGTCGGCCTGTTTGCCAGGCATTGTGTGGCTTTTAGGCCGGAAAGCCTTTTGGCTCTGTCTTTGGACTGTGATTCCCTAGCTGCTTGAAGTGTCCCAAGTCCCCAGGTCTCTTCCCTCCAGAGAAGTTCACTGCAAAGGCTGTGGGGACATCACCCGGCCCAGGTGAGTGGTGCCCAGCTTCCAGGAGTTGCTGGGCTCAAGCAGAATGCCAGGTTGGAAGGCTTCAGAGCAGAGTGAAGTCGTTTTATTTTTTAATTATTTTTATTTATTTATTCATTTTAGAGGAGAGAGAGAGAGAGAGATTGAGAGAGAGAGAGAGAGAAGGGGGGAGGAGCAGGAAGCTTCAACTCCCATATGTGCCTTGACCGGGCAAGCCCAGGGTTTTGAACCGGCAACCTCAGCATTCCAGGTCAACGCTTTATCCACTGCGCCACCACAGGTCAGGCCCAGTGAAGTCTTAGCTATTGACAGGCATGTGGGTTTGACCCCAGGGCTGGGAATCTCAGGAGGCAGTCATAGTCTCCGAAATGCAGCTTCGTTTGTTCCCTTAAGGATGGGCCATCTGCCCCAAGAGGCAGTCATACTCTGCACCCCCCCCCCACCCAACACCGATCTCTCCTCCTGTGCTGGCGTTCTTTTGGGCAGCAATGTAAATAGTGAAGCCTGAGGCCAGGGTATGAAGCTGAAGTGACCCCTCCCTCGGACCGTGCCCTCAGCAAGCACAATCTCAGAATTGCAGTCATCCTTTCTAATTAGCTTTCCTGCTGGAAAGGCCACCAGCCCACCCTCATTTACCCAGGGAGGGACAGGAGACCCAGCGAGGGGAAGAAGTCTGCCCAAGGCCTGGCAGTGGATGGAACACAGCTATTGTCCCCGAGTACCCACTTTTTTCCAGCACTCCAAACTGGCTTCCCACGGCTGCCTCCTACTCACTCATGGGCCCCCCCTAGCCATTCTTATAGCATAGAGCCTCAGTTTCTCCACCTGTACAATGGGAATGATATTATCTACTGCACATGTCATGAGGATTAAATGATATCGAAGACAATCCTGGCCTGACTTGTGGTGGCACAGTGGGATAAAGCTTCGACCTGGAACACTGAGGTCGCCGGTTCGAAACCTTGGGCTTGCATGGTCAAGGCACATATGGGAGTTGATGCTTCCTGCTCCTCCCCTCTTCTCTCTCTATCTCTCTCTCTCTCACTCCTCTCTCTCTAAAAATCAATAAATAAAATATTAAAAAAAAAAAAAAAAAAAAAAGACAATCCTGTATGTAAAGAGCTTAGCCCAGTGCTTCAGGACATACCGGTCCTTCAGCAGACCCACGCTAAATTGAACTGAAGTCCTACCCTGCAGGTATTCCAGGCCCTGCATACGCCAGTGGTTTGGGATGGGTGGCGGTTCCCCTGCCTCCCCACCGAAAATGATGAGTGGAAACTGCTGAAACTACCAGCTCCTAGTAACGTCTTCCTCACCACCTGGAAGCTGGTGATGTCGACAGGGCGGGCGGAAGGTTGAGACTTGTCGTGATGACTAAGAACCCAAAGCTGTGGGAGTCTGGTTCATCAACAGTGTCAAAAATTCCCGCCACTGTTTGCAAACAAGGGCCATCCCCGGAGGAAGAGGACCAGAGCTGGGGGAGAGGCCCTGGGGCCGCCGCAGAACCAGGCCGAACGATGCTGGCAGTGCCAAGAGGCTGGCGGGGTGCTCGGGTACACACAGCTTCCCTTACCTGGCCGCTGCCTCTTCACATCCCTGCCTGCACGGCCAGGATCCGCGAGCTGGCTGCGGATGCCAAAGCCTCTTGAAGGCACCTCTTTATCGCAAGAAGCCAGGAGGAAGTGTCAGGCGGTGTCAGAGCACGGATAACAGTCATGCGGATGGCCCCTCGTACAGAACCTTCCAGGGTGGAGGGACGTCCCAGAACCCACCTGGGAAGGTGACTGGGGCAGAAACACAGACAGGGAGGGGTGCTCTGACTCAGTGCTCAAGCCTGCCCAGCCCAGCAGACAGAAACACAGCAGAGGGACCTGACACTCCCCTCTCCTGACAGCCAGGTCTCAGACATCTTTCTATACGCCTCACGCCTCACAGGGGAGCCAGCCGGCGAGAACTTCAGATCCAAGAGAAAAACTGTAAATTAGCGAGGAAAATAGTCCTCTGCGAACAGGCTGCCAGTCACGGTGCGAAGTGTACATTTGGTACAGCCCTCCTGCTGGCAAGCTGGCAACGTGTTGAGAACGTGTTAAAAAAAAAAAAAAGAAAAAAATGCTCAGACTCTTTATTCAGAAAGTTTTATGAAATTAACAACCCTAGTCTCATCCCCACCTCCTTGTCCAGAGAGTTGAACGTCTGGGCGGGCGGTGGAGAGAGAGGCGAGGTGATGTCAACAGCAATTTTATTTATAAAAGTGAAGAGTGGTGGCTGCTCACGTATCTGACCCCATGGAATGGCCAGTTTGGTCGCGAGGCAGAGCTGTTCAGCAGAATATTATGCAACCATTTAAAATAATGTTTTTCCAGGCCTTTAGACCAGTGGTCCCCAACCCCCGGGGGCCGCAGACCGGTACCGGTCCGTGGGCCATTTGGTACCGGTCCACAGAGAAAGAATAAATAACTTACATTATTTCCATTTTATTTATATTTATATTTAAGTCTGAATGATGTTTTATTTTTAAAAAATGACCAGATTCCCTCTGTTACATCTGTCTAAGATTCTCTCTTGACACTTGTCTCGGTCACGTGATACATTTATCCATCCCACCCTAAAGGCCGGTCCGTGAAAATATTTTCTGACATTAAACCGGTCCGTGGCCCAAAAAAAGGTTGGGGACCACTGCTTTATACGGAGCTCTGGGTGTGTCCCCAGACATTGGGATCTCACCTCAGAATGGGACCGGGGTCTCATCCTCAGTCTGCGACCTGAAGTTCAGAAAAAAAGTAGGCCATAGTAGAAAAAAAATCACTTGGAAAATGGTTATCGTATGAATTTAAGTGAGAAAAGGCAGAAAGGAGAATTGCACGAGCACTGCCACTATAATTAGCTGGTGTCTCTGGAACCCCAGCTGTGTGCCAGATGCTGGGCCACAGGTCTTATGTGCTTACTCTGCTGTGGTTACTAGTCCCTAAATGGGTCAGGTGCTGGTACTACGCCCATGGTCACAGGAGGAAACTGAGGCATGGAGGAAGTGAATGAGCCAGGTTTCAACCCCAGGACGACCTGACACCCCTAAACCCAGTTTTAACCATCACACCTATGCGGTCTCTCCTTAACACAGATGTGATATTTGTTCAAAGTCAAGCACCAAAGAGAAAATCAATGCTGTATATTAAGGGTGGTGGGACTGGGGGCTTTTTCCTCTCTTGGTTTCCACTCTATTTGTACAGGGAAAAAAAAAAAAAAAAGAACAACACCTAGAATTTGCAGCAGATGGAGAGAAATGAATGGGGAAGTTGAAAAAAAAGTGGGAATGAGTTAATAATGTATGCCTTGGTTCAGAGCAGGGAAGAAGGACGATTTAGGAGCCAGAAGTGAAGCGGGGAGCATTTGGGTGGTGGAGCCCTGCGGCTCCTGGACGGGTCTTCGAAGAGCAGACACAGGAAAGGGGGGCAGGGCTCTCCCCACTCCTCTCGTTCTTGCTAAATCTTTTTATCATCAATGCTTAAGTACATATCTTCTCAGTGTTTGCATTCCTCTCATTTTTTAGACTACAGGAAATGATAAAGGGGGGAAAATATCTTTGTTTGCTTTCTACCCTGGAGCGCTAGGAGAGGGTTATCTCTGCCAAATTCTTTCTCAGGTCATAAGAGGTTTTAGGTTCCCTTCATCCGAGAGCCAGGGAGGCACCGTGGAGTCCAATCTCCCTGGCAAATGCAGAAAGCAGTCACTGTCTAGAGGTTTAAAAGCAAGGTGGTTTTATTGTTGGGGGGGGGGGAGGGTTGCCTTGGTTCTCTGCAGAGACCTTTGGAAACGGGAGAACCTTTTCTCCTGTCGACACAGCTTTTTAGAAACTAGGCACCCTTGGGCAGGGCTGGGGAGGGCACAGAAGGAGTGGGAAGGGGAGAGGGGAGAAGGGTATCATTTGTTTGAATATCAATGGAGCACCCAGTGTCTGTAGGAGCCGAGTCTATAGCAGCGGAGAGAGATAGGAGCTTACAGTGCCCCCAAGGGCTGGCCAAGACCCCACCCCTTCCTGTCCATGGAGGAGGAGTGTGGCTTCTGAGAGCGAGCCGGTGCAGCCAAGGGCCAGCCCACCCACTAAGCTCAGAGTTCCATGCCCACATTTTGCAGCTGGGGGGAGGGGGTGTCAAGCTCATGCTCAAAGGTTGGGGTGCAGAGCCCTGCCTGTCCCCTCCACAGATCATCCCCAGCTCTTTCTGCACTGTCCATGATGGACGGTTTTGGGGTTATTGAAAGATGTGGGTTCTAATTGAGTCAGGATTACTTAATATGTGAGTCGTAAGTCCAGAATGTTGTTCTCCGACTTCCAGAAACTGTTTATTACCCAGAATCATGCAAGGAGACATACTTTTCGCAACTGCAGGGTGCGTCTTACTGACTACAGCAGAATAACTGCTTGAAGGATCCATCTCTTACTTCCTTTTTGATAAGAATGATTGTGAATTTACACGGAAAGAAAGTCTGTTTGAATAGGCTTCACATCCCCTGTCCTTCCCTTCTGGCTAATACCTGATCTATTTATTTACTCAGAAAAAAACGTATGTGATACCAGGCACTGGGGTCAAGGAACTGATGGCCATTACAACCCAGTGGGGAGGCGGTGGCAGAAAGGGGAATAGTTGGGTGACTCTGGACCTACGATGGTGAAGGAAGATGACCTTTATACTTGAAAGACTTGAAGGACAAGCAGGAGTCGGTCAGGTAAAGGTGGGGGGAGGCAGGTAGGAGCAAGGGTAAAGATGGGAGGACTTCCTGGAGGGGAGAACAGCATTGCCAAGGCCTGATGATGATCGAGTAGCAAGTTGAAGCACTCAAACTGGAAAATGGTGTTCAGCCCTACCTGTGCTTTACTCTGGGTTACTATGAGAATCAAATCGAGCAAAATCCTGCCCTTTACATCGTTCTCAGCAGAATTCTCGTGCTCCTGGCTACCTGGCAAATCCTCCACTTTCCTTGTAGCCAGGGAGGAGTTGACTGACAGTTTCTCCACCAAACCATCAGGGAGGTTTGACACAGAAATGACCCTAAAGTCATTGGTATATAGTTCCCCGTGACATTGTGTATTCTTAAACTAAATTTTTACCACCAGAAAGGGATTCTTTTCACATTTCAAGTCTGAGTTTTGCTAGAATGCTGAAGATGCCTCCTCCTAATGCTTCAAATTTCTTTTTTCCTTCACTGGTGTTTTGGTCTTAATAAATGCTTGCACCTATACACATAGGATAGCACTGTATGTTTGTGCATATGTATTACACACACACACACCAATTGGGTTCATATCTTAGCTCTAACACACACTATTTGTGAACAATCTTTTGGAGACTGCTTCCTTTCCTGAATAATGGGGATATGATGATGCCCACCTCGTCGGGTGTTCATGGTTAACAGGGATCTTGTTTATAAAGAGTTTAGTGCTGTGCCTGGCACGGTGTTAGCTTTGAATAAATGGTAGCTATTATGTGCATAGAGAAAGAAAAAGACTGTCCTAAAATGTTGGCAGTGTTTATCTCTAGTGGGTGGGATTATGGTTACAATGAACATCCATTACTTTTGTAATCCGAGATAAAGAACAAGAAACGTTATTATTAATTTAAAAATCTGGTTTTGGCTTTGGTGGGAGGAACCTGTAGTTAATGTCAGTGTACAAGCCAGCAAGTAAGACAGGGCATCTGGTTTTATACCAGGACTTTAAAGAGAGACTCTACCCCCACCCCCCGATCAAATAATAGACACTACAACAAAGAGAGATAGATACTTGGTCAGGAGTCTAGAGAAATTTTGTCCTCATCCAACCTTGCTGTCCCCTGACTACTGCTGTCTGGAGGGCAGACGGGTGGACCCAGAGAAGGCACCTCTCAAATTCTGACCTTCTCTCCCATTGGGAGGTTATTGGGGGTTCTTATCTGGAAACCTTTAACGCCCCAGGAAACCATCTCAGGAAAGTGACATTTATCTTCTATGGGGCATCTCTGCTAGAAAATAAACACATACTAGCCCACTTCCAGCAGGGAGATTGTAAATGTCCTCGTCTGGCATCAAGAACAGTCGGAGGCCCCAAACCCTGGCTCTGTCTCTGGTTGAGATTCTTGACCACCAGCCCAGTGCCTGGGCAGCAGCAGGGGGCAGAATCTCCCCGGGCTACACAACCTGCCTCAGTCCCCTCTGTGCTTCTCCTGGGCCATCCCGTGCCAAGCAGGAAGGGGCAGAGTGCCCACGCTCCTTATCTGCAGACCATCAGCCTGCACTGGGCTAGCTTCTGAGCTGCTTTCTTTCTCCTCCTTCCGCACCCTGGAGGGGAATCTTGCTGCTGACTCGGGGAGTAAAATGCCGCCTCTGTTTGGGAGACAAAGAACAGAGTGGCTCCTCCCGGTCAGCTGTCTCTCCTTGGCTCCCCTAGACATACATATTATGAAGAGGGCCTTCCGGGGCTACCCTGGGAGCTGCTGCCCTCAGAACCATGTTTTCACTGGGGCTTAAAGGAATATGTTACCTTAAAAAATCCCAAGTAGCTTTCCTGCCCTGGGAGGTATTAACCAGCCTGGGGAGAGGTGAAGACCGTGGGAGTGTGGCTGGGGAGGCAGCATGGCCTCCTGGTGTTCCTACTAGAGCTAGTAAGAACACACGTGTGAAAACGTGTGATCATGAGTGAAAGTGCATGTGTGTGTGCGCTCACTAGTGTGTGAGAGCACCCGTGAGAGCGTGTACTCGGGTTGAAAAGAATGTGTGTACTAGAGTGTGAGGGGCCGTGTGTGTGTGTGTGTGTGTGTAAGTGTACGTGTATACTAAGGAGCGTGGGAAGCGTCTGTAGGGAAAGGTGGGTGCATGTGTAAAGTGTGAACATGTGAAAGTGTATACATGTACTAGCTCGAGTGTGTGTGAAAGCATGTGCTAGAATGTCAAAAACCGTGTACTAGAGTTTGTGAGTGCTTGAAGGACAGCAAGAAAGCATGTAAATGTGCGTGTGTGTACCAACTAGAGCGTGTGCAAGTTTTGCACTAGGGTTTGAAGATGTGTGTATTAGAGTGTAAGTTTAAGTGCAAAAGTATGTCTGTACGAACTAGTTTGGGAGTGTAGTAACTGGAGCATGTGTGGGGGACATGTATACCAGAGTGAGTCTGTGCATGAAGGCAAGACATGAGTGTGCGCTGGTGGGCGAGCACGCACGTGTGCACCCGCGCGTGCGGGGAAGGAGGTGTGTGGTGCGAGGAGGCGGGACACCCAGGGGACGGTCTGGGCGGAGCACGGGTAGTCGCGGAGTGGACTGCCCGCGTGTGAGTGTGAGCGCGCGAGTACGAGTGTGCGGAAGCGCGCGCGCGCGCACACAGCCACCCCCTCCCCGGCCGGGTGGCAGCTGGTTGCCATGGAAACGCGCCGCGGCCCGAGTTAATCATTTCCTGTGGAAAGTGTGCGGGAGGGGCGGAGCGGGGCGGGCCGAAGAGGCAGCGGCGTGGAGCTGCCTCCCGCCGGCTGGCCGGGCCGGGCCGAGCCCCCCGCGCTGCGGCGAAGCCGGAATTCTGCCTCCGCCAGGCCGGTGAGTCGGGGCCCGGGGCGGGCTGGGCGCTAGGGTTCCGCCCGGTCCGCTGAGCCGGTCGCCGCGTCCGGGCCCACCCTGCCTGCGGGATCCCCCTGCCCGGCCCCGCTGAGGGGCGCGGGGAGGACCGGGCCCCGGAGACCCAGCCCTGCGCTGTCTTCCCGGCACCGTCCCCCTTCCAGCCAGAGCCGAGGACCTGGTCCAGAGCAGGACGTGGGGCGGCACGTCCCCTAGGATCAGAGCAGCCTCGGGACCCCCGTTTCGATTTCATTGGCCCCGGGAATGCGGACCCTACCGGGGAACCGCGTGTGCGGTCAGCGCCGCCTCTCCTTTGCGGAGGTCCCCGCACCCCAGGGCTCCCTAGAAGGCTGCAGTTCTGGGCCCTCCCACCACGTAGGGTCCCCTGGGCAGTTCGTTTCCCCCTCACAGGGCCAAGGGTGCGGGGCCAGCCCCGAGGTTAGAAATGAAGGCCTGGGCCGCTCCCCTCCTGGGCAATGGGAGATCGGGCTATTGACAGCGGCAGCCTGCGGGGTTCCAGTAGGGAGAGCAAGCCAGAGGCCACCTCCTTCAACCCCAGTTGTGAGTTAGAGCAGAACTCTGGCGCAGTGAAGGGCCTGGCCCTGGAGGTTTTAAAGAGGAAGCTATGTTTAAATACTCAAGTACTCCTTCAATCCCCCAACACATGTGTCTCAGCGTTGTGGGTGGTGGCCACCCCTGGAATTTCACATTCCCTGGCTCACCCCGTTCAGGCTGGGTGAGCACCTCTCCTTGCTCAGGCATATTCCCCATGCCCTTGGTAAAGTAGCCGTCTCCTTGGCCAGGGAGAGTCATTTGCAAGGAATGCAGCTTCAGAATGGAGCTCTGTGTTTTCAGTGACTGGACTTGAGGGACACAGGGTGACGAGTTCAGCTGCCCGTATGGGCACTAAGGGAGCAGAGGTTTTGAACCGTGGGTTGTGGAAAACCCAGGATGGGTGGCTGTGTGTAGGGGCGGTCCTAGTTCTTGTTCAACCTCCCTGACCTTCTGCCCGCTCTCCCCGGGAGACTAAGTCCTTCCCAAGTTGTCAAGTCTGTCCCTCAGTCATTGCAGTATCCCTGGTCTGGGGGCAGGGTGGCCTGAGCTGGGAGAGGCAGTGACTCCTGCAGCTAGCCCCTCTGCATTCAGCCACCTCTAGAGGGAGATCAGTGGAAAATAAAATGTTTGAGTTCTTTGTATATGCCAGTCTTGTTTTGAATACTTGATATATGTAGTGTCTAATCCTTATACCAACTGTAAATGGTAGGGTTCTCCCAATTTTCAGATGAAAATAATGAGGCACAGAGAGGCAAAGTAATTTTCCCAAGGTCATACTTCTATTGAGAGTAAGTGGCAGAGCCAGGTTCTGGACCAGCTTTTGGTCATGGCCACTCTAATATAATCGCCCCATGGACCTACCCCGTGAGGCCTGGGTTGGTAGCAGCCCTAGTCTTGGGCTTATTTGAGCCCTTGATACTTGACCTTCACACCCCCCACTCTGCTAAATTCAGCTGCCTTTTCCTCTTCAGAATCTTGCACACACCCTTCCTCTTTCTTCCTGATATCTTCCTGGCTGCCTCCCTGACTTCCCTTCCAGAAAGCCACAGAATATTGTCTCTTCCTGTCCCTGCCCTTGAGACTTAGCTGATCTCTGTAAAAGTGTTTTCCCTCAACCATGGTATTGACCTTCAGTGCCCTGCTCTGCATGCAGATGGAGCCCTCCCTCCCAATGGTCATCAGAGTTGCTTGTGTGCCCAGCTCTGTGCCAAGCAGCCTGGAGAAGAGGATGTCTGGCTGTTCCCCCGATCCCTTCCACTCCACACTGGCCCTTCTCCAGTTCCTCAGTGAGCATCCTGTATACTTGGATTAGCCTCCGTCCCATCTCCTGGCCCACAATTCTGCTTCCAACCCAGTGAGACTGCGTCTAGGAGCCTCTGCTTGCAACTTGTCTTCCTCAGCCAAGGTCGGCAGAGACTACGAGCCCCTGGTCGGGAGCCTGGCGTTCTTCCAGGTTTTACCTCTGTGAACATTGTTCACCATATCTCTAGGCCCTTGTGCCTTCACTTTTACTTCTTTTGTCTCTTGATGCTTCAATCATTCCTGCCCCTCTGTCGACCCGGCATGTTCCAGTGGCTCCTAAATACCACATCCTCTTTACCTCTTGGTTCAGCCTCTCCTTCCCACCTAGCCAAACTTCCCCAAAGAGAAGGAGGTGGTGGCTTCCTGTAGCCCCTGCCCACTCCTTGGTCTTCCCTCTACCTTGCTCCATGGACATTTTCTCTTAGGGACCCCCCAGGGGCTCCTTCCGGGTTGACCTCGCTGGGGCTGAGGAGAGATCTGTGGATGATTCATCGGAAAGTAACCATCCTCTCCTTCCCACTCACTGGTCACCTGTGAGCGCTCTGCACCTGCCTGGTGCTCCTGCCACCTTCCTTCTCCAGCTGTCCTTCTCACCCAGAGTGAACTCTGTCCTCCCTGGTTGCCTCTCATCTTGCACAACCTTTGGTGATTGCATCCTCCCCTGTGGCACAGTGGCCTCCCAGCTCTGAGCCTCCGAGGCCAGCCCTGCTCTCTCTCAGGCTTCAGCCTGAGCCTTTGCATGCATTTTTTTTTCCAGAGAATTCAACCAAGAAGCCATCACTGGCTATTTGGTGTGGATGTAGCTGTAGCTCCAGGCTGGGTGCTGTTGGGCTGCAAAGATTAACATGCTGTGAGCTCTGCCCTGGGGAGCCATAGAGGGTCCGGAGAGATGGACATTCATCAGATAGATATCTTGACTGCCTGGTAGAAAGCAGTCAATGTAGTGATAGTCATGGAAAGTGGTCTTCAACCCAAGCAGAACCATTAGAAAGGCTTGGGTACCTCCAACTCCATTTTAAAACCATAAGCAAACCCCCACATTGCCTCTTGAGCTGACTGGCTTCTTCTGTAAATGGCATCACTGTTTGTCCTAGTCTGGGACTTAGGTTGGTCACCTGACATGCTCGCTAGGCCTAGAGTCTAGGCTGTTTAGCACACAATAGGTGGTCAGTAAAAACCTGTGCAGTGAATGCAGGAAGTCTGTTCTGTTCATTTGCTCATTTATAAGGGACCTGTGGAGATTTCCATCCAGACCAGTGCTCCCCACCCATCCCAATTGTCCCACAGCTCCTGGGGCCTCCCTGCAGCCTGTGGTGGCTGTGAAGGTTTGCTGAGTGTTTACCTCCCTCCCCACAGGGAGTTTTGAGGCCATGTCTCTCCTCATCAAAGGCTTCTGGCAGGTGCTTGGCACACAGCAGGCATTCAATAACTAATTATTAAATGAAGAATGAGTGACTCTCTGTATCTCAGCTCCTAGCCAGTTGCCTGCCACGTTGTAGGCAAAGAGTGAAGGCTAGTTTGAATCCATGAATGAGCTGACTTTAACAGAACTTGATACGTAAACCTAACTTGTCACTGGCAGTGGTCAGCGTCCCTTCTGATTAGATTTACAGAGTTGCCATTGACTCAGGCATGCTTCCTCCATGTGGGGCTGTGTGACCTGGCGTGTCTTCAAACTGCCAGGCTCCGAGTGGGAGGACGGAGATGTGAAATCTCCACATTGTGCGCAGACTCACCTGATGGGCTGCCCTGTTCTGAGCCTCCTTACCCTGACTGGTGACAGGCCCCATTTCTTCCCGTGAGCCCCGGGGTCCTTGGAGGACACGCGAGTTGGCGCAGACCCTCTCGATCCAGGCTGCGGCTAGCGGTCTCAATCCCGTCTCCCTGTGCTCTCTTTCCGTAGGCAGCCGGGCGCCCGGACGAGGTTGCTGAGCCCCGGGCCATGGTCCAGTCTCGCCGGACCTGGAACCTGGGAGCCACGCCCTCGCTGCGCGGCCTGTGGAGAGTGGGCCGGGCCCCAGAGCCCGAGCCGGGGATGGCTCGCCCCGCCCCAGCCAGCCCGGCTGCCCGCCCTTTCCCACACACCGGCCCGGGGAGGTTGAGAACTGGTGAGTCCGCATTTTTAAAATGCTTCTTTATTTCCCTTCCTTCCGCCAGATACGAGAGATGAGAGCGAGGTTTCTCGCAAGTTCCTAGGCTCAGACAGAGCTGTCAGGTAAATTACAGGGTCCGGCCGCCCGCGAGCCTGGCCGGGCGTGGAGTCAGGGCGTCAGTCGCGCTGGGCTGCTGCCCTGAGCTGTCTGCGCACAGGAGTCGCGGGCGCCGAGTTCAACTTGAACGCAGTCCCCAGGGCAGCGGGAGAACGCTGCCAGCCGCCACGCGGCCCCGGCCCAGCCAAGTCCCGGGAGCTCTGCGGTCCGCCCGCCCGTCCTTGGCGGAGCGCTCGGGGTCTCCCTCTGGCCCTCCCTCCGGCCCCTGCCCGCGGCTGGTAAACAAGGTAGGTGAGGTGGCTGCCCCGCTCCCTGCGCGCCGCTGACACTCGATCCTGCCCGGGCTGGCCCGCGGATGGCGGGAGGAGTGGACCGAGGCTGCCTCGGATGGGGACCTGGAGGGATTTGGGTGCTGTGCGCTGGGTTTTAGGTGTCATCCAGGTGGCTTTGGTAGGGGCCCCCGAAAGCAGATGGGCATGAAAGGAGTCCCCGAATCTGGGCCCCCGCTGTCCCCGTGGGGGAGCTGTCAACACCGGCTCTCCTTTCTGGGTCATGTCCCCTGGTGCCTCCAACGTCAAGAAGTGAGCGGCAACCCTGATTCTGGGTTGCGGCCGGACTGTCTGGGTTGTCAGGGCTGGGGAGCAGCCCTTGACCCTCTCTCCCGAGTTAGGCCTGGGCAGGTCTTCCTGGAATGGGCAGGGGAGGGAGGTGTCTTCAGGCACGATGCCTTGGGTTTTTGCTGTCTGTTGCTGTTGACCTACAGGGAAAGGGGTTCAAATCACAGCCTGTCTGAGCTAGCAGGATCCTTCACTGCCATAAGTTCCAAGCCCATCCATGTAAAGAAAGGGAGACTGAGGCCCAGAGAGGGCACCCAGGGAACTCCTCTTTGGTGCCCCCTCTCACATTGTGCCATCAGTGGCAGCCAGAGCAATGTCCTCTGAGGTCTTGCTGTAGGGGACAGTGAGGCTGGGATGACCCTGGGGACCTCCAGGAAAACCTTAGGCTTTGGGGTCAGGTACCCCCAGTTGTCTGGAAGGGACTGATGATGGTCTGTACCCCTACAAGACTGTCCCAAGGATGACAAATGGAATAGGAACAAGTATTGCTTCTCTGATTTAAAAAAAAAAAAAAAAGCAAGAAGCAGAAAACAAAAACATATGCCCTTATAAAACTAAAACAAACAAACACCCCTCCCCAAAAAAAACCCCAAAACCAAAAGCAAAGTATAAAAGAAAATAAAAATCACCTACAGGCATACTTTGGAGATATTGTGGGCTCGGTTCTAGGCCACCACAACAAAGGGAGTATTGCAATAAAACAAGTCATAATCTTTGCTGGTGGAGGGTCCTGCCTTCAATTTGTAAAAAAACACAGTACCCATGGAACACTGTAAGCAAAGCATGATAATACGATGCCACTATAAGCTTGTCACCAAATATTTAATATACTTCTTCCCAATCTTATGTGTGCACATGTGCATGTGTGTATGCATATAGGTCTCTCAAATGAGTGTTATGAGGATTATGTAACTATGTAATCTTGTATCCACTTTTAAAATTTGAGACAAAGGTCCGGTGAAGTCCTGTGTATGAAATGCTGAGCGTAGTGCGTGCCTCTGCATAGGGTCTCAGCCAACTTGGTTGCCCCTCAGCCCCTACCTTTCTGGGTACCTGGAGCTGTGTGAACACTTTGTCCTTATCACAGGACCGAGTTTAGTACCTTATCCCCATTTTATTGACAAGGAAACTGTGGATCAAGGCACTGAGGATCTCATCACGGCCCAGGGTGGTGGCGCTACAGTTTGCCCTGTGGGGCAAGCCCCCTCCCACCCTGCCTGGCCCCACAGGCTGTGGTGGGGGTTGGGGGGGGGTGGGTGGGTGTCGATGTGACAGTCAGCCCTGTCCCCCGTCCATCCGGTGAGGGAGGCAATGTGTCAGAGGCACAGGGATGTGCTTTAGCTGATCCTGACTCTGCTTTTGGAGGCTGCAGGGACCGAGCCACCCAGCATGGGGTTGGTCTTTATGAAGGCAGGGGAGAAATTGCCACCTAGAGGCGGCCTGGATAATAAAGCCAGGGCCCCAGGATGCACCTCCTCTGATGAGTGGCGCAGCCAGGTTGGTGTGGCTTTCTTCTGTCGCTCTCTGTAGAGGGTGCTTGTGAGCATCAAAGCCACCCTGGAGGGAGGGGCGCCCCGCAGGGTCTTGCATGCCCTCCTGGAGAGAATCCTGCAGTGGTTTTGGTAGAAAGGAGCGCAGCCCCCGCCCGGTGCCAGGCTCCCCTCCGCGCAGGGCAGGCGTGTGAGAGCATGTGTGTCCCCTCCTCCCTGCGCCTGGGTTGGCTGGAGCGTGTGCAAGCCAGGCTCCGCTGTGGCCCTGCCCAGTGGTCCATGACCAGCAGTCAGTGCCTCACTTATCTTTTCCGTCCTGGGACAGGGCGTGGAAAAGACACCCCGGCCGGCGGTGATGAGGACTCTGGTGCCCGAAGTGCAGCTCGCCCAGCCCTAGCTCAGTGCCGAGCCCTCAGCACGGACTGCGCAGGCCCCGGGAGTCCCCGCAGGCTCTACCTGAGCGTGCAGGTAAGCACCGGGGGCTTCCAAAGCGTGATGGGTTCAGCCAGGCAGGTGTGACTTGCCCTCTGACCCTCAACAGCTGGGTGCCCCCAGCAAGGGAGAGCTGGGGACCTGCCTTCTGCCTCTTTGCCGACCCCCTCACAGCACATCTGTCTGTGAGTGTAGATGGAGCAGTTTGCTATATTAGGTTATCTCGGGGGAGATCACAGGAGAGGACAGGCTGCTTAGCCACACCCTGGCAGAGGTCTGAAAGTGGGAAATGCGAGGCCTTCTCTGAGAAGCTGGGAGGAAGACAGGCAGGTTTTAGGGGAGCTGTTCAATCCCACTAGGGCTTGTGAGTCCCTGGGGTCATACTTGTATTTCCTTATTTAAAGGGGGCATACAAAGCAGACAGAGGGCTTTGCCAAAACTTGGGTCCTTTTCTCTTGCAGTTATCACCAAGTGACTTTCAAAAAACAAACGTTACATAGATAGGTATGTTTGGTTGTGGAAATAATACAGAATGGTTGCAGTAATAATAGCTGCTATTTATTGAACACTAACATTATGCCAGGCTCTGTCTCACATATTATATATCTCACGTCAGTCCTCATAACAGTCTCAAGACACAGTTACTGTTTTATAAAATAATGGAGGTTTCAGAGAGGTTAAGGAACTTGCTAAAGGTCACACAGCAAGCTGGGATCTGAACCACAAATATGACAAGCTTTATAACATATGGTGTAAAGAATTTGCACAGGGCAGAGATGTAATAATACCTAGAAACTGAATGCTTCCAGTAGTCCTGTATCTTTGAGAAATCCACTATTATGAGTTTAGTGTTTGTCTTTCCCACATAACCATTTAATGATAGTTATACTTTTTTTTTTATTATTGATTTTCACATACTATTCTGTGGCTAGCTCTTTCCTTTGACAGTAAATCTTGGTGATTTTTTTCATGCATGTCAATATCTAGAGAATGACCTCATTCTTTTTTTACTTTATTTCATTTTACCTCATTTTTTTAAACTGTTGCATAATGTCCTACCTCAGGGTTTACCTTGAATTTTCTAGCTGACCCCCCCTGTATGATTTCTGACGGCAGCGAGCGCCTTGAATATTTACACATTCACGCGCCTATAGTGCTGAGGAACTTGAGGCCTGCGTAGGCTCTGCACTTTTTCATGAACGCGCTTGTGAACACACGTTTATGAAGTGCGTGCGCTGTGCCAGGGGCCGTGCTAGCTGCTGACACTCAGCAAAGATGTGACGTAGATCTGACAGTCTGGGGGAGGTGCTGGGGAGTAACCGAACGACCACCAATGTCCGAATGCAAACCGGGCAGGGCACAGGGCTGCAGAGGCGGAGGTGGAGGGCCGGAGTTGTCTGGGTGTGTTGGCAAGGTCCCCGCACCGCAGGAAAGACTGGTGCATGGGAGGGTGCCCCTTGAAGGGACATGCATCCATGGAAGACAGGATGGAGTGTGGGAAATGCACGTGCCCTTTGAGCGTGTCCTCCCTCATGCAGACGAGTGTCCTGTGGTCCCGGGCGGCGTCTGGTCCCAAGTCTTTATCTGAACGTGGGCCCAGAGCTTGATGTGACTTCCGAGATGGTCTCGGGCTTCAAGGTTTCTTTCTGTCCTTCTTATGTGGTTCATCTGAAAATGGAACCCGATGATCCTGTTACCGGTAAGTTCTGTGAGAAAAGCAGGTCTGGTACAAGAACAGTTAAAGAAACTAGAGAACCCTTTCTCTCTCTCTCTCTGATGTGAGCCTTTGGTAGTTAAATCGGAAGGTGGTCAGAAACTGGCTGCCTCGCGCTGGGCGGTGGCTCTGTTCTTGAATTTTGATTATGGGGTGTTATACTGTGGTTGCAGCCGAGGCCTGGGGTCAGCAGATCTGCTGTGCATCTCTGAGGAGTTCCAGCCGGTAACCAGTTTCCACAATCCTGTCCTCCGGGCCTCTCAAAGCTCGGTTATATTCATAGGTGCTTCAAGATCCAGTACGTGGGGCCGAAGTAGGGACCCAGGCACAGGGAGGTGACTGTCGGCTTAGTGACCCTCTCTGCCAGCCTCTCCAACAGCTAAAACCCGAGACTGTCCTTATGGAGTCACAGTAGAAATTCCCAGCCCCCTTGGGGGCCTGTCTGCCCTTCCTGTGGCTTGGCCAACAGACCAGAAATAGTGTAACCTTTGCTCTGGTCGGCCCATGGAAACTTCCAGCTGCCGGCCATTGCCGCCACCGCTGACAGGCCTGCTCGTGATGGTGTGGCAATTGGTCAAAGGGTGGGGACAAAACAGAGTTGGCAGCATTTTCCTAAATACGAGAGGCAGCCTCTCTACCGCCCCCCCCCCCAAGTAGAACGCAGCGTCAAGGGAGGGAGGGAGCGGACTGAGAACTAACCAGCCTGGTGATGTCGTATTTTGCTTCTCTTCAAGTCTCTTCATTGGCTTTTTGGCGACAAAAGTATATAATTTGAAGGCTACAGAAATAACATAATACCACCTGGCGTGGGGCTCTCACTGGGTGGCAGACACTCTGAGTATGTACCTCAGGTGTCACAGTGACTTTTTATACCAGCTCCATGAGGTGGGTGGTCATCCTCTTCTCTATTTTAAAGAACAGGACAAATGAAACTTCAGGGAAGGGAAGCGACTTGTCCGGAGCCGCTAGCTCACAAGAGGCAGGAAGCCAGTCAGGCCCTTTCGACTCTAGACTCGGAGCGTTTTAAAAAACCTAGCATTTGTCTCTTTGGAAAATAGTGGGCACAGAGATACACGAAACATGTCTCGAGTCTCTCTTCCCAGACAACTTCTGTTGATGTTTAAAAACAACAACAACAATAAAAAACACACTGTAAATGTTTATAAAGTTAAAAATGCAAATGCCAGCAAGGTTCAAAATGAAATGTACAGCCCCCCTTCTCTCCTTCCCACATGCTCTCTGTTTCCTTTCATTCTCAAAAACGTTTGAATATTTAAACCAGTGGTTCTCAAACTTTTTAAAGTCGGGGCACATTTAAAATCCTACAAATAATTATAGGCGCACTATATACAAATTTCTGAGACATGTTATAAAAATTAAGTCAAATATTAAAGAAAAAATAAAGTCCAAGCGTGCTTTTATGGTAATTAAACAAAATAAATACGACAAAATTAAATTTATTCTGACATTAAAAAACATTTTTATGTTACATTTTTTGAGTTACACTTTTTAGAATTCATAAAAAAAGAGGGGTTAAAAAATAAACGACAAAAAAGTTATCTTTTTATATATATAGATACATTCTTAGTAAGATTTAGTAAATTCGGCAGGTCCCTGCATGAATGTGTTAAGTTTTTTCATTCTTGTGTTTATGAGAAACATGAACCTGATGTGTCCTAGCAATTTCTTCAATGTTTGCACATATATTTGTTGCGAGACCTTAGTTGTCCATTGATTGCTTTCTCATATGTGCCTTGACCACGGGCGGAACTTCAGCAGACTGAGTAACCCTTGCTTGAGCTAGTGACCTTGGGTCCAAGCTGGTGAGCTTTTGCTCAAACCAGATGAGCCCGCGCTCAAGCTCGCGACCTTGGGGTCTCGAACCTGGGTCCTCTGCATCCTAGTCTGATGCTCTATCCACTACGTCACACCCCCCCCCCCCCGTCAGGCTGTTTGTGCATATATTTGAAAGGCAAACTCTCATTTCCTCGTCAATACATTGAAGAATTCCTCTCTTTTTACTCTTAATTGTGTTGAGTGTAGAAACCCCCCCACCAAACATATCATCTTAACTTTACACCAAACCAGGAGTCCCCAAACTTTTTACACAGGGGGCCAGTTCACTGTCCCTCAGACCGTTGGAGGGCTGGACTATAAAAAAAACTATGAACAAATCCCTATGCACACTGCACATATCTTATTTTAAAATAAAAAAAAACAAAACGGGAACAAATACAATATTTAAAATAAAGAACAAGTAAATTTAAATCAACAAACTGACCAGTATTTCAATGGGAACTATGCTCCTCTCACTGACCACCAATGAAAGAGGTGCCCCTTCCAGAAGTGCGGCGGGGGCCGGAAATATGGCCTCAGGGGGCCGTAGTTTGGGGACCCCTGCACCAAAGGATTGAAGAAACTGCCTCCAGTCTCTCCGGGGAACATGGGGGGTAGTGTAAACAATCCAGCACCACAGCTTAACAGCCCTTTGCAACCTAATCAGGCAAGTGAGGTCGGGGGTTGGGCAGACTGCCAGTTTACAGCCAATTCCCCACACCTCTGTCCCCCAAAAATCTAAACTCCAAAAACCCTCTTGGTTTTTTGGTCCCCAGCAGGCACATGTTCCTCTGGAATACCATAGGGCACACCCCTTGAGAACCACTGGTTTAACCCGTGCATGTTTCTCCCTCTCACCTGACCTCCCCGGAGAGAACCTCTCTTTCTGTTTCCCAATGTTTTCCCCAGGTGGAGTTTATCTCGATTACCCTCAAATGGCGTCTTTCTGTGTGAGCAGCCGGGGGATTTTCTCTGGAGGAAAGGTTTTCTGCCCCCCCTGTGGTCCCTGCCTGCCCTGTGGTTGTTCTACCCAGCCTTCTTTGCCTGGGCTTCTCCTTGACCAGGAGACAGGGTCCCGTGGTCCTTAGATAGTGATGCTGGGTCGAGCTGTGACCTTCCCTTGCTTGTGTGGACCCGTGTGCCCCGTCCTCAGCAGCCCCAGGCTGGTGCCATCTGGAGAGGGGGGGGCAGTTGACGTCACAGGGGGCGTGGCCTTGCGAGGACCGTGTGCCGGTGAGGCTGTGAGGCTGTGAGCCTGGGAGCCTGTCTGTGTTAAGCGGCTGCTGCACTGCGGACTCCTGCCCCGCAGGACCAACTGGACGTTACTGGAGGATTTCTAAGTACTCAAGAACCTAAAAGAGTTCTTGGGTTTTTGCTGGAGGACAGGGCCGGCGGCCGGTGGGGGCCAGGGGAACACACTGCCACTGTCTTGGTGTAGGGTCTGGGCCCATTTTCTTCCGGACCCCAGGCCTCCTTGTCCTCACTGCCCCGCGCAGGGGGGCACGGACCGGCTGGGCGCAGGTCCCTGCCACCTCCAGGAGCGCAGCCCCTGCAGGCCTCTCCCCACGCAGCCCCTTCACGCGAGGATTCTGGTTGTGTCTTGGCAGCAGGTCCTGCAGGACAAGGGGTGCAAGAGCAAGAGTCAGGGGACCCGAGAAGAGAAGCCCCCGAAGCGGCAGGCGCCGGCCCCCGGGCGGGACCGGGACGCCCAGGAAGCCGGTGGCACCATGAATGTAGAGAAAACAGGTAAAGGAGGTCTGCCCGCTGGCCTGGAACAGCCCTGGCTAAGGCGGGCGCAGGAGGGGAGGCTCTTGTGGCATCTGAGCTGTCCCCACACACTGTCCTTCGCACCTGGAGGTGGCCCATCCACATCCTGGACGCCTTGACGTGCAGCTCTGAGACCCCTGCCTGCCGGTCGCTCCTCCTGGGACACCCTCCTCCCAGTGCCTCTGGGGACCCTCTCGGTGGCAAGAGGCTTTGGCGCGCATGGGCTGGAGTTGAATTTCCCTGCTTTTGGTCTTTTCCCCAGTGCCCGTCAAAAGCAGGGCAAAGGTGGCAACCTCAAAGATGCCACCCCCTGCGGAGAGGGGCCTGACTGCATCCCCTTGTACCTGCGGGTCCACCAGGGGCCCAGAGACCCTAGGACAGGGCCTCACTCTGCCGCTTTGAGACCGGGAAAGAGGGGCTGGCGGCTCCGCTCTCCTCCAGCAAGGCTGACTGGTTCTGGAAAGATTCTACGGGGCCCCCTCTGTGGGATTCCCCTGAGGGAAACCTGAGCCCAGGGTAACTGGGAAGGAGCATCCTCCAGGAATCTCAGGCGGAGGGAGGCGAGAGCGTTTTCCTCGCCCTGTCACCAGGGGGTGATTTGTGTCTGAACCTGTCCTGCAGTGGAAGCAGCTAATTCCTCCTCTGAGCCTGCGCAGAGCCACAGCAGCCAGTCGGGCCGGGCCCTCTGCTGCGCTCTGGCAGGTGCTGGGGTCTGGCCGAGGTTGGGCAGACAAGCCTTGGGAAGGGGGGCGCCGTCCAGCCCATCAGGTGGGCTCTCCTATTAGCCGAGAAGATAGAGGCCAGTTCTAGCCAACAGTGAGGACCTGACTTGTCACCGGGGTGGGGCCAGCGTGGGGCCCTGGTCTCCCGGAGCCTGGGTGCCTGCGAGGGGCCGTGCCCAGGCAGGCTCTGTGAGGCACACTCTGTTTTGAGAACTTGCCCTGAAAATGGACCTGTTAAGAGGTCTGCAGCCTCTTCTGTGCAAGGGCCCGTTCACTAGCTTGTCCCTGAGTGCCCCTTGGATCCCCTGCTGTCCCTGAGCTTCTCCAAGGGCCTTTCTCCCCAGCAAGTGCTCTCCAGGCCCCCTCGCAGCGCCCCACCCAGCACACGCGCACTGAACCCCACCGGCACGGGCTCTGAGGGCGTCTCAGACCCTCCTGTGAGATAAGCAGTGTCTCAGACAAGAAGGGCTGTTCCACGTCCTGGTGGCTTACACCCGCCCACACCTGCTAACCCCTCACGGTGTCCTGGCTCCCGTCCCAAGGGTGCCTCTCTGGGCAAGGGCCGTTGTCCCCAGTTCACAAAGGATGACCCTGCGGGGTGGAAGCAGCTCTTGGCCCCGGAGTCCAGTGCATCCCCTCCCACCCGACGGCTGTCTGCAAAGGGCTGAGGGCCGTGCCAGTCACATGCTGCCCCTGGCAGCCCCGTGTGCAGGCCTGGAAGCATCTGTCTGACCTCAGTCTCTCTAGAACAGAGAGCAGGAGCTTGGCCAGCTGTCTGCGACATGCGTGCTGTGTCACGTGCAGGCCCCACGGCCAGGGCCCCTGGCCGGCCAGCGACGGCCCTGCTGCAGCTCTCTAGTCTAGAAGGTCATGAGTGGAAGTTGTCCCAAGGGGTTGGGAGGAAGGGGAAAGCCAGCCTGCGTGTGCTCTGCCCGCTCTCTTTAGAGTGGGAGCCGGGACTTCACTGCCTGCCCCTCCTGGGGGTGGTGCTGAGGGGGACCCAGGCGGGGACCTGCTCTGCGGCTTCTCCGCAGGCTCAGTGAGCAACTTGCTGCTTCCCGTGGGTCAAAGCTGCCAGCGGGGTGTGTGACCTTAGGTGCAGGTGGCTTTGCTCACCCCGGCCCCACTCACAGGGATGTGGTTCCAGAAGCTTTTGTGGGGAAGCCCCAAAGCCCTGGGGCTCTAAGGTCAAGTGTAGGCTCGTGGCCAGCGGTGCTGCTCCTCCACTTCCTTCTCAGACACTTTGTTCCCGGACGCTTCCGTCTGTCTCTGGTGGCTTTGGCCAGGGCCCAGATTGGGGTGCTGGAGGGAAGAGGCAAGTCCCCTGCCCTCTGACCCTCTCCTCCGCCCCTCCCCTTCCCCCCCAGCTCCCTGCTTGCTCCCCGCCAGCAGAGACCACGGCCCTTCTTGGTGCCCCAAGAGCGAGCTCTGACAAGCCTCCTAGGTCACGGGCCTGGATTTTGTGTCTTTGTCCTTCCATCCATCTGTCTCTCTCTTGCTCCTGATGGCAGGAGAGTGGAAGTTTGTGGCAGGAGGAGGACTAAGGAGAGTCCGTCACCCTGGTATTGACACGTCCTCCTGCCTGTTCGGTCCCTGTGCTCAATCCTGCCAAGCGCAGATGTCTGCCCGGCACGGGCCTGTCTGTGTCCCTGTCCACGTGCTGTGTCTGTCTCTGTGTCCTGGTCTCTCTGTTGTTGGCACACGCACACCCTTCCACCTGCTCCCTCTCTCTCTGCGGAGGGCGAGGGGGCAGGCTGGGGAGCCCCCCTTCTCTACTCTGGAGAAGGTTTGGGGTTGAAAGAAATCATGTTCCCCCAAGAATAGTGTTTTCCAAGGAGATAACCCCGACTCCTTCTCAGCTGCTGCCAGAAGGCGTGTCTTTCTCAGCCACGGTGACTTGTAGGCAGGCCGTGAGAGGGCATTGCCCATCAGACCTAGAACCGATGCTTTGAAGGGAGTATTCTGTGAAGGTTGCTCCCCTGAGCCCCAGTCCAGGCAGTCGCGTCCCCCCGAAGCCGCGCACTGCAGTGGCTTCCTCCGAGGCCGGCTGGGGTCCCGCAGCTCACGCACGCGGCTGCTCTCCCAGCTCCTGCTCGGCCCGTCCCCTCTGCCTGCGTTCCCTTCCTGTCCCTGAGAACCTGGGCAGCCCAGCCATGCTGGCCCCTCTCCTCAGCCAGGGTGGGACCTCTGCTGCCCTGCTGATCGGCTGCTACTTTGCTCATAGGTGGGCGGCTCTTTGGCAGCGGGAGGTGCTCGAGCCTGTCGGGGCCGCCAGGTGCGGCCCCCGTGGTGCATAGGATGGTGGAGGCCATGTCCCAGCTGCAGGAGGAGAAAGCCCGGCTGCAGGAGGAGCTGGCAGCCCTCCGGGAGAGGCTGGCCCTCCGAGACAGTGACCAGCAAACCACATCCACCCAGCTGCAGAACCAGGTACCTGGGAGGATGGGACAGGCAGAGGCCACTGCCCACCTGGAGCAGGTCGGAGGTCGTCACCCGGGTCACCTGGAGCCCACCACGCCACCAGCATAATGGACAGGGAGTGTCTCCTCTCCTGGCTCGGGAATGCATGAGAGGGCAAGGTGACAAGAGTCGGAGGCCTGGACCCTCGCAATCGGGTCATCCTCGTGCCCTGTTCCTCATGCTTCCTGGGGGCCGGGACCTACCTCTGCAGAGTGACGGGCAGCACCTATAGACGTGAGAGGAACAGGAAGCTGCAGGGACACTTCCTGCCTCGAGTCCACCCCATCTGCTCGGCAGCCCGGGTGGACAGAAGTCACTGCAGAGGTCACCCCACAGAGAGCTGGCAGGAAAGGAGAGGCCGGCGTGAGTGCAGGGGGGAGAGCGTCCTCACACCTCTGGAGGCCGGGGAGTGGGGGAGCTGAAGGTTTGTGCTGTGCGCATCCTCCTTCCTCTGCTGGCCCGGAGGATACCTGGGGACTCGGCCCTGTGCTGCACGCCCTGTGGGGCCGGTCACTGGTCCTCCTGGGGCGCCCGGCTGCTGTGTTCTCTTCTCCTTCCCCATACGTGGTTCCCCAAGGCCCCTTTCCCGGGGCTCAGCTCCCCACTCCGATTGTCACGTCTGTCTCTCGTGCCTGTGTCTGACCCTCCCCAATTCCCCAGGGTCCCCAACACCGTCTGCCCCTTCCTTCCTGCACCGGATCTGGGCCCAGTCTGTGGAAAGCCCCGCTTCTGGGTGGAGCCAAGTTCTTTCTCTGTGACCACCCAGCATGCAGCCCTTCTCTTGACTGAACATGGCTGAAAACTGTGCGACTTGTTCTCAGTCCCAGAGGGCAGTAGATTCTTTTTATGCGCTTTTAAAAGGCAGCATATTTTCCCCCAACTTACAGGTGGGTCCTGTGCTCGAGAACTCTCTGTCCTGATCGCTGCCGGCCGCTTGCTGTGTTAGGCGGCCCTCCTTGGGGCACCCCTCGTGCCTGTGTTTCCCTCTTCTCTGCTGACCCCATTGTTTAATGCTTCTGGGCCCTTCTGCCCCACAAACGGGGTCCTCAAGGCAGAATGCTACACAGCAGCTGTGTACCGCTGTTGGCTCCTGCGGTGCCCATCTGCCTTTCTCCCTCAGATGTCTGCTGGGTGCCCAGTATGTACAGGCGCCGAGCTGAGCACTGGGGATGCCCAGGGAGACGGGCATGCCCTCGCCTGTGGGGGCTGCAGCCGGGGAAGGACGGACATTGGTTACACGCACCCATGTCAAGTGGGAAGAGTAACAAGGGTTGTACCAGGAGCATTGTCCGGGAGGTCAGGACCTGCTCAGGAGGTTAGGGATGGCTTCCTTGAGAAAGTGACACTGCAAGGCCCTGGCCGGTTGGCTCAGTGGTAGAGCGTCGGCCTGGTGTGCGGGGGACCTGGGTTCAATTCCCGGCCAGGGCACATAGGAGAAGCGCCCATTTGCTTCTCTACCCCCATCCCCTCCTTCCTCTCTGTCTCTCTCTTCCCCTCCCGCAGCCAAGGCTCCATTGGAGCAAGGATGGCCCGGGCGCAAGGGATGGCTCCTTGGCCTCTGCCCCAGGCGCTAGAGTGGCTCTGGTCGCGGCAGAGCGACGCCCCAGAGGGGCAGAGCATCGCCCCCTGGTGGGCAGAGCGTCACCCCTGGTGGGTGTGCCGGGTGGATCCCTGTCGGGCGCATGCGGGAGTCTGTCTGTCTCTCCCCATTTCCAGCTTCAGAAAGAAAAAAAAAAAGAGAGAGAGACAGTGACACTGCAGCTGAGTAGAGGAAAATGTGTTCTGAGTTGGGAGAACAAGTCAGTGCAAAGGGACTGTGGCAGAAGGAGCAAGATGAGTATCCACTGGGGGTTGGTTCTAGGATCCTCCCCTGGGGATACCCAAAGCCTCAGATGTTCAAGTCCCTTCTTTAAAATGGCTTAGTATTTGCAAATAACTTACACACTTCCTCTCCTGATACAAATGCCATGTAAATAGTTGTTACAATGTCTTGTTTAGGAATCAGCTCTCTGGTTATTTTCCCTGATATTTTTAATCTGAGGGTGGTTGACTGTGAGGATGTGGAACCCGAGGATATGGAGGGCCAGCTGTGTAAGGGAGGAACCAGGGCCTGTGTAGGGAGCATGGGACGAGGCACTGCCCGTGGGGCTGGCGTGCGGCCCGCCCTGTAGGACACACATCTGGCCCAAAGCGACAGCTCCCAGCAGTAATTCCTTCCATGATCTTCCCCAGCTTGGACCGTCCAGGTTTCAAAGACGTTGTTTCATTTTCAAGGCACTTTACTGAGATATAATTCACCCCTTTATAGCTGCACAGCTTAATGGTCTCAAATATATTAAGATGGTGATGCAACCGCCACCACTGTCTAATTTCAGAACATTTTCATCACCCTGGAAAGATCTATTAAATTGCTCGCCCTCCCCACAGTGCCTGGCAGCCGCTGGTCTGCCTTCTGTTTTATGGATTTGCCTTTTTTGGGAACATTTCATGTAAATGAAATCATAATAATACGTGGCCTCTTGTGACTTTAAACAAGTGTTTTTTTTAAAAAAAAAAAAAACAAAACAAAACAATTTTTCCCTTAATTAGCAAAATCTACAAGTATTTTAAAAAATAGTTTCCTCCCTTAATTAGCAAAACCCACTTACTCCTTAGAGGGGAAGTTGAAGGTGAAGCGCCCCAGCCTTTTTGGTGTCTTTGAGCCCCTGTACTCCGGGCCCCACCCCTGGCTCCCCTCGCCCTCCCCTCCCCCGCCCTGCTGGAGGGTTTGGAGAGGTCGCAGTGGTGCCAGGTCTCTGCTTGCTTTGGCTTATCCTGGGACATTCGGACTGCCAGCTCTTCTCTGATCGTTCCTCAGCGGAGGGTCCTACCCCGTGGAGCTGTGGCCAGCCATGCTGGCCGGGAGCTGGGTTCAAATCCTGACTTTGGCACTACCCATTAGCTCTGTGACCTTGGGCTGGTTAATCCTCGCTCTGCACCTCTGTTTCCTCATCTGTACAATGGACATAATAACGGGACCCGATGAGACGATCCAGGGTTACTGGTGATGCTGCCGTCACCACCATCGGTACTGGGGAGAGTTTGGGATTTGGACTGACCCGGGGGCAGGGTTCTGGTCCTGGCTTTGCCGCTCGCTGGCTGTGTACCTGCAGGGAGTCACTTCCTGTCTGAGCCTGCATTTCCCGGACTCGAAACTGGGGTTAAGAAGTGTTGTTTCATGGTCACTGGGCAGATCAATCGTGATAGAAAAACGGATGGTAAACTGTAAAGTGCTGCCCCGTGAGGGTCACTCTTACATGCTCCGGGCCCCTGTCAGCCTCACTGTGGTGTGACACACATGGCCCTTCCTGGTCTTCATAATGTCCATCCTCTATGGAGAGCCCCCACGGGCTCCTCTCCACGCGGTTCTCACGCTGGCTTGTTCCCACCTCGCCCAGCCTCTCCTGCACGTGGCTGCGCTCCCAGGTCACTCTTTCTGAAAGGCCGTGTGAAGAGTAAGGTCTGCGGGGGGTCATCCTGGAGGACCTGAGCTATAGTCCTCGGTCCACCACTTAATGGCCAGGTGACCTTGAGCAAGTTGCTTAACCAAGGCTTAATCTCTTGGAACCTCAGTTTTTCTTCTTGTAAAAAGGGGGTGATAATAGAACCTACCTGAGCAGATTGGGGGTTTCAAAGTGTTGGCTTACGAAGCACCCCCTGCCCTGCCAGTGAGGCCGACTCAGTAAACAGGGCTGCCGTTGTCGTCGCTGGAACCCAGGCTTGGGAGGGCGGTGGGGGGCTTCTCAGGCATCCCACTGCTCCGTGTCAGATGGAGACTTGTGTTTATGGGGAGTCACCTTCTCAGACCTTGAGCACCCAGCTGACCCAGGCCACCGAGGCCACTGGTCTTGGTCTGGCCACTGAGGGAGGCTGTGGCTAGTTTGGATGGTCCTCTCTGGACATTAGCCACAACAGCCCCAAGTGACGTCCTGGTGACTCCCAGCTGTCCCCTCTCGTGGATGTCCCTGGAGCTGTGGCCTCATTATACAGATGAGGACGCCGAGGGGCATGGTTCCCTGGAGGGGAGGGTGACGCCTGTAATAGGACCCGGGCACTCTGACCTGGGAGGCCATGTTATCCAAGTGCCCCTCCGTGGCAGAAGGACACGAACATAGAAACTCGGCAGTGGAGGCAGGGCTGACGGACCAGGCCAGGCCCGGGCAGCGGTCGTGTAGTCAGGAGCCAGGTCCCCGGGAGGGGGAGTATGTTGAGGACACGTCCTCCCTGGGGCTGTCCCTCTGGCTTCTGGGCTGTTTCCTTGAGGCCCAAAGGTGCTCAGCCCCCCTCCCACCTCACCAGCTTAGTAACGCCTCGGCCTTGCCCCTGGGAGCGCCCTCTTTCCCCTAGGAGACAGCTGTCCATGGGGGGCCAGCGTGGTGGGAGGTGAACAGCAGGTTGTCTGTGTTGAAAGCAGGCCGCCGAGAAGACAGACCTGCATGGGGCAGCCCCAGCTCCGTGGAGCTGCTTCTGCCAAGAGATGTAACGTCAGGCCCCGGCTCCCTGCTCCCCCAAGCCCTCTCGAAGCAGACCCCTCTGGGCAGGGGGCAAGGGTCCCACTCCTGGGCAGCACAGGTTCCAATTTCTCAGTCTTCCAAAGAAACTGGCCTGCCCGGGGCATGGTCACCGTGCACCACGGAGTGGTTTGCACCTGACAGGCCACCCCTCTGTGTGGAACTGTGTCCCCTGCTGCCGTAGATAAGCCAGGAGGTGACTGAGTGTCGGACATCTGACCAAAGGGGGCTTTTACAGCCCCTCCCTCCACTGGCTACCCCCACTCTCCACTCCCTTGGTAGGCACCTCCCTGTGGGCGCCCCTCCGAGTTCTGGGCAGAGCCCTGGAGCACCCAGGGTTCCGATTGTGATGCAAGAAGGAAGCAGGAGCCTGGCTGCAGGCAGGTGCAGGTGGGCGTCCTGACCCCCCCCCCCCAAGCAAACACTGGAGAACCCACTTTCATTGCATCGGGGTCCAAGTGCCAGACACTGCACTGGGGACAAGTGAGATCAGAGCACACCCAGCCCGTACTGAGGTCACAGCCTGTTTGGGGCACCAGTTCTGTGCAAACGGACCGTCCTGAGGTGATTTCTGGGGGAAGGCGATGGGGTGGGGCACCCCAACCTTTCAAGAGGAGACAGACCTGCCTATTTCAGGCTGAAGGGAGTACATATTCTCTGAAGCTTAAAAATTACTGAAGGCCCTGGCCGGTTGGCTCAGCAGTAGAGCGTCGGCCTGGCGTGCGGGGGACCTGGGTTCGATTCCCGGCCAGGGCACATAGGAGAAGCGCCCATTTGCTTCTCCACCCACCCCCCTCCTTCCTCTCTGTCTCTCTCTTCCCTCCCGCAGCCAAGGCTCCATTGGAGCAAAGATGGCCCGGGCGCTGGGGATGGCTCCTTGGCCTCTGCCCCAGGTGCTAGAGTGGCTCTGGTCGAGGCAGAGCGACGCCCCAGAGGGGCAGAGCATCGCCCCCTGGTGGGCAGAGCGTTGCCCCTGGTGGGCGTGCCGGGTGGATCCCAGTCGGGCACATGCGGGAGTCTGTCTGACTGTCTCTCCCCATTTCCAGCTTCAGAAAAATACAAAAAAAAAAAAAAAAAAAAATTACTGAAAAGCATTAAGAAGTGGTCAAATATATAGTCCAGAAACCTACTTTTTGGTATTGCACAATTTTGTTCTAGGGTTTTTCTTTGCCTACTACGTTGAGGACCCTTTCCTCGTGTCACTGAAAACTGATAAACACAGCTAATAACTACGCAATATTCTATGTGTGCACCTACCAGAATGTACCTGACCCTTCCCCTGGAGTGGGTTGTTCAAGAGATTCCCTATTTTGTGACTAACAGTGAAATTCTGCCTTGTGCAAATTGTCCCTCATGCCCCTCGGGGCCAAGGAACTGAGCACCCCTCCCATCGGGCTCTTAACAGAAGAGGGTATTGGGGACACTGGCTGGGGATGTGCAGAGAATGGTGTGAGCTTCGCTACCCTGGGTAGTCCATGGCCAGGTACGTTGCTATGAGGGCTGTTAGGAATGGAGCTCTCTGGGGCCACCTTGGTCCTGTGCTCACCTGGCTGTGCCCTTAGGTCACCTGCTTTTCCACCAGGAGGACTTGGGCAGCCAGCTTGGGCCTCTCAGCCCCTCTCTGGGTCTGAGTCTTGGTATCCTCGTCCCCAAACAGGAGTGAACAGCGCTGGTGTCGTGGCCTTTGCCTCAGAGGTGGGGTGGAGCCCATGGCCGGCTTCCTCCCGGACCTGCTCAGAGAAACAGAGGCCTGACTTGTGGTTCACCCACCCTGTCCAGCCCCAGAAGACAGTGAGCTCCAGTCTCTGCTGCCCACAGACTGTAGATGGCATCTCAGCCATTAAAGTCAGGGGATTCCCCACACACTCCCCAGAAATCTCAAAGTCTAGCCTCCTTGGAGGGTCGGAAGTTTGGCGACACTGAGCCCGTGTTGCCCTGGCCCCGGTCCTCAGGGGGTACATGGTGGCTGCCTCCTTCAGGTGCATTTTGGGAGTCTAGTCCAGCACTGCCCCTCACCTGCCTTACCTGGCTGGCCCCTGTCGGCAGTGGACTTTGTCACCTGTTGTTTCGAAATAAGAGCCCTGTGTTTCGTGGCCTGCTGTGTAAATAGCACCTCTTAAACCTCCACAGGGAGAGTGGGACTCGCTGATCCTTTTTCAAGGTGTGGGGTGGTCATCACAGAAGGTTCTGCAGAAAAAAATCTCAGACATGCTCATGCTGGTGCCGAAATCTTTGTCTGCATTCTGGATTATTTTCCAAGGAGAGGGTCCTGATGGGGAAGCAGGGTCTGTGGCCTGCGGGGGAGCTGGCCCCTCCCTGTGGCCTCCAGGGAGGGTCCCCATCCTGGGATCCGCTCAGGGGGCTGGTATCCCCACGCAGGGCTCCGGCTGAGCCGGGTCACCCTTGCCTTCTGATGGGGTGCACCCCATCTTCTCTTGCTAATAACCTCACCAGGCCACGCTCTCCTGCAAGGCAGACTGGGAGCTGGGGTGGACACAGGTCTCTCTGTCTCCACAGGCGGTCTCACCAGGAGCCACTCTAAGTAGAAAACTCTAGGGGCCGGGCAAGGACAGACCTAGGTTTCGTAGTGTCTGTAGTTTATACAATTTGGGAGCCCTTTTAAGAAAAAATAATGTACAGGCCCTGGCCGGTTGGCTCAGCGGTAGAGCGTCGGCCTGGCGTGCGGGGGACCTGGGTTCAATTTCCGGCCAGGGCACATAGGAGAAGCGCCCATTTGCTTCTCCACCCCCACCCCCTCCTTCCTCTCTGTCTCTCTCTTCCCCTCCCGCAGCCAAGGCTCCATTGGAGCAAAAGATGGCCCGGGCGCTGGGGATGGCTCCTTGGCCTCTGCCCCAGGCTCTAGAGTGGCTCTGGTCATGGCAGAGCGACGCCCCGGAGGGGCAGAGCATCGCCCCCTGGTGGGCAGAGCGTCGCCCCTGGTGGGCGTGCCGGGTGGATCCCGGTCGGGCGCATGCGGGACTCTGTCTGACTGTCTCTCCCCGTTTCCAGCTTCATAAAAATACAAAAAAAAAAAAAAAAAAAGAAAAAATAATGTACAGTTATACCTATACAAAAATAGGAATAGGCCTTGTCAGGGGCCTGTGCGAGGCAGGAATCCTGAGGGTCAGCCTCCTGCATTCCCCTGGTGAGCTGCCCGTGGTATCAGCCCGGGGTGGCACAGGGGTCACCTCTGCTGCATGTCCCCCCAGGCTGGCTGGGTCCTGCGGTGGGAGAGGGTGCTGAAGGCCGCCAGGACCAGGCCAGGTGTCTCTCACCTGGAGCCCCAGGTGTGGCCTGATGCTCAAACACAGGGAGGGCTGGGGCTGATGCCTGGCTGTGGGCTGGAGGTCCGGAGCAAGGCACACTGTGACCCTGGCTTTGTGCCTTGTGCCGGCAGGTGGAACACCTGAAGGAGAAGCTCATCAGCCAGGCCCAGGAAGTGAGCCGCCTCCGGTCAGAGCTGGTGAGGCCGGTGGCGCGTCCTGCATCCTGCATGGGGCAGAGAAGGGCTGGCGGGCCCTGTGCTGACTGGCCTGACCAGATGGGGGCGGGGGTGACCCCATGTGGCCCAAGAGGGGGCTGTGTCCCGCTTGGGAAATGTTCCTGTAGTCGTTGGGTCCCCAGAGGCCATGTGACCCCCACGGGGAGGGCGGTGAACTCGCCTTTGCCTGACGTGAAACAGGAGTGTGAACTCTGCATAAATATGACTTCTCTTGTTACTTTCACACTCGGGAAAATAGGATGAAAGGATAGGGTGCCGCTAGGAGCAGCTCCGGTCTCATCACCCTTCTCGATTTTTCTCTCCGCTGTCTTCACCTTTATTTCTCTCTCTCTTCTCTCCCTCACTTGCCTTTCTTTCTCTTTTCTCCTTTTCTCTGTCTTTCTCCCACTTCTCCCACCTCTCTCCTGCCCTTGCACTCTCTGCCCCCCCCCCCCCCCGGCTTCCCCTGATGTGCCCCGGCCATACGGCCTGTGGCCCCCGGCAGGGAGGCACGGACTTGGAGAAACACCGGGACCTGCTGATGGTGGAGAACGAGCGCCTGCGGCAGGAGATGCGGCGCTGCGAGGCCGAGCTGCAGGAGCTGCGCGCAAAGCCGCCGGCGCCCTGCGCGGGCTGCGAGCACAGCCAGGTGAGCGCGGGGCCCGGTGGTCCCAGAGCGCCCCCTTCCTGACAGCGACCCCAGCTGCTCGCGGGGGCCCCAGCCTGCTGGTCCGCCGGTCGGTCCGCCTGCCTCACACCTGCGCGGGCCGCGTCTCCTGTCTGCTGTCTGCAGGAGAGCGCCCAGCTCCGGGACAGGCTGTCACAGCTCCAGCTGGAGGCGGCGGAGAACAAAAGCATGCTGTCGGAGCTGAACCTGGAGGTGCAGCAGAAGACCGACCGGCTGGCCGAGGTGGAGCTGCGGCTCAAGGACTGCCTGGCGGAGAAGGCGCAGGAGGAGGAGCGGCTCAGCCGGCGCCTGCGCGACAGCCACGAGACCATCGCCAGCCTCCGGGCCCAGTCACCGCCCATCAAGGTGGGCCTCGGCCGGCCGGCGGCCCTGTGCAGTGCCCGCAGGAACCTGGGCTGTGCCTCAGTGCTCGGCGACGGGGGCCCAGGGCCCGGCTGGCGTGGAGGAGTAGGTGTGGGCGGTTGAAGTTAGCGTCCCAGGTCTGGCCCCTCCCCCATCCTGCTGTCCCGGGCCAGGCACAGGGAGGCATCCCATAAGCCAGGGGTCCCCAAACTACAGCTGGCGGGCCACATGCGGCCCCCTGAGGCCATTTATCCGGCCCCCGCCGCACTTCCAGAAGGGGCACCTCTTTCATTGGTGGTCAGTGAGAGGAGCATAGTTCCCATTGAAATACTGGTCAGTTTCTTGATTTAAATTTACTTGTTTTTTATTTTAAATATTGTATTTGTTCCCGTTTTGTTTTTTTACTTTAAAATAAGATATGTGCAGTGTGCATAGGGATTTGTTCACAGTTTTTTTTATAGTCTGGCCCTCCAACGGTCTGAGGGACAGTGAACTGGCCCCCTGTGTAAAAAGTTTGGGGACCCCTGCCATAAGCAATGCTTGAGGTGCCCACCGCAGGCCAGGCATGGACATAGGGCATCACTGGATCCTGCCCTCATCCTTGCTCCCCTTTTCTGTTCTGTGCCCAGGCTGGGGCCACAGCCAGGCTCACTGTGGGCTCATTAAGATGAGAAGATGCCAGGAGGCCCTTGCAGCATTCTGGAAAGCCAGGACCTTAACGGCATTTCTAGTATTTTTTTTCCAGGGACATCCCATCACCTGGTGGGTGTCCCTGAGGGTCCCCCCTCTGGGCCAGCCATGTCTAAGGGCCCCCGAGTGAGGTCAAGGTGCCCTGCACCTCCCACGCGCTCATCTCTCTCCCGCCTCGCAGTATGTCATCAGAACGGTGGAGGTGGAGTCGTCCAAGACCAAGCAGGCCCTCACTGAGTCCCAGACCCGGAACCAGCACCTGCAGGAGCAGGTGGCCATGCAGAGGCAGGTGCTGAAGGAGATGGAGCAGCAGCTGCAGAGCTCGCACCAGCTGACGGCACAGCTCCGGGCCCAGGTGCGCAGGCCGCGTGGGGGAGAGCGTGGCCGGCGGGGAGCGTGTGAATGCGGCAGAGGCCCCCCTTGGGTACAGCGCAACAGACCCAGGATCTGGTCTGCCCTCCCACTGACCGTGGGACCAAGGACTAGTTTTGTCTGAGTCTCTATTTCCTCATCTAAAAATGATGTGGTCACAGAACCCACCGCACAGTGGGGCTCAGGGTCAGACTCGCAAGGGCTCTTCCCACAGGGCTCAGCACATGTGCTCTCGGAAAGGTGCTCTGGTCAGTATCATAACACACGTTCTTCCTGATTTCCGGTGCACTCATTATGTGCCAGGACCCAGGATGGGCAGGGGCAGCACAGGGAAGTAGCTGCATGGAGCTCAGAGCCCATGGGGGACAGAGAGGGCCACCCCACCCCGCTCCTGTGCGTGTGCTTCCATGTGTGTGTGTATTCGGGTGCGTGCAGGGGTGAGAAGAGGCAGGGCTTCTCTGGCACTCCCGCCCTCCCTCCCGAGCCCCGTGTTTTGAGCTTCCGGCCTTGGCCCCCAGATCGCCATGTACGAGTCGGAGCTGGAGCGAGCCCATGGGCAGATGCTGGAGGAGATGCAGACCCTGGAGGAGGACAAGAACCGGGCCATCGAGGAGGCCTTTGCCAGAGCCCAGGTGGAGATGAAGGCCGTGCACGAGAACCTGGCAGGTGAGCTGGCCCCCTGGGCCCTGGCCTACCCCTAGCTGCGGCCCCTCACCCTATCCTACTTACCCCTCTGTTGTCCCCATAGGTGTCCGGACCAACCTGCTGACGCTGCAGCCTGCGCTGCGGACCCTCACCAACGACTACAATGGGCTCAAGCGACAGGTGCGAGGCTTCCCCCTGCTACTACAAGAGGCCCTCAAGAGTGTCAAGGCCGAGGTGAGTGCAGGCCCTGAGGGTGGGGCGGGGAGGCCCCAGAGCCCTTGGGCAGGGGCAGCATCCACCCAGGGCTCTCTTCCAAAATGCTGACAAAGGCCCCAAATAATAGTCCCCCCCCCCTCCCCCACATGCACTCGGCCACCCTGGACCTTGTTTGAAAAAGTCTGGTTGGGGCAGGTATTTGAGCATTTGTCTTACTCTGACTCTAACCCAAACATATTACTAAAATCCTTACACCTCAAACATCCTACGTCTATTCGTACATCTATTCGGTTTAATTGAATTTTTTCAAGCTGTGCTTGTTCCATATGAGAATAGCCAACGTCTCTTAAGTGCCTCCTACATGCTGAGCCTTTTATAACTGTCAGCTCTTTGGATCTGCTTGGCGGCGCTGCAGGGTAGAGAGACCGATGTATTTTAAGAATAGGAAATGGTTCTTTTTAAAAATATTATGTCAGTAATACGTGGATGTGGTAGCAAGTTCAGACCCTGCTGAAGGGCATCAGATAAAAAGGAAAGGGTTCTCTCTGTCCCCGCCCACCCCAAGGGCGGCCTGTCCCCCAGCACCTCCTTCAGGGCGTTCTGAGTGTGAGAAAGGCGCTGTTGGTTGTCTGTGCCCTCTTACCACAAGGATAGCGTAGGGACAGCTGGTCTGCATCTTGCTTCTTCCCCCTGTGGAATGCAACTTGGAGATCTCTACTGACCAGCTCTTACAGGTCCACAAGTCGGATGGCATTATCCCCATTTGACAGATGAGGAAATGGAGGCTTGACGACACTGAGCCTGTCGCCTCAGGTCCCCAGCTACCCAGGGTAGAGCTGGGGTTTGGGTGCAGCGGAATCTGTAGTCAAGTGCGAGAGCTGCGGGGTGAGGCTGAGTCTGGCCCTTCGCTTATTTAGCAGGGCAACCCTGAACTCCTGGCCGAGCCTCTCCGGGGCTCAGTTTCTTCCTAACAGGGACTGGCAGCAGCACCTCCCCACAGGGGTTACCGGGAAGATTTGACACGTGACCACACGTGTCAAGAACTCAGCCCCCGGCTGGGGACAGTGCTCAGCCTGCCTGGGGGCAGGCAGTTCACGGCACTGACCCCCTCACGGCGCTGTGTGTCCCCCGCCAGATCGGCCAGGCCATCGAGGAGGTGAACAGCAGCAACCAGGAGCTGCTGCGCAAGTACCGCCGGGAGCTGCAGCTGCGCAAGAAATGCCACAACGAGCTCGTGCGGCTGAAAGGTGACTGCTGTGGGGGCTGGGGGCACGCCCGGCCCAGAGACCCTCAACCTGGGGGCACGCCCGGCCCAGGGACCCTCAACCTGGGGGTACGCCCGGCCCAGGGACCCTCAACCTGGGGGCACGCCCGGCCCAGGGACCCTCGACCTGGAGGCACGCCCGGCCCAGGGACCCTCGACCTGGGGGCACGCCCGGCATAGGGCCGCTTGACCTGGGGGGCTGGGGGCACGCCCGGCCCAGGGCCCCTCGACCTGGAGGCACGCCCGGCCCAGGGACCCTCAACCTGGCAGCACGCCCGGCCCAGGGCTGCTTGACCTGGGGGGCTGGGGGCACGCCCGGCCCAGAGACCCTCGACCTGGGGGCACGCCCGGCACAGGGCCCCTCGACCTGGGGAGCTGGGGGCACTCCTGGCACAGGGCCCCTCGACCTGGGGGCACACCCGGCCCAGGGACCCTCAACCTGGCAGCACGCCCGGCCCAGGGCTGCTTGACCTGGGGGCACGCCCGGCCCAGGGACCCTCGACCTGGGGGCACGCCCGGCCCAGAGACCCTCAACCTGGGGTCACGCCCGGCCCAGGGACCCTCGACCTGGGGGCACGCCCGGCATAGGGCCGCTTGACCTGGGGGGCTGGGGGCACGCCCGGCCCAGGGCCCCTTGACCTGGGGGGCTGGGGGCACGCCCGGCCCAGGGCCCCTTGACCTGGCTCGGAGGTGACCCTGCCCTTCCCCACAGCCCCAGCACCACTCCCCGGAGCTGTGCCCTGTCATTGAGGAGCTATTGTTAGTTCCTCTCCGAGGATAAGGCAGCAGAGACACAGAGGCCAGGGACTGGGATCTGTCCGACTCGGAAGCCCTTGTTTTATGTCCATAGCAGGCCACTCGTGGGCCCCGGTGGTCAGGTATTGAAACTGGGTGCTGAGTGGCTGGAATGCCCACTGTCCTGACCTAGGACCGGGTCAGGCTTGATATTCCACCTGTTCCCTGCACAAAGGTCTAGCCCACGCTGTGCCAGGTGCTGCCCCAGACGTTGAGATAGGGCTGTGGGCTCCGTGGCCGCCATCCCTGCCCTCACGGCGCTCACTTCTGCTGGAAGAGCAGGCAGGGATCAGCCGGAGAACCCCGTCAGGGACTCTGTTACCAGGGCTGGGGAGGGGCTCCCCGGGTATCTGGCCGTAGGGCTGTTGGGGAGTTCCCTGGAGGAGGCAGAGCTGGACCAGAGACCCGTGCCGTGAGGTGGAGTGGACCGGTGAAGGGGGCAGGTGTGCCCGTGCTGGCTGTGGTGGGGAGTTTTCTCTTCGTTCGGGGGGCTGTGGGATCCCCCTGAAGGGCGTGGAGCAAGGGCCGGTGCGATCAGCTCTGTGCCTCCACACGCCTCTGGGCTGCCCAGGTTGCCTGTGCCCACGTGTGTGCTGCCAGTCCACCGGCTGTCTGGTCCTGTTTGCCCACGCCCCATCCAGGCATTTACTGTGCCCTTTCTGTATGATAGAACAAGCCTCTTGGCTTCCGGGACCCAAGTCCCTCATTGTGTGAATGAGGAAGGAAACAAGTACAGAGATGTACAGAGAGTGCACCTTGGTACCCCAATGAGACTGGCGTCCCCTTCCTCTCATCCACACGACCCCCGCAGCTGACCTTTCCTCCCCGGCCCCAAGCTGAAGCTCCCACCCTCGACTGGTTTGCTGAGGAAGGAACTATACCAATAAATGAATTCATCCAATAGTAGGAATGACTGGTGACAGCTTTGTGGCCCTGGGGGGCCTTGCTGAGAAGGCAGGAAAGCCTCCTGAGCCACTAGCCTGCTTAGGACACCAGTGGACACCAGCATGGAAGCCGTCTGGTCTTGACCAGGCCTGTACCCTTTGCTCCTCCCCCACCCAATCCAGGGAACATCCGGGTGATCGCTCGTGTTCGGCCAGTCACCAAAGAGGACGGGGAAGGGCCTGAGGCGGCCAATGCAGTGACCTTCGATTCTGACGATGACTCCATCATCCACCTGATGCACAAGGGAAAGCCTGTATCCTTCGAGCTGGACAAGGTCTTCTCCTCGAGGGCCTCACAGCAGGACGTGAGTGTGGCTCCTGGGTGGGGTGGGGGTTAGGGACAGAGAGCAGTGGTGAGGGGGGGGGGCACAGAGAGACTCGCCAGGAAGGGGAGAGATAGTGGGAGGGGGCATGGACAGAAAGAAGTGTGAGAGTGGGGCAAGGCAGGGTAGAGGAGTCTGGGTGTCAGCGCCCCTCTCGCCTTCCCCCTTGGAGAGAAGAGGGTGGGAAGCTAAGACTGAGAGCCTTAGAAGCCTCTGCTGAGGAGGAGAGATCCATGCAAAGCCCTTTCCCTCCATGTGGCCCCTCCCACCCTCAAAGCTCCACCTACCACATGGCCCCTCCCACCTTGAAACCCCGCCCACCCACGTGGTCCCTCCCATCCTCAAAGCCCCACCCACCCAGGTGGCCCCTGCAATCCACATGACTGGCCGGCATTGAGTCTGGTCCCTCCAGCCTGTGAGAGGCATGTGGTCTCAGCATCTATTCTCTGGTCTCGGCCAGGGCCAACCTGCCAGGCCTGTGTTGCCTGTGCTCTACTAACTCTGCACTGGGCTTTACCTTTGTCCCCAGGTGGGCAGAGGAGGTGCCATGCATGTGACTGGCCTCTGCCTTCCTTTTGCTGCTCCCTCTGGGGGTGGGGGAGGGTCCCCTGAGCTCCAGGGCTGGGTGGCCCTTTCCTCAGGGTGGCTGTCAGCAACCAGGTCACCCCCAGCCTCTAGTGTAAGTGCCCTGTTAGCCTCGAATGCCTCCAGTGTAAGCCGCCTGTCCATCCTAAAGGAGAGAGTGGGCCGGGGGAGGTGGCTGGACTTGGAGCAGGCCGGCAGCCCGACCCTGCATCCCACGTCCCCTCCCTAGGTGTTCCAGGAGGTGCAGGCCCTGATCACGTCCTGCATTGACGGCTTCAATGTCTGCATCTTCGCCTATGGCCAAACGGGTGCTGGCAAGACGTACACAATGGAGGTGGGTGCCCGCTGGATGGGGCAGGGGTGCGGGCAGTGAGGACCACTCCCTTGCTGCCACTGATTGGGCTGCCCTCATTGGTCTCGGGGTTCTGCGCGGCGTGTGTTGTGCCCCCCAAGGCACCGGGCCTTCAGAGGGGTCATTTTGCCCAGGTGCCCTGTGATGGTCCCAGTGGTTAGGAGAGGCAGGTGTGACCACAACAAACCAGCAGCAGGAGCTTGACCTGGAGTGAGTCAGAGTTGCTCTGTCAGGACCGGCCGTCCTTGATTCACCCCCATGCATTTATTGGGCTCCTGCTGAATGGCTGCCCCGCGCGGGGTCCCGGGGCTCCCTGGATGAACGAGGGCAGCTCTCCGCCCTAGAGGAGACGCCAGGCAGCGGGAGGGACTGGCGGCAGGCTGGTGAAGACTGTCGTGGGACGCCCAGCTCTTACCTGTCGCTGCCAGGCAGGCCTTCATCTCCCTGCTTGTGGCTGTCCCCTTTCCACAGGGAGCCGGGCTGTCTAGAGGAGGAAGAATCTTGACTAGATAAAGAGGGAAGGCTGGCCCCCTGGGGTGTCTTTGGTTCGTTAGCATTTCCCTGGGTCTTAGGGGGTTCCGTGGGTAGAGGAGGAGGGCAAGTGTCCAGACAAGGAGAGTGAGAGGCCCTTGGGTGGGAGGCACTGTTAAAGGGGAAGAGCTCAGCTGAGATTTCCTTTCAAAGGCCAGGCAGCTCATCGGGCCTCAGGGCACCTGCAGGCCCCACCTGTGCCTTCCCTCCACCACCCACAGAGCCAGCCATGGCCCCCCTGACCCCGGGCCTCCGTGTGGGCCTTGGCACCCCAAGGACATCTTAGGCTCCTGGCACCCCTCCCAGGCGGCTCACCGGGGCCAGGTACACACCTGGCGCCCAGCAGCCCGGCCTCAGCGCCCTCGCCCAGGCGTTTCACCCGGGTGCTGTCAGAGCAGTTCTGGGCGGGTGGCGCCATTCTAGAGGTGGGAAACTGAGGCCCAAGGAGGTGAATGAAGTTGTTTGTAGCTGGTGGAGAGGGATTGGGGGCAGACCAGAAAGCAGATGGGGACTTCGAGCTGGGAGGCTGGCCCGCGAGGGGTAGCTGGCTGGGGTCTGGGCCACAGACACCCTCATGGTGCGGAGGGGCCCAGCTTACTGGGGCCACGCTTCTGCCCCCAGGGGACCCCTGAGAACCCAGGCATCAACCAGCGGGCCCTGCAGCTGCTCTTCTCCGAGGTGCAGGAGAAGGCGTCCGACTGGGAGTACACCATCACTGTCAGCGCGGCCGAGATCTACAACGAGGTCCTCAGGTGGGAGGCGCCCGGGGTCGAGGCGCTCAGGTGGGAGGCGCCCGGGGTCGAGGCGCTCGGGTGGGAGGCGCCCGGGGTCGAGGCGCTCGGGTGGGAGGCGCCCGGGGTCGAGGCGCTCGGGTGGGAGGCGCCCGGGGTCGAGGCGCTCGGGTGGGAGGCGCCCGGGGTCGAGGCGCTCGGGTGGGAGGCGCCCGGGGTCGAGGCGCTCGGGTGGGAGGCGCCCGGGGTCGAGGCGCTCGGGTGGGAGGCGCCCGGGGTCGAGGCGCTCGGGTGGGAGGCGCTCGGGGTCGAGACGCTCAGGTGGGAGGCGCTCAGGTGGGAGGCGCTCAGGTGGGAGGCGCCCGGGGTCGAGGCGCTCAGGTGGGAGGCGCTCGGGGTCGAGACGCTCAGGTGGGAGGCGCTCAGGTGGGAGGCGCTCAGGTGGGAGGCGCCCGGGGTCGAGGCGCTCAGGTGGGAGGCGCCCGGGGTCGAGGCGCTCAGGTGGGAGGCGCTCGGGGTTGAGGTGCTCAGGTGGGAGGCGCTCGGGGTTGAGGCGCTCGGGTGGAAGCCCTCCGCTTTGAGAATCTGAGGTGGGCGGCCCTGGCGTGGGCACATTCCTTCCCGGCAAGCTTTGTGGTCCTCAGGACCGTGGAGAGCCACATGGGACAGGAAGTGGAGCCTCCTTGAAGAAGAGAGTTGGGGGCTGTGTATCAGGGGGTCTTCTGGTCCTGGGCCCCTCCTCTGACCAGCAGGCACTCTCTGAGCCCCCCTGGGAGGCCCAGACCGAGTTGCTGCTTTTCCCCTGGAAGTGTCCGCGCCGTACCTGCAGGCTGGACCAGGTGATCAGTGAGAGTCAGGGTTTGGGCGGCCCAGTGCATTGTGGGGGCCGGAGTGGCACCACTACAGACCTTCTGGGGAACAGGTGGTCTCCATTTTCTGCAGACTGAGTACAGGGGAGGAGCTGGAGGGGAGGAAGGGTTCAGCCGGGTGGTCCAGGAAGGCTTCCTGAGGCTGTGATGGTTGGGCCAGGGAACATTCCAGGCTTGGGGAAGGTGCAGTGCAAGCAGAGGCAGATGTGGGCGCAGGGAGTGACTGTCCCCCCCCCCAGGGACCTGCTGGGGCAGGAGCCCCAGGAGAAACTGGAGATCCGGCTGTGCCCAGACGGGAGCGGGCAGCTGTACGTGCCCGGGCTGACTGAGTTCCAGGTGCAGAGCGTGGACGACATCAACAAGGTGGGCTGGGGGGTCGGGAGCCGGGAAACGTGGGGAGACCCTGAGCTGCTCTGGCTCTGCCAGGTCCCCACACCTCTCTGAGCCTCAGTTTCCTTCTCTGTAGAAGGCAGAGGGTGACACCCCCTCACAGGGGTACTCGGGGATAGGGTGATTGCAAGGCCCCACTTTGAACCCCAGGCCTCTGCGTGCCCCGCCCCCCACCCCAGGTGTTTGAGTTTGGCCACACCAACCGCACAACGGAGTTCACCAACCTGAACGAACACAGCTCCCGCTCACACGCCCTGCTCATCGTGACTGTGCGCGGCGTGGACTGCAGCACCGGCCTCCGCACCACAGGTGAGCGGGGCCAACGGGCAGCCCGGCCCGAACACCCCCGGCACCCGCCCCGGAGGCGCCCTTGACCTGCCCGGCGTCCTCCCCGCAGGGAAGCTGAACCTGGTGGACTTGGCCGGCTCGGAGCGCGTGGGCAAGTCCGGGGCCGAGGGCAGCCGCCTGCGGGAGGCGCAGCACATCAACAAGTCGCTGTCGGCCCTGGGGGACGTCATCGCGGCTTTGCGCTCCCGCCAGGGCCACGTGCCCTTCCGCAACTCCAAGCTCACCTACCTCCTGCAGGACTCGCTCAGTGGGGACAGCAAGACCCTCATGGTGGTGCAGGTGAGGGCCTCAGGTGGTCTTGGCCAGCACCAAGACCAGGGACCCTTTCCGGGTCCCCAAGCTGTGCAGGGAAGGGACCGTTTAATTCAGCAGCTCCAAAGTCAGTGATATGCACCCCTCCAACCTCCCCGACAGACCTGGCCACTCACACGTGTGCCTCATAAGTTCCTTTCTTTTGGCTGGAGTCCCTTGGCCGTGAGCGCCCTCTGGCGAGCACGGGGCCCCTCCGGCTCTGTGGGGGTGGCTGGCTTGGCTGTGTAGTGAGCCCCCGTATCCCCTAGGTATCCCCCGTGGAGAAGAACACCAGCGAGACCCTCTACTCCCTCAAGTTTGCCGAGAGGGTCCGCTCGGTGGAGCTGGGCCCTGGGTCCCGCAGGGCAGAACTGGGGTCCTGGTCCAGCCAGGAGCATCTGGAGGTAGGGGGATGGCACAGACCTGCCCCAGGGGCGCTGGGTCAGACTTCCAGGTCGGGGGCAAGGGGGTGGGCCTGGGAGGGGGACAGCCTGGCGTGTCGGAGGTGGGGAGCGATCCAGAGGCTGGAGCTAGAACTTGAACCCAAACCCAGTAGTCGCCTTGTATCTCTTGGCCTCAGAGGTGCCTGTGGGTTCATCAGCTGGTTGGGGGTAGGTAAGTCACAGGTTGGCACACAGGTGCTCAGTAATAACTACTTCTTTACATATATTATCTTATTTAACTCTTGCAATAACTGAAGTGGAGCATCATCATTGTGCCCATTTTACAGATGAGGAAGGTTTCAGGCGGCTGGGAGGGGAGTGGAGGGAAGTGTGGTGGTGGTGGTGGTGAACGGCGCATGGTGTTCACCCACCGCTCACCCCTGCCCACAGTGGGAGCCAGCCTGCCAGACGCCACAGCCTTCTGCACGAGCCCATTCGGCCCCCAGCTCTGGAAACAGCAGCCGCCCAGGCTCCATGCGGAGAAGGCTGCAGCCCTCGGGTGAGCCTTCGGGGAGTGGGCGGGTGCGTTGGTAGGAGAGCCTCCCCCATGGGTCAGCCCCTACTTGGATGGGTTTTATCTTTTCTTGCTTTCTTTTTTTTTTTTTTTTTTTTTTTTCATTTTTCTGAAGCTGGAAACGGGGAGAGACAGTCAGACAGACTCCCGCATGCGCCCGACCGGGATCCACCCGGCACGCCCACCATGGGGCGACGCTCTGCCCATCCTGGGCGTCGCCATATTGCGACCAGAGCCACTCTAGCGCCTGGGGCAGAGGCCACAGAGCCATCCCCAGCGCCCGGGCCATCTTTGCTCCAATGGAGCCTTGGCTGCGGGAGGGGAAGAGAGAGACAGAGAGGAAAGTGCGGCGGAGGGGTGGAGAAGCAAATGGGCGCTTCTCCTGTGTGCCCTGGCCAGGAATCGAACCCGGGTCCTCCGCACGCTAGGCCGACGCTCTACCGCTGAGCCAACCGGCCAGGGCTTTTCTTGCTTTCAAAATACAAGTTCTAAAACTTCTTCAGAGCCTCTTTCACAAACCTTCCTTGGCCCTGGAAATTAGTGCTGAGGCCATTTTACAGATGGGAAGTTGAAGACCCCCTTTCCAAGGGCTCCTAGCTGGGCTGGTGACTTGTGGCCCGGGACATGAGTATCCCAGCTGGGCTGAACACGCTCTTGCAACGTGCTCTCCAGAGGAGGTCTGGCGTCACCAGACCTGGGCCCTAGCGCTGGGCGTGGGAAGGGCAGGGCTCACCTCCTGTTCCAGACGAGCAGTGAGCCTGGTCATAGGACTGGAATCCAGGCTTCCAGCCCCCAAACCTGGCCCCACTCACAGAATGGCCCTACAAGTGCCTGGAGAACAAAGGCGTAGGGACAGCAGGGTCCTGATGGGCCCTGGCCCCCCAGTGAGACGCCTGTTGCTTTGATTTCAGCCTGAGGCTGGGGCTGCAGAGTCTCCAGGTGAGTGTGGGGCCAGTGGCCCGGGGCTGCCTGTCGCCTGACCCCCGCCATGGGCTGCAGGGCTGTGCGGGGGACCTGCCGCTCAGGGCTGGGGCTCTTTCTGCCGCCTGCTGTCTGCGCGCTTCTGCCTGGCTCCCTCTTGCTCTTGAGTGGAGGCTAATGCACCCCTCCCCCCTGCAGGGAAGTCGAGGCCGCTGCCTGTGTGATGGACTGATGGACGTGTCCACCCTGCCGTGCCAGGGGCTGGATCCCGAGGCCGCACTGGCCTGCTCCCTCTGTAGGGCTAGGAGGCGGAGGCCAGAGTGGAGGCTTCTCTTGTTTCCGAGATGAGAAACACGTTCAGGAGAAATGGCGTCTCTTGCCTGTGGCTTTTGGTGCAAAGGACATGGGCTGGAAAGGCAGGGGTGGCCCCTCACGGGGCTCCTCACGGGAAAAGCAGCAGTGTTAGGAGGCTGGCCCTCGCTTGGGCTGGCCCAGCTCTCTGTGCCTGCAGGGTGCCCTCCAAGGTGGATGGCTGAGGAGCCCCTGGGAGGCACAGGGATGGTGGGGACAGGCCGGTTCCCCGGGGGGCAGTCCTCCAAGGGGGCCGCCATCCTGGGCGTGTACATAGTGTGCGTGGGTGTATATAGGGGCGCGGCTCTGCCTGCCGTGGGCGGCGGGCTGTATTTATGGCTGGCAGGAGGCCAGGGGCGGGGACTCAGCTGCTCCTCCATCTGCCTGGCACCAGGCTCTCCTCGCTCACCAGCCTCTTGACATTCTCCTCCCTCTGAAATCCTATTTAAGAACTTTTGGAAGCTTAGCCATTTTTACTTAATAAAAGCCTTTTTACACAAGTGTGGTCTGAAAGAGTAAGTCTTGTGAGCCCCTGGTCGTCAGGAGCAGGGTGTCGGCACGTGCTGTTGGTTCCCTGCTGCGAGCTGGTCACCCCCGCCTCCCAGACCTGCCCTGTAAGGCTCGGCGTCCTGAGTACCTGCGACTGGGAGGGCTGGTGCCTCCCTCCCCTCCTCACAGCTGACTGCCCCACAAGCAGTGCTGTGACCTCTATCTTATAGATGGGAAATGAAGGCTCCTCCAGGCTTGGCATAACCATGGCTGGGGCCCTGACCTTGTCCTGGCAAGTGAACTGCCTGCAGGTGAGTGCCACCCCCCTCCCAGGGCCTGAAGGACCCCAACCACCAGGGCAGGACCACTCCCCACCCCTGCTGTGAGGCTGTGCTGGCCTGTGTTCAGTGGGGTCCTCCCTCCAGCTAGGGCTGAACCCTGAACCGCTGCCAGCTGCCACCTCAGGAGCAGAAGGGATGCCCACTGGGTTGGGCAGCTTGTCTGGCTAACACCCTGGTTGGCAAACTGCGGCTCGCGAGCCACATGCGGCTCTTTGGCCCCTTGAGTGTGGCTCTTCCACAAAATACCATGTGCGGGCGCTACCTCGATAAGGAATGTACCTACCTATATAGTTTAAGTTTAAAAAATCTGGCTCTCAAAAGAAATTTCAATCGTTGTACTGTTGATATTTGGCTCTGTGGACTACTGAGTTTGCCGACCCCTGGGCTAGCCCACACTACGGGCTCCTGCAGGGTCACAGGAGGATGGGAGAACTGCCCTTCCAGTTCTGAAGGCCGCCTGGGGGGTCAGAGCATGCTGGTCTGGGTCAGCAGTGGGGCCAGGCCTGTGAAGCTGGGGTCCTGGCATTCTGCAGTATACAGCTGTTGGCCTTGGAGGCATCCACAGAACATCGTGGGACCCACCTGTCTCCCAGGATGAGTTGCTGCCTCCCCCTTTATCTCCCCAAGAATAAGTGAATTGGCCTTTCCCCTTGGCCTGGCACTCTGCTGCCCCCTGCTGGCCATATAGCCCGGTGCACGGCCTCTGAGGAGGCCAGGCAGGCAACCCTGCACCTGGGAGAACCCTGTGGCCAGATATGTCCATCCTGGCAAGAAAATCAGGGAGTACTTACAAATTTAATTAAGTTTGCCTTATAAATTACAGCAGCAGCCCCAGGGCTTGGTTGGCTGCCCCACGAAGCAAGAGTTGGGCAAAGCTGGGCAGCCGCTGCTGGACAGAGTCTGAGAGTTTGGGCTGTGGAGGTGGCCAGTGGGCCAGCGCTGCCGCCTCCAGGGTGGCCACAGGGCAGCCGTGGGCGGGACAGACGCTCATGGGCTGGTGGGCCCACAAGAAACAGGCGCAGGGGCTGAGGTCAGGCCCCCAGGGCTGCCAGGTGCCCCGGCTGAGTGGATCCCTCAGTCCAGACTGGCCATGAGCAGATGCAGCTCCCGGAAGGCACTGCCGTGCCGGCCGCTCAGGCTCGACTTGCTCTTGATGAAGCCGCTGATGCTCTTGAGCTGCTTATAGCAGAGCCGGCACTTGTGTAGCCTGTGGGTGGAGGGCGGCGCTTCAGGCAGTGGGCTGCCCAGACACCATGACCCCCACCTGACCCGGGGTTTCCTGTCCTAACCACTCCTGCCCCCTTCCCCCAGGCCAGCCCAGAGCTCAGGGCAGAGCCAGGCCCTCCTACCTAGGCTCTGGCTACTCCTACCCTAGACCCTGGGGCAGAATGCTGTCCCAGCACAGTGACCTCCTCCAGCAGCTGTTTCAGCTGGGCCTGTGTGCCCGCCCCCGCCAGCGTGGCACCCCTGCCCCAACACAGGCACACTGGGGGCCCCTCACCTCTCCTCCCGGCTGATGTCCACGCCCACAGAGGGCGGGGCTGCCAGGATGTCAGTGATCAGGGGCAGAAAGCGCTGCAGGATCAGCTTCAAGGAGGTGCAGCCTGTCTGGACGTAGCTTCAGAGGCAGATGGAGGGAGCCAAACAAAGAGCAAGGCAGACAGAGGATCAGAGGCAGCACGGGCTTGTTTTCTCTCTGGCCTCTCTGGAACTTGGAGGGGACAGCAAGGCTGCACCGCCACCTCACGTGGGCACCACCCCGGGGGTCTTCCCCACGGCCCCTGGAGGAGCCTCTGCCCGCCCCCACCGCAGGCAGGCAGGGCTTCCCCACAGATACCTCTCATACTTGCTCTGCAGAAGTTTCTCGATCTGTGGCAGAACCGTGGTGCACAGGTCCAGCTTCCACAGGGAGCTGGGGAGAGGCCCGGGACGTGCCCTCAGCACCCAGCCCTGCCCACTCCACCCGCGGCGCCCGCTGCGGTCACTTACGCTTTCTGGTTGACGATGTTAAGGAGATCTACCACCACCGATAGGTCATTGATGGCCACGGCCGAGTCCACTGATGTCTGTGCAAACAGAGACTTGTCACAAAGAACTGGGGACAGAGTGCGCCCTGCCTGGGTGTGGTGTGATGAGGGGGTTCACTGTGGGGTATTAATAAGACCACCTAAAATTACAAGCACAACACCTGGCCCATAAACAGGTGCTCAGTAAATGGCAGCGTGTGACGAGGAGGTTGGAAATAGAGGTAAGTCAACCAGTGTGGTGACAGGGCTGGCAGGGGCAGCACTTGCCTTGACGTCGCCCGTGGTCCACACGGCCCGCACTGTGTCCAGGTTCTTGTGGCGGCTGGTGAGCACCACGCACATGGTGTCATGGCCTTTGCGGATCTGCGACATGGCATCCTCGTCGACCAGCTCAGTCTGCTGGGGGATCTTCACAGCCTGGCAGGGGGCCCAGATGCTAGCAGCAAAGCTCCGCCCTTGCCCCACGGGCCTCCACCCCACCCTTAGGCTGGGCCCCCACTCACAGGCAGGAAGTCGGAGGCCTTCAGCCCAATGGGCTCGTTGCGGGCGGCTGGGATGATGGCAGGCTCGGCCTTGGGTGCAGGGGTGGAAGTGATGACCTGGGGCCAGGGCAGGACCTCGGGCTGGAGGGGCACGGAGCTCAGCGGGCAGGCAGGCGGCCCGAGGGCTCCCTCTCTGCCCCGACAGGAAGCCCCCAACCCTGGTTCAGGCTCCAGCCCGAGCCTCACACCATGTCCCTCTACCCGGACATACGTTTGGCACCGGGAGCTGCGTGTCCACAGCTGGGCTGGGCTTTCCTGTCTCCTTGGCTGTGGCCACGTCTGGAGGCAAAAGGAAAAGATCTCAGGGTCAGGGAGAAGGCAGGGCTTGGGCAGGACCCTGATAGCATCTGTAACTGAGGGGACAGGGCCGCCAGCAGGCAGCTGGGGAGGGAGAAGGCAGCAGTGTGGGTCCTGGAGAGCCCCGAGGCAGGGGCCGGGTTGGCGCCCGCTTCCCACCTGCTCCCTCCCGGGCCTGGCAGAAAGCTGGCACCGAGCACTGTGTGTGGAGGGGACCCAGGCAGCTCCAGGGAGCGGTGATCTGCCCCCCAGTAGGAATGTTTGTGACGGGAGGTGCAGGTGGTGAGTGGGCCGTGAGGAGCCTCAAGGCCCCATCAACACTGGGCCCACGGGACCTCGCCCAGCAGGCCCAGCCAGACCCTCTGCAGCACATGTCCCATTTCTGGAGCCATCTGTGGGGCTGTGTCTGTCTGCCCTCCTCACCAGGTGTGGGCTCATGAGGGGAGCACCTACTTGCCTTGTTAATGCTCAACTTCTGGGCCTAGCCCAGGGCCCGGCCCATTATAGGTGCTCTTGGGCCAGTGGGGGAGAGGCTGAGGCTGTGCCACAGAGGGGGGCCGGGGGAGGGTTGGGGGCTCAGAGGGGGACAGGACTGCCCCACGCCCTGACTCACCGTCTTCTGGAGGTGCTGGGAAGGGCTCACTTACTCGGGGTGGTGTCCGACCTGTAGAGAAGGTGGTTGAGGACTCATGTTGATTGCCCAGGGCTCCTATCTGAGCCACTAGAGAGCTGGGTGGCCTGGGGCCCGGGCCCCTCCAGGACACGGGGGATGGCAGGTAGTTCCCAGGTATGCAGCTGCAGACCTGTGACCCTGAGCGGCCCACAAACCCTCAAACTGCCCCTTCCCCCCTCTGTGCCCCCGAGGGGCTGCCAGGCTCTGCTGGGGCCAGAGGACCTGGGAACAGAGCCTGGCCCAGGGTGGGTTAGGAGAGAAGGGAGCTGCAGGGCCGCTGTCCCCAGGCCTCACTGATGCTGTTCTTGGGCTGGAAGATCTCATTGTAGTCCTCCGCGTTCTGGATCTCAGCCCGAGACTCCCGCTCGTCCCGGTCGTCCTCGCTGCTGGGGCTGCGGCGTTCGCTCTCCGAGTTCTGCTTCACCCTGCAGGCCCAAAGGAGGCGCGGCCAGTAAGGCTGGGCGGGGCGCTGGAGCCTTCCCAGGGACAGGCCCGCCCCGGGCCCCCAGCGCCCACCTCTGAGGCTTGCTGCAGGTTGTGCTGGGCCGCTCATAGATGCGCCGGAGGGGGGCGGCGGGGAGGGGCGGCTGCTGCGCCAGGGGCCGGCTGTCCTGCACGGGGTCCGGGGCCACCGTGCCTGTCCTGGTGACCCTCGTCAGGTCCACCACGTACGAGGAGACATTGCTCTGGGAGAAGGCCACGCCTATCTGCGGAAGCGGCAGAGCTGGGGTGGGACCACTCCCAGCAGGGGCTAGGGGGTGGGTGATCAGGACCCCACAGGGCCGGGTGGGGCCCGATGGGCCCGTGGAGGCAGGCGGCTCTCTCACCAGCTGGTTGCTGCAGATGGCCAGGTCGGCCACCTTGCCCCAGTTGACTAGGACCACGTCAAAGCAGCGCTCGGGCTCCCAGCCGTAGACACGCAGCGAGTCCTGGCAGCCACTGTACAGGCAGCAGCCGTCGGGGTTGAAGAGGATGCTCCTGGGCCAGGCAAGAGCGGGCCGTGGGTCCCAGGGGCCCCGGGAGGCTGCGGGCGCCCAGGACAGGAGGAGCAGAAGCACAGATCGGGAGAAGCCCACCGCGTCCACATCCCACTGCCCCAGGAGAAGGGCTAGGCCCACCGCCCGGCTGTCTGCCTACCTGACGGGCCCCGGCTCCCCTTCGATGCAGCTCACCACCTGGAATTTCTCCAGGTCCCAGAAACGGATGGTCCTGCAAAGGCAGCTAGGCTGTGCCGGGAGGCCAAGGCCTCCACACAGGCCCCAGCTGGGGCAGCAGCTTCTCTCGGGGCAGGAACAGCAGTGCCTCGGGCCAGGGGCTGGGCCAGGAGAGGGGGCTCCGTGGGTGGGAGGTGAGTATGGGCCTTGGATCTGGATATGCCTAAAAGGCCTAAGACGCTGGGGCCGGGAACCAAAATCAGGGGAGGGACGGGACCAGGGTCCCATCTTGGCTTGGCTGGCAGTTAATTCAGTCTACACAGGCTCATCAGGCATGTGACAGACTAGAGACAGACAGCCATGCAGAGGGATGTGGGGAATGGCAGTCACAGGTGACAGCCCTGCTTCTCCTTCTCACCTGTCAGAGCTGCCAGAAGCCAAGAGGTACTCGTTGGGATGAAACTCCACCACGCTGACAGGCCCCGTGTGGCCAGTGAACTCGGACATCATCTTGCCAGCAGTCAGGTCCCAGAGCTGGGGCGGGTGGGGCGGGGTGGAGGTCAGGGCCCGCCGGCTCTCCCTCTGTTCCAGCCTCACACCACCTTCCACTCTGGGCAGGCTCGGACATCAAGCCCGATCGGGGGGAGGTGAGGGCCCAGCCTAAGTGTGATCGGCAGACACCAGTCCCCAGCCCTGGGCCCAGCAGGCCGGGAGCTACCTTCACCGTGTGGTCATCTGCAGCCGACGCCAACCACTTCCCGTCGGGGCTGAACCGGAGACAGCGCACGGCCTGGCTGTGCCCCTGAGGAGAGGACAGAGCAGCAGGCTCGCCCTGGGGGCCTGGCCCGGGGCCTCCCTCCCCACCACCCCCTCATCCCTGCCTTCCACAAGCAGTGCTCCCTGGGGAGCAGGCAACGAGGGACAGACGTGTGGGCGGTGCCACAGAGGGCCACTTCTCCAGATGTGATCATGGACTTCCAGTCCTGCAGGACGGTCCAAGAAATCACGATGGCATGGTCACACAGTCCTATGCCTCTTTTCGGAGAGTTAAACGCCCTCTCTTAATGTCAAAGAGTCTAAAAACCTCTAAAAATAATCGTACGTTAAACTCAGTGTTTCCCAAATCATATGAATAGGCTCCCTGACGATACCTGGCACCTGCCTGTACGACCCGAGCACGAGTGCAGCCTGGTAAACACGGTTCTGAGGGCCCAGGGACCCTGGGGTCCAGGCGGACCACCCACAGCACTCCTGCCCCACTCCAGATCTGGGCCCCTCACTGGGACTCTCATCTCTCACCTTCCCGTTAGACAGCCATGCCCTCCAGCCCTGCCAGTCTGCGTACCACCATGGCCCATGCCCTGCGTTTATGGAGTGCCCAGCAGAGGGGCCCACCTTACCCTGTACCGGAAGACACAGCCTTTCCTCCTGATGTCCCAGAGCTGCGGGGAGGGGGGCAGGGGCAGAGTCAGGACAGGTCACAACCAAGGGTGGCCTTAGGCAGGGGAGGCCTGTCGCCTGGGTCAGAGGGCAGTGCGTGACTGAGCGCAGAGAAGGCCCCTGGGCACCCCAAGTCATTACACCCCGAAATGACAGGGGACTAGAAGCTGCTCACTAAACCTGGGAGTTCCAAGCAGAAACAGTAGACGCCTCCACCCAGGAGAGTGTGAGCACTGCCACAGAGAGAAGACACCCCCACGAAAAGCCAGAAACCCACCCCTCACGCAGGACATGTGGACGGTCCCACTGCCAGCCCAGTGGGAGACACGGCTCGGAGCGGCACCTCACCTTGATGTTCGTGTCCTGGGAACCCGAGGCCACAAACTCGCCGTACGGGTGGAAATCCAGGCTGCAGATGTTGGCTTTGTGTCCCATGAGTGTGCGAAGAACTAACAGGACAGAAAGCAGAGACGAGGCGTGAGAGGAAAACAAGATTGCTGTGTGTGTGGGCTTTAATGTTAACTGAAGAATAACAGAGATGACAGCCATTTCTCTTATGGCCTGAGTCCCCAGAAACCATCACACAGCACCCCTGGCTTGCACCTCTGGGCTCGTCCCAGTGGTTCTGGGAGAGCAAGGACGGAGGGAGGATGTCAGGCAGGGAGAAGCGGTGAGCCAAGGCCCCAGGGGACTGCGGAGGGCGAGCTTAGGTGGTCCTGGTGCTCACACTAGTCCCCTGCCCCAGGGATCCTGAGTTGAGGGTGGCTGCAAGGACAGGCTGTGAGAACTGAGGACACAGGGAGGACATGCCTGGGGCCTCAGAGCCCAGGGGTGGGGGCAGATCGCCCCCTGCTGCCCCAGGAAACCATGCCTCCATCCTTGGAGGCTCTGCAGGCAGCGCCGTGGCCCGGGAGCTTGGCCTGCAGGCAAACTGTTTCTGTCTCTGCTACCAACCCAATTTGCTGCCTCTTTCTGGCCTCCTGTGTCTTGCTTTTTAAAAGCTTTATAATTTCACTGATAATGAAACAGAACACCCCATGAGTACTGGGCCAAGTGGTATAGGAGTCCAGCCATGCTTAAGTCTGAGCAAGGTGAAACGGGGTGTGTGAGAGAGGTAGGGAGCTCTCCGTGGAAGGAGGTGTTCAAGCAGACTCCAGACGTAATGCTTTAGGGACCAGAGTCCAGCTCCAGGCACTGGGTGAGTTAAACAAGAAACTCTGTGACTGTCGGCATCCCTCGGGTCCAGGTCCTGGTCTCTGCAGCCAGCAGAGCTGAGAGGAGTCCTGGCTCTGCCCCTGGCTTGCTGTGTGACCCTGGACACTCCCTTACCCTCTCTGAGTCTCCTATCAGGTCATGGTCAGATTACATAATATTGGGACATAAAGTTTTTAGCATGGGCCTGACACGTGGTAAGGGCCCCATAAATGCCGGCTGTAACAATTCTCACTGTGACTTCTCATTGTAATAATTCTCATTGGAGCTTCTTCCTGCACAAGGCCTGCCTGCATCCTTTCCGCTCTGTCTCCAAGCTGGACGCCTTCTCCAACCCAGGCCTCGGAACACCCGTCCTGGTTCTCTGTCTTCTGGCCCCAATGACGGCCCACTACTCAGTGCCACGGCCTTTCGGGCAGCCCCAGGACATCTGCGGAGCACTTCCAGTATTCCCAGAACAGGCTGAGCGATTGCTGAGCATGAGTCTCCCCTCCCAACAACGCCAGGAGGTGGGTGAGGGCTGGAGGCTCAGGGGGGGAGCAGCCCTCTTAAGGCCGAGCAGCGGGGTGCAGAGCTGGGTTTAAACCCGACATCTTACTCTGTAGCAGCTAACTTTACCGTGTGACCCTCCACCTGGGTCACATTTGACAACAGCTCCTAAGACAGGCCAGGCACAGCTGACAGCAGGAAAGTGAGCTGCTCTGGCTGTCATCACCTTGAGGACAAAGTCCACCAGGTGCCCCTCTGCACAGATCCTGTCAAGCACTGAGCTGAGGACGGGATGTGCCTTCACATCCGTCACAGGGCAGGACAAGGCACCTGCCACGCCTGTGCACTGAATGTCTAACTCAGCTGCACCAACACCTGAGAGGCTGCCTCTCCTCGCTGGCTGTAGCTGTCACAGGCCACCGGGGGCTCAGCTGCTGGTGGCCTCGGGCACATGCTGCCCAGTCCAGGGCCTGGAGGGGGCAGACTCATGCTGCCTCCTGCTCGGCCCCGCTGGCTCTGAATCCTACAGCGAGGTTTCCAAAATCCAGCCCCACCCCGAGAAGACATGGCAAGTCCCACCCTGCGTGGGCCGGCTTCATGAAGCGCAGGCCACCTTCCTGCGGGACGGGCTGACCCAGCCTTGCCCTCTGGCTGTGCCATGGAAAGCAGGCAGGGCCACATTCTTCTGGTGTGACTTCTGGCTTTGCTCTTCTGTCCCGGGAGGTGCTTCAGGAAGCCTCGGTCACCGGATCTGGGAGCTGCAGAGGGGAGGTCCTCCGGAGTGTGTGCCCGTGAGGGAACCTCCAAGCCTCACCGGCCGAGTAGCCATCATCCTCTGCCTGGATTCTCCTTGCAAAATAACCGATGTGGGCTGCCTTTCAGAGTAACCGACACGACAGTGAGCTCTTCCAGAACCCCTTTGTGCCCGGCTGCCACTGAGCCTGTCACCTTCACTCATGCCATGGTGGGTAAGGTGGGTAAGGGTGGTCATGGCCTTGAGGTCTGGTTCTTCCTGCCGAGGCTGTTGAGGGCCTGTGTCTCTTCCATCAGAGAAGTCTCCCAAACTCAAGGCAGCAATGATGGTGGAGAGCACTGGGATAGGAGCACCAGGACCCGAGTCCCAGCGTCCACCACGCCGACCCACAGGGGCCTCACAAATACGGGGCCCTCCCAGCCTGGCTCTGCATCAGAACCACCTGGACGCCCGAGTCTGGGCCGACCGCACAGCCGAGTCATGCTTCCGGGGAGCAGGGTCTGGGCCACGTGTTTGCGGCGAGCTGGAGAGCACCGGCCCGGAGCCCAGCACCCAGGAGTCCCAGACAGAGGCCTTCAGTTCTCAGCCTGGGCCCACGGGAAGGAACTCTCACGTTTCCCTTCTGCGTGAAACGGCCGTGGCCGAGAACACATGGCGCCTTTGTCGCTCTTCTGTCCCTCGCTCCTTGGTGCATGGCGAATGGCTGGTACCGTCCAGCGGGTTCAGGTCCAGGCTAAGGCTTCTCAGGTGCGGAAAGGTCTTCTATCCAAGCCTTTCTGCTTTCTCACCTGGAGCCCAGCCAACGGGCCTGTTCCGCCCTGGCCGCGAGTCCGACGATGCCCAGCACAGATGCCGTGGGCCCTGCCAACGGGCCTGTTCCGCCCGGGCCGCGAGTCCAACGATGCCCAGCACAGATGCCGTGGGCCCAGCCAACGGGCCTGTTCCGCCCTGGCCGCGAGTCCGACGATGCCCAGCACAGATGCCGTGGGCCCAGCCAACGGGCCTGTTCCGCCCTGGCCGCGAGTCCGACGATGCCCAGCACAGATGCCGTGGGCCCAGCCAACGGGCCTGTTCCGCCCTGGCCGCGAGTCCGACGATGCCCGGCACAGATGCCGTGGGCCCAGCCAACGGGCCTGTTCCGCCCTGGCCGCGAGTCCGACGATGCCCAGCACAGATGCCGTGGCCCTGCGTGTGGCCAGGCAGCGGGACCGGTGCTGAGACACTAAGCATGCAGCCCGTTTTTATCTAAGATCCTGGAGTCTGTCTTCCTTAAGCAGCCTGCCACCAGGTGGGCAAGCATCACCCAAGATGCCATCATTCTTGGGGGCCATCTAGACAAGAAGACCACTGCTCTTGGGCAGAAGGAATCTGGCCACTGGGTGTGCATGGCAGAGGCAGAGCATGAGCCCAGCGGAAGCCCAGAGACCTGTTAGATTGGCCAGGCAGGGGATTCTCTTGTGGGAAACGCAGCTTTGGCAAAACCATGCCACTTCCCTCCCACCCGTCAGCTCGTGGCGGCCTCCCGCCTGCGTGCTGGAGGTGCACACTAGACGCTGGCAGTGACAGTGAGCACACGGCTGTCCCTCGGACCTCTCAGCGTTGGCCTGCACAGTGCTCTGTGTGAACGTACAGCACGTTTTTAGCAAGAAGTGCGGTACAGCCATGCTGTTCAGAAAGACGGGGGGAACGAGCAGAACACCAGGTCAAAGGACAGAAGGTCGGGGCTCAGACCGGAAGGAGTGGGTCAACGCTTCCTTTCAATTCTGAGTATCTGTAGAACTACTGGATTTGACTTGTCACCTTTGTAGGTGACAATCATTTAGGACAAAGCACAAGGAAACCAAAGGCTGGCCACCCAGCCCCATTCCTGCAGGCAACAGTCAGCCAGAGCTGAGCGGGGCCGCCCCCAGGTCGGGGCACAGCCGCCTCACCCCGTCACGTGTTCTGTGTGGGTCCTGGTGGCACCTGAGGCCCCTCCAGGTTCTGAATCCATACAGTTGTCCGTTCAGACATTTACTAGGCCCTCCTTGGTGCCAGTGCTCAGAGACAGGAGTACATGTCACTGCTGCCAGGTAATGGGGCAGGGTGGGAGGAGTGTCACCACGCTGTCTGGTCAGTGCTCTAGGAGGGAAGTACCCAACCTAGTCAGGGCAGGCTTCCTGGAGGAAGCGACCCGACAGCAGAGCCCGAGAGGCAGAACCAGAAGGGGTTTGGGGAGGGCAGGCGCAGATGCCTACTTTTGGCAGCTTCCAGGTCCCAGACGCGAATGGAGCCCGACTGGGAGCCGGCGACAATGAGTTCCTCGGGGGTGTTGAGGCGGACACTCTCCACTGGGGACGTGTGACCCGTCAGGCTCTGTGAGGAGAGAGCGGCAGCTTCAGTGTAGTTTGTGCACAGACCCCCGGCTGCTGCCACAAGTTATGGGTCCCCAGGAAGTGCGTCAGTGAGAAGTGGCCCAAGGACAGAGCCACGCCCGCTCTCCCACAGAGGGCCGAGCAGCTGAGGCCGGGGCTAAACGTGGGCCCGTCCCATCATGCTCTAGCCCCGTCCTCTGCTCAGAGTGCTCCTCACAGACACCTGCAGGTATGGCCCTGGGCCACTTCCCCAGGGGGCAGCTGACCCTTAGTCTCGAGTCCAAACCGGCACCCACCTAGGCTCTGCCCCACCTCCACTCTCCGCTGGGCCCACGCCCCTCGGGAGAGGAAACCACGGCGGGCCTGGGGCCTGGCTCCTCAGCAGCCAGGGAGGAAGGGAGACCTTTCCCCGCTGACCGCGTACCATCTGGATGTTGGCTTACACCAGGTTACAAACGAGGCTCTGTAGGTTTGTTCTTAAGTTGAATCTGTATGTAAGTTGGAACAGGTACATGTACCTATTAAATGCAACTTAGATGTTTGTCTTAACAGAGTAATTGTTTTCTGGGCATATAAATAAACGGTTTCAAACCTATAGAACCTATCTTGTTCATTACCCAGGAACTGCGTCTATGAGTTCAAACGTACTTAAAACTGTACAGAAAGGGGTAAGAGGGTAAGAGTGGACGCCTGAGAAGCAGGTGAGAAAGAGCCTGGCGAGCTGGAGGCCCCAGAAGGCCTGGCCTGCGGGGGGCTGGGGGGGGGGGGGGCTCGGCCGAGGCCCGTGGTGGCATCTAGTGTGGGAAGGTAAGTCTAGAGGCCAGACCCAAGCTGTCTACTGTGTATCTCTGCAGCCAAGAGCCTGGGGTCACTTTGTGTATACTTTTCGTTGGTCTTTGTTGAGTTTTTCAAATTATGTCTGTTACTTTGGCATCTCAGGGGGTAAACACATTTAAACCTTAAAAGCAAAGAGAAACAAAACCATTTCAGTTCTATTCTGAACTCAATTTCCACTGTTTGGAACCTTGGCTGTGGCTTAGGTCAGATCTCCGGTCTCCGCTGAATCTCCCCAAATCAATGAGTTAATTAAATCTCTACTAAGAAATACCACTGCCCACGCCCTATTGGATCTCGATCCTTACTTGGCTAAGAGTCAAAAGAATGACAGTACCCTGTGTCGCAAGGCCATGTGGGGAGAGTGAGTGAGGTTCCCTGCCCCCGGTGAGAATGTATCTTGATTTCTGGAGGGCAACTTGGCAACGTGCTTTGAAAGCTTTTTAAAAAGTGCACAGCCTCGGATTTACAGCAGTGATCACAGATCTGTTCAGAGGTTAGGCGGATGCGGACGTTCCCTGTGGCTGCAGGTGACCTCTGTGTGGGGGAACAGGGCAGGACTAAGCTAATTCCGGCTAATCCCCATAGCGGCATACCACAAAACCATTAAAAATCATGTCATAGAACAAAAAAGAAATCATGTCATTAAAGGATTGTTGACACAGAAAAATGCTCACATATTGTTATTTTCAAAAAACCTGGCCAATCTGGGGTGGTGAACACACACTACAATATGCAGGTGATGTACACCCAAAACCTCTATCATTTATTAACCAGTGTCACCCCAATAAATTCAATAAAAAATATTAAAAATAGATAAAAATACAAAAGCAGGCCAGAGAAGAGTGAAATTGTGTTCTGGAAATATACTGTTACATATTTCTGTGTGTGCACGTGTGTGTTTGCACATGTGTACATGTACATAAAGGCACAAGTCTGCACACGCATGCATGTTCATATCTGTGTATCTACAGCAGCACTTATGAGGTCCAGTGGTCTTTGGATAATGGGATGATATATAATTCATCTCTGTATTGTTTTTCCTCCTTTATGACTTCCTGTTTTGGAAAACAGTCCTCGGCACTGAGCGTGGCTGTGCGGCCAGGAAAAGTGCTGTCAAAGAGCCGCTCTCCGCCCAGCTCCAGCCAGATGCCCTGACATCCCTTCAGTGGAACAGGGAGGGAACGTGTCAGTCACCCCCGCGCAGAGCTGACGGGTGGGCAGCTGGGCCCTGCGCAGCGCAGGGCGGGCTCACGCTCATTTTAGCCTTCTCATGCAGCTCCCTGGAGTGTGTCCTACAGCCAGGTCACGTCCCCAGGACGGCCCCTGTCCCTGCCAGCTGGGGTCGCCCTGGCCCTTCCCGAGCAGACAGCTGGGGGAGGCATGGATGCTGTGCTCTGTCCCTGTACCCTTGGGACGGGCGCCCAGAGGACAGGGTGCCCGCTCTTGCTTCCAGCCCCGCCCTGCCCACACCCCTCCTGCCCCTTGCTCCTGCCCCCGCTGGCTGGCGAGGCTCACCATGATGCAGTTGGGCTTGTTGATGGACCACAGGTTGACGCGGCAGTCATCCCCGCCTGTCGCCAGCAGCCGCCCGGAGCCCTTGCCCAGCACCAGGGAGGACACATTGCTGGAGTGGGCGACGATCTCCTCTACACAGGAAAGGGAGAGGGGAGGCAGTCAGGGGGCATGATGGGTCACATGGAGCAGGCGTGGGCCACCAGAAGCCCCTCGTGAGGGCTCTGCCCCTGCCGCTCCCCTTTGGTGCCCAGACACCCCTCCTGACACTAGCTGACAAGGTCGGCCCCCCAGGGGGCATCAGGGCTCCAAAGGGAACAAAACACAGGCAAGGATCCAACAGGCAGCCCAGGTGTCCGAGCTCAGCCCTGGGAGCCCTCCTGGTAGGAAGGAGTACAAGACAGGTCTCCTCACTCAGGGAGGGAAAACCCCACCATGCTGATGCCCCGAGGAAGCCGGGAGGCGACCGGGAGGCGGCTGGAAAGCTGGCTTGGGTGATGGCTTCCACCCTGCCTGGGGAGGTCTCTGTGGCGTGAGCTTCCAAGCACAGGGAAGTGGGAAACTGAGCCCAGGAAGGCTGCTTGCCCGGCAGCCCGGCACGGAGGGGCTATCGAACTGCTCAAGCTCGGCACCTGGCCAGAGCTGGGCACAGGCAGCACCCAGACCAGCCAGGGCAAGAGTCCCCTGCAGCCCAAATGTCAGCCAGGGCCGCAGGGACCCCATCCGTCTCTAGTCTGCAACCCAGGAGCCTCTGTCCTTTGAACACTGTGCGGCAGAGCAGCCTGGGCTCCTCTGGGGCTCTAGCCACAGACACCTGTCTGCTCGAGAGCTTCTGCTGGGCCAGAGCACTGCCCAACCCAGAGAGAGCGAGAGCCGCCTTCTCCCTGAGCATTCGGTTCCGGGCCTCAGGCCCTCTCCTCTGTGATGACACTCCGTGCATACACTGCCTCCTACCTGTGACCCACCCACAGGCCTGAGTGTCCACCCGGCTCTCACACTTTCCCGGGAAAGTTCTGGCTGGGCCCACTCACTGGGCATCCGTGGGCACACTGCTATCCTCTACTGCCCCCGGAGACAACCACTACTCTGGAGTATACAGGGTGCCTGTGCCAGGCCCAGCACTGGGAGACGGGGGAACGAGAGTGGTCAAGTCCCTGTCTTCAGGCTGCAGCCGCGCAGATGGCTCCTGGGACCGGGCATGCAGCTGGAACCACCACACACTATGGTGGACAGGATCTGGACGTGGGGTCCTGCCAAGAGGGTTTAGACCACTCCCCGCTAAGCAGCCTGACCAGGGGCTGGAGAGACGGGGGACACACCCCAGGGCACTGGACCAAGAGCTCCCCTCTGACCTGAAGGACATACCCACCAATGGCCCAGGCCTGGGTACTGAATTTCCATGCAAATAAATGAAGATCTCACAGACTCTATGGGCATGCCAGGCTGGCGGCGGCTGCTCTGCCCTGTGGCAGCAGCCCACACCAGTTTCTCGAGCACAACCTGGGCCCTATGTCCCAGCCAGAGCTGGGAACACCACATTCTGACCAGAGACAGTAAGGACTTGCAAAGAACTAGGCTTCAGTGACCACATGCTGGCCAAGCACCCTCTGATCCTCAGAGCCACCAGAGCCACACGGAGCCGGAGGTCACCGGCCTTGTTCAGATAGCTGAAATGCTGTCATGTGCCTGAGCACATTACCTCCCACCTGAACACTTTCATAGCTCGGCCTTGCCTTTCAGATGAAGCAAAGTCTCAGAAGGGCTGGGGTCCTCACCAGCCTCTGTGGCACTACATTCTACCCAGTGCTATGCAGTAGCCCATGGCCTCCTGGGAGTTCTTCCAATGCACTGAACTTCCTGCCTCAGGGCCTTTACACATGCAATTCAGGCAGCCTGTACAATACTTTCCTCCCCCACTCTCCTTCATCCAGTTAACTGATTCAAAGTACATGTCCCAGCTTAGAATTCAAGGAGAGATGGAGGGGTGTGGTCATCTGATTCCTGCCTGTTGCTCTCCATCCCCAGGCTCTGCACCCCAATTCACAAGGACCTTGTCTATCCCATCCTCTACTGCCTCCCTAGGGCCTGGTTTATGCTTAGAAAAGATCAACTGGCCCTGGCTGGTTGGCTCAGTGGTAGAGCGTCGGCCTGGCGTGCGGAAGTCCCGGGTTTGATTCCCAGCCAGGGCACACAAGAGAGGCGCCCATCTGCTTCTCCACCCCTCCCCCTCTCCTTCCTCTCTGTCTCTCTCTTCCCCTCCCGCAGCCAAGGCTCCATTGGAGCAAAAGATGGCCCGGGCGCTGGGGATGGCTCCTTGGCCTCTGCCCCAGGTGCTGGAGTGGCTCTGGTCGCGACAGAGCGACGCCCCGGAGGGGCAGAGCATCGCCCCTGGTGGGCAGAGCATCGCCCCTGGTGGGCGTGCCGGGTGGATCCCGGTCAGGCACATGCGGGAGTCTGTCTGACTGCCTCCCCGTTTCAGCTTCAGAAAAATACAAAAAAAAAAAAAAAGAAAAGATCAACTGTTGAAGGGATAAACACATATCCCCCCAAAATACAAAGTCACCCTGTCCTACGTGTACCTTCCTTGGGAGACCTTAACAGGATTCTCCCAGAAGCCTCGGGCTTAGGGGAACAATTTGCAAATGGTCCAAACTGCTCATTTTACAAATGAGGACACTGAGGCCCAGCAAAGAGCTTTGTCCAAGTTCCCACAGTTAAAAAGTGAAGGAACCTTGCCTAGCTTCTGAAAACAGCCCGGGCACAACTCATAGCCCAGGGTGACCAGCTTGGGCACACCAAATTCATGCCAACCAGTCCTATAGGTGTGACATGGCCCACAGAGGGCCATGTCACAGAGTGAATAGGGCAGCAGTCCTCAAACTATGACCTGGGGAACCTTGGGATCTTCAAGAGCCTTGCAGAGGGTCCAAGGGAACAAAACTATTTTTATAATAATACCAAGATGGTGTCTGACTTTTGTGTTCTTGTTTGCTCATAAGAATGTAGTGGAGTTTTCCAGGAGATACATCACAGGTGATGACATCATCCTCAATGGCCTGTTAGACTGTGTATTCTTGTTTGAAAATGTCTTAGTATCTATTGCCAACATGGTAAATAATGATAGGTATAACTCCCACAAACAAAACGCTCTGAGGTCTTCAGTCATTTTTTTTTTTTTTTGTATTTTTCTGAAGCTGGAAACGGGGAGAGACAGACAGACTCTCGCATGCGCCCGACCGGGATCCACCCGGCACGCCCACCAGGGGGCGTCGCTCTGCCGCGACCAGAGCCACTCCAGCGCCTGGGGCAGAGGCCAAGGAGCCATCCCCAGCACCCAGGCCATCTTTGCTCCAATGGAGCCTCGGCTGCAGGAGGGGAAGAGAGAGACAGAGAGGAAGGAGGGGGGGGAGTGGAGAAGCAGATGGGCACTTCTCCTGTGTGCCCTGGCCAGGAATCGAACCCGGGACTTCTGCACGCCAGGCCGACGCTCTACCACTGATCCAACCGGCCAGGGCCAGTAATTTTTAAGAGTATAACAAGGTCTTCAGATCAAAGAGTTTGGAAGTGCTATGTGGAGTAATGACGGGAGTGGGTTGTGCCCATGCTCAGTTATGTTCGAGAGGCCTCTCACCCTGGCCCCGCACCAAGATGCCCTCATCTGATGGGGAAAGCTTAACTTGTGAGGTGTCTGAAGACACGAAGAACATCTTTCAGGATTTTCGCCCTATCCCGCCTGTCAGTCTAACTGGAAATCCTGCACGAAGTGCTTTATTATATTCATTTTCATTTTCTCACTTGAAACTCCCAGCAACTCTAGAATACAGGTGTGGTTATCTCTGTACAGATGGGAAACTAAGCTTCCGAGAGGTTAAGTCACCTGGCCCATGTTACCCAGCTAAGAGCCTAAGTCATTATGATTTGCATCTTGCTCTATCTTATTCAAAGGCCTGGGAGTCTCCCCTTGTGCCAAGAATAGAGGATTCAGAGTTGAGGATTCAGACCACCCCAGCAACAAACAGCAGCTACACAGGGTAAATGGGGTGAGAAAGGAAAAAAAAAAAGGAAAAAAAAAAATCACCACTCACGCAACTTCCAGGCCGTCTTCGTGACCACATGCGTGGCCATCCTTCAGCTGTCTGTCACCTGAAGCCCCACCCACAAAACAGACTGCTTTCCTCGAGGGGTGGGGGTGAATCCCCCCCAGATCCGCCAATCAAGTTGGCAGGGACCTCCCACACATCCAGGCAGAGGGAATGCCTTTCTCCGGGCTCTGGCCAGTCTCTCAGCGGTAAACCATCCACAGCAGCCTCAGCAGCAGCCTGTGCACGCCTGTCGGGATCTCGGATCATGGAATGTCAGGCTTGAGCCATCTCAGCTCGACACTGGAACATAAACAGAAGCAATGGCTTGTTAGGATACACCTGGTGGGAGCTCAAGGGGACTGAATTGCATTCTGCAGCGGCAGCTCCCTGGATCACCGAGGCCACTCCATCAAAGTCACCAGAGCCAGGAGCCGCACTGCAAATTGGGTTTGAGAATCAAGGGAAGGGGTCACCTCAAGACAGAGTGACTTGGAACAGAGGTAAAAAGAAGGTCCTCCCAGAGGCCGGGATGATGGGAGGAGGCCCTGCTCCAGGAGGGTGCAGGAGCTGCAGTGAGGCAGGGAAGAGCACACATCTGCAGTTCAGGCAGATTGCTGGGAGTCTCTGCTTTGTCTGATACATGGAAAGGGTGGGGTCAAGGCTAAAGCTTAGGGGCTCACGAGAGGCACTTGTGGGACTTAAGCTTTCTCTGCGAAGAACGTCTAACAGGGCCCCGAGGATTCACCCCAAACCCCCTCCCCCTGTTTGTGGCAAGGGAACTACTCCTGGATCCTGAAATTCCCAAGGACAGTGCTGGAAACTCGGTCCCCGCCTGGGCAGGAGTCGGCATGACTCTTCAACTCTAAAAGGCCACCTTATGGTGCCTCCTACCCGCTTCTTCCAAGCCGTGTTCCCACGAAACCTCTCCTCCCCAGCCCCTTTCCCCTGGGTTCCCAGTTCTGCCTCTCTAGCCCTCCATTCCTCCCTGTCTCCCGTGTCCCCCATTCAGACACATCCTGTCTTCTGAGCTCCCTAACTTGGCCCCTGCCTCGCCAGACGCCCTTAGCTCCACTTTCCCCTCTGGTACGAGTATCCCCATTCATTCACTCTCCTGCTTCTAGTGTGCCTATCCATCACCCTCCGTCCCGCAGACCCCCCGCTCTGCTTCCGGCCTTCCCGGTTTTGCCCTCAGGCCGCCACGCCGGTCCCGCCCCTCCCGAGGTTGGGGCTGATCCCTGGCCTCCCCTAATCCTCCCACTCCTCTCGGCCTTCGGAGACGGACTCCAACCTCCCCGCGCCCGGAGTCCTCTCCGCCGCTGCCCGGCCCCGCCCCGCCTGGCTCGGCCCGGTCCAAGGCCCACCGTACGTCCCCTCGTCTCCTCGCCTCCTTACCGACTCCACCTGCAGCTGCGGCTCCGGAGGCCGAGGCTCCGATCCAGAGACGACCCCTACTTGCCTCCATCCCCTGCCCTGATTGGCCGCTGCTTGACAACCGACCCTCACAACAAAACCTCCGGCTCAGAGCCCCGCCCTCCTCACCTCCCACACCAATCAGCCGCCGCGGATGCCCCGCCTCTTGCTAGGTTTGACCAATCGAAGCGGGCACTTCTGCCGCTTTTCCTAAATACCCACCCACCTTTCCTGAATTGGACAAATCATGAGGAAGAAGACTTCAAGAGCCGCCCATCGGCCTCTAATGTACCAATGCGAGCTGCCGTTTCCTTGGTCCCTCCTCCGCCTCAAACTCTTCCTTTCCTCCACTTTGCCGTCTCTTCCTCGAACCTAGTTTGCTTTTAAAAAATTTGCGAGACGCCCTCCTGCAGGCTGCACCAATCGCTTTAGCAACTGTCCCAGATTGACCAATCAGCGTTCACATTATTGGAAAACCAATTCCCAGATAGCCAATGGGGAGGGGAGGTCTGGAGGGGCGCGAAGCCGCGGATGCTCCATCTTGGAGTGGGGCGAAGTGGAGAGGAGTGCTTACTTAGTCAGCATTTTGCTGTGGTTCCTGCTTTTTCGCTTTACCTGTGGGAGGTTCTGCGGTGGTCCGGGGACTTTGCCCTCTTCTTGAGATTGAACACTGGTTTGAATCCCCCACAGGAGACCTAGAGGAAAACGGAGACTGGTTCTGCATCCGAGTGAGGCGTGGAGCCACTCCCTTAAGGGTTCCCCGACCAGGAATACGAGAAACGCGGGCTTCATTTGTGATTTGTGGGTGGGGTGGGCTTATTGCCCACTGTACTGCACCCGCTCTGCCAGACAAGGAAGAGGGCCCACCCATCACCACACTGTACTGCGGGAAGCCGGCTGGAGCGGCATATGGGCACTGTCAAAAAGGAACTAGATGAACGCAATAAAATAGGAGCAAAACTGTCCACCCTGTATTTCTCAACTTTTTATATGAAAACTTCATAGCGAAACCGGCGAGCTCTTTAACAACGGGGACCTGTTTTTTACCTATATATTTGTGGTACCTGGAATAGTGTCTAAAATGTAATACATGCCTTAATAAGGCCTTGATTAATAAATTAATGAATGGGGATAAAAACTTCAGAGAAAACTTAAAAGAATACTATAATGTATGATAACTTGAATGATGTAACGATGACGTTACCGCGTGGATGTCAGTACTTCCTAACACGTGGCTGTGTTTGCTTTATCGCCGTGTGTTTTCGGAACCATTTGAAAGTTGTAGACATCATCCCCAAAATATTTTTAATAGCTTTTTTCCTAACTAGAAAACAATCAAGATTCAGTACACTTAGCTCTTTTAAGTTTCGATTCCTCCCTTTTTTTTATGACCTTGATCTTTCAGAGGGATTGGGCCATTTGTAGCCAGTCTCACATTATAATTTTGTCTGACTTTTTCCTTCTAATGTCATTTACCTTGTTCCTTTCCCCCCTGAATTTCTTGTTAATGTTGTAAAGTAACGTTTTGCCAGGTTTATGTAGAGACACCAAGTCCAAATGAACTTTTAAGGAGTTTTATATATTTAAAGGAGGAGATTTATTGCCTGACCAGGCGGTGGCACAGGGGATAGAGCGTCAGACTGGGATGCGGAGGACACAGGTTCGAGACCCGGGGGTCGCCAGCTTGAGCAAGGGCTCATCTGGTTTGAGCAAAAGCTCACCAGCTTGGACCCAAGGTCGCTGGCTCGAGCAAGGGGTTACTCGGTCTGCTGAAGGCCCGTGGTCAAGGCACATAAGAGAAAGCAATCAATGAACAAATGAGGTGTCACCACGAAAAACTGATGATTGATGCTTCTCATCTCTCTCTCTGTTCCTGTCTGTCTGTCCCTATCTATCCCTCTCTCTGACTCTCTCTCTGTCCCTGTTAAAATATAAAAATAAAGGAGGAGATTTATTAATATGCCGGCCGGGCTGCATATGACTAACACAGGGAATAGTTGACCCAAATCGTGCCATCTGGAACGCAGCCTTGAGGTAGATTCTAGACCCTTGATCACACACAGGTTGTCGGGAAAAGGAGGAGGGGAAGATGACATAATCATTAGCAAGCTTATATCATCTATAGGATTTATAAAAATATTCCTACATATTAACACTTATAAGGTAACACAATAGCGAAAAATGTTGTTTTACATATTAAAAGACATTCCCAAATCATTTAGTGTTCATCTGCCATCCCTTTGTCTAGAGAGGTATATACATTAACTATCCGCCTTCAGGATGGGAGGGGAGCATACATGGCGCCAGGGGGATTAGCGTTTGTGAAAGGCCCGTTAAAGAAGGAAAGAAAGGAGAGGAAAAGGGCTCGCTTAATTCCAAGTTTCCTCTCTACTTCCATTCAAAACCCAGCACAAAATCTCTCTATCTACAACACAATGCTGTCGTCCATCCTGAGTTGGTGCAGATCACACACAAGTATAAAAACCATATTTACAAAATCTCTCTGTATGCTTAGCCCAAATTATAAAATGCCCTTTAAGCTTCCTAGTAAAAGGGGGTTTCCTACACAGTATGTCTCTGCAAGTCAGGAAACTTTCACATTTCTCTCCCCTCACTCTCTACAGAAAGGAGAGGACAAGAAACCTGACTCTTCCTCCTAAAACATTAATTTTTGCAATTCTTTGGTACCTTACTACACTAAGTGGAAGTTAAAGCTTGATTCGATTCATGATCACCATTTTGAAACACTTTACACAGAAGTATAAAACACATACTCCACATACTGTCAGTGTACTAGGTCAATGAACTTTCACCATCTGAACATACTCGAATCAGGAAGATGACCAAGCACCCCAGAAGTTCCCCGGGGGGCTCCCTTTTGTTCACTAACCCTCACCCCCAAGAGTGACCACAGTCCTGACTTCTAAGACCATTGATTGAGTTTGCCTTTTGTTTGTTCGTGATAGGAATGGAATCATGCAATACCTACTTGTTTGTATCTGGAATCGGTATTATTTTCGGGAAGTCCAACCACGCCGTTCATGTGGTCGTAATTTGTTTGCTTCCACTGAGCCTGAGCAGGGTTTCTCAGTATTACTGGCATTTTAGGCTAGATAGTTTTTGAGACTCTCTGCAGATAGGTGCTGCAAATGCTCAACATCCCAATGGAAAGAAGAACAGGAAGTCAATGAGGAAGGGGGCCAAGGTGGGTGGAAGGGGGTGGTCCCAGGTTGGAGCTGAAGGGAAGCCGAGAAAGGCTGGTGCCAGAGCTTGTGGAATAGAAGGTATAAATCATAAATTAAGAGTAAATAAACAGGGACAGCATGAGTAGCTTTTTTTACTTTTATTTTTATTTCCCTGTTAATAAACAGGGAAAGCATGAGAAGCAGGATTAGATGGAGCTGCAGGGAGGCAGAGAGGCAGTGAGGCCAGGCACCTGAATCCACGGGCGTTAGCTAGCGGTAGGAAACACAGGGGCGGGCTGGGTGGGGGGGGCGGTTTCCTTCTCTGGCCGCTTAGGTGGGGGCCCCAGGAGGGGTGTCAAACAACAACGACTGGCCGACCAGCCGTGGGTCCTTGCAGAGCTTTTCCTCCAGAGCCAAGTACTTCAGTGGGGCCTGCTCCTTGTGTCTGAAGTCAGAGGGAGAGAGAGGTAGGGGGGGAGGCTTACAAAGCGGGTCATCAAGCCTCCGAGGAGGTCCCCTTCGGGCGCCCCCGGCCCCTCACCGACTGAGCCGCTGTTCCAGGATGCGGATGCGGAACATGGCCTGAGAGCAGTAACTCAGGTAAAAGTCCTCGTCCTCGGCCGTCAAGGTCACCTGGTTCTCCTGGTACCACTGCTTCTTCTTCTGCAGCTCCTGGGTCTCCTGCGGGCACGAGCACGGGGAGGAGAGAGCGGGAGGGAGGTGAGGGATGACCCTCACCCACGCTGACACCCTCTGGCCACCGGACAGCCCGTGAGGATTGACTCCACCACCCTCACCCACGGAAACCAGAGGAGCAGGGGCAGGGGCACAAGATGTTGACTGGAAGCCACTGGGTTGTGTTTAGGATAGCATGTCCATGAGGTCAGAGCAGGGGTCAAGACTGAGATAGCCATGTGGCTGGGGAAAAATTACGTTTCAGAGCTTCCAATTTTTCTGACAGCCAAATGAGGGTCATTATACACACACCCACCACCACCACCACCACAGAGGTCTCGGTGAAGATGAAATGAGATACTGCACGGCAGTTGCATGGTACGCCTCCCACTAACAGAAACGCACTAAGGATTAAGAGTTGTTACAATGCACCATCCAGCTATCCCTCTACCCATTTATCCAACCATCCATTGACCCACATCCATCCATTCATTACCCATCCCTCCGTCTACCCATTCATTCATCCTCTTATTTATCCACCATCTATCCATTCATTCACTACTCACCTACCCATCCATCCCACCATCCACCCTTCCACCCAATGAGCAAGAGTAAGGAAGGACAACTTGGTCATTTGGGAAGGCCAAGCATCAGTCCCTCACAAGTCTGTGACATGGTGGGCAAACAGGCCTGAGCCCATTTTTAAGATGAGGACACCAGGGTCCTCTCCTCCGCCCGGGTCCCTGACCGTACCCTCTCGAAACGGGCCTGGATAAGGTTGGCCTTGTCAATGAGCCGCTGCTTGAAGTCACTGAGGCAATCTTCCTTGAGGCACGTGGCCTGCCAGCGTGTCAGCTTCTGTCCTGGGGGCAGCTGTGCCAGGAATGGGGCCAGGTAGTCCAGCTGGGCCTCCACCTGCTGCAAGTGCTCCTCGTGCACCACACGCTCCTGTGGAGGTGGGCGGTGGGGGTCAGCTGGGCCACAGGGGCCGCAGAGAGCTCCTGGACAGCTCTGCATCCACGTGGGACCACACGAAACCAGGCGTCAAATCCAGACCCTAGAGTTTGGTGCCTCTGGCACAGAGGTCTCAGAAGGAGCCTGGGTGTGGTCTCTTGTATCTGTGGTCATCGGTAACAGCCAGCTCTCTGTCTTCCATGAATTCCTGTCTCTCTACCCTGCAGGAGCCGCTGCACACACCTAATGCTCAGTAGACTCTTGCTCAGTAAATAGTAATAAATGGCTATTATTAATGATGTTAAGTCAAAAATTGCCAGTAACTGTCCCTGTTTTGCTCTTTCACCTGGGGCCGTATGTCCCGTGTTGGCAGACAAGGGCCAGGGCCGTTGAGAGGTGGAGACTGCTGCCCACCCCTGGGACCCCTGGGAGTGGGAGACCAGTCATCTGATGCCCGTCCTGCTTCTCCAACCTCAAACTAGTTTTAGAAATTTCTAGTTGGTTGGTGAAGGAGATTTAGAAGCTGGCTTCCAAACCAACCAGGGTCCTGCAACCTGAACACCCTCAACCAGAGTTAGCTCGCTGGGGCTACCAGCCAGGGCTCGGCCTTGGAAGGAGCCCCCGGTGGAGGTGGGTGCGCGATTTTCATTCTCTCCCCGTGCATGGAGGCCTTGGGTTGGCCACAGCCCCTGGAGGGGGGGCTGTTCTGGCTCTTGAGTGCTCTTTGGGGTGATACGTGGAAATGGTCAGCTCAGCAGCAAGGATGACCATAACGACGTCATCCCCTATGAAGGGCTTCCCGACAGAACCCCTGAGCATCCTCATCGCTCAGGAGTTCCGGGGGGGGGGGGGGGGGGGGTCAGGGGGCGGGGCTCACCACGGCCTCCCGGTGCTCCTTGCTCTTCTCATTGCGTTTCGTGTCGTAGATGGAGACGGTCAGCTTGTGCGCCTCCTCCTCTTCCTCTCGAAGCTTCAGGATCTCCAGCACCTGAATTGGAAAGAGGGGGAGGGCACATTTAAGGCACGCCCCCTCGCCCCTGCCACCTCCCACCTGCCCACTCTCCCATGGGACCCCACCTCCAGCTCCGATTCCCAGGCCTGATGTCTGGACAGCTTCTCCTCGTTCTTCAGCAGCATCATGGCCTCGTACTGGAAGAGCAGCTTCTTGGTGTTTTCCATGGGCTCCACCTGGAACAGAGATCACGGCGACTCCGAGAGGTAGCAATGGTTGGGGTCGTGGACACACTCTGGAGCCCGACCTCTTGGGTTCAACTCTTCCCCTGCTGTTTTTTCTAGCTGTGTGACCTCAAGCAAGTTGCTTAACCTCTCTGGGCCCCAGTTTCCTCATCTATAAAAACACAGGCGATAATCAAAGAGAAACTAGAGACTCAGAAGAACGTGACAGCAGAGGGAGGATCTGAAGTAAAGCCAGCCCCGTGGGGGCGAGAGGGTTGTCTCCTCTGGTCTCAGGATCTGGAGTCTGCTCTGCCCAGGACTGGGAGGAGGGGCTTTAGGGACAATGCAGAGTAGTCTTGGCCTGTTGGGTTGTCTTTCTTGGTGGAAAGGGGAAGATTTTCAGAAAAGCTGCAAAGAGAAGTGTTCAGAATGGGAGCTCTTGATTTTCCCAGGGACAGAGGTGGACTTCCCAGCTTGGGAACCTGGAGTTTCCATCCCAGTTTTCCCAAGCTGCTGGGATCGGACACAGGACTCCCGTTTCAGCTCGGCACCCACTCTGCCCGCCATGTCCCGCAGGCCCACCTCGAAGCTGATACACATGTCGGGTGTCATGACGATCTTGTTGCCCTTGTTGTCCACCTCGCTGCGCCACAGGAACTCGCGCTTGGAGGCGGTGATGTGGTCCTCGCGGCAGTGGTAGAGCAGCTGAATGCGCTCCTCTGCCAGCAGAAACGCGCGCTCCACCACGTCCTCATCCGCAGGCTTCGCCGGATTGCGGAAGAACCGCTCGGTGATTTTCTGGAAGGCCAGAACATGCATGGGATGGGCGGTGGGAAAGGGAATTTCTGTGTGTGTCCCTGACGGTAGGAGCAAAGGACACTCAAGGACACTGGGTTCTGGGGTCGTTTGGGGGTTGGTGTGGAGCAGCATCTCCTAGCCAGACGATGGTTCTCGTGGCCCCATGGGTTCCTAATGCCAAGCCACTCCAGCCCGATGTGGTGCTGAATTTCTTCTCTGACTTCCTTCACAACACTCTGTTTGCTTACCTCCAGAGATGGGAAGCTCACTACCTCTCCAGGCATTCTTCTCTAGCACTAGACATCCCTTACTGCTAGAAAGAGGTGCTTTTTGTTTTTTTCTTTTTTTGTATGCAGCCATTAAACTCAGTCATCAAATAATTTGTAATGAAATGGAGAAAAAAATGCACAATTTAATGTTAAGTGGGTGATACAGGGATTCTACCTACACACACACTTCGATTAAGTTAGAAAAGACTCAAAACCTATTATTATGTACTAAGATCGAAGAGATGCCACTCTGAGCTATTTATTTTATTTTTTTCTCTTTATTTTTTTTCCCCATATATTTTTTATATTTTTCCCCGTATACTCTAAATATTTAGTCTGAGTGTACACTTCTTAGAATAGTAAGGAAATTATAACTCCCTGGCCTAGTGGCTGAGGGCACAAACAGGAGAGGTTGCCTGGGAAAGATGCCTCTAGAGTCAGGGTTCTCCCATCTGGGGTAACCCCGCCCGCCAGAACGGACAAGCCCGCCATCCCAGGCCCCAGCAAGCACTCACCACCATGGGCCGGGGGTTTGACTCTGCGCTCTTCATCGTTAACCTCTTAACCCTGGGCCCGAAATGGACCTGGCGGTAGCAGAGGAAATCGGGCCGCCCTTGATAGTATTCGGTCATCGTGTTGGGCGTCTCCTCCCTTTTCACCAGGCCGTCCACACGGGCCACCTGGTAGAACTCCATAACGCGGTCCGTCTCCGGCTGCATGGACTCGTATGAGTGCACTGCGGTGGGAGGTGGGGGCCGGGGAGGCCGCTGGGTCAGCACCAGGAGCCCTGGCCACTGGCTGCATAACCCAACTCTGACCCCAGGCCCCAGGGAGAAGGCACCTCCATGGCTGCTCCTGGATGAGCTGGCTAGTTAAGCCGTTTCCAGTTTGTTTGTTTTTTTTCTTACTATAAACGACACCATAATGAATATCTGTATCATGCATTAAAAAAAAAAAAATTCTTTCCCATTATTTGCTGAGGACAAATTCTCAGCCGTCAAACTGCTGGTCACAGAGCATAAGTATTTTAAGGCTCGTATTGATTATTGTGCCCAGCTGCCCTCCGGAAAAGTTGCCCCAATTTCCTGTCCTGCCAGCAGTGACGGAGGTGCTTGTCTGCTGCTTTGCACACTAGCTCACTCCCTATAGGACCATTTCTTATCTTTGATAACATGAGGACTGTAAGATGGTCCCTCACTGATCTAGTATTATTTATTTTCATTATTTCAACAATCAAGTGAGGCTTTTTTTTTTTTTTTTTTTTTTTTTTTTGTGGATGGTACATTGACCCTACGCTTCCTTTTGTGACTTCTTGATTAGGGCTGTTGATTCTCTTCTAAGACATGTGCTTCCCTCCCTTCCCAGGGCTCATGGTCGTGTCCACAACCTCCACACCTTCTGCCCTCTGCATCGCCCTTGTCAGGTGGGGCTTTTGTGGGTTGGATTGCTCAGCATCCTGACCCCTCTTAGATGTGGCCCCCCACTGTGTGTGCCTGATCCCAAGCACAGAATCGGCAGGTGGCCTTGGCTTTCACTTTCCTGGAGGAACATCTGTCACATTTCCTTGGATTTTCTGCGCTTCCCCTGACCTCTCATACCTGGTTTGCTTAGGGAGGCGGGGCTGTTTCTGTTGCTTAGGGAGGCGGGGCTGTTTCTGTTGCTTAGGGAGGCGGGGCTGTTTCTGTTGCTTAGGGAGGCGGGGCTGTTTCTGTTGCTTAGGGAGGCGGGGCTGTTTCTGTTGCTTAGGGAGGCGGGGGCTGTTTCTGTTGCTTAGGGAGGCGGGGCTGTTTCTGTTGCTTAGGGAGGCGGGGGCTGTTTCTGTTGCTTGCCACTCAAAGAACCCTGTCGATAAACAGGTACTGGTTCTTTCCACCACCCGCCAATCACGTAGGGGCTGTCCTAAGGAGTGTGGAAGACCCCGCTGGGGCCCCAGCTGGCCCAGCGAGGGGGTCCGCTCACCGCGCAGCGCCTGGGAATGGCCCGGCTTGAAGTAGTCTGTGTTCAGGCCGGTGACCTTGTTTATGTGCTTCAGCTCCAGCATGTCCTCCCGATTCTGGTACCACTCCTTTACCTCCAAGATCTTGGTACCTGTGGGCCCGATCGGGGCAGGCTGTAGCCGGCCGGCTGCCCCAGCCTCTGTCCCTCCATTCCCAGGACACGGAGGCCAGCAGGGCCCACACTGACACCGAGAGAGTGTCAGTGACGTGCCCAACATCACACAGCATGTCAGCGGACCCGCTCCCCACTCCCGGCAGCCCCCCTTACACTCCTTGTCCTCGTAGGTGCTCAGGCGGGACACGAGGCCATTGCTGTTGAGGTATGGGGCCCACTTCTCCAGCTTGGCCTTCTTGTACTGTATCACCTTCTTCCCATCTGGGCAGCGGGTCTCGAACGCTGCAGACACAGAGTGGGCTGGGGGGCAGGATCTCCCCAGAGCAGGGGAACAGGGGTGGGGGGCCACTCATCCAGCCGCTGTCCTCTGAGCTCTCTGCTGGGTGCTGACCCAGCCCCTCCAGGCCCCCAGCCCGCTCCAGGGAGGCGGAGGAGAATGGACACCAGGGGGCGCTCTTACCCTGCCGGAGCTCTCCGATCAGAGCCACACCGCACACTCCTGGTCAGGCCTTTGCCTGTGCCGGCTTCCCTGCCGCAAACGCCGTCCCCTCCTGCCCTGACCTGACTTCTGATGCTTCACAGCTTAGCTCAGGTGGCTCTTCCTCCTAGAAGCCCTTTCTCCCCAGCCTCCAGGCCCCAACCCCGAGGCTTAGCTCCATGTCCTCTGCTGGGTTCTCATGACACCTTCTCTGGCCCTTCCCATTCGGTAGGAATAGCGTACAGCCTGTGCCATCCCTTTGGGTCCAGGCCTTCCTAGAGGAGAACCTCAGCCGCCAGCAGATGTTGGCATGGGGAACAAGGGTCCCTGTCTTTCTGCTTTCTCTGCCTGCTCCTCCCCGGTCCTGACACCTCCCCTCCCCAGTCCTGACACCTCCGCTCCCCTGTGCCATTTGAGCACTGTGCACAGCCTCCTCCCGGCGGGGTGGGGTGAGGGAGAGGGATGACTGTCCCGGTCCTTGGTCCTCCATTGCCTCCGGACTTCATCATCCAGCGTGCGTTAACTGAGACCCCTCCTGTACACCAGACTGGCGTCAGGCCCCCGACGGCAGAGCTGAGTGTGTGTGGCAGGAAGCAAAGACGATCGGGACCGCAGGAAGCAGGAGGGGTGGGAAGGAGGGCCCAGGATGGCCTCTGCCCACACCCCTCTGCCTCGCTCTTGCCTGAGACCTCCCCAGGTCCCAGGGAGGGGGAGTGAACACGGCATGTAGTACCTTCCGGGGAGATCTCGATCTGCTCCGCCCACGAGCACGGCATGTCGAAGCTCTTGTCCTCTTCCTCCTTGTCCTGTTGGGAGGTGGGGGGGGGGGTGCTGGTTCTGATGAGAAGTGACAGGCAGAGCCTCTGTCTTCCCCCACCAGCGCCAAGCCAGGGTGGTCTGCCAGCTCCCCGAGGGGGGCCAGAAGTCACAAACAGTTCTGACCGGGCTCGGTGTGACCCAAGACAGGGAGGAAGAGGAGGAGTCTGCTCCTGGCAGGTGGGGACCCCCCCCCCTGCACCCTCCCGGCCTGGGCAGCAGCACCCCTGCCCTGCACACCTCGTCTTCCCTTGGTTGGCAGAGGCACCAGACACGGCCACGGGCCCTTGGTTAAGAGAGGGGCTTCTGGAGTCAGGTGGACCCAACCCCCATCCTCCATAGAACATGAGCAAAGGGGGCCTGGGAAAGTCCTTTAACTGCTCTGAGCCCCAGTTTCCCAACTGTGAACCAGGGTCCTTGGGAGGGTTCACTGACGGAAGGTACGTAAAGGGCCGGGGACACCGCCGGGCTGTCCTTATTGGTTTGTTCTTTGTCTCTGAGCCTTAGTTTTCCCCAACTGTAAAATAAGGCCTGAGCTAGACAAGTGGTCCTCCAGCTAGGTGACCACAGAAACTTGAAAAGGTTTTTCACAGTTTAAAACTTTTCTCCCACAAACGTTGCTCAGACCCTCTGCCACCTGCTCATTTAATCAGTCCCCATTGTGGCCAGCAGGGGGCACCATGCACCTGGATTTACAGTCTAGTCTCCAAGAGCTGAGGACACTACCTGGGTACAGTTTCCAAGCATGTAGACACTGCTGTGCCTAGCACATCACACCAATGGTCTCGTTTTGTTCGCGAACAGTCCCAGCAGGTAGAACAGAGTTGCTGTTGAGAACCCAGACTACGGAGCCAGAGACGGTCAAATCCCAGGTTCAAATCCCAGCTCCGTCACTTACTGGGTGTGAAACTTTGGGTAAATTACTTCACCCTTCCGTGTGTAAGGACTTTGTATTTGTAAAATGAGATGATAATAATCATGGGTGATAATACTAGTACCCACCTCACCCGGTGGTTGTGACGATTTAGACAAGTTAATTCAGGTTAAGCTCCTACAGGCACTTCGTAAGGGCACTTAGTAACAATGAGTGTCACCTATTGTTAGGGGCTGAATTGTGTCTCCCAAAATCCACATGAACTACCCCCAGTACCTCAGAATGTTACAATATTTGGGGACATGCTCTTTAAAGAGGTAATTAAGTTAAAACGAGGTCATTAGGCTGGGCCATAATCCAACACAACTGGTATCCTTTTAAGAGGAGGAGGTTAGGACACAGACACACGGAGGAGGGAATGGCCATGTCGTGACATGGGGAGGAGACAGCCATCTACACGCCAAAGAAAGAGGCCTCAGAAGAAACCAACCCTGCCGACACCTTGGTCTTTGACTTCCAGCCTCCAAAACTGTGACAAAATAAATGTCTACTGGTTAAGCCCCCCAGCCTGTGGTACTTTGTCACGGCAACCCTAGCAAATGCACGCACCCATTATTAGTTTTATGACTAGAATTGATCCTACTCCTCTGTTGTACATACAGATGGCGAAACTGAAGCTTCCGGGGATTACGGAGTTTGCCCAAGGTGTCACGGCCAATGCCTATGGCCTCTGGGCCTCTGACCTGCACACACAAGGCTTCCTGCAGACCTATCTGGAAGACCATGAGGTCAGAGAAGGGATGCCGACAACTTGGGGAAGGCCCCCAGATCAGTGACCTTTAGAAGGGCTAACAGGATGGACAAGAAAAGCCAAGTGCTTGGGGGAGATCACAGTGGCTCTGCAGGAAGTCCTGGGAGTGAGAATGACCAGCCCCGGGGCTCCCCAGGCCTGTGGAGAAGGTGTTAGTACCCTGCTTCAAGGGGCATACTCTCCGGACAGGATGGCCTGTGTGTGGGACAGGAGACCTGAACGGAAGTCCCAGCTCTCCCCTACCCCACTGGGTGTGGGGGGTGGGTCCTGGGCAGGTCATTGGACCTGTTTGCCCATCTATAAAATGAGAGCACACCAGGCTTCCCCAAACTATGGCCCGAGGGCCACAGGCGGCCCCCTGAGGCCATTTATCCAGCCCCCCACCACACTTCCAGAAGGGGCACCTCTTTCATTGGTGGTCAGTGAGAGGAGCACTGTATGTGGCGGCCCTCCAATGGCCCTTACACTGGTCCCCTGTGTAAGGAATCTATAATTGGTCTATCTGGACTGTCGCCTCTCATACACAAAGACAGTGTGTGAAGCCCTCCCTCCGGCCCCCACAGGTGGATGAGACTCACCAGGTTTTCTAAGTCATCGTCGTCATCGTTCAGACCCTCATCTTCTTCCTCAGTCATGGACAGGTAAGGCTTATTGGTCCCCAAAAGCATGTACTCCCACTTCACAGGGTCTCCCAGGTCAAAGATCAAGTCCTGATGGGGGAGGGGACCAGCTGAGCACACCCCACGGCCATCACGCCTCCACCCCGCTCCACAGGGTGGTGGGAGCAGCTGCTTCCAGGGCAGAGAAGG